>NC_064616.1:654592473-655842473 GCF_023898315.1 Schistocerca nitens | reverse complement strand
CTCAGAGAAAGATTTTTGTGGCAGGTTATTGACCAATTTTCCCGTTTTCTTATTTTTTTTATTTTAATTACGGTGCCCATGGCTGATATGACTGCAGAAACAGTCGCCAAAGCTTTGGTTGGTTCAAATGGCTCTGAGCACTATGGGACTTAACATCTATGGTCATCAGTCCTCTAGAACTTAGAACTACTTAAACCTAACTAACCTAAGGACAGCACACAACACCCAGCCATCACGAGGCAGAGAAAATCCCTGACCCCGCCGGGAATCGAACCCGGGAACCCGGGCGTGGGAAGCGAGAACGCTACCGCACGACCACGAGATGCGGGCGCCAAAGCTTTCATGACACATCTTATTTTGCCATATGGAAGCTCTGTATCCAACATAGGAGATCAAGGGACTAGCTTCTTATCACCTCTTTTCACGCAGGTTTGCAAGTTGTTAAAAAATGAACTGGCAGACAACCTCCTTCCATCGAAAAAGTAATGGCTGTGTAGAATGTGGCCATAACTCTATTTTCAAAATGCTGTCACATTATGTGAATCAAAGCCATATAGACTTGGACAGACTGCTCCACTTCATTCTGTCGAGAGAACACGAATCGATTGGCTGCACACCGTTCGAAGTGTTATACAGACGGAAAATATGTTCGCAGTGCTAAATACGAGTCGATAAGTTTTTCCCCGATGTTGATACACCAGTGGTAAAACAGCTGTCTCAAAGCTTCCAAGCTGTCTGGAAAAAAGTACAGAATAGCAATGCCGCTGCTGTCAGTAGCCAAGTTAAATGAAGTAAAAAGAAGGCTAGAACTCCAGACTACCAACCTAGGTGATGGGTGTTGCTCAGGGATCCGGGTGTAAAATGGGGCAAGACTAAAAATTCACACCTCTCAGAGAAAGTACCTACCAAATAACAGGTTTAACCTTGCCAGTAAATGCAGAATTATAGCTGCCATATAAAATACTTTTGGTGCACTTCGACTGGCTGCAACTTTAGCACGGAGCACACGTCATTGATCGGCAGACATCAGCCGACACAGGGCACCAGACCCATATACCCCCAAAACCACACACTTGGAGGCAGCTTACTTAAACCATTCCCTGTTAGAGATTTCGTTCTGAAATTTGTCCACTGGCGAGGAGAGAGAGAGAGAGAGAGAGAGAGAGAGAGAGAGAGGGGGGGGGGGTAATAAGTTTGTAATCTTTGTTCTGTCTGAATATAGTTTTAATTCTCTACCTATAAACTATGTGGAGGTTGTTAAAGCGGACTCAACAAAGATGAGATGATATAGGTATTACACATAAGTGTTATATACTAAAGATGCAGAAATATATTTTTTTCAATATAGGATGTTGTACTCTCCAATATTGCCAAATACAATTTTGGGGAATTAGGGTTGATTCCCACAAACAAAGTTCATTCACCAATATTAAGATAAATAAGAAATGTACGGAACAGACTTAAACAATATTCTATTAAAATAATTCCACCCCTAAGTAAAATTAATGTGTTGTGTGTATGGAACAGAAAACTAGAACTGGACGAGGCCAAAATTAAAAACTAAAACTGGCGTACCGTGGGGAAAACATTTGCCGAGGAATTTCATACTGCTTTTCAGCACTAAGAATAGATATCTAATCAACGCTACAGTGTGAAACAGCACACTACTAATGCCGTACTTGAAATTTTCCTACTCATGTGCAGTAACTTACGTTATTCCACATTTAGGAAAAGCGTTATCAGCAGACAGCCACAGATTGCTGTTCGTCCTGTCTGTCAGCTAATTTACGTGTGAGGGGCGTTCAATAAGTAATGCAACACTTTTATTTTTCTCGGCCGCTACCACTAGAGATGGGGGATCCGCTCTTGAACTAATTCATAGAGTTCAATCTTTCAAAGGAGTGAACAATCAGTGATTCAGAAAAAAAGAACGGTAGCTCCAAACGTTTCCCAGGCAGAGAGAGAGAGAGAGAGAGAGAGAGAGAGAGAGAGAGAGAGAGAGAGAGACGGAGCATATCAGCAGCGCCTCTGCTGGTCAGAGCACAGTGCACGCCACACAACACAGCCAGCGCCGGCCTCTGCCCTGCTTCTACCTTGGCTGCCTGCATTGTGCAGTGCCCCATTGGATTTTGTGTTTCACATATGCCGGGCCGTCTCTGTGCGTCGTCTGCCGTGTGCACTGTGCAGTGTCTGGCGCAGCTTAACTTCGCATCGCACTCTGTCGGCGATCGTTTCAGTCGCACGTCCTGCCCTCTGGGCAGTTGATGCCAGCAACAGGACAGAGAGCCACCTAGCGGATAACATAGGAACTACTTGCAAAAACCTGCTCGCAAGGGAGCGGACGATTTGTATCGGAGCGGGTGAGCTCCCCCCACCCTCGGAACTCGCCCGCTCAACGCTCACCCCACCGTCTCGGCTCTAGCCAGAGCGTCGAGCAAAGCGGCTCTGGTGTCACTCTGGTCTCTGCGGTCTCAGCTCACGCAGTAATACAGCTCGCGGCTCGACCTGCTCGACTCAGCGCCTCTGCATCGTTGTCCCCACTGGATATTGTTCTTCGTAGTAATACCGCTATGTATATTACATTATTATGTTATGTATACATCAATTGTTTTTATTTTATTTTTATTTGTTTAAACTGATTAGATTAGGTTCCTGATGACTACTCTTACTATAGGATTTTTATTATGGACACTCGAATTTACGCTTTAATTACGAGCGAACCGATAAACGTATCGCAAAATGTGATACACCAATATTTTCCTTGTTTTATTCTGCGTAAGGCTATATGCAGCACTTTCGTTTTACAGTCAAATTTATATTTTTTTTTTCTTATTCTGGTACGGATTTTGCGATTTTAGGCGTCTTCGAAAGGAAAAATATATGGCTTGCGATGTATTTGTATGAGGTTAATGAAATTTTAATACATTATAGCCAAATATATTGTTAATGTAAATCTCAAGCTACAACATTTTCCGATCACCCAAAAAACCACGCTAGTGCAAAATAAATCAATAATCAAAAACTTTGTCATATCGTGGAAATTTCAATAAACAATACAAAATTCTTACTCATTATCTATGTTACTTCAAAATAGGATCAAATAAGATCAAAATACAGGTATAGTACTGGAATAAACCAAGTTTAAAGGGCAATGTGCCTTTCATTTATTTTCTTTTGTAAATGAGTGGTGAGTCATGAAAAACAGCTAATTCATTTCAGGGAGTGAACAGTTCTGATCCAATCTCTGAAAAGAACAGTTTTGCCCATCTCTAGCTACCACACATCTGTTATACAAGGTCACACCAGGCACAGCGTGCGGCAGAGGTCTCTGCAGAAACGCCATCCCATGGGTGTAGGCTGTGACCTACCCAAGGTTGAGCTGAGGTCCGCAGCATCTTAGCATCCAGCACATAATATTACGCACGTTTCTCCTCTGCGTTTTATTACCGGAGCAGTGCTGCCCGCCACTGATATTGTAAGGAATACCTTTCAGATGGAATTGATGTTTCCTTACAAGGAACCCCTTGAGTGCGAGTTAACAAGTTCAATCTTTAGTAGGGCCCACTTGAAAGTGGTGTGTTAACAATTATGACAGGAAAAATATTAGCTGTTAATGACTCACCATGCACATCAGGGGGCGGCAGAAAATTTGTCCGGGAGGTGCAGAGATCAACCTTTTATGGGATGTATGTATTAGACTTCACAAAATGGACATCGCCGGCATTCAAGAAATGTTCAAAACAAACCGTTAACTTGCACAGTGAGCACCGAATGAAAAATGGCGCGCCACAGTGATCACATAGGTTCACACCATCAAGATCGACGGCGAACTTCTTGGGAGTTACGAACAGTACAAGATGTTCAGCGACGTATACCTCTTAAAGAATGCATATAGAATCAGATTGGTGTAACAGGCTGAGGAGAACTGTTGGAATGTGATGGCATGCAGGCGAATGCGAAACAGTCTGTCGTGGAGCTTATCGTGAAACTGGTTATCCTTTAAGGCGTAGCTGCAGATAGTGTGATAATATGATTTATAGGTACAGAAAAAACAAACATACAGAGACTGAAATTGTCCGGTAGTTCCAGGTGGTATGAGTTGCAGTCTCACACTTTTCAGGAAGGTTAGTTTGTTCTAAAGGGGTATGCAAAAGCAAGTGATTTTAACCATCTATTGCAGTGCTCATACAATAGTAGTTGCACTCGTACTCTCATTTTACCACTCTTGCTTGCTGTGACGTAAATATTCCCTACTGTCCTTCAAGGTCACGCACACGAGAAAGAATCTTAGGGACAGACACCCACATCTCGTCGCAGCACAATAAATAACTTCTAAGTCAATTTACCACCCAGATTAACAGTAGGCACAATTGTACACGAATGCGATAACGCATTGATGGAAGCTGATCTTGATACAACTCTCTTGGTACCTCTCATTTCCGAGGTTCGTTTCATACGCGTTTCCTCTTCAAATACCGATTGGTCGAAGTTGAAAACAAATACCTAACCGAATGATAGGATTAGTTTCTTTATCTCATCTATAAATTTTCACACCGATTCCGCAGTATGCTGTGCTTCGTGAAGTTGACGCTTTTTTTTGAAATTTCGTTACGTTACGTCTTCCAATTCTGTGGCACTGTTTGAAGTATGCAACCATGCACTGCTTCAAAAAATGGCTCTGAGCACTATGGGACTTAACATCTGTGGTCATCAGTCCCCTAGAACTTAGAACTACTTAAACCTAACTAACCTAAGGACATCACACACATCCATGTCCGAGGCAGGATTCGAACCTGCGACCGTAGCAGCCGCGCAGTTCCGGACTGAGCGCCTAGACATGCACTGCTTCCCTCGAATCACTATAACTTATGTCGCTCGCAGTTTGATGTGCATAAGGTAGTAGGTCACTATTAGGCACATCTTGTAAAGTGTATTGAGCAGCCTTGACGCGTGAAAACATCAGTTTTTGTAACAAGTGCGCCTTGTGTCCCTTGAATATTCGTAGTTTTTCTTATGCATTACACGGTAATATTGCTGCGGAGTTTTTCTAAACCTGTTCATAATGTTTTTACTATCCTGTGGATAATCTTCTACGTACGTAAATGTGTTTAGAACCCGCTCCTTGGACAACGATTGTCCTTTACTACGTTCTTCTGGAGACAGGATTTGTGGCTTCCTGACCGACAAGGATGATGACCTACACGGCTCGGCACCTGTTTCAATATCGCATTCAATTGTTGAGCACGTATCGTCATCATTGTATGCCTCCTGTAGATTGTCCGCAAAGTCGAGCGTATACGGCACCACACATTCCACTGACATCCTGCAGAAACGCTAATATTTTATCTGCCACTTCTTTCTCACTCTGCGAAATTTGTTGCGTTCCTTCCTGACGAAATGTCAACTTCGGCAACTGTTGTAGATATAATTCAACGTTTGCCTGTGCTCTGCTCTGTGTCAACGTTACTACTACTACTACTGTAGTACTGTTGTGAGCGACTCGTCGGCTAAGCAGTTCAACTATGATCTGAAGCCTCATGCTGTTTTCTCCACTAAATACTTCAGCGGCCGACATTGTGGTTGCATGGTAGGCAATATGTGGGGGTATCGAATGCCGTAAACATCATTGGCCTTTTGCGACAGTTTCTCTGACACAATTGTTCACAGTTGCTATTGACTCGAATTTGCAACTCATTTAATATCCATAGTAATTAGCAGTGGTTGCTAATAGAATCTGTCTTTGTGCGGATTCCGGAGTTTCACAGTAATGTCGAATCCAGTTAATCTTTGCACTCTTGTAAAGATGAAATATGAAGAACGTGGCATGGAATCGAAATCACCTACTTCTCCTGAAGACCTAAAGATGTGTTATTTTATTAGTTAATTTTTGGACGTTCATCCGAATGATGGCGACATTTCGTTACAAATTGTAGAAATACGAATATTAAAAGAAAAAGGAAATAACTCGAACGATTCCGTGAATTGTAGTTCGAACGATGATTTCTGTGGTAACTATAAAGTCCAGAACAAAACCAAACTACCTTCCAAGCCCAAAGAAAACATGTACAGTAATAGCTTTAATGACAAAGAAAAGGCTGTAAAGTTTTTTGGTTAAACGAAGGAGGAAAACGCTTAAAGTTAAGCAGTATGCAAAACTGGTTTCGTTTCGTAAAATCTGAACATGAATTGTACAAATGAAAGAAAGATTTACACGAAATACGAAATATGCGCCTAAAACTGCTTGTGAGAATTCAAGCACCGTTACTGAGGTAGGTCTACGACACTGGGCGCTCTGAATTACATGAACATTACTGATTTGCAGGCTTCTTCTGTCTCGTTAAACAGATTCACGAAATTATACTAAAACAATGTCGCAAAATTAGGAAGTTACCTCAGGTAAACGTGTAGAGGAGATTCATTAATAGGTAATACTACAGAGAAATTCGTAGCTAATGTGAAAACGAAGCTTGTTGTTTTCCTTTAAAATGTTGTGTATAAAGCCAGTTAGGTTTTGTACAAGAAATATGTACAAACCGCACATTATCCTTTCGACCAAAACAAACACAGAGTCGCTCGTGCATTTGATGAATGTTGTGACACATTCGTATACAAGAATGATAGTGATAATTATCAGTGGATTACTGTTTCCACAGCTTTACATCTGTCTTCAGGAACGTCAAGGTAAGTAAGGGCAAAAATGAAAGAAAACGACTATTTTAATCTACGTAACAAAATCTGGAAATATGGGAGATAATATTTTCAATTTTACTTCAGAAACATCTTCTTACCATCTGCACAAAAGAATTCATTGCTTTGTTTGGATTATTGGCCTGGACCTAACGAATCTCTGTCTTCAGGACGACGAAAAGACGTGTCCTATTGCACCCGAAATAATAGTGCGATTCAACCATTCGATATAAAAAAAACCTCTGCTAAGTAAAGCATTTTGCAGAAAGTTTTGGACAATAAAATTTCCGGCAGCTCTTTGTCATTTCAGCGTGTTCTGCGGAACAGTAATGTTAAACTTCATTCATTTCTGCATTGTCAGTCTGCGTCACAACATTTGATGAATCCAATTAAGCATGCCTAGTACACAGCCCAAAATGGAGAATAGCCACGGCAACTTCTTACTCCATTCGAGTTCTGGCTAAATAAAAGTAGTAATTACTATGAAATGCCTGAATGCATTAATTTTTCTTTTTATCACATGCCTCGGGTAAGGAAAATGTTTGTTTTCGTCATCCAATAGATAGTCCTCGATTTTGTGACGACTTCAGGGAATAAACAAGGTTCATTGCTAATAAAATATACATTATTAAAAATTATAGTAAGATCTGCGATACAGAAATTGTTGTAAAATGTGTAATGTCAACAAATAAAACTCCCGATTGATAGACGTCGTCCGTGATCTAACATCATACGCTGCCTTGATTTTCTTTCCTCTGCTTTTCACTTTTGTACCAAATACATCTGCAACAGATTAGCTGTCGATATGAACTGCAAGTCATTCAAAAATTTAATGATTTGAGACATTTTCGGTATGACTTAAAAGCTTAAAATTCGTGTTTGCGCACTTTGGATATCGCATTACGTGGCGCTACGTTCTCATGTCACAGCTGCGTCTGCGTATTCGCCGATCGCGTGCTACGCAACAAGGGCTACACAAGCCGCTGTTCTAAGGGGTTCTTCGTGCGGCAAAAATGAGTGGCTTTAACATTTTTTTAAAAATACTTGCCGTGTGCCTTAGAAGCTAAAGTTTTGATAGAGCATTTCGGGGTATTCTTCCTGTGTGAAAAATTTCGATATATCAGATTGGACAATTCCCTTGTAAAGTCTGAGTCGTTCACTTAAGGCAGCCAATGAAACCGGCCGACCATCAGAATTCTAAGCCCGGACATACGCACGATCTGGCAACACTATAAGATAAGGAAGTGTCTGGAGGAAGTGTTGCTGCTTCTAGAGTCGTTACAGGGCTGTATGAACTCGTGGTCCAGTCGTCACGTTTGATCAGGATACAGGCCGCCCTATGTAATAAAAAAATAAATAAATATAAAAAAACGGACTGCTGTATTCAGAAATAAACGTGAAAGTTGTCATGTGAGGTCCGCCCATACCAAATTCTGTCAACCGTCGACCGAGGAGGTGACCACGGCGCGGCGCTATGAGTGTATTCATCAACTGTAATTTTCTTCTTTGAAGTTCCAGCATTTATCTTGCACTTATGTACTGGATTTTTCATACTTGAAACTTATGAACGTTGATGAATTTTGGAATCACATTCGCGACAGCGCAGATAATTGTAAGCAAATTTATAGAAAACTGACATAAATTTTACAAATGAAATAGTTTCCTTATTGGAAAAAAGATTAAAGTATAAAATAATACCTAATTTATCTGATCAAAATTTTATAGAAACTCTGTTTTTAGACCTAAAACCTGGTTTCGATGACGTAAAAATGGAAAGTTCTTGCGAGACCGGAACAGCTCATGATGTGTGCAACACTGAAAGCAAAAATTTCAAAAATTTTCTGATCTGATCCATTATAAATGGTTCTGAAAGCCTGCGACTGTGAAAACAATAGGTTTGTTTATAAATAACTCATCTACTACCAGTCACGATTTTCTTTACTTTATTTTTCGCACGACTCGTTTCTGGAAATGCTTCCCATTTTCGCGTGCGTTTTTTTGTGTTTGTTATGACATTCCTATGTGATGTTGTCGATGTGTGAGATTCTGCTTCATTTCGTTGACTTTAAGTTTCCTTATGATCCAATAGTGCAGAGTCTCACACACACTGAGTTGTCTATGATGCTTAGTGTGTTTTTCATTCTTCGATCCACAGAGCTGTTTCCATTCCTTTATCTGATGAAAATCTCGATGCATAGTTTGAAAAATAATCAGGTTCATAAGTTGAAACCAGTGCATTATCCCTCACAAAACTCAGGTGCCTATAAAATTAGCTGTGACATATGTCCAGCCTATTATTTAAGACAGACAGGACGAGAAACTGCTGTCAGATTTAAAGAACATCTCTTAGGAAAAAGGGAATAAATATACACTGAAGAGACAAAGAAATTGGTACACCTGCCTAATATCGTGTAGGGCCCCCGCGATCACGCGAAAGTGCCGCTACAAAACGTGGCATGGACTCGACTAATGTCTGCAATAGTGCTGGAGGGAACTGACACCATGAATCCTCCAGGGCTGTCCACAAGGGGGTGGAGATTTTTTCTGAACAGCACTTTGCATGGCATCCCAGATATGCCCAATAATGTTCATGTTGGGAGTTTGGTAGCGAGCGGAAGTGTTTTAACTCAGAAGACTGTTCCTCGAGCCACTCTGTAGCAATTCTGGACGTGTGGGGTGTCGCATTGTCCTGCTGGAATTGACCAAGTCCGTCGGAACGCACAATGGACATGAATAGGTGCAGGTGATCAAACAGGATGCTTAGTGCTTACGTGCGGGTCACCTGTCAGAGTCGTATCTAGATATATCATGGGTCCCATATCACTCCAACTGTACCCTCCTCACACCATTACAGAGCCTCCACCAGCTTGAACAGTCTCCTGCTGATATCCATGGACCATGGATTCATGAGGTTGTCTCCATACCGGTACACATCCATCCGCCCGATACAAATTGAAACGATATTCGTCCGACCAGGCAACAAGTTTCCAGTCATCAACAGTCCAATGTCGGTGTTGACGGGCCCAAGCGAGGCGTAAAGACTTGTATCGTGCAGTCATCAAGTGTACACGAGTGATGTTTCGTTGAATGGTTCGCAAGTTGAGACTTGTTGATAGCCCAGCACTGAAATCTGCAACAATTTGCGGAAGGGTTGCATTTCTGTCACGTCAAACAATTTTCTTCAGTCGTCGTTGTTCCCGATCTTGCAGGATGTTTTTTGATGTTTTACCGGATTCCTGATATTCACGGTACACTCGTGAAATGGTCGACGGGAAAATACCCACTTCATCCCTACCTCGGAGATGTTATGTCCGATCGCTCTTGCGCCGACTATAACACCTCGTTCAAATTCACTTAAATCTTGATAACCTGCCATTGTAGCAGCAGTAATTGATCTAACAACTGCGCCAGACACCTGTTGTCTCATAGACACATAGAAAAGAGGCATCACACTTAATATCCTTGAAGACGGTTTCTTTCTGAATAACACTTGCAGCTACGTAATAAAAAATTTTTAATTATATAGAGCCCTTACTTAGAAACGCCTAAAACTGACTCCTCATGTTTCTCCGATTATACTATAAAGTGTTGTCTTCCTCTTGCCTTTTAATTTATTAAATTTTAATTCGTTTTCACACAAAATGTATAGAATATCTGCTACTGCAGTGTTCTGTATAAATATTTTGGATAATAATATTTGTTGACTTGCGAGATGAACACTTATATGCTATTTACAATATTTTTGTTAAGGGAAGCAGCTGGTTTCTTACACTGTTAATAGATGGCGCGACTTGTTTCCTGTCCACGTTGTGGCAGCTTCGGCCTGTGAGACTCTAAGCCTGATGCAACCTCCAGTGCCTATTTCCTCATGCAGCCCTTGGTGGGGTGCAGTGTGCTGCCTCATAACAATGATACACTATGTGATCAAAAGTATCCGGACACCACCAAAAACATACGTTTTTTACATTAGGTGCATTGTGCTGCCACTTACTGCCAGATACTGCATATCAGTGACCTCAGTAGTCATAACACATAGTGAGAGAGCAGAATGGAGCGCTCCGCGGAACTCGGGCTCCGCGGAACTCACAGTCTTCGAACGTGGTCAGATGATTGGGTGTCACTTGTATCATACGTCTGTATGGGAGATTTACACACTCCTAAACATCCCTAGGTCCACTGTTTCCGATGTGGTAGCGAATGAAACGTGATGGGACACGAACAGCACAAAAGCGTAAAGGCCAACCTCGTGTGTTGACTGACAGAGACCGCCGACAGTTGGTTCGTAATGTACGATAGGCAGACAGCTATCCAGACCATCAAACAGGAATTCCAAACTGTATCATGATCCACTGCAAGTACTAAGACAGTTAGGCGGGAGATGAGAAAACTTGGATTTCATGGTAGAGTCGTGCTCATAAGCCACACACCACGCCGGTAAACGCTAAACGACGCCTAGCTTGGTGTAAGGAGCGTAAACATTGAACGATTGAACAGTGGAAACATGTTGAGTGGACTGACAAAACACGGTACACAATGTGGCGATCCGATGGCAGGGTGTGGATATGACGAATGCTCGGTGAACGTCATATGTCAGCCTCTGTAGTGCCAACAGTAAAATTCGGAGGCGCGGTGCTATGGTGTGGTCGTGTTTTTCACGGAGGGGGGGGGAGGGGGGGGGAGGGCTGCAGCCCTTGTTGTTTTGCGTGGCATTATCACAGCGCAGGCCAACATTGATGTTTTAAGCACCTTCTTGCTTCCCACTGTTGAAGAGCAATTCGGGCATGGCGATTGCATCTTTCAACACGGTGGAGCATCTGTTCATAATGCACGGCCTGTGGCGGAGTGGTTATACGACAATAACATCCCTATAATGGACTGGACTGCACAGAGTGCTGACCTGACTGTTACAGAACACCTCTGGGATGTTTTCGAATGCCGACTTCGTGCCAGGATTCACCGATTGACATCGATACCTCTCCTCAGTGCATCATTCCGTGAAGAATGGGCTGCCATTCCCCAAGAAACTTTCCAGCACCTGATTGAACGTATGCCTGAGAGAGTGCAAGCTGTCTTCAGCGCTAAGGGTGGGCCAACCATATTGAACTCTAGCATTACCGATGGAGGGCGCCACGAACTTTCAAGTCATTTTCAGCCAGGTGTCCGGATACTTTTGATTACATGGTGTACTTGTCAATAGCTACAATTTATACTGACAAGTACTATTGTTATGTCAGTTCCAATACTTGCAGTTTCTATATGCTTTTAAATATGATTTTAAGAATTTATTTTATATGACGAGAGAATTTTGCTCCAAAGACTGTTTTCGTCTGCCACTACATGTGAATGTAGTTATCTTGTAAATTTATTCAGTATAATAACCATCTATTGTTAGTTTTCCTCTGTGACACTGGTTTTGAACCGCGCGACCGCTACGGTCGCAGGTTCGAATCCTGCCTCGGGCATGGATGTGTGTGATGTCCCTAGGTTAGTTAGGTTTAAGTAGTTCTAATTTCTAGGGGACTGATGACCTCAGATGTTAAGTCCCATAGTTCTCAGAGCCATTTGAACCATTTGACACTGGTTTTGTAATGTTTTATAGGTAATTGTTTTTGGTTTTTCTGATGCAGACAGTGTCGAAACCAGGTCAAGTTAAATCTTGTTGTAATCAGTTTGTTGTGTTATACACGTCATACGTTCTTTAAGCGTTGTAAAACAGAGTCGCAAGTAGAGAAAGGTCTATCATTTGTGATACATTGTTCACTTTTGGTTTAATAGAGAGGTGATGGCAGCAGTGGTTGCTCAAATCCCTTGTACAGTCTGTGTGAGTCGGGAGCTTCCGAGGAATGATTTGAATCTTTCAAGAAGCATTTCTCCGTCATGTATGATTTTGAACGTTCAGAAATCTCAATAATTAACATATGTGATGGAAATGAAACGAGCGTTTGGCGTCATTGGCCCGGAGGCCCCTTACGGGGCATGTCCGGCCGTCTTGGTGCAGGTCTTATTACATTCTACGCGACATTGGGCGACGTCCGCGCCGGATGGGGATGAAATGATGATGGAGACAACACAACACCCAGTCCCTGAGGGGAGAAAAATCCCCGACCCAGCCGGGAATCGAACCCGGGCCCGTAGGGCGGCAATCCGTCACGCTGACCACTCAGCTATCGAGGCGGACGACATATGTGATGAACTGTGACCATTTACCCGTCGGCCCACGGGTAGAAACATTTCCTAAACGGCTAAATACGTAAACTGTTAGCGGTCTGCCATGGTTGAAGTATACAGTGTATGGGAAATGGCGCTTATCAAAGCCGCTGTTGAGGTAGCTGAGGTGCACAACGGACCGTAGATGACAGGGGTGAGCGATGGCAGCGGAGATGTGTTCGGATGAATGGAAGGGCGACTATTGAGCAACTGACCTCCTGTATGAAACAATGAGCTACCAACAGTCTCCTCAACGACTGTTCAGTGAACGTTGCTGTGTATTGGACTCCGCAGAAGGCGCCTGGTCCATGCACCTATGCGGACTGCTGTTCATCAGCGACAAAGTCTGGAATTTGAATGCCAATACGGTAACTGGACGTTCTCTGAGTAGCGACAGATAGTCTTTTCAGATGGACCACGTTTTACGTTCCGTCAGATATATGGCCATTGGCGGGCACGGCCCTGCAACAATCGTCGGACGTGCCCAGGCCGGAGGAGGGAGCGTTATGATCTGTGGAAGGTTTTCGTGGCGTTCCCTGGGTGCCTATCTTCAAAAGTCATTCTGGAAGACACAATGGATCAACACCAGTACGCATTTATCCTTGGGGACTCTGTCAACTCCTACATGCAGTTTGTTTCTCCTCGGCACGATGTAATCTACCATCATGATAATGCAACATGTCACACAGCTCGCAGTGTACGTGAGTGGTTCGAGGAGCACCACGATGAGTTAATCGTACTGCTCTGGCCACCAAACTCCCCGGATTTAAGCCCGATAGAGAATATGTGGGGCTAACTCATCTATATCTACATCTATACTCTGTGAACCACCGTGAGGTGCATGGCAGTCCCACTGTATCAGTTATTAGGGTTTCTTCCCGTTCCATTCACGTATGAAGCGCGGAATGATTGTTTGAATGCCTCTGTGCATGCAGTAATTATTATAATCTTATTCTCACGATCCCCATGTGAGCGATACGTAGGTGATTGTAGTCTATTCCGAGAGCCACCATTCAAAGCTGGTACTTGAAACTTTGTTAACAGACGAATATTTTACGTCTATCTTCAGCAGTCTTGCAGTTCAGTTCCTTCGGTATCTCTGTGACACTCTCCCACTTACTAAACTAACCTGTGGCCATTCATGCTGTCCTCTGTATACGTTCAATATCCTCTGTTAGTCCTATTTGGTACGGGTCCCACACACCTCAGCAATATTCTAGGATGGATGGCATGAGTTATTTATTTGTAAGCAGTCACCTTTGTAGACTGATTGAACTTCCGATCGGACTGTTCGCGCCACGGATCCTCAACTGAGAAACTTAGCGCGCTGGCCACGGCACTGTAGTCGGCATGGCGACAAAAGGTGGTTATTCAGGCTTTTGACAGGTGGTCACATTAACATGTCTGGAGAGTGCACTTCTTATCTAGTGGCCCAAAACCGGTGTTGTGCTTTACGGACTCCTTCCCAGGGGTGTATCCATCGCGGCTGGTATTTGTTGCCAACAACTGAGACACCTTTCGGTGGCAGTGTAAGAAAAACGACCAACAAAACCGCATAACTGGTTGCTGCTACACACTGATGTCACTAAAAAAATTACCCAGGGCTCTGTTTGCGACGTCACCCCTCACGTACTCATTTTTGTGATCTTATCCCCCCATATGCTTACCTTTCTTGCTCCTTATCGAACAACCGTCAAGAAAATTCCTTCCCGGACGAAAATGTACTTAAAATCTGGCGTGACAACATCTTTAACTCAGAACCAGCAGGTTTCTACAGGCGTGGAATCAGTGTACTCAATAATGGTTCAAATGGCTCTGAGCACTATGGGACTTAACACCTGAGGTCATCAGTCCCCTAGAACTTAGAAGTACTTAAACCTAACTAACCTAAGGACATCACACGCATCCATGCCCGAGGCAGGATTCGAACCTGCGACAGTAGCGGTCGCGCGGTTCCAGACTGAAGCGCCTAGAACCGCTCGGCCACAACGGCCGGCGCATAGTCGACAGGATTCAGTTATATTAACAGCAGGAAGAATACCAGCCGACTGAATTCCTTGATCAGGCTAGGAAGTGACTGGGGCTTGCTTCTGAAAGACGCCACTGACGAGGGCTGAAATACACAAAGTATATGTCGATGGGTCTTATTCGGACTTCTGTAAGTAGGTATACAGACTAGAGCGTTGTTACTAACAATACTCAGATGTACCGGTCGCAAAATAAACGTCACAAATCAATAACCGTTACAATTATTTGTGTTATTCTGTCTTAAGTGTACTGAAAACTAAAAAGCTCAGTCATTAGACAGGATTCACATTGTCGAGCATTCCTGTGGCTACACCGTGAACATTATCAGTAGGCTACACGTCTTTTGATCATTATAGACTTCGAAAATATTTTTCGGAAGGATGCTGTCATTGACACCATACCCAAAACATGAGCCCAAATGAATAGATAACCACATGGCATTGACAGAAAAACGTGAAGATCCACAGAGGGAGTTTGTCAACTACGAATCACATGAAGTTCCATACAAGGAAAGCTTACTTTTGTGCATGAAAACTATACGTCATGACTGGAAAAGCTGACTCATACAGGAGTGGAGAAAATCAAACCAGCTGACATGAAACAAGAAGCAGCTGTCATCAGGATGTGGAACAAGGAACATAGAATACTGACAGTATTGCATAAGTACGTTATTCTCAACCAAAATAACGTTCCTTCGTTCCAGCCAATCAAAAGGCAAGCTTATCATCGACAACATTTGAAACTGCTGAGGAGAAGTTGTTACTGGACGAGACATAATTATAAAATCTGTCAGAATTTTCATCGGAAGCTCTGCAGTCAAACACTGTCCAGCAAATGCCTGCATAACGAATTTGATGTGAAAGTGGGATCCGAAAAACTGGAACATATCGATAAACATGAAATGAAGTAAGATTCACTGATATCTGCTCTTTGCTCTGGATATTCCGGCCCGCAACAGCCGTAGTATAAGTGAGTCTTTGCAACAACGCAGAATATGCTCCATTAAATTTCAGGTGTGCAGCCTCCTAAATCCAGCCGACAGGCTTTCGGCTCACTCTGAACATGGCTGAACGATGTACAGCCCAAATAACATGAAGAAGCTGTATTTATGCGGCTGCACACCTGAAATTTATTGAGACAGTCATTGTGCCCCAGAAACATGAGGATCCTTAATGCAGATCACGTTTGGCAATTCTGCGATTGACCGATTACTTACTGGTTAGCACAGATTTATCCTGCTAATTCACTTCACTTTTCATTTGAGTTCCAATGAGTAATCAGGGTGATTTTCGCTTAAGGTGGGACATATGGCAATAAATCTATGATTTTAACTTTAGGAAAGTCGGTCCACATAGAAACTGCAACTAATCTCATATATTACATTACGATTTATCTGTTCTAGCCACAAGTGGAAGAGTACTGCAGCTCTTTGGTAGTTTTGAGATAACGTAGTCGCCTGTAAAGTGAAGCCTGGTTTGTTCAAGCTCGCTGAAGGCTAGATCTTTACCCTCACAAAGCTACAAGTAGCCAGATTGAAAATTGATAAGAAAATCTTAATAAGTATTCTGCATCAACAGTCATCTCACCAGTTGTAGTACCCCATATTATAAGGGCGATAAGCTTCCCATTTCTGCCTACATAATTTTTTGGCAACTACGAATACATAGTTTTGTTCATGAAACGACACATTTTCATTCTACTTGAGTATAAAATATGACAGCACGTAAACAAAAATGATTTACAAGAACAAAGTGAGTAATATCTTCCTAATTCATCCTGATATAGGCGCGCTCGTGTTACAGATACTTTGTTTTGTTAAAACAAACTTTCCTTCTAAGATTACTATGGTAGGTTGCACTTCATGTGTATTGGTATAGTGCATATTTTAACAGCCATTGCCATTAGTTTATTGAACACAACAGTAAACATGAGAAAGAAATTATCAACAATATAGGGGTGCCGGCCGGTGTGGCCGAGCGGTTCTAGGCGCTTCAGTTGGAACCGCGCGACCGCTACGGTCGCAGGTTCGAATCCTGCATTGGGCATGGATGTGTCTGATGTCCTTAGGTTAGTTAGGTTTAAGTAGTTCCAAGTTCTAGGGGACTGATGACCTCAGATGTTAAGTCCGATAGTGCTCAGAGCCATTTGAACATTGGTATGGCAGGAACACCGAATCAAAGCAAAAATATCTAGTAATCATGGGCTCTAAGATACATGTTTTAAGAGCTATGAGCACTTCGTCATCCTCGATAAAGTGAAACAAATCTCTTCTAGTGCAAGCTCTTTGCTTTCCATATTTTGGGAGGTGGTGGAGGTTTTAGTATGGACGAAGACAAGGAAAAAAAAGTCCGGTAAACATAGGCTCTAAAGTGTGAACTTTAAAGGCTATGAACACTTATTCATCTTCACTATTTTGGAAGGGATGACCTCGCAAACAAACTCCTGGATAGATTTGTTCGTGACATCAATAGAGTGTGTTTTATGTAGTAACAACTTGTGATGCAGTTTTCTCGGTTGTTTATCCTACATTGCTACCAAAAAGTGCCTCAGTTGTTGGCAACAAATACCATCTGCGATGTACACAGCCCTGCGGAGGAGTTATTAGAGCCAACAGATGAAAAATATGATGTGGACATTGTTCTTTGCTGGAGAATATGTCTTTTCTTAGGGCTCAGCCGTTAATTTCTTCTTAAGAAGTTATCATAACTTATCAGCAATAACGATACTGTAAACCAATGCTCAGTGAGCGATCTGATAACATTCAACGAAATATGTGAAATTCACCTGCTTAGTATTCATTGATTTGAATTACAGCACGCATAACTCCTAAACACCACTTGCATATTGAGTGCAAATGTACGACGGTAAAATGGTCGCATTTCATAACATTTCAGTTATCGAGAATTCTTGAATGTTGAAAATCATCCATGCCACAACGATGCTTCTTGAAACAAGAAAATCTTTTTGTCAGAAGTTTTGCCCAAAAGCACTCGCCCCACACAGGGACTACAAAGCATTCGAGCTATCACCGCTGCCTTCACCTCTCTATTAAACCTACGACTCTATTTTACAACACTTAAACAACATAAGTTTCCAGTATGCAAAATCGAATACATAACTGCAACATAAAAACTACAACTTCAAAGAAAAAAAATGACAGTTGATGAATACACTCATGGCTTCGCGCTGCGATCACCTGGTCGAACGACGCTTGACGTGACGCGACTGGTGGCTTGTGGCCAGTAACTGGTAGCTGGAGTCGGCAAGGAAACGCTCGAGCATAAAGAGTTCTGATCTTGACCCCACTACGAGTTGTTTAGTGTAATTGTTTCTCGAAGTTTTTGGTATTACGAATTAGAATGTGAAGGGAATTATCTTTTAGTTTCCATCAGACTGATGACTTTTATAAAAATGTGATTAAAAAAGTGGTGCACGTGGAGACCTAAACTCGCGACTTTGTGTCTACATTTTAGGGTGTTTACTACTTCAAAAAGGTTCAAATGGCTCTGAGCACTATGGGACTTAACTTCTGAGGTCGTTAGTCCCCTAGAACTTAGAACTACTTAAACCTAACTAACCTAAGGACATCACAAACATCCATGCCCGAGGCAGGGTTCGAACCTGCGACCGTAGCGGTCGCGCGGTTCCAGACTGTAGCGCCTAGAACCGCTCGGCCACCCTGGCCGGCGTTAACTACATCTCTTTTCTTCATTTTCTTCATTACTGTTCTCAGAATTTGGCCTGGGCAGGCGTCACATGACAGCTATTCAAGTTCATCTTTGAGTACTTTATTCGGTTTTTGTTCATTACAGACGGCAGTGAGTCCTTTTAACGAACACGCTGAGCTACCGTGTCGGCATCGCCAGACCTCGAGCTCTGACAGCCCTATTACAACTCGAGGCAATAATACCTCCTCCAGCCGCGCGCCATGTCACTAATTGCAGCATGTCACGAATTGCGCGGCCCCTCCCGCCGGAGGTTCGAGTACTCCCTCGGGCATGAGTGTGTGTGCTGTTCTTAGTATAAGTTAGTTTAAGTAGTGTGTAAGACTAGGGACCGATGACGTCAGCAGTTTGGTCCCTTAGGAATTCACACACATTTGAACACTTCCTCCAGACACCACCGCATCCTACAGTGTTGCCAAATCGTGCGTATGGCCAGACTAAGAATTCTGAGGGTCGGCCGGTTTTCAAAATGGTTCAAATGGCTCTGACAAGGGAACCTCCCCATCGCACCCCCTTCAGATTTAGTTATAAGTTGGCACAGTCGATAGGCCTTGAAAAACTGAAAACAGATCAATTGAGAAAACAGGAACAAGTTGTGTGGAACTGTGAAAAAATAAGCAAAATATACAAGCTCAGTAGTTCATGGGAAGATACGCAACGTCAAGGACACCGGGAACGCAGGCGCGACGTGGTCTCGTGGTAACGTGAGCAGCTGCAGAACGAGAGGTCCTTGGTTCAAATCTTCCATCGAGTGAAAAGTTTAATTTTTTATTTTCAGTTTATATGACAAACTCTTATGTTTTCATCACTTTTTTGGGAGTGATTATCACATCCACAAGAAAACCTAAATCGGGCAAGGTAGAAGAACCTTTTTACCCCTTCGCCAAGTGTACAAGTTAGGTGGGTCGACAACATATTCCTGTCATGTGACGCACATGCCGTCACCAGTGTCGTATAGAATATATCAGATGTGTTTTCCTGTGGAGGAATCAGTTCACCTATGACCTTGCGATCAAATGTTTTCGGTTCCCATTGGAGAGGCACGTCCTTTCGTCTACTAATCTCACGGTTTTGCGATGCGGTCGCAAATCACAGACACTAAACTTATTACAGTGAACAAAGACGTCAATGAACGAACGGACAGATAATAACTATGCAAAAATAAAGAAAATAAAATTTTCACTCGAGGGAAGACTCGAACGGAGGACCTCTCGTTCAGCAGCTACTCACGCTACCACGGGACCACAACGCTCCTGAGCTCAGTATGTCCATGATGTTGCCCATGCGACCCGTGGACTACTCAGTTTGTATATTTGATTATTTTTTTTCACAGTTCCACACAACTTCTTCCTATTTTCTCAATTGATCTGTGTTCAGTTTATCAAGGCCTATCCACTGTGCCAACTTATAACTAAATCTGAGGGGGGTGCGATGGGGAGGTTCCCTTGTGAGCACTATGGGACTTAACTTCTAAGGTCACCAGTCCCCTAGAACTTAGAACTACTTAAACCTAACTAACCTAAGGACATCACACACATCCATGCCCGAGGCAGGATTCGAACCTGCGATCGTAGCGGTCGCGCGGTTCCAGACTGTAGCGCCTAGAACCGCTCGGCCACATCGGCCGGCCGGCCGGTTTTATTGGCCACCTTAAGTGAACGTCTCGGTCTGCCTCTGCGACGGCCGGCCGGCGGCCAGGTTTTG
Source organism: Schistocerca nitens (assembly GCF_023898315.1). NCBI lineage: Eukaryota > Metazoa > Arthropoda > Insecta > Orthoptera > Acrididae > Schistocerca > Schistocerca nitens. Next base: position 655,822,122 of record NC_064616.1, on the reverse strand, counting down.
TTTATGACTGTACATATAGTCGACCTTTCCCACATTTAGCGTCGCCTACTACTTGTAAGCTTCTTCACTGTCACCAGACGGACAACGGAGGAGCACTGAAGAATCAATGGCAGGCGTGGGCAGCAGGAACAGCAGCAACGGTTGCCTGTAGCTGGCGATGGGGCGTGCCGACACTTGCCGGCTTCGTCGCGCGTAGCCAATACTGACGCCGGCCTCCCGCGCTTAATCCGCGCGCAATGAAGAGCGCCAAGTGCGATCCTGTTACCCGCCTCACTGTCACTTCTCCGCCATTTATTCTGTCGCCAGCTTGTCTCCCTCTCTACTTCATAACAGCTTCCTTTATTTTTTTCCTATTAATGGGATGTGAACTCTGCTTTACAGGCCCACATCAGTTTGCTTCAAGCATTGTAGGTGCTCTGATATCGAGCACACTGTCGAATGGTGTAATAGATTAGAATACAACTGTTTCGTTTTCAGCGTGGACGCTCTCAAAGACACGAGTCATTCCTTCAGTTCCCAGTACGTTTTTTGTATCACAGGTCAGTTCTTCAAAGTTGCTGTTTCATGCAGAATCAGATGCACATCACGAAACGTAAAAATTTAGTAACCTTTGTCTAAACGATTATAAGTCACACCAGGCGTCAGGACGCTACTTCGGGGTGAGCAGTGATCGAACAGACTCAGTTGTAGGAAATGTAAATGAGAGACACTGGTATAAAGACGTCTAACAGCTCGTGGAACCTCATTTAGAACATTCCTAGAAGTCGTTTTGAGGGGGAAATCTATGATTGCTTATCAATTCACTACAAGCGGTTATTGTACAGACCGTGAAGATGTAACTGTATGAACAATAGCTCGCACATAGTTTGATTCAAATTTCCAATACAGGCTTCTAGGGGTTGTAGAGAGGACTTAGTAGATGAAGTTTTCATAAGGAACCCATGACCAGAATTGTAATGTTTGGATGTAAAATATGTTTGAGGATCTAATCTCTTTCAAATCTCCCGTTTCACGGTACGCACATAGTGGACAAAATGAACTCTGAACTGTGTGCTGTAGAAGCATATGGTATGGGCAATGTTCTCTTTTATGTGGCAAAGGACGTATTCTTCAAAGTCGAGAGTGCAGCACGTCTGTGGAGCACAACAGCCAACACTACTAGCACGAATGCAAAAATTTATCGCAGCCGTTGTTGTAGCCAGACGAAGGTGTTACGTGATGTCACAATTACAATAGGAACTGACGACGGCGCCCACTTCTCAGCTTGTGTGCGTACCGACAAGTGGGAGATTTGAAAGTATCCTATCTTCAGACTTATTTTATATCCAAAACAGCTCATTTCCAGACATCGGAGTAGTAGGAAAAGGCCGGCGTCACCTCACATTGCGGGTTGCCTACATCAGGGGCAAATATACGTTCAGGGGCAAACCTATTGTTCTCTTTCGATTGACAGGTCCTTAACCTGTTGTTCTGCTAACAGGATTATGACCCCCTAGGGATAATCTGTCGTTCTGACAGACAGGTCTTTAATGTACTGTTCAGTTAAGTGGTCATCCAAGAAACCCAAACACCGACCCCTCCTCTTCCCCCATCCCTCTGGGAACTCCCTTCACTGATACAAGCGAACTTTTGATATCAATTTGATTGACTAATTAATTAAATCGATCGATTAATTAACCCTTCCTTTCTGGGAACCCTCAAGCACCCACCCTCCTCTCCCCCACTCCATTAACCCCCGATGCAGTCCATGGCTGGGGGTGGTGCACTGTGGCATACACAGGCGTCCACAACTGCGTCTGCGATCACGGCGGTAGTTTTCACTGGCCTGTGAGCGTTGGCGCTGGCAGCATACAAGGGGGTTGGAGCGCTGTGTGTGCACCTCGGAACGTGAGAGTGCGAGATGTTGAAAGGTGGCTACACTGAGTCACAGCGCCAGAGATCGCGCTAGAGAGTATTGTTCCGCCGCCTCCACTGGCAGTGATTATTGAGATGTCGTAGTGGGCAGTGCTTGGGGAGAGCTCGTGGTAGTCAGTGCTTGTTAAGAACTCGTAGCAGAGAGTGTTTGTTGAGATGTGCTAGGAGGGAGTGCTTGCGGAGATGTGATACTGAAAAGTTCTTGTTGAGATGTGGTAATAGCGAGTCGGTGTGGAGATATATTGTAATGATTAGAGTGATTTTGGTCAATATATGAAGGTAACGAAACTTGATTTATTTTTCATTATTTAATGTCGTAAATAATGCTTCATTACAGGTTCAGTCAACAAAGCATCTGGCTTGTGTTCTGGGATTAGAGTGTAATTCTGGTTCTCTTGAGTAATTATGGTATTTTTATTTTCTTTAATTAATTCAGTATAAATGATATTTAAAATTTCTTGTGTTATTGAAGAAGAACCGTGCCAGATGCGTACGTTGAGTCATACTTCCACATACAGAACAGTTATACTTGTGCTTTGGTTTCGTAGGTTTTATAGTTGCTGGGGACTTAATTAATTAATTGTGTTAATGAAAATTTCCATTTCATTCTTTGTTGTTGTTCTATGCAGTCAGATAGCGTAATAATACTAGTCAGGGCCAACCGTTACGAGACTTCGTAACCGAACAGACAGCTACTAAAGCAAAAAATTAAAATTATTTGCATTTCTTTTATTATAATTAAGCCCCCATGCACGTGGCGACCGCTGCTTCGGATCGTCCCTTGGAAATCTTCTGATTGTAGAAATAGTAGACAGTAGTATTGTTGTAGTAATTTGTAGTTTAGTAATTGTAGTCTATATTGCATGTGTAGATTTGATAATTGTCATTCTTCTAATGGTATTTTTTTTGCAAAATTTCATTTCTGTTGTCTTGTCTACGGGTTTGACAATTAGTGCAATTATTTCAATTGTTCGATTAATCGTGTTTGAGGGAAACATTTCGTGTGAATGGTATTGTTGGAGATAAAGTGTCATTGTGTGTAATTTTCATATAGTGACGAGTTTTGTATGTTTTGTAAATGATTACGCGATCGATGAAACAGGTGAAAATGATGAATAGTCAGAATAACGAAATTGTTGACATGGCGAACTCGCCAACACAGGACAACAGTATGATGAATAATGGAGTTGAAAACAATTTAATAAGTCGGGAAAATGGTCCGGAAACAGTTCAAAATTTTTCACAATCAAAAAATTTTCAGAATACGAGATTAACGACAGAAGATATGCAGCAGTTGATGAGTGCTATATTAAATTTGGGAGCACGAATGGAAACACGGTTAGACTCACTGGGATCACAAATGAAAGCAATGACAACACGGTTATGCTCACAAATAGGAACAATTAAAACCGAGATGAAAACAGTGGGATCACAAATAGGAAGAATTAACACGAAGATGGAAACTTTGACAATACGGTTAGGCTCACAAATAGGAACAAGTAAAACCGAGATGGAGACAATGGAAACACAGTTAGGCTCACGAACAGGGACATGTTTCAAAATCATGAAAGATGAATCAAAGAAAGAAATTAGAGAAGAAGTACAACCGATTTTGAATGCTCACAATAATAGTTTAATTTCAACAGAAATCAGAGAAGAGGAACAGGACAGAGAACAGGAAGAAAGAGATCGCGTGATAGTACAAAAATTTTCAGAGTAAAATTTACAACGTGCACACGATAAGGAAGAAATAATTGAGAGAATCGAGGAATCCGTACCAAATGACAGAATACATAATTTAACGCAACAGTGTGAACAGTTAACTACTAAATGTGACAATACCGAAACCCGAGTCGCGACACTTACGGAAGACGTAAACTTATTGGAAAGAGATGAGGAGATTTCAGATAAATTGACAAATCTTAGTTTAAATGGGGACAGAGATTCGGATGATACAGTTCCATTACCATTTGCAGAAACCGAAGAGTACCAGAACATAAATAGGCATGTTGAAAATCAGGGAAAATTTAATGAACGCGTCAAAAGGGAATTTGAGGCATTACAAAAGCAAGACAAATATATTGAAAGCGAAATCGTAGGAAAAGACAGCAAAAGAAATTTAGAGTCACAGATACCAGAAGGGTTTGAAGAAAATAATTTGTTTCATATATGGGATGCAGCAAGAGAGCGCCAGGCGCGTGAACTTGACAATAATCGACATTCGGAATGGAACAGTCGCGGTAGGTCTTTGTCGCCACGAGGTGAAAACTTTGACTATAAACACTTTTTGACTGTTCGGAAATTTAAGATCTTCCGCAATTCTAAGAATGACATACATCCATGTTCATGGCTAGATCAATTTATGTACGCACTTCCTCCAAATTTGCCACTAAGTCACAAACTGAAATTTATGTGCAGCTATTAAAGTCCTCAGGGAATTCACTACACTAAGTGAATATGTGCCGTAGCGCTCACAGGGCCCCGAGCTGTAGTGGTGCTATTTCCCTTTTAGTTTTCTGCACCGCTGCCTACTCTTTCACTATTCTTTGTATCTATAAAAACAACTCTTCTACTATCCATCTATCTAGACAGTAGGTAAAGATTAACCGGATATGACGATTTTACCCAAAAGTGACTTTGGAAATTACCGTTTGGACTTACTATATTTTCTGCAGCATTCATTCGTAGTTTAAACGAAATTTTACCTGTTTATCTTCGTGACAATATTACTTCATATGTTGACGACATTCTTATTGCTAAACGTTCTTGGAGTGAGCACAACAAAATTTTGGATTCATTATTACGTATTTTTGCAAGAGTTGGCATTACAGAGAACTTGGAAAAATCTGAATTTGGTCGTTCTCAGGTGAAATTTGTCGGTCACATTATTTCTACAGAAGTTATTCTTCCCGATCCAGAGAAGCTAGACGCTATTCGTAATTATGCTGTTCCTACTACAAAATGTGATGTTCGTAGTTTCCTTGGTGTCCGTAATTTTCTTAGACGCCTTCTTAGATTGGATGATTTGGCCACACCTCATTTACACATTTCAGTTATGTGCACTTTGGTCCCAGAAAATGCTTTCATAAAATACGAGAAAATTGCTACTTCAGTAATATGGAAAAACGTATTCGTTCTGTTCTTGCCAAATGCAAATTATGTCATAAGGCTAAGCCGCCAACTGTTTCTCACAGAGCACCGTTGTTTCCTATCATTCCAGCGAAATTAAAGGACATGGCTGCAGTCGATTGTTCGGTCCAGTGGTTCGTTCTACTAATGGTTTTGCGTACATTTTCGTAGCAGTGGAATTGACATCAAAATACGTGTGTTTTACACCTTTACGCAAAGCAACAGCTCGTTCAGTATCTAATGCTTTCATCAAACATTTTCTTAAAGAAGTTGGTCATGTTGATAAGGTTATATCAGATAATGGATCACAGTTTCGCTCTAAAATTTGGCTTCGTACTCTACGGCGTCGTAAGATTAAACCAATTTTTATTTCACTTTTTCACCCTCAATCGAACGCTTCAGAGAGATGGATGAAGGAAATCAATAAATTGTGTCGACTTAATTGTCATCAGAATCACAGAACTTGGGATCAGTATCTTCATATTTTTCAAAACATTCTGAATGAACTTCCTAATGACTCAACTTCTTTACCGCCTCTATTGATATTAAAAAATAAAGTACCAACAAATCGCATTTCTGAAATCGTTCCTATTCCGCCTTCACGGAAACTGCGGCATTCTGAAGTTGTCAACCTGACTCTACAAAATATTGCATCTGCGGCTGCTAGAAGAGAGAAATCAGCGAAACGTCCTGGTCGTTTAAAAATTTTGTCAGTTGGTCAAAAGGTGTTAATTAAGTCTCACCGTTTGTCTCATAAAGGAAAAGGCTTATGTCGCAATTTTTTTCTGCTTTATTACGGTCCATATAGAATTCGCAAAATCATTCATGATAACACTATTGAAGTAGAAACTCTTAAATCACGACGCTCTAAAGGAATACATCATATATCAAACGTTAAAATTTTTGTGGACTGACATACTTTAGAGAAACTAACAGCTACATGTAAACATGCAGAGAATACAAGGATACCGCGCTGTGTTTTGGCGGCGGCACATACTCAAAGCAACAGTCAGTCTGCGCGCCGCACAAGGCAGTCGTTGACCGCAAACAATCACTTTCTACGTCACGCGTCTACAGCTGATCGAGCGCTCAGTGCGAATGCACTGACAGCCGTAAACAAATACAGAGTCTAATTTTTCCGAATAAATTCAGTATAAAGCTATGGTGAGTTTATAAATTATGTTATTAACGTTCAGTATTTTTCAGGATACGGTTGTATAAAATATTTAAGACCTTCAGGTAAATTCTGTGCATGTCCGACGTTAAGACGACTTACTATGGAGAAAATTTCAGGAAGAATGTAATTTCGAAGACAAAAGTAATAAACTAAAAAAAGGTAACTGTTAATTGAGTTTATTTTTCAGGTAACATATTTCCACTTAGGTACGTACTTTAGACGTAATTTGCTGCTTGCGATTACGTGACTCATACTTTGTGCTAAATTTCATGTTCTATGAATTTACTTGTGAAGCGACGTGCTTACGCACATTAACTGATTTTGACGATGATTGATTAATGAACAGGCTTGTTATTTGTATATATTATGCATCGCTTGGCTGCACTGCTTTTTCACTGATGTCATATTTTTCTATTATGTGCCTGCTGTGCTTATTTATTTAAATTATAATTGTCACCTGATTAATTGTGCTGACTGTAGTTAGGTATGTAGGTTACACTTTGTGATTTATCTGCTTGCGCCTTCATGTTTACTTATTAAGATTACATATGAACATTTATTTGCTTATGCTGAATGATGCTAATGACTTGTTTATTACGTAAGATATATGTTTGCTGCTGTGCGTATGGATTGCATATTTACACACTTCTGTTTTGTTGTCATAACTATAAGTTGGTATATAGAAATGCTGATATACTGTGTACAAACATAGAGTTTAGGTCACACTATGGTATTAATTATAGATTGTTCGCTTGGCAGAGCCTCGTTGTAGGGATTGTGCTGCATCCACTTGTTGACATTCTGTTCTCTACTGGTATATTTACGCGCTATTGCATGTTTTGCTTACGCTCAGTGCCTTATATTTTTAAGATAAGAAAATGAACTGCTATAATTCTACGAACGACACTGGTACAAGAAACTGCATAGAAGTCACATGAGCTGGAGGTTTTTAGGAAGCTGTATAAATTTATGCTAATAGGAAGGAAGCTAACGACGTGACATACCAACACTAGGTTTAGACCATTGACAGTTATTACACTGCATTCTTCGTGAGCAGTTGAAATAGGAAGTGACACTTGACACCAAAAATACTCCACATGTTTGCTTCTGTTTGCCATGATTCTTGAAGTGGTGTACACACTGTGAAATATTATGATCATTCACACTCCGTAATCGTAATTAATTACTGAGAGTTATTCGAACTAAGTCTGTTAGAGGTCATGTATGCATTTCTTTTATTTAATGATGGACAAGGAACCAAAATGTATCTTATAATTTATAATGAGTAGCAGATTTGGATCAGATGGATTACACGAGAGGTTGTGTGTTGACATTGCGTCTTCGGATTGTATGAGATGATGAATTGAGGTTTGCATTAGGATTTTATCTGTACTTGTTCGAGGAGACTGGCTAGAGGAAAGAGTTGTTATGGAAGTGAAATGATATTGGTGCTGAGGTTTATATATATCGACGTATTGAAGAGGTATGATTGAGGTATTGAGATTATGTGAAGTTGATGATTATTGGAGTTTTCGTGGACAAGAGGTAAGGTAAATGATATTGATGATCGACGTATTGAAGAGGTATTATTGAAGTATTGAGATTATGTGATGCTGATGATTATTGGAGTTTTGGTGGATAAGAGGTGAAGTAAGTGAGGAGCATATTTTTTTTTCGTTGGTCTATATGGAACAAGGAGGATAAAGATGGCAGACTAGAACACTAAAGTAGCAGGAAGATTGTCTACACACACACTTTGTTAAATCACTAAGCAGTATATACTTTTTTTTTGGAGAGAGGAAGTAATTGCATATCTTGGCTCACTGACAGTTGTTCAGCAACCGTACAATTTGATCTAGCTTGGCAAACATTGGTCTTGACATGATGACTATGACGCTGACTAACTATTATTGACTGTTATACATTGCTGCCACTACTACTTGATACACATGATGAACATAAAATTTTGACAGAATTGCATTTACACAGTTAACACTATTCAATTACACAGTAGCACTAATGTGGATGAAAGATGAGTGAGTGTTTTTTGTGTGTTTTCCTTTCCCTATCCCAAATTGGTACCAACCTATCTCCTAAATATTATTTTACTTGTTGTTGTGGCTTGCACTGACACCCATAAAAATTATAGGTTTACTGATATTTGTGTATTTGTAATATTTAATATGACAATTATCTGATATCATTTGTGTGTTTATTATGATTTGTATGTTTAGTGTAAAAGCATTGTATGTGTATTCAAACTATTGTTCATGCCTGAACTGTCTGATTAGTGATGGTGCTGCACTTTTCAACATGATGTGTGACATTTAGTCATGTTTAATTTCTGCTGATGAACAGTGTGATTAGTGAAAGTGAATATTATGGACTGCGGTCAGCACCTGTTCAACATTGCTGGGTGCCACTGATGGACTGCTTCTACTGAAATGGTGTTACTTGTTGGTGTCTGCACCTGTTCAACATTACTAGGTGCCACTGATGGACTGTTTCTACTGAAAAAATGTTACTTGTTGGTGTTTGCACCTGTTCAACATTGCTGGGGCCACTAATGGAACTGCTTATACTGAAATGGTGTTACTTGTTGGTGTCTGCACCTGCTCAACATTGCTGGGTGCCACTGATGGACTGTTTCTACTGAAAAGATGTTACTTGTTGGTGTCTGCACCTGTTCAACATTGCTGGGTGCCACTGATGGACTGCTTCTATTGAAATAATGTCACTTTTTGGTATTTGCACCTGTTGACCATTGCTGGGTGCTACTGCTGGAACTGTCAACTACTTGTTTCTTGGGCTATGGAAAGCGTTTATGTAAAAATTTGTATAAACTGATTTTTTGTGTATTACTGTTTGTGAAAAGTTATGAGACTCTTACCTGCACATATTCGTCTTTGCTGACGCTATTGATTGAACTGTTTAACCACATAATACTTGTGTAAACTATTATGCAAAGTCACATGTATGAAAGAATTTGTATTGCTTACTGTATTCTATATATTAGGTTATTGAAAGGTCAGTGCAAAGACAAAATTTTATCTAGTTATATGATATTTACGCATTAATATTATCTTTTATTTTTGTCTGTAGTTTTTTGACGAATTTGGTGGTATTTTCACCACCAATGCTGGCAAAAATACCATCAAATTCTAGCCCGTGGAGGAAGGGCATATGAAAGGTGGCTACACTGAGCCACAGCGCCAGAGATCGCGCTAGAGAGTATTGTTCCGCCGCCTCCACTGGCAGTGATTATTGAGATGTCGTAGTGGGCAGTGCTTGGGGAGAGCTCGTGGTAGTCAGTGCTTGTTAAGAACTCGTAGCAGAGAGTGTTTGTTGAGATGTGCTAGGAGGGAGTGCTTGCGGAGATGTGATAATGAAAAGTTCTTGTTGAGATGTGGTAATAGCGAGTCGGTGTGGAGATATATTGTAATGATTAGAGTGATTTTGGTCAATATATGAAGGTAACGAAACTTGAATTATTTTTCATTATTTAATGTCGTAAATAATGCTTCATTACAGGTTCAGTCAACAAAGCATCTGGCTTGTGTTCTGGGATTAGAGTGTAATTCTGGTTCTCTTGAGTAATTATGGTATTTTTATTTTCTTTAATTAATTCAGTATAAATGATATTTAAAATTTCTTGTGTTATTGAAGAAGAACCGTGCCAGATGCGTACGTTGAGTCATACTTCCACACAAGGAACAGTTACACTTGTGCTTTGGTTTCGTAGGTTTTATAGTTGCTGGGGACTTAATTAATTAATTGTGTTAATGAAAATTTCCATTTCATTCTTTGTTGTTGTTCTATGCAGTCAGATTGCGTAATAATACTAGTCAGGGCCAACCGTTTACGAGACTTCGTAATCGGACAAACAGCTACTAAATCAAAAAATTAAAATTATTTGCATTTTATTATAATTAAGCCCCCATGCAATGTGCGAGTGTTTTCAGTGATCTCCGACATCTAGCCATGGCAACTACTGCTATGGACTGGACTGTGGTTTAAGTTTCTTACGTTTAGTGTTTCTCAATACATTTTGTTGTTGTTATTGCTACTATCCCATCACGGAATAAATCCTTTATTTTCTCCTTGTTTGTCCTGGTGTAACTGAAAAAACCAGTCACCTTAGGAATTCTTTTGTACTTTTAAAAACCCATTCACAACGTCAAATTCCCTATTGACCAGATTATTGTTTCTGATAGTTGTACACTACTGGCCAGTAAAATTGCTATACCAAGAAGAAATGCAGATGATAAACGGGTATTCATTGGACAAATATATTATACTAGAACTGACATGTGATTACATTTTCACGCAATTTGGGTGCATAGATCCAGTACCCAGAACAACCACCTCTGGCCATAATAACCGCCTTGATATGCCTGGGTATTTTGTCAAACAGAGGTTGGATGGCGTGTACAGATACAGCTGCCCATGCAACTTCAACACGATACCACAGTTCATCAACAGTAGTGACTGGAGTATTGTGACGAGGCAGTTGCTTGGCCACCATTGACCATACGTTTTCAATTGGTGAGAGATTTGGAGAATGTGCTGCCCAGGGCAGCAGTCGAACATTTTCTGTATCCAGAAAGGCCCGTACAGGACCTGCAACATACGGTCGTGCATTATCCTGCTGAAATGTAGGGTTTCGCAGGGATCGAATGAAGGGTAGAGCCACGGGTCGTAACACATCTGAAATGTAAGGTCCACTGTTCAAAGTGACGTCAATGCGAACAAGACGTTACCGAGACGTGTAACGAATGCCACCCCATATCATCACGCCGGGTGATACGCCAGTATGGCGATGACGAATACACGCATCCAATATGCGTTTACCGTGATGTCGCCAAACACGGATGCGACCGTCATGATGCTGTAAACAGAACCTGGATTCATCCGAAAACAGGACGTTTTGCCGTTTGTACAGCCAGGTTCGTCGTTGAGTACACTATCGCAGGCGCTCCTGTCTGTGATGCAGCATCAAGGGTAACCGCAGCCATAGTCTCCAAGCTGATAGTCCATGCTGCTGCAAGCGTCGTCGAACTGTTCGTGCAGATGGTTGTTGACTTATAAACGTCCCCATCTGTTGACTCAGAGATCAAGACGTGGCTGCACGATCCGTTACAGCCATGCGGATAAGATGCCTGTCATCTCGACTGCTAGTGAAGCCGTTGGGATCCAACACGGCGTTCCGTATTACCCTCGAGAACCCACCGATTACATATTCTGCTAACAGTCATTGGATCTCGACCAACGCGAGCAGCAAAGTCGCGATACGATAAACCGCAATCGCGATAGGCTACAATCCGACCTTTATGGAAGTCGGAAACGTGATGGTACGCATTTCTCCTCCTTACACGAGGCATCACAACAACGTTTCACCAGGCAACGTCGGTCAACTTCTGTTTGTGTATGAAAAATCGGTTGGAATCTTTTCTCATGTCAGCACGTTGTAGGTGTTTCCACTGGCGCCAACCTTGTGTGAATGCTCTGAAAAGCTGATCATCTGCATATCACAGCATCTTCTTCCTATTGGTTAAATTTCGCGCCGGCCGTTGTGACCGAGCGGTTCTAGGCGCTTCAGTCTGGAACCGCGCGACCGCACGGTCGCAGGTTCGAATCCTGCCTCGGGCATGGATGTGTGTGATGTCCATAGGTTAGTTAGGTTTAAGTAAATCTAAGTTCTAGGGGACTGATGAGCTCAGATGTTAAGTTCCATAGTGCTCAGAGCCATTTGTACCATTTTTTTTTTAATTTCACGTCTGTAGCACGTCATCTTCGTGGTGTAGCAATTTTAATGGCCAGTAGTGTATTTTGAGCACACATAGTTTGGTACACGCATGCATGGTCTGTCTTCTGGCTGGTGCAGACTGGGGCTACACTGTAGTCAGTGTATGACGCACAGCTCGCGATCGATAGTTTGTGTGCCTGGATCGATTTTTTTTTTCACCCGATATGATTAGTGGAAACATTGTGGCGGAGAAGGGTGTTTGCGGTTACAAACGTTGGTGTGTACAAGACCTGTGATATATTTAGCGCTATGATCTATTTGTGGTGAAAATTTAATCGCTTGGTGTGAAAACTTTGAGAATATGTTTTATTACGAAGAAGAATTATCGAAAGGTGGAGGTGAGTGTTTTATGCTATCTATTTGGCTCCTGTAAATTGTTAAACAATTAATTTGATAGGATAGTGTACATCGATTATTTAACTCTATTTTTGAGATCGAAAATGCGTCAGCCCTATCTTTGTCTCCAGCATTAGCCAATAGAAACACTGCTCTGAGGAGAGATGAAAAACTCCATCACAGGAAGCGAGTGTGGGTATTAGTGATCAACAGAATGCCGCCACTTGATGCTTTGTCTGGAGGAGGAGGAGATTAGTGTTTAACGTCCCGTCGACAACGAGGTCATTAGAGACGGAGCGCAAGCTCGGGTGAGGGAAGGATGGGGAAGGAAATCGGCCGTGCCCTTTCAAAGGAACCATCCCGGCATTTGCCTGAAGCGATTTAGGGAAATCACGATGCTTTGTCTGGGGGCCGCGAAATCAAAGGAGAGGGTTATGTGGTCCATGGTCGGTGGTACTTAGTAATGTGGTCTGTAATTAGTACATTTCGCGGTTTTGACCTTCGAGGCGGTGCCCTGACGATAGAAACATGCACAGGAGACTCAAATCGCTGGTTATTATACTGCACTTCATTCCATTCATGATCTGTAGACCCCTTTTGCAGGGTTTTATTGTCAGTGCAATATGACTACTGTACGTTTCTCTATCTGTACAAAATTGTTTGATGCTGAGATTCCTGTAATTTGTCCATCTGCAGAAAGTGGCGGTGGGTTTCGAAATATGTTATGAACTTTTAGATATGTAGTTGTCCTGATTCTCCCGTCTGTGCTTCGACACCAGTGTCTTTCGAAAAGTGAGTAGAATAAGAAATAAGAGCCTTAATATCTGTGACTCTGGCAGCAAATATAATCAAAGCTCACTCAACATTTCCGTGGGCAATCAGAATAAAAAGCGTCACAGTTTTTTAAATATTCCATACTGCCTTGTCACCCACAAATTGTTTAAATAAGCTGTATTCCACACGTTGTCTAAATCGTTTAAACAAAATTCCATACACTGAAATCGATTTCCCGCCAAATGGCCAATCAACTAAGGCTTTTTCCCAACAGTTTCCAGGGGGGGGGAGGGGATGGGGAGGGCTTGAGACTTCCCAGAGGGGGACAGGTTAATTACTTGATCGACTTAATTAATTATTCAATCAAATGGATAAAAAATTGTGCTTGTATTGGTGAGGAGAGTTACCAGAGGGATAGGGAAGGAGGATTGGGAGGGATGAGGCTTTCTTGGAAAACCACTTAACTGAGCAATATATTAAACCTGTCAATCAAAATGACAGATTATCACCAGTGGGTCATAATTCTCTTAGCAAAACAATAGGTTCAGGAACTGACGGTCAAAAGAGAACACAGGTTTGACCCTGAATGTATGCTTGCCCCTGGTCTAAGGAAACTGCAATGTGGGGCAATGCTGGCTTTGTCCCGCTACTCATGGGTTCCTTATCAAAACTTCATCTACCAAGTCCACTCTACAAAGCTGTACAGCAATTTCGAATCAGCCTGTATACAGGCAGTTATTCTTCCCATCTTTAAACCAGGAACTCTGTTACACCAAAAGAACGCTATGACTTTATAGTGTTTGTTAGAGCGCAAATATAGAGTTTTATAATAATGTATCTGCATAGGACATATCCGCATCATGACTGCCGAACAAAGCTGCGAGTGAGGTGTGCCTAGACCTCTGTAAGATTATCTCCGAATTTGTCTACTGTCTCTAGAATGCTCTCCCACGAGTCATATAGTGTTTGCGAGTGAGTCAGTCCCTACGTTCAGCTGGTTTCTATGCAGCCAGTTTTCGTACCTCAGTCAACAAAGACCAAAAAAGGCGAATAAAGGAAAAATTCGTGTAGTCGCAAATTTTTGTGCAGTAGTAGGCGGAGTCTGATCAAGAACGTACTAAAAATCTTGACAAGTAGGATGTGAGCGTGGAGGTTGGGCGGTGGCATGCTTCTAAAGGTCACTTTTTAAGTTTTTCTTGAATATCTCGAAAACCGCGCTATCTAGCGAAAACGTGCCCCAGTACTAAATTATATTTCCTACGGAAAAGGTCTCATACATTTTTTCTAGGACTTACAGTTTCCACTTTGCAGGGGATGTAAAATTACAGATTATTAAAAATAGTGTTTTAATGGTATAAAATTAATGTTTGTTGATAAATAAAGTGGGTTAAGAACAAATACTCCTTATTAAATTTATTTACCACATGTAAGTGCAGCAGAACCGTATTATGGGATGAACTGTGTTTTGCGACTGTAACAGAGTGGAAAAGGTTAGAGGCGTGAGGGATTATGGTCATGCATACTTTCTTCATATGTCTGCAAAAAGAAAAGCGAGCAGGCAGTTCCCCGCTCTCACTACCTCACTACATCACACAAAACCACTTCAAGGAATATCAAAAAGTTATACCGGTCCTTTCGCAGCTCGTCTTACAATCACTGATGACGTGGTGTGCAGACCCTCCTAGAGGTGGGGGGGGGGGGGTATTTATATCCCATGAAGTGTGTTAACACTACAATGAATACAGATATGAATTACTTATAATACTAACGCAAGAAAAGCAAATGGACAGATTCTACTACGGGCATCTGTTCACACTGTTATACACTGCTAGAGGTAAATTGATTCTTAGTCATCCTATACGGCAGCTGTTGCGTTCTTCCGGGAAAGGCAACTTTCTCTACCACAAGCGTGCTGGCTTTTCAGTTTACAGACCGACTACACCTCCGCTGCATTTCCTGTCCAGTTCTTTCATGTAAGCAGCCACAAGAACTTCACTGAGTTTGTATTTATATAGTGGAGCTATCTTCAGTTCATTGAGTGCTTAATTGGAGTTGTTAATAGAGATTTTATGGAACATTTGTTCTTATAAACATTGGATGAGAAGTGCTTAGTTTACAAGTGAGGTGCCGGCCAGTGTGGCCGAGCGGTTCTAGGCGCTTCAGTCTGGAGCCGCGCGACCGCACCGGTCGCAGGTTCGAATCCTGCCCCGGGCATGGATGTGTGTGATGTCCTTAGGTTGGTTAGGTTTAAGTAGTTCTAAGTTCTAGGGGACTGATGACCTCAGATGTTAAGTCCCATAGTGCTCAGAGCCATTTGAACCATTTACAAGTGTGGTAATTCTCAGTGACCTATGTACTGTTGGTGGTAAAAGGATTGGATTGGTAAATGTGGCATCTTGCTGCTGTGTCACTGACAGCATATTGTAAAGCTTGTAACTGTGTTGCAGTCACTAATTTATATACTAATGAATGACCAGGAAGTTCCTGCACTTCCCTCGCCATTAATCAAATGGTTCAAATGGCTCTGAGCACTATGGGACTCAACTGCTGTGGTCATAAGTCCCCTAGAACTTAGAACTACTTAAACCTAACTAACCTAAGGACAGCACACAACACCCAGCCATCACGAGGCAGAGAAAATCCCTGACCCCGCCGGGAATCGAACCCGGGAACCCGGGCGTGGGAAGCGAGAACGCTACCGCACGACCACGAGATGCGGGCTCGCCATTAATCGTGTTAATGGTAGACTGTGTACATCTCTTTCCTTCAGGAATAGCTCACAATTGTAGAGTGGGCCAGACTGAATGGAGCCATTTATCACACCTCCTCAGTATATCTTATAACGTGGGTGCCAGTATGTATGATGGAATAGGGCTGATCATGTTTAAATTTAGAACATTAACCTGGTGTAACGCACTGTTTGACTAGTGTTGAAATATCTTAAGTTCCATGACACCACGTGACGTACTTTTGTGACGGAGGAAGCCAATTTAAGCCTCTGGTCCCTTCAGACTTTGGCAGCGCTGTGGCTGGGGTGATGCATTTGAAAACCCCTCGTGCTGCGAAAAGAATTGCAGCAAGTCATAGTGGAGACATGAAATCAACGTTGTTGAATACATACTGACAGCATGTTACACTTGTCACAGGCTCTTCAGTGTGGTAGACAGTTGACAGCTCGAGCCGTGAAGCATTTTTTTTTTTTTTTTTTTACGTTTTAGGTCACTTAACAACTGCAAGTAAGTTCTCACCGAATAAACTGAAAATAACTATACTACATAAACACGAACTCAGTGAAGTTATCTTGCCTACTCACTTGAGAGAACTGACTAGAAACTCAGAAAAACGCTACAGCCGCCATACAGGATGACTACGAAGCAGTTGCCTTCTGGCAGTGTAGAGCTTTCGCAGAGATTTACGTAGTTTCTATCCATATGATTTCTTACATTAGTATTATAAGTAACACATGTTTGTATTCCATGTAGTGTAAACACACTTTGTATGAAACAAACAGCTCCGAGGATGTCTACACACTGCGTCGCCAGTGATTGACACGGTGAGCTGTGGAATCGTAGGTATAACTGTGTGATGTGCCTTGTGCTTGCTGTATGTGACGTAGTGTGGCAGGGAGAGTGGGAAATCACCTGCTCGCTCTTCAGTTTACAGATCCATGAGGGAAAGTGCATGAACACAATCTGGCGACCTGTCTTCCTTCAGGTGTCTATCCCCCCCCCCCTTCCCTTTCCACCTATTACACCCTAGTACACAATGTATCCCTTAAAAAGGTTCAACTGCACTCATGTAGGGTGTTCCAGGTGGTTTTCCTGGTCAATATTCAGGGAAGTGCAGGAAAGCTCATTCGAAGCATAAAAGTCTAGTAAACATTTGCTCTAAAAAGCATACCACAAGAGCCATGACGACTATACACTCATCTTCGATAATGTGAAACAAATTTCTTCTACTGGAAACTCTGCCAAGAGTTGTTAGTATGCACCAAAACAACTAAAAGCTTTACAGTAAATATGGGCTCTAAAATCCATACACTACGAGTTGTGCCCACTTGTTCAGTAGAAAAGATGTCTTTCACAGTAGCAAAGGTGAAAAAGTATGCATTTCTGAGCGCACGTTTATAAGACTTTTTTGCTTCGAATGGTCGTTCCCGTCATATCCCTGACTATTGACCGACCCCGCGCAACCTTATGCGGCACACACATTTAATATTTGTTCTTAAGCCACTTTATTTACAATAAATATTAATTCTATACCATTAAAACACTTTTTTAATAAACTACGATTTTTCCATCCCTGCAAAGCGGAAACGATTTGTCTTACAGGGAAAAGGATACGACATTTATTGTACGAAATTTAAATGATTTTAATTCAGTAATGGGAAACATTTTGGCTAGAAACTGTGATTTTTGACATATTCATCTCCAACATAATCAGAGGCTGAGACGGTTCTGCGACCGTGCGGGCTGCAGAATCCTCGAGATAGTGTGGTGGGGTTTCGGGTTACGCTGGAGAGGTCAGGAGTCCACTACACACAGCAGGCGGCTACACGGGTAGCAGGGGTTGTGTGGCGTGGACTGGGCGGCTTTTTAGGTTAGATGGCCTCGGGCAAGTACAGAAAGGGCAACAGCCTCAAAGGGTGCGGGGCAAAGTCAGGACATGCGGGGACCAAGCAGCAATCGGTATTGCAATTGTAAACTGTCTAAGCTGCATTGGTAAAGTACCGGAACTTCAAGCGCTGATATAAAGCACCGAAGTTGAAATCGCTATAGGTGCGGAAAGCTGGCTGAAGCCAGAGATAAATTCTGCCGAAATTTTTACAAATGCACAGATGGTGTTTAGAAAGGATAGATTGCATGCAACCGGTGGTGGCGTGTTTGTCGCTGTTAGTAGTAGTTTATCCTGTAGTGAAGTAGAAGTTGATAGTTCCTGTGAATTATTATGGGTGGAGGTTACACTCAACAACCGAGCTAGGTTAATAATTGGTTCCTTTTACCGACCTACCGACTCAGCAGCATTAGTGGCAGAACAACTGAGCGAAAATCTGGAATACATTTCACATAAATTTTCTCAGCATTTTATAGTCTTAGGTGGAGATTTCAATTTACCAGATATAGACTGGGACACTCAGATGTTTAGGACGGGTGGTAGGGACAGAGCATCGGGTGACAGTATACTGAGTGCACTATCCGAAAATTACCTCGAGCAATTAAACAGAGAACCGACTCGTGGAGATAACATCTTGGACCTACTGATAACAAACAGACCCGAATTTTTCGACTCTGTAAGCGCAGAACAGGGAATCAGTGATCATAAGGCCGTTGCATCATCCCTGAATATGGAAGTAAGTAGGAATATAAAAAAAGGGAGGAAGGTTTATCTGTATAGCAAGAGTAATAGAAGGTAGATTTCAGACTACCTAACAGATCAAAACGAAAATTTCTGTTCCGACATTGACAATGTTGAGTGTTTATGGAAAAAGTTCAAGGCAATCGTAAAATGCGTTTTAGACAGGTACGTGCCGAGTAAAACTGTTAGGGACGGGAATAACCCACCGTGGTTCAACAACAAAGTTAGAAAACTACTGCGAAAGCAAAGAGAGCTTCACTCCAAGTTTAAACGCAGCCAAAACTTCTCAGACAAACAGAACCTAAACGATGTCAAAGTTAGCGTAAGGAGGGCTATGCGTGAAGCGTTCAGTGAATTCGAAAGTAAAATTCTATGTACCGGCTTGACAGAAAATCGTAGGAAGTTACGGTCTTACGTTAAATCAGTAAGTGGCTCGAAACCGCATATCCAGACACTCCGGGATGATGATGGCATTGAAACAGAGGATGACACGCGTAAAGCTGAAATACTAAACACCTTTTCCAAATCTGTTTCACAGCAACTGGAATCACTCAACAGAGGAAAGTCCACTGGACCAATTCGATTCTACACAGAGTACGCGAAAGAACTTGCCCCCTTCTAACAGCCGTGTAGCGCAAGTCTCTAGAGGAACGGAAGGTTCCAAATAATTGGAAAAGAGCACAGGTAGTCCCAATCTTCAAGAAGGGTCGTCGAGCAGATGCGCAAAACTATAGACCTATATCTCTGACGTCGATCTGTTGTAGAATTTTAGACCATGTTTTTTGCTCGCGTATCATGTCGTTTCTGGAAACCCAGAATCTATTCTGTAGGAATCAACATGGATTCCGGAAACAGCGATCGTGAGAGACCCAACTCGCTTTATTTGTTCATGAGACCCAGAAAATATAAGATACAGGCTCGCAGGTAGATGCTATTTTTCTTGACTTCCGGAAGGCGTTCGATACAGTTCCGCACTGTCGCCTGATAAACAAAGTAAGAGCCAGACCAGCTGTGTGGCTGTATTGAAGAGTTTTTAGCAAACAGAACACAGCATGTCGTTTTCAATGGAGAGACGTCTACAGACGTTAAAGTAACCTCTGGCGTGCCACAGGGGAGTGTTATAGGACCATTGCTTTTCACAATACATATAAATGACCTAGTAGATAGTGTCGGAAAAGTTCCATGCGGCTTTTCGCGGAAGATGCTGTAGTATACAAAGAAGTTGCAGCATTAGAAAATTGCAGCGAAATGCAGGAAGATCTGCAGCGGATAGGCACTTGGTGCAGGGAGTGGCAACTGACCCTTAACATAGACAAATGTAATGTATTGCGAATGCATAGAAAGAAGGATCCTTTACTGTATGATCATATGATAGCGGAACAAACACTGGTAGCAGTTACTTCTGTAAAATATCTGGGAGTATGTGTGCGGAACGATTTGAAGTGGAATGCTCATATAAAATTAATTGTTGGTAAGGCGGGTGACAGGTTGAGATTCATTGGGAGAGTCCTTAGAAAATGTAGTCCATCAACAAAGGAGGTGGCTTACAAAACACTCGTTCGACCTATACTTGAGTATTGCTCATCAGTGTGGGATCCGTACCAGGTCGGGTTGACGGAGGAGATAGAGAATATCCAAAGAAGAGCGGCGCTTTTCGTCACAGGGTTATTTGATAAGAGTGATAGATTTACGGAGATGTTTAGCAAACTCAAGTGGCAGAATCTGCATCGCAGTGTAGTTTGCTGTCCAGGTTTCGAGAGGGTGCGTTTCTGGATGAGGTATCGAATATATTGCTTCCCCCTACTTATACCTCCCGAGGAGACCACGAATGTAAAATTAGAGAGATTCGAGCGCGCACGGAGGCTTTCCGGCAGTCGTTCTTCCCGCGAACCATACGCGCCTGGAACAGAAAAGGGAGGTAATGACAGTGGCGCGTAAAGTGCCCTCCGCCACACACCGTTGGGTGGCTTGCGGAGTATAAATGTAGATGTAGATAAGTAAGTGACCTTTAATCGTCCCCTTCCCAATCTCCACCCCCACGCTCACACTCCGTCGGTCAGGATTTTTAATACGTTGTGAATGACACTCCATCATACCACAGTACAAAAATTTTTCTCCTAATATTCTTGCGTTGACTGGACTATAACATCCATTTCTCTTTTTAAATTTTCTAACCTACCTGACATATTAAGGGATCTGACATTCCACGCACCGATCCTTAGAACGCCAGTTATGTTTCTCCTGATAACGACGTCCTCCTGAGTAGTGCCCGCCCGGAGATCCGAATTGGGGACTATTTTACCTCCGGAATATTTTATCCAAGAGGACGCCATCATCATTTAACCATACAATAAAGCTGCATGCCCTCGGGAAAAATTACGGCTGTACTTTCCCCTTGCTTTCAGCCGTTCGCAGCACAGCAAGGCCGTTTTGGTTAATGTTATAGGGCCACATCAGCCAATCATTCAGACTGTTGCCCCTGCATCTACTGAAAAGGCTGCTGCCCCTCTTCAGAAACCACACGTTTGTCTGGCCTCTCAATAGATACCCCTCCGTTGTGGTTGCACCGACGATACGGCTAGCTTCTTATTATTCTCCAAAATTCCATGTGTAAGGCCAATCAGTCAGGTTTGGTGCAAGAAATGTGTGCAAACCACACTTTATCGTTTCGAGCATAAATAAGACAGAGCGTTCGTACAGTTGAAATGAATGCTATGACACATCAATATACAAAAATGCCAGTGATAATTTTCTGTGGATTACGTTTTCCGTACCTTTATATTTGTCTTCAGGAACATCAAGGCAAATTACGACCATATTTTAAAGAAAATGACTGTTTAGTTGCAAAAATCTTGTAATCGATGTAGCAAACTCTGGAAAAATGAGAGTGAGTAGTCCTCAGTATTGGACTCAGTGTTGGACACTTGGCCTTGACGTAACAATACCCCTGTTTTTAGTACGGCGAAAAGACGTTCCGTACTGCATCCAAACTAACAGTGCGAGTCAACTACACGATAGAAAAGAAAAAAAAAATCAGCAGAGTAAAGCATTTTGAAGAAAATCGTTGGCCACTAAAATATCCGACAGGTCTTTGTCATTTCAGGGTTTTCGGCGGAATGATACTGTTCAAGTTCATTCATTTCTACATTGTCAGTTCGCACGACATTTTATGAATTTGATCAAGTATGTCTGGTACACAGCACAATATGGAGAACAACGGACACGACCATTTCTTACGCCATTCCAGTTCTGCCTAAATAAAACTAGTTCAAATGGTTCAAATGGTTCAAATGGCTCTGAGCACTATGCGACTTAACTTCTGCGGTCATGAGTCGCCTAGAACTTAGAACTAATTAAACCTAACTAACCTAAGGACATCACACACATCCATGCCCGAGGCAGGATTCGAACCTGCGACCGTAGCGGCCACGCGGTTCCAGACTGTAGCGCCTTTAACCGCTTGGCCACCACGGCCGGCAAATAAAACTAGTAATTAATTTGAAGTGCCTGAATGTATTGACTTCTTTTTGTCACGTGGGCCTGGAGTAGGAAAACTGTTTGTTTTCTTCATACAATAGACGCTACCTATTTTTGTGAAGACTACACGGAATAAACAAGGTTCATCGCTAGTAAAATATAATTACTCAAACATTATCGTAAGAACTGTGCTACAGGAATTATTACAAAACATTTAATGTCAACAAATGAAAGTGCCGATTGATGGAAGTCATCTGTGAACTAACATCGTTCACTGCATTGATTTTCCTTCCTCTGCTAGTTACTTGAGTAACAATTACGTCTGCAACAGTTTAGCTTTCAACATGAGCTGCAAGTTATTCAAACAATTTGTGATTTGAGACATTATTGGTATGGTTTACATGCTTCAAATTTGCGTGTGTGCACTTTCTCTGCACGGTGCTTCATTATCTTGTCACGGGCGATCTGCGCGCTAGGGAGAATGGGCCGGGCAAGCCGCTGATACAAGTGGTTCTTCGTGGGACAAATATGAGTAACTTCAACATTAAAAAAAAAAAAATACTTGTACAGCGCCTTAGCTGCTAACGTTTTGGCAATGAATTTCGGTCGGCGTATCCTTTATGTGTGAAAAATTTGAGATTAGGGTTCGACATGTCCGATTGTATCATCCCTTGCCAGTGCTATTCGGGGCTTAGTTAAAGACCGTCTCGATTTCAGAAGGCGTGGTGTCTATAAGATTCCTTGTAGACGCTGGAAGTCACACACTGGACGAACATGTCCCACTGTTAAAGACATGCATTGAACGTCAACGACATACGTCTAGATCAGCCAGAGACGTCTGCAGCTGACGAGCATTGTCTCAGTACAGGGCTCAATATGGAATCCAAAAATACAAAAATTCTATCGTTGATGTAATAGAATTGAGACAGCGTAATTAAAGAATCGGTGGAAATTCGCTGTTCGACAAGTAGGGTGACCAGACACAGGATAACAACTTAGCATAGCCTGGGATCCAGCGCTGGCAATTATGAAAGTCACAGCGACCAGATATATTGGTCATACAAGGAATAGGGACATACAGGGATTGAACAAAAATATAGAAACACCACAAACACAATACATTACCATGTCCAATGCGGTGTAGGAAAACTAATGGCATTCAAAACAGCTTCCAGTCTTTTCGAAATGGATAAATACAGATCATGCATTTTCATACCTTTCTTCCCGCACAATAGTTGCAAGTTCAGGCAATGATGATGGAGAATGATAGCGATCACGCACCCAATAATATTGAGATCTGGTGACTGTAGTGGCCAGGGGAGATGCGAGAGTTCATCCTCGTGCTAACAAAACCATGACTGAACGACAACAGCTGTGTGTCAAGGCCTCCTCTCGCCTTGTAACACAGCATCACCATTGAAGAACCAGCATTGTACCTTTGGATGGACATGATCAGCCAGAATGGTCACATAATCGTTGGCAGGAATGGGACCTTGCAGAATACCCATAAGGCCCATGGAATACCACAATATGACTGCCCAAATCAATCAAATGTTTCACTCTTGGGGTCTAAACTCGGCCAGATGTGAAACAAGACTTCTCTGACCAAATCACTTTCTTCCAGTTCTGCATAAAAGTTTTACGGCTTCGGCACCACGGTTTCCTGTTACGAGTAACGCTGGTAAGTGATTATGGAATTCTAGTTCGGTCCCGCAATCCCCTGCTTATGGAGCTCCCTTTCTGGTGTTTTGATGCTGAAAATGTTCGCGAATGCGACATTCAGTTGTACAGTTACTTTTGCACATTATACAGCTGTCTTCTTCTTATTGTTCCTCAGAATCTTCTTCAGTGACAGTTTGTCACGATCGTTCAACAAACACTTTCGTCCACTTTGCCTATATGCCGTATAAATCTTCGACACGGTGCCTCGTGAAACACCAAACACTTCGGTTCCCTTGGTTACGGAACGCCCACCATAAGAGCACCAACAATTTGCCTACGTTCGAATTCAGTTAGCTTCTGCATAATAAAATCACAGCTACACACAACACTGTTCTGACCACGACTGACACTTGCATCGTACTGAGGACCAGAGCCGTTCGTCCCGTCACATTTACCAGCCCGAGCCCGCCTGCTGTCGACCGTTTGTTTCTGTTGACTGCACGGCAGGAACTAGAGTTCAACTATACCGCGAACAGAGTGCTCGAGTTCGAGGCGTCCTCAAGGAGTACGCAGCTGAACCCCTCAGTTAACAGGGTTCGGTGCCACAGAAAAACATACAGCGCTAGGACTGGGGGAATGCAGGCCTATGTGGACAGTTCAGCGCGAGAAGTGATCAGATCCCAAGCAGATCTCAACTGTTTTGGTTTTAGTGACAGCGCTTTTGGGTTGTCGTACATTATGATGTCCGAAATATACATCGATCAGCGAAGGTCCTTCTAACGTCGATTGATTGGAAAATATGGGAAAGTGGAAAAAAGAAGTTTCCCTGAAACTGGAGGAGCGAGCCTACACTCGTCTGAGGAAATTAGAAGATAGCATGGTATGGAAAAATTTTACAAAGGTTTTAGATGATTAAAATAAATCATAGGTTTTGCAATGTGTAGTGGCTGTCGTAATTTATTAACTTTACGTGTTGGCAGTATTGGTATCTTGTTGCGGTACTTGATTAGCTGCAAATCTTCTCCTGATACTCACATCAATAGTAATATCAACCTTCCAGCGTCAGAAAAATCATTTGTCCCAGGCGGTGTGTAAGAATATGTGCAAGAGATCTGCGATCATGCGATCATTCAGTGCAGTTGCATGCGAAGGATTTCAAAATCTTGCACAGACATTGTTAGAAATAGGAGTACAGTACACCACTGAAAGTGCAAGAGGTGTGGTTCTTCACCCATCAACAATTTCATGAAATATAAAAAGAAGTACGCTGTAGTATTCCTTCGGACTTGCACTGCAGCGACTACGGCCAGCAAGAAATAAAGGAAATGTATTCACAATTGCGAATATGAACCACCATCGGCTGTATATTGGAATGACGATAGTGAGAATTTGTGCCGGCTCAGGACTCGAGCCCAGATTTCCCGCTTTACGCGAGCGGTCGCCTTAACCGTTTCGGAAATCCGTGCACGAATCACGGTCAGACCCAAAGTTGCATTTGTTGTCGTCCATATGTCACGACCTGCACTCGTACGTTACGTATATTCCCGTTCAGGAAGTACATATTTAATGAGGCGTGAGAGTTACGTTCGTTACTCATCAGGGGAGAAATGTGAAATGGCAGCTGAGAACTATTGTTGCCTATTATGCGACATCCATTCCTGAGCACTATTCTGGGTCACATCGTTGAGGACAAACGGTTGCAGGAACATTGTCCTAATATTTACGCATCGCTGGAAGTAACGAAAAATGCAGTAACTTGTTTTAAAAGGAGCGGCCATACGAAAGACTCGCGGTTGCAGTTAACCGTAAAATAGCACACTGATACTCGCTGGAATACTTACTGTGTCATTTTTAAATCCATGTTTATGTTGCACGAACAAACGGCAAAATTTTTACGTAACTTCGGGAAAGTACCCTTGTTTGAGAACTCGCATTACCAGGTACTTGGAAAATTAATTCAGTTCCTCGAAGTACTTCTGAAGGCTACCAGAACTGTGGAGGCTGACAGTGGCCCGACACTGCAGTTGCATGTGCCATGAGTATACCAGCTACAGGAACACTATGCTTAGAATACGGTGGACAGTGGGATGAACACAGACATAAAAATGGTTCAAATGGCTCTGAGCACTATGGGACTCAACTGCTGTGGTCACAAGTCCCCTAGAACTTAGAACTACTTAAACCTAACTAACCTAAGGACAGCACACAACACCCAGCCATCACGAGGCAGAGAAAATCCCTGACCCCGCCGGAGACATAAAAGTAAAACGATGTATAATATATAATGAAATAAAATTGAAATTTTGATTATCTATTTCCAGCGCCTGTAACTGGATAAGAGATCGTATTTAAAGAAGACGCCGCGCCTCAATATTGTCAATCATTTGCTGGATATAACACTGCTGAAAGCACGCGCTTGGAATGTCTTCAGTGAAGAAATGGAAATCAAGCCAGTGCATTCGCTTGCATCATTTCTAGTACCAAAGCACACCATCTGAATAAATTTCGATAACTGAGAAAGAGTAAGTTTATGTCGCAGCACGTTCCCAACGCGCTGCACTTCTAGGTAAATGGGATGTTACGTAATTTCGCTACGAAAATATTTTACCAATACTGACGCCCATAAAGGTTGATCGTACGACAGTGAAAATTCACGTGAACAGTGCACCAATAACAGTGCACATATTTATCCTCCATGTATTATTTGCAGAATGTCATACAGAGAATAAAGCCTCAGCGTTAACGCCTTCAAAACGTGCATGACTGTCTTTGCGTCGTGGGCGGAGGAGCAAGAAACTGTCGATGAAGTTCGCATGGATCTATTTATGGGTATACGAGACGAGTGATCGACATTGCCTGTTCAGGAATAAATTCATCCAGAAGCAAGAAAAGTTTTCAATGAACTTCGTATGAGCTTGTCTGCAGTCTGTGATCCTTTATTGCCCAACCGATAATTAAGTAGATCTCTCGTACAACTGTGATGTCATGTACATATTTTTGTAGATACCTAAGAGCAGTGGTTCCTAAACTTTGACCTCACAATCCCTTTCACAAAAATTTGGTATGTGCTAAACCACCTCTTACAATTAATGATAATAATAATAATAAGGAACTTAATGTAACATACAATTACCTGAATTCCAAGCACATGGTTTAATAAAGCTAATGCTTTTATATGGTTCAAATGGCTCTGAGAACTATGGGACTGAACATCTGAGGTCATCAGTCCCCTAGAACACAGAACTACTTAAACCCAACTAACCAAAGGACATCACACACATCCATGCCCGAGGCAGGATTCGACCTGCGACAGTAGCAGTCGCGCGGTTCCGGACTGAAGCGTCTAGAACCGCTCGGCCACCGCGGCCGGCGGCTTTTATATGGTTTACATTTCAGTTTTATATGCAATATTAATGTACTTTACACTTTTCATTATGGAATCAACTGGCTACACCCTTCCTTGGAATCCCGTAAAAAGGATCCGCCTGCTTTGCATGGCAGTCTCAAAAAATGGTTCAAATGGCTCTGAGCACTATGGGACTCAACTGCTGAGGTCATTAGTCCCCTAGAACTGAGAACTAGTTAAACCTAACTAACCTAAGGACATCACAAACATCCATGCCCGAGGCAGGATTCGAACCTGCGACCGTAGCGGTCTTGCGGTTCCAGACTGCAGCGCCTTTAACCGCACGGCCACTTCGGCCGGCTCATGGCAGTCTCAAATTACTTTCGGCGAGAAGTTTGTTTCTGTACTTATATTTTTATGTAAGTGTAAGAAGGAAATGCCTTTTCGCTCAACTATGTGGACGAGATAGGTATCGGAGTTGTTTCCGCTTTATTTGATAGGATTCCGAATTCCGCCTTTAACCGGAAACTTACCCATGATAAAGATTAATAACGTTTCTGTAACATTAAAGTCCTTGGAAGTTTCCAGAGACTGCTCATTTTAATTTATAATTCATGCGAATTCCAAAATTATTGTCTCTCCCAAGAGATAGCGCACCCACCTGTTATTATTAGACAAAGTAAGGAAATAGTCTCTGAAAGTTCTTCAAGTCTCTTCAAATGTTCTTTAGTTATGTTTGATATTTTCGTCTGAAGAAAGATGAGTTTCTACTAGCAAATTGTGAACGGAATCGAAGTACTCAATCTGATAGGAATTTAAAAAGATTGTCCAAACTGTGCCGGCCGCGGTGGTCTCGCGGTTCTAGGCGCGCAGTCCGGAACCGTACGACTGCTACGGTCGCAGGTTCGAATCCTGCCTCGGGCATGGATGTGTGTGATGTCCTTAGGTTAGTTAGGTTTAAGTAGTTCTAAGTTCTAGGGGACTGATGACCACAGCAGTTGAGTCCCATAGTGCTCAGAGCCATTTGAACCATTTTTTTTTGGTCCAAACTGTCAGATTTTTAAAGAGCGATTCGATACCGTCTAGCACAGAACAAAGGTTTGTGTTTGGACCTTGAAGTACTAAATGTACACCGTTGATTTTTAAGCAAATGTGTGCCACATAAGCCACAGTCTGTATCCAGACTCTGCCTTGGGAAAGATGTAGCTTGTGAGTCTCAAAGATGAACGTCACAGAATATGAAAACAATTCTGCCACATAACTTCCGTATGTATCAATAAAAATTTGTAAATATTTCCTACTCCTTCATTCAGTTTTGCAACAGTTCAATAATTAGTAGGATGACCTTTCATAAAATTAACTATTTTCACAGCCTCGTAAGGCATGGACTTCTTTCGTAAGATATATGTAACAACACATTGATTTACCAGTTAGAAGCAAAGGAGAAGATTTAACTAATCGTCTTGCTGTTGATGTTATAGCCATCAGTCAATTAAATGTAAGACCAAAGTAGGAATACTCTACTGGTAAATTATGCGCTAAGTAGGAAGCAGCTGAAGCACCAGCAATGGGTCACAGAGATTTCGTTTTGCCCGGGCGGACTTGGGCTACGGTGGCGCATCAGATGCTCCGGTGGGCCTCCGTCTGACCAGGCAGTGCAGGTCAACGCTCGCCGACAGGGTTACGGTCCCGGGTGGGCAGCGCAGGCTCGGGGTACGCCTTTAGATGCGGTATATGGCCAAATACAACAGCACAACATGCAGACTTGGCTAGCGTCTGCATGTTCGGGCATTCGTTCAACTCCTGTACATATTCGGATGACAAGGCGACCACAGTCAAACGTCAGCGCAGACGCATATATTGACATGTGGTTTCCGACAGATGGCAATAGGACGGCCGAAGGCAAAGCACAGTATCAACTGACAGCCTTTGCACGTTTGCTGAAGCCTTTGGCTCATCATCCGATAGCTGTTGTAACTGTCTTTCCCGCTACAGGTTTGGAAATATTCATTATTGGCTACCGAACTTGGAGCCTCCATGCCTGTGCGTTTCATATTTAAACTAACATAAATAGGAGGCTTCAGTCATAGCTTAGCAGTGTGTTCGTGGCGTCTGGAGGCGCTTTTTCTCTTGTCCCTAGAGCCTCTGCTTCGCCCCATTGCTGATCAATTATGTGGCCGGAAGACATTGGGAGATAACATCTAGGTTCGACAGTACGCGGATGATGTTATGGCATTGCTACGACATATCGATGATATATCCTTGCTGAATAACATACTGAATTCCCTTTTTTCTCTCTCTGTCCGAGGCTCGTATTAATGGCCGCTTGGGTAGCTGTGCGGTTTGGGGCGCCTTGCCACGGTTCGCGCGGCCCCCCCCCCCCCCCTCGGAGGTTCGAGTCCTCCCTTGGGCATGGGTGTGTGTGTTGCCCTTAGCGTAAATTAGTTTAAGTTAGATTAAGTAGTGTGTAAGCCTTGGGACCGATGACCACAGCAGTTTGGTCCCATAGAACTTAACACAAATTTAAAAAATTTCGCATTAATGAATGGAAATGTACCCTGTTACAATTCTGGGGTTTCCATCAAGTAGTTATTCCATGGGCGACGCTGGTTGCTCGCCACAAATCGCTGGGGATCACCTGGATCGCTGCCCTATGAAAATTGCTGCTCTCAGTTGGCGGGAGGTGACGAATCGAATTCAATGAATTCGTGAACACGAGCGCCGTTCGCTTAGCCTTCTTCACAAAATATACGGAACTTAGATTCCTAACATTTTCATTTTCAGTAAATTGTACTATGTTGCACAAATATTCCCGCTCCCCGCGATGATGGCGCGCAAACTGAAGCAGTTAGCCCGGTAGTTTCGTTTGAAGAAGTCATATTTTTCGACTCCGGTACGAAGTGGTAGCGACTCCCCGACCCCTTGGAGGCTTGAGACTTACCAATATCACAGTGAAGACCTCAATATTGACTACTGTTTACACGGCGTAACGTTTTAACACGTCACTTATTTACGTGCCTTCGACCGGCCAGTCAGACTCCCCTGCCGATGTTGGCCGGATCAACTCTAAATTGCGGCACATTAGTGAATTTTATATTATGTTTTCTGGGAGCTGGCATTTTATCAGTGACACAAGTTACCACCAGATCTTTGCTTTCTCGTTGGGGAGCACAATTATGCCTCTCCCCGTTTGAAATGGTCGCGCCGCTGACATCCTGGAAAACAATGTGGTTTCACGTTAGTCTTCCATCCTTCCGACGGAAGTCGCCTCGTCGTTGCATAGGGTAATTCACAATCTAATCCCGTCTTAGTCCGACTGGTCTTTGCGACACATGTCATCGACCTGATCCATTACTACACATGCTTTTCTCTTGCGGACGACAACACTGGCACTGGATTCGCCAACGGCTGCCTTTCCTTACCCGATCAGCGGAAGCTGCTCTCTCGGTTGAACTTCACTGTCCGGACTTTTCCGTTTTCCCTCGGACGTAGACTAATTCGACTGTATGGCTCCTCGGACACTACGCCCACTATAGAGTCGGGTGTGACAAAAATCCTGACCTCTGTGTTTTTCACCAATTTACTGTGAACCCGCAATGAAAGTAGCACAGGCTTCCATGTTATCGAGCTTTATTTACAAATATCCATGTTATCGAGCTTTATTTACAAATATGTTGCACTTTGTCTTTAATCGTCAAGGTATTGGATAGTTTTGTTTCTTTTCTTTTCTTGTTTTGGGGCCTTCTCTCATTGTGTTCTTACTAGAGAAAAAATTGTTTTCCTTTGACTCCCGGAATTGTCGAATTTATGTCCTTCAAGTTTCATTTTTATAAAAATAAAAACAAAAGATTGAAAAGCCAGCCAATTACCATGAGAGCGAACAGCACAGTGACAGGCGGGGTTAGACATCGTGACCAAGCCTCGGGATTCGACCTTGTCTCCACGCAGCTTGAAGCTGACTGTGTCCGTTCTTTCGTGTAATGTAACATAAAAACAAAACAAGAAAAGTTTAGCTTGGAGAGGCACCATTTTACAGTGCATAGATTAGGTGGGTTTAAAAAGAAAAGAGAAAAAAGATGATGTCGGTCAGCTGCACCGATGAAATACTGTGGTATTTTCACGACGACATCAGACATCTCGTTCGAGAACCATTTCTACAGCTAGTCCGTCGGGAAATCCTCAAGCAATGCATCAAAAATACACTTTGATACTGTTAACAAAATGAGGAATGGTGTCCTAAAGTAAAAAAAAAAGTAACAGCCGTTTCTTCTCAAATAGCATAATGGCAAATAGAGCAAATACAGTAATTACAAATAAAACTAATTGCAGTCAAAGAAACGAAAACTCGTATCCAACCAAAGGAAAGGCTTTTCCTGGTGGGCACGAAAGCCGTAGCTCAATTAGCTGCAGAGAATGATAAAGCGGCAGAACCTTTGCCGATGCGGTCCTGATGTTGATGCCGCTATGAAGTAAACGGCCAATGTATGAGTAAAATTTAAAAAGAATACAGAAATGATGTTCGTGTAAATAACCTACTGTAACGATTTTGAGGAAGGCAAATTTAAATCAAAAGTGCAACAATGGTTTTTCTTTATAGTACCTAATTAACTGAGTGATCAATCTATCTGCAAAGGTACAGGAATGTGACAGCATGGTTTTCCCACGATCACCTGTAATTGTCGTGATAATGCAAGCAAACGTCCATACGTCTTAAGGATTAATCTGAACTAATAAGCATCAAAAATTCCAATTAATTCAGAAGATTTAGAACAAGTTTCGTTCACGTCATTAGAAGTACAATACTTGAAAGTGAAGCTTTCAGTAGTGCAAAAGACGTTTGCACCTACTAAATTATTTGTTGTTCATATATCTCAAAATACATTTGCACCATTTCATGCCTTCATATCTGTTGAGTAATATCGTGTTATTTCAGTGTATACCAATATTGATTATAGCAAGTAGGTGTTCAAGTGCGAGTTCTTACTTATAACAAAATTGTCAAATGTCATTGTTAATCGCGAGAGTAATGAGCACCGGATAATTGTTATTGAAGGTGAACGAAAACTTTTTAAATGGGTTACTCATTCAAGGATAGGAATACTTACAAAATTATGTCCAGATAAACTGCATTTCGTGTATGACAAATGATATTAACGGAAAACGTTTTATTTTGTAATGTTATTCATTGGACGTATCGTTAAATTTCCATATTTATTCTATCTCATTGTGAACGGTTCTTGCAAAACAAAGAGAGAGTAGTTTATAGCAGTGAAAGTAAATATTTAGATAGTATTCGTGAGCATTTGTACAACGAAGTTACTTAAAACTAACATCTACCTGTGTTCCACTTTTAGCATTAGCGTTTGTGGTGCTGTAACGCCACTTCGTCTTTGTGGGAATACGAGATTTCAGAGAATTAAATTAATTAAAATATTACATTTTAGAAATGTTAGCAGGGAATTTCCACAAACTGAGTCTTTACCAAAAATGGTTGAGCACTATAAACAGTTATTTACATTAAAGTGGATTAAAGCGAAAAGCTTTAACATACAGGCAGAAGAGGAACAATTACGCATGAATAACACCGCCTGTATTTTTCGAGCGTCACTATAGCCAGAAACGGATGATGGTAAGGATAGTGGGAAAGAGTGCAAGTAATCCAGTGAAAGCGAGCTGTCGTTTTTCAGGGATACCTAATCCACAACACGGAAAGATGCGAGTTGGCAATAAAAGATAAAGTACACATAGCAGGCAAGGGTCAGGTGCCAAGTGATCTGTTCTGGAGTAAAAGAAGCTTAAAATGTACTATAATCCTATCACTTCGATCAACGGTAATAAGCGCAGGACCTCTGTTCCTGCCGGCCGCGGTGGCCGAGCGGTTCTTGGCGCTTCAGTCCGGAACCACGCGGTTGCTACGGTGGCATGTTCGAACCCTGCCTCGGACATGGATGTCTGTGATGTCCTTAGGTTAGTTAGATTTATGTAGTTCTAAGTTTAGGGGACTGATGACCTCAGCTGTTAAGTCCCATAGTGCTTAGAGCCATTTGAACCTCTGTTCCTGTGGCAATTACATGAGTGCCTGATAGACAATACCGGCCGTTAAATCACATAGTGCGGACATCACTGCATGGGTTTAATTTATTGAGAATGAGTCAAAGCATTGCACGTGGCCACAATGGTACAGGAATGACTGTGCAGAGAGAACTACATCAACTAACCACATTGTTGTGTAGCTTTAATTTAACCATGGACGCGTTTCGGCTTTTCACTCATCTTCAACTTGTGTAAAACGTTCATATCTTCAACAGTATTTCGATGTAAATATACACACTAGTCGGTCACAGACGAATGCTGCGATGCATCAGTGAATATAACAGTCCTATGCGATGAATCTAAAGGCGGAAAAATGAGAATACAAATTACAGAACAAAAGACGCTGCAGGACTCAAAATGCATTAGAGTAAAACGTTATACTGATTAAGATCTAAATGTATTGTGGACGTTTAAGATAGATGAAAGCCCGAAACGCGTCCTTGAACAAAGTAAGTCTGTACACAAAGTGGCCATCGCTGTATTTCTTCAAGTAATTCAACCCACAGCTACAGAGCTCAATCACCATTAATACGGATAAATTAATTAAAGATACTGAAACAATACAAAACAAGAAACCCTTGGGTATCGTATAAAGGAAGAAGAACAAGAATAAAACACACACAAAATGTTGGAAAAAAAGCACATGATAAACAACGAGAAGACGGGGAGGAAGCAGGAATTCTTTGGTGTGAAGTCACGTGTGCTGGACTCCTGTCGAAATTGCCCGTCAATATTTTATAAAGTTTTAGTCTTCAGTTACTTATTTTAAAGTTTATTAGTGTTAATATTTGCTGTAAAAGCACCTTATTAGTGGATTTTCATTAATCTCAGTCTTTTTCCTGTGTTAGTGACTCGAGTGGTCTGTTATTCGTGAGTGTTCTTACGCCTTAGCAGCGTGTTTACATTTCGCGGCGTGCGGTTGCAGCTGTAGCGGTAAAAAGCTAAGTTGTTTGTGCAGTGTTATACAGTTATTAAATTTAATAGTTTCAACGCTGTTTCGTGCTGTTTGTGGCGAAATAACGATTTAATAAACTTTTCGTAATGTTCGCTCGCTGTGTTTTTTAGAGTTTTCTGTGCGTTGAAGTCGTTTAGTCAATTACGTGCTTTAGTTTTCAGCTGATGTTTCTTATTGTTTCAAGTGAAATATTTCAATTAAATTTTCATTCACTGTTTGTTTGCGTGACCATTCTCCGTAGCAAGCATAGAAATACTTGTTTTGCGCATAAAACCCCCTTCTCCTGTTGCCACTTAGTTTATTTATCCCAGATGCGTTTCGCCTTTTTCTTCTTCTAAGGCATCATCAGTGGGATCTATAACGATACAGTTCTGTTATTTTTAGATTATTAAACAGTTCACGTCACGATTTTTTACGTAAAAAAGTAATTACTTACGATTTGCTGATATGCGTTTCCTCTCATCTGGTCTGGAAGTCGCACTACCACTTTATTACTGACATATAAGCACAACTTTGCGTCCTGAACTTCTTACCACTGTTCACCATGTTTCTCCTTTTTTGTGGTGTACTATCGCTCTTTTGCCACTCGATATAACTATTTCGTCAGACACTGCTGTTAACAACTTAAATATTGCAACTCCATTATGTGTTTCCTTCTCTTTGGCTTGTTTACCTACTTGTTGCCAACCTAACGAAGTATATGTTCAAGACTAACTTCTATTCATGATGTTTATATTGTGTGTTAAACACTCTTCAGCTCTCTCTCTCTCTCTCTCTCTCTCTCTCTCTCTCTCTCTCTCTCTCATACACACACGGTATAAACACCATGAATAGAAGTTAGTCTTGAATGTATACTTCGTTAGGTTGGCGACAAGAAAGTAAACAAGCAAAAGGGAGGAAACATGTAATAGAGA
The DNA here is from genome assembly GCF_023898315.1 of Schistocerca nitens. Taxonomy (NCBI): domain Eukaryota; kingdom Metazoa; phylum Arthropoda; class Insecta; order Orthoptera; family Acrididae; genus Schistocerca; species Schistocerca nitens. The sequence continues at coordinate 655,787,184 of NC_064616.1, read as the reverse complement.
TGCAATATTTACGTTGTTAAAAGGAGTGTCCGACGAAATAGTTATATCGAGTGGCAAAAGAACAATAGTACACCACAAAAAAAGCAGGAGAAACATGAACAGTGTGAAGAAGGTCAGAACGCGAAGTTGTGCTTATACCTCAGTAATAAAGTGGTAGTGCGACCTCCAGACCAGATGAGAGGAAGCGCAGACAGTAAATCGTAAGTAATTACTTTTTTACATAAAAAATCGCGACGTGAACTGTTTAATAGTCTAAAAATAACAAAACTCTATCGTTATAGATCGTCACTGATGATGCCTTAGAAGAAGGAAAAGTTGAAAGGCGTCTGGGATAAATAGATTAAGTGCAGCAGGAAAAGGCGGTTTATTTACAAAACAAGTTTCATTCACTGTTTTAACTTTGTTGAGTGTTCCAGTGGAAACTTGAATTTTTAATTTTAGCAAATAAATTTTGTAATGTTTTATTGTTATTGGTATTAGTTGCAGTTTATTAATATTAATAAAAGCTGTTGCTTTCTTAGCAGAAAGAGAATTTCGAGACCGCTATTGTTAGTTCTCTAAATAGTTCTACTGGTGTAACTGAACTTAGGTAACCTAGACGTTTAGTTTTTTCCATAACTGTAAAATTTTACCATGAGTGAGAAGTGTGGGCTTTGTCGTAGGTTTGTGAGTAGTGGGTTACGGTGTGGGACTTGTTCAAATTATTTTCATTGTGGGGAATGCAGTGGGGAAGCCAGTGGGCATTCTAGCGAGATCCTTTCCTGGGAATGCAGAATCTGTAGCACAAATATGCTCATAGAGGAGCAGGAGCGTACGATCTGTGTCCTCCAGGTGCAATTACAATACGCAAAGGAAGAGCTAGATAGTTTGAGGAGGGTGAAGGGTGCTGGGAAATGGGAATTGGCAGTTGGCATGAAGGCAGCTAGGAGGAAGAGGTATTCAGACAGTTGTACTTTGCGTATATGCAGTTTGACCAAGTATCAGAGTTGAATGGAGAGGAGCCTCTTGTAGAAGTAGGTGTAGTAAACATGCAGCAGTTCTCAGCAGTTAGGAGGCCTAAGTCAGTTGCAAAGTGTAACAGAAACTTCTGCTGCTACGTCGTTCACACAGTAGAGGTGTGGGCCAGCAGTTGCAGGAAGTGTTGGGGAGTGAGTACCAGGTCACCAGCATTGTGAAGCCTAGGGCAAGGTTGGCTCAGGCGACTGACAGCATAGGGGAGTTATGTAGGAATTTTACGAAGGAGTAACAAGTAGTGATAGTGGGTGGAGCAGGGAATAGTCTTGATAGGGACGGGGAATATGATGTAGGTGGTGACCTGGTAAAGATAGATAATCAGACTGGCGGCACTAATGTGCATTTCGTGGAAATGTTTCAGCGTCATGATCAGACACCTCTTAATGCGGTTGTTAGGCGTGTTAACATGGGGCTGTGCAGGAGGCACTAATGGCAGAGGGCACTGGTCACATTGCAGTGATGCCAGTTGAGTCTATCAGTAGATCGGGTTTCACTAAGAATGGCCTGCTCGTCAATAGGTATGGGAAGGGAGGCTGGAGAGGATTATAGGTGACAGTGTAGTGGGTGGTGGTGGGATCACTCATGGAAAAGTTCCTGTAGTAGTTGGAGTTAGATCTGCACCTTTTTTATATTGAAATCAGATGAAAGGTATACCTGCTTAAAGCAAGTCCCTCTAACTAAGGAATCACCTTCAGAGGACGTCATGTTTACAAGTAGAGGAGGAATTAGCATATTTCATTAAAATATAAGAGGTTTTAGAGATAAAGTTAGTGAATTGCTTATAGATGTTGACTCTGAAGTTATTGGTATATCGGAGCACCTCTTAAATAATTTGACAATTCAGAGACTTCCTTTACCAGGATACAGATTAGCTGGGTGTTTTTCAAGGAGTTCCTTGCGGAGTGGGGGAATGGCCACGTACCTAAAAAACAGTATTCCATTTGAGTCTACAGACGTATCATGGCACTGCACTGAACAGATATTTGAATGATGTTCAGGGGAAGTTGAATTTAGTGGAACTAAACTTCTAATTTTTGTTGTTTATAGGTACCCTACCTCTGACTTCAGAGCATTTCTGCTTAAGCTAGAGAGGGTTCTTGATTCACTTTATACGAAGTACCACAAATTAGTTATATGTGGTGACTTCAGTATTAATTTTGTACGAGATTGTGCAAGAAAAAGGATGTTGGCAGATCTCCTAAATTCATATAATCTGATGTAGATTGTGTTTTTTCCAACTAGGGTGCAAGGGAACAGTAGCACAGCCATAGACAATTTTATTCTTTCTTCATAACTAGTTGGGCATTCTGTTAGTAAAAGGGTGAATGGCCTTTCAGACCATGATGCACAAATTTTTACACTAAAAGGCTTTTGTAATCAAACAACTGTCACATATAATTACAAAATATGTAGGAATGTTAATCCAACGACAATAGAGAGTTTTCTAAACCTCGTCAAGGAACACGAGTGGTAGGATGTTTATAGTGCCAATAACATAGATGACAAATATAATGCTTTCCTTATTACAGTTCTCCTGCTCTTTAAGAGTTGCTTTCCATTAGAACATTCTAAACGGGGTACTAGCTGTAAAAGGCAGCTGGAGCGCTGACTAGTGGAATAAGGATATCATGTAGAACAAAGATAGATCACTGTCGTGGAAGGCCCACGTTCAGGATCTTTTTCAGACTTATTGCTGCCATTTTTACTATTCGAACGGTATCTGAAGTAAATGATAGTTAGACACGGAAATTAGTTTGCTTATTTTCATTCGGTTATGTCATACGGTCTTATATTTTGGGTAACTCTTCCCACTCTAAAAGAATATTTTTGGCTCAGATACGGTCGGTTCAGGCAACATGTGGTGTAAGTTCGCGAACCTCTTCTCGACCCGTGTTCACTAGTCTGGGTATTTTGACATTGGCCTCTCAATATATACTTTACTGTCGTTTCTTGTTAACAATATCAGCTTATTCCCAAGAATATGCAGCTTTCATTCAGTTAATACTTGGCAGAAATCCAACCTGCATTTGGATCGGACTTCCTTAACTCTAGTGCAGAAAGATGTGCAGTATACTGCTGCATCCATTTTCAATAAGCTACCACAATAATTCAAAAATATTATCAGTAATCCACGCGCTTTCAACTCGAAACTAACGAGTTTACTCGTGGGTCACTCCCATTCTGTTGAGGAGTTACTTGAAAACTTAAGTTGATTCTTATGTTATATTGTTGAATGCGTTTACTTAAACTTATGACTTGACATTTTTAGGGGTTCATAAACATTTTACTTTATCTGTTATTACTTTTATGTTGTAATTTCATGCACTGACACGTTCCATGACCTTGGAGATTTTCTCCTCAATTTGGTTCTAAGGAGCCCGCATCTCGTGGTCGTGCGGTAGCGTTCTCGCTTCCCACGCCCGGGTTCCCGGGTTCGATTCCCGGCGGGGTCAGGGATTTTCTCTGCCTCGTGATGGCTGGGTGTTGTGTGCTGTCCTTAGGTTAGTTAGGTTTAAGTAGTTCTAAGTTCTAGGGGACTTATGACCACAGCAGTTGAGTCCCATAGTGCTCAGAGCCATTTGGTTCTAAGGAACTTGACGTGTAAATAAATAAACAACGAATAGGAAGTGAAGATCAGTAAAAGAACAGAAACCAAAAATCACCAGTTTCAGAGATGTTTAGTCCAACCTGCACAGTGAATGTAGAAATAAAATGTGGGCAACAACTGTTTGATTTCATACTAGCAATCGACAAATCAGTGGCAGATATGAACGTTATAATGCAGTCAAATAATGAAGCCTTGAAACCATATATTACGAATGAGACAATTACTTTGGATGGTGAATGTAGTGAAGAGTACCCTCTCGGAATGATCTGATACTGTAGACATTGGGATGTAGTTATAGGTAGCAGCAGTAGAAGATGGAATGGCAGATAGAGATTCAGAAATGGGAGCCATGAATACACAATGGGTAATAGACATAAATGAATCGGTTACAGATCCAACCACGACAACAGACACAATAGAAGAAAATACTAATAAGAAAATCGACTTAGTGAAGAAATGGTAAGAGTGTAAGACAGAACTCAAAGAAATCGTGGAGGCTTATGAGGAAGTATTCAGGCAAGGTTGATGAGATAATTTAAGTGATATAGCTTATCAAGCATATAAGGAAAAGAAGAAAATCTAAAGGAGGTAGAGAAGCCCATAAATATCAAAGGGAAGGTTGATAATTTGGAAAAAACGTTGACAGAAGAAGCAGACCTGTCAGTCCGACGGGATGGTGCAACAACGTAACGGGCATGGACCAGAAGTTTGATTCACACGGAAAAGTTTACCAAAATGCATGTAACAAAGAATGCAACAGATGGATACCAGAAGATTGGTCTGAAGCAGATAAAATCTGATTTATGGAGCAAAGGTTGGTAGAAGGAGCCAGAAGATTAGCAGTAAAGGCATTGGGAAGGTTGCGAAGATTTTGAAGAATATAAGAGGCAATTCGGGGCCAAAATTAGTCGAAGGGAAAACCGAGAATATGGGCGAGAATTCAGATAAGCGCCAGAGTGCAGCCGAAGTGTTGGAGAAGACCTGAAAAGCTGCAGAAAGAGGCTGTGTAGACTGATTGAACATTTGGATCAACAAATAGGAGGAAGACGATATAACATAAGGTCTGTAGAGACAGCTTCCATGGGAAGAACGTAAGTATATCAGCTTAACAGGAAGTGGTTTGGACCATTCCGTCAGAAAAATCAGAGAGGCTGGTAACCAATACGGAATGGGATGAAGAATTTGGGGGTCATACAGAAAAGTAAACACTGACTAAAAAGTCTTTTTTTGCAAGTTGCGCGTAAGTGTATGTTAATTTGTCGCTTGTATTACGAAAATCGTCGTCATTAGCCGGTTTAATAATTGCTGAGTGTCGTGTCCTCATTTCTTCATTAATTTCTTACATAACTGAATCCTCGATTATACGTCTCCATCCACAGCTCTTCTTAATAAAATGTGAAAGAGTAGGCCGACAATATTCTTCGCTTGATCCAACCATCTACTTGCTGCTCTTCCTTATGGTTTTCTGCCTTCGAGTTTACCATGTAAGATGATATTTTCTAAATTGACTCCTTGTCTTCTCTCAGAATGTGGCCAAGTAACTGGAAGTACCTCTGGCTGACAAGGGACGGTAAGTACTTCTGGCTGACAAAGGAAGATGAGCTTCTTGTGATGCTAATTTTAGCTATTACGAAAACATAGATTCTTCTTTCTGTCCATGGCGCGTGTAACATCATCTTTCAAAAACACTTCTCGAAGACACCAAATCGGCTTGTTACGAGCTATCACGGTTTAGGTCCCGTAGCCATACAAGAACACAGGGAACACCATTGATTCCACCAAGTCCATCTTCGTTGTTTTGGATATTTGCCGGTTCTGCCAGATCTTAGTGAGTTAAGTCATTGCGGCTCGGCAAAGGACGATTCGTCGATTTATTCCTTTATCACAACTTCCTGTGTCATCGATCAGAGCTATTAGATATACATAAGCATTCATTACCTCCAGATCATTTAGGCAACCTGCAAGTTGAATGTGATCTAAACCTTGGCGACTAATAACCATTACTTTGGTATTTTTCATGTTTATTTCTAGACCGAGAACATAGCACTAAGTACCTCCTCACATCCTGCAGTGAGGGATGTAGCATCATCCTCAAAGCGCAGATTGTTGATTTTCCTGACGCCAACTGAAATTGCACCATCCCAACCATCTATTGCGCTCCAGATGACACACTTTGCTTAAATGTTATAGAGATGAGGTGATAGCATACAACTTTGTCTGACTCCACTTGTCGCATCGAAAAAAATACAAGTATTCACCATCCACTTTTATGGTTGCAGTACGATTGTCATAAACACCTTTTAGTAATGAGACTACGTGGTTTTGAAAGGAAAATCCATTAAGCACAGGCCACAACTTCTCCCATATAATACAAGCAAAGGTGTTTTCATAATCTAGGAAACAAATGAGTCACGCACACACAACTCACGATGTTTTTCAGTTACCTGCTTCAAGTTGATGACTGCTTCTCGAACACCTTTACGTGTCACAAAATCTGCTTATTCTACAGGAACCTGAGATTCCAGGAATTTCTTTGGGCGTTGACCCTTCACGTGCAGGAAGACTTTCCTAGCATGCGATATTAATGCTACAATCCCATATATGAAGCAGTCCTAACTGATCTTTTTTTGTGAAGAGGGATTAGAGTAGATGTAGTTCAGTCTTTAAGCCATTCAACAATTTTACGCACCGTATCACCAGCACGTGTACCTCTCCCATCACAGTGAGTATTTCTCTGGAAATGTCGTCTATAAGAGAGGATTTGCTGTTTTACAAATGCTTGATGGCATTCTCCATTTCATTGAAGAGAATGTCAGTTTCCATATCTGATTCCATTCAAATGTTCTCTTCCTCGATGTTATTTCCTTTGCAATTTAGGGTTCGCTGTGTTGTTTCCACATAACTAATGGTTCTTTCTTGTCGCTAATAAGATTATCTTTACATCTTCTGTCACCCAAGTCAGGAGTTTGAACTCTCGGGACATGCTGTTTATCTTCTTGAAGAGCTCATGTGTTTGATTTGGATTTTGATGCTGGTCTATTTTATCACAAATACTGGTGATATACTGTGTCTTTCCTGTCAGTTCGACAGCTGCGCTGTATTTTGCTGCAAAGTACATGCTTGTTCATCTTGGGCAGTTTGTATGACATGTGTCGTCAGTGTGCTCTTCACTTCGATCAGTAATACAGAAGCATTCGAAAACCAGGGATGCTTCGCTTAAATGATCTTGCTAACCTGTTCGCGAACAGATGAATTGATTATTTCTTTCATTTTGTCACATGCTTGGGGGGCTATTCTTTTCTCCACTACTTGCTCCAAACTCTTTGAGGCTTTTTTGTCTCTATACGAACCTGTCTTATTCTCGCCTTCTTGATCAATTTCAGTTTCATTCGCATTTTCATGGATAGCATAATGTGGCCACTGCCATAGTCCTTACCAGGACAGGTCTCCCAATCCAGGACCGTAGGTCACAAACGTTGATTTACAAAAATGGAATCAGTCTGATTTACAACCCTTTCCCCATAAGAAATCCAAGTGAAGTCCAACCACAGTTTTCATGTATTCATTTTCAAGAGTCTCACCAATCTTCGCATTAAAATCACCCTCGATGATTCACATTTCCTTTTTACGTACCTTTCTGATGATATATTGTAGCAGCCCCTAAAATTCTTCTTTTTCTATATCCGAAGAAGCTGCAGAGCGAGAATAAACCTGAATGACGTTGATGTTTCAGGGAGAAGCTTTCATTTCAACGGATATTATTCAATCACAAACGGACTCGTAACCCATGACAGTATTACCGATAGCATGTATGAAAATACCTTTACAAAACTGTGTGGCACTGTTTAGAATGTTACATCGTATACGTTGTTTTATGAAAAACATATAAATAATAACATGTGAAATAAAAAATGTCTTACAAATAAATAGTGTGTGGCACAGTTACATTTCTTACTAAAAGGTCGTTAGACATAAGAAATAATCCTCATCAAAAAGATTTCAACCAAGAAAAGAAAATGTATAGGAATCCCAGAGGAAGTAATTAATGTCTTCTGAGTAAGTTCAGGGACCGAGAGGAAAATATCGCAGATAATGCTACGAATACGAAAGGAACAACAATCAGGAAAAACCGACAGTGAAGGACTGACCTGGAGCGGGAAGTTCGAAACGACCCAAAGCCATTCAGCAACATAAATCTTCTTTAATCAGAGAAGGAGGAAGAAAATAACAATATAGCTAAGGGAGGGGGGGGGGTTGGGGGAAGGATGTCAAAAGGTAAATGTAGAGAAGACCTTTTCCGAAACTATTAAAATTTAATAATCAGGAAAGCAGTCGGGCTTGGTGGTCTAATTTTTCAGTCCGTCTTTATGCTTGTCTTCGCCTCTCAACGATGTGAAGATATGCCAAGAACGACACGTGGTTCGGAGTCTACTTTAAGCTGTAGGTCACCATTCCCAGGTAGGATAACAAGGGTAGGTTAAGGGCGCAAAAGTCGCCGAGTGGCGTCCAATTAAAAGAACTTCCTATCAGGCGGCTGAACATACCTCTTGAAGGATTCCCAGCCAATCATGTCATACGAATTTACTATGAGGAAATTTGTTTTGAAGAACAAAAATAGACATATTTAAAGGTTCAGGTGGGTTTAATGAGATGGAGAAGGTAAAGAAGAATGAAGGTTTGATTTTTTAAGTAATATGAGGTTGTGAAGACAGTTTTAAAGATGGAAGCGAGGAAAAGGAAACTGAGTATGAAGCTGACGAAAGATAGTAATTAGTAGGGGAAGAAAATAATATAACTGAATAAGGAAGAATAGAGATATCCCAAAGTTCAGTGGAAGAATACAAAGACGAGTCGGAAGTGGTAGTACACTCCCCGATTAAATGTGATAAGAAAGAAAAATATGGTCAACTGCAAATAGAGGAAAAACCATCAGAACGAGAAATTAAGAGAAAGGTTTCGGAAATATGTGGAAGAGGACTTTAAGAAAAGGAAACACATTCTACTGAGGAACATATGGGTACTACCAGAGATGGAGATAAGAATACTGCATAAAAAAGAAGGGATTTTGCTAGGCGTATACAGCGAGATTTCAGTTCTTTTACAATATTTCATGGTAATGATTATAGGAGGGAGGCAATATTTTTGAAGTACCAGTATCCGAAATAAAATCATCGGGAGTCACCGGATTAAGCAAACCAACCAACGGGGTACACCATTTCGGGATATCTTTAAATGGGGCGACGTTAGAACAGGTATTTTTGTGGTACCTCGAGTAAGCTTTGATATAATGATGAGCCAAAACATTATGATCACCTGCTTACTAGCTTGTTTGTTCGTCTTTGGAATGAAATACATCACTGAACCCGCATACCACGGATCCGACAGTTTGTTGATAGGTTTGTGGACGTATGTGGCATCAGATGTCAAGCACAGGTCGTGTAATTCGCGTAAATAACAGGTCGCTGATTTGCGCACGCGGTGATGGCGCCCGATAACAACCCAGATGGGTTTAACAGGATTTGAATTAGACATCAACGTGAGTTCACTATAACGCTCTTTAAACAGCTGTAGCACGGTTTTGGCTCTGAGACACGAACAATTATACTGCTAAAAGACGACGTCGCCGTCGAGGAAGTCATCATGCATGAAGGGATGCAGGTGGTTCGCAGCTATCAGCGTGTTTTCGATTACTACAGCAGGTCCCACGCATGCGTAAAGAATGTCTCCCATAGAATAATACTGCTTCCATCAGCATGTGTCCGAGGCGCGTTGCATGTTTCGAGCCGCTGTTCATCTTGATGACGACGTTTGTGGAGACGACCATCGACCTAGTGCAACAAAAATGTGATTCACCCAGAAAGCCGACACTTTTCCATTGATCGACGGTCGAATCCCTATTGTTACGTGCCCACTGAAATCGTAATTGACGATGTTGTTGGGTCAACCTGTGAATAGGTAGGAGCGGTCCGCTACAGAGCTCCATGTTCAACAATGTACGCTGAATGGTGTGCTATGAAACACTTTTGCGTGCACTAGCATTGTGCTCCTGAGGAAGAGGTGTCACAGATCACCAACTATCTTACTTTACGGAGCAGAAGAATCGTGAGCGTCCAACCATTTAGCGCCTAGCCATAGCTTCAGTGTCCTACCTCTTTCTGTAGATGCCAACGGCAGTAGCGTATGAACATTCAACCACCTTAGCGGTTTTAGAGATACTCGTTCACAGGTTCTGCGTATTAATAATTCGTCCTTTGTTAGAGTCGCTTATCTCAATGAATTTCGGCGTTTGCAGCCCTTATGTTCGCTAGGGCGGTTCCCCATTCATGTCTGCTCCGCTTACACACTTTTGTTTCTGCGTCATGTGACCGCAACGCCACCAGGTGGCATTAAGCGTCGGGGTGAGCAGTGGTCATAATAATTTTGGCTTTTTAAAATATTTATAACCCAAGAATCAGTGCTAGTAAGGTTGGAAGTGAAAGTAATGTCAACGAGTTCTCATGTGAACGAACAAAGTTGAAGGGAAATGGCACAAAAATGGAAGAAGAAGAAGGAGGAATGCGGGGGATAATAAATGGAAAATTATCAAGTACAAACTAATTAATGATAGAACCAATATATAAACCAGGTAATTTTCTTTGTAAAAATAAACAAGTATTTTTAAAGGCTAGAAATATTACTGAATTAGAACTCTCAATTAAAGTTAATGCCTTTTTTATAACACCGTAACCAATATCAATATATAAACGGGAAGCTGAGAACAAGAATCTGAAAAAAAGGTAATGAAATGGGGAGTTGTAGAACAGTGATAGTGTATACAATAACCCACTAGCAGTGGTTGGGAAAAGCAGTGCATGACTTGTCCTGGACTTATTAAATTAAGTGCAATGCTACAGAAAGAGATAGACAGGCTTTGAAATAACATGGATGAAATAGTTATAAACCCTTATTGAGTTAAATATGCAAATTTGGACTAAATGGCTCTGAGCACTATGCGACTTAACATCTGAGGTCATCAGTCCCCTAGGCTTAGAACTACTCAAACCTAACTAACCTAAGGACATCACAAACATCCATGCCCAAGGCAGGATTCGAACCTGCGACCGTAGCAACAGCGTGGTTCCGGACTGAAGAGCCTAGAACCGCTCGGCCACAGCGGCCGAAATTTGGACTAAAGACAGGGTTACTGGCATATACTTCTACTGGCAGAAAATCGAAAATATACAGCTTTATTCCTTGGTGGCAAATGTTAGCAATTTAAAGGAATGAACATTTCAGTGTCTGCATTTTCGAGAGTGCGTAGCCAGGTGATAGGCAAAGTACTCTTATTACGCTTAACAGTCTATGTGGAGGATATACTGACTGTCACAGAAACCTGGGAAGAACACTGTAGCCGACTGAAGGAAGTGTTTTTAAACTTGAGAAGAGGAATCATAACTCCTGAGTTATACTCATAATGTTGAATTCGTAATGCAGGCATTAATTTTTTGGGTCATATAATAAGAGTATGTAAAGCTGTCATCAACTCCTAGGTTTGATTGAATACCTCAGTGTTTCACTAGGAATGGTATTATCGGAACTGTTATGGGGGCCTTCCTCCGAACATTTAACTGACTTGCCCTGCAAATTATAGGAGCACCTACAATGTAATGTGGACTTCGAACAACAAAGAAAGTCGGCATTTTTCACATTAATAAATACTGCCAGAGGTAAAGAAGTGATACGTGGCTTACAAAAATTCTGGGATTGGCTGGGGATAGAACGCCAGGTCTTTGGATCTGTAGTGTGGCACTTAATGACTATTCTTTTTCTTTTTTTAGCACTACAACCTCAACTTACGATCATGCCTTTGTGATGCCACACTCTCCAACAGTGCTAAACTATTCTTGCCACATCTGGATTAGAGCTTAGCAGCAATATGCGGGCTAGAGCTTAACAAGCCTACAACTCTAAATGGTTGTTGTTGTTGTTGTGGTCTTCAGTCCTGAGACTGGTTTGATGCAGCTCTCCATGCTACTCTATCCTGTGCAAGCTTCTTCATCTCCCAGTACCTACTGCAACCTACATCCTTCTGAATCTGCTTAGTGTATTCATCTCTTGGTCTCCCTCTACGATTTTTACCCTCCACGCTGCCAACCAATGCTAAATTTGTCATCCGTTGATGCCTAAAAACATGTCCTACCAACCGATCCCTTCTTCTAGTCAAGTTGTGCCACAAACTTCTCTTCTCCCCAATCCTATTCAATACCTCCTCATTAGTTACGTGATCTACCCACCTTATCTTCAGCATTCTTCTGTAGCACCACATTTCGAAAGCTTCTATTCTCTTCTTGTCCAAACTAGTTATTGTCCATGTTTCACTTCCATACATGGCTACACTCCATACAAATACTTTCAGAAACGACTTCCTGACACTTAAATCTATACTCGATGTTAACAAATTTCTCTTCTTGAGAAACGCTTTCCTTGCCATTGCCAGTCTACATATTATATCCTCTCTACTTCGACCATCATCGGTTATTTTACTCCCTAAATAGCAAAACTCCTTTACTACTTTAAGTGTCTCATTTCCTAATCTAATTCCCTCAGCATCACCCGACTTACTTTGACTACATTCCATTATCCTCGTTTTGCTTTTGTTGATGTTCATCTTATATCCTCCTTTCAAGACACTGTCCATTCCGTTCAACTGCTCTTCCAAGTCCTTTGCTGTCTATGACGGAATTACAATGTCATCAGCGAACCTCAAAGTTTTTATTTCTTCTCCATGGATTTTAATACCTACTCCAAATTTTTCTTTTGTTTCCTTCACTGCTTGCTCAATATACAGTTTGAATAACATCAGGGAGAGGCTACAACCCTATCTCACTCCATTCCCAACCACTGCTTCCCTTTCATGCCCCTCAACTCTTATAACTGCCATCTGGTTTCTGTACAAATTGTAAATAGCCTTTCGCTCCCTGTATTTTACCCCTGCCACCTTCAGAATTTGAAAGAGAGTATTCCAATCAACATTGTCAAAAGCTTTCTCTAAGTCTACAAATGCTAGAAACGTAGGTTTGCCTTTTCTTAATCTTTCTTCTAAGATAAGTCGTAAGGTTAGTATTGCCTCACGTGTTCCAACATTTCTACGGAATCCAAACTGATCTTCCCCGAGGTCCGCTTCTACCAGTTTTTCCATTCGTCTGTAAAGAATTCGCGTTAGTATTTTGCAGCTGTGACTTATTAAACTGATAGTTCGGTAATTTTCACATCTGTCAACACCTGCTTTCTTTGGGATTGGAATTATTATATTCTTCTTGAAGTCTGAGGGTATTTCGCCTGTCTCATACATCTTGCTCACCAGATGGTAGAGTTTTGTCAGGACTGGCTCTCCCGAGGCCATCAGTAGTTCTAATGGAATGTTGTCTACTCCCGGGGCCTTGTTTCGACTCAGGTCTTTCAGTGCTCTGTCAAACTCTTCACGCAGTATCTTATCTCCCATTTCATCTTCATCCTCTTCCATTTCCATAATACTGTCCTCAAGTACATCGCCCTTGTATAAACCCTCTATATACTCCTTCCACCTTTCTGCCTTCCCTTCTTTGCTTAGAACTGGGTTGCCATCTGAGCTCTTGATATTCATACAAGTGGTTCTCTTCTCTCCAAAGGTCTCTTTAATTTTCCTGTAGGCAGTATCTATCTTACCCCTAGTGAGACAAGCCTCTACATCCTTACATTTGTCCTCTAGCCATCCCTGCTTAGCCATTTTGCACTTCCTGTCAATCTCATTTTTGAGACGTTTGTATTCCTTTTTGCCTGCTTCATTTACTGCATTTTTATATTTTCTCCTTTCATCAATTAAATTCAATACTTCTTCTGTTACCCAAGGATTTCTATTAGCCCTCGTCTTTTTACCTACTTGATCGTCTGCTGCCTTCACTACTTCATCCCTCAGAGCTACCCATCCTTCTTCTACTGTATTTCTTTCCCCCATTCCTGTCAATTGTTCCCTTATGCTCTCCCTGAAACTCTCTACAACCTCTGGTTCTTTCAGTTTATCCAGGTCCCATCTCCTTAAATTCCCACCTTTTTGCAGCTTCTTCAGTTTCAATCTGCAGTTCATAACCAATAGATTGTGGTCAGAATCCACATCTGCCCCAGGAAATGTCTTACAATTTAAAACCTGGTTCCTAAATCTCTGTCTTACCATTACATAATCTATCTGATACCTTTTATTATCTCCAGGATTCTTCCAGGTATACAACCTTCTTTTATGATTCTTGAACCAAGTGTTAGCTATGATTAAGTTATGCTCTGTGCAAAATTCTACAAGGCGGCTTCCTCTTTCATTCCTTCCCCCCAATCCATATTCACCTACTATGTTTCCTTCTCTCCCTTTACCTACTGACGAATTCCAGTCACCCATGACTATTAAATTTTCGTCTCCCTTCACTACCTGAATAATTTATTTTATCACGTCATACATTTCATCTATTTCTTCATCATCTGCAGAGCTAGTTGGCATATAAACTTGTACTACTGTAGTAGGCATGGGCATTGTGTCTATCTTGGCCACAATAATGCGTTCACTATGCTGTTTGTAGTAGCTATCCCGCACTCCTATTTTTTTATTCATTATTAAACCTACTCCTGCATTACCCCTATTTGATTTTGTATTTATAACCCTGTAATCACCTGACGAAAAGTCTTGTTCCTCCTGCCACCGAACTTCACTAATTCCCACTAAATGGTTATCAAATGTATTTCTGTATAAAGTTATTAATATTTACTATAAGTTATTTGTGATTTTATAGGTGTTGAGAGGGCAAACGAGAGATACAAAATAGAAATTAATGATGCAACGGCGTATGATCTTTCTCTGTAAATTTTGTGGCTTGTGGTTGCTAATAATTAAAAAGTTGGTAATTTTCGCCAACATGACGTTTTCTGTTTCAAGTGACCACTTTGTGGCTAGTTTGAATTGACCTTCGTGTATAGATACCCGAAGGGCTCCAGAGAAGCAATATTAACCACTATATGAAGGCAGTGCTAGCCAATCTAACTTCATTTCGTAGCGTGACCAAACTGTGAAAACGAGCACTGTTAAGTTGGCTATGAAAAGCAGAGCCTTCTGCGCATTTGGCTGTTTTCTCTGTAACCATAGTGTTAAAGTTCCCCACAGCAAGAGCTCGCTCTGCTTCGGACCAGACATCTGCAGTTTAGACTTTTTCCGTCGGTAGCACAGTCAGTTAAAACCACGTGGTCCAATCGTTTGGGTGCTACACGTAAGTAGTTAACTGAGTGTTACAGGGTCCTGGAGGTCGTAATGTTACCGTTTAGAAGGAAAATCAATCCTTAGTCCAGTTACTAGTGACGACCACTGCCAAATCGCAGCCGGACCAGCGACGCCTCCACGCAGAGACTGACTTCAATTACTTCGTTCTATTGTGTGTGCCATCATTACACCGTACTCCCTAGCTCGCCTTGAATTATGTGTTCTCGGCTCTCGGTCCAGTAATCTGTCTTACATCAAGGCACCTTTGACACCGATTTCAGTGTCTTTTTATCTTGGTTGAATTCCATCAGTTATATAATTGTGGTCCTTCCATTTTTCAAATTATACAAATTATACCTGTTTAATACAGACTGTAATCGATTGCTATCTCAGTACAGCTGTCCTACCTTGTTCTATCCTTAATCAACCATCACGTCGGATCTACTCCATATTCACTATGATTATGCAGACAAGGTCTAACTACTTCTGTAGTGAGGAATGATTTCGTTTTTTTTTTACGCCCAATCAGGACGGAGAGAAGTGTAGTGGGTGTCTGTTTCCAAGCCATACATCTTAGAGCGCGGTTCCACCTTTTCACGCCAATATTTCCTTTTCGGCCTCCGGCCTCAGCTTCCCCGCCATTAATTATTCCGCAATACAGAAAAGTGACATCTTTTTCATAAAATGTAATTTTAATCCTCCACAAATTGAAGTATTCTCCCTTGTTAAAAGAGGTATACACATATTATATGAAATTAATACATTTCATTTCTTAAATTAAATAGTATTTCTTCATAAAACGAACAATGAAGTTCCTTTTCGTGTCATGTCTAGTACACAAAAAGTTAGCTAATAGCAGTTTATAGATTTAAACGTTAGATATTTCTTTCTTCTCGATCCCTTCCGATCTCCTTTATTAATTTCCCTTTCGAATTTTTTATTTGATTACGCCCTTTAAAAACTGCACAAATTTCCATTGTACTTTTTATTCTTTGCTAATTTGTTACGTTGTAAGATACATCCATTAATCTTCCTTACTTATTTTATTTTAAAATACGTTACACTATCTACGCTTTCATACAACTGGATGCATTTCTTCTAGTGTTTGGGTACGGCACTTAGTCTACTTTTCAGAAATCTGATGGTTTTATAGCGTTCAGAGAAGTTCTGTCGGAGGTAGCAAGTTTTGATCTGGCACGTTCAAAATGCCTTCCACATTTTTACACTCGAGTTTTCGTTCTTCATAGTCGTTTAAGTGCAGGTGTGACATGTTGGTGCATTTTATAATGTGGAGTTTAGAATTTGTAGTTTTTTTTTCTGTTGACTGCTACGTTCCATGCCCGTCTCAATGGCCAGTTGTTATGTGAGAATTTCAGTTCAACATCATGCCTGTTCTTACTTTCCATAATTTTCTGTGTACTTCTTTGAAGTTGGTCATTACCTTTCTTGGGATTCTGAGCTCAAAAGATGAATTTATTTAGGAGGTATTTCAGATGGTATATGCTGGACATTTACTGAACGATGAAAAGGGCCAGAAGTGTACGGTTAGAACAATCGAAACCATTTTCCACTGTCTGTGATACAGCACGTCATCTCAGCCTTCAGATTCCCTCGTAACCTCGTAGCCACAGTGTTGCATACTGGCATCCACGATATGCAGGGGGGGCAGGAGCCGGAGACAGACATCGGACGAGAGGAGACTCCCGAGTTCCCGTTGCGCTCGTGAGACAGTAGACACTCAAACTGTTTGTCGCAGTGCTATGACGACGAACGAGCGCCTGCTTCGAATGTTATCAGGCGGGACAATGTTCTACTACACAGACTGGTAAGCAGCTGGCGCAGATCCAGCTGGGATAATTTTGAGCTATTAGTTGTTCAATTTTCTTACAAGGGAACCTCCCCATCGCACCCCCCTCAGATTTGGTTATAAATTGACACAGTGGATAGGTCTTGAAAAACTGAACACAGATCAATCGAGAAAACAGGAAGAAGTTGTGTGGAACTATGAAAAAAAAAAGCAAAATATACAAACTGAGTAGTCCATGTGCAAGATAGGCAACATAAAGGACAATAATAGCTGATGAGCGCCGTGGTCTCGTGGTTAGAGTCAGCAACTGCGGAGCGAAAGGTCTTGGTTCGAGACTCCCTCGAGTGAAGATTTTACTTTCTTTATTTTCGCAAAGTTACGATCTATCCGTTCATTCATTGACGTCTCTGTTCACTGTAATAAGTTTAGTGTCTGTGTTTTGCGACCGCACCGCAAAACCGTACGATTAGTAGACGAAAGGACGTACCTCTCCAATAGGAACCGAGAACATTTGATCGCAAGGTCATAGGTCAACCGATTCCTCCACAGGAAAACACGTCTGATATATTCTTTACAACACCGGTGACGGCATGTGCGTCACATGACAGGAATATGTTGTCGACCCACCTAACTTGCACACTTGGCGAATGAGTAAAAAGATTCTTCTACCTTGCCCGATTTAGGTTTTCTTGTGGATGTGATAATCACTCCAAAAAAAGTGATGAAAACATAAGAGTTTGTCACATAAACTGCATCAAATGAATGCAACAGTTTCAGAGTCGCACAGTTTTCCCCGTGCTCTGTCAAAACATATGTTTTTTACGTTTTCAAATGTTTCCGTGCGTAGACCGTCAAATTCTGTATATGTCCAAGCAAATCTGAACATGTCCTGGAATTTTGGAGAGCGAAGTTGATTATGTGTGAGTGCCTGAACTTTGATAATATTCTGAAAATAAAAAAATTAAACTTTCACCCGAGAGAAGATTTGAACCAAGGACCTCTCGTTCCGCAGCTGATCACGCTAATCACGGGACCACGGCGCTCGTCAGCTCACACTCTCCTTTATGTTGCCTATCTTGCGCATGGACTACTCAGTTTGTATATGTTGCTTATTTTTTTCATAATTCCACACAACTTCTTCCTGTTTTCTCGATTGATCTGTGTTCAGTTTTTCAAGGCCTATCCCTGTGCCAACTTATAACTAAATCTGAGGGGGGTGCGATGGGGAGGTTCCCTTGTTAGCAATTTCCGTCATTCCATGTCAGATTGAAACATTCCCTTTTGAACAATTATACACGACTGTCCTTAACCGACACACAATATTTTTTTAGCGCAACGCAATCTGACTTTCAATAATCTCTACAAGAGAATGGCCCTGACTAACATTAACCTGTACTTTTCACAAATCACTTACCTCACAAAAATCTTGGTTACTCCCACTACTGCAATACAGCGAGCGCCACTACTGCCAGCTAAATAAAAGATTCAAACTATGGAAGGCACTAACTACTGATAGGGATAGTTAGCAAATGAAAGATATTAATAGAGAACAAACAATGTATTTACCTTGATATCATCATATATATATATATATATATATATATATATATATATATATATATATATATAGCAGTTCATGACAAATTTCAAAACTCCGCCATCTCTCTCCCCACATCCACCACTGCTGGCGGCTCACCTCCAACTGCGCAACGCTACGCGCTGTTCACAGCCAGCTGCCTAACACTACAATGGCGAGTATTACAACAATGCAAAGCAGCCACAGACTGCACACAGCACAGCCAGTGATTTTCATACAGAGGTGGCGTTACCAATAAAAAAACCTAAACAGCCTACTTACATAGCCCCCATGCTCCCCACAAAAAATTTTACAAATGGTTTTGGGCAGTGGGCAATACATATTTGTTAAAATTTTTCATAATCGTAATTACAATAACAAAGAAATCAAATGCACACACTTATTGATACAATGTTGGTCAAAAGCTAAAATTTTCTCACAGTCCATAAAGACCAAGTAGCTGAAAAGAAAATTATGTATGCAGTTCCTGTTACTAGTCCCTTCTTATTGTTCTTTCCATTCCAAGAGCTCCTTTTTCGAAGAATGTGGATCATAAAGTAATTATTTAATAGATCTGTTGACAGAAAGTGTTCACATTAGCAAATGTATTTAATTTTATTTTATGAAACCAATGCTGCGAGACAGCTGGAAACCAGATATCAAATGAAATAAGCAATTACGCAAACCAAAGCATAAAAATATCATTCAATAGTCATGTGACATTTCATAAGTTAGTAGAAATTCTCTCAATTCTCGTAGAAAGATGCTTGTCAGAATCAGGTGTGCAGATGTAAAAATATTTCTCGTCATTTCATTAGGCATTTCTGTAAATATCATAAATCAAGAGCTCCACAGTGTCAACATATGTTTTCAAGTTCGACCGTGTCGTTTTTGCGATGCTCTCTACAAAGGAACGTCAATAGCGAGGATAATGGCCTCTCTTTTTTTTTCTACCTGTGCCGCTGAAAAGGGCTCGCAATAATGGCTGAAAAGGGCTCGCAATAATGGCTTTTTCTCCAGGCGTCTGACACACCTGGCCGCTCAGCTGGGTGCCCACGACGCATTACGTGCAGGTGGTCACTGAACTTTCTTACCGAAATATTTATGACACCAGTTTCCGCTACAGTGACAGTCTCATATAAATATATTTCACAGGCCAAGAATTTGGGTTACAAATCTGTAGAAACAAAATCCTATAAATATAACAGCGTCCAAAAAATTTTCGCCAGCATTGTGATACATTTACGCATTTACACACATTTCCTACCTCTTAAAGTACGATTCTCGGTTTACAACATCCTTTTTCACCAGTCAGAGTCCCTGCCTTCTATTCATTATTCATATACATATAAACACGTAATCACATTCCTTATATAGCATCATCTTATTAATCATAAACATACCGCAACAGCATAATACACATCGTCGTCGTAAAAATAACATCATAACACCTCAGTCAAATCCCAAAATCGTCGTAGCTTCCTCCAATAATTTCAAAACCTAAAAAGAATTCTCTGCTCATTTCAAAAGTGTCATCTACCTCAAACGTACTTTAAAATCATGCTCCCTTACGAAATATATCATTCAAAGCTCTCATAGTATCACAATGGTTCTGAAAAAATATGAACAGTTCACAAAGTACAAACAACATACAATTTCGTAAGTGTGAAGTTATCCAATGGTATAATTACGTAAACATCTGTCACTGAGGTAGTAAAAAAAAATGTTTGTTTCTTTGTTAAATAATCTGATAGCTGTGTAATTTATGTGTTAGAGAAATATGGTACCGATGTGTAAAGTTGTACAAGCAAATGCCATAATAGCTAGGGCTCCTTGTGCTTGCTAAACACATGGTACACAAAGTAGGCGTGTACCCCCCTGAGGATCAATGTAATTATACCCTCAGGTGTTACAGATTACAGCAATGGAATGAAATGTATCACAGAAAACCTTTGTATCATTGTAATTCAAAAATCTTTAAAAATAAATGTTTTAAGTACACAATTAATCACTAAAATACGTGTCCTGTAGCGCTAAACTGTGCGTCTTGTTGTAAGATAAACTCTGTGGAAGTGTCGTAGTTATCGTCCTCCGAAAGCTAAGTTCTGCTGAAGTCAATGTACTTACCTCATGATAAACAAAAGTGGAATGCTTTGCGTATAGATATCTTAGTTATTACGCTTATTGCCGTGATGAAGAAAGTACTGTGCTGTAACGTATTGTTGTGCTACGGAAAAGGCTGTCTCCTTGTAGCTATACCACAAAAGTTACTACTAAAACGTGTTTTAATTTCCAGAAGAATTCAGAAAAACTGTGCAGATATAAAACAGAAACACCGCAATAGCAACATTGTAAATTGTCACTCATTAGTAGCGTCGTGATAAAATCGTGTAGCTGTCACATAAACTAACCACTATGTCATCTGGTATCTCACTGAAAGTACTTTAAATTCAGAATGTATTTTCAAGTAAACCAAAATGTTGCATTAAAATCTCATTAGCAGTACCAGTATGTGTCCTAAGTATGTAAGCCTGATAGTCGTTACGTAATCGTGCAACTAACAAGCAAGAATGTACAAATGCAACACTGTGTAGTCTGTTCACTATAAAAATGCATTCGTAATTTCTGTTTAAAAATGTTCCCTAGGTTCTAGGCTGGATATTTAACTTCAAACATTGTTGCATGTTAAAAGTTTCTTAAGTCTGACAAAGCATACTAGAAATGTGAAGTGAAACGTTTTATGGCAAAGACAAAGTTAAAAAGCAGATTATCTTTCAATAAACGGTTTTACATGTGAAATGTGGTGTAAACCTTTACTCTTCATAGTACTCAGACTTTCAACTGAAAAGCAATTGTCATGTTTTATACATCGGTAAAGAATGCTAAAATTTTTCTCAAGGCTAGCGTCTTATGTTATTTTTCTCGGAACCAGCGGGCGCACGCGGCTGCCTGCTGTGCGAGTCATTGTCTGTCTCTTTGTTGGCGCGCGCCGTTATTGGGATTAGGAGACCTAACTTCTACAAATTCACTCTGACGAGAAGGCCCTGCCCTGTTTAGATCACGCCAGTTCTGATGCAATTCAGGTCTGTCGTTACGAATATATCGTCTGTCGTCATGTCGGTAGGTTCCGTAGTTTCTTCCTTGTCCGTCACGTGGTGGAGAATTTCTCCCTGAATCGTAACTGTGCGCCGAACTGTTGCGTCTGAAGTTATTCTGTCTCCCTTGATAATAATTGTTTTGGTTCCCATATTGTCTGTTTCTATGGTAATCTCTATCATGTTCATTACTATGGAAGTGCGATCTTTCTCTCTACCTATTATTCTGCCAACGGTTGTCATATGGGTGGTGTCTTTTTTGGTCACGATTTGTGTTGTGAGAATAGTCTTGTCGCGTCCAGTTATTATTTCTTTCATCGCGGAATTGCGACGGATGTGATCTGTAATTGTTGTGCTCGTGCGTTCCGCGATAGTCAGTGTCAATTTCCAGTTCTTGTAAGAGTCCTTGAAAAGCTTCAATATCGTCTTTGCAACGTCCTGCCAAAATAATATGTCGTAAATGTTCAGGTAATTTGATTAAGCAAATGCGGATGAGTTCTGAGGGGCTGTATGGGTTTGACAGGTACTGATTCTTGTGCAACATGTCTTCAAAATATTTCACAAGACTGGAGAATTCAGATTGTTCGAAATGTTTCATCATTATGATGCTATGTTTTACTCGGTCTTGTGTAGCTTGAGACCAATATGCTGAGAGGAAGGCATGGTAAAATTCTCCTTCACTGTGACAATCGTGAATGACCGATCGCATTCTTACAGCTGGTTCATTCTCTAAATAGCCACACATAAATTCTAATCTGTGTTCTAACGACCAGTTGGGAGGAAAACAATGAGAGAATTATGGAGCCACGCTTGTGGATGAATGTCGTTGGCAGAATTCTTAAACGTTTTGAATTTACGTGTAGTAATGAACAGCTTATAGTCAAAATCATCGTGTCGGCGAGTAGCATATCGGTCATTGTTACGTCGTGTCGGCGGTTCCATCTCAAAATGCGATGTACCTTGCCAATTTCTTTCATAATTTCCGAAGTGCCCTGTGTTGTTATTTTGAGTCTGTTCCGTATTTCTATGTCCCTCTTCCCGTACTGGAGCGCGAGTGTCCTCTGAAATATGTAGTTCTTGTATTACTTGTGCCAAATGATCTTGTACTTCCCGGATTTCTCTTTTGTACTGTGTATTGATTTGATTTTGATTTTGTTTGAATTTTCTAATTTGTTCATACTCTTCTGTGTCAGTGAAGGCTACAGGTCTTGTGTCATTCAGATCATCATCTACCTTTGTAGATAAGTTAGTGACCTGATCCGAAAGTTCGGCTACTTTCTCCGATAGTGAACACATTTCCTCAGTATGTTTTTCTGAACCAAGTTTCAGAGTGTCCATTTGTGTTGAAATCGAATCTACTGTGTCCTTCAGGTTTTCCTGAGTTTTTGCAAGTTGCATAACCGAATCGGTAGATGCAACTGATTCAAATTTAGCTTGCAAGGTCTCATGATTTTCATGAACAATAGTTTGGCAGTTCTTTTATGGCTGCTTCGTGATTCTGTAATGCATTTTCATGCCAAAAAAAAAATAGGTTGAAAATGCTCACAAATTTGTGTTTTTACGTCATTACAGACCTTCTGACATTTCGATTCAATGTTATGTAACTCAGTAGTTAAATCCTCACGTGTTTGTTCAAGAGTTTGCTCCAATGAGTCTAACTTTTGAAGATTTTGTTCCATTGCGTCTAACTTTTGAAGATTTTGCTCCATTGTGTCTAACTTTTGAAGATTTTGTTCCATTGTGTCTAACTGTTGCTGTGTTTGTCTCTGATTTTGTTTCATTTGCTGCATTAATTGCAATAATAATGTGTTAGTGTCTGGAATCGGTTCCTCTATGCTTTTCGGCACTGCATTTCACCGGCAACATTTACATTTTGACGAGCAGAAAATGTGTCTTGACTCATTTGAGAAAACGGTGAGAACCCTAAACCTGAGTCTACAATATTTGCAAAATTGTGTCCTGTCATTACCGATTCCTGATGCGAGCTGTTGCCGACCGATCGATCGATAATGCTTCCTGTTCACTACTTGTTTCATTATCTACGCCATTATTTGACGGCCGCTCCATTTCCCTATGCACAGTTACCAAATTACTACTTTGAACGTCTGTTAATTCATTACACAGTGGTGCTGGCAAGCTACGCTCGTCGTCACTATTATTTCTCAGTTTACTTTGGAGCCTAGTGTTACGTTTTTCACACACCATTATTGTCACAATATTTCACACGATAACACAGAAAAGCACAATTTGAAGAGCAAAAATAAGAGAACACATTAACATAGCACTGAAAATAATATCTAGTTAATTGCAGCTGCGAAATACTTGGTGCAAATCTACATGCATGCCAAATACTTGGTGCAAATCTACATGGATGCCACAACTGTTTTACTGTACAGAAATGAAAGACTGCAACTACAAAGGAGATTTTCTCTATAATTACACGCTAGCAATAAACAAAAGCTACACTAATTACACAAACTACAAGAAAAAAATCAGAAGATTCCAGTGAGGTATCCTGGCAGGGTCGCCATATGAAACAACCCCTTTTGAACAATTATACACGACTGTCCTTAACCGACACACAATATTTTTTTTAGCGCAACGCAATCTGACTTTCAATAATCTCTACAAGAGAATGGCCCTGACTAACATTAACCTGTACTTTTCACAAATCACTTACCTCACAAAAATCTTGGTTACTCCCACTACTGCAATACAGCGAGCGCCACTACTGCCAGCTAAATAAAAGATTCAAACTATGGAAGGCACTAACTACTGATAGGGATAGTTAGCAAATGAAAGATATTAATAGAGAACAAACAATGTATTTACCTTGATATCATCATATATATATATATAGCAGTTCATGACAAATTTCAAAACTCCGCCATCTCTCTCCCCACATCCACCACTGCTGGCGGCTCACCTCCAACTGCGCAACGCTACGCGCTGTTCACAGCCAGCTGCCTAACACTACAATGGCGAGTATTACAACAATGCAAAGCAGCCACAGACTGCACACAGCACAGCCAGTGATTTTCATACAGAGGTGGCGTTACCAATAAAAAAACCTAAACAGCCTACTTACAAGATGAACGAGGTGTTCAACAGAGTGTTATCGCATTTTCTGGAAGTTTCCCTTGTTTGCCTCACAACCGTTTGAATGAGAATTATTACGTTTTATTTTCATATCTCTTTTACTTACTGAACAGTGCTGGATTAAAATCATAAAAACTAACGCATTTCTTTCGCTCATCGTCTAACTTAAGATATATCGGTTCTTTCGACAATTATGGGACTAATAATCTTAATATTTTCCGCTTTGTTTTCTTCTTGCCCTCTAGTTTCGAAACAGAGAATAAGATAGAGGTTGTGTTCAAGAGAGCAAGTGTTTGCTATTTTTAACTCCACATACTGGCTAAAAGGGATATTTATGGTCCTGCGGGTTACGTTCAGTGCCAAAGAGAGAAGTGTGAAGCGTTACTCGTACACACGGCGAGCATCACGATAATGAAAAGGAATAAGTGCAAAAATCTCGTAAATTCGACATCCACAACAGTTTAGAAGGGCCATAAAGACACAATCAGTTATAAGTGTCTGCTAATGTGTGAAACGGATTTTCGGCCCTTCCGCATTGTCAGTGGAGAAGGATTATTAGTCTTGCACAAGCACTAATCGTTACTGATGCCATGTCTAGCACAGAAAGAGCGTAAGAGATTTTGCCTTCTAGAAGAACTGTGTCTGGACATAAACAAGATACAGCAAATAAGGTGAAAGTGAGATCTTGCCTAATGAAAGGAAGCCATTGACCAGAACGTATATACTAATACGTGTGATCTTAGGGCTGACAGTTTTCGCAAAATATATTCTCATAGTGTCACATCGAATATTATTGCAGACTCTGAGTAGAGGAGTGCACTAAGAAACAACCGGTTCCTCACAACAGATTTTACGAAAAAAGTGAAAATATTATTACAGAGTGGCACGAAGAAGTGTCTTTTACAGATACATCTCCTGTTGAACCAAGCAAAATAACATTCATAACGGACCAAAGGCCGAACATAATGAAAGCTCTTAAACACCTCAAATGTCTTCCCTGCGCAGTGCACTGCATAAAAAAGTATTAAAGCACACAACAGTTGAAAAGTTCCTTAGTGAATAATTACTCCACATTTATAAGTCCGTCCAGATAATGCATAAAACTGTCGGATTCATGAACGCTCACGTTTAATAACGAAATTTGGAAAAAAGAACGCATTACATCACTATGTTGAAGTTAGACGGTGTAGCGTCTACATGATGTTGAATTTACTTAATTCGCCAAAAAATGACAATGATTATTTGCTGTTCTAGAAAAATAAGCAGGGCAGGATGTCTTCGCATCAGCCTAATGTAACAGGTGGCATAATTAAATTTCTGGAATCTTTTAAAGAGGCCAAAAATGACTTGGAGGGTGAAACATAACCGACTCTGTCTTTTGTGGCGCAATGAGCATTTAGTTTACTAGTCTCGAAAGAAAACAGATACCCAATTGCTCATCAGAACTTAAGACAGCGGTGTTGTGGAAGAAGAGAGAAAAGGTATGAACTCATCTCAAGTAAAAGAGTTCTGGACCTGACGTTCATCAATTTCTAAAACTAAAGATGAACCTGAGAGCTATTTGAACACTGATGGCCCAGGTGATGATACTCGCAGTAGGATACCAATACCAATAAGAGCGCAGATAACTGTCTTATTTCAAGGTCATGGTGTAATCTTATACCCTGTCCACGCCTCTGTGGCGCTTGTGTGTGTACAGTCAAGTTCACACAGTGTAATGTGATGCCAATCACGTGTCCGGCCACGACTCTCGGGCGATTGTGCGACTACAACATACAGACCTCGCATGATGAAACACAACACAACTGGAGTAGTGATAAAAGAGGAGAGTGGGGGGAACTTGATTCCTATTGGTCTAGAGAGAAAAGGAGGTGGGGGGGGGGGAATGTGACGTCGAATTTGAAGCAAGGTCAGGAAAATGACTGCCACCCATCCACTGTGGGCATTCTGGTTGCAAATTCAACGTCACCTCATCCCCTCCCCCCTTCTCTCTCTCTAGACCAATGGGAATCAAGTTCCCTTCCCCTCCCCCTCTTTTATTACTATTACAGTTGAGCTTCATCATGCAAGGTCTGCATGTTGTAGTGTAAGGATCACGAAACGCCAGAAGAGATCAGCCACTGCCTCCAGACAGAATAAAAAGAATTAGAAGACTGTCAAATTCGAAAGGACGTATTACTCCATCTATCTCCCTCATTATCAATATTAATTTATTAATATATGCTATTCGTTTGTACTTCCGAGTTTATATTTTTTTCCCAACAATGCAATAGGCCCCTACTACTGCACTAGCAGATATGTTGGACCAGGTCATTCAGGTGTTTGAGATTCTATTGTCTGCGCTAGCACAGCAGCAACATCTTGCAGCTGGTAGTTTGATGTGGCTTGTGTAACTGTACCTGTTGCTTTTGGCTTTCTGCAGATGTCACATGTGTGCTTGCTGCTGTCCCTCTTTATTGTTCTATTTAAGAAATGTTTTTTCTTCTGTATTTCTTTTTCAATGGTGAACTGAATGTTTTTCTGTATGCTCTGTATATCTGCATAAGCTTTATTTTCTCTGCTGGTTCTATTACCACACAGAATATGTCATCCGCAAATCTGTATCAGTAAACAATTTTGTATCCTTTCTTTGTCGTGATTATATGAAAAAACGTATTTTCTACACTGAAGAGCCAAAGACACTGGCACACCTGCCTAATATCGTGAAGAGACCCCGCGAGCACGCCTAAGTGCCGCAACACGACGTGGCATGGACTCGACTAATGTCTGAAGTAGTGTTGGAGGGAACTAACACCACGAATACTGCAGGGCTGTCCATAAGTCCGTAAGAGTACGAGGTGGTGGAGATCTATTCTGAACAGCACATTGCAAGACATCCCAGATATGCTCGATAATGTTCGTATCTGGGGAGTTTGGTGGCCAGCGGAAGTGTTTAAACTCGGAAGTGTGTTCCTAGAGCCACTCTGTAGCAATTCTGGACGTGCGGAGTCTCGCATTGTCCTGATGGGATTGTCCAAGTCCGTCCAAATGCACAATAGACATGAATGGATGCAGGTGATCAGACAGGATGCTTATAAACGTGCCACCTGTCAGAGACGTAACTGAACTTATCAGGGGTCCCATATCACTCCACCTGCGCACGGCCCACACCATTACAAAGCCTCCACCAATATGTTAGTTCGGGTTAGGTTACGTTTGTGTTTTTCACTTTTATATCTTCCCCTGCTGACATGAAAGTTTCATGAATTCATGAGGTTGTCTCCATACCCGTACACGTCCAACCGCTCGATACAATTTGAAACGAAACTCGTCCGACCAGGCAACTGTTCCCGGTCATCGACAGTCCAATGTCGCTGTTGACGGGCCCAGGCGAGGCGTAAGGCTTTGTGTCGTGCAGTCATAAAGGGTACACGAGTGAGCCTTCGGCTCAAAAAGTCTATATCGATGATGTTTCGTTGAATGGTTTGCACGCTGACACTTGTTGATGGTCCAGCACTGAAATCTGCAGCAATTTCCGGAATGGTTGCACTTCTGTCACGTTGAACGATTCTCTTCAGTCGTAGTTGGCCCCATTCTTGCAAGATCTCTTTCCGGCCGCAGCAATGTCGGAGATCTGATATTCACGGTACTCTCGTAAAATCCCCACTTCATCTCTGCCTCGGAGATGCTGTGTCCCATCGCTCGTGCACCGACTACAACACCACGTTCAAACTCACTTATATCTTGATAACCTGCCAGTGTAGCAGCAGTAACCGATCTAACAACTGCACCAGACACTTCTTGTGTTATATAGACGTTGCCGACCGCAGCGCCGTATTCTGCCTGTTTACATAAACCTTGTATATGAATACGCATGCCTATACCAGTTTTCTTGGCGCTTCAGTGTTTTTTGGTTTAGAAATGTGTTTACCAGTGCTCCTGATGTCGGGATGCCATTGGAAGACTATCTTTCTGGAAGCAAACTTTTGTTTGAAATTGGAAGTAATTTTAGAACGTGACTAGTTTAAGGATTCTGATTATTTCTCTAATATTATCTTCAGGTATTTTGTTGTATATGTTAGGTCATGTCAGGTTAGGTTTGTGCTTTTCACTTTTCTATCGTTGTTCATTTCATGGTGTTGTATTATGATTTTGTTCATACGTTTTGCCACATCGTATCGCGGTTCATTCATGAGTTTGACACACCTCACTAGAATGTTTGGTTTGTGAAATTCGCGTTAGCTTCTGAATTTTAGTGCTTTTTGGTTCTTCTGTGTGATATTTTTCTCTGATTCTAAGTTTCATATGTTCCGTGTTGTTTTATGTGTGCCTGAAAATGTGCTATTGGATCAGATTTCAGTTTTGTGACATTGTTACAAGAGATGAATTCCTTGGTTTTTACTATATATTGTTCTTTATTGATCAGTACTGTGGTAACTAGGATGTTGTCAGAGTAAAGTTTTCCCACTCAGCAAAGAAAACTATGTAAGTGAATTACAAGCCATACAACCCATAGTCAAAAATAATGGTCATAACATCCATATAACACAAAGACGCAACCACAAAATCAAAACACAAGTAAAAAAGATAAAAACAAGCAGATAAAACGAACTCCATAGACAATACAAAACAGTACACACACTACATTAACCACAGAAACACAATACAGTAGCCGGCCGCTGTGGTCTAGCGGTTCTAGGCGCTCAGTCAGGAACCGCGCGACTGCTACTGTCGCAGGTTCGAATCCTACCTCGGGCATGGATGTGTGTGATGTCTTTAGGTTAGTTAGGTTTAAGTAGTTCTAAGTTCTAGGGGACTGATGACCTCAGAATTCCAAGTCCCATAGTGCTCAGAGCCATTTGAACCATTTTGAACACAATACAGTAACTTCCATAACTTGACTAATAGAAAGAAGTAGTACACTTTAAAATATAAACACTAATCAACACACAGAATAACAAATACACTAAAGAAACAAGAACTACGCATTGCTTACAGAAGCATACTCCTGCCACTTTTACAAACAGCAGTAGACAAAGCAGACGAATAAAATTCAAATGGCTCTGAACACTATGGGACTTAACATCGGAGGTCATCAGTCCCCCAGAACTTAGAACTATTTAAACCTAACCAACCTAAGGACATCACACACATCCATGCCCGAGGCAGGATTCGAACCTGCGACCGTAGCGGTCGCGCGGTTCCAGACTGAAGCGCCTAGAACCGCTCGGCCACAACGGCCGGCTGCAGACGAATACCAAGCAGCAAGTAGATGGCAGTTAGAAAGTCAAGAATGAAAATAAGTGTATCTGGCAATAACAGGCAGAAATTTCAAAACTAAGTATCAAGAACACTCACACAATGAATAACGCACACACATACATAATATCACACACACACACACACACACACACACACACACACACGAACAAATATCGAACCACACCTAGACGCCCCAATACAAACACATAACGAAGGGCAAACACTACGACAGTTGGCAGCACTATACACTGTAAACACACCCATTTAATACAAAGTGGAAAGCGGAAGTGAAGTATTGAAATAAATGTGGTCGGAAAAATGTCGAAAATCGGACAGCTGGAGTATACAGGCCAGTTAAATCCATCTCTACGGCGACACACTGATTAACGACTTAAGAAACCATAAGTAACACCAAATGATAATTTGATCTCACGAAGCTTGTAAAACGCATTTATTACACACATAAAACAAACTTGTATTACAGGACACTGAAGATGCTTCGCAGATATAAGAAGCGAAACGCCTATGTGGAAAAACAAACTGCCTTTTGCTTCCCATTTAGTTGCAAAGACGGAATACAGCTCCACGAATTTTGAACCAACTAACGAACAACGCACAGCAAATAAAATGAAGAAATCAGTTATATGCGAAATACTGGTGATTATATAGAAGGGGCAGTAAATGAAGACGAGACGCCGGGAAAAGAATACGTGAACTGTTTATAATTTCCAAATAAGTCGTCATGACTATTAATACATTTACTCCTACTTGAGACAAGACATTGAAAAATGTCGACGGTTGCTTACGGAACCATAATTGTACGCAGGCGTGCATCTCTTGGCCTGAAGCTAATTGACGGACACGGATGTCTTTCTTCAGGGCTCCAAAAATGTAGGTATCGCATGGGGAGTGATCGGGAATGTTTGGAGGATGTGTGAGGTATTCCCAGAGGAGTTTCTGCAGCAAGCTCGAAACAACCTCGGCAACATATGGGCGGGCGTGACGTGGTGGCGGTCGGATGTCTCTCAAGCGAGCTGTTATGGTTGGTTGGTTTAAAGGCGGGAGAAGGGACCAAGCTACGAGGTCATCGGTCCCTTGTTCCTAATAAAACAATGCCACAAGTGTGAGATTAAAACGGACGAAACATATAACACAAAACGGAAAGAAAGGAAAAGCCACAAGAACGAAGGGAAGGCAACGAACACTAAAAGGAACAAATGAGGACAAGAAAACAACAGAGAGGCGCTAGAAACAGAAGAGAGTAAAACATGAAAGCAGATTACAGAGGCTGGCCAACCACGAGAACAAAACGGGAAAGCCAGCCACGCTCCAACACAAAAAAAATGTGTGTGAAATCTTATGGGACTTAACTGTTAAGGTCATCAGTCCCTAAGCTTACACACTACTTAACCCTAATTATTCTAAGGCAAACACACACAACCATGCCCGAGGGAGGACTCGAACCTCCGCCAGGACCAGCCGCGCAACACAAAAATCCTCCATCCTAAAAGCACTAGGGTGGAGGACACAGAGGGATAAAGGATATAGAAGTATAAAACCCACTCTCACGGACAAAACGTAAAACTAAAGCTGCTGTGGAGGCATTGTCACCCAACACCGAAGGCAGGGTGTTGGGAAAGTTAAAGTCTGCCGCAGAGCTAAAAGTGGGCAGTCCAGCAAGAGGTGGACGACTGTCATTTGGGAGCCACAGCCACAGTGAGGTGGGTCCTCGCGATGGAGTAGATAACCATGCGTTAGCCACGTATGGCCAATGCGGAGCCGGCAGAGGACAACTGATTCCCTGCGAGAGGCCTTCATGGAAGACTTGCACACATTCATAGTCTCCTTAATGACACGCAGTTTGTTGTGCGCGCTGTTGTGCCATTCCGTCTCCAAAAGCCGGAAAACCATGTGGTGTAAGACAGAACGCAGGTTCTTCCTGTCAGATTAAAACTGTGTGCCCGACCGAGACTCGAACTCGGGACCTTTGCCTTTCGCGGGCAAGTGCTCTACCATCTGAGCTACCGGAGCACGACTCATGTCGGGTACTCACAGCTTTACTTCTGCCAGTATCTCGTCTCCTACCTTCCAAACTTTACAGATGCTCTCCTGCGAACCTTGCAGAACTAGCACTCCTGAAAGAAAGGATACTGCGGAGACATAGCTTAGCCACAGCCTGGGGGATGTTTCCAAAATGGTTCAAATGGCTCTGAGCACTATGGGACTCAACTGCTGTGGTCATCAGTCCCCTAGAACTTAGAACTACTTAAACCTAACTAACCTAAGGACATCACACACATCCATGCCCGAGGCAGGATTCGAACCTGCGACCGTAGCAGTCGCACGGTTCCGGACTGCGCGCCTAGAACCGCGAGACCACCGCGGCCGGCGGATGTTTCCAGAATGAGATTTTCACTACAGTTTGAATCTGCCAGGAAGTTTCATATCAGCGCACACTCCGCTGCAGAGTGAAAATCTCATTCTGGAAACATCCCCCAGGCTGTGGCCAAGCCATGTCTCCGCAGTATCCTTTCTGTCAGGAGTGTTACTTCTGCAAGGTTCGCAGGAGAGCTTCTGTAAAGTTTGGAAGGTAGGAGACGAGATACTGGCAGAAGTAAAGCTGTGAGTACCGGACGTGAGTCGTGCTCCGGTAGCTCAGATGGTAGAGCACTTTCCCGCGAAAGGCAAAGGTCCCGAGTTCGAGTCTCGGTCGGGCACACAGTTTTAATCTGCCAGGATGTTTCATATCAGCGCACACTCCGCTGCAGAGTGAAAATCTCATTCTGGAGAACGCAGGTTATCTCCGGAGATGCGTATCTCCAGAAGCGATTTCCAAACCGCCTGTTTGGCCAGCCTGTCGGCAAGTTCGTTGCCGGGGATTCCGACGTGTCCTGGGGTCCACACAAACACCACGGAACGACGGGACTGTTCCTGGGCATAGATGGACTCCTGAATGGACGCTACCAGAGGGTGGCGAGGGTAGCACTGGTCGATGGCTTGTACGCTGCTCAATGAGTCAGTACACAGGAGAAATGACTCGCGAGGGCATGAGCGGATGTACTCAAGAGCACGAGAAATGGCCGCCAGCTCTGCAGTGAAAACAGCGGAGCCAACCGCAAGGAGTGCTGCTCAATATGTCCTCCATGAACATATGTGTGAAGCCTACGTGACCTTCAGCCACTGAGCCGTTGGTGTAAACCACTTCAGAGCCCCGGAACACATCTAGAATCGAGAGGAAGTGACAGCGGAGAGCGACAGGTTTAACGGAGTCGTTAGGGCCATGCAAAAGGTCCAGACGAAGCTGCGGCCGAGGCGTACACCACGGAGGCGTACGTAAACCGACCGCAAGTAGTGGTTGTAAAGGGAAGGACTCCAGTTCGGAGAGAAGGGACCGCACGTGAACCACAATCGTTAGCCCCGACCTGGGCTGCCAATGCGGGAGATGAACTGTCGCGGGCGGGAAAAGGAGACGGTAATTCGGATGCTCAGGGGAACTATGAATGTGTGCTGCGTAACTGGAGAGAAGTTGCGCACGTCTGATCTGCAGTGTCGGGACACCAGTCTCCGACAGTATGATGGTCACCGGACTCGTCTTAAAAGCTCCTGTCGCTAATCGAACCCCACAGTGGTGCACAGGGTCGAGTAAAAGCGATGCTGAAGGCGCTGCCGAACCATAAACCACACTCCCATAGTCAATTTGGGATTGGACAAGGACTCTGTAGAGCTGCAGCAGCGTACAGTGATCTGCACCCCAATTGGTATTGCTGAGGCAATGGAGGACATTGAGGTGCTGCCAGCACTTCCGCTTAAGTTGACGAAGATGAGGGAGCCAAGTCAATCGAGCGTCGAAAACCAGTCCTAGGAATTAATATGTCTCCACTACAGTGAGTAGATCGTCATTAAGGTAATGTGCGGCTTCCGGATGAATGGTACGACGTCGACAGAAGTGCAAGATACACACACGACTTTGCAGCTGAAAACTGGAAGCCGTGGGCTAGAGCCCATGACTGGGCCTTGTGGATGGCTCCTTGGAGGCGCCACTCAGCAACAACAGTACTGGAGCAGCAGTACGAAATTCAGAAGTCGTCTGCATACAGAGAAGGTGAGATGGAGGGCCCGATAGCTGCTGCTAGACCGTTAATGGCCACTAAAAATAGAGAGACACTCAATATAGAGCCCTGCGGGACTCCATTCTCCTGGATGTGGATGGAACTATGGGAGTCACCAACCTGGACATGGAAATGGAGCGACAGGAAGTTTTGGATAAAAATCGGGAGTGGTCCCCAGAGACACCACTCATACAATGTGGCAAGGATATGATGTCGCCCAGTCGTGTCGTATGCTTTACGTAAGTCAAAAAAGACGGCAATCAGGTGTTGCCACCTGGAAAAGGCTGTTCGGATGGCAGACTAGATGGACACAAGATTATCAGTTGTAGAGCGACCCCGGCGGAAGCTGCCCTGACATGGAGCCAGAAAGCCACGTGATTCCAGGACCCAACCCAACCGCCAACATACCATACATTCCAGCAGCTTACAAAGAACGTTGGTGAGGCTGATGGGCCGATAGCTATCCACATCAAGCGGGTATTTACCGCGTTTGAGCACCGGAATAATGGTGCTCTCCCTGTGTGTCCGATCAGTCCGAGGAGCTGTGTCAGGGCACTGAGGAGCTCCCACTCTGCAAATGGGGCGTTATAGGATTCAATGCAGCGTGTAGTGAATGAGAGGACGTTCTCTTCCAGCCGCCGTTTGAGTGTGTGAAAGGCTGGGTGGTAATTCTCTAATGCAGAGGCACGAGCAAAGTGCTCGGAAATCACGTTTGCGTAGGTACATAGCTCGCCATTTATGGTAACACCGGGGACAGCTGTTGGGGCCTGGTACCCGAAGAGGCGTTTCATCTTTGCCCAGACTTGTGAAGGTGACGTGTGACACCCAATGGTGGAGACGTATCTCTCCCAACACTCCTCCTTCCGTTGTTTGATAAGGTAGTGAACAAGGGCACGGAGCCATTTAAAGGCTATGAGGTGCTCCAGGGAAGAGTGCCGCTTATGCCGCTGTAGAGCTCACCGATGATCCTTAATTGCTTCAGCGATTTCTGGCGACCACCAAGGGACTGCCTTACGCCTCGGTCACCCTAAAGAGCGAGGGATCGCGTTTTCTGCCGTATAAACGATTGTGCTAGTTAGCGTCTGGGGGAGATTTAGCGGTGACAGCAGAGGTGAAAGTTCCTCAGTCCGCCTTGTTCAAAGATCATGTGGGCAGGTGTCCATGTGCCTGACGCTGGGTCAGTGACAGGAAGATGGGGAAGTGGTCACCACCATACAGGTCGTCATGTGCTCTCCAGCGGATAGATGGGAGAAGCCCTGGGCTGCAAATTGATATATCAATGGCCGAGTAACTACCATGAGCCACACTAAAATGTGTGGCGGCCCCAGTAGTTGAGGCAAAGGTCGAATTGCGACAGTAAAGTTTCTACATTCCTGCCTCAGCCAGTAAGAATGGTACCACCCCACAAGGGGTTATAGGCATTAAAATCTCCCAGAAGTAGGAAAGGTTTAGGGAGTTAATCAGTCAGTGCAGCTAATACATTCAGGGGTACTGCACCATCTTTAGGAAGATATACATTGCAGACAGTTATTTCCTGCGTCGTCCTTATTCTGACAGCCACAGCTTCAAGAGCGGTTTGAAGGGGCAATTGTTCACTACAGACCGTGTTTAGCACATAAACGCAAACTCCACCTGACACTCGATTACAGTCGCTACGGTTCCTGTAAAATCCTTATAGCCCTGGAGGGCAGGGTTCCAAATTGCTGGGAACCAGGTTTCCTGGAGAGCAATGCAAATAGCAGGTGTAAAGCTTAACAGTTGCCGTAGCTCAGCCAGGCGGTGGAAAAAACTGCCCCAATTCCACTGGAGGATGACATCGTGAGACTGGGAAGGCATGGAACATTCAATGAGGCAGTTTACGCCTCAGAGGCACCTACTGCCACAGATTTATTGCTGAGCAGTCTATTTCCATTGTGTCTGAGGGTCTGGCGAGATCTAGGTCCTCAGCGGACGCCAAAATCTCCATCCCATCCTCAGCTGCAGAGCTTGTAGCTAGCGGTGGTTTGGGTGCCACCGCAATTTCCTAGGTCTTTGGGGTTTTCTTTTTGGATTTCTCTCGCTGCTCCTTGGGTTTCTCTGGCTGGGAGGACTTCACTGGCTCAGTCTCCGGGACTGAGGATGTGCGTGAAGCCCTATGACCAGCTACTTTTGGGCTCTTCATCCACTGGTGGGTGTCGTCTTTCCCACTAGAAGAAATTTGGGAATGGAGTGACCCAAAGGACCCCTTCGTAGCAAGAGAAGCCGAAGAAGACTTACGCTTCTCCGGCAGAAGCCGAAAAAGGCTTACGCTTCTCTGGCTTGGAAGTGGGGACAGACGTCCACAATGGTTGGGAGGGATTGGGGGGGGGGGGTGTTGCTCCCAAAGTAGGTGGTGCAGGAGCAACAGGGAGGGAAATGCCCCCCGCCATCAAGGGGGCAGGTGTAGTCTTCCGGCTCTGAGAGGTGACTTGGGTTGGAGGAGCTAATGGTGCCAGAACTGTTGTAGCGGCGGCGTAAGACGATGTCATACGCACAGGATGCAGGCGTTCAAATTTTCTCTTAGCCTCAGTGTAGGTCAGTCTGTCCAGGGTCTAGTACTCCATGATTTTCCTTTCTTTCTGGAGAATCCTGCAGTCAGGCGAGCAAGGCGAATGATGCTCTCTGCAGTTGATACAGATGGGAGGCGGGGCACATGGACTATTGGGATATGATGGGCGTCCGCAATTTCGGCATGTGACGTTAGAAGTACAGTGGGAAGACATATGGCCGAACTTCCAGCACTTAAAGCACTGCATCGGGGGTAGGATATAGGGCTTTACATCACACCGGTAGACCGTCACCTTGACCTTCTCGGGCAACGTATCACCCTCAAAGGCCAACATAAAGGCACCAGTGGCAACCTGATTGTCCTTAGGGCCTTGGTGGACACGCCGGGCGAAATATACACCTCGCCGCTCTAAATTGGCGCACAGCTCATCATCGGACAGCAAAAGGTCTCCATGAAATATGATACCTTGGACCATATTTAAGCTCTTATGGGGCGTGATAGTTACAGAAATATCCCCCAACTTATCACAAGCGAGTACCTCCCGTGACTGGGCAGAGGATGCTGTTTTTATCCGGACTGACCCAGATCTCATTTTGGACAAGCCCTCCACCTTCCCGAACTTGTCCTCTAAATGCTGAACAAAAAACTGAGACTTCATCGTCATGAAAGATTTCCCATCAACTCTAGAACATACACGGTACCAGGGCGAATAAGATCCGCTACCATCCTTAGCCTGACGTTCCTCCCGGCCGGCCAGTGTGGAACTGCGCGACCGCTACGGTCGCAGGTTCGAATCCTACCTCGGGCATGGATGTGTGTGATGTCCTTAGGCTATTTAGGTCTAGGGGACTGATGACCTCAGATGTTAAGTCCCATAGTACTCAGAGCCAGCCTGACGTTCCTCCCATGGTGTGACCAGGGAGGGAACGATTTTGGGTCATACTTCTGCGTGTTGAATTGAGCTCGTGATCGCTTAGAGACTGCTGGTGTTTCACCACCAGCAAGAGATGATGGACTACACTTCATCACGTGTCATCCGCCCTGATGCCACCCTCTCCAACCAGGGGCCCTCCCCACAGGCGTCCCCCAGCCGCAGCAAAGGCCACCTGGCAGGATGGCCATTGTTGGGAGTCTCGATGCCCCAGGGGCATGGGCATCTACCCCTTAGCATACGTGGGGAGTTAACGACGCAGGCATCAGCAGAGCGATCCCTGTGTGGTTAGGGGGCTACAACCAACAGGGTACATGGCGGCTCCACCACAACGGACGTGCTACCATGCTGGATATGAGGTGCAAAGAAGTCCATGGTCATCATCGACGCAGAAATCGACACTGCATAGTGCATGGTGGAAAAAACACACCCAGGAAGGTGTCCTCGTCCAAGAGATGGAGGGTGGGCAGGACTGCAATGCGACGACGAGAAAGTGGGCTAAAGATCTCAATGCACGATGGACACGATGCACCTTGTAAGTCGCCCTTCCCCAATTAGCTCGCTCTTCAGGAACGTTTTGAAGAATGGAGGTCAAACCCTACAAGGGACCATCACATAAAGGCCAAAACGTGTGAAACTCCTTTTAGTCGCCTCGTACGACATGCAGCAGTACCTCAGGCCTATTCTAACCCCCAGACCTGTAGGGGGGAGCTGTTATAACATACACGAAGCAACAGCTGTGACTAGGATTATTGATCTCGATTATTCCCCTTTAGTTGTGTTGTTGTTGTGTTCTTCAGTCCAGAAATCGGTGTGATGCAGCTCTCCGTGCTACTCTATCCTGTGCAAGCTTCTTCATCTTCAAGTAACTACTGCAACCTACATCCTTCTGAATCTGCTTAGTGTATTCATCTCTTGGTCTCCCTCTACGACTTTTACCCTCCATGCTGCCCTCCACTACTATATTGGTGATCCCTTGATTCCTGAGAACATGTCCTACCAACCTGTCCCTTCTTCTAGTCAAGTTGCACCACAGATTCCTCTTCTCCCCAATTCTATTCAGTACGTCCTCATTAGTTACGTGATCTACCCATCTAATCGTCAGCATTCTTCTGTAGCACCACATTTCAAAAGCTTCTACTCTCTTCTTGTCTAAACTATTTATCGTTCATGTTTCACTACCATACATGGCTACACTCCACGAAAATAACAAATACTTTCAGAAGAGACTTCCCGACTCTTAAATCTGTACTCGATGTTAACCCCCGTTCCCCATGAACCATGGACCTTGCCATTGGTGGGGAGGCTTGCGTGCCTCAGTGATACAGATAGCCGACCGTAGGTGCAACCACAACGGAGGGGTATATGTTGAGAGGCCAGACATATGTGTGGTTCCTGAAGAGGGGCAGCAACATTTTCAGTAGTTGCAGGGGCAAGTCTGAATTACTGACTGATCTGGTCTTGTAACATTAACCAAAACGGTCTTGCTGTGCTAGTACTGCGAACAGCTGAAAGCAAGGGAAACTACAGCCGTAATTTCTCCCGAGGGCATGCAGCTCCCCTTTAGTAGAGAGTGTGAACTTTTGCCAGTCAGTTTCACTTCCTTTTACTATTTTCTTTTCATCCCCGAACGTCTTGATGAATTGACCATGTTTTTTCCTCCTTTCATCTGTCCATTCTTTCCCTGTTGTTTCTTTAACTTAAGACTTGTTCAAGTTTCTTGTTTTCTATTACATTTTTTCATTGTTTACTGTCCTCAATCTCTTCTTCTGAAAATTTTAATTGTTGCCGGTCTTCTTGTGTTTCTTTCATCAAACCTCTCTTTAACTCGATTGCATTAACAATGCTGAAAATTTTCTTTGTTAGTCTGTTGTCATCCATCCACATAGGTGTGTGTAGAACTGTAGGCGTCTTTTCATAAATTTATCGATAATGCTGTTTGTATGTTCGTACAATTCCTCTATAGGTCGTCTGACTCATGTTCCGGCTCGCGCTCGGGCGACAATAGCGCCATGGATTTTTCTGGGAATTTTTCGTTCTTCTTTCTCTATGACATGAATGTTTGCCATCGCTCTAATTACTGTGGTTTCTGCCGCATACAAGGCTTCTCGTCAAACAACCGTGTTGCAGTGTCGCAATTTTGCATTACGATATATTGTTCTTTGCTTGTAGTGATTCCATGTCGGTTTTACGCCTATTGTAGTTTGAATATTGTTTCAGTGTTAGAAATTTTGTTCACTATTGTGGGTTGAAGGTAGTGACATGTAACATTTTTCCATACGTATTTTCAGTGTGAGTTTTCAGGTTCATTTGGTGTTTTCATAAGAAATTTGGAGTCCGGTTTTACAGGAGAATTCATGTAGTTTATCAGGCGCTAGTTTGGCTTCATCTTTGTTATTCGTTGATATAGCCAGGTCATCTGCAAAAATCAGCCATTTCATAGCGACTCTTTTTGGTTTCTGTTTTCGAATTTGGATTCGAATTTGGATTGCTGCCACGAAATGGTAGGTCCGCAAATGTTCAGTACTGAGTAAATTGGATAATGTTTAATTTCGTCCGTCTCAGTTACATTGATATAAAATTCAGCTGTAGTGGTTACCGGTTTCGGACCGACACTCCAATTTTCAGACTACACACTATGTTATTAACTGTAATTATTCACACAATATGGTGCCAGAAGGCAGAACAAAGTAAATAGTGGGCAAGAATTGCGCTCACTGATCTTATACTATGTGTCCGTGGCCACTGACTGACACAACCATAGTCTAAGGTCAGTGAGGGTACTTGTTGCCCACTGTATACTTTGCAGTGTCTGTTGGCGCCATATTGTATGAATAACGAGGCGTGTGGTTTTAAAATGGACCTTTCAGCCCGAAACCGGTAATCACTACCGCTGAACTTCAATTATATCAATGTAGCTGAGAAGGACTAACAAGGGAACCTCCCCATCGCACCCCCCTCAGATTTAGTTATAATTTGGCACAGTGGATAGGCCTTGAAAAACTAAACACAGATCAATCGAGAAAACAGGAAGAAGTTGTGTGGAACTATGAAAAAATAAGCAAAATATACAAACTGAGTAGTCCATGCCAAGATAGGCAACATCAAGCACAGTGTGACACCTGGAGCGCCGAGTCCCGTGGTTAGCGTGAGCTCCGTTCAAGTCTTCCCTCCAGTGAAAAGTTTAAATTTTTATTTTCTGACAATTATCAGAGTTCAGGCACTCATACATAATCAATTTCGCTCTCCAAAATTCCAGCACATGTTCAGATTTGCTTGGACATATACAGGATCTGACGGTCTACACATGGAAAAGATTGAAAACGTTAAAAACATATGTTTTGACAGAGCACAGAGAAAACTGTGCGACTGTGAAACTGTTGCATTCATTTGTTGCAGTTTATGTGACACACTCTTATGTTTTCATCACTTTTTTGGGAGTGATTATCACATCCACAAGAAAACCTAAATCGGGCAAGGTAGAAGAATCGTTTTACCCATTCGCCAAGTGTGCAAGTTAGGTGGGTCGACAACATATTCCTGTCATGTGACGCACATGCCGTCACCAGTGTCGTATAGAATATATCAGACGTGTTTTCCTGGATCAAATGTTTTCGGTTCCCATTGGAGAGGCACGTCCTTTCGTCTACTAATCGCACGGTTTTGCGGTGCGGTCGCAAAACACAAGACACTAAACTTATTATAGTGTACAGAGACGTCAATGAACGAACGGACAGATCATAACTTTGCAAAAATAAAGTAAGTAAACTTTTCGCTCGAGGGTAGACTTGAACCAAGATCCTCTTGCTCCGCAGCTGCTCACGCTAACCACGGGACCACGGCGCTCCTGCGCTCACATTATCCCTGATGTTGCCTATCTTGCCCATGGACTACTCAGTTTGTATATTTTGCTTATTTTTTCATAGTTCCACACAACTTCTTCCTGTTTTCTCGACTGATCTGTGTTCAGTTTTTCAAGGCCTATCCACTGTGCCAAATTATAACTAAATCTGAGGGGGGTGCGATGGGGAGGTTCCCTTGTAAGTAAAAAGTTATCCATTTTCCTCAATCTCATCGACAGGCAACATACAACCAGCTCCAAGACAAACTTCTAGTTTCGATGGATAACTTGAAATTTGCCCACAGTTCTACCTTCATAAATGTGCAACATACTGTCTTGTGAAATCAGATCAATCTTTTTAAATCACCTCTTCAGGATTTAGAGTGCTTGAAATCGTTGACACCTCCATGATTTTATTCGGGGATTCCTCCTTCCATCTTCGGCAAATGCAAATAAAGTAAACACATACATTTCAAGCGTGTCCGTTTTTGGAACATAAAATGACTGCTTACAGCGTTAGATATGGTTTACACGTATCACTGGATACTACAGTTGTCGCATTTCATACTGGCAAGCATGTAACATGTGATAGTTTCCGAGCTTTTTCCAACCACATTAGAAGCCAGGCCCACAACCACGTCCCTCTCTCATATGTTGAAGGCTGAACTGACGAAACACTGTATGGAAGACACTTAGGGTGTCCATCATTAAAGTTTGTTTCAAAACGCTGTCGAAAGAGAACCACTCCCCAGAATGACGTCAAATTTGAACGGCATATTATTGACGCAGGGGTAACGTCACGAAAAAATATCTTCCAATATATTGCACTGTAAGAGTCAGAATATGCACACCAACAGTGGTACGGCAAACAGCTGTTCCCTAGTTTGCGTCCGAGACGCTCAACATGACTATTGTCTTCATGAAGGATGACGCGCTGCTGTTAAGGCTCT
Organism: Schistocerca nitens; assembly: GCF_023898315.1. Classification (NCBI taxonomy): domain Eukaryota; kingdom Metazoa; phylum Arthropoda; class Insecta; order Orthoptera; family Acrididae; genus Schistocerca; species Schistocerca nitens. The sequence continues at coordinate 655,745,132 of NC_064616.1, read as the reverse complement.
TTTACAAGAACGGTGACTGTGCGCCAGTAGCCCTGCAGAAGTTCTGGATACTCAAGGGGACGAAAAAAAGACATTGGTCCGATGTCTGCTACGCGTCTGGAGAAAATGATTACAAAATTCGAAAAGAAAGGTTCTTTTGAACTGCAATGTCGCACAGGAATGAAAGAAGTTGATTCGATGTCTGTCGATGTGGCCACAGCGCTACACGAGTGGTTGAGCGACGGTGTGCACACATGTAACGCACTGAGAATTCCCGGACCGTTGGACATACCTGCGTGTACGGGGCATAAAATCCTACGAAACGTCCTGCATTCCTATCCATACAAAAGCGCCTCTGCTCAGGAGTTGCTTCCTGCTGACCTGCCAGGAAGAGAAAGTTCGCTATGGAATTCCTAGCTCGCATGGAAGAGGACAATGAATAGTCATGGCACATTCTGTGGACAGACGAAGCCCATTTCCCTCTCCTGGGATATATCAATACGCAGAATTGCAGAATATGGGCAACGGAAAATCCGCATGCACATCAACCGGTGCCACTTCATTCTGCAAAGGTAACTGTGTGTTACGGGTCGACGGCGTCGTTTATGGAAGGGCCGTATTCTTTCGAGGAGTTGAGTCCTGCGGGTACTGTTATATGAACCTTCAATACTAAACATTATGAGAGTCTTTGGCGCTCCAACGTCATTCCAACCCTCCGACAGTGTGGATGTATAGTTAGGACCATTTTTACGCAAAATGGCGCTCTTCTGTACTTTGCACGGCCAGTGAAGTGGCTGCTACAAAGGTATTTCGGAAATGCTAGCATTATCAGCCGTCATTTCTCTGCAGTCTGGTCGTCCAAATCACCTGATCTTAATCCGCGTGACTTCTGACTGTGGGCTACCTGAAAGATGTTACGTTCAGTGCTCCAATTACGAACGTAGCGTAATTGAAGGCACGCGTTGTGCAGCGCATTCTGAATGTGATCCCCGACACACGCTGGTCTGTTGTGGAACATGCTGTTTCTCTGTCAGCTTGTGGCAGACAACGGTGGGCAGCATATTGAACACATCTTGAGCCAGTCTCTCGACAATTACAAACCGATGGTATTTTGCGTTTTATGCGGTTTTTGACCTCAGAACAATTACAAATGGATTTTTCCCATCCGATGTGGTACGACCTTGCGATGATGGATGGGTTTACCTAACTGACAGTGCCACAACTAATGACTGCCGAACTTGTGCAGTCATGCTCATTGAACAGTACGGATGGTGTAATGTACAACTCAAACTATAGCCGTCGAATTGCGATTCATCTCTGTCATTTGTAGCTGAGCCCATTTAGGTTAATACGCTTGCAGCTCTGTGCCGGCATCCATTGTAAAGAAAACACAAATATCTCTGTTGGAAATGGGAAGTGGAAGCCGTCGCTTGTTAGCTGAATGAAACAATTAAGTATTACGACAACACTAATTCCTCGTTAGCCTGTCCTTCAATGAAGGAATCTTACGTGTTAGGTCTGACACGTGTGATGAGCGGGGCGCCATTGAATATAACATGCAATCTCGAGCCGGCCGGAGTGGCCGAGCGGTCCTAGGCGCTACAGTCTGGAACCGCGCGACCGCTATGGTCGCAGGTTCGAATCCTGCCTCGGGCATGGATGTGTGTGATGTCCTTAGGTTAGTTAGGTTTAACTAGTTCTAAGTTCCAGGAGACTGATGACCTCAGAAGTTAAGTCCCATAGTGCTCAGAGCCATTTTTTTTGTTGCAATTTCGACTGTCTGAAAACAGTAACTGCCTCACCAGGGAGATTTTAGAAATCTAAATGCTGGTCCTCTACCAGTCAACTCCAAATGTCAAATTTCAGATGGACAATGTCCTGCCCAACCTGACAAGGAATGGACACCCCTTGTTCGAAGAATGACTGCTACCGGTTCTTCCCTAGCCTGCAAGTTCACCTGATACGTCATTCAGCGTATATGACTGGGGTATTGCTGGTTAGCAGCTTGCTCGTCAAGGACATACAGCAACCACTGTTGATACTCTTTAGACTAGCGTACAAACCCAGACTGCAGCATGTGAGGACTTCACATCACATCGAATTCTCAAAACAGGGTAACCTGCTCCTTTGCAAATAAAAAAACAAGGGTGGCGGAACATTAGGTTTTAACACGCCGTCAACGGCGACATCATTAGAGACAGAGCACAAACTGGGATTAGGAAAGGATAAGGAAGTCATCCGGGCCCTTTCGAAGGAACCAGCCCGGTATTCGCCTCAAAATTTATGGATAAATTCCGGGAAACATGAATGTGAAAAGGTCGGAGGGGGATCTGAACCGTTGTCCTCCCAAATACAAGTCTAGTGTGGTACCACTGCGGCACTTCACTCGGTCTTTGTAATCTACCTGTTGTCATATAACTAACCTATGGTATTTTATATGGCTGTATTATTTTTGGAATTTCATTTCTCACACAAGTTTATGAACTCCACTACAAACAGTATATAGTCCAGAGCTATACCCCTAATAGAAATAAAGAAATAATTTAAATGATGAAGTATGTAACAGCTCGTAATACATTACATAAGAACCCAAAAACTGACAAAAACGTTATATAACAACTGTAGACAGCAATACAATTTTGTGTACTGCTCTCCAATGAATCACGAATTGACTGTACGAGTTGATTTCGTGACTACACTCTGCCATAACTTGCTTTGTTATATCCTATAGTGAGGTAAAAATTACTCCATACTCCATGCACGCTTCATTTCAGCGCTCTCCGGATAAAACACTCCCAAGAGTCTAATGCCAGGTGTGCTTGTCGGTCATTTTACAATACCCTTTCGGACTGCTTAAATGGAACTTTTTCGTTTACAACGTATTGTTAACTAATCTTTGAATAATCCAGACACCACAATTTTCTCTTAACAAGGCACGCAGCATGGATTCCCTGCAGAAATCTGAGGGTGTTTGTCCTGTCAAATTTTGTTAACAAAGTCAGGATCAGCGACGAAGATCTCTAGTATCTCACATGCTCTTCTGTTGACGTTGCACCTGCTGGAAACAGTGCGGATTCTGTTGTACGTGAATGCATACTTTTCAGACTCATTTGCTGATGCTTCTTCACTGTCACTTCACTTACGAATAATATTTTACTGGATGATGTTTTGCCGTGTTTTACTGATTAACAATAATCTAATGAACTTACTGTTGTTTTGAAACAAAAATCTCGTGGAAATTCTTGGCAAACCCTTACTTAGTAATCAGGTAACATGTGGCGGTGCACTATACGAACGGCTTTCCTCTTTGATCATCTTGAGTTTTGAAATGTGAATTCGCAAGTGGAGATGCCAGAACAACTTACTTGTCCTCACTTCGCTCCCAAAAACGTTTTAGAATTCATTCACCTGATGATAGCAAACATCAGCGTATTTTTTTCTAGAGTTCATCTTGGAAATGGTAGGTGATGACTCTACCTCTTCACATAAGTAGTGTGGCAAGGAGAGAATGGGCGGAGAATATGGTGACACAGCTCTTACTTGTCTGTGGTGTCATAATAAAGCCGAGACAATAGTGCCTGTCCTATTTCACTGACAGCAGCATCAGCACATCCTTGTCTCCAAGGTCATACCGGGAATCATGACTTTCTGCCACGTTCCATGGTGAGGAGAGGAGAGGAGAGGAGAGGATGCCCTGCAACCGCTAGAGGAGGAAAGTGCTCTGTGCACAACATGAATAATACACATTTTGCCCGCAAGACTTATATTGGAAGCTAATACCGCTGCTCTACCTTTTGCTAATTTTAAATCATTTATCATAATTTTCATCATTTTTCCGATTGTTCTCGCTGGCAGTATCAGTAGTGAGAAGTTCATTGCTTTTCGCACATGGATGTTTGTGATGTCCTTAGGTTAGTTAGGTTTAAGTCGTTCTAATTTCTAGGGGACGGATGACCTAAGAAGTTAAGTACCATGGTGCTCAGAGCCATTTGAACCATTTTTCACACATATTCAGTTGTCTGTTTTCGATATAAAAAAGATTGATTTTGGAGGAGAGTGATCACACATTGGGGAGACGATCACAGATGCGGTCTGTGTGAATCCTGTTCGTATCTCATCGCTCTGCAGTGGGTCAGAACAGTCGCTGCTGAATGGTGTGTGGCCTGGAAGTGCTATCCGTCTAGCAGCAAGCGAGCACCTGTGTGCATCTTATAGTTTTAATGTTAAACAATCAGCACACTGAAACAAATACACTCTTGCTACAAAAGAGAACTAGTCGATGATATATATTTGTACCGCTACTATCAAATGGTTCAAATGGCTCTGAGCACCATGGGACTTTACTTCTAAGGTCATCAGTCCCCTAGAACTTAGAACTACTTAAACCTAACTAACCTAAGGACATCACACACATCCACGCCCGACGCAGGATTCGAACCTGCGACCGTAGCAGGCCCGCGGTTCCGGACTGAAGCGCCTAGAACCGCTTGGCCACCGCGGCCGGCACCGCTATTATCATTCTGCAGTTGTATGATACACAAAAGTTCTCTGTGTAGAAGTACACTCTTTCCGGACAATCAAGATGAAGGAACTGTGCTCTGTCCACCTAAGTTACAAATACAATTACATTGCTGTGTTGGAGTACTGGGTATTCTTCATAGCAAATTTCATTTCAGTATCAGGAGGGAGTGTATATGCCATAGAAAACCGTAGATTTTTAAAGGAAAAATTGCTCATTGCGGCAGAGAGTACCACACAAAGAATTATTATACTTTAAAAATAGGACTGACAGATGCCTGGAAACAATGTGGAAAACCTATGCTACACACACCTGGCTCGGTTGCTCTACTGGACGACCGGTTATTTGTCATAAACAAATTACATTTCAAAATCAGGTAAGAGTGTATATGCTATAGAATACTGTGATTTTTAATGGAACATTTGTTATGGTGGCAGGACATACTATACACAGCATTACTCCACTTAAGAAGAAAGACAGACGGACGTTGGAAACAATGTTTGTTCAGTTGTAACATATTAGTTTCTCCCACACGCATCTCACACAGAAAAAAATTGGGATATAATGTGTAGATCACACAAAGGGGATGAGTAGGGTCATGTCATAGGCCAATGTCAAAATGCATGTTCTAATGGATCAAGTGGCTGGACCATTGCATCAACTTCATGGACATCATGCAAGCATTTACTGGAATTTTTAACAAAATGGAGATGTGTGGCTATGTAACATCAACCTATGACTTTTTGTGTGTGTAAGAGGGAAGCAGTAATGTTATTCACAATGCGTAAGGGCTATTGCAGTGAAATCTGGAGGACTTGGATGTCACCACTAGACATAGGAGAGGGGTGACATGACATACATGTCCTTTAATATCAGAATGACGAGACAGTCAAGAGACATGGTGTCACGACAATACTGCTATATTTCCCTGAACGAGTTTTATAGATTTTTTTCCCCATCAGTAATTTTACGAAACACCTACCTGGATTTGCTTAAAGAGAATCGTTACACCGTTTCTAAATATTCACCTTGTTATTCCACAGGTGTTAGGGGAAAAAACCTGTTAAAATGATTCACCACACAGTGAAAAAATCTATATCAGGACGCTTAGTACCTAAAGGAACCAATGGATTGAGCGGACTTACGACATTTACTATTAGAGATTTCATGTAAAAATTACAAATTCATAGCACTTCTATCATTCTGCAGTTTCCTTACTGTAGAGTAAAAAGAGTTTATAAGTTGGTCGTTTGATTATGATATCACTTCCAGTTGTGAGTGCTAAAATTGGAATATTTAGTGACACTACTCAAGAAATCGCGATATGTAATTGGTTGGTTCATGATGTTTTCGAGGTGTGTGTTAGGTAAAACTAGCCTACTGCTCTAACGCTACAAACAGATAACAGTATATGTGGATACACGTTACAGTTCCACCATGCTATTTCTACTTCAATACACCATTGTAAAAATACCTGGAATCACCCAGCCTTATTGATCTAATCTATAATTATTTGTCCTTTGCGTAACTCATTTGGTGAAATAATTTCGATCTCTAAGTGCGCTTTTCATGGTGTGTTATGTAAAAATACATCAGATTACAGTAACTGCACGTAATCCTGAGATCGCATACCAGGTTGGATTAATAGATATGGCATATATAATGGTACGGGGTGTTAGTATCATGCAACCGAACTCAAATGTATGTTCCCTAAACATTACCCAGCAAGGTTTCACGAGAACCATGTTGTCATTATCCAATGGCAACCTAAATTACTGTGAAGGGAAGAAGCATCTCCAGCACGTATGTCCGAACAACTATCAGACTGTACTGTGAAACTGACAAAAGGTTACTGATATGACACATATGTCCCAAACTTGTCACACATGAGTCTATTTTTTTAAATACATTCTTCATTTCTACTGAAATACAATCCAATATTAATGTCCCATAGTATGTGTCCAGATGCTAATGTGGAGCGTTGTAAGGTGTTATACACACTAACACAAGAAAACGACACGCTAAAAAGGAATTATCAGAATGGCACGGAAATCCTCAGATGTGAGGTACATTTACGGACAAACAAATTATTACAGTATGAGAAAAATTGGATCATTTCTTCAAGAGATAGAGCTTCACAAATTGAACAAGTCAATAACATGTTGGTCCACATCAAGCTTTTATGGAAGCTGTTATTTGACGTGGCATTGATTGATAGAGTTGTAGTATGTACTCCTGAGGGATACCATGCCAAATTATATCCAATTGGCTCCATGATGACCAGCGTCTTGCCAATGTACAACAACATTTTTTAGTACAGTTGACCTAATAATAACAGATTAACTAGCCTAGTATGTGAAATGTTAATACCGCTTCATTTCCGATAATATCCCTGAATTATTAAAAAAATTAGAGTCGTTCTCTGTGCAGGGTCTGGCGCTTAAACTGTTAGCAACATTCTATCCGTCGATTATCTGCACATTCGCTCACAGATTTCCGCCAGCAAACGTACACACATGTGCGTCGATGCAGGCACTGCTGGCATCTCTCCTGCCTGTTGCAACAGGCCTACTGATATCGCGGTTAATCACGTGGGTGGGAGGCACCTTGCTGAGTGCTTGACCTCATAGCAGTACCAGCTACCAGGTCAGTTGCCTAATACATTATTACATTTACGTTTTCAGTCTGTTTTGTTTAAATTAAGTGCATTTCTCTATCCTTTCTATCATGTGGTGAGGAGACGGGCGGGAGGTTGGCACAGTGATGGCTGCCTGGGCTGAGCGGGAATGTGGAGGTCCCTCATTTGTGGCCTGGGGTTAGCAAAGGCGGCGTGAAGTCTTGCGTAGCCTGCAGACATCTCCCTTGTCTGCGGCTCGCATTATCCGGTAGCAGTAGCAGGAGTGTTCTCTGGGTCGGCTGAATGGATTCGTGAGACTGGCAGTGTCAGTAGTGGCCGCCTCTTGCGGCGCTGACTATCTTCATCGGGGCATGGTGTTCTGCGATGATCATACTTGCCTGCCTCTTCACTTTTTTCTTAGTTTTGTTTTAAATAAAGTGCAGAGCCAGAGGTGGTGGCGGTAATTGTTTTAAGTATACGCTTCGTGATGTGTGTGAATACTTAGATTTTTCCATGGTTATTCTACAAGATTTATAATCCCATAGTGGCACACCCCATCTTCCTAATGCAATTTTATAGTGATGACACAAACTAATAATGCAGGGGCGAGTTCCTTGTAATGTAGTTGTGTGTTAGGGGCCATGGCTGCCTGGGCTGAGCGGGCAGGTGGAGGTCATTTGTGGCCTGGGGTTAGCAAAGGCGGCGTGAAGTCTTGCGTAGCCTGCAGACATCTCCCTGTATTTGTTTATCATGGGATGGTTGACAGTCTTCAAAAGTGGGAGGGGATCGATAAAATTGTAAAAAATTGTTCCAAATTTGTAGATAGCAATGGGTGGTCGGAGTACTTACAGACTTCGCTATGACTTTGTTAAATGACAGTAACTCAGCCATCTCACAGTCACGCATTGTATTGTCAAAGTGTCTTACTTTACAAATATTTTACAGAATATGTCGTGAAGACTTATATTACTGTATTTCTCTCAAGAGGACAAAACATTTAGGGGTGATGTACATTTGTTTTGTAACACGAGTTTTATTTTCAGAATGAATTTTTCGCTCTGCAATGGAGTGTGCGCATACGGAATGGTTTAAAATACTTTAAAGTCTTGCCCCCCCCTCCCCACCATCCCAGCACTTTATGGATGAAAGTTCACAAAATTTCAACATCCCTGTAACACTGGTGTCAGTACTGGCGAGAATTAAGGCAGATCTCCAACCAAGGGCTGCCCTGATGTCAGTATATAGGACAACCACAACCAAAAAAAAATGATGAAGTGGAAATGGCCCACCACAAATTTCACAGGGTGGTGTATCCTCCCGCCGGAGGAGGAACTCATGTGTTAAAGGGCTATGTTGTCTGTGTAGCCTGGTGAGCAGAACTTCCTTCCGTAGGTGAGGTTGGGATGAAGTCCGCCATGCCTGTTCGGTCGATATGATTGACGGCAGTTTGTTTTCAGCATCTTCAACCATGCAGACACTATCCCGACATGCTTCTTCGGCTGCTTTGTCAGCTATGTCGTTTCGCTGTATTCCAACGTGTCCAGGTACCAAGCAAAAGATTGTTTTCTTGCCAGGGTGCTTGAGCCGCTCAACGGAGTCATGGATGAACTGAATCAACCTGTCTACCGGATACATTTGGTGGACAGCTTGTAGCGCACTGAGAGAGTCAGAACAGACGAGAAACCTTGCACTGTGACATTTCACTCTACTTGGGAGCGGTGACTGGTCTCTGGTGACCCTTTATGATGATCCTTCCACAACACTGCGCAGAACAAGAATGGCAAGGCGTACTCATTTGCCCAAGTAATGAAAGGGTGAAGTGGGGGAGTGGGAGCTTGAGTCCTGTTGCTCCACAGAAAACGGGGGTAGGGGTGACGGCGGCTGGGAGGAGACCTTCAGTGCATCACATACAATTGCGTCACGTGTGTGGACAGGCCAGAGAGCCCGCAACGGGAGGAGGAAGGAGGATGAGAATTAATGTATCTCGCATAATTGTCTGAGGTATAACATGATACCCCGCGAGCCTTATCTTATCATAGCTATACTTATCAGTGACCTTGAAAACTGTCATCGTATGCCCACTGCCCATCTACTCTTGTTCATATCACCATCGTTTTGGTATGAATATGCACAGTCTATAACTGACACGTCTCCCATTTATAGATCTTTGATTATTTCTTCAGTGTTTTGTGGCAATGTGGTCACAGTTTGTTGCTGAACAGCAAGTTCGCCTCTTGGAGATCACGATCGTGTCAGCGTGGCATTGTCTGACGTTAGAATGGTGCTTTTGTTTTTGCCTGGAATGGTCGCCCTACTCCCGAGTTCCGGCCTTGCACTGTTAGTCTATCTTTCCCTAGAGGAATGCGGGCTTGCCATCACCTGACGGGGCCGTGGCTACGCAGCGTCCCCTGCTCTATCCATCCTTACTGTATGAGTATTCCAGATCACCTTGATCGCCATTTTTTCCCGAATAATTGGTGAGAAGGAAACATAACGAAGTACTATTTTCTGCAGTGCTATTGACTCGTTGTAGCGCAGAATATATTCCGGGCAGCTGTTGCTTTCTGGACTCCAACACGACAAAGTGGTAAATTCCACGTGCCACACTGCATTGTACAGCGCAAACGGCATTAAAATTACGCATTACATTTCAATTTCTTCGTTTCTATTATGTAATTTTTCCTTCGAACGACACGACCGGTTTAATTTCTAAGAACGAGCTTAGCTTGCTCTGCGAAAGGACAACCCCAATCACTCAACAGATGTACAGTGTGTTAACGTTCGTTATTTGATATAGCCTTGAAGAATTTGCGTTGATGAATAAACAAGTATATTCCGGAAGAAATCTCGAAACATCTTAAATGACGTATTATAAGGTGACAGCGTATTCCCTCCAGATCCGTTCAGTATTATACAGGTGATGTATATAGTTCCTTATGCAAACTTATTAACGGTTTCTGCTTCAGTTGCACACTTTAGAGTGCTCACCAGGAGAGATGATTCCATGGATGCGACTCCAATGTCCTATATTGTCTTGAGTATGTCCTGTGATGGGTATCAAGAGATCTTTTCTTCTAAATGAAAGTCTCTCTCTTTCCCTATGTTCCATTATTTTTATTAATCGTGAAACATATCCACCTCTGTAACCTATCTAAAACACATAATGTGATCATGTCACATGACCCAGCGGTAGCCGGTTTGATCTCAGATGATGGGAGATATTTGCATTTCCACTGTTTAGCACACAAAGACAAGAGATGTAGGAGACTAACCGTTTCTGTTCAGATTGTGTTGAAGTCCAGGGATAAACATCAAATATTCCAAATTGATCTAGTGAGAGTATGTGACGGTGATATTTCGTTCGGATTGTTACATTAAGTTCAGTAGCCCGTTTCCAAAAGATCAGACAACCTTAAAGTTGGAGATTAAGTTAATGGTAACCCATTTCCACCAAATTCTTGCGAGGAGAACAATAACGGGGTACTAGTGAATAAAAAGCTCCATTAAAATATCAACACACTGCTTTAAACTAGTTACGTTTTTACGCGATTTGAGTATACAGTATACTATTACTACACTCAGAACCCGCAAAAAAACTCAAAAGAAACTTGATGCTGTCCTGTACCAACATTATTTCTCTGCAAGTCAACATCTGGTTTAATGTTGGAACCCAATCGCGTGTCTCTTTTAATTGCCTTTTTTTTTGAATAATGTATAAAAAAAAGCTCAAAATTCGCCCCCAATCGTAAAGATCTTTCTTTTTATAATTTTGTCGCTTTGTCTCACGGATCAACCGACTGCAAGACACCTTTTACAGGTGCAGGTCGAACTATTTACAACAATCGTATTTCTCAGGGTTGGTAATTAAAATGTAACAAGGCGGGAGCTGACTGTCATTCGGACGATGTTTCTGGTTTTTGCAGAAGAACGATTTACTGAGAGATGAGATGCCTCATTACAACTTGAGCTAAGGATAGAAAAATATTGACTACTCACGGCTTCCGGTGATGCGATGGGCGCGGCCGGCGTCTCGCCCAGCGGTCGTTCTTTGTCCTTCTCTTTCTCTTTCTCCTCCTCCTTCGCTTTCTCCTTCTCCTTGTCCTTCTCTTTCCGACCTATACTCGGCCTGAAACAAGATACATTCACAGTAGTCAATTTCATTTCAGTTTAAAGAAGTTTCTTTTTTTATCTTTTTACATAGACCAAAATTACAAAGACTGTGAAATAAAATTCTTCCTAATTCCACAGATGATTTATTCCATTATTATCCCATTTATGAATTTATATTTTGTAAGATCATCATCATCATCATCCTTCACTGCATATATAGGGGGACAATTATTGAACTATATAAACAAAATCGTCGTAACTTCTGAACAGTTTGCGTTAGGACGTTAAAACTGCACGGTTGGCCCCGGGGCATGATGGGAATTAGTATGCACATGTATGGTTTGGTTTATCGACCAAGCCCATTTTCATTTGGCTGGGTTCGTCAATAATCAAAATTGGCGAATTTGGGGGACTGAGAATTCGGATTTCGCTATCGAGAAGTCTCTTCACCCTGAACGGGTGAGTGTTGGGTGTGCAGTGCCCAGTCACGGAACAATCGATGTAATATTCCTTGATGGCACGGTGACTACCGAATGGTACGTGAAGGTCTTCGAAGACGATGTCATCCCCATTATCCAACGTGACCCTGATTTCGACAAGATGTGGTACATGCAAGACGGAGCTCGATCCCATCGAACCACGAGAGTGTTTGATGTCCTGGAGGAGCTCTTTGGGGACCGCATTCTGGCTCTGGGGTACCCAGAGACCACTGTAATGGTCCTCGATTGGTCATCATATTCTCCGGATCATATTAAAGACAAGATGTACAGCAATAACCCTAAAACCATTGCTGAGCTGAAAACAGCCATTCAGGAGGTCATCGACAGCATCGATGTTCCGACACTTCAGCAGATCATGCAGAATTTCGCTATTCGTCTACGCCACATCATCGCCAATGATGGCAAGCATGTTGAACTTGTGATAATCTAAATTGGAATACCTGTACTGACATTTAAATGTTGAATAAAGTGTGTGCACACCGTAGTTTCTAACTCATTTACGTTTTTTTTCATATAGTTCAATAATTGTTTGAAATCATAATACGTGATGTATGCTGTAAAAGGACACGAACGAACATTTTTAGACAGTACATGGACCACAAATAACAACACATCAAATTGTTGCAGCACTGCTAATACAAACATTTCATGCTGGTTCAGTCTCAAGAAAAGCTTGTAGTGTTCCTTTTTCAGTGAGTATATTGTGGCTTCAGGGGATACTGACTAGACCCGGTGTTATTTTGAAAATATTTTGCATTAGTTACGCCTAATTGACAGACACCGAAAAAGTGCTCATCTCCAAAGTCTTACGCTTAATCTTCCTAAAAGCTGGTTCCACACACCAGCGCCGCAAACTTAATTCTTAAAACCCTTTCACACAAACGATGCATATGCCTGCAGTACACCTCACCACGTCGTTCCAACCGCAGATAGATACTCATTTCAAATAACGTGGCCAAGAGTTATAAGGAGTATAGCTAGGGTGGCCTCAGTAGGGAGTGGCCATTTGTGTACAAGACTTATCCCTCTCACTATACATCTTAAAGCAACTGCTATATCAGTGTATATATATCATAGGGTAACCATGTGCATGCCCACTCTTCATGCTGTCATCCAATAAGCTCACACAGACCTCCTCATCACACAGCTCCCCAGGCCTTGTCGCCTTTGTTAATACTTCAAATGGCTTTGAGCACTATGCGACTTAACTTCTGAGGTCATCAGTCGCCTAGAACTTAGAACTAATTAAACCTAACTGACCTAAGGACAGCACATACATCCATGCCCGAGGCAGTATTCGAACCTGCGACCGCAGCGGTCGCTCGGCTCCAGACTGTAGCGCCTAGAACCGCTCGACCACTCCGGCCGGCGTTAATACTTCAATGTAAATGTTGTGCAGTGAGGGTATGCTACCAGCTAAACGACGAACTGAGATGTTGGTGTGTTTGGGTCAGAAGAGATACTATGCTACTATACAAGAGACAGAGAGTGCACGTAAATTATGTTATGGCGTCCTTGTCCACTGTCGAGCACTCCTTATAATCTTGTGCTTTCTCAGACACGATACAGTGTTATACTTTTTACTGCAATGAGTGTACAGCAAGATGAAACCTACGCTTTATCTATCCCGCCTCATAGCTTCTAATATTCTCAAACAGGCTCAATTTTCACGCTACAATTGTGTTTATATTGACAGCACTTTAAATACTAACAGCTTTACGGTAACAAATAAACAAATATTACTGTTACTAGTGCTATTACTACCACTGTCACCATCACCATTACTACTACTATGTTTACAACTGTTTACCTCCATTATTATTACTCCTACTACTATTATGCCTGGTATTCGCAAATCTGTCTATCCCCACTATACTAAGTTAATCAATATTGGATACTTAAGAACAGTTTTCGCGTCAACGGTTGCCAACAGTCTCTTAAAAGCGTCCTGGCCCGTGGGTATCCCCTTCAGCTTTGTGGACCCTACATAAGATATTGTGCCAAGATTGTGTTTTTGACTTCGTCCATTTCTGCGTGGATACCAGTTAGTGTCTGCACGCTCTTCTTCTGGTTGCACGTGACATAACTCAAGTCTTAAGTCACGTTTTCATATCAGAAGTAAGCATTCGCTGGAAGACGATCTCGTCATTCCAGCCTCTTGGTTTCCTGGGTGCACAGACCAGTACTACAGTGGCGTCGCTATTGGAGTAGTACAGTAGAGAAAAGTGACTCAGATAATAATATGCCTCTGAAGCTTTTCTGAACTCTGTGTCAGTTATTTAGTTGTTCCAGGCTGACTCTAGATACAGAATATCTTGACATCCGGTGTTTATGCTGAGTTAGTTGTTATCCATCATCAATTATCCGCCTCAACATACAGAGATTTTCCAGATAGAGTCCTCTGAAATGAGTTCTTTTGGGCAGGCACATTCGTCAGTTTCCTCCCTTCCGATTCGGCGTGAATACATGGTATATGGACTGTAGACAATCAGAAAGTGGGTTCAGCCCTCATGTTGAGATGCCCAACACACAAGATCTTTTTTATGGTTTGGAAGATTTTATAGATGCACCTGCACTTTTCGCCGGCATCCCACCTTTTCTGTCAGCGAAAGAGAAAGTGATTTCTTACTTACTTTGGGCCTGTGGCCTGCACTCCTATGATATCCTGAACGTGGCAGTAGTCCCTCCACTCAGACTAGTTCAAAACTGGTTTCTTCCGTGATTGTAAGGTAGGTGGACATATTCCCAGTATGACGTGAAGCGCTCGCCAGATATATTATTATTATTATTATTATTATTATTGTCAACGGACGTGCCGAAGCGGATACACTGATTCCCGTCTGATTACCAAAATTCGGCACCATCCGACGTGTCCAAGCCTTTCATGGTCGACCATCCGAGTTCGCAGTACGCTGCTGACAGTTTTCCCTTTGCCTCTGTAGCAGAGGAAACAAGAGAGGTGGTGGCGTGATGTCCATGAACACCACTCTTTACATCAATGTCGTGGATGAAATTGAAAACATTTCTGTAGTGTCTCAAGAAGTGAGGGCACGTGACACTGTTGACGGTGATCCAACTGTCGGATAAGAAAGTTAGGCTCGGAGGCCTCCTTTGGTGCATTTCCAGAGGAGTAGGCAATGTTCCGGCAATGGGTTCCACCTGATCCCTTCTCTCATCATCTCCAACACAAACATGAACCGATCCTACACTAGACTACACTACACACACACACACACACACACACACACACACACGCCCATTACAGTCACCTACACTTCGTAAATACACTTACGCGTATAGCTGCCATACTTAATTAAAGATAGGTGCTAGTGTACGAGAAGGAAAGGAAAATCTTTCCAATTAGGTGTCTCTAACTTCCCTTCAGAGTCTCCCTTCCATTCATGCCACACAACTTTACTTACTTTTCATTACTGCTTACAATTCCGGCACACACAATCTGGAATCTAATGCAAGTCGTACTTCCACAGGCTACAGAAAATTGTATAGACCTGTTATTAACATTCACTTCAAGATTTGTAATATAAGCATTTTCAATAAATAGTGAAATTACAGCGCCAAAGGCTCCTGACATTTTGCGAAGTAATCCTCACTGCACTGGATTTACTGCTTGTGCTGTTGGTACCAGCAGTTAAATTAGTCTCGCAATACCATTATAGATTTTTATTGGCAGCTTATAATCGCGTCTATTCAAGACCATTTTTTGCCCTGTTTTTGTAGCACGTGCTGTAATGAACAATTTAGCATGCTGAACTTTGGGTTCTGGCGCCAATGATTAATTATCTGCCTCCCCCAACGTCAGAATTACGTATGCCCCTCTCCCTTCTCATCTAGGCCTATATACGAGTACAAAATAATGATTTATGACCACCCTCCCCTCTAAGCGAGTTGTTGGGCAGTTGTCTTGTTGGTTGGGGATAAGAATGATTTATGATACTGCAGGTTCTAACCAAGATCCAGTTATTACTGGTTTAGATAAGGACTTCTGAGAACTGATCATGTGATCTCCAGGAGGGAAAATGAATTTCAACCCTGGACCAATGGGATTCAATCTCCAACTCCTCCTCCTTTTATAACTAGAGCACTTGGGTTGGTGGCTTCATTCTTTTGCTAAACACCATGGGGATAGGACCATCAGGTTTGACAACCATACTTTACTCTCTCTATAGTTCAGCTGTAATAGAGGGGAATGAAATAATAATAATAATAATGATTTAACACGTGAAACTGAGGTGTATTATTAATATTTCTGTGTAATACAATTATTAACAACATTTTTGGTTTGTTAACAATATTTTCAATCCTTATGATTCATTAACAATAACTTTTTTCACAATAAAGTATTTTTTTCTGAAGGCTTATGTACATTACTATCAGGTACAGAGATAATATTAATAATTCCATTCCGAATCATTTCTGTATACACTTTTTTGAACATTATTTGCGTTTTAATTTCTGATCAATCAATGTATACAATGTATGGGAAACGGGGACTAGCAGCAGCAGGCCGAAGAACACACACACACACACACACACACACACACACACACACACACACACTACTGCTTTCAAATAAATACACAGCCACACACTCAATGAATAGTAGGGTCCTGATCTTGTTCCCAAAGATGAAACATTTGTCGTCATGACAGTGACAGCCCTTTTCAGCTGCAGTGCAGTATGTACCTCATGGCCGCCCGATAAAAAGACTACTTAACGCACCACATGCTGTGCAGCGCCAACACACTCGAGAATGCACCTCTTTTAAGCCTCTTTTGAGATAGCCTATGACGCTGCATGATGCACACCCTTAGCGTGTCTCTGGGTGGCACCCGCATCTACACAGTATGCAAACATCTTCACCGTGAGCCCCATAAACACAATCTGCAACCCATTCGCCTCGTCTTCATTAGCCCGATAACCTTCTTGTTTGAGGCGTTATTCCATAAGGATTTACGACCGCATACCCAGACATGTTGCATGTTTTGGGATTGTACCTAATAACTTCAACTGGATCAAAGCCTTTAACCCAGTAAATGAAACTGTCTGCATCGATATAAAGTAATATGGCATTGGCGAAGTTTGGCTTTGCAAACTCCTAGTGAAAGCAGTACTTGTGGAGTTCGGAGATATCCAGAACACACATTTCGATATAGATAGGCTTTGTGTACTGCACTGAAACGCTGGCCATCTGCATAGCTACTAGTTCTTAATTGAAGATGGTGTCCCAATAGAAATTTGTTCTAGTGGTCAAATCTCTTGCGCCATATCAAATCTCTCGCACCATAATGCCCATCCAAACGGTAAAATAAGGTATTCCTCCAACATTTTCCATCGCTTTCCCAAAAAATGAACCGCTCATTATTTTGTAAAAGTCTTTCTTGAAATAATATGTGACAGGTGCCCTCATTTCGTTGTTTAAGTCAGTGTACTTCTTCAACCAATGTGATTGGTCGAAGCAGATACCACGGATAATTCTAACAAATTTCACCCTCAACATGAGGCATTGCTGGAGATTTCTGTGGTGCAGAATGGGTCTAGGTTTCTTCCCCAGCGTTGTGGGGATGGAACTTTTGTGTCTTTGTGTTGGACTAGGCAATCTGGACACAGCGGCAAGTCACTGTGTGCGTCATGCAAATGGGCGGGATATTCTAGGACTGCCTCCAGGACATATCCCTTCCCAGAGTCCACAGCCACATTCTGGATCTTTTCTTTCAGTCTGCCGATTGACCTTCTAGACATCTATCAGAACCCTCCAATCAGATGAGATTGATGCATGGCTTGCCTCTAAAGGTTGTTTACTCCCACGTAAAGGATGCACCTTAAATCGCCAGATGACCTCTACTCCTCCTCGCTGGTTTGCCGCTTATTCGCCACGGCATACCTGTGCATGCACTGGCAACGCCCCCATGAATGCCGCATTTGAAGAAGAGCAACATGTCAACATCGGTCAACGGTTCGATGTCTACATGTGTCCTTCCTTAACATTGCTTTCCACGAAAGCCCTGGTGCAGTGAAATAGAAGGCACAATTCAGAAAGTATGTGGCCAGACATACAGTCCGAAACTTCGCAAAGACGTCTGCGAGCAGGCGTACATCGGTGATCATGAATAATTTTGCATATTCCCCTAAATCAGTGATACTGAATTCCTGCCAAACATTCACCACATGCTCATACCCTGCACCCGTAATGACAGTGCCTGTCAGTTTGCTGGACAATGCGGTTCTATCAGACAACATGGTTTCATATAGTCTTTCCATCGGAACCAGGCATTTGTAAGGAAATTCCCCCTTGTCAGAAGCTGAAACGGTACATCATTGGGATACGCATCTCTGAATATGCGTACCCTCCAGATGTATCATCTCAGAAAGTTTCTGGTGAAATGGGTGCATGAAACGTAGCGTATTTGGGAAGTGGAGCGTTGTTCTTGGCGTGAATATCATGGGAACTGAAATATACTTTTCAAAAGTATCAGGAGTGACACTGGCCTTATAACGCTTCACACAAAAATCACCCAAGTGGTCAACAAGGAAGTGAGCATCATACTAGTTCAAAATATGAAAGAAGATTGGTATGTGCCATGACAGTTCGTACTTCAAGCTAGATGCGTTGTGGGTGGCACTGCAAAACTTCCCTTTTAGATGAAAATGGTCTCTACTTGGAATTTCACCTTTTCTATCCAGCATTAGCCCAGAAATGTGACAGGCAGCTGCCTGCTGGTATTCCCATCAACTTCTCACGTGAGCTTTTCGAGCTCAGAGGGTAACCATTTTGAAGGATTACCCTTACTGTATGATTTGAATTTGTTGCAACTGCTGTCACACGAGCATACAATCTGATACACTCCCGCATACGCTATGTGCTGTTCTATGAGAGTAGTGTGAGAAGCACTGGGATCACCTTCACAGCACAATACAGGAGCTAGGAGTAATTCAAAGTCTGTGTATACGACAAAGGGAGATCTCTAAAAAATGGCTCTGAGCACTTTGGGACTTAACTTCTAAGGCCATCAGTCCCCTAAAACTTAGAACTACTTAAACCTAACTAACCTAAGAACATCACACACATCCATGCCCGAGGCAGGATTCGAACCTACGACCGTAGCAGTCGCGCGGTTCCAGACTGTAGCGCCTTTAACCGCTTGGCCACTCCGGCCGGCAAAGGGAGATCTCTCCTGGAGGTGGGGGTTCTTGAAAAATACTTTGCCACTTTACTTTCTGACAATTTGGCGGAAAGTAGGGAGATACTGTTTTTGATCCGTACGTACTGTTGCTTCTTGCCCTCGGATAATAGCAACAAACCTACGTCATTGAGTCGCTGACTCGCTATTTTCGAAAAGCAGAGTGGTCAAACGTGTATATACTTGACTTCTTTGATCTGTACACTGCGCTCATGGTCATCTTCCTCTGTTTCGCTATCATTATCAACAACCTGGCTGTATACTCGTACATGAACTGAATAGTTCAGACTCTGTCTCTCGAATTTTGTTAGGTTCAGCAAATTTACGGAAAATAAGATGCCTTTGAACTTTTAAAGCCCATGGACATCAGATGTGTTATATGTTCTTTCATATTTCCGGTAACTTCTGTTGCTAACCAGAAGCGACCGTGAGAAGAAATATTCATCCCACTGATCTAGATTCTGGACATTAGTGTATGATTTCTTAGCGGTAATAGTTTTCTGGAGAAGAGGGATTAAACTGGACCACCATTAAGTGAATCAAAAAGATGCAAGCACATACATCATGGTGGAGTGCACTGCTGAGCACCTTACCCAACACTAATTACTGCATGCTGGAAAATTGACCGAGTACGACACTCTTGAAGAAAGTTCTGAACAACTCTGTAATTGAATCACACATTGATACCAGAAGTTTTTCCCCCAAATTTGGACGAAGCTTTCTGGTAGCCATAATCACTTTCTGTTGCAGGAAAGAGGAGTAGGGGTTGTGTCAGCTTACAGTGCAGTACTGCTTTGCACTTAATGGTGAGATACCGCAGACGATTTGGGAGCAATCTTTACAAAACGCCATGGTAGGCACCGTGAAACGTTTCAGGATCTTTGTATCCTGCATTTGTGTTTTCAATACAGGTCTGTGAGATCCTCTCCACAAAGGCATCAGCAACCACAATCTACTCCTATGTGGCTGCTGGACTTAACTTTGTGATCTATAGCAGCGGGTGAGGTGCTGCTGTTACTAGGCCAGAACAGTGGTGCGGCAATGCCCGATGACGACATTTGCGTGATGGACCACGGTGCAGGATGTGTGGCCCAGACAACAGCAACGAAGCCAGAGTTGTGAAGCTGGATTTGTGATGGGCCAAGTTGCAGCATATCCGGCCTTGGTTGCATCACTGTAGACTTCCCAGGCTGTGATTCGTTTGGCCACGGGTGCATCATCATTGTCGACGCGATGGGCTGCAACACATCCTGCTGCAGGTATATCATTGTTGTAGATGGGCCAGGCTGCAGTACATCTGGCTGAGGTAAATCATCGTTGTAGAGAGGCCAGGTTAGATATAGGCGCAAGCCCACATCTGTACACTTCCATCCTTTCCTCCAAGAATGAAAAACGATAAGTATAATGCATATATTACTAAAAGATATATAATAAATTTACAGTGCTTACACTCAAAATTCTCATCGTCCCTATCAGTCGATCGTACATCCATCACGTCGCCATTTACCGATATGTTTTGTAATATTTTGTCCAACCCTTGGCTTAGATCAACATTACAGGTATCATCGAGTGCACCTAGAAACAAACAATGCATGCATATAAGCAAGTGTGTGTGTGGTTAACAAGTTGTGTTATTGTAGAATTAACTTCCAACAATTTCCTTCCTAGATAATTGGCGTCATTCCCGCGAGCTGGTACTGGAAATGGCTAAAATAATGGAGTCTTTGATATGACTGGACTCGCTATTGGCTCAATCACAGACTGTGGTGTGGTGTTTATGGCAACTGGGTTTCGTGAGACTGTATGCATGCCCATAGCAGCGATTTCGAGAGAGAGAGAGAGAGAGAGAGAGAGAGAGTACTTCTGTTCATAACATTCTCCAGTCGCCGACGCACTATCTTCTGGGGCACCATATACCTCCATCAGGTCATCCAGTGGGCTGTCATACACAACAGAATAAGAAGAAAAAGAAGAAGAAGAATAGGAAAGAGAAACTGATCATCAGATTCGCAGCTAAAAAAATACACCCAGAAAACAACAATGAAATTCTCATCACATACCTGCAGAGTCCTGTCCAACAGGGGACGCCTATTAGGAGCAGCATCATCACCAGTAATTTGAAGCTTCATCTTTACTGATATGAAGACGCTAACAGAAACCAGGAAAGATAAGAAACTGACGAGTGAGAAGCACCAGAATGTGGCTCAGGCCAGTCTACTCTCTACTTGGAAATCGGCTACTACGATGCACCAGAGAGCTACTCCAGCCAGTCTACTAAGCAACCCGGGTTTAATGGATATCTGCTAGCAAGAAGCATCAGATAGTTGCTCCAGCAAGTCTACTCACCATAAAAAAGAAGAGGAAGGAAAATGACTCCTGTCAGCTCACAGATGGGAACGAAATTCCCACTTAAAACGGTCCTCTTTTATGGTCGAGAGCCACATTCCATTGCTTATTTCAGCGATTATGAGTATCCTTGTCTGGCATAGGCCGGCAGGCATCTGCGTGGCCGCAAGCAGGTCTGGACCTGTTTTAGGTAGTGAAGAACCGCAGATTTCAACTATAGGAATTGAGTACGGGTCTACGTGGACGGACGCAAACATGTCCTCACATGCTCGTAATCACACCGCAAGTGTGCGCACCCAGGCGGAACACCCAATGAGCAAAGAAACGCATTATATTACGACGCTTTGCGACTGCTGGACAGGCTGTAACTTGCGGGCGTTATTAGCTGCTCAGCGCCTACGCAGACTTCGCCGCAGCGGCAGAGCCTGTGTGAGCATGCCGCGGCTCTGCACCCGGCTCCTGTAATGGGCGGGATGCAGCGCAGCTTAGTGCAGGCGCCGCCACATATGTATCTGAAGTATGCTATATCCGCGACAAACACAAATACAGCGATGAAAACGAAACTCCACTTTCAAGACGAGCTGTGTTCCTTAGTTCACGTATTAAATGAATGGTCGTTTGTCGTGTACAGAGAGGCCCACATGAGCCACAGGACGCAAACCGCCATGGACAGGTAGCGCTTTCAGAAACGCATTGAGCAGGTTTCTACAATTAGAACTCCAGTCCTACACCAACAATACAGGGAACGTGTAATGAATATTTACCTGAAGCCTGTCGAAGCTATAAGAGAATGTGAATAAGTAAAAAATACAGTTTTAAAAAGACTTACCATTTACTGATGATACAACTTAAAAAGTATTTGTACATTTTCTGAAACATGTACACAGTTCCCGATAATTACCACTTTTGAAGCAGGAACGGCTACGAGACATGCAGGACGAGAGTTAGTGTGGTTCTGAAAGGTGCCGACAGGGATGTGGAGCCATGCCGACGCCAGTGCCGTGGACAGCTGCACTACGTTTCTTAGCTGAGTAATTTCTTCTTGTTTTTCTTCTTCTTCTGCTGCTGCTTCTCCTGCTGCCGACGCTGATTTTGGCTGCCGGTTTGTCTGCCTCATTCCCTGGATGTACTGGACCAACTGTCATCCTATCTCTTGGGTGGTAATCCAGGCAGTCATTTTCCTTGCAGTTGTCCAGTTTTTAAAATTTCAGCTAGTCTTGTGGTGTCCATCCTTTCCACATGATCCTTCAAATTTATTTTTCTTATCTTCATCAAATTATTTATATCTTGTATTCCACACTGTTCCCTAATCGATAATCTTTTTCTTTTGTCCCACATTGTTACCCCTTGGAGTTGTCTAGTACGTTCATTTCCACTGCCATCACCTTTGTTTTATTTTTTTTCATTTCTGTTCTGATTTCTGCTGCTTATGTCATCACAGGACACACCATTGTTTTATATATTTTATTTACCCTCAGATGCCATAAATTTATTTCTCCATACAGTATTTTGCAGGCATCCGGTTACTCTTACTGCCTTTCCCACTAGGTTTTCACTTCCAAGGTTAAGTCTTTGTAGCTAGTGATAACTGTCCTCAGATAATTAAAGCTCATCACTTAATGAACTGACACACCATCTACTTCTCATTTACATCGTACAGGTGTTTTTGATATTATCACACTCTTAGTTTTTAAAATGAGATTTCCACGTTATATTTCGTAACTGTTTTATTGAATTGGTGAAATAACCTTTGTCAATTATTCTCATTATATGGTTGTTTTTGTTGTTGTGGTATTCAGTCCTGAGACTGGTTTGATGCAGTTCTCCATGCTACTCTATCCTGTGCAAGCTTCTTCATCTCCCAGTACCTACTGCAGCCTACATCCTTCTGAATCTGCTTAGTGTATTCATCTCTTGGTCTCCCTCTACGATTTTTACCCTCCACGCTGCCCCCCAGTACTAAATTGGTGATCCCTTGATGCCTCAGAACATGTTCCACCAACCGATCCCTTCTTCTGGTCAAGTTGTACCACAAACTCCTCTTCTCCCCAATGCTATTCAATACCTCCTCATTAGTTATGTGACCTACCCATTTAATCTTCAGCATTCTTCTGTAGCACCACATTTCGATAGCTTCTATTCTCTTCTTGTCTAAACTATTTACAGTCCATGTTTCACTTCTATAGATGGCTACACTCCATACAAATACTTTCAGAAACGACTTCCTGACACTTAAATCTATACTCGATGTTAACAAATTTCTCTTCTTCAGAAACGCTTTCCTTGCCATTGCCAGTCTACATTTTATATCCTCTCTACTTCGACCATCATTAGTTATTTTGCTCCCCAAATAGTAAAACTCCTTTACTACTTTAAGTGACACTTTACTACTTTAAAAGACACCTTATATGGTATTGGTACAGAAATATTAGCTTACCGTAAACCGCTTTATTTCCCATTTTATAGCCCAGTTTCTTCCTTACAGCATCAATGATATGGCATGTTATTAAGTTGAACGGGAGTATGCATAATGAATATCTTTGTCTAATTCTTTCACCTAGTATAATTTCATCTGTGAATCTTTTGGCGTTTCAATTCTCATCTTATTACCTGTATGTATGATATTCATTATACCCATTGCTACACTTTCGTCGATTAAGTTTTGAATTATATCCTTTTTCTAATGTTAACAGCCGGCCGGAGTGGCCAAGCGGTTCTAGGCGCTTCAGTCTGGAACCGCGCGACCGCTACGGTCGCAGGTTCGAATCCTGCCTCGGGCATGGATGTGTGTGATGTCCTTAGGTTAGTTAGGTTTAAGTAGTTCTAAGTTCTAGGGGTCTGATGACCTCAGAAGTTAAGTCCCATAGTGCTCAGAGCCATTTGAACCATTTGAATTTTAATGTTAACAAAGGCTTGGACAAGTCAACGAGGACAGGTAGGCTGGCTTATTATTTCTCCACAATCTGTCTTAAGGCAAAACCAGCATCTATTGTGCTCCTGTTTTTCATGAATCTTGAATTCTATATTTTGTCTAATTAATGATGTTGACAGTTTAAAGTGGTATCAAGAGGGTATTCCCTGGTAATTATCTAATACATGTTCAGCTGCTTTTTTTATACGCTGGAATTGATCCACAGACGAATAGTGTGACTCAGATGGTACCACAGATTTTCGATTACGTTTAAATCCTGGGGTTTGGTGACCAGGGGAATAGGGTAAATTCATACTGGTGCTCTTAGAACCATATACGTACAATGTAAGCCGTGTGACGCATTGGATTGTTCTGCTGATAGATACCACTGTGCTGAGGAAAACCAAACTGCTTTAGGAGTGGTCCCGAAAGATACAAACATACTTGTGTTGATCCATTGCGCCTTCCAGAATGACTAAATCACCCAGGGAATGCCACGAAAATATTCCCTAGACCATAACGCTCTCTCCTCCGGCCTGGACCCTTTCGAAGTTGTTGCAAGGCCTTACACGCCAATGGCAACCTGTCCGATGGAGCATAAAACGACGTACATCTCAAAAGGTGACCTATCACCACTCAGTGAATGTCCAGTGACGGTACTGGCACGCAAATTCCAGCCTTCATCCCCAATGAACAACAGTCAGCATGCGTGAATGAACCATTCGCTTGCTACGGAGGCTCGTACAGAGCAACGTCAGCTGAATCGTCGTTGAGAAGTTTCTGTTGGTGGCTCCTTGGTTAATCTGGGTGGTGAGTTGCTCAACAGTTCCACGTCCATTCACCCATACGCATTTCTGCAGCCGTTGCTCATCCCTTTCATCTATGGCCCAATGTGTATCATAGTTGCCTTGGCGCCAGTTTTAGAGAG
The DNA here is from genome assembly GCF_023898315.1 of Schistocerca nitens. Lineage (NCBI taxonomy): Eukaryota > Metazoa > Arthropoda > Insecta > Orthoptera > Acrididae > Schistocerca > Schistocerca nitens. Next base: position 655,720,023 of record NC_064616.1, on the reverse strand, counting down.
AGCCATTTTGGTATGCACAGTATACTTAAACAAGGCTGCACGTGAACAGTTTCCACACTTCGTGGTTTCAGAAATGCTTCCACCCTTGGCCTGAAAGCCAATGATCATGCCCTTTTGGATGTCTGATAAATGGTTTCATTTTCGCATTACAACAACTGACTGTTTTCTGTGTCCCCTGACAAGCTTTATATATCCTCCATTGGTAGCGATGCCACCTACGTCTGTGAGTGGTTATTGCACATTGACATCCAACACTCATGGCAGTCACATTAATGTGACTGGACTGTGTATTATCACTTAATCACTTATTTGTTCACTATACTTTTTTCTGAGTCTTTGAATAGCTGGGCAGTTATAAACATCAAGGTTCCTTATTGATGCACCTTTGAAATTGTCACAAAGCCACACCCGCTTTTCACGGCCTTTGACGGAAACTACACTGTTTTTACGATCGCAGATTGAGAACAATGTCCTCATTTCTTCTGCAATCCGTCGTCATCCCATGCTTTCTATGCTCGTCAACCAAGCAGCTGCCCATCGCACCTTGGCGCTCCATGATATTCTATACGGTGGGAGTGAAGTGACGCTAATGGACAGAGCCATCAGTACACATCCATTGTTGGCGACCACAACGTCTTTAAACTAAAAGTCTCCACATTCGTCATAAAAGACCTACACATCTGTGACAATGTTTTCACTTCAAGGTGCTGTCGTGGAATGTCTTGGGTGTGACGCAGCACATGTATACCTATACTAATTGCTGTACGATTCCTGTGAGGGCGGATAATTAACAACACGGCTATGCAACAATTCGTTTGCTGCCGTGCTTGGACGAAAATTGGCTGATGATTCAAATTCAATACGAATGTATAAAGCCTGTCTTGATATTCTCTTTTTACTTTGCGCACTCTACCAGGACAAATGGTGTTAATTCTTTAATTTCTGTGAGCTCCGCATGCAGCCAAGTTCATCACTCTTACAGTAAGAAGAGCGAAACATGGAGTACACATTGCAGAGTTGACCGATATTGACATTGTTCTAGTCGATACCTGTGTACAAAATTTTAGAACACTTTTGCATCTGTTACGTTACAGTTGTCGAATACCTTGGAATCCTTATTCACATTCCCTCTCCTATCTGTCTGAAGTGCCAGAATAATGAATTCTATTAGAACTGCCTTCTTTACTGACGAACTACGTCTTGATGTTGGCAAAACTGGATACTTGTAGAGTTTCCATGACCGGAAATTTAATGGCATCTGAACTCCAGAATTTAGCTCATGTAAAAGTTTCAGGCGGTCCTCATTTGAGACATGTGTGTGCAGTACCTTCACGTCAGCTTATCCAAAACAATTTTATTTTCTTCTGCATGCGCTTCTTGAATGCATGCATCACCACCTTTAACACTTCAAAATAAGAATCAGTTCCTGTTTGGCATTCATAATGACGTTTTTATCATCCCCAAAGGACCCAATAAACAGTTTGAGATGGATACACATACTAAAGTGATTACTTATTTATCGATCTGTCTAAGAATCATCCTGCATTTTGCAATGCATTCAGGTCCGAATTTGAGTGCTGATATGATTCCAATATTTCTTATGTAGGTGACTTCAACAACATTGTATGTATGTATGTATTGAACTGGGGACCTAGAAACGGCGGAGAGTCTTCGTCCCCGCCGTAGCCCTCGCTGGAACACAACCCACAACAGGCGACAGCAGTCCACTCACCCCACCGCCGCCCCACACCGAACACAGGGTTATTGTGCGTTTCGGCTCCCAGTGGACGCCCTCCCTTCCCGGGAACGTCTCATTCCACACGAGTGTAACTCCAATGTTTTCGTGGTAGACTAATGATGGTGTACGCGTACGTTGAGGCAGTGTTTGCGCAGCAATCGCCGACAGAGTTTAACTGAGGCGGAATAAGGGGAACCAGTCCGCATTCGCTGAGGCAGATGGAAAACGGACTTAAAAACCATCCACAGGCTCGCCGGCACACCGGACCTCGACACTAATTCGGCGGGCGGATTCGTGCCGGGGACCGGCACGCCTTCCCGCTCGCGAAGCAGTGCGTTAGAGCGCACGGCTAGCCAGGCGGGCTTCAGCATTATTACATTCATATCATATTTCCAGGAAAAAAAGGCGAACACATTACGTGTAAGTAACGAAGTTTCTGATGGGCTGCTTCCACCAATCTTTTCAACTGATGAAAGTGTGCATCTTGCTTCTTTCTATGCTTTCGTCAGCAGAAACATTACACAGCAATGACCACAAAGGTCCTAGTCTTGGTGGTGTCGGAAATTGTAAACACAAGGTTGTTGGCGACGTAACGACGCAATTGCTCTGGTGGGCGTAACTACCTGTATGACTCAAAGTATGACACGTTATTCTGGTTATTTTTAACATACGCTACCCAGTGCATTCGTGACCATCCAGCAGGGTCTAATTTGCGGTCCCACATTGCTTGGATTGCCACATCGTTTTCGGCAACGTATTCCATACAAATATACCACAAAATCTCGGGTTTTTGAGTTTCTTGACGAATTTAAGCAAATCAGTATTGGTAAGAGATATACTCCGTAGTATAGTTAGGGGATTTTTTTAAATAAACAGTTAAGTCGTTTCTCGTATGATTTTAAATATAGTCCTTTACCAACAGCAACGGCCTCCATCATCTTATTATGCCTTTTAGGTTCCTGTAGTTGCTCCTCTGCGTTTTGTGCATTACTTATTGTTGGGGCTAAAGAAGCAGCGCCTCCTGCTAACGACCCAATTGTTCATCGCTACGCTGATGCTGAAATTAGAGACAGCATAATTTCATCACATGTCTTTGGAATTGGTAGAACCTTAGTCATTTTAACACGGCTTGTTCTTTCTCTTTCCTGCTTCTTCTTCAGGAACCTTTTTGCTGCTACCATCGATGATTTGATGCTATTTCTTAAATATCCCGTAAATTTGTTCTTTAGTGTATATGAGCTGCATTCATAATCTGTCCGAAATTTATTCCAGCACTTAATTTAATTTTGGTATGCATTACTTTACTAACTTCAAATGCGACATTACGTTGTCCTATGTCTGTCCCTTCTTCGACGTACACTCTAAGTAAAAATATAGAAATAAAAAACAAAAAAATCGACAACCGTTGAAAAAATTATGCAAATTGAGCAAAAATCCGTATATGTGATTTACGTGAACAGACACGCAAATAATTACAGTTTCACAAAAATTGGATGACTTAACTAAGAGAAAGAGCTACTCAAATTGAGAAATTCAATAATGTATTGGTGCACCTCTGACCGCTGTACCAACAGTTATTAGGCTTGGCATTGACTGGTGTAGTTGTTGGATGTCCCCCTGAGGAATATCATGCCAAATTGTGTTCAATTTGCACGTTAGATCGTCAAAATCCCGGGCTACTCACATTTTCTCTAAGCATTCTCGGTTGGGATGAGATCCCGCGATTTTACTGGCCAAGGTAGTATTTGACAAGCACGAAAACATGCAGTAGAGACTCTCGCTGTGCGCGGGCAGACATTATCTTGCTCAAATGTAAGATCACGATGGCTTCCAACGAAGGGCAACAAAACGGGACATAGAATATCCTCGACGTACTGAGGCGTAGCGCCGTATAATGATCCTCCCTTGGAGGCGGTTAAGTGAAAGATGTGTCTCAGAGCTGGATAGTGACAGATGGTGACGAGAGACTGGACGCGCACGTAGTTTATGTATCAGCCGATAGAGGACAATATTCGATAGGGGGACTGTGATTTTAGTTTCGATTGTGCCCACTAGAGTGCAATAAAGTAATAGATGTTTTTCATGAACTACTCTAGTATTTTCATAAAGTGTTATTATGTCTTTTTGTGTACGCAAAATGTTATAAATGTGTTTTAGCAGTATGAATGATGCGTGAGTGTGGTTTAAGGTTAATATGAAGGTAATTGTTTAACGAGTTATGTAGTAGGATTTAGTGTGGGAACATTTCGAAGAAGTGTGGATATGGACAAAGGGGATTTTTGTAGAATAATTTTGTAAAGTAAGTTAATGGTAAAGGGAAAGTTAATTCAGGTATAAATAACAATAGTAAATAACTTTATGCATAAGCAAAGCTTCAGCATATTAGATAATTACGTCGGTAAAAAGTGCAGTCGTTAGGTTTACTATTCTGCGATTGGTTATTGATGAAAAGCGGGGATTGACGAGGGAGAATGTTGTTTTGCTATTGGCTGTTGAGTAAACTGACCAATGGTAAAGCAATATCCTTCGCGCGCCTTTCTCTGCTGGTAGAGAAGACTTATAGAGAAGAGTCGGAGCCTAGCCATGAAACAGTTCGGACGTGTGTAGTAGTAGTTCCGATATAAATGATAAGTTGCTGGACCTCGCGGTGTTTCATACATCAAAAGTGTTGTAAAATGACGGCATAATTATTCCGATGGGTGTGTAGAAATTTCGGAATTTTTAAGTGAATTTTGTGACGAGAAAAGACATATATTCCGCGTGGCATATTGAGCAGGTCGGTGGCTAAAAACTGTGACTGCATTTGGTACCGACAGACTTAATATTTGGCGAGCATTCTCAATCAAAAACAATCAGTATTTTTGTAGCTATTACGTTTTCGGGAAATGCAACACCATAAACTTGCTAACGTGAGTGAAAGGGATTGTGAGTGACTGTGTTAAGACTAGCACGGGCTTGGCAGTGATACTTGTTCACCTAAGCTTCAGAATATATTAACTGAGGACAAAATTTCCAACCTTTCATTTGTGTGAAAACTTTCTCCCGAAACGTAGATTAGTGACTTAATTGCAGCCTGGTTCACGTCGAAGTACAGTAGGTTTCACTCGGCTTTCCTACTGATGATCTGCTGAGACAATGTTCACAGGTAGGTGCAGGTTCGTCGTAAAGGGACGGAAATAACCGCGCCGTCGCAGTACACCTGCGCTGTAAGGGTGCCGTGGATGACAACCAAAGGTGTCCTGCTATGAAAAGAAATGGCATCCCAGACCATCACTCCTGGGTGTCGGACGACAGTCAGATTGGTATTCCACTATCGTCTGGGCGTCTCCAGACATGTTTTCGCTGCTCATCGGGGTTCCGCTTGAAGCAGGACTCATCACTGAAGACAACTTTACTCCACGTAATGAGATTCCACAGCGTCGAGATGCCATGGATAGTACTTGGACACCAACCTTCGCTCACAATATGGCCCAAAAAACAGGGGTGATGGTCTGGGGTGCCATTTCTTTTCATAGCAGGACCCCTCTGGTTGCAATGTGAGGCACCCTTACAGCACAATGGTACATCGGTGACATTATACGCACCATTTTGTTGACCTTTATGGCAAGCCATCCTGAACTTACATTTCAGCAAGATAACGCCCACTTATACACTGCGAGAGTTTCTACTGCTCTGTCTTCGTGTTTGCCAACCACCACCTTGGCCAGCAAAATCGCCGGATCTCACCCAAATTGAGAACATGTAGAACATTATGGACAGGGCCCTCCAACCAACTCGGGATTATGACGATGTAACGCACCAATTACACAACATTTGGCATGATATCCCCAGGAAGACATCCAACAATCATTGTAAAGGTAAGTAACTGTTTGCATATGGGCCAGAAGTAGACCAATACGTTGGCTCAATTAGTGAAGCTCTTTGTCTTGAATAAATCATCCAATTTTTCAGATATTGTAATCATTTGTTGTATGCACATATACATCACATCCATCGATTTCCGTCCCATTTGGATAATTCCTTCGTGGTGCATCTTTTTTTTTTCTTTTTTTTCCCTTATGAGTGAATCTGTCCGGCTTCACTATACAAAACTCGAGTTGCTGCGTGACCTGCCAAATATTGAGTTGCAGCGTACGCTAAATCATGCTCCTTGCAGGCCTCATCAGGTAGATTAATCCTGTCAAACCCTTTTTAGTTTCATTCCAGGGCTACAGAAATTGTAACCTGGGATATGCAGTACAACCGGTGGTTTACAGAGAATACTGCCACCACGTTTGCACACCATGTTATATCCAAATCACGAGTGTTCACCTAACCGTTTTGTGATGATAGAACGCTGAACCAGCTCGCAAATATTTTTTCCACAATATCTTATGACACACTCTACGAGAAACACTACAAAAAAAGCCCAGTTCAGCAGTTTTCTGTAATTCATCTGCGTAAAACCTTCCTGCAATTTCTTCACCATTGCTGTCCTTTAAGGCGTAGATTCTTAGGTTTGTCCTCTATACTTTAGGCACAGTAAATATCTCTGTTGACCAGCTTGGACGGTAAGACTTCTCAAAAGCAATTTTGTATTTCGAAATATGTACCACATCACCTACATTGAATTTCTGCTTTTGGGGATGCACCATCATAATACAACTGTATGCTGTATTTACAATTCCATTATCATATACATCAATAGGTCTAATTTTAATCGCACAATGTTCAGATCAATTATATGCTCCAATAATACTCAGGAGAATATCTGAAATGTCTAAGAACCATGAAGATTAAATTGCATCCACGTAATTTTTATGGCTCTGTTCAGACACTTCACAACACTCGATTGAATGTGGGAGAATGTCAAGTAGTGGTTTATTCTGTATCGTTCTACTACTGACTTGAAAAAATTATTGTAAAATTCACCTCCATTGTTGGTTTGTAATTTGTCAGAACATCGATTCATCCCAGTCTGGAGCTACTGTTCAAACACCTAGTCTTTACATTCATAGGAAGGGCTGATGCAAATTTGGAATACCTATCTACGATTATTAAAATATATTTGATATATTTATTCGATTGCGAATATTTTGTCGTATCCACAAGACTGGCCTGCCATAAAATCCAGACCTCGTATTATGACTTGCCTGCTTGGGAATGTTTTGCGCGGAAGCATGTGGAGTTCGTGGAGAACCGTCTCCATAAGTATTATTCAAAAATGCGTCTTTCTTGAAACACTGAAATGACTTACATTACTTCATTTGTGTGAGTTGTTGGAGTCATCGTCATTTATATACTCTAGAGTTAATATCTGATGCAGCAGACACTGCTACGATCTACACATTCGGTGTACGGCTGTGGCGCATCGCACTGCATCTGCAGCAGCAATTCGAGCATCAGTTGCCATCACAGTGACACAACAAACTGTTACAAATTGGTTATTTCGAGGACAGCTCCAAGTCAGACACCCTGTACCGTGCACTCTACTGACAGCCGTTTGCGACAAGTGGTATCGAGAGAAAGGTCATTGGCGGATGGAGTGGAGGTCTGTTGTGTTTTATGATGAATGCCGGTTCCGCCTCAGTGTTGGTTAGGAGGCCAGGTGAGCGCCTGTAACCAACCTGTCTGCAGTCTAAACTCACAGGACCTACACCCGTAGTTATTGTCGGGGAGCGATTTCGTATGACAACAGGAGCACTCCCGTGGTTATTCCATGCATCCTGACTATAAAACTGTATGTTATTCTCGTTATTCGACCTGCTGCGCCGCCATTCGTGAACAGCGCTCCAGGGGGTGTTTTCCAACAGGATAACGCTCGTACACATACTACTATTGTTACGCAATATGCTCTACAGTGTGTAGACATGTTGCCTTGGCCTGCTCGATCACCAGATCTGTCTCCAAACGTGCACATATGCTACGATGAGCATGAAACTCCAAGCCGGCCGAAGTGGCCGTGCGGTTAAAGGCGCTGCAGTCTGGAACCGCGAAACCGCTACGGTCGCAGGTTCGAATCCTGCCTCGGGCATGGATGTTTGTGATGTCCTTAGGTTAGTTAGGTTTAACTAGTTCTAAGTTCTAGGGGACTAATGACCTCAGCAGTTGAGTCCCATAGTGCTCAGAGCCATTTTGAAACTCCATTCCCCAAACTGACATCGGGCACCAGTACAACACAATGCATGCACGTTTGCATACTTGCATTCAATATTAGGTAGTTACACCGGTTATTAATGTACCATCATTTCACATTTGCAATGGTTTTTCTTGGGCTTACATTAACCTATGAACTTGCAACACTTATCACTAAGTATGTTACCTAGACAAATATACAGGGTGGTCCACTGATAGTGACCGGGCCAAATATCTCACGAAATAAGCATCCAACGAAAAAACTACAAAGAACGAAACTAATCTAGCTTGAAGGGGGAAACCAGATGGCGCTATGGTTGGCCCGCTAGTGGCGCTGCCATAGCTGAAACGGATATCAACTGCGTTTTTTAAAATGGGATCCCCAATTTCTTATTACATATTCGTGTAGTACGTAAAGAAATATGAATGTTTTAGTTAGACCACTTTTTTCGCATTGTGATAGATGGCGCTGTAATAGTCACAAACGTATAAGACGTGCTATCACGTACCATTCCGCCAGTGCGGACGGTATTTGCTTCTTGATACATTACCCGTATTAAAATGGACCGTTTACCAATTACGGAAAAGGTCGATATCGTGTTGATGTATGGCGTGTGCTATGTATGCTGCTCGGTATCCTGGACGACATCATCCAAGTATCCGGACCGTTCGCCGGATGGTTACGTTATTTAAGGAAACAAGAAGTGTTCAGCCACATGTGAAACGTCAACTATTACCTGCAACAAATGATGATGACCAAGTAGGTGTTTTAGCTGCTGTCGCGGCTAATCCGCACATCACTAGCAGATAAATTGCGCGAGACTCGGGAATCTCAAAAACGTTGGTGTTGAGAATACTACATCAACATCGATTGCACCCGTACCATATTTCTATGCACTAGGAATTGCATGGCGACGACTTTCAACGTCGCGTACAGTTCTGCCGCCCGCATCTCGTGGTCGTGCGGTAGCGTTCTCGCTTCCCACGCCCGGGTTCCCGGGTTCTATTCCCGGCGGGGTCAGGGATTTTCTCTGCCTCGTGATGGCTGGGTGTTGTGTGCTGTCCTTAGGTTAGTTACGTTTCAGTAGTTCTAAGTTCTAGGGGACTGATGACCATAGATGTTAAGTCCCATAGTGCTCAGAGCCATTTGAACCATTTTTACAGTTATGCCACTGGGCGCAAGAGAAATTACGGGACGATGACAGATTTTTTTCACGCGTTCTATTTAGCGACGAAGCGTCATTAACCAACAGCAGTAACGTAAACCGGCATAATATGCACTATTGGGCAACGAAAAATCCACGATGGCTGCGACTAGTGGAACATCAGCGACCTTGGAGGGTTAATGTATGGTGCGGCTTTATGGGAGGAAGAATAATTGGCCCCCATTTTATCGATGTCAATCTAAATGGTGCAATGTATGCTGATTTCCTACGTAATGTTCTACCGATGTTACTTCAAGATGTTTCACTACAAAATGGCTCTGAGCACTATGGGACTCAACATCTACGGTCATCAGTCCCCTAGAACTTAGAACTACTTAAACCTAACGAACCTAAGGACATCACATAACACGCAGCCATCACGAGGCAGAGAAAATCCCTGACCCCGCCGGGAATCGAACCCGGGAACCCGGGCGTGGGAAGCGAGAACGCTACCGCACGACCACGAGCTGCGGGCTGTTTCACTACATGACAGAATGGCGATGTACTTCCAGCATGATGAATTTCCGGCACATAGCTTCCGTGCTGTTGAAGCGTTATTGAATAGCATATTTCATGACAGGTGGATTGGTTGTCGAAGCACCATACCATGGCCCGCACGTTCACCGGATCTGACGTAACCGGATTTCTTTCAGTGGGGAACGTTGAAGGATATTTGCTATCATGATCAACCGACAACGCCTGACAACATGCGTCAGCGCATTGTCAAAGCATGTGTGAACATTATGGAAGGCGAGCTACTCGCTGTTGAGAGGAATGCCGTTGCACGTATTGCCAAATGCATTGAGGTTGACGGACATCATTTTGAGCATTTATTGCATTAATGTGGTATTTGCAGGTAATCACGCTGTAACAGCATGCGTTCTCAGAAATGATAAGTTCACAAAGGTACATGTGTCACATTGGAACGACCGAAATAAAATGTTCAAACGCAACTACGTTCTGTATCTTAACTTAAAAAAACCTACCTGTTACCAACAGCGCGTCTAAAATTGTGAGCCATATGTTTGTAACTATTACAGCGCCATTCACAAAGTGAAAAAAGTGGTCCAACTAAAACATTCATATTTCTTTACGTACTACACGAATATGTAATAAGAAATGGGGGTTCCTATTTAAAAAAAAACGCAGTTGACATCCGTTTGACCTATGGCAGCGCCATCTAGCGGGCCAACCATAGCGCCATCTGGTTTCCTCCTTCAAGCTAGACAAGTTTCGTTCTTTGTAGTTTTTTCGTTTGACGCTTATTTCTTGAGATATTTGGCCCGGTCACGGTCACGATCAATGGACCATCCTATATATTTCCAAAATTTCCTTACTCTACAGTAATAACTGCTTGGTGTTGCGATTATTTTTCTATCAGTGGACTGTATTTAATTGCTTTATATACATCACTTTCATTGCATATTGGCATCACATTATTTTGCAACATGCTGCTTTCCGTAAGCCGTAAATCAGGCCTTTATTGCATTCAGTCACACAGGCGCACACACAAGCTTGGGGATTCTGTTTATCATCTTACCCCCAGGGGTGAGGGTACAGGGGAATACAGGCATTGACGAACTGCTCCAATCGCTCCTAATTTACTCTGTTGTTGCGCAAATACCTAACAAATACAGAGCATGCTCCTTTTACACATGGGCGCCAATCTGTCTGTAAAGTTGATAATGCATGATACAGGTCTATAAGATTATAAAAATTTGCATGTTTTAGATATATGATAGTGTCCTATGATGTTAACTGCAGTAGTGCATCACCATACATATCTACAACAGACACCTTCCAAACGTCTTACAACCAAACACGTAAACATCAATCGCAGTATGAGATGGATCTTAATCGCCTGTCAGCTTACTCCCTTTGTACTCCATTATGCTATAAAGATATTCCGACTCGTTCCATGAATACTGAACTTTAGCACCAGCATGTTGGGTGTTTTCGACTTCTGTTTCCACGTCAGTCACAGTACGGTGACCAACTTACTTTTACACATTTAGTACCACTCACTGTCATGTTGTAAGTGTTGGCGAAAAGCAATACTCTTGAGGGACATGACTGCAGCTCGGTAAGCTGTGATAGTTACAACGGCAGTGGCTGCTGCTATGGAGCTGAACAGTTTAACACCACCAGGTCCGACAAATAGGGGACACTGCCAGGACCTTATGCTACTACCGCAGTTCCGTTGCTAGCAGATCAGAGATGCTTCGCACTGCTAGAAAAATACCAAACCATACGTATAAACGGATATATTAATAGTAATGAGTTGTCAATTACTCACAGACACTCTTATTCTGCTTGTTCTTCCTGCTGGAGCTGGCTGGTTGCTGCTAATGCTTCAGCCGTTCACTAGGAGAAACAGACCTCGAATGAGGGGGACCCACACGAAAATTGATTCTTAAATAAAGATGCCCCTCACCCCCCTCTCCCCCCCGCACGGACCGTGCCGTTGGTGGGGAGGCTTGCGTGCCTCAGCAATACAGATAGCCGTACCGTAGGTGCAACCACAACGGAGGGGTATCTGTTGAGAGGCCAGACAAACGTGTGGTTCCTGAAGAGGGGCAGCAGCCTTTTCAGTAGTTGCAGGGGCAACAGCCTGGATGATTGACTGATCTGGCCTTGTAACATTAACCTAAACGGCCTTCCTGTGCTGGTACTGCGAACGGCTGAAAGCAAGGGAAACTACAGCCATAATTTTTCCCGAGGGCATGCAGCTTTACTGTATGGCTAAATGAGGATGGGGTGCTCTTGGGTAAAATATTCCGGAGGTAAAATAGTCCCCCATTCGGATCTCCAGGCGGGGACTACTCAAGAGGACGTTGTTATCAGGAGAAAGAAAACTGGCGTTCTAGGGATCGGAGCGTGGAATGTCAGATCCCTTAATCGGGCAGGTAGGTTAGAAAATTTAAAAAGGGAAATGGATAGGTTAAAGTTAGATATAGTGGGAATTAGTGAAGTTCGGTGGCAGCAGGAAGAAGACTTTTGGTCAGGTGATTACAGGGTTATAAATACAAAATCAAATAGGGGTAATGCAGGAGTAGGTTTAATAATGAATAAAAAAATAGGAGTGCGGGTTAGCTACTACAAACAGCATAGTGAACGCATTATTGTGGCCAAGATAGACACAAATCCCATGCCTACTACAGTAGTACAAGTTTATATGCCAACTATCTCCACAGATGACGAAGAGATTGATGAAATGTATGATGAGATAAAAGAAATTATTCAGATAGTGAAGCGAGACGAAAATTTAATAGTCATGGGTGACTGGAACTCAATAGTAGGAACAGATAGAGAAGGAAACGTAGTACGTGAATTTGGAATGGGGGTAAGGAATGAAAGAGGTAGCCGCCCGATAGAATTTTGCACAGAGCATAACTTAATCATAGCTAACACTTGGTTCAAGAATCATAAAAGAAGGTTTTATACATGGAAGAAGCCTAGAGATACTGGAAGATCTCAGATAGATTCTATAATGGTAAGGCAGAGATTCAGGAACCAGGTTTTAAATAGCAAGGCATTTCCAGTGGCAGATGTGGACTCTGACCACAATCTATTGGTTATGAACTGTAGATTAAAACTGAAGAAACTGCGAAAAGGTGGGAATTTGAGGAGATGGGACCTGGATAAACTGAAAGAACCAGAGGTTGTAGTTAGCTTCAGGGAGAGCATTAGGGAACGATTGACAATTATGGGGGAAAGAAACACAGTAGAAGAAGAATGGGCAGCTTTGAGAAATGAAATAGTGAAGGTAGCAGAGGATCAAGTTGGTAAAAAGACGAGGGCTACCAGAAATCCTTGGGTAACAGAAGATATATTGAATTTAATTGATGAAAGGGGAAAAATATAATAATGCAGTAAATGAAGCAGGCAATAAGGAATACAAACGTCTCAAAATGAGATCGATAGGAAGTGCAAAATGGCTAAGCAGGGATGGCTGGAGGACAAGTGTAAGGATGTAGGGGCGCATATCACTGGGAGTAAGATAGATACTGCCTACAGGAAAATTAAAGAGACCTTTGGAGAAAAGAGAATCACTTGCATGAATATCAAGAGCTAAGATGGAAGTCCAGTTCTAAGCAAAGGAGGGAAAGCAGAAAGGTGGAAGGAAAAAATGGTTCAAATGGCTCTGAGCACTATGGGACTCAACTGCTGAGGTCATTAGTCCCCTAGAACTTAGAACTAGTTAAACCTAACTAACCTAAGGACATCACAAACATCCATGCCCGAGGCAGGATTCGAACCTGCGACCGTAGCGGTCTTGCGGTTCCAGACTGCAGCGCCTTTAACCGCACGGCCACTTCGGCCGGCAAAAGGTGGAAGGAGTATATAAAGGGTCTATACAAGGGCAATGTACTTCAGGGCAATATTATGGAAATGGAAGATGACGTAGATGAAGATGAAGTGGGAGATATGATACTACGTGAAGAATTTGACAGAACACTGAATGACCTAAGCCGAAACAAGGCCCCGGGAGTAGACAACATTAGAACAACTAACAGCCTTAGGAGAGGCAGCCATGACAAAACTCTACCATCTAGTGAGCAAAATGTATGAGACAGGCGAAATAGGCTCAGACGTCAAGAAGAATATAGTAATTCCAATCCCAAAGAAAGCAGGCGTTGACAGGTGTGAAACGTACCGAACTATCAGTTTAATAAGCCACGGCTGCAAAATACTAACGCGAATTCTTTACAGACGAATGGAAAAACTGGTAGAAGCCGACCTCGGGGAAGATCAGTTTGGATTCGGTAGAAATGTTGGAACACGTAAGGCAGTACTGACCCTACGACTTATCTTAGAAAATAGATTAAGGAAAGGCAAACCTACGTATCTAGCTTTTGTAGACTTAGAGAAAGCTTTTGACAATGATGACTGGAATACTCTCTTTCAAATTCTGAAGGTGGCAGGGGTAAAATACAGGGAGCGAAAGGCTACTTACAATTTGTACAGAAACCAGATGGCAGTTATAAGAGTCGAGGGGCATGAAGGGAAGCAGTGATTGGGAAGGGAGTGAGACAGGGTTGTAGCCTATCCCCGATGTTATTCAATCTGTATATTGAGCAAGCAGTAAAGGAAACACAAGAAAAATTCGGAGTAGGAATTTAAATCCATGGAGAAGAAATAAAAACTTTGAGGTTCGCCGATGACATTGTAATTCTGTCAGAGACAGCAAAGGACCTGGAAGAGCAGCTGAACGGAATGGACAGTGTCTTGAAAGAAGGGTATAAGATTAACAGCAACAAAACCAAAACGAGGATAATGGAATGTAGTCGAATTAAATCGGGTGATGCTGAGGGGATTAGATTAGGCAATGAGACACTTAAAGTAGTAAAGGAGTTTTGCTATTTAGGGAGCAAAATAACTGATGATGGTCGAAGTAGAGAGGATATAAAATGTAGACAGGCAATGGCAAGGAAAGCGTTTCTGAAGAAGAGAAATTTGTTAACATCGAGTACTGATTTAAGTGTTAGGAAGTCGTTTCTGAAAGTATTTGTATGGAGTGTAGCCATGCATAGAAGTGAAACGTGGACGATAAATAGTTTAGACAAGAAGAGAATAGAAGCTTTCGAAATGTGGTGCTACAGAAGAATGCTGAAGATTAGATGGGTAGATCACATAACTAACGACGAGGTATTGAATAGAATTGGGGGGAAGAGAAATTTGTGGCACAACTTGACTAGATGAAGGGATAGGTAGGTAGGGCATATTCTGAGGCATCAAGGGATCACCAATTTAGTACTGGAGGGCAGCGTAATACACTAAACAGATTCAGCAGGATGTAGGTTGCAGTAGGTACTGGGAGATGAAGAAGCTTGCACAGGATAGAGTAGCATGGAGAGCTGCATCAAAGCAGTCTCTGGACTGAATACCACAACAACAACAAATAAAGATGGGGTGGAGGGGGGGGGGGGGGCAGGGAAGCTCATTTACTATTGGTTCACTGCTATTCCACCTTTCTTAAGTTTGGAAATTTGTGGTAACTTCCTATGGGACCAAACTGCTAAGGTCACTGATCCCTAGGATCACACATTACTTAATCTAACTTAAACTAACTTACGCTAAGGACAACACACACACCCATGCCCGAGGGAGGACTCGAACCTCCGTCGGGGGTAGCCGCGCGAACCGTGACAAGCCGCCTTAAAGTGCACGGCTACCGCGTGCGGCTTTCTTAAGTCTTCCAACTGGTGCAGTGTAGAGATGGGGGATCCGCTCTTGAACTAATTCATAGAGTTCAATCTTTCAAAGGAGTGAACAATCAGTGATTCAGAAAAAAAGAACGGTAGCTCCAAACGTTTCCCAGGCAGAGAGAGAGAGAGAGAGAGAGAGAGAGACGGAGCATATCAGCAGCGCCTCTGCTGGTCAGAGCACAGTGCACGCCACACAACACAGCCAGCGCCGGCCTCTGCCCTGCTTCTACCTTGGCTGCCTGCATTGTGCAGTGCCCCATTGGATTTTGTGTTTCACATATGCCGGGCCGTCTCTGTGCGTCGTCTGCCGTGTGCACTGTGCAGTGTCTGGCGCAGCTTAACTTCGCATCGCACTCTGTCGGCGATCGTTTCAGTCGCACGTCCTGCCCTCTGGGCAGTTGATGCCAGCAACAGGACAGAGAGCCACCTAGCGGATAACATAGGAACTACTTGCAAAAACCTGCTCGCAAGGGAGCGGACGATTTGTATCGGAGCGGGTGAGCTCCCCCCACCCTCGGAACTCGCCCGCTCAACGCTCACCCCACCGTCTCGGCTCTAGCCAGAGCGTCGAGCAAAGCGGCTCTGGTGTCACTCTGGTCTCTGCGGTCTCAGCTCACGCAGTAATACAGCTCGCGGCTCGACCTGCTCGACTCAGCGCCTCTGCATCGTTGTCCCCACTGGATATTGTTCTTCGTAGTAATACCGCTATGTATATTACATTATTATGTTATGTATACATCAATTGTTTTTATTTTATTTTTATTTGTTTAAACTGATTAGATTAGGTTCCTGATGACTACTCTTACTATAGGATTTTTATTATGGACACTCGAATTTACGCTTTAATTACGAGCGAACCGATAAACGTATCGCAAAATGTGATACACCAATATTTTCCTTGTTTTATTCTGCGTAAGGCTATATGCAGCACTTTCGTTTTACAGTCAAATTTATATTTTTTTTTCTTATTCTGGTACGGATTTTGCGATTTTAGGCGTCTTCGAAAGGAAAAATATATGGCTTGCGATGTATTTGTATGAGGTTAATGAAATTTTAATACATTATAGCCAAATATATTGTTAATGTAAATCTCAAGCTACAACATTTTCCGATCACCCAAAAAACCACGCTAGTGCAAAATAAATCAATAATCAAAAACTTTGTCATATCGTGGAAATTTCAATAAACAATACAAAATTCTTACTCATTATCTATGTTACTTCAAAATAGGATCAAATAAGATCAAAATACAGGTATAGTACTGGAATAAACCAAGTTTAAAGGGCAATGTGCCTTTCATTTATTTTCTTTTGTAAATGAGTGGTGAGTCATGAAAAACAGCTAATTCATTTCAGGGAGTGAACAGTTCTGATCCAATCTCTGAAAAGAACAGTTTTGCCCATCTCTAGTGCAGTGGTGCTGGGTGCATGAGAAGTAGGGGGTGGGGTTACCATCAAAACAACCTTGAGGGTGTCATTTGATTTCTCTTGTTTTATGAGTGACTATATTCCTGCTGTCAACAACAAAGATAATTTTTAAACCATGATTAGTAATATTGGGAAAATGAAGATGTATATCAGGGACAGTATTGATCCTAATACGCTGCTCTGAGGAACTCTTATATTAATATATTTTGTTTCTGAAACGTTTCACTAAAAGAAAATCCACTAGCAGTACACCCTGCATGTCCCAAAAGACTGCCCATAACTTTTTTGTTGTTAACGTCATTGTTTTGAACTTCTTAGTGGGGGAAATGACATTTATCTCCATGACACTTGTGTTTTCTTCATCTCAGGGGTCACATGATGCACCTCGATTTCGTCCCTTGACATGACACGACACAGGAGTGGAAAACCATCCGCCAGATACCATATGAAGTGCTTGAGACAACCCTACTGCCTGGGTTTTATTCTCATTTGAGAGTTGCCATGCTACCACAGTGAGTTGTGCATGAGATCAACTGCGCTGCCAACCGAGATGCTGAACGTGTGTGACATCTCCGTTACATCCACACGACGATCAGATTGAATCATCCCTGCGACTTGGCACACGTCATCTGAGACAGATATGTTTGGCTGCCCTGACCTTTTTTCGTCACACATATCTGTTCTGCCTTTCTCAAATTCCTGACACAAATCAACACCTGTTTTTATGACTGTTATATATGTATGTACTACCTGATCCACTTTGACCTGAACTGACCTTCAGGCTCACCATGTGATCCCGAAGGCCATGCATGACATTATCGACGACCTTGCACTCACGATGTCATCAATGAATAAAATGAACCAATCAATAATTGGAAATTGATAACCCTGTCCCCTCCTTACCTCCGCTGAATCAAAGCGCAGTATTAAAAACGAAAATTCCAAGAGGGCAGAAATAGCCCACGTGCATTAAGTCCCTCTCCCATTCCCGTCCTCCATTTCTCCAACCACTAATAGTGCGGTATTAAAAAACCAAGTCGATCGAAATTGACCAATTGTGCTTCGTATTCCATGCCCCCTCCTCTTTCCAACCAATAAGAGTGTAATATTTAAATGGTGCGTAAAAATACAGGGTGTTTATAAATGAATATTGGGGTTTTAACGCTTTATAATATTTATTATATTAAACTTACAGTTATAAATATGTCAAATGAAAGAGCAACTCAAACAGTTTCACCAAGAACCTTATAAATATTCAATGTGAGTTCCATTTGTCACACGGCACACAACAAGTCTATAGCCGAGTTCTTCCCAAACATTGATAAGTGTTTCTTCCATGATTGTAGCAACAGATGCTTCAAACCGGTTTCTTGATTCAGGGAGGTCTGTTAGTAGCGGAGGCACGTACACACGATCCTTGATGAAGCCCCAAAGGAAAAAATCGCATGGCGTTAGGTCGGGTGAACGTGGAGGCCATGCAAAGCAAGCCCTGTCAGTGGGCTCCTTGCGGCCTATCCAGCGCTTGGGTACAGTGAAGTTCAACCAATCGCATATTTTGCTATACCAGTGTGTGGGGGGGGGGGGGGGGGGGGACGCACCGTCTTGCTGGAAAATGAAGCTCTCTGGCTCTTCTTCTTCCAACTGAGGGAAGAGCCATTGCTCTAGTGAATCAAGGTAAGAAGTGTCAGTTACAGTAGGTTCACCAAAAAAGAAAGGCCAATAAACTTTGCGCCGGGATACGGCACAAAAAACAGTAACTTTAGGGGAATCTCGTTGCATTTGTACGATACCGTGAAGATTTTCTGGGCCCCAGATGCGCACATTGTGAGTGTTAACATATCCACTATGGTGAAAGGTCGATTCATCACTGAAGACAACATGATCCAGAAAATCTTCATCGTCATGAAACAACATTTTGTTTGCGAAGTTGGCACGTAATCCATGTTCTGCCGGCTTTAGAGCCTGTAAACGGTAAGGACGTAGTTGTACGCGTTTTCTTAAAACTTTACAAACAGTCGACACAGGAATTTGTAATTCACGACTAGCCTTCCAGATTGATTTCTTTGGGTTACGAGTGAACGACTCTCCCACTCGCTCAACAGTCTAGTCTCTTCACTAACTCTTAGACGTCGTGTGCTCTTCCTTTTACAAAGGCTGCCGGTACCTTCAAATTGATGATACCATCTACGAATGTTATTATCACTTGGAGGACGACAACCGATCTTAGCCGGAACGCACGTTGCACAGTAACTACAGATTCGGTCTTTGCAAACTGCAAAACACAAGACGCTTTCTGTTCACTAGTCGCCATCTTCGCTACTACGGCTGTCTAGCGGATTGCGGCGGAAACATTGCGCGCTGCGCATGCGTACTGGTGCCAAACACAACTGTTTGAGTTGCTCTTTCATATGACATATCATTTACAACTGTAAGTTTAATGTAATAAACAGTGTAAAGCGTTAAAAGCCCGATATTCATTTATAAACACCCTATAGTGTCAAATTACGTTGTTACCGACATATAATTCTTCCTCCTCTCCTTCCTGTGAAGTATTAAAAATAGCAACAAATATGCAGTACAAAAAAATACTTAACCCTCAGATTAAATGCAAAGATCTTCATTATTTCTGCAGCACATTTACCTCTGGCGTAAAAACGGTGTCGAATTACACTATTTATGTACACATACAAACCACTGCCGTAATAATAAAACGGTGTGTAAAAATGGGGGCATGTTAATTTATTTACGTACACATAAATGCCTCTGGTGTAATATTAAAATGGCTCCAAGATAGACATTGTATACGTAAAAGGGCGCGCACGCGCTGGTTAATGTTCCACCTCCGTCTCCTCTCCTCCAGTCAGAGACTAGTATGAAAATGATACATGCCATTACAATGTAGCTCAATCTCAGCTGTGTTGAGAAGTATCCGAAATATTTATCAAGAAATACGCCATGTTTGTGAACTGCATAAAAAATGTACTATGTTCTCATTCTTGGCCTCCAAAAAATTCTTTATAGACTGGCTCACCAGATATCAGTAAATTTCAGTCGAAACTGTAAGTCACACCATGAAATGTTTCACTGTAAAAATACAATCGATAACAATTATTGCATGTGATTGGGACCTAGCTGAGGTTACGTAAAATACGTTGTAAGGCTCATATTATTTTACATCTAATGTGACGCTTGTCAAATGCTATAACATTCAAAAATGCGTCAACAATGCAAGAAAAAGTACTGTTTACGCTGTAACAGTATCTAAAAACACTGATGAGCCAAAACATTATCACCACCTGCTTAACAGTTTGTTGGTGCGTCTTTGGACCGACACAGATCACTGATTCTGCATACCATGGATTCGACAGTTTGTTGGTAGGTTTGTGGAGGTACGTGGCATTAGATGTCTACGCACAGGTCAATTAATTCGCGTAAATAACTGGTCGCTGATTTGCGTAAGCGGTGATGGCGTCCGGTAGCGACCCAGATGGATTGAATGGGATTTACGTCAGGCGAATTTCGTCGCCGAGACATGAACGTGAGTTCACTATGAAGGTCGGGACACACATGTCCGGACCGTGTCCGTGCCGAGACACGTCCGAGTATCGGCCGTCACCCCGACAACGAAATACACCATTAAAACAAATGTAGCGGGCCCCACTTGACCGGGCCGTGCACGGGGAACGTCAACGGGCCGGGGCCGGGCCTGGCGGGATTCGCCGTGTTAAATTTTTCACGAGACGGACACGGCCTGACGGTGGAGTTGTCTTGTGAGCTGTGCAACTGCGCAAAACTGTTCTGTGTACAAGACATGGATGTGGAAGGACTAATAGAAGAAGTTCGTAAGTTTCCTGTTCTTTACGATCAGGGAAGTGAAAACTACAGGAATATCGAGTACAAAGACAGAGTTTGGAAGACAATTGCAACAGATCTACAATCCAAAGGTAAGATAAAAACTATACAAGTTTTAATACCCGAAAGATATTTATTTACTTTTTATTTTATAAACAGATGTTTGGTTTATGTCATCGTTATATCGCCAAGGCGACATATTCTTGCCATTCCACAGTCCCTTGTGGAGAATTCAGGAATTTTTTGAGTTGTTCTCGTACAGCAAATGCAGCATCTGTTGATCTCCCACGAATTCGAGGTAGGTTTCGAAGATTTGATGATCTTCCGGATCCCTCAGCAGTTTCCTTTTGATCCATCCTCTGTTCGGGCACCCTATAACCTTCCATTTTGCGAATAAAGTTGTACAGTACACACGCAGCCGTCACAATCATTGTAAGGATCTCCCTGAAGGATTCGTCTAAATATTCGAAATTTCTGTTGCAATATACCGAATGCATTTTCGGATATTCTTCTTGCCCGACTCAAACTATAATTAAATATAGCCTTGTCATTTGTTAAGTTCCTGCCAGGATATGGTCGCATCAAGAATGTTTTGAGAGGGAAAGCTTCATCGCCTACAATTACCATTGGAAGTTCAACATCAGTTCCGGGTAAAGTTTTACTCTTTGGGACGCTAAGCATATTGTTTTCCAATGACTTTCCAAGGTTTGAATTTACTAGAATGCCTCCATCAGAGTTTTTTCCGTACGCTCCCACGTCTATTGCAATAAAATTATAACATGGGTCAACCAGAGCAAGAAGCACAATGGAATATGTTTTTTGTAATTCCAATAGAGACTTCCTGAGTTGTTTGGAGCCTGTATTGTTACGTGCTTTCCATCTAAAGATCCAATGCAGTTTGAAAACTGCCATTTTGTCCAAAACTCCTCAGCTATAGCATTCCATTTTTCTTCATTCGGCACAGGCATCACCTCTTCTAACAATAAATCGATAACTGCTCTAGAGGTGTCATGGACGATAGCTCCAACTGGGGATTTTCCCAACCTGTAGCTGAAGGAAATAGTTTTAAAGGAATCTCCTGTAGCAAGGAACCTGAAAAAAATTGAACTGTATAAGATGAGAAATACTGTATAATCTATAAAATATTTGCAGCATTTTAAACATTGTAATATAAATACGCGATTTAAAATATTTTTGCTACAGGTGGAATAGAGGAATGCAAAAAAAAAAAAAAAATGGGCATCTGTTCGTGACCAACTAAGGAAGACCGTGCAGAAAAGGAAAACTGTTTCAGGATAAGCTGCTGTTCATCAACATAAATATAAGTATGAAGATCTCTTAACGTTCCTGGTATCTTACATGGTAGAACGAGAAAAAGTTTCCAATGTTCCTTACACGCAAGACAATAATGAGCATAAACAAGAATCAAATACAGATTCCCAAGAGGAGCAGTCTATTGTTGAAAACGAAAAAGAGTCTACACAAGAAGACATTGCAGATGAAGAATGGATCATTAAAACCCAGGGTAGTGAAACAAAGAATTTGATAGAGCGCACTCGGCATTCCCAGACGTCCTCAGCTCATTCGTCCGTCACTTCAAATAAGAACACGTTTATGAAACCACCACTGAAACGAAAATTTCAGCGTGAGGGTAAACCACAAGAATCTACATCAAGCCAGCTCATGGCTTACATTTTGGCAGAAAAAAAGCTGAAAAACAGAGAGATATACAAAACCCAGTTGATGCTTTTTTGGCTGGTATAGCACCAGCCCTAAAATCGTTGCAACCACTACTTTTTCATCAGGCTGAAAGTAGGATTTTTTCAACTGTACAAGACTTTGAACTGAAGCAACTCATGAATGACGTATCAGTCCATCAATTCACTCCATCATCCTCCAATTCCTCAGCAAAATCTGTTTCAATACCATATCCTTCACCTGTGGAAAACGAGTCAACAGAACCTACACAGCAGCTTTTGGATCTGCAAAGGGATTCGCACAATTCGTATATAAATAACC
The DNA here is from genome assembly GCF_023898315.1 of Schistocerca nitens. Classification (NCBI taxonomy): domain Eukaryota; kingdom Metazoa; phylum Arthropoda; class Insecta; order Orthoptera; family Acrididae; genus Schistocerca; species Schistocerca nitens. Next base: position 655,697,459 of record NC_064616.1, on the reverse strand, counting down.
AAAGCCATCATCCTGCAAGTTCCCCTGCATCCTCATCAGCTTCAGAAACTAATTCACTGAATAGTCCTCATTTGTTTTTCTTAGGGTAGTAGAAATTTAACTGTATTATTTACTAACTTATGTATTTATCTTTCAATTACTAAAGTAATAAAATAAAAATGCTGTCCTTAAAACTTCTTATTTATTTGTGTTCTGTGTACTTTTCTTTAACCTACCTTGCCGGCCGAAGTGGCCGTGCGGTTAAAGGCGCTGCAGTCTGGAACCGCAAGACCGCTACGGTCGCAGGTTCGAATCCTGCCTCGGGCATGGATGTTTGTGATGTCCTTAGGTTAGTTAGGTTTAAGTAGTTCTAAGTTCTAGGGGACTAATGACCTCAGCAGTTGAGTCCCATAGTGCTCAGAGCCATTTGAACCATTTTTAACCTACCTTAAAAAAAACAGCCAGTCGTTCATTGGGTGAAACTGATACTCTCCAGAACATGTCGTATTTCCTCAGTCTTGGTTCTAGTTTCTTTAAAAGTTCACAGAAGGTGTACTGCGTCATCCTAAAATATTCATAAAACTTAGTCTCATCATCTACGAGGTGAGAAAATAGTGTTCGAAACTCTCCCTGTACTGGTCTTGTTTTCCAGGCACTGTGGATCCATAATTTTCTTCTTCTTGTTTGCCTTCGTTCTTTTTCCTCTTCGTCTAAAGCAAGTGCTATAAGTCCTAATTCACTATTACTAAAATTAGTGAACAAGTTTTACAGCTTTCACAAACAGAAACACAGATCACCGCGTCCGAGTCACTACAAGGAACAACAAAGACACGGACGTGCCCCGGTCATGTGTGGCCCCTGCAGGAACGGACCGCAGCACGGCCCTCACTCGTCCGACGCTCGGCCCTGACACGGCCCGGACGTGTGTGTCCCGACCTTAATTCTCCTCAAATCACTGTAGCACTGTTGCGTTCTTGGCGCGCTGCACGTTTCGAGCCAACGTTCAACTCGATGAAAGGAGTTTGTGGAGACGACCATCGACCTAGTGTAGCAAAAATGTGTTTCACCTGAAAAGCCGACACGTTTCCATTGATCGGCGGTCGAATTACGATGGTCCTCAACCAAGTGCAATCGTAAATGACGATGTCGCTGGGTCATCATTTGAACGCTTAGCGGCGGTCTGCTGCGGAGCTCCATGTTCAACAATATACAATAGACGATGTGCTCCGAAACACTTGTGCATGCACCAGCATCGTGTCCGTGCCATAGAGCACCATCTTTCCTACATTACAGAGCACACAAACCTCCGAACCACATGTTCTGTGAAGAGTGGCAAATTTCTCTCTGAATTAAGTTTTCAGTTCTATGTTAATGCATAGTTTTTGATACAAAAGCACAAAATACAGATACTATGCCATGCCAGGTGTTTTGACCAGAAAACGATTTCTTGCAGACCGCTACCGTCGCAGGTTCGAATCCTGCCTCGGGCATGGATGTGTGTGATGTCCTTAGGTTACTTAGGTTTAAGTAGTTCTAAGTTTTAGGGGACTGATGACCACAGATGTTAAGTCCCATAGTGCTCAGAGCCATTTGAACCATTTTTTTGATTTCTTGCAGACAACAGATATACGAAAGCGTTTCTGAGGAAAAGATGAGCTGTTGAAACACGGATCCAAGTCACTTAGTCTTGATACCTCGATAGAGAACGACAGAGGCCCACAAAGAGTTATACTGAATTTTCGAAACGAAGTAAAATCTCTCATAATTCCGTGCTCCCTCGTGCAAGGTAGATGGGGAACGCTTTTGATTGTTTGAAAACTTGTATGTTCTGTGATGTGTCATCACAAGCATACTTTTAGGATAATGTCTCACTTTTCTCTCGTTGAAGCACAATTTCTCCTACCTCAATCTTTCATTTTCTTAAAAATTATCCACTCCTTAACGAAGTCATGTATTCAGGGTCATTGACCTCACATGACATCACAAGACTTTTGATGCCATCACAGAAATACTACCCTCACCTGAAAACGAAGCCAGGACTTCTAGATCTCAACTCAGGGCTGAGGAGGGGAGGGGCGTGCTGAATGCCAAACGCTTATGCATAATGCCCAACGCATAACACGTAACACCTAACTGCTAAATCATAATGTATGATGCATAGCACATAATGCCTAATGCTAGCACCTAACACTTTCTGATCGCTGACCATGATTGATAACTGATCCACATTGATTCCTGGCCATGACTGATCACTGACCATCACTTATCATTGACCATATGAGACACTGCTGTCCTTCTGTCTTAATAGTATGACTAAAAATGCTGATAGACTGCTGAAATGAAGGAGATCCAGATGGTAGTAAATCCTTTATTGTGCTGAAGGGTTTCGGGCCACACCCATCATCAGAACACCTAGTAAGAAATAAAAAAAAATACAAATAATAGTACAGTCAGTGACATAGCACTTCGACTCGTTGAAAACGAGTAGAGAAACTAAACAAAAGGGAATACATACCACCTCTTAAAAAAGAATTTAAAGTGGACACATAATGACATCCATACAAAACTGCCAAATAACATTTGCTGTCGAATACAGTAAGTGACGCAGATGAGTCGAAACCAGAATGTGATGTGAAACTATGACACTACGGAGCCATAACGAAAGCACGGAGTACATAAGCTGAGTACCCCATACATCGTATAATGCATGATAAGTTTAAAAAATAAAATCATTAGAAGTAATTTTTTTATTTTGTCATTTTTCATTAAAATTATGGAAACGTCAACATGTAAAAAAAGCCATCTGAAACTTTCTAGTTTCTCTTGAAAGAAATACTCCACAGTTGTCAGAGGTAAATTTACGATACTCCCACTAGGGGATCTTACGATTGAATATAGCTTTGAATGCTAACTTATACGGAATTTCACAGTATTTAGATTGCGGCCTTAATATAAAGCAGAATATAACAAAGCAGTTGAAGGTTAACATATAGTTAAAAAAGTCTTTATTTTTAATCCACTATTAGATCGTAGAGGAAATCGAAAAACCATTTACGACAGCACGCTACCTACTCATTTATCAAAAGATTTAAATCCTCCTGATAGCTCACGTACATTTCAATCTCCTCCAAAATACCTTGGGGTCGTGCCTTTACTATCATAGTGCGGGATGGACCAGTCATCGTTAATGTTTCTTAAGCAATGCTTGAATTCTCTTAGATGGTCCCGTAATGCACTACCATTATTAGCATGTCAATGCTCACGATGCCTGACCTGAAAATCGCTCCCAGTCTGCCCAGTGTAATTTTTCGTACACGAGCCACAATTGATCTTGTAGACACCTGCTGTGCTCAACTTGTTAATCGATGGCTCCAAGCTGGATCGCAGTATTCTGTCCAATTTATTATTTGCCCGGAAACCCACTGTAACTTTGACTTTACTGAACGCATTAGCAATATCATCTGTCACAGGACCACAGTAAGAGAGTGTGATATACGTTTTCATCATCGGCTCTCCATTAACCCTAGATTCCTTTCCAACTTTCTTACAAACCATGTTCCCAATTTTTCCTATTTCTGCCATTGTGAAACCATTTCCTGTACCTACTTTACTAATCACATTTATGTACTCCTCAATAAGCTCCTTGGCGGAACCTAATTTTGCTACACAGTAATACATGGAATTAAAAAATGCGAGCTTTTGTGCCGGTGGATGACATGAATCCTCTGCAATTATCAAGTCAGTGGTTGTCGGGTTACGATAAACATTAATCTTCAATGGCTGTTGAACTCTAATGATTCTTATTAATGGCGTTGATTACATTTCTAAAACTGAAAAGTTCTTCGAAGAGAATAAAATTGTAAAGGTTGACAAAAATCCACTTTAAAGACGTTAGACATGGTATTAACGATTCCGTCGTAGTTTTTGACTCTAACTGGAAAAGAAAGGCCGTTTAATGATGAATCCTAAAATGCCAGTCTTGTGTGCACAAGATAAGTTGCATAAAGAAAATTATCCTATTCGTCCTCTTGTTAGTAGGTGCTGCAACCTTAGCTACTTACTATCTTAACTGTTTTTGTCAGACAAAAATTAAGAAACTGTTTGCCTTAAATATATATATACTGTTAAAAATAGCTATGAGATGGTGAGCATTTTGCAGTAACTCGTATTACCTGAGAAATCACTACTTCTTTCATTTGACATAAAGAACATATACACTAATGTACCAACTAATTAGTTTATCATAATTTTATGCGGTTTGGAAAAATGGACCAAGTGTATGCTACTGAATTATTGGAAATTGTAAAATTTTCTCTGTCATTTAACTACTTGACTTTCAATCAGAAAATTTACTACCAGAAGGAAGGGCTTTGAATGGGGTCAAGTTCATCAGGGATACTTTCAGAAATTTTTGTTAATTACCTGAAAAATAAATTCTTCAATACTTACACTAACATTTCAGAGAACATAAATTGTATCGTAGATATGTTGACGACATATTTAAGATCATCACAGGTAACGAGACTGATGTTCATAAGTTTTTAAATACCTTTTATGCATAGCATAAAAATATGGAAATAGACGTAGAGGGTAAAATTAATTTCCTGGACTTGCAAATCATTAGGGTTGAACAGAGAATGAAAACTGGTATTTATAGTAAGCCGACAGCCATTGACTTGATAACTGCAAAGGTTTCATCATGTCATACACCGGCACGAAAGTGCGTATTTTCTAAATCCGTGGATTATCGTGTAGCAAAATTAGGCGCCACTAAGGAGATTATTGAGAAGGAGACAAATATTATTAAAGTCGGTATGGCAAACAGTTTCACAAACGCAGAAATAGGAAAAACTGGGAACGCTGTTTTTAAGAAAGTTTGAAAGGAAGATGGGGTTATCACGGAGCCGATGATGAAAACGTATATCTCACTCTCTCACTATGGTCCTGTGTCAGGTAAAATTGCTCATGCGTTCAGTAAAGTCAGCATTACAGTGGGTTTCCGGACAAATAATAAATTCGACAAAATACTGCGACGCAGCTTTTAGCCATCGATTAGTAAGTTCAGCAGAGCAGGGGTCTACAAGATCAGTTGTGGCTCGTGTGCGAAACATTACAATGGGTAGACTGGGAGCGATTTTAGGGTCAGGCATCGTGAGCATGGATATGCTACTACTGGTACCATATTACAGGACCATCTTAAGAGAATTCAAGCATTACTTGAGAAGAATTAACGATGACCGGTATATCTTGCGCTATGGTAGTAAAGAAACGGCCCTGCGCGGGATTAGCCGAGCGGTCTAGGGCGCTGCAGTCATGGACTGCGAGGCTGGTCCCGGCGGAGGTTCGAGTCCTCCCTCGGGCATGGGTGTTTGTGTTTGTCCTTAGGGTAATTTAGGTTAAGTAGTGTGTAAGCTTAGGGACTGATGACCTTAGCAGTTAAGTCGCATAAGATTTCACACACATTTGAACATTGGAACAACCCCATGATATTTTGGAGGAGACTGAAATTTACGTGAGCTATCTGGAGGATTTTGAATCTTTTGGTAAATGAGTACGCAGCGTACTGTCGTAAATGGTTTTTCGATTTCTTCCACTATGTAATAGTGGATTAAAAATAAAGACTTTTTAACTATATGTTAACCTTCAACTGCTTTGTTACATTTTGCTTTGTGTTAAGACCGCAATCTAAATATTGTGAAATTCTGTATAAGTTTGCTTTAGAATTCGTGCATTCAAAGTTATAGTCAATCGTAAGGTCCTCTAGTGGATGTATCGAAGTTTCTGTCTGACAACTGTGGTGTATTTGTTTCAAGAAAAACTAAAAGGTTCCATATGGTTCTCTTTAAATGTTGACATTTTCATAATTTTAATGAAAAATGACAGAATCTGTTTCTGCTGATTTTATTTCTTACACTGATGACGCATAGTAAGATGTACAGGGCGCTTAGCTCATGTGTTCTGTGCTTTCATTATGGCTCCGCAGTGAACCAGGCTCACTTCATTGTTTGGTTTCGACTGATCTACGGCATTTACTGTATTCAACACAAATGTTACTTGTCAGTTTTGTATGGATGTCATAATGCGTCCACTTTAACTTCTTTTGTAAGAAGTAGTATGTATTTCCTTATGTTTAGTTTCTCTACTCGTTTTCAACGAGCCGAAATTATTTGTATTTTTTTTTATTTTTATTTTTTTTTTTTTACAAGACGTTCTTAAGATGGGCGTGGCCCGAAACTCGTCAGCGCAATAGAAGGATTTACTACCATCTGGATCTCCTTCATTTCAGTAGCCTATCAGCGTTTTAGAGTCACATTTATATTGATTGTGATTATGGTTGCATACCTCCATCAAGACTTTACCTGATCTACGATTAACGGATGATGCTTAACACCTTGAGACAACGATATTATAATTTATTGCAGAGAAAATACAGTAAAACTTACAGTCGCTGACATTCATCTGGTGGTGGAATATTATTTATGACCCAGTTAGGCCTGATGCTTGAAACCTAGCGCATAATGCATAGCCCCTCCAGGCAACAATATTACTATAAACAGTTTTCCCCTGCAGTAATTGACACTCATCTGGTGTTAGAATACCTAACACTTAATGGCTAACACATAACATATTATATCTCTGGGTAACAACATTACAATATATTACAGAGGAATACAGTTTTCCCTCCAATAGCTGACATCCAGCTGGTGTTTGAATACTATTTAAGACCCAATAACATCTACTGCCTAATGCCTAACACCTAACAGTTAATGTATACCTCATTATGCTTCCACGCCCTCCAGAATAAGTACAGTTTTTCTTCTCTCCAGTAATTGACACTCATCTGGTGTTGTTGTTGTTGTGGTCTTCAGTCCTGAGACTGGTTTGATGCAGCTCTCCATGCTACTCTATCCTGTGCAAGCTTCTTCATCTCCCAGTACCTACTGCAACCTACATCCTTCTGAATCTGCTTAGTGTATTGATCTCTTGGTCTCCCTCTACGATTTTTACCCTCCACGCTGCCCTCCAATGCTAAATTTGTGATTCCTTGATGCCTCAAAACATGTCCTACCAACCGATCCCTTCTTCTAGTCAAGTTGCGCCACAAACTTCACTTCTCCCCAATCCTATTCAATACCTCCTCATTAGTTACGTGAGCTACCCACCTTATCTTCAGCATTCTTCTGTAGCACCACATTTCGAAAGCTTCTATTCTCTTCTTGTCCAAACTGGTTATCGTCCATGTTTCACTTCCATACATGGCTACACTCCATACAAATACTTTCAGAAACGACTTCCTCACACTTAAATCTATACTCGATGTTAACAAATTTCTCTTCTTCAGAAACGATTTCCTTGCCATTGCCAGTCTACATTTTATATCCTCTCTACTTCGACCATCATCAGTTATTTTGCTCCCTAAATAGCAAAACTCCTTTACTACTTTAAGTGTCTCACTTCCTAATCTAATCCCCTCAGCATCACCCGATTTAATCTGACTACATTCCATTATCCTCGTTTTGCTTTTGTTGATGTTCATCTTATATCCTCCTTTCAAGACACTGTCCATTCCGTTCAACTGCTCTTCCAAGTCCTTTGCTGTCTCTGACAGAATTACAATGTCATCGGCGAACCTCAAAGTTTTTACTTCTTCTCCATGAATTTTAATACCTACTCCAAATTTTTCTTTTGTTTCCTTTAATGCTTGCTCAATATACAGATTGAATAACATCGGAACATCGGGGACAGGCTACAACCCTGTCTCACTCCTTTCCCAACCACTGCTTCCCTTTCATGCCCCTCGACTCTTATAACCGCCATCTGGCTTCTGTACAAATTGTAAATAGCCTTTCGCTCCCTGTATTTTACCCTGCCACCTTCAGAATTTGAAAGAGAGTATTGCAGTCAACATGGTCATAGGCTTTCACTAAGTCTACAAATGCTAGAAACGTAGGTTTGCCTTTCGTTAATCTATTTTCTAAGATAAGTCGTAGGGTCAGTATTGCCTCACGTGTTCCAACATTTCTACGGAATCCAAACTGATCTTCCCCGAGGTCCGCTTCTACCAGTTTTTCCATTCGTCTGTAAAGAATTCGCGTTAGTGTTTTGCAGCTGTGACTTATTAAACTGATTTTCACATCTGTCAACACCTGCTTTCTTTGGGATTGGAATTATTATATTATTCTTGAAGTCTGTGGGTATTTCGCCTGTCTCATACATCTTGCTCACCAGATGGTAGAGTTTTGTCATGACTGGCTCTCCCAAGGCCATCAGTAGTTCTAATGGAATGTTGTCTACTCCTGGGGCCTTGTTTCGACTCAGGTCTTTCAGTGCTCTGTCAAACTCTTCACGCAGTATCTTATCTCCCATTGCATCTTCATCTACATCCTCTTCTATTTCCATAATATTGTCCTCAAGTACATCGCCCTTGTATAAACCCTCTATATACTCCTTCCACCTTTCTGCCTTCCCTTCTTTACTTAGAACTGGGTTGCCATCTGAGCTCTTGATATTCATACAAGTGGTTCTCTTCTCTCCAAAGGTCTCTTTAATTTTCGTGTAGGCAGTATCTATCTTACCCCTAGTGAGACAAGCCTCTACGTCGTTACATTTTTCCTCTAGCCATCCCTGCTTAGCCATTTTGCACTTCCTGTCGATCTCATTTTTGAGACGTTTGTATTCCTTTTTGCCTGCTTCATTTACTGCATTTTTATATTTTCTCCTTTCATCAATTAAATTCAATATTTCTTCTGTTACCCAAGGATTTCTATTAGCCCTCGTCTTTTTACCTACTTGATCGTCTGCTGCCTTCACTACTTCATCCCTCAGAGCTACCCATTCTTCTTCTACTGTATTTCTTTCCCCCATTCCTGTCAATTGTTCCCTTATGCTCTCCCTGAAACTCTCTACAACCTCTGGTTCTTTCAGTTTATCCAGGTCCCATCTCCTTAAATTCCCACCTTTTTGCAGTTTCTTCAGTTTCAATCTGCAGTTCATAACCAATAGATTGTGGTCAGAATCCACATCTGCCCCTGGAAATGTCTTACAATTTAAAACTTGGTTCCTAAATCTCTGTCTTACCATTATATAATCTATCTGATACCTTTTGGTATCTCCAGGATTCTTCCAGGTATACAACCTTCTTTTATGATTCTTGAACCAAGTGTTAGCTATGATTAAGTTATGCTCTGTGCAAAATTCTACAAGGCGGCTTCCTCTTTCATTTCTTCCCCCCAATCCATATTCACCTACTATGTTTCCTTCTCTCCCTTTTCCTACTGACGAATTCCAGTCACCCATTACTATTAAATTTTCGTCTCCCTTCACTACCTGAATAATTTCCTTTATCTCGTCATACATTTCATCAATTTCTTCATCATCCGCAGAGCTAGTTGGCATATAAACTTGTACTACTTAGTAGGCATGGGATTTGTGTCTATCTTGGCCACAATAATGCGTTCACTATGCTGTTTGTAGTAGCTAACCCGCACTCCTATTTTTTTTATTCATTATTAAACCTACTCCTGCATTACCCCTATTTGATTTTGTATTTATAACCCTGTAATCACCTGACCAAAAGTCTTCTTCCTGCTGCCACCGAACTTCACTAATTCCCACTATATCTAACTTTAACCTATCCATTTCCCTTTTTAAATTTTCTAACCTACCTGCCCGATTAAGGGATCTGACATTCCACGCTCCGATCCGTAGAATGCCAGTTTTCTTTCTCCTGATAACGACGTCCTCTTGAGTAGTCCCCGCCCGGAGATCCGAATGGGGGACTATTTTACCTCCGGAATATTTTACCCAAGAGGACGCCATCATCATTTAATCATACAGTAAAGCTGTATGTCCTCGGGAAAAATTACGGCTGTAGTTTCCCCTTGCTTTCAGCCGTTCGCAGTACCAGCACAGCAAGGCCGTTTTGGTTAATGTTACAAGGCCAGATCACTCAGTCATCCAGACTGTTGCCCTTGCAACTACTGAAAAGGCTGCTGCCCCTCTTCAGGAACCACATGTTTGTCTGTCCTGTCAACAGATACCCCTCCGTTGTGGTTGCACCTACGGTACGGCCATCTGTATCGCTGAGGCACGCAAGCCTCCCCACCAACGGCAAGGTCCATGGTTCATGGGGGTGTTAGAATACTTATAAACGTCCAGTAACACCTAATGTATAACACCAAATACGTAGCTCTTAATGCATAATGCCTTCAGGCAACAACATAATATATTACAGATAGGTAAAATTTCCCTACTGCAGCAGATGACGTCCACCAGATTTTGAGACTAGTGTGTAGCATTATTACACCTTATCTGCATTCAACTCAAGTATGAGAACGATATCACGATATTTCTTTTCTAAAGAGGCATTAGCAGTATTAGGCATTAGGCATCATGTGTTACGCATTAAGCATTATTCATTATGCTTTTGGAATAGGCGTTAGGTATTCAGCACACCCCTCAGCCCTGGATTTTCAACTAGAGGCGCTGGCTTCATTTTCCAGTCAGGGCATTTTTTTTCTATGATGTCATCATTGACCTTGTAGTCTGGTGATGTCACGAGAGGTTAATGACTTCGAATACATGACTTCATCAGAATAATGGATAACTTAAAATCAGAGATGGAGGTGGAAGAAATTACGCTTCAACAAGAATAAATGTATGAACGTAACCCAAAAATGAGAGAAATGAAAATGTAACCTATTATATTACATATCTGTGATGACACATGACAGAACATACACGTTTTGATCAACAGATAGTTTTTCCCATCTACAGGAGCACCATGACTGAGCACCAAACTGTGAGAGAGACAGCAGTTAACTCGAAAAATCCAATACAACTCTCTCTGGGACGCTATTGTTCTCTGGCGAGATATCAACACTCAGCAACAGTTTTCCTACAGCTAATCTTTCCCTCAAAAACGATCTCATACATCTGTCTGCAGGAAATCTTTCTTCAATCAAATCACAGGACATAGTATCTGTATTCAGTGCTATTGCATCAACAACTAATCCTTAACACAGAACTCAAAACTTCATTGTATGAGAATTTTTCCACAGTCCATTCAACGCCTGAAATATTTAGTTTAAAGGTCCATAGAGTTTGCAAGTGTAGTATGCATATCGAAGGTTCGTGGTAAACGAGTACTGCTTAACCAAAATGTTCTTATCAGTAGTGCTAATTTTGCGTGTATTTTAAAAACACAGATAATTTAGATGCGAAAATATTTTTTCCAAAGTATATGAAATCTTACAATAAATGACAAATTACTTTGTTTATCTTCACAATATCGTCTGTCTCATTGTCTCTGGAGATATCACATCCTTCTGTTACCGATTTTCGTCGTCTCGTGAGTATGTACAAACAATGCATGCAGTTTAAGCAATATAAACCGAAGTAAAACAACTTTTTACTTCCTAAAATCGATCATCTTCCTTTCTTCTAGAAAAATCGTGTTGTGCGTGTGTTTGTACTGTTATTAAATGCCTGTGTAGTTGATTATAGGGTTTCAGCAAGCCATAGTTCCAAATGCAACAGTGTGAGCAATACTTGTCATCGATGCAACTTTTCCAATGATGTATTACTTTCGCTCCGTTCCTAAACTACTGACGAAAAAAGTCTGATTACAGCACACATTATCAAATTGAATACACTTTACATATTTAGATCCTGTTGCAAAGTAAACGTTACATTTTCTTGTATTGTTGACGCATTTTATAATATGGTGGCATCTGACAAGCATCCTAGATGAGTTAAAGTAAATAATTTGAGCCTTACAACTTTTTGTTCTTTAGCTCAACTAAGATACAATGTATGTAACAATTGTTATCGATTACATTTTTCTTGTGATACATTGTCTTCACTTTCATCTCCTCTGAAATGTACCTTACAAGAGAAACTCCCCATCGCACTCCTCAGATTTAGTGGTAAGAGGGCCCAGTGGACAGCCCGTCAAATCCTGAACACAGATCAAGCATGAAAACAGGAAGAAGGTATACTGAACTGCGAAACAAGAGCAAAACAGAAATAGTCAACGGTCGATGGACAAGAAGTCCAATATAACGAAACCCAAAAGAGCAACGGCGTCGTGGTTAAGTGGTCACGGTGTTGGACTGCAACACGGGCAAGCCGTATTCAAACTTTTCTCGGGCCTTTTTTTTCCGCTGTTCGCTGTATTCAAATTTGTGTCTGTGGCTTGGTGTAACGTCTGTTTGCAAGAAGCAGATGATTCTGCACAATTACTCTATTAGCAGCCGAAAGGAAGAAGCTTTCGAGTGGGAACCACACACCTTTGATGACAAGGCGACAAGTCAATCGAATCCTCCACTGGAAAACACGTCTGGTATGTCATACACAGCATTAGTGACAGTACGTGCGACATACGACAGGAATCACATACCGACATACCTAATTTGTATGCCTGATAAGTGAGTGAGATATGCCTCCTTGTCCGATTTAGGTGTTCATATGAATATGAATGTGATCACTCTCAACGAAATGATGAAAACATAATAGGTTGTCACATAAGCTGCAACAGATGAACGTAACAGATATACAGTCACACGGTTTCTCAGTGTTCTGTCAAAACACATGTTTTTAGCATTTTTGAAGTTGCATTCCGTTTTAGAAGTTTTGAATCTTGAATTCTGTCGTTGTAACATAGTTTACACCCGTCTATTTATTGTTTTCAGCCGGCCGGAGTGGCCAAGCGGTTCTAGGCGCTACAGTCTGGAACCGCGCGACCGCTACGGTCGCAGGTTCGAATCCTGCCTCGGGCATGGATGTGTGTGATGTCCTTAGGTTAGTTAGGATTAAGTAGTTCTAAGTTCTAGGGGACTGATGACCTCAGAAGTTAAGTCCCATAGTGCTCAGAGCCATTTTTTGTTGTTTTCATTTCTGTGAGACTTTTATAAGGTATCCCACCTGCTCTCACTCTTCATCACGTTTACTTGCGATGGTAACGTATTCTTACCACATGATTTATGTTCTATAACCATTGTATAGTATAACAACTGCCAAGACTACAGAAAGAGAACAAACATTTCAATGACCGGACGGACAGCTCGTAATGTTGTGGAAAAAACGAAAGAAAAGGACCCGAGAGAAATTTGAACACGGGTCAACCACATAGCAGTCCAACACCGTGACCACTTAACCACGACGCTGTTGCTATATTATTCTTTTTTAATATAGGAATGACTTAGTACTATCATGACACTTCAGTAGACCGTAGTCAAATCGTCATATAATACAAGCTGCAAATGTGAGAAAAAATTAATTATTATAACATAATAAATATAAATAAATAAATAATATAAAACAAATGAGAATGTAGCCGACAAACCACCACACAAAGCTCACATGATATGTATCAACAATTATTTTTATATGGATTTTTTAGTAATTTTTTAATTTTTTTGTTTTTTTATACATATTTTTATAGTTTGAAATAGAATGTAAAAGTATAAGGAAAACGAAACCAGATTGCATTTCAAATAGCAAACTTAGAAAAATCTCAATTTGATTGCAAGTATTGTAGACGCTCATGTGTATCTATATTTCATCTATACACATTTTACAATAGAACTGGACGCTAAGTCAAAACACAAAACAAAACGAACAGGGAAACCAGGAGAGGACAAGCCGAAGCAAGTCAGATGGGAACATACATACCAAAGAAAAACACTTATCAGAAAAATTAAGTTAAACAACACCTTGCCAACGGAAAACAAGATTCAACATATTTGCGAAGAGGTCTCGATCTACATCTACATCTACATGATTACTCTGCAATTCACATTTAAGTGCTTGGCAGAGGGTTCATCGAACCACAATCATACTATCTCTCTACCATTCCACTCCCGAACAGCGCGCGGGAAAAACGAAAACCTAAACCTTTCTGTTCGAGCTCTGATTTCTCTTATTTTATTTTGATGATCATTCCTACCTATGTAGGTTGGGCTCAACAAAATATTTTCGCATTCGGAAGAGAAAGTTGGGGACTGGAATTTCGTAAATAGATCCCGCCGCGACGGAAACGTCTTTGCTTTAATACTTCCATCCCAACTCGCGTATCATATCTGCCACACTCTCTCCCCTATTACGTGATAATACAAAACGAGCTGCCCTTTTTTGCACCCTTTTGATGTCCTCCGTCAATCCCACCTGGTAAGGATCCCAGACCGCGCAGCAATATTCTAACAGAGGACGAACGAGTGTAGTGTAAGCTGTCTCTTTAGTGGACTTGTTGCATCTTCTGAGTGTCCTGCCAATGAAACGCAACCTTTGGCTCGCCTTCCCCACAATATTATCTATGTGGTCTTTCCAACTGAAGTTGTTCGTAACTTTAACACCCAGGTACTTAGTTGAATTGACAGCCTTGTGAATTGTACTATTTATCGAGTAATCGAATTCCAACGGATTTCTTTTGGAACTCATGTGGATCACCTCACAATTTTCGTTATTTATCGTCAACTGCCGCCTGCTACACCATACAGCAATCTTTTCTAAATCGCTTTGCAACTGATATTGGTCTTCGGATGACCTTACTAGACGGTAAATTACAGTATCATCTGCGAGCAACCTAAGAGAACTGCTCAGATTGTCACCCAGGTCATTTATATAGATCAGGAAAAGCAGAGGTCCCAGGACGCTTCCCTGGGGAACACCTGGTATAGCTTCAGTTTTAATCGATGATTTGCCGTCTATTACAACGAACTGCGACCTTCCTGACAGGAAATCACGAATCCAGTCGCACAACTGAGACCATACCCCATAGGCCCGCAGCTTGATTAGAAGTCGCATGTGAGGAACGGTCTCAAAAGCTTTCCGGAAATCTACAAATACTGAGTTAACTTGAGATCCCCTGTCCATAGCGGCCATTATTTCGTGCGAATAAAGAGCTAGCTGCGTTGCACAAGAACGATGTTTTCTGAAACCATGCTCATTACGTATCAATAGATCGTTCCCTTCGAGGTGATTCATAATGTTTGAATACAGTATATGCTCCAAAATCGTACTGCAAACCGACGCCAATGATATAGGTCTGTAGTTCGATGGATTACTCCTACTACCCTTCTTAAACACTGGTGCGACCTGCGCAATTTTCCAATCTGTAGGTACAGATCTATCGTTGAGCGAGCGGTTGCATATGATTGCTACCAAGGGAACCTTCCCATCGCACTCGCCTCAGATTTAGTTATAAGCTGGCACAGTGGATAGGCCTTGAAAAACTGACCCTCATGAATCGAAACATGACTGCGTCGTTTCATGATTCGAGGGTCAGCAACTGATAAAAAAAAGGGGCCCCCCGGGTCCCAAGGTCGCGATGGCGGCTGTCCATGTCCCGCTGAGATAATTTGTCCTTTTAGGACAATTATCTGGGCAAGCACCCACGCCAGCAAAAGGTTGGCGCGTGTAAACTTGTCTTTTTGGAGTGACAGACATGTCAGTATTGATAACTGACATTGCTTAGCAACCAATCTAGTATATAAGGAGGAAGAAGTTGTGTGGAACTATGAAAAAAATAAAGCAAAATATACAAACTGAGTAGTCCATGTGCAAGGTAGGCAACATCAAGGATAGTATGAGCTGAGGAGCACCGTGGTCCCGTGGTTAGCGTGAGCAACTGCGGAACGAGAGGTCCTCCGTTCAAGTCTTCCCTCGAGTGAGAAGCTTATTTTTTTATTTTCAGACGATTATCAAAGTTCAAGCACTCACACATAATCAACTTCGCTCTCCAAAATTCCAGCACATGTTCAGATTTGCTAGGACATATGCAGGATTTGACGGTCTACACACGGAAAAATTTGAAAACGTTAAAAACATGTTTTGACAGAGCACAGCGAAAACTGTGCGACTGTGAAACTGTTGCATTCATTTGTTGCAGTTTATGTGACAAACTCTTATGTTGTCATCACTTTTTTGTGAGTGATTATCACATCCACGAGGAAACCTAAATCGGGCAAGGCAGAAGAATGTTTTTACCCATTCGCCAAGTGTACAAGTTAGGTGGGTCGACAACATATTCCTGTCATGTGACGAACATCCCGTCACCAGTGTCGTATAGAATATATCAGACGTGTTTTCCTATGGAGGAATCGGTTGACCTATGACCTTGCGATCAAATGTTTTCGGTTCCCATTGGAGAGGCACGTCCTTTCGTCTACTAATCGCACGGTTTTGCGGTGCGGTCGCAAAACACAAGACACTAAACTTATTACAGTGAACAGAGACGTCAATGAACGAACGACAGATCATAACTTTGCGAAAATAAAGAAAGTAAAATTTACACTCAAGGGAAGATTTGAACCAAGGATCTCTCACGCTAACCACGGGACCACGGCAATCCTGAGCGCATATTGTCCTTGATGTTGCCTATCTTGCACATGGACTACTCAGTTTGTATATTTTGTTTATTTTTTTCATAGTTCCACACAACTTCTTCCTGTTTTCTCTATTGATGTGTGTTCAGTTTTTCAAGTCCTATCCACTGTGCCAACTTATAACTAAATCTGAGGGGGGTGCGATGGGGAGGTTCCCTTGTAAGTAGGGAGCTATTGTATCAGCGAAATCTGAAAGGAACCTAATCGGTATACAATCTGGACCTGAAGACTTGCCCGTATCAAGCGACTTGAGTTGCTTCGCAACCCCTAAGGTATCTGCTTCTAAGAAACTCATGCTAGCAGCTGTTCGTGTTTCCAATTCTGGAATATTCCATTCGTCTTCCCTGGTGAAGGAATTTCGGAAAACTGAGTTCAATAACTCCGATTTAGCGACACAGTCGTCGGTAACAGTACCATCGGCACTGCGCAGCGAAGGTATTGACTGCGTCTTGCCGCTTGTGTACTTTACATACGACCAGAATTTCTTCGGATTTTCTACCAAATTTCGAGACAATGTTTCGTTGTGGAACCTACTAAAGGCATCTCGCATTGAAGTCCGTGCCAAATTTCGCGCGCCTGTAAATTTTAGCTAATCTTCGGGATTTCGCGTTCTTCTGAACTTCGCATGCTTTTTCCGTTGCCTCTGCAACAGCGTTCGGACGTGTTTTGTGTACCACGGAGGATCAGTTCCATCTCTTACCAATTTATGAGGCATGAATCTCTCAATTGCTGTTGCTACTATATCTTTGAATTTGAGCCACATCTCGTCTACATTTGCATAGTCAGTTCGGAAGGAATGGAGATTGTCTCTTAGGAAGGCTTCTAGTGACACTTTATCCGCTTTTTTAAATAAAATTATTTTGCGTTTGTTTCTTGTGGATTTGGGAGAAACGGTATTGAGCCTAGCTACAACGACCCTGTGATCACTAATCCCTGTATCAGTAATGATGCTCTCTATTAGCTCTGGATTGTTTGTGGCTAAGAGGTCAAGTGTGTTTTCGCAACCATTTACGATTTACAATTCGCGTGGGTTCGTGGACTAACTGCTCGAAATAATTTTCGGAGAAAGCATTTAGGACAATCTCGGAAGATGTTTTCTGCCTACCACCGGTTTTGAACAAGTATTTTTGCCAACATATCGAGGGAAGGTTGAAGTCCCCACCAACTATAACCGTATGAGTGGGGTATTTATTTATTGCGAGACTCAAATTTTCTCTGAACTGTTCAGCAACTATATCATTGGAGTCTGGGGGTCGGTAGAAGGAGCCAATTATTAACTTAGTTCGGCAGTTAAGTATAACCTCCACCCATACCAATTCGCACGGAGTATCTACTTCGACTCACTACAAGATAAACCAATACTGACAGACACAAACACTCCACCACCAATTCTGCCTAATCTATCTTTCCTGAACACCGTCTGATAATTCGTAAAAATTTCTGCAGAACTTATTTCAGGCTTTAGCCGGCTTTCTGTACCTATAACGATTTCAGCTTCTGTGCTTTCTATTAGCGCTTGAAGCTCAGGGACTTTCCCAGCACAACTACAACAATTTACAACTACAATTCCGACTGTTCCTTGATCCAAGCACGTCCTGTATGTGCCATGCACCCTTTGAGATTGCAGCCCACCCGTACTTTCCCGAGGCGATATCGAGGCATTCGCAAGCATGTCGAATAGGCACTGATCATGTACTGCATGAAGTTCATGTTATCTTCCCCCTCGCCTTCTGCAACATAATGAAGAAAGTGTCCCAGAAACCACATAACGGTATGGGTTTTCGAGTTTGAAAAGAAAGGCGAATCTGGGCGCAATATGATGCCAGTAGTGTATGCAGTCTCAGAAGATGGAGTAAGGAAGGCCAATTGTGTCCAGAACCAAGACCAGTTTGCCGTATGATCCCTCACAAGTAAAGCGATGCCATATCGTATCTGGAGACGTACAACGACTACATAAATTCGTGTCCCTAAGCCCAATACGGAAAAGTTGCTCGTTCGTTGGAATCATGTTATTTACTACCTTACACCACGAGGACGCTACGCGCATCGGCAAAATCGGAAGACTGATATTGAACCAAACTGTCGTCCTGGTTGTTTGCGGTGATTCTCTTTCAACGAGGTTCGGGCAAGGGACTGCTTCCCAACGAGTCGTCAGGTGAGGCCAGGTCCCCATAAGATGTCAGCCCCTAAATAGTTCACCGCAAGATAGAAGTCACGAATGTGTTTTAAGTTACGATTTATGCGACCAACATCAATAGGGGGTTCAAGACTAGCAGGACGGACAATGAGAAATAAATGAGACGTGAATGTGTGAGTCTCTTGAGACATCGTCAAAACAGTACGACGCACATATAGCATCTGCGCCTTCCTTCGTGTAGCAGTCATGTCCAGGCCCCGAAAGGAACGAGGCTTCGTGACCACCTCATAACGTAAGCGAAATATATGTCTTTTCCATAAGAAACGAGAATACAGTAGTTGTAGTTTCTTCGCCATCATCGAGGGAAGCGGATAAACTTGGTCCACGTAATAAGATTTGCATAAAACATACGTATCCAGTATTCAGACTTTCTGGAGCAGAGCAAGGTAACGCCTTTCATACTCAAGAATCGCTCCCTGAATTTTTTCCGTAACGGACTTCCAGCTGAGCGCCGCCATTTTGAGTTGACAACGACCAATGATGATACCGAGAGACGTATGCCGATGCATCGCAGTAGCCCATGGAACGATCGCGTGATTAAAACCTCACAAGGGAAGAAGCTTGCATTTACCTTCATTAAGTTTTGCAACTGAACTCCGACAAAAATCATCGATTACAGCCTTCAGTCGAGGTATCTCAGCAGGATTGCGAAGTAGAACTATCACGTCATCCTCGTATGCACGAACAGCTGTAGTCCCGCCGGAAAGCGTCCAACCTGTCAGCTGGGATGCTAGCATCCGAAGTAGGGGCTCCAGAGACAACACAAAGTCATTGACAGCGGGCTTCCTTGAGGCACACCCCTACTGATATTTATTGGGGGCGTCAGTTGGCCATTAACAACCACCCAAGCCGAAATAACCGTAAACAGATTTGAGAGCACTCGCCGTGTGTGAACAGTGAAACCAACTGCATCCAGAATCCGAAGCAGAAACTCGTGATTAACACGATCAAATGTCTTATCTAGGTATAGAAAATCAAGGGCACAAGGAACGGACGTTACAATAGCAACCGAAACATGTCACGACACTCGACTATAGGGGTAAGAATGGTACGACCAGGTGCGCAGCTTTGATGTTTTGCAACAATCTTCTCCATCAGAGCCGACATCCTACTATTAACTGTCCTCACCACAGTCTTATAATAAACGTTTAACAAAGTAAGTGGGCGAACGCTATCAGGGGCAGCCGATCCAGTGCGTTTCGGGATTAAAACAATTTTTCCCACTTTGAACTATGTCGGCACTACTCTACCCTGCAACACTTCATTCAAAAGGGAGGTAAAGGTAGCACCCTAAAACGGTCGAAAGCGCACGTAAAATTCCTTGAGAAGTCCATCTAGACCCGGGGACTTTGAGAAGGCGATCCCAGAATAAGTTTGTAAACTTCCTCAGGTTGAAATGCAGCTAAGAGCGTTTCATTATGTTCAGGTGTAGTTGTCGTATCTAAGATGCTGACAAGTGGGTCAAAAAAGGTTTCATTGGACTCACCGATGTCGTAGATGTCTACATAGTACTGGTGCAAGATACGCACTATGTCAGCTTGCACCGTTACGATACGTCCATCATTTGTCGTGAGAGAATGAAAACAAGCGCGTCAGCGACGGGTCTGATGCCGAAGCAAATGATATAAGCAAGTCAGTTCTTCCGTCACCAATGACCACGGCTTCGATCGGATTTTCAAATCTTCCATTTGTACTCTCTTCAAGGTCAACAATTTTGCCTTTACACACCTAACATCCGCAATTCGCAGAGCGTGATGAGAAACAGCAGAAAGTTCACGCAGGATGGAACAGTAACATTCATAAGTTCTCCGAAAGTCTCGCGCTTTGGCAACACAGAAAAGTATAAAAGTTAGCTCGAGCCTCGGTTTTGATTATTGCGTCCACCAGTCAATGGTGGAAGAGTATTTCCCAGTGGACCGTAGAATACGCTTCCACACGATTCGCATCACGTCATCGAGAGAGGGGTCAGCTAGGCGCCCGCATCTCGTGGTCGTGCGGTAGCGTTCTCGCTTCCCACACCCGGGTTCCCGGGTTCGATTCCCGGCGGGGTCAGGGATTTTCTCTGCCTCGTGATGGCTGGGTGTTGTGTGCTGTCCTTAGGTTAGTTAGGATTAAGTAGTTCTAAGTTCTAGGGGACTGATGACCATAGATGTTAAGTCCCATAGTGCTCAGAGCCAAGAGGGTCAGCTAGGCGAGCGACCTTTCGAGCGACGTTTAACATCCACGGAGGTCGAAACAATTTAACTGGTTGCCGTATCAAGATTGAGAGTTTTGGCTACAGGACAGTGATCCGTAAAGAAAGCTGGGATGACTTCAACATTAAGAATACTATCGCTCAGGCAGTCTGATAAGTAAAACCTATCTAACCTGCTACTAGATGTCGCAGTAAAGTGGGTAAATTTAACTAACGTCGGGTATTTACCTATCCAGACGTCTTTGAGGCATAAGGAGCAGACAAATTCCTGTAATTCACGACAGAAATTAAAAATTAGAGATTGATCTGCAGACGCAATACACAGTTGAAGTCACCACCCAACAGAATACCAGGAGAACTCTCACGCAACAGATAAACAATATCCTCTTTATAAAAGCGCGAAACGATCCACTGCGCGACCCGTGCCAGTAGGGGCATATAAAAGAAGCAATTTAAGATGAAAAAGTTGACAACCTATGCCCCTGCCAGAGTCCAATATTTCCACCTCAGCAAAGGAATGCCTTCGTGAAACAATAAGGTGGTCCCCGTAGAATATTCGGGTGCTATATGAAAGATCATGCAAAAACCAGGTAAGGAGAAATTACTCCTGTAAGAAGACTATGTGCGCACATGAATCATAAATGAACTGACACAGCGAAGCCAATCGCAATTCCGATTCCACACGATTAACATTTATGGAAAGAAGCGTGTAGGCTTGGGTCATTGATCACAGCTATACAGGGATGTACGGAACGTATTGAGCAGAACTAGGTAGACAGCTGAGCGTGAAGGTCCATTGCGGAGTCCACAGATGAATCAGACATCGGGGGGACCAGAACCCCCATCATCATTACTTCTTTTCTTATATTTCTTACGTGCCACCGCATGGTCAGGTTTTATATGCTTTTTCTGTCGTCTACGTGGCATGGCAGCCACTACAGATGTATGTGTGGGAGGGGTTATAGGCACAGCCTCCTGCACCGCAGAACAAGTGTCATATACTGCAGGTCCAGTCACTAAGGCCGAAGCATTCTATGGAACTAACAATACAGCAGGTGATACTTGGTCGCTAATTTTATTCTCCTCAGGAGTTGTTGCAGGCGGCAAATTCGGGAAACCGTCGGCGTCTGAAGATGAAGGAGCAGGAGGACATTGCGTTGTCTAACACTGTAATGGAGGACACAAAGACAAAGAAGGGGGGGGGGGGACTCCGCTCCCTCTCCACACACAAGCAGCTCAGAGCTCAGGAGGGGCCATTTCGCGAGGAGGAGGGATGCTGGAGATAACTTCTTCGACACTCACCGTACCACGAATGGGAGGTATCGTAGCATCGATAGGAGCAGGGGACACAATCGATGCGGAGGAGGTGGGGGCAGAAGGCACAGCCAAATCCTCACCCTCACCATCTTTAGTGCGACGTTGCTTGTTTGTCACTGTTACGGGTTCCACCCTTGGGGCAATAGGATATTGAACCGGTTGCGGAGGTAAAATCGGAAATCCAGTTACATGATTATCAGAACTGATTTTTTGTTCATTATGATCTAAAGCAGAAATACTGCTGCTCGGTGTGGGATCCTTACCATATAGGACTGACGGAGAACATCGAAAAAGTTCAAAGAAGGGCAGCAAGTTTTGTATTATCGCCAAATATGGGAGTCACTGAAATGATACAGGATTTGGGCTGGACATCATTAAAAGAAAGGCGTGTTTCATTGCGACGGAATCTTCTCACGAAATTCCAATCACCAACTTTCTCCTCCGAATGCGAAAATATTTTGTTGATACCGACCTACATGGGGCGAAACGATCACCACGATAAAATAAGGGAAATCAGAGCTCGTACGGAAAGATACACGTGTTCGTTCTTCCCGCGCGCTATACGATATTGGAATAATAGAGAATTGTGAATGTGGTTCGATGAACCCTCTGCTAGGCACTTGAATGTGATTTGAAGAGTATCGATGCATATGTAGAAATAGGTCCGACGTCGGGAATGGAAGGAACAACATCAGCAATCGTCCATTTGCGGCGCTGCATTAATGACGGCTTTAATACAAAAACCCTTCGGGGGCAATAAGATCGGACGTTTCCACTTTCATTACATAGGAAGCAGGTGGGATCTCGACCAGCATATATGGCACGAACGCGATAACCACACATTAGTAAATGTGATGGAATATTGCGTTTTACATGCAGTTCCACGGAACGAATTCCACTGTAACACTGTAATCCGTGTTTATTAGACCAACGTTCACGACGGACGTTTTTCACGTTTCCATAAGGAGTCAATATGTCCTTTAGAAAGTTGTCATCAACCTGCGGTGGAAGGTTGAACACTCGAACATTGGTACAGTCAAGTTCAGCATCTGCAAATGACACCATACTAACGGAATTATCGCCATGCTTCAACGGGACTTGAGAACTATGTCGCGACAATAATCTTTCAACGTGAAGGGGATCCATAAATTTCACGTAAAACACGTTCTCGTCTGCGTCAAAATAAGCGATGTGAACCTGATCAGAGTTCACATGAGTTGTAGCGACAAGTCAATCGTGGATTTCTAGGGACCCGGGCTGCACATATCGCGTTTTTTTTTATCGAAAGTGAAGCTCACAGTACCTTTTCGTGGAATACACGTGGAAAACATGGTAGCTATAGAGGAGCGGCCGACGCCGCTGGAAGTAGACGAACACAGACAGTAAGGCGGAGCGGAGGCGCTACGACTCACTCGGCAACAGAACAACACTAACGAGGAAAACTCCACATAAGCGACGCTGCGACAAGTGAAATAAACACGAACCTTCCCGCTCGGCGCTCAGTTTAGTACACTTTCTTGTTTTCATGCTTGATCTGTGTTCAGTTTTTGATGGACTATCCACTGAGCCATCTTACCACTAAATCTTAGACGGGTGCGATGGGGAGTTTAGCTTGTTTGAATTCACAACCATGTCTTATAGATGAATATGTGTGAAAAATAAGATGATGTGAACACTGTTCGACATACATATTGCACTTTTTGCGTTTTAAATAAATTTGTAGACATTTTAGAATATTTTGACATTCTGTCAGTATCGCAGATATGGCTCAAATGGCTCTGAGCACTATGGGACGCAACATCTTAGGTCATCAGTCCCCTAGAACTTAGAACTACTTAAACCTAACTAACCTAAGGACATCACACACATCCATGCCCGACGCACGATTCGAACCTGCAACCGTAGCAGCCCCGCGGTTCCGGACTGCAGTGCCTAGAACCGCACGGCCACCGCGGCCGGCGCAGATATTGAAAAAGAATAATTAAAGGCTCTGTTGCGTCTTATACCACGTGCGGTCCGTAGATCGAACTAAGGACATTTTTACCACTGCAGACATCTGTTGATGACAGTAAGCACCTAGTGCTACAAAGATAGACCATTTGACGCTTCTATAAAGGTAGCCAAGCCGGCCGAAGTGGCCGTGCGGTTAAAGGCGCTGCAGTCTGGAACCGCAAGACCGCTGCGGTCGCAGGTTCGAATCCTGCCTCGGGCATGGATGTTTGTGATGTCCTTAGGTTAGTTAGGTTTAACTAGTTCTAAGTTCTAGGAGACTAATGACCTCAGCAGTTGAGTCCCATAGTGCTCAGAGCCATTTGAACCATTTTGAAAGGTAGCCATCTGTTGATAACAGTAAACAACTGGTACATAAAATAGAAGTTGATTGTATTCCACTTTTTCCGGTTTTATGGAATAATATGTTAGGTAAAACTCATCTATGACAACTAAATCGTTATTTGCATTTTATAAGCAAACACTGGTTTTTAACCCTTTCGCTGCTATAGACGCGCTCTTTGTATTCCGTGCTGATTGCGGTTTGTTGATGCTGTACTGCTCGCCAAATGCTGCTACCTGTGCTGAGAGATGGCGTTCCGGCCGCTATGAAATATTTATCATCGGGTTTTAAGAAAACTATTCACTGAAAAATTTGATTTTTGTACATCTTACAGTCTGAGATTTTCGAGCCACAAATGACTCATTTTCTTTTCGTTATTCTTCATAGCTACTGCGCTATGTCAAATTAAGTAACTCATTACACAAAATTTTAAAGAGTTCGTAGAGGCAAAAATGCATTATGTACACTTGGCGTGTGGGTGATTTTAGCTCATCCATTGCTGTGTATGAAATGCAGGTAAGATATCGAAAAAATGAGAGAAGAACGATATCTCATTTCGTTCTTGCGTTATTGGTTTTTATTACCATAGGGTAGTCCCGAACAAAGCGCCCATTTCTCTCCCTGAACATCGGGAATGATGTCGTCATAACAATCGTCGTGTTTCATAAACGATTAAAAATATCGGAACGAGGTTTTCCTCAAGTGATAGAATATAACGAGTCACGTATGTTATATGATAAATGCCCGAAATCTTTTTATTCATTGAGATATTGAGTAATTCGTCCACAACAATAAAATGTCAGTGGAATGGGGCGTGTAAACATGAAAACAGCGCTTAAGGAAAACGTCCTCAGCGCCCGGGGAGCAGAGGAGCGTGTACAGTTAAATCGTCCACAGCAATCAAAGTGTTAATTATTCATAGAGAATATGTTGTTACAATATTCCATAGCGAATGATACAGAGCTCTGAATGAAATTAACAGATGTGACTGGTGAGCCAGTCCATACACAGTTTATTGTGTGTCCGGAATGAAAACATCGTTCGTAACTTTTTTATGCACTTCAGATACTTTGAGATATTTGTTGATAAGTACTGGGGATCCTTTTGAGCACAGCCTGGATGGGGTTACATTGTAATTGGCTCTCTCATTTCAATACTAGGCTCTTACTGGAGAAGAGGAGAGGGAGGTGGAACACTCTGCAATACGTGTTTTACGTTTTACACACATAATGCATATCTTCGCGTCATTTTAATATTACGCCAAAAACATGTATCTGTATGTAAATAATTTAACATGACACCATTTTTGCACAACATTTTAACGGCAGGTCAGTAGTATACAGGGTGTTACAAAAAGGTGCGGCCAAACTTTCAGGAAACATTCCTCACACACAAAGAAAGAAAATATGTTATGTGGACATGTGTCCGGAAACGCTTACTTTCCATGTTTGAGCTCATTTTATTACTTCTCTTCAAATCACATTAATCATGGAATGGAAACACACAGCAACAGAACGTACCAGCGTGACTTCGAACACTTTGTTACAGGAAATATCCAAAATGTCCTCCGTTAGCGAGGATACATGCATCCACCCTCCGTCGCATGGAATCCGTGATGCGCTGATGCAGCCCTGGAGAATGGCGTATTGTATCACAGCCGTCCACAATACAATCACGAAAAGTCTCTACATTTGGTACCGGGGTTGCGTGGACAAGAGCTTTCAAATGCCCCCATAAATGAAAGTCAAGAGGGCTGAGGTCAGGAGAGCGTGGAGGCCATGGAATTGGTCCGCCTCTACCAATCCATCGGTCACCGAATCTGTTGTTGAGAAGCGTAGGAACACTTCGACTGAAATGTGCAGGAGCTCCATCGTGCATGAACCACTTGTTGTGTCGTACTTGTAAAGGCACATGTTCTAGCAGCACAGGTAGAGTATCCCGTATGAAATCATGATAACGTGTTCCACTGAGCGTAGGTGGAAGAACATAAGGCCCAATCAACAGATCAGCAACAATGCCTGCCCAAACGTTCACAGAAAATCTGTGTTGATGACGTGATTGCACAATTGCGTGCGGATTCTCGTCAGCCCACACATGTTGATTGTGAAAATTTACAATTTGATCACGTTGGAATGAGGCCTCATCCGTAAAGAGAACATTTGCACTGAAATGAGGATTGACACTTTGTTGGATGAACCATTCGCAGAAATGTTCCCGTGGAGGCCAATCAGCTGCTGATTGTGGCTGCACACGCTGTACATGGTACGGAAACAACTGGTTTTCCCATAGCACTCTCCATACAGTGACGTGGTCAACGTTACCTTGTACAGCAGCAACTTCTCTGACGCTGACATTAGGGTTATAATCAACTGCACGAAGAATTGCCTCGTCCATTGCAGGTGACCTCGTCGTTCTAGGTCTTCCCCAGTCACGAGTCATAGGCTGGAATGTTCCGTGCTCCCTAAGACGCCGATCAATTGCTTCGAACGTCTTCCTGTCGGGACAGCTTCGTTCTGGAAATCTGTCTCGATACAAACGTACCGCGTCACGGCTATTGCCCCGTGCTAATCCATACATCAAATGGGCATCTGCCAACTCCGCATTTGTAAACATTGCACTGACTGCAAAACCACGTTCGTGATGAACACTAACCTGTTGATGCTACGTACTGATGTGCTTGATGCTAGTACTGTAGAGCAATGAGTCGCATGTCAACACAAGCACCGAAGTCAACATTACCTTCCTTCAATTGGGCCAACTGGCGGTGAATCGAGGAAGTACAGTACATACTGACGATACTAAAATGAGCTCTAATATGGAAATTAAGCGTTTCCGGACACATGTCCACATAACATCTTTCCTTTGTTTGTGTGTGAGGAATGTTTCCTGAAAGTTTGGCCGTACCTTTTTGTAACACCCTGTATATGTAATTTGACACCATTTTTATGGAAATAATGAAGATCTTTCCTTTTATCTGAGAGTTAAGTGATTTTTGACTGCACATTTGGCGCTGTTATTAATATTACACTCTGATTGGCTGAAGACAGGGTGGAGGGGAGAAGGAACTGTATGTCAGAAACAATGTACTCTGACATCATTTTTACACATCATTTAAATACTACACTGATTGGTTGGAAAGAGGAGGGGTATGGGGCATAAAGCACAACTGGTGTATTTACATCATCTTGGATTTTTAATACTGCGCTATGATTCGTTGAAGAAATGAGGTACGGGAATAGGAGAGACTTCCTACTCTCCCCTTAACACACTTGCGCTATTTCCGCCATCTTTGATTCTTCATTTTAATACTTTGCTTTGATTCGCTGGAGATAAGGAAGGGGTGAAGGTTTTCAATTTCCAGTCTTTGCCTGATTTATTTATTTTATTGGTTGATATGTCATGAGTTCAAGGTCATCAATGACATCAAGAATGCCGTTCAGAATCATGTGACGATCACGTGTTGATCTTGAAGGTCATTTCATGGTTAAAATGGATCAGGTAGTACATACCTAAACTACTCGTGACAGTACACTGTATTTTTACCTCCATCGACCGGCGTTGTTTCAGAGATTTCATCAATCTCCTGTATCCAGACACTGAATTTAATTCTCATGGGGTGTCAATAAGACCTCTTGTTACCGTACTTGGTGAACCACCAGCGTGAACATACAGTGCCTCACAAAAAAAGCAAAGCACCCAGAAGAGACGGTCGAATGGCAACGTAACTTCGTAAACTTTCACACCATCGGCGAGTATGTAAATGATCAGATTTACATCTCTCTGTAACAAGTAGAACGGCCACTAGCTGGCATTTATGTTGTTCGTGTTTAGTGTTGATACCGTGCAAGCCACTTTGGTACACATATCAAAAAAAGTTTTGCATCACCTAGGTTCCGAGAGTTAGGGAACCTGTACACGAAATTGCAATAGAGATCAACATAAACATCATTTACGCCCTTTTATTGCTCATGAAAACCACACATTGCATGTTGTACCACCATACAGCGAGACCTTCAGAGGTAGTGGTCAAGATTGCTGTACACACCGGTACCTCTGATACCCAGTAGCACGTCCTCTTGCATTGATGCCTGCCTCTATTCGTCGTGGCATACTATTCACAAGTTCATCAAGGCACTGTTGGTGCAGATTGTCCCACTCCTCAACGGCGATTCGACGTAGATACCTCAGAGTGGGTGGTGGGTCACGTCGTCAATAAACAGCCCTTTTCAATCTATCCCAGGCATGTTTGGAAGGGTTCATGTCTGGAGAACATGTTAGCCACCCTAGTCAAGCGATGACGTTACCCTGAAGGAAGTCATTCACAAGATGTGCACGATGGGGGCGCGAGTTATCGTCCATAAAGACGAATGCCTCGCCAATATGCTGCCGATATGGTTGCACTATCGGTCGGAGGATGGCCGTTACGGCGCCTTCCATGACCACCGGCGTCGTAGTCGGCCCCACATAACGCCACCCCAAAACATTAGGGAACCTCCACCTTGCTGCACTCGCTGGACAGTGTGTCTACGGCGTTCAGCCTGGCAGGGTTGCCTCCAATCACGTCTCCGACGATTGTCTGGTTGAAGGCATATGCAACACTCATCGGTGAAGAGAACGTGATGCCAATCCTGAGCGGTCCATTCGGCATGTTGTTGGGCCCATCTTTAATGACTGCAGGGTGTCGTGGTTGCAAAGATGAACCTCGCTATGGACGTCGGGAATGAAGTTGCGCATCATGCAGCCTATTGCACACAGTTTGAGTCGTAACAGGTCGTCCTGTGGCTGCACGAAAAGTGTTATTCAACTTGGTGACGTTGCTGTCAGGGTTCCTTCGAGCCGTAATCCATAGATAGCGGTCATCCACTGCCGTAGTGGCCCTTGTGCAGCCTGAGCGAGGCATGTCATCGACAGTTCCTGTCTCTCTGTATCTCCTCCATGTCCGAACAACATCGGTTTGGTTCACTCCGAGACGCCTGGACATATTCCTTGTTGAGAGCCCTTCCTGGCATAAAATAACAACGCGGTCGCCATCGAACCGCGGTATTGACCGTCTAGGCATGGTTGAACTACAGACAACACGAGCCGTGTACCTCCTTCCTGGTGGAATGACTGGAACTGATCGGCTGTCGGACCCCCTGCGTCTAATAGGCACTGTTCATGCATGGTTGTTTACATCTTTGGGCGGGTTTAGTGACAATCAACGTTTATCTTCAGGAATTCTAGGAACCGGGGTGATGCAAAACTTTTTTTTATGTGTGTATATGAGGAGCGTGGACAGCGTCGGTCGTTGAGTGCTCACTGCACCTTGGGTAGGAAACCAGCAGTAGCCGGACTAGGAAAGTACTGTCACGTGCATAGACTACTGTTAATACAACAACACAAACGGCTGCGTTTTGTGTGGTGCAGTGACCGGGAAATATGGACTGCTGTTGTATGGCATCACATTGTGTTCAGAGAATAATCGCGGTTCTGCACTACCCAGATGGCCATCGTCAGCTTGTATGGCGGCGACATGGGGAGTGTTCCATTCTTCAAATGGTTCTGGAGGGCAAAGTAATCTTACTAGCAACGTTACCCCTGGCGTCGTGGTGGAAAGCGATTGGGTATGACTACAGGCCACGACTGGTGATGACTACGGGAACTCTGAAGCCGCAATGGTACACAACGAATATCCTGCGTCCTCATCTGTTACCTCTCATGTGACAGTATCGTAGTATCATTTTTCAACAGGACAATGCAGGTCCATACACGGCACGTGTTTCTATGAGATGTCTCCTGATGCTGAAGTACTCCAGTGGCCATCAATATACCCAGATCTGTCCGCTATAGAACATATATTGGACCAGCTCAGACGTGAGCTCTGTTTCACTTCCAGTAACCAGGCTATCAATGACCAGTTAGAACAGTTGTGAGCCTGCTTGACTCAGGAGAGGACACAACGACTTTATGATGCTGCTCTTTCCAATCATACCAGCACATGCTTCGAGGGCAGTGGTGGTGCAACATCATACCGATAAGTGGGCTTCTACTGGCAAGTTCTTTGTAAATTTGACTTGATATTGTAATAACTAAAATAACACCACATACCGTCTCAACCTGGGATGTTTCATTTCGTTTCCTCCTCCCCTTCTGGGTGGTTGAATTTCTTGTCAGGCAGTGTACATTGTTCAAAAAGAGTTTTGCACCATCTGCGATTCATAGAAAGTGTATGGGCTTTGATTCGACAGGAGCTGAGAACGATACAATAAGCGTTACGAAACCAAAAAAGGTATGTTCACTGTGAAATAAAAACAAAATAATGAAAACATGAAGCTAGTTTGTTAGAAAATGCACATCTTTGAAGTCAGGTGCGAATACAGATTTATTTCCTGGGAACGGGGGCCGGCAGGTACAAGGATTAGAAGCGTGAACATGTTCTTATAGGCTTTGTGAGTCTAATTTTAAAATAAAGACACACACATTAGAAATTAATTTTATTACTGTCATTATCACATATGATACACATATTAGAAACATAATTTTGTTAGAATCATTATTACATATTGTAATGGTACTTGAATTACGCAACCATTACGGCACCTCATCTGAACCTCTCGATACCAGTACTATTCTACTGTGTTTCTGTAGAAGTAGTTAACATATTTATGAGACAACATTCAGATTTGATTGCATTTGTGATACATCGCTATGTTTATGTTGCATTGATATTATTCTTATGTGTATTCTTTCTTTTGTCACTATGATCTTTGACGTACTTGTAACTCTGATTTTTGGGCGCGTAAGCTATTATTAGTTAGTTGTTAGAGAGACGGACGTCTTGGACGTAATGTTGGAAAGACGCGTATTGTAGTCCGCTTATAAAATGTGAACTTAAACAGTGACTGTGAGAGAGATGTTTTCAAGTATGTTTTGTATTGTGAAGTGATGTTTGTGTGTCACGTGATATTGCAATTAAAAGGAAGTGTAACTTAAATTCGGAGTGCTGATTATTTTTTTACATCACCATTGTCCAGTAAAAGTGTAATCTCCAAGAATGTTTTATGAAGCGCATCTACAAAACGTTTGAATATAGCAGAATAAAACCTAGGGCTCTTTGCATCCGAGCTTGGAATCATAACCACCTAGATTTTCAACGATTGAGCCATGATTTTATGACGAGACCAGCGTGGGAAACACAAAAAGATGAGTGCCTAGTTTTTTGATTATTACATGAAATGACATTATTAACTGTGCTCTAATAACACCTTCCACATAATAACTTAGTTGTTGCCCGAAAATGCAGCATTTAGCAGCGTGAGCAACACCACAATCGTTATTAAATTCTGACCTTTGTAGTGGTAGGGTTGTTAGAATATGATGCAAGGAAAATTTCCTCTTGTTTTTTTCAACAAAAGCCGGCCGATGTGGCCGAGCGGTTCTAGGCGCTTCATTCTGGATCCGCGCGACCGCTGTGGTCTCAGGTTCGAATCCTGCCTCGGGCATGGGTGTGTGTAATGTCCTTAGGTTAGTTAGGTGTAAGTAGTTCTAAGTTCTAGGGCACTGATGACCTCTAGAGATGGGCAAAACTGTTCTTTTCAGAGATTGGATCAGAACTGTTCACTCCCTGAAATGAATTAGCTGTTTTTCATGACTCACCACTCATTTACAAAAGAAAATAAATGAAAGGCACATTGCCCTTTAAACTTGGTTTATTCCAGTACTATACCTGTATTTTGATCTTATTTGATCCTATTTTGAAGTAACATAGATAATGAGTAAGAATTTTGTATTGTTTATTGAAATTTCCACGATATGACAAAGTTTTTGATTATTGATTTATTTTGCACTAGCGTGGTTTTTTGGGTGATCGGAAAATGTTGTAGCTTGAGATTTACATTAACAATATATTTGGCTATAATGTATTAAAATTTCATTAACCTCATACAAATACATCACAAGCCATATATTTTTCCTTTCGAAGACGCCTAAAATCGCAAAATCCGTACCAGAATAAGAAAAAAAAATATAAATTTGACTGTAAAACGAAAGTGCTGCATATAGCCTTACGCAGAATAAAACAAGGAAAATATTGGTGTATCACATTTTGCGATACGTTTATCGGTTCGCTCGTAATTAAAGCGTAAATTCGAGTGTCCATAATAAAAATCCTATAGTAAGAGTAGTCATCAGGAACCTAATCTAATCAGTTTAAACAAATAAAAATAAAATAAAAACAATTGATGTATACATAACATAATAATGTAATATACATAGCGGTATTACTACGAAGAACAATATCCAGTGGGGACAACGATGCAGAGGCGCTGAGTCGAGCAGGTCGAGCCGCGAGCTGTATTACTGCGTGAGCTGAGACCGCAGAGACCAGAGTGACACCAGAGCCGCTTTGCTCGACGCTCTGGCTAGAGCCGAGACGGTGGGGTGAGCGTTGAGCGGGCGAGTTCCGAGGGTGGGGGGAGCTCACCCGCTCCGATACAAATCGTCCGCTCCCTTGCGAGCAGGTTTTTGCAAGTAGTTCCTATGTTATCCGCTAGGTGGCTCCTGTTGCTGGCATCAACTGCCCAGAGGGCAGGACGTGCGACTGAAACGATCGCCGACAGAGTGCGATGCGAAGTTAAGCTGCGCCAGACACTGCACAGTGCACACGGCAGACGACGCACAGAGACGGCCCGGCATATGTGAAACACAAAATCCAATGGGGCACTGCACAATGCAGGCAGCCAAGGTAGAAGCAGGGCAGAGGCCGGCGCTGGCTGTGTTGTGTGGCGTGCACTGTGCTCTGACCAGCAGAGGCGCTGCTGATATGCTCCGTCTCTCTCTCTCTCTCTCTCTCTCTCTCTCTCTCTCTCTCTCTCTGCCTGGGAAACGTTTGGAGCTACCGTTCTTTTTTTCTGAATCACTGATTGTTCACTCCTTTGAAAGATTGAACTCTATGAATTAGTTCAAGAGCGGATCCCCCATCTCTAATGACCTCACATGTTAAGTCCCATAGTGCTCAGAGCCATTTGAACCATTTTTTTTTCAACGAAAGATATACAACGCTTCGTCAGCGTTCATCGTTGATGCACTATATTATTGGATATATATCAATGCCAGACCATTTCAACGACCTGCTGAGAAGATATCTCTTCAGACAGCGTAAGGTTGAGAAAGATCTCTCCGCAGTGCTGGTTGTTACACGAAATGTGCAGAGTAAACAACACAGGACTCTAATATATGGCAGCGCCGTTGATGTTTTACAGGCCTCTACTAGAGACTTTTCCATATTACTGTACATTTCTTGCCAAGTTTGTAGCTCTCCCTTCAAAGCTACGAAACAAGGGATATCGTCTTTATATGGTTTAGCACTTGGCAAAACACGCTCTATATCTTTATCACTAATGTTTTGCGACAGCAATTTTTGAAAACGTCCGATTCTTTGTTGCTGAGTTGTAGGGATGATGCTGATGATGATGTTTGCTTTGTGGGGCGCTCAACTGCGCGGCCATCAGCGCCCGGAGTTATAGGGAGTCTTAATGACATTTCATTTAACAAATGATCGACAAAAGGTATGAACACTGACAAACGCTAATACTCTTCTAAAGGCTGGGTCTGAAAATTGGGTCTGTTGGTCTGTTCAAAGCATAACTGTACATTGCTAAGTAAACAGAGTGCCTTCTGTAAGCATTTCCGAAAGTTCTCCATCGATTAGTAATAGCGTCTATTTATTTATATATTCAATTAGCTCTTACCTGCGGGTTCGTTCGCGTACCAGCAGTGTTGTTAAGATGAGTAAATGTCGGAGAAGCACAGCTCGCAATGTGCGCCGTCCCCTCCACTGCCCCATCGCACGAAGCAGGTTTTATGTCTTTGTATGTCTATGGCATCACAGCTCCGACAGGAACGAATCGATTTCAATGCAGATTAATTATTTATTTGAGGACTAGTTTAATCAGAGTTGTCGTGACATACGTTTGTCACTGTTATATAAAGTAAAGAGTTTGCCGGCAGTAACACGCTTCCTAATCAGTATGTGACACTTAATTTGATGTCATATTGCAATGTAGATTTCAAAAATATCTACAAAAAAGTCTGCAAGAACGTACGTTAATTTTTTATGGTTCACCCAAAATGATAATTTTTTGATGTTTTTCGGATTCGCTGCGCCATGTGCAACTAAAAGACAAAAATGATGATTATGGGGCCCGCATCTCGTGGTCGTGCGGTAGCGTTCTCGGTTCCCGGGTTCTATTCCCGGCGGGGTCAGGGATTTTCTCTGCCTCGTGATGGCTGGGTGTTGTGTGATGTCCTAAGGTTAGTTAGGTTTAAGTAGTTCTAAGTTCTAGGGGACTGATGACCATAGATGTTAAGTCCCATAGTGCTCAGAGCCATTTCAACCATTTTGAACTAATGACCTCAGCAGCTGAGTCCCATAGTGCTCAGAGCCATTTGAACCATTTTTTTTTTTTTTTTTGCTCAGGATTATCACACACTTAGACAATCTTCCTGACGTCATCCAGTCTGTGAGGACGGTTCCTACAGCGACGCACTTCAGGTTTGCAACTTGTGCCTAGCATGCTCAGTCGTGCTCATTCAGTAGATACCGTAGGTCATTCCATTCGGTTGATTCCTACATCTTGGAGAAGACGTTCATAAGATGGGCGCGGTGTGCTCGACAATTACCGCCTTGATAGATAAACCCGTCATCGAAATGTTGACTGCAGGCTAAACAATAGGTCGTAGGAGCCTGTCTTGATATTGCACGGCCCTAAATTACGCTAGATAGTGATCAGAGGTGTCCGGAATCGATACATAATATGATACAGTCCCAAAACATGACTCAGCTCTCTTCTGAGCCCGTGGCTTTGCATACCTGACCGGTGCATTAGTGCCTGGTCGCTCCGCAGTTGGCGTGTTTTGTTCCAAATTTACTTGCTCATCGTTTTGCGCTTAGCCTAACACAACATTTATATAAAATCGTTATTGTACAGTTGTTAAAACATACCTGAGCAGTGATCCATCTGTGTCTAAACATAGCTTACAAGCTATGTCTGAAGACAATGTAACACTTTGTATGTCGAGTTTTTACAGACTGCAAAAAAAAAAAATCATCTTCCATTATACAGTTACAGTGCGGAGCGGTTCAGCACGGAGGAACATCAACAGTCATATAGTTCACTAAACGTTTAGGTCCTACCTTCTGCATGCTAGCTTAGCTCGGCAAAGCGTTGCGATGGCAGATCCATTTCGTTGTTTTGTTTGACAGTTTTTCCCCAGGAACTTTCTCGTGCGTGCATGAGAAGAGAGGTTCAAGATGCATGACTATGACCGGTTTAAGAAATTGGACGTTGTGTCACATCATGTTTGTAAGAAAGAGGCTATATATTTCTAAACGCGCGCGCTTGTGTGTGTGTGCGTGTATGTGTGTGTGTGTGTGTTTGTGTGTGCACGCTATCATGCGGCGAATCAGAGGTCGATGGCCACTGACGGTTCGGGAGACGTCCACCTTCTACGAGCCGCTAAGCTCCAAATCGGCCATCCAATCCGCATGTATTTGAAAATGTTGGAACGAACAAGTCTTAAATACAGTAGTAATCTCAAAGACAGAACCTGAATGTAGATGACTGACGAAGTTAGAGATATTGGTCAGCCGTCGGCTTTATGTAAGAACACATGAATTAATATTTATGGATTCTATTCATACATAATGGAAATCAGGTGATGCTGAGGGAATTAGATTATGCCTTCTACTTCGTGGAAAAGAAGAGTGCTGCATGTTAGGCTGTAGACTCCGTGACTGCCACAGTCTACGCAGCGTGATGGCTCCACCATCTCCTCTTCGGGGAAGACAAGTGTGGCGTATGGTTGGTGCCCTTCGATCTAGGCACACACCACGCAACAGTGTTTTGTGGGTTACCACCCTTTCAAGAAGCCTACAAGACGATGCAACTCATCGTGCCTGCGACAACCGCTTCTGTATTGAGAACACTAGATCCGCCGGATACAACCGGTACTTGCTCGCGTCCGTGAGCCCCGTGACACTAGGCAACTTCCCAATATTCCTCCGCTGGACATAACCCAGTATTTCCCCAGCTCGTGCTAGTTCCAGCCTCGACATCGACGTTGTACTTCGGAAGTGTCGCTGGTATATTCCTCACAGAGCAGCGCACGTCACTGTAATCGAGATCGTCGCTAGTGCAGCCTATACCGACCGTGCCTACGGCAGACAGAGAAAGCAACTTGCACCTACAAGAACTGTATCATGTTAGTGACGATCTTCCAGCAAATCAGGACGATCTTTACGTTGCCTTCAGCGGGAAACTGTTTCTGTTGCTCACGTTATCGTGTACTTTCTGTTTTACAATAAAGTTCTGGGTTAACTGGTCACTTTTCTCTTCTTGCATCACCCACAACAGGATACTACAAAAAGCAGTGAAATAGACGTGCATGTCTCCGAAGTAGAGTTACGTAGAAAGGCATGTGCTGAACTACGAGTCACGTCTATTTATTTGCCGTTATGTTTTCGGTTTATACAGCGAGATACTTGATGTAACACTTCTATGGATCTTATTCTTCGCAAAATTCCAGACCAGTTCTATAGGATTAACGTCTAGAATCTATGGTAGCAGTAAGAAGGGAACCGTTGTCTTACGCAGTTTTGTCAGTGGAATAAAGAAGAGAAGACTGGTACTCCTTAATTGGTGCCAAAATTTCGGCTTTCCTTGTGGATACGTGCATTTAATTTTTCTATCAATTTCTACAAGATAGTCCAAAATTTCCCAGTTATTGTCATAGATGGGAAGTAAACACAGAACGAAACTCTGGATTCACAACAACGAAACATTGCCAGCCACTGTTGCTTGCCAATATTCTTCGCATTTGCCAATACGTTTCGGACTGTATCACTCTACAACATTAATTCACAATGTAATGTGTATGAATACACTTACGTCACCGGTGATCAGGGGCCTCGCAGATAATTCGAGGACCTTACAAACTACGTCCACCTGATCCTGTCCTGTGCAGTTTCCATCCACTTTCCAGTGAATCCTACCAGTTGCAGTTGTTTCTGGAGTTCACCCTCCCATTTATTCTTGCTCTTCCGTAGGAGCACTTTCACTCTCGACTTCTTACCAACACTACTTTTGGAATAGCATCATCTGTCATCCTGCCAACATGTCCAACCCATTGTAGTAGCTTAATATTCCCTTTTTGTACATTACTGGAATGATTCATCATAGGTTATATTTCTTCATTGTTCAGTCTTCTCTACTCTTTTTCTTTCTCGTCTAGCTCAAAAATCTTTCTCGTGATGTTTCTCTCAAACATCATCAGTTCTCTCTATCATTCTTGCTGGTGAACAATGGTTCTATGCTTTATAATAGCACTGGCGCAATTACACAGATGAGTAGGAGAAACAAACCCATAATGGTCTAGTACACCGTTAGCAATGTGCTGCTTGACACACTCACGTTGATTAAATATCTAGGCATAACGTTGCAAAGCAATATTAATTGGTATGTAACGGCTGTAGTAGGAAATGCGAATAGTCGACTTTGGTTTATTGGGAGAATTTTAGGAAAGTGTGGTTCACCTGTAAAAGAGATCGCATATAGAACACTATAGTCCGACCCACGAAAGATGGCGGTTAGTGCATGCGCAGGCACGGCCGGGAATGAATGGCTTTGTTGACGATTCGAATCGACAGTTGCGATACGCGCATGCGCGTGCTTTCCGCTTGACGGAAGCGTATATCCTGCAAATTATGTCTCTCGCTTGTTTATGCAGAATTTATTATTTATCACCACCTAAGCAATGACAATTCGCAATAAATGAAATATAAATTTACTATACAATTCGCTACGATCACGTTTAATGCTCACATTAGGTACAGCATTCAGAGCAGAGCGCTCAGAACACTACTGTACGCTTATTGGCTGTCCGAGTATGTGTGACGTAGGTGCGCAAAACAATCCTAAACTCGACCACCATCGTTCGTGACTCCAACTATACTACCAACTATACTACAGCCCGTTGTTGAGTACTTTTCGGGTGCTTGGGATCCACAACAGGTCAGATTAAGGAAAGTCATTGAAGCAATTCAGAGGCGGGTTGCTAGGTTTGTTACCAGTAGGTTCGATCAACAAGCGTCGGAAATTCAATTGGGAATGACTGGAGGGAAGGCGAAGTTCTTTCCGAGAAGAACTAGTGAGAAAAATCAGACGCCTGGCATTTGAGGCTGACTGCAGAACGATTCTAATGCTGCCAGTGTACATTCCATGTGAAGATCACGTAAATAAGATTAGAGATATTAGGGCTCGTACGGAGGCATATAAACAGCTGTTTTTCCATCGCACTGTTCGCGGGGTGAAATGGTTCAAATGGCTCTGAGCACTATGGGACTTAACATCTGAGGTCATCAGTCCCCCTAGAACTTCGAACAACGTAAACCTAACTAACTTAAGGACATCACACATATCCACGCCCGAGGCAGGATTCGAACCTGCGACCGTAGCAGTCGCGCGGTTCCGGACTGAAGCGCCTAGAACCACTCGGCCACCGCGGCCAGCTTCGCGGGGTGAGACAGGAGAGGAAAAAACTAGTAGCGTACCCCCTGCCACACATTATACGGTGGCTTGCAGAGAATGTATCTACATGTAGATTGTATCATATGCCATCACTTTAACTTTCGTTCAGATTACCTTTGATTTCACGATAGTTTAACGCTTTTATATGATCTAGAAGCACTAACGATTTGTTGGTTTACTTCTAGCTGGACTTCACTCCACCGGTAGAAAAAAAAAGTTCAAATGGCTCTAAGCACTATGGGACTTATCATCTGAGGTCATCAGTCCCCTAGACTTAGAACTACTTAAACCTAACTAACCTAAGGACATCACAGACAGCAATGCCCGAAGCAGGATTCGAACCTGCGACCGCAGCAGCAGCGCGGTTCCGGACTGTAGCGCCGGCCCCACCGTTTGAAGTATGATCCAAAATATTTAAAGTTCTCATCTATCTTCAGCTTCATCTCTCTCACCTGTGAATCCCCATACTCATTGTGATTCATCCTTCTATTTAGTTCCATCACTTCCGTCTTTTCTGCATTGATACTCAGCTCCTCCTTACATACACCACTGCTCAGATCCTCCACTGATTTTATCATTTCTTTTCTTGACCGATATACGAGGGCTATCCACAAAGTACATTACGTTTTCGTTTGTGTCCGATAGGGGCGGGGCTAGCGCGGCCGTCTTGGTGTCATGGCATTCCGCCGCTCAGTCGGCATCCTGCCGTGCTAGTGAGAGGTTCGTGCTGTACTCCGTTGAGTTACTGTGACTGTTTGAAATGTCAGCGTTAATTGAAAATGCCGCGAAGTGTAAAGTGCGTGCTGTAATATGGTTTCTGACTGCAAAAAACTGTACACCGATAGAAATCTATCGGCAGCTTTGTGAAGTGTAAGGGGAC
This sequence comes from Schistocerca nitens, assembly GCF_023898315.1. Taxonomy (NCBI): domain Eukaryota; kingdom Metazoa; phylum Arthropoda; class Insecta; order Orthoptera; family Acrididae; genus Schistocerca; species Schistocerca nitens. The sequence goes on along the minus strand of NC_064616.1, from coordinate 655,657,611 downwards.
AACATAATCACTAAAGGTGGAGTGCGTCAATGGGTCATAAAATTTAAAAATGGCAGAACTAACGTTCACGACGAATAGCGAAGTGGAAGACCCAGCATAGTGACTGCCGAACTTGTCGAAAAAGTCGAAACCGCGGTCCGTGAAAACCGTAATTTCACAATAACGGAACTCTCTATGAGTTTTCCACAAATTTCACGAAGTTTGTTGCACGAAATCATTACCGAAAAGCTTGGTTACCACAACTTTGTGCAAGATGGATACCAAAAATCTTGACAGAGATTCACAAAAATCAGCGAATGGCTGCAGCGTTAACGTTTTTGGACGCTTACGAGAAAGATGGCGACTCATTACTCGATCGCATCGTTACTGGTGACGAAACATGGGTTAAGCATTTGAACTGCGAGACAAAATTGCAGTCAACGCAGGGGGGGGGGGCACACAAATTCCCCCCAAAAACCCAAGAAATCATGCAGACTATGTCTGCAAGGAAGGTGATGGCGACTGTCTTTTGGAACAGAAAAGGTGTGATTTTTGTAGATTTCCTGGAAAGAGGCACTACAATAAACTCTCAAAGGTATTGCCAAACTCTGCACAACCTCAGAAGAGCAATACAAAACAAGCGCAGGGGAAATTTGGGCTCAAAGATCTTGCTGATTCACGACAACGCCCAGGCTCACACGGCAAATGCCACTCGTGAAGTTCTCGAATCTTTTAAGTGGGAGTTGTTTCCTCATCCGCCGTACAGTCCCGACCTGGCACCGAGCTACTTCCACTTATTCCCAGCAATGAAGAAGTGGTTGGCTATGCAGCGTTCTGATGACGACGCACAGCTTCAAGAAGAGGTAACCACGTGGTTGAAGGCGCAGGCGGCCGAATTTTACGACGAAGGAATTTCCAAGCTCGTCCATCGCTACAATAAGTGCCTTAATTTAAATGGCAACTATGTAGAAAAGTAGTATTTAAGTGTGGCTTTCATCTGTATTTAATAAAAAAAATTTCCAAGAATTTATTTATTTTTAATTCCAAAACGTAATGTACTTTGTGGATAGCCCTCGTAGCTGTCATATCATTTGCATGTACTGCGACTTCCAGCTTTCTATTCTGATTGTTGCCCTTTCCTACTCTTTTCATGTCGCGTACTACTTTTCACGGACAAAGTTGAACCAGTGGAAAAATGCTCCTATCGGAGCATAAAAATGCAAATACGCCCGTGTTTATTTAAAAGACTCTGATTGAAAAACAAATGGTTCGAATGGCTCTGAGCACTATGGGACTTAACTTCTGAGGTCATCAGTCCCCTAGAACTTAGAACTACTTAAACCTAACTAACCTAAGGACATCACACACATCCATGCCCGAGGCAGGATTCGAACCTACGACCGTAGCGGTCTCGCGGTTCCAGACTGACGCGCCTAGAACCGCACGGCCACACCGGCCGGCACTCTGATTGAAAAGTTGGGTACCAGCAGCCTCATTCTACCTTCCTCAGCAAGTTTCAAAATTTTTCCCAAAAATTTTGGCATGCGAATATATTCAAGCTATTTTTTAACATGCACCTCACCTCAAACTCCACGCTCCACTAACTGTAACTAACTCACTCACACCCACTAGTCCATCGCTGTTAAGTTGCTCATACTCATCCACTTCCAGTTGGCCTTTCTCACTCACTAATTCAGCACAACTTATTGCCATTATCTCTTTGTGCCTCTCTGTCACTGTGTCTGTTGTCACAGCAACAGTCCATTTCTTTATCTCCTACTACTTCAGTCTCTTCTCAATGTCGCACTCTCCCTCTTTCTCTCTCTTACTGACAGAAAAAGTCGCAACAGCAAGAAAGAGTTGTGCAACACAAACGAAAGTTGGTAGGCGTATTTCTACGTCCGAAAGATTATGTCTATTCCATTCTCGTGCCAGTCGCATAAGAGTGGTGCTAGTAGCGCCACTATGAAGATGCAAATCAGGTTTGTATTAACGGTCGTGATCGTTAGTTACCTTTTAGATTGGACATGGTGAGTTGATGTTAGTCAAGAAAGCCTTTAACGTGACAAAGATGACATTATCATCACCTCACTTAGTTTGAGTGAGGTCGTATAATAGAACTACTAGAAGCTGGATGTTGCTTCTGCGATACTGCAGAGAGTTTTGGCTGGAATGTAGCCACTGTATGGGATTGCTGGCAGAGGTGGTCACGAGAACGTACGGTCTTACGCTCTAAACCAATGCCTGGACTTCATTTCGAACAAAACTAGTATAAGTGAAATGGCAGACTGAATGAGAATTACTGCTATTTTTAATGGAGATTCAGGTAAGTATTTTTTGAAAGGACAGCAACACACTAATGTGTATGCTTTTAAGAGTATAGTAATATTTAATGCATGTTTAAATAGGCTTTATTTTGAAATAAAGCTTGTACATCGTGAGAGAAAACCAGCATATTGACACAATAACAGTTCCTTGAACCTGCCTGTGCATATATGGAATGTGATGAAGATTTTGGTCTCTCTAAAAAAGCAAAGAAACACTTAAAACTTTATTTGTTCCCCAAGACAAGGTGGAAGCCGTCAGACAAGTCAGCGGGAAGTTTTGCATGGTGAAAACTGAAACAGAAAACTCTCATTCAAATAAAGCTATGGATGCCATAGCAAAGGGCAACGTTTCCAAAGACACAGAAGGAAACAAAATAATACAGAAGAATATCAGGTGGATCTCAATCAGTAAAGAAAAACCTCTTACAGTGTAGTTCACATATTCACTAAACAGTGGTCTTGAGGTTACAGGAGAGACTTTTACGACTCCCAATATTGGGCTACCACCAACACCTCCTCTGCAGCCTTTCCATCAAGATGAGTTTGAAATAAATTTTCGAAATTGAAAAATCTTCAGGAGATATAGAACTACATCTCTCCACTTTCTCATGGGTTCTATAACAATACATCCCATTCCCAGATAGCAGCTACCATGGGTGTAAGAAGAGGGAGTGGAAACAGAAGAGGACGTGATCAAAGAAGGAGACGAAGAAAACTGAGCCGGCCGTGGTGGTCTAGCGGTTCTAGGCGCTCAGTCCGGAACCGCGCGACTGCTACGGTCGCAGGTTCGAATCCTGCCTCGGGCATGGATGTGTGTGATGTCCTTAGGTTAGTTAGGTTTAAGTAGTTCTAAGTTCTAGGGGACTGATGACCACAGATGTTCAGTCCCATAGTGCTCAGAGCCATTTCAACCATTTTTGAAGAAAACTGAATAATGCACAGTAATGGTATAGCGTTACGATTGTTTCCAAGGAAGGACATTCATCAATAAATACCACAGAATGAAATGATTATGATACTACAGACACTGGCACTGAGGGGATTTATAGAAAATGACAATGAATAATCTCTCGTACGGGTTGGAACCACATTAAAACAATTTCGTTTTGGCATTTTAATTCAACTTACTATTTACCTATTGTTTTTCAGGTTTTTATACCAACTTCGCTTTAATTACACACACAATCTTGTTTCATAATGAGCCTACACTGTTACTATGTAAATCATGTGTATTGTAAGAAAATAATCTCAAAAGTACTGCACAGTAGGTAAAATGTTTTTGCACCAGTACCTGTTTAACTTTAAAATGTTCTAAAACGCAAGGAGTAAAAATATTTTACAAAATTTATGAAAAGGTAATGCACAAGCACTACGATCTCCAAACATACCTACGACTATGCACAGACTAACTGACCATTAGGAAAAAAGTATCTAATGTTTCGATAGTGATTCGAGACATGTTATAAATAGCCATTTAACTTTGGCAGTAACCTACCCAGTTTGCTTCAGCAAGCACTTGTACCACTTGTACTCTCAGCCCTTCAATTAGAGCACTGGACATCAATGATGTGGTCGAGCGACTTGCTATAATGCATACTCGCAGCCCGTTTATTTCGGCAGTACGACCATCTTCATCCATATCAGCTTCTGTGAGTAGCACACCATAATCATTAATGGATAATATCTACCTCGCCCAAAAATAAATGGTAGAGTATACTGGAAATTCAACTGTAAACATGCTCCTAATATCAAGGGTACAGTTAGAATTTAGTGCTCGTTACCTGTCGTGAGTCGAACTGAAACATTTTCTCCGTGACATGTTTGATTGGGGGGAAACCTCATAAAACCTCGTATTCAGAATCTAAATAAAAATGTATGCTTCAGGCTATATGATCACCGGAATAAGAACATCGAGTATTACTACATTCTAAATTGTGATCTGCAACTGAAAGTATATAACGATATAAATCAAGTAAGTGATCTAAAGACAATCAAAGAGAAAACTATAGAGCTGCAGGAAACAGAATTAGAAGAGAAAATCACTCCATGCAAGACATTCCGAACAGATACCAGACAAGAAATAGAGCATTTACAATCTTCCATGAGAAGGAAAAAGTCTGGAGACAGGAATGAATATGTTGGCCATAGGTGATAAAACTTGAGTTCAAAAAGCAGTACGAGGCACAGCCTCCTGATGACACGAAAGCAGCACAGCTGAACGTATATCAGTCACATCAAAGTATTACTGCTCAGTCACTACCACTATCCCAATTTAAAGAAGACGTAATAAAAATCATGCCAAAATAAAGAAGTCCAAGAGTAGACGGTAACTCTATGAACTTTATAACAGTTTCTGGCGAACCACCAAGAAAAAGTTCACGGAAGTTGCAGTGGAGAAACAACAGTGCAGATACATAGTCTATACTCCGTAAAAAGAACCCGTAATTATCATACTCATACTCATGAAAAAGAAGCCACAAAGAATGACTGATTTCAGGTCGTTAACGTAATTATGCGCAAACTAAAAAATAACATCTTTTGTGATAGCAGAAAGATTAAAACAAGCCCTTCCAGACATCCTTGTGATGGAACGGATACGTACTGTAGCCAACAAAAGCATCTTAGATGGAACTGTTCGTTAAGCAGCATCAGACACACACGTTAGGGAAACTGAACATCATTTTTAGAGAAAGCCTTCGATCAAGTCAGTCGTCAGTACCTGAGGAGTGGCTTGCAATATTTCATATTTCCACAAGCAACAATAGACTTACCAAATCAATAACAAATGGTTTCTAAGTTGCAAATAAATGACCATCTTATACAAGCATTCACAATCCAACGTTCCTTCAGACAGGGTTGCTTTTCATCGCCGATAATGTTAATCAATTTAGAACTATTAATCCGTAGGGGTTATCACTCCTTCATATCAGGACTACAGATTGGTGCGCGATAGTTCACTGTCAATGCCTATGCTGATGAAGTCACCATAATACTTACTAAACTCCAAAACATGTGAAAATCTCTGACATAATGGACGTGTACAAGGAAGCAGTGGGGGCAACTACGAACAGTTATAAATTGTAGATCTTGTGGTTCTAAGAAAGCGCACATACCATGCTACAGCCTTTTACCTATTTACCAAATGTGCTGAAATAGAAATCTTGGGTATGAAACTAAGGAAGAAACACCCTGTAACACCTGTTTTTGACCTGTTTTGTATCTGTACCGATATTTCTATGTCAATTTGGAGTATTGCTTCTGTATAATGTTGTATCTGTCATGGAAATTCTTTGACTATATATACATGTTTCAGTTAAGTGAACTTTCGAACGATGTTGTTTAAATTATGCTTGTGAAATTAAATAACCACTGAAATGATTGTTATGTAATGTACTATAAATGACTTGGTCCATAATTAGGGAACGTAGGGTTGAATGTAAAAGACGCAGGGAAGCCCCGCAGCTACGGAAGTAGCCTGGCGGAGTGGAGAAGGCGTGGCTGGCGCGCAAATGGCAACTCGTCCTTCGTGACGTTAAGAAGTCTGGGCTGAGCAGTGCTGTTGTTAACACCTCACTAGCAGTAGAGCTTAAGGGCAGTATTTATGGGCCTCGGATGCTGAATTTGGTTATACCATTACCATGGCATGGTTTTTGGCCCCTATAAAGATATTATTTCGACGCCAAGAAGATCAGTAATAGGTCGAAGCCAACAGTACTGCCGTGACAACATCGCCAACAGGTTATAAGCCACTGCAAATTGCGCCACCAGTCTCCCACTACATTGTTTTGTTTTTGGCACTCTGTAAATGAACTAGGTATTTGCGAAAATTGCTTGATTTTAATAATAATCGTGGTGTTACTAAAAACTCTATCTTACACCCGTGATTATTCTAAATCACAAACCTGGACAGGATTCCTATCCTAGTGAATTTAATTCCAAGTGTCCTAATTTATTATGAGACAGTGGATGAACTTGAATTTAACGTTGTGTTGTTATTTGCACAGCCAATTATAATTTTGAGTAGGTCAAAAGACGAAGCACATTTGTTATTTAAAGAGTTACAGTTTATTGTGCTTTACTTAACTAATAATTAAAGATAAGAATACTTACATTTTCTCATATATACTGGTGTAGTTTTGATAATGAGCATGGTTCTTAAAACCATGAAAGTTTAAGGGTCCTCATGTACCAGCCTAGTTATTTAATGAGGCAATGCAAAGGCTCCTTCTGAGTCAGTTTAGTTAGATTTGCATTCTGTTTAGTTGCTTCAAACCGAGTTTAAGAAAGAACTGTTTACTGTGTTGTGTATTCTAATGCGAGTTGGTTAATGCACAGGCATAGAGACCCTGTATTAGGCAATGAAGTTATAGATTATGATCAATACTAGACCCCCTGATTTAAATTCAGGATCATTTCAAGCTTTTCTCTGTTCAGTATTGCTACTAGTTTTGTGTGTGTCGGTATCTGTTTTTGTAAACTGTTGCACCTAGTTCATATAAGGCATGTGTTGTTGAGAGGCATTTGTTCCTCTTTACTATCTCATTGGTCATTTGCTTATCTGATTATTAGTTTGTAGCACATTTAGCTCCAAGGTTAGGTTACTGTGTTGTAGTGTGAACAGATATAAGAAATGAGTTTAGTGTGTGTGTGTGTGTGTGTGTGTGTGTGTGTGTGTGTGTGTGTGTGTGTCAAGGAAGGTTAGGTTAGCTTTGGCATTGCCTTCTGCATTATCATTTTGCTTGGCACAAAAGTGCCTAATTAGGCTGGCGACCTGTTTTAGTATGTAGTGTTATAACTTGCTTTTGTGTTGGGGGAAAGTCTATTCCTGATCCACCATTTACTATTGTTTATGCTCTGCCGGAGTATTTTCGAAACGAATTCCAGTTTGATTGCTCTGTTTCCATTCGGTTATCTCACGGTCACAACTTCCAAAAATTCCTCGCAGTGGTACAACGTTAGCATCGATTGCCGTTTAAGGTGGTCGGTTGTAGCGTTACAACCCGACCAACATGATTTCAATTCCAAAGAAATTGTAGAGAATATAATAGAGGCTCTGAAAGCGAATAGTACAAGGAAACTGAGCGTCATTCAAAGGATCAAACGTGTCTAACACACTGGCCCTGTCCAAAATGTGGTATGTTGCACAAATCATAAGTGCTAGTAGAAAATACATTGCACAAATAAAAAGAAACTACATAGGTTGGTTCATTTGGAGGGGTATGTCGTTACGTGTAGCTAGGGTTCAGCTGATGGAATCACCTCGGTTTAACATATACTGAGATACAGTTCAGTCCTTGTCATGAAAACTATAATACACTGAACAACATGCAAGTCGTCCGAATTTACTAAATACTGTACGAGGTACTGGGGCAGAAAACATAGGTTATAGACGGCCGCAGTGTATGTATTAGAGAATATTCCTAACGAAAGGCATTCTACAACAAAGACAACAATCAAAAACATTCATAAAAAACACCATGTGCTCCAGCATACCAGATTAAACACAAAGACTTAAAATGGAAGAAGGATGGTCAAATCTCACCGACAAATGCATTAAGCAAAGCGATTCCAACATCCAAGACAAAGACACTGACATAGTTCATAATTTGTTTCGTTAACTATGTCTTTAACAAGGATCGAAATACATAGCGGTTAGTCACTGCTGTGTGTGAGTCTTAGGTACCCGCATATTCGTAGTTGTGGAATGAGTTTAACAACATACGAAAATAACGAAATAATAGTAGACTGATGGACGATTGTGCAAGTGTGATGTGATGATTTTAGTAACATCTAGTTAGTGGAAATACCTTCGGGAATCAGAGAGAGATTAGAAATAAAAGAATATTTGATGGCTTTTAGGACTGGCTGTGTTCTGCGAGTTGCTGGCTGCTTCACACATCCACAGCATACTGCCAGTTGGTCTTATCAGGGCTGGAGACTGAAGTGTTACCTTGACCATTGGTGACCATCTCTCCCCAACTCCTCGACCATTGCTGGACGGTAGTAGGGGGATAAAGCGGGTATCGCCCCACATTGCAGTTTGACTACATCAGGAGCAAGTATACACTCAGCGGCAAACGTATTGTTTCTTTTGATCGACAGGTCCTTAACCTATATTTTCGCTAAGATGATCATGACTCCCTGGGGATAATTTGCCCTTTTGACTGACAGGCCATAAACCTATCGATTGGTTGTTTCCCAAGAAAACCCCACCTCTCCTCCTCCCCCTCCCCCACCAATCTGGGAAGTACCCTCTGCCGATAGAAGCATGCTTTTGATATCAACTTCAATGATTGATTAATTAATTAAATCGATCAATACCTGTCCCCTTCTGGGAAACCTCACAGCCTTCAGCCTTCCCTGCCCCACCAGGATATTGGCAAGAAAACGGCTCAGTTGATTGGCCATTTGGAGGGAAATCGATTACAGTGTATGTTAATATTGTTTAAACAATTTAGACAATGTATGGAATTTTGTTTATTTTAACAATTTATGACATGCAAGACCCTGTATGAAATATAATTTATTCCTTTATGTAAAGAATTCGGCGGGAAATCGATTACAGTGCATGGAATATTGTTTAAAAAATTTAGACAATTGTGGAACGTTCTTTATTTAAACAGTTTATGGCATACGAGGTGGTTGGAATACTTAAACAATTACAGTGCTTCTTCATTCCGATGGCGTAATGAAAAACGCAATTACATCGTCACAGGTCGCTTAAATATATCTGAAAAACTTTTTCGCGTCTCGCCATCCGCAGAAGCTCCCAGGCCGCGCACCTAGGGCCCCACGTCGGCTGCCTCGCCGCGCCACACCGGCGAAAGCTTTGGGAAGTAGCGGCGCGGTCGGGCTTATGCTCCGGGGTCTGGGAACGACCAGTGTCCGTGTCAGCCGCTACAAGTAGCAGCGAATCGGATACCGGCGCATGCGACTGACCCCTTCCTTCCATAGCAAATACCTGATTGGAAATCAGTTCTGAAATACTGTTGAAGTTAATATATAATTAATTTCCGGTGACATGATTGTGATGTAGGGAATATAAGGCGGACAAAATAGCTATTTCACAAACACACAAATTGACAATGTCACAAATCTAGTAGCAGGCTGGCTCGAAGGACACTTAAAAAAAGAGACAGATTTCTGCATACAAAGTGAGTGAGAGAGAGGCAGCTGTAGTTTGCTTTGCAGATGACATAGGAACTAGCATGGGATATTTGATTTCGCCATGGGCTCTAAACTGCCCCAGGCATCCTCGTGCACCTCCATGTGGTGCATTTCACGAAATGGTACAGCACATCCTGTGCACTCTTCTCCCAGACCACAAGAAGCGCACCCGGCCCCTCGAACACCACCGGCACCGACGTTCAGAGGTCAGTGAAAACCACTGCCGTGATCGCAGCCGCAGTCGTGAACAAATGTGTATGCTAGAGTGCACCATCCCCAGCCACGGAGGGTACCCAGGGATAATTGGAGTGGTAGGAATTCTGGTGTTATCAATACGTCCAGCACAAACATCCGTCATTTTGAATCTTTCCTCACGCAGCACACACACACGCACACACACATCCACTTCTGTCGTGCTCACCCATTACACTGGTCAGTTCGTTAAGCCCTTGTTATGTGAGCAAGATCAGACTGGTACATTGTACAACAGGCTGAGCTGATCCGCAACTTCCAGTCGCTGGAGACTCGTGTCCACCGCAGCTGCCATCTGCAGTGCACTGCGAATCAAGCAGCTGTGGCTTGGATGTATACAATAGTTCTAAACGATTCCACCTCAACACAGACCCACCAGCTTAAAAAATGTACTTTACCCAATAAGAAACGGTGATGTTGTTGACCATACACCTCGAATTTCTCATGTGAAATGTAGATTTCTCCCTTTTATACAAGTAATTTTCGAAGACAGAAGAAATCAAGGGATTCTCGCGCTCTCACATCGCCGAAGTATCATTACTTGTTGTGAAAATCCTGTAACAGTATGGGATAGACAAAATTGCCTTGCAGTGCTAAGATCTACCTCTATCACAGGGCGCGTCCTCAGTTTCGAACTCCTTCTTAAAGTAGCCAAATGCCTCGTAACATACGAAGTCTCTTCAGGTAACAGCACAGAGAAGTTGTAAATATAAAGTTTATACTATGTCGTCGGCTGATACTCGTATCCGAGTTTTCATTTCTCTCCTGAGATTTCCTTTGTCACAGTTCAGGCGTGGAGGTGTCGTTGATGGCTTAGCAATCCAATCCTAGCCTGGAACAGGCGGCCACAGACATTACAGCTGATGGAAGGTGGAGGACGTGGTTGAGCCTGGAGGAGTTTACGTCTCTGGCGTTTGTCATTCTCCATTCTTCGACGTTCCAGCTCAAAGTTTTGAAGAGCATTTGGGGTAACTGAGCGCCAGCGACTTCGGTCTTCTGCTATTGTGGACCAGTTACTCGGATCGATGTTCACGTTTTTCAGATTTTTCTTGTACTGATCCTTATAACGTTTGAGAGGGGCACCTCGTGGCCTTTTACCTGTGCTCACTTCTCTGTACAGCATTTGGCGTGGAAGTCTGTCATTTTTCATCTGCTGGACATGTCCTACCCATCTGAGTTGATGCCCAATGATAAGAGCTTCCAGGCTATGCATTTTTGCTTTCTCTAGAACAGCCGTGTTGGATATGAAGTCATTCCATTTCTGGTTCATGATATATCTTAGCTTCTGTTGGTTGAAGCGTTCTAGTTTCTTCAGATCGCAGCGATATAACGTCCAGGTTTCGCAACCATATAGCAGGGTGGAATGACTACAGCTTTGTACACCATCAGTTTGGTGTACAGTGTTAGGTCTTTATTCAGGAAGACACGCTTTGTAAGACGTCCAAATGCTACATGGGCAGCATGTAATCTATTCTCCACATCTTTTCCAGATGAGCAGTTAGATGACAGTATGCTTCCCAGGTAGAGGAAATGGTCCACTTGTTCCAAGGGTGTATCATAAATGGATATGCTGAAGTCAGGAACGGAGGAGCCAGGAGTTGTCTGCGCCATCACCTTTGTCTTTGGAATATTGATGGAGACCAAATCGTTCGTACGCCCTGCTGAAGGAATCAACTGACAGCAGCAACTCTGCAGGTGAATGAGCTGGAGAAGCATTGTCATCAGCATACTGCAGCTCTGTCACACGAGTGGTACTGGTGAGCCTTTTTGAATGGAGTCTGGACTGGTTGAATAATCCTCCATCAAACCTGTACTTTAGTTCTATTCCTGCATTGTTTACGGTTGTCTCGTAAAGCATCGCTGCCAGATACAATGCAAATAATGTTGGTGCAAGAACGCATCCTTGTTTAAGCCCACTTGGTATTGGGAATTCACCAGTCGTTTCATTCTGGCAGAGGATGTGTCCAATCATATCATCGTGGAGAGCTTCAATCAGATCAACAAAATGTTCAGGGCAGCCGAAGCGTTTTAAGACCATCCACATGGCTTCTCTGGGAACTGTATCAAAGGCCTTTTCTAGATCGTAGAAAACAAGTAGTAAAGGCTTTCGCTGTTCTCTGCACTTCTCCTGTAGTTGTCGTGCACAGAAAATCATGTCAATTGTCCCTCTTGAACGTCGAAACCCGTATTGAGACTCAGGTAGTATAGTCTCTGAAAGTGTCTGGAGGCGATTTAAAAGGATTCTTGCAAACATTTTGCCAGTGACAGAGAGTAGAGATATTCCCCGGCTTCTATCGCCCTTCTTGAAGATGGTGACAATTGTAGAGTTCTTCAAGTCAGCTGGTACCTTGCGGGTTTCCCACATTAATAGAATGAGTGAGAAGAGTCTAGTTTTTAGAGGCAAGCCGCCACCCTCAATAAGCTCCATCGGGATGCTGTCAGGTCCAGGAGCCTTCCCAGGTTTCACACTCTTGAGTGCCTTGCAAAATTCTTGAAAAGTTGGACAATCAGCCATACAGGGTTTTGGAGGTGCTGTGGGACATTTTTGAGAAAATCTCCAGCGGCAGTAGAAGGGCGGTTTAACAGTGAGCTGAAGTGCTCTTTCCAACGATTTAAGACGTCCTGACTTTCAGTAAGAATGGTGGAGTTGTCAGCAGCTTTCAGTGTTCCTGATGAGGAGCGGATAGGTCCATTCAGCTCTTTAATACCAGCGTAGAAGCCACGCAGGTTCCTTGCATCGGAAAGATTTTGGAGTTCTGTGGCATTCTGTTGCCACCATTTGTTCTTGATTACTCGTATTTCACTTTGACATTTCTGCTTGAGTTCTTGAAAGTGAGCTTTCTTCTCTGCGCAGGACGGATCTTGAGCAAGGGATAGGTAAGCATCCCGCTTTGCATTGATGATGGCTTGGATTTCTCCATGGTTGTCATCAAACCAGTCACTTCTTTTCCGTGCACTAAAACCAACAACATTCTCAGCAGTTTCTTTGATGATGTTCTTTAATGTGGTCCCTTCTTGTTCGACGTCATATGTGTTTGCTGGAGCTTTGCTAAGTTGTTCAGACAGTATGTCTTGGAAGTGTGAGCGAACGTTTTTGTTGTTCAGGTAGCTTATGTTGAATTTTCTGCGTGGTGGGTTTGAAAAGTGGGATCGTGGCTTGCGATACTTTGGTACTCTCAAACGGCTGACTAAAAGTCTATGGTCAGTCCAGCACTCATCGATGTTTAGTGCTGCTTTTGTGATGAGGATGTCTTTCTTGTCACGCTGTCGCGTAATAACGTAGTCTATAAGATGCCAATGTTTGGAGCGTGGGTGCATCCATGTGGTCTTATAGCGGTTACGCAAACGGAATTGGGTACTGGAGATGGAAAGCTCGTGCTCAGCACATAGACCAAGAAGTAGCAACCCATTTGCATTGCAGTTTCCCACCCCTTGTTTACCCATGACGTCTCTCCAAAAACGGTTGTCCCGTCCCACTCTGGCATTGAAATCACCAAGTAAAATTAATTTACCTTGAATGGGTATTTTAGAGAGAGTACTGTTCAGTTGGTGGTAGAACTGATTCTTTGTGTCTTCATTAATGTCTAAAGTAGGAGCATATGCAGAGACGAAGGTGATGAATCTGTCTGAACCAATGCGTACTCTAAGAGTCATCAGTCTTTCTTTAATTGAGACAGGTGTAAGTCGAAGGTCTTTCACTATTTTCGTTTTTACGGCAAATCCTGCACCATGGATGCGTGGTTCTCCTGCATCCTTTCCCTTCCAGAAGATGGTGTACCCTGAACGTACCTCACTAATGTGTCCCTCACCTGAGAGTCTTGTCTCACTCAAGGCAGCTATGTCTATATCTAGCCGGGCTAGTTCTCGGGTGATAAGAGCGGTTCTTCTCGCTGGTCTGTAATTGTTCACGTCCAGAAGGGTCCTGACATTCCATGTCCCTATTGTCATAATCATTTCATTCTTCTTTTGTTTACGTCCGCAATATAAGGAGTGACCTACTGGGTGCGGATTCCCAGCCCGGTTCAAGTGTAACTTCCGATGTTTAGCCCACATTTTATAGGGCCTTCCCCGTTCAGGGTGGGCAGCGGTCATCCTAAATAGGCCTGCCAGTCGCAGATGCAGGACCGGATTCCCGAGTAGTCACACGAGTTCTCAGGAAAGCGACCATCACACAGCTGCCGCCAATGTGCAGGTCCAGACTAGTAGCTTCCAGCCTCACTCGGAGCCTGCTACCATCGTCCTTATCCCATCGCCACTGGTCTTTAGAGAAAATGACAGGAGAAATTGCCATTTGCGTGAATTTGTTTAAGGTGGATTACAGCTTGCGAGGAAGTGACCCACACACTATGATTCTGGAACAATTCATCACGACACGTATGTATGTGACATGTGACTTCAGGTACTAGAACTGCAACGAACTGCCGCGAGCTCAATGATGGCTGAGCGGCGCCTTTACAGCCAGTTCGTCTGGCATGACCTCTTCCGCCTCCACAATCGTTGAGAACCTGGGATATAAGATTCTTCTTCCGCTCGCTTCGCCGTTGGGTCGAAGGGTAGATAATAGATACTAGAGAGGAACGTGAAAGACACCCTTGGGCCTCGGAAACCTAATACCGTTGGGGTCGAAGAAACCAAGAGTTGGCCGAGGGGGGCCGGATACGAAAGGAAATAGGAGAAGCCTGACACAAGTAAGTGGAAGTAATGCCAGGCTTAGCTAAGGGCCCGTGTGGTTGCCACCCACATACTCCCAAGACGGGAGCCCCCTGCGGAACTATGTATCACTTTATAAATTCAGTAATACATATGATTTTGTGATGATGGTTCTCTCTCCCTGCGTAGATGGAAGATTGAAATTTAGGTAAAAAAATATCGCTGCAATGAACTAGACGCCAAGTCAAGAATCGTATCTTTTGTACGCTAACCATTTCTTCCATCCACCATGTGGCACGTCAATGATATCAAGTTAATATGCTATTAATTAAATTGATCATGAGTATGGCGAGTAAGTTTTCTTTTTCTGTAGTCTGATTACACTCGCCAGGTAGTTCAAATGGGAACCCCTGGAGGGAAGACGATGTTCTTTTCGAGGAACACTATTGAGAACCAATATTTGAAGCTGACAACTGAAAGATTCTAGCGCTAGCAAGGTATATTTCACGTAAGGACCGCGCTATTAAAAACACGATCATAATGACTTTGTTACCGTCACACTGCATAAAAAGCGATCTTGTTTCTACAGGCACACACGAGAGTTGCTGATAGCGTTACGCTTTGTGGTGGAAATGCTGTCTGCGATCTGGACTCAAGTCTTTTCATTCAACCACATACTTGCGTTGGATTCTATGGAGATTCTTTTAATGATTACAGCCATTACTGAATCATGTTCATTGCACTCTCATATCTCAAAACGATTCACATTTTTCGAACCTATCTGCAACAGCAAAACTCCAATGTGGTTTTTAGACAGTCTCTCTCCATCTTGTAACTGTTCCTCAGTCTCTGCCCTGCCATCCCTGCAGCTTTGCGCATGTGATCACCCCAATTAAAGTTGGAACTGAACAGAGGTCAGAGAGCACTATATCTACCACCTTCTGCAACCTGTGGAGGAACAGGGTGAGCTGAGTTAACACGACAGGATTGTGTTTTGACCACTCAGTGGAACTGTGGAAATTTTATCGTAGCTCTGCCAATCATGTGTAGTGTGTAAGGACAGCGCAAAAACGAAACTTTCTCCTGCAACATGAGGTAATATAAAAGATAGTGCAGGAACTGTAAGAAGGATGAGGATTTTGCTACTGCATTGTGTCTCCAGACTACATACAGATACTGCAGTCCAAAGGAGATCTGTGTCCCTCAGGATGCATTCACGACTGTCACCCAAAAATTCTCTCTATCATCACTATTTTGTACCATCCAACAGAGACAAATACTGTAAACTATAAAAACTCTGCTAACAGCACCTGGTAGAGAACTCGATAAGATTGTACCGTGTCCTTGTCTTCCGGTGTATACATCAAAACAAATACTGTCTGTATGCTGGCATTGAGCATATGGGGCTATCGTATTAAACATGCAAGTCTTGATCCACTCAGTCACCTGCACAAACCAGTGTAATAAAGTTTCATTGCCTGTACTGTAGACGGTCCATATCTCACAGACTATCAGTCGCAAAAGTGGGTCCCTGTTTTGCTGTCTGATACATTTGTTTTCTTGTACTAACGTGTTCAAGCAGCGTATTAATACAGCTTTGTACACCACCACACATTTTGATTTTCACACCACAACTTCGAGGTCTGTGTCAGGTTCTCAACTGACATTAACATGTTTCACAGAGACAGACATATAGGAAACACAGCATACGCACTGCAACTGTAGAATATGTGGTTGGAGGTGACTAGATGCATTCGAGTACAATGCAATACTATGCCTTCTGACAAGAAAAATTGTGCATTTGCGCTCAGTGTTGGCAACTGTACTACGTTTACAAGCAATTTTAGAATATGGATCGAGACGTGATATCATGATCGCATGGGTAGAAAAGACGAGAAATCGATAAAATTACGAAAAATATCGGAAATGCGTACAAACTGAGTGAAAATACGCCGAAAAGGGGAGAAATTGAGGAAGAACTTGCATGTCTTCTTCTTGGTGAAGAACAATTCTTGTACATGGGAATGAGTATGTGACAGCAAGAGAAATATAAGACAATGTTGACATGGAAGCACTGGGACCCAGCGAAACAGTCATTTTATCATCGACCGCGACAGAACCGTTGGAATAGAATGTTTAACATGGATGACCACCAAATGTAGAGTAATTAATTTGTATATGTCGGATCACATGCCCTTAGCTAAAGAGCGTTGCATTACCGGCTGGAGTGGTTATCGAAGAGACCAGTGTGCTGGCTGAGCTCGATAGAAGCGGACACGCGTGTGTGTGTGTTGCGTGAGATAAAATTCAAAATAACCGTGTTTGCGCTGAACGTATTGATAACATTGGAATTTCTACCACTCCAATCGTCCAAGGATCGCCCTCCATGGGCGTGGTTGCTGCACTCTAGCAGACAAGGGGTCACGCCTGCGACTGCGATCGCGGCGATAGTTTTCACCGATCTCTGAACATCGGCGTCGGCGGTGTACAAGGAGACAGGTGAACTTCGTGTGGGCATGTAGGTGGTGATAGCAGTGAATGTGCGGGTGTTCCATCAATCTCCGACATATGCACTGGATCATGAGTTAAGTGTGTCGTGTTTAGTGCGTCTCAATACATTGCAGTGGGCTCTGTGTTGCAGTGATATTTGCTGTTGCCTCAATCCATTCAGAAAGTAGCCGGCCGGAGTGACCGAGCGGTTCTAGGCGTTACAGTCTGGAACTGCGCGACCGCTACGGTTGGAGGTTCGAATCCTGCCTCGGGCATGGATGTGTGTGATGTCCTTAGGTTAGTTAGGTTTAAGTAGTTCTAAGTTCTAGGGGACTGATGACCTCAGAAGTTGAGTCCCATAGTGCTCAGAACCATTTGAACAATTTTTTTTTGTCATGCAGAAGTGCCTTCGTTCTTCTGAATGTAACGGAGAGAACTAGTTTAGGAATTCAATAGTGCTTTAAAGACCCAATCGCGACGTCGAATTCCCTATTGATAGCGATCTCGGACATCTAGCTGAGACAACGTATTATTACGGACTGGATCGCGGTTTAAGTGTGTCGAGCTTAGTGCTCCCTGCCGCCGTTGGATAAGCACCAGCCACAAGCAAGTCGTATTCTTAGCTCACTTATTTGTTTCATCGTTTAATTCTTAAGTTCTTTGCGTATTTTGGGTACTTGCATAGTTTAATTCACAAATTTCGGGCGTATTAAAATATTTGAGAGTTGTAGCATCGCGTTTTAGTACCCGTATAATGTAAATTCGCGTAGTCGTCAGTCATCTGTTTGTTTTGAACGGCATGTGAGACAAAAGAGAGGAAAACTTGATAGGGATGGATAGGGACTGCGCCTGTTGTGTACGGATTCAGGGGGAATTGGCCACCGTCCGTAATCAGCTGGAAGCTGTGTTGGCTCTAAACAAAGAAAAGTGGGAGGTCATCCACATGGGTACTAAAAGAAATCCCATAAATTTTGGGTATACGATAAATCGCACAAATCTAGGAGCTGTCAATTCGACTAAATACTTAGGAATTACAATTACGAGCAACTTAAATTGGAAAGACCACATAGATAACATTGTGGGGAAGGCGAAACAAAGACTGCGGTTTGTTGGCAGAACACTTAGATGATGCGACAAACCCACTAAAGAGACAGCATACATTACACTTGTCCATCCTCTGCTGGAATATTGCAGCGCGGTGTGGGATCCTTACCAGGTAGGATTGACGGAGGACATCGAAAAAGTGCAAAGAAGGGCAGCCCGTTTCGTGTTATCGCGCAATAGGTGTGAGAGAGTCACTGATACGATATGCGAGTTGGGGTGGCAGTCACTGAAACAAAGGCGGTTTTCTTTGCGGCGAGATATATTTACGAAATTTTAATCACCAACTTTCTCTTCCGAATGCGAAAATATTTTGTTGACACCCACCCACGTAGGGAGAAATGATCATCATAATAAAATAAGAGAAAGCAGAGCTCGAACGGAAAAATTTAGGTGTTCCTTTTTCCCACGCGCCATTCGAGAGTGGAATGGTAGAGATGTAGTATGAAAATGGTTCGATGAATCCTCTGCCAGGCACTTAAGTGTGAATTGCAGAGTAACCATGTAGATGTAAACACATCGCAGAGGACTCTCTCTTGCATAGGTATTTGTTGTTGTTGCTACTATCCCATCATGTGGTAGACACCTCCCCCCCCCCCCCCTCCTTCTTCATCCTGGTGTAGTGCAGAGAACCAGTAAACTTAGGAATTCTATAGTGGTTTAAAAAAGAAAATACACTTAGCAGACCTGAAGTGGTTGGGAAATCTGGAACCGTGACGGTAGAAATTCACGTCAACTTTTGAAGTTCCAACAGTCATTTCGTACAACTCCGCTGCCAATCGTGACATCAAACAATAATAGGTTTGGATTATTTAATGAATTTTCTCTTCAAAAACAAAGCACTGTTGTTTATGCACGCAAATTACTGTGCTGTGTCGATCTTTTTTTATTTCAAGTAGTTTTATACTGTGTGAAGCAAATTGTTTAAAAGCTGTATGAACGATTTAATTAATATTTCCCATGGCACATCTTCTGAAGCAACATTTGTGATATCTTCAAGATGTGATACTCCGCGCCAGATTTAACAGCTGAAGCAGTTCGTGAAATGCACCACAAGGAGGTGCGCCAGGGAGGCTGGGGCAGTTTAGAGCACATGGCGAAATCAAATATCCCATGCTAGTTCCTATGTCATGTGCAGAAACTACATCTCTCTCTCTCTCTCTCTCTCTCTCCTGTATCCAATAACATTTTTTTTAAGTGTATTTCGAGTCAGCCCGCTACTAGTTTTGTGACATTATCAATTTGTTTGTGTGTGAAATAGCAACTGTTTACGCCTTATATTCCTTAATTATTTATTAAGTTCCGTAGTATTTCAGGTTTGATTCCCAATCAGGTATTTGCTTTGGAAGGAAGGCGTCTCACGTGTGAGCTGGTATCCGACAGGTTGGTTCATGCATGCAGACCACTTGAGATGGCGGTGGTCGCCGACAGGTAGTGTTTTTGTTCGGGGTGGGGTTAGCTCGCTGCTGCTTGTAGCGGCCGGCACGGACACCGGTGGTTCCATGCCTCCGGCGCAGAAGCCCGAGCTCCTCTCTACCTATCGGGCTCTCGGCGGTGTGACGCGGCCCGGCAGCCGACGCGGGCCCAGGGTGCACGGCCGGGGCAGCCTGCGCGTGTGGTGAGACGTGAGAAAGGTTTTCAGGTGTGTTTAAGCGAGCTGTGACGGTGTAATTGCATGTTTCTTTACGCGATCGGAATGAAAGAGCACCGCAATTGTTTGAATATTGCATATACCATCTTGTATCCTGTATATTGTTTAAACAAACAACGTTCCACAATTGTCCAATCTGTTTAAACTATATTCCATACACTGCACTCGATCTCCCGCCGAATTCTTTAAATAAATAAATAAACTATATTCTATACACGGTCTTGTGTGCCATAATTTGCTTAAATAAACAATATTCCACACACTGTCAAAATTTGGTTACACGTTATTCTATACACTGCAATCGATTTTCCTCCAAATGGCCGATCAACTGAGTCTTTTTCCCGCCAATTTCAGGGTGCGGGAGGGGAGGGGGTGGACTCGGGGCTCTGCCAGAGGGGGCAGGTTAATTGACAGATCGATTTAATAAATTAGTCAATCAAATTGATATCATATGTCTGCCTGTATCGGCGAAGGGAGTTCCCAGATGGGTGGTGGAGGAGGAAGGGTGGCTGAGGAGAAGAGGTGGTGGATTCTTGGGAAACGACTTTACCGAACAATAGGTTAAGGACTTCTCAATCAAAAGGATGGATTGTCCCCAGGGGGTTATAGTCCTCCTAGTAGAACATTAGGTGATCAATCAAAAGAGAACAATACGTTTGCCCCTGAAAGTATAGTTGCCCCTGCTGTAGGCAGCCTGTAACATGAGGCGAGGCCCCAACTGACGGTGTGGCCAAGGCGCATGATGTACGTGAGTGCTCGAATTTCGGCGAAGTTTGAGTCGTATGACTTGTATATTTCGGCGTAACATAAGTTATTGTGAAATAATAGATATCTTTTGGACACAACAAATGACTTTAAGATGCCTGGGAAGTAAATACGATCGATTTATCAGCGTAGGAAAATGAGTTATTGTTTGGACGTGGATAAAGTATCAGTATCAACTTGTAAATTAATAGTTAGTTTATATTACGTATATTTTCATAACACTTGTAGACAATTAGTATTCTTCAACTGTGTGATACTCTACAGCTTTTACATACCGATGTCGTTTCACTGCGTTTCGTATTTTTTGTGCATACCAGGCACGCTCTTGTTGAATGATCTATCAATGGCATGGGATCTATATGTTTCGGTAAGTGACACCAAAGTTGCGCAAGGAGTCTCATTGGTATGTCTCTGGTGGATAATGGTGCTCGTCTTCTACAAACTTGTGACGGCACGTTTTGCAATAATGCTTCTGCTATTTGAAGTCTATTCTCAGCGTAATTTCGTTCTTTTTTTCACTTTTTTGTTGAACAGAATATTTTAATTATAAGAGTGCCACATCGAATACATAAAGCGAGATTTTTCAGGGTTAATACCAATCATTTCCCTTTTGCAACCAACAGTACATTTTGATTTGACAGTAGGATTTCGTTAACTTTCGATTTGTTCAGGCAGTTCTACACTCTTCTGCTTTATAATAATAATATTAACGTCCAGTTTATCCTTCCACTTCAGTGCTAATGTGCCGTTGCAGCTTCTTCTTATGCGTTCCCCTTTTCTAAATTTTGAGTTAAAAAATCTCGCGGAATAAACTTTCTGTGAAAACGCACTGTTTCATAGCATTCGTGACATTTTAAACTAAAGTTAGAAACATTTTCGTCGAAGAATTATCGATGTACAAAGTGTGACCTTTATTTAGTACTGACTTTGATAACTCCATTGCAACAGCTTCAATTGCATTGTAATCAAGTTCAGTTTTATAGCTTCCTGAATATATTTTAACATTACAGCAATAGCCCGATGCTGACTCGCACAGTTTGTGAAGTTTTATCCCAAATCTCGTCCTCCTTGGAGGATTACATTGTTTATAAGACACGTGTCCCTTAAACTCCATTAACGGTTCATCGATTGCAATGTTCTCTTCCATTACACGTACATCTTTGAATATAACAGGCGTCATTTTACGTAATTTATTATATCATGTTAGTCATATCGTTATTTGTAAAAATGTTTTGAATGGCATAGTTTTCCTGAATATCAACGCGTTTCTGTGATAGCTCTGTTAGATGATTACGTCTGTTTCCTTTTTTTTTTTTACTTAAACCAGTAATATGCATAACGCAAAGTATATTTTAATTTCATTACAACTGACAGGAATCCATGTCTCATTAACTTTCTTTCTTATATTTTCGTTGATTGTTGTTTGTTCTGCATACGGATTTGTTTCTACGACAATATTCTCCCAAAACACTTCGTGAAACATAACTTCCTTGTTCTTCAGCCTAACCTCTCTAAAACTGATGCTCTTATGCCAGAGGCCTCCGTATGCTCCAAGATTTTCTGCTTTTTATTTACTTCTTTCCTCATACAGAAAACACAATATCGCTACCATCACTATTATTATCGGCAGCATCTACCTAATCATCGTCGACAATAGTAACACACTTATCACTACTAGCATCAAAATGGTGTGCTCTGTTTACTGACATGACAGGTCAATGGGTTGTTTGTTTTAAGAAATCATAACTGACATGTGAACTCAAAGAAGGAATAAACGTAACTGAAGTAAGAAAACGGTTCAAATGGCTCTAAGCACTATGGGACTTAACATCTGAGATCATCAGTCGCCAGCCGCTGTGGTCGAGCGGTTCTAGGCGCTTCAGTCTGGAAGCGAGCCGCTGCAACGGTCGCAGGTTCGAATCCTGCCTCGGGCATGGATGTGTGTCATGTCCATAGGTTAGTTAGGTTCAAGTAGTTCTAAGTCTAGGGGACTGATGACCTCAGATGTTAAGTCCCATAGTGCTCAGACCCATTTGAACCATTTGGTCATCACTCCCCTAAGAACTACTTAAACCTAACTAACCTAAAGACATCACACACATCCATGCCCGAGGCAGGATTCGAACCTGCGACCGTAGCAGCAGCGCGATTCCGGACTGAAGTGCCTGAAGTAAGAGACTGTCGAGAACTGCTGAACCATGCGTTCGACTCTAGTTGTTGACGTTTGGCCTGCATGACGTACCACAAGCCAGGCTCGCCTTGCTGACGTGTGGTACGCACGACGAACCAATACACAGGCTCATGCTTACTGTTTATATGTCAACTTCCTTACGACTCTCATTCGCGATTGTAGGACACGGGTTGATGTGGGATTTCAGTGTATCTGTTAAAATATCTTAGTGATAATCGTTTGACATTTTAAGTGTCGTATTTACGTGCATCTTCTTGAAAGGGGGTATTTGGAAAAACCGGCGAAGCAATAAAACGTTACCTTAAAATTGTAAGTAGAAATGGGAGGTGTTCATACGTTGGAATGTTTACAGAAAACATCACGACGTCATTAATTTAGAGTAATTCACCAGCGCCCCGGTCACGAACTGTAATATCGAAGTTTCTTATGTCATAAATTATGTTAATATTTCTACAATTTTGCAGAATGCCATGACGTTATATTAATTTAGCCACACTCAAGTCACATCAGTGTAATGTCTAAGTGTCTTACCCCTCATAAATTATACTAACATTATTCGCCATTTTTTAAGCAGGGTGACTCTGCTTCTGATGATAATCCTTTCGCTACAGCGTACAGACATCGAATGAGGAAGCCCACTCAATTGGAATAATAATAACGTGGAGGAGGTAGATGGGATGTACTTGACTACCACTGGTTTAGAGAGAGGAGAGGGATGGGGAGTGGGGCATGGTGACCTTCATTTAGATCATTATGTGGACTAGAACTCTGATACTGGATGGGTGAAACTGATTTGTCATGCAGTTGCCCGAGAGGCACGGGCGGGGTTTCAGGTTACACAGACACCTTGAATTTGATCGTCGGGCGGCAATGATCCACTACTATTAACAGCGTATCTTAGGTAAACACATACCATATAAAGGAATTTTGTAATTTCTTCTTGTTCATAATCCCTATACTGTAGTACCCGCAACTACAAAAGTTCACAATTGATTGTGAATCTTCACAGTTGCAGAAATTAATACAAAACTGGTATTATATTAAAACTTTGCCGTCCGCAGGTCTCCTAAAAATTTATTCGCTTGGCGCCGGCAGCGTTAAGTCGGATTACTTGGCTTGTCGCCGGCCGCTTGTCACCTTTCACACAGTATCCGAATGAGTATGCTGTATTTCGTAATTTTCGTCAGATTGTAAACTTTAAAATTTAACCGCCCACGCCCCTGTACCATTCCTTCAATTTCAGATGTTTTGACTTAGATTAACCGTTTCTTTATACTTTTTGGAAAAATAATCAATTACGAATTCCATTTTGACAAGCCGGTCGGCATTATCTGGTTTATTGTAACTGTAGGAAAATGTAAAAATGATCATATTTGTCTGAATCGGTTGCGGGACATGGTTTTGCGAAATATCGGTGTGTCTATCAACGGATTCGTTGACAAAATCATCGATCCATACTTTTTTTACAATTCCCATAAGGATAGCAAGTCCAAACCATTTTCTAAGTTCGGGGTCCTGTAACGTCGACAAATTTGGCATTTTTTAAATCCAGTTCCCTTCTATTGCAATTTTGACTGTCGTACATGTTGGTTTCGTTGCTAATATATTCAATTACATCGTTCCCAATATAGAATTCTACGATATCCTCGACGCTCTGTGTATCTTTGGGAAATATGTTTGGACACGGGGATCATTCAAATTTATTATTGGTCCTCGGTAAATCAAAGTCTGACCACTGTACACTGTCTTCTTCGTCTGACTCAGCCGAATCAGTTAGCAATCGTAGCGTTCGCCGAATTCTTCTTCGTCGTATTTCACCGTCTTCCTTCGATTCTGCTTCACTTCCTTTTTTTTATATCCACTGTCTTCTTCCCAATCACCGAAGTCGTCCGGAACGTCAGACAAGACGTCCGCGCATTCACCGTAAATAATCGTATCGTCTCTTTCGTCCGCCATGATGAAAATGCACAAGTACTTATAAAAACAAAAAACTTGTTGACGTGTGTAACTTATTGTTACCTAAACAAAACACCAACAGAATGCAAAAGATACTAACGTGCTGTCGCCGGTCACTGCGCGATACTATGCTGCTCACAACACCACTGTGGTGCCGCCGGCCTCTCAGCGATACTATGCACATGACACCACAGTTGTGTCGCCGGCCGTCGACCGTTATTTCGCACACGACACCAATGTGGTGTCACCGGACGGCATAGTGTTAAAATAATTAAGACTCATAAGATAGAACATCGCAACGTAATACTAACACATAACATTATTTGAAAAGAAGATTCAGGGTTTTTTTAACATAAACCTTTTAACTGTCTGAGCAGCTGACATACCACTGGTCAACAAACGAACATTAGCGGCTCAAGTTCTGTGCTATTCACTTTTTCTTGCATTTCTACACACTCACTTTGTTTTCATATTCACAAAAACAAAATAATATGAAATTTCGATAATAATGAAGTATCGTGAACATTACACCGAAGTTATTGTTGACATTCACAGTCTGGCTCCGTAATCTTAAAAACAATCTAGATAGTACGAAAAGAAACACGTGCAACGGAGAACCACAGAACATTCTGCAAGGCATCATTCCAAACACATAACGATGTTTTAATTTCTTATTTCTCAACAATGACACAAAACTAAACTGAGAATCGAATTCGAGACATAATATCGCATACCAAGCAAGAATCAACCCACCAAACCAACCGCTCACACAAACATGATATGGAGTAAGACATATTTTTCGACAATCGACATACATTAAAATTAGATCTTTCGAATTTTCGACTTCGCTGTTCGTAACGGGAGGCGTACCGTGCAAAAATAAGGAAAAATGAAAAAAAAATTTTTTTTTAATGATCCGTCCGCTTGTCTGCTGCGTATAGAGCTGACAATGATGGAGAAGTCAGCATTGTACTGTGACAGGTCTTCATTATTACTCCCACGTCGAAAATAAAAACGTTTTTTCGTTAGCGATTAAAGGGTGGGTGGTTTCTAGATGGCATTTGCAGCTCGTGCATAAATAATAAGTTCATGAAACAGTTCAAACATCGGTAATGCTAAGGTGTATGCTGTCTTTGCAAGGAGCGGGTACGAAAGTTCCCCCACTTACGATCCATTTTCAACATACATTACATTCACGACCAGATAGCACACCAGAAGCATAAAGCCTAATTCTCAGCCAGTTTCGAGAACACAGCATTGAAAAATGTTGGATGATCTTTGATGATGATCTTAATATGTTCAGTTTATTTTTGGGATCCGCAGAAACAACAAAATACACATTTCCAGTGTAATTCGTTGCAGAATGTCTTTCGCACAAAAACATAAACGGGGAGTACAATTCACTAGTTGGCCGTTATCAGGGAAATCCAGCCTTCACAGAGCAAATTGTCAGCGTAACAACCAGTCCTCGTAAAGCGAACTGACAGTGTACCAAAAGCAGTTTCGAAACATATCATTGAGAAATCGAGGAAAGGCTATCTATTTCTCTATTCGTCCCGTCGTCTATTTGGTGCTTAAGATTGGCGAGAGTTCTGCGTCAGAGCTCCAGGCATGTCATGCTATGCTCCCTCTAAGCCATTGCCTTGGAGGATCTATCATGTTCAGTGTGTGCACTTCAAGTGTGCCGTATAGTACTCAGAACGCCCCGATTGGAGAAAGATTCTAGAATAATGCGCCTAAATAATTAGCTAGTCGTTTCCATTACAATGTATGACGGCGGAACGCCTCGTGAGTCGTCGACATGTGAAACCATAAGTCGAGAGCGTTTTCTGGAGCGGCTTACGAAACGTAATACAGCACCAGCACCACGCCCTTCAGCCAGTTGATGGCGTTCGTTAAAAACAGCATCTGGGCGTAGAATTTCGTCCGGCATGATAGAATCTGGCTGTCGCCGCACGAGGAGCGCCAGCATATGTTGCATAAGATCCCAGCACGTCAAGCAGGCGCATCCAAATCGACGACTGCACAGTGCGGGGACAAAGGGTCGTGCGTGAGATGGATGGAATGGTGGCACCGGCGTGTGGCTAATCTGCTGTTCACCACCCTGTACCACAAGGAACGAGAGTACGTGGGGAGGTATGGGGTGTGGAAGGCCCACCACACACTGGTCCAGCAGATTGTTCGGTGCCGCTGTTTGACCTAGTTATGGGTGGTTGTGCTTGATAGAGGCCGTAACAGTCTCTCGTGCTCGGCGCCGATAGGTCCTCAGTCATGTAACTCAGTTCGAACAGGAAATCTCTGATGTGCCCGGGAGACAGAGCTATGTGACCAATGGCGACCGCTGGTCGAATATCTCGGGGTGCTACGATCTGAGGCAGGGTCCCAGTTAAGCTGTCGTTGGCCGCGGTCCATGCGAGTCGCATCGTCTGTGGGTATCGGTTGTGGACAGGAGACAGCCCCAGACCTCCGGTGAACGGTGGCCTCGTTAAAGTAACGTAGCGACTTTGAATATCTGATCTGCTCTCCCAAATTGTCCGTACACTGCCTGGAAACTATGGGCCATGGTGACGCTGAAGGGAAGGACGTGCACAAAATAATTAAGTTGATGTAGCGTCCAGAGAATGAAATCCATGTGGCCGAATTTGTTGTCACAGAGCAGCGTACGTGTCCGTTGTAGTAGCCAGCGATATGTGGCCATTGCAGTTCTGTGCACTGTACTTGTGAACTGCACTAAAAAAAAAAAAAAATGGTTCAAATGGCTCTGAGCACTATGGGACTCAACTGCTGTGGTCATCAGTCCCCTAGAACTTAGAACTACTTAAACCTAACTAACCTAAGGACATCACACACACCCACGCCCGAGGCAGGATTCGAACCTGCGACCGTAGCAGCAGCGCGGCTCCGGACTGGAGCGCCTAGAACCGCACGACCACCGCGGCCGGCAAGGAGATCCCTGTGGCATCCACTGTCCAAGAGTGTTGTGTTCGGTCCGGCGGCTGTTGACCATAATCCTGGAGCGCGCCCCATGGATTAAACGTAAGACCACCCTTGCTTGCGCCTGTAAGAGGTCCATGTGCTCAGACATGAGGCGAAGAAGCCCGTGATCGATACAGTGAAAGGCGTGATCAAAAGCGACGGGGACAAGGACGCCTCGGAGGTTGCAGGCCGCCGCCAGCACCATGACGTCGCGGTAGGCGCCAAGTGCCCTGCGGATGTTGTTGTCGCCGCCTAAACATGTCTGGTCAGGATGGTTCATGTCTCCGATTGTGGCCTGAAGACGTGTGCAAAGCATCTTGGCGAAAAGTCTGTTATCTTCGTTCAGGAGTGCAGGAGGACGATAGTCATGAGAGTGGTGTGAAACGCTCGGTTTTAGAACCAGTATCATGATGCCGTTGAGGAAATTCATGGGGATGTTAAAATCGTCATGGAGGAGGTCTTGAAACATCTGAATCCACTGATAGCCCATCAAGGGATAGAAGGCGACGTAGAATTCGTTTGGTAAGCTGTTCACTCCCAGTGATTTGTTCCAGGCGCTGCGTGCCAAGGTTGATGACTCTTCAGCGATTATGGGAGCCGAGAGCCGCAGGGCGTCGTCCTGGGCCACTACTCTGGGGATGGGCAAATTGTGCAGCACGCCTTAGTACTTCTAGACGGTCTGTGGGTAATTGGAATCAAACGTCCTGTAATGCTGGGTGAACGCTGCAGCCATGGCACACTGCGTATCGGTGCTTCTGCATGTACTCATGTTATAAGGCGGCGCTTGTGGCACAGTCTCTCTCGGATGACATGATATATGCATGTCATTTTGGTGGGGATGGTATCCTGCACTCTCGCCCGGAGTCGAGCTCCGTCAAGCTGTTCTGCAGTAAGACGGATTAGGCGATCTTTGAGACGACTTACTGCTGTCTTCCGGTCTCGTGATGGTGGCTGTGTCATTAGTTTCCTAAGCGTTGTTTAACAAAATTCCCACGTCACCGGGCGCCAGCACGCTCTGTCGTATCCATCCCATGAGTGTCCATTGGAGGGCCGCCTTGGCGCGGTCGAGCCACCAATATAATGAGGACGGTCGCACGTAGCACCGATCTTCCGCCAACATGCATCCTCGTACAGATAGAAAATGTTCAGTGACCATGGACCATTGCTTCAGCATGTGAGCTGTTGTGGGAGTGTGACAAAAAAGATGTATGATAAATGGTCAGTGAAGGCTGTGAGCCACAGTTTCGTGTTCCTTGTCGTGGCTCGACGTCCTCGGGAGACGTATATCCAGTCGAGGAGATTGGTGAAGTGGTCGGTATAGCCACAGCAGTCCCCGTGAAGAGACGCCACGTGTCTTCGCGCGCCACATCCCGCACAAGTGTCTGTAGCGCTAGACAAGAAGAGTAGCGAGGCGTTTGGTCCTTGGGATCCTGGACGCTATTAAAATCATTGCCTATGACGTAGTGTTCCGTATTCCCATGGAGCATTGGAGCAATTTCGTCGGAATAAAAGGTGATCCGTTCACCACAGCGAGATGTCCCGTAGGGCGTGCATACATTGACCATACAGACCACATCCACTATAATGGCCAGGCTTCGTGCAGATGGCAGACACGTGAAGTTCGATGCCTCGATGCTATCACATAAGAGGATGGCACCATCGCTAAATGGAATGCTGTAGGTCATGTGGGTGGACTTCTTGGAGGAGAGTGATATCCAGGTCCACCATCCGGAGCACATTATGGAACATGCGCGTTTTTTATGACAGACTGCATGCCGTTGATGTTGGCCATATCCACATGTTGGATCGGGACATCTTAAGGCG
The DNA here is from genome assembly GCF_023898315.1 of Schistocerca nitens. Classification (NCBI taxonomy): domain Eukaryota; kingdom Metazoa; phylum Arthropoda; class Insecta; order Orthoptera; family Acrididae; genus Schistocerca; species Schistocerca nitens. The sequence goes on along the minus strand of NC_064616.1, from coordinate 655,628,282 downwards.
GAATATGTAGGTGCAAATGACAGCCCTTCGGCGGTAATGTGGCCGCTTAGCCAGCCAGCCTTGTGGCACGCTTGTTAAACATGGCTCTTCAGGTGAAGGACTCCCTCAAAGTGGGGCGCCAGCCCTGTGTGGTGGAGGAGGTGTCTGGTGCGTCTTTTGCCTCCATTTCGACAGCCCAGTCACCGAGTGGAGAAGCGGTCGGTGACGGCGTGTCGTCACAGGCAGGGCTCTATCGTCTGGTCTTTGTCTTGAGGAGCATCGGTCCTGAGGTCAGCTAGGGTGGGTGAGGCCACTGTCCTGTCCATGGCGTCGGATGCCTGCCTTGGGGCGATTCTGGTAAAGTCCATTGGCAACGACGAGTCAGAGATGGTGTCGGCAGCTTGCTCCCTGTCTCCACCCTGTCGGTCGTCATCCGTCGAGAGACGTTTCTCACGACGCTTCGGCGACCGCTGTTTCCAGCACCGTGTGTCCACCCTCCGTCGAAGGGCTGGGCTCAGCACCTTCGGCCGTGAGGTCGGCGCCCGGAACCGACGCCCCTAGTGCGACGATGGTTGTGGTGGTTGCGGGCGTCTTGTCTTTGAAGGGCGTCTCTTCGTGCGGTGCCGCCATCGCAGCGTCATCGGCGGCTGAGCTCGCATTGGCGTGCGTCTGCGTCATGGGCGCGCCGGGCGCATGTGCATGCCGGCCACACCGCTTCCATTTACGTTAGTGGTAACACGGTCGGCACCGCTGTCTGCACTGGTTCCGAACGTGGGACCTGGACGAGGCGGCGCTGTAGGCAGTTAGGCTGGACGTGGCCTTCCTGTCCACAGTCGGAACATATCCGCGGTTGCCAGTCATAATTAATGATGGCTCGGTAACCGCCGATGAACATGTTCGACAGCAGGTGTTTCCAGAGTTCGAGGCACACCTGTCGGACGCCACTGAGGAAGTGATGCTTTTCAAATGTGTTCCACTTCTATTCAGTGTAGCTTAAAATCATACCAAACGGCCGTAACGCGTCACTGACGAACGCGCCCAGGACTTCGAACGGTAGTTCGAATATGTGCACTGTACGCACCCCCATGCAAGTGTGGTCCGTTGTTACCGTGCTGATGTTAGCGTCAGCACGACGAAAGCGATAGCCGTTGGTGGAACGTCGAACACGGTTGACACACATCTCTTCACTCGTCATCTTGAGGAAGACTGTACTGGAAATGATAGACAGACAGATGCATATCAGCTAGTGGGGATCGACATGCATGTCGTCTCTCAAAAACCGTTCCGTTTAATAGGACTTTCGACGCACGTAAGATTCGTTGAACGTGAGTTTCACCATTGCCTGGCTAGAAGAGAACGCCATTTCTAGTTAGAGCTCTAAATCACAGCAACCATCGCGGCACCTCGCGCAAGCGAGTACAGAAACTCACGTGCAGAACGCTGCACGTGAGCACTATGCGACTTAACAGCTGAGGTCATCAGCCCCTAGAACTTAGAACTACTTAAACCTAACTAACCTAAGGACATCACACACATCCATGCCCGAGGCAGGATTCGACCCTGTGACCGTAGCGGTCGCGCGGTTCCAGTCTGAAGCCCCTAGAACCGCTCAGCCACTCCGGCCGGCTACTATTCTAAAACTTGTAGGCGAATGTAATTAATAACATTTATTTAGTAAGTACTTTTCGCAATAGTATAATTAACGATCAGATTCTATTATTCCGCGAAGTTATTAACGCCTTGCCATCTATGCTTACAAGTGCTGTGCTAGTATTTATAGGACAAATCCCATTTACATTAATTTTCATGAGTGTAGCCTATGTTGCAAGAGAAAATTGCGCAGGGCTTGAGTGAAGAGACGGGCAGCCATATTGTTGTATCCATGGGCTCCACGGTTAGGCTGTAAGGTCACATTACTGCCAAGGATCACAATGTGAACATTTTGGCTGGCCAGGTCCATTGAATGGTACAGTGATTGTTCCCTAATGGTGATGCTGAGTTCCAAGACGACATGGCCCTTGTTCGCACAGCTCGTATCGTCCAGGACTGGTTTTGTGAGTACGATGGCGGACTGGTGCTTCTCCCCTGGCCACCACAGTCACCCAATCTCAACACTATTGAGCCTTTGTAGTCTACTTTGGAGGGAGGGGTGCATGATCGCTATCCACCTCCACGTCGTTACCTGAACCTGCCATTATTTTGCAGGGAGAATGGCACAAGATTCCCTTGAAAACCATACAGGGCCTGTATTTTTCCGTCACGAGACGACTGGAAGCTGTTTCGAATGCCAACGGGTTCCTTGTACCGTATTAATCACGGTAGCGTGTTGTGATTTTGGTGTTTCCATTTTGTTATCCAACCCCTGCACATTGCACTCCCCGTAGCGTCTCACCACATTCATGTGAAATAATAAACAGATCTGTAAAAAGCATGGATAAGTGTCTGAAAGTTAAAACAAGATTAGTATTATTCTGAACTGTTGTCGAAACAAAGAGTAACTTTTACCACGTTACCTGGAGCACGTTCTTGGTCAGCATCATCACTAATGGAACTTAGTTTCATGTTAATGCACTCATACGGTTGTTGAGAGTACTTAATAACATCACATATTAAGGTAGGAATCACTACACAAAAGAAAGTTCTCCACCATCTTATAGTAAAGTAAAGGATCTGTACTTTCCACTAATAAAACGAAGATAAGGAACTTTCATTTGTTTGCTGTTGTTAATATAATATCTGGTTTGCAAATTATGCGACAATTAAAGTGCCCCTGAAATTTCGTACTTAATCTAAAAAAATGTAAGTGAATAGTTGATATCAAGTGCGTATCAGTATAGCTAACGGCATTGCTGTCAGTATCGCTATGTTCCATTTCTGTTATTTATTGTGTGAAATCAAAGATTAGCGCTGAAATGATAGGGTAAGAAATAAAATAGTACCCGTTACTATAATAACGTAGGTTTCAGTTTCAAGACGAGAGCCCACGATCCAAAATAAGAAACACATTTCTTCCTCCAACAAACCTCTTGCATAATGAACTCTCGTCGTTAAAAGTACACAGATCTGTGCCCACATGGAGGGATACCTACAGTCTATCTCCTCCCGTGCCATCTGCGAATTGAAAGGGAAAATTAAGAGGCGATTGGAGGGTTAATATTGTGTACTACGTAGCCCCCACCACATGCCATACGTGACTTACGTAATACTGATGTAGATATACGTAAGCATATAGGTTTGTATTTCTGACAGCCACATAGTTTGAAAGTCTGAAGAAATTTCTCTCTATAATTGTTGTGATCTTTCAGGCTGATTCGCATTACAACGCGGCAGTGCGGCACGCGGCAACGGTTTTCCGCGGTAGCCAATGACGGACCGCCACTGATGTATGGGGCGGGGCTCACTGAAAAGCGCGGTGCATTTGATTAACTATACCGTGAACCTACACGAAGGGAAGACAAAGCTGGGTGAAGATATACCAATTTTTTATTTCTTATTTCTCATGGTTTACAATTCACGTTTTCTTCTTTCACATTTTATGAATTACCGTTCATAACTACTCCATGCATTATTATGCAGGTTGAGTCACTACCTACTGCCACCAAGAATAACTCCGAAAGTATAACAGGAGCAACGACAAAAGTTGCAGGGACAACGGGGGCCATAATACGACGTTGTTTTTTTGTTGCTAGGTGGGATCGCTTCAGAGATATGAAGGTCAACATTGATTTTGTAAATGGGATGCTATAGTTTAGTACTTATTTTCTGATAGTGACTATCGAGACGAACCCAATGACGTGTAACAGCATGGTCTTTGAAGGTCAACGAAGGTCAAAAAGGTGGCATGAACGTCCATTTACAGAAGGTGTTCGAAGTGATGACCATTGGTATCAATGCACTGCTGCAATCTTCTTATCATGGATTGAGTGGTATTCCTTATCACATCGGTACTTATCGAAGCACATGCTCTGACCACTGTCTCTCGCATGTCTACAGGTTTAGTTGGAACGTCCTTATAAACAATGTCTTTTACGAAACCACACAAGAAAAAATCCAGAGGCGTCAAGTCTGGCGAACGAGCCGGCCACGACACATCTCCTCCGCGTCCAGTCCAACGATTTGGGAGCTGTCTCTGCAACTCATTTGTATGTATCAGCGAAAAATGTGCCGGAACTTCCATCGTGTTGATACCACATTCTGTTCCTCATTCCTAAAGGTATTTCTTCCAATAACAGACCTAATGTTTCTTGCAGAAATGTGGTGTACTGTCTACCATTAAGATTTCCTCCGATGAAATATTGGCCTGTAATTCTGTCCTCCAGAATCCCACACCATACATTCACCGACCACGGTTTTTGGTGGTGGTGGTTGTTGGGATGTTTAAGGGGGACTAAACAGCTAGGTCATCAGTCCCCCATTCCAAAAACAGGCGAGACATAAATTCGCGGAGCAGGGAAAACCCCAAGGGGAAGGAGACTCCCCCCCCCCCCCCAGGCACTGAAAGAACACAAATTAGGCAACGAACACTACAGACAAGAAGAGTACAGATGAACACCAGACAGAAAGAAACAGAAGAAAAGAAGATGGCCGAAGACTGGTTGACTGACCACGAGAACAAAAAAAAGGGAAAGAGTCAACCATCTTACGACACACTAAAATCGGCAACCAAATATGAGAGACTCGAGGACAAGAGACACAGAAAGAGAAAGGTGCAGGACCTCCATAAATGGAACTATAAAAAGGACTACCACAGATAAAATTTAAAACGTTGTCAGCCATGGAGGCATCGTCGCATAAAACCAAAGGCAAAGTGCCCGGGAGATTAAAAGACCGCCGGAGGGTACGCAGTCGGGGACACTCCAACAAAATGTGGGCGACCGTCAGCCGGGACCCACACCGACACAGGGGGGAATCCTCCTGACGCAAAAGATGGCCGTGCGCCAGGTAGGTATGGCCGATGCGGAGCCGACACAGGATGACAGAGTCCCTGCGAGAAGGCCGCAGGGAGGAGCGCCACACATTGGTCGTCTCCTTGACAGCCCACAGTTTATTCGGGGATGTCATGCCACGCCACTCAGCAGTCCACATCCCAAGCACCTTACGGCGCAACACCAGCTGCTGATCGCGAGCCGTGAGGCCGATCTCCAAAGCTGGGGCGTCGATCGCCCCTTTGGCCAGCCTGTCAACACGTTCGTTCCCCAGAATGCCAACATGACCTGGCGTCCAAACAAAGACCACCGAACGACCAGAACGGGTAATGGCGGAAACAGACTCCTGAATAGAGGACACCAGAGGAGAAGAGGTATAGCAGCGGTCGATGGCCTGGAGGCTGCTCAGGGAGTCACTGCAGATGACGATGGACGTACCTGAGCAGAAACGCATATGCTCAAAGGCGCGCAATATGGCCACCAGCTCTGCAGTAAAAATACTGCAGCCAGCCGGCAAGGAGCGCTGCTCAACATGGGCAGCGTGAGCAAAAGCGTAGGCAGTGCGACCATCAACCAGGGAACCATCAGTGTAGACAGTCTCACAGCCCGAAAATGAGGCGAGGAGCGCAAGAAAACGGCGACGGAGGGCCACAGGCGCAACCGAGTCCTTGGGTCCCTGTGCCAAGTCCAGGCGGACGGACGGCCGGGGCAAACACCAGGGAGGCGTAGGTGCACGGACCCGGAAGGGAGGCAGAAGAGGGAATGACCCCAGTTCCGACAGCAGGGACTGGACGCGGACAGCTATGGAAAGCCCAGACCTAGGTCGCCGTTCGGGCAGATGGAGGACCATGGCAGGGAAAAGCAGGCGACGATTGGGATGGCCCGGCGAGCAATGCACGTGGACAGCATAGTCGGCGAGCAGTCGATGGCGGCGAATCCACAGCAGGGGAACCCCGGCCTCCACCAGCAGACTATCCACGGGGCTCGTACGAAAAGCGCCAGCTGCAAGCCGAACCCCACAGTGGTGTCATACGCCTTCCGCAGATCAAAAAATACAGCAACGAGATGCTGACGTCGGGCAAAGGCTGATGCAGACCCATAGGCCAGGCTCCCATAATCAAGCCTGGACTGCACAAGGGCCCTGTATAATCGCAACAGCGTGCAGCGATCCGCACCCCAAGATGTGTGGCTCAGGCAGCGGAGGGCGTTGAGGTGCCGCCAGCACTTTTGCTTCAGCTGAGTAATATGAGGAACCCATGTGAGCCGGGCATCAAAGACGAGTCCTAAGAAGCGGCATGTGTCCACCACTTCAAGCAGGTGGCCGTCGAGGTAAAGTTCAGGATGAGGGTGGACCGTCCGACGCCTGCAGAACTGCATAACGCGAGTCTTGGCTGCAGAGAACTGAAAACCATGAGTCAGAGACCATGAAGCTGCCTTGCAAACGGCTACTTGCAGCCTGCGTTCGGCGACTCCCGTAGTCGTGGAGCTAAATGAGATGCAGAAGTCGTCGGTATACAAAGAAGGAGGCACCGACGACCCCACGGCTGCAGCCAGACCATTAATGGCCACTAGAAATAAGGAGACGCTCAACACCGAGCCCTGCGGGACTCCATTTTCCTGTATATAAGATGAACTAGAGGCGGCACCCACTTGCACCCGGAAAGAGCGGCGCAATAAAAAGGTTTGAAGAAAAGCCAGGAGCTGACCACGAAGACCCCACTCATGCAACGTAGCAAGGATGTGATGCCTCCATGTGGTGTCATACGCCTTCCGCAGATCAAAAAATACAGCAACGAGATGCTGACGTCGGGCAAAGGCCGTACAGATAGCAGATTCCAGCCACACCAAATTGTCCGCTGCAGACCGGCCCCGACGGAAGCCACCCTGGGTTGGAGCGAGGAGACCGCGCGACTCAAGGACCCAACAGAAACGCCGCCCCACCATACGTTCGAGCAATTTGCACAAAACGTTGGTGAGGGTAATGGGACGATAGCTGTCCACCGCCAGTGGGTCCGCACTGGGCTTCAAGATGGGGACAATAAGACCCTCTCGCCATTGCGACGGGAACACGCCCTCGCTCCAAATGCGGTTAAAGATGGTGAGGATGTGTCTCTGGCAGTCCCTGAAGAGATGTTTCAGCATCTGTGCGTGGATGCAGTCTGGTCCTGGTGCTGTATCAGGGCAATCGGCGAGGGCAGCGAGGAATTCCCTCTCGCTGAAAGGAGCATTGTATGTCTCAGAATGACGCGTATGGAATGATAACGGCGTCTGCTCGGCTCGCTCCTTTAGAGAGCGAAAGGCGGAGGGATAAATTGCAGTCGCAGAGCTCTTAGTAAAGTGCGCAGCAAGGTGTTCAGCAATGGCGGCAGCGTCCGTGCAGACAGCGCCGTCCAAGGAGATCCCAGGGACACCCATAGGGGTTTGGTATCCGTAAATCCGCCAGATCCGGGACCACACGAGCGAGGGGGAGACACGGGAGCCCAAGGAGGAGACATACCTCTCCCAGCACTCCTGCTTACGCCGTGCAATAAGACGACGGACCAAGGCACGGGGAGCCTCTTAAAGGCGATGAGGGTCTCGAGAGACGGGTGCCGCCTATGACGCTGGAGAGCCCGCCGACGGTCGCGAATAGCCTCAGCAATCTCCGGCGACCACCAGGGTACAGCCTTCCTCCGAGGGAGTCCAGAAGAGCGGGGGATGGCAGCCTCGGCCGCTGAAATGATGGACGTGGTTAAGACACGGACCACCTCGTCAATGTCACCCTGTGGGGGAGATTCAATGGTTGCAGCGGAAGTAAAAGCCGGCCAGTCAGCCCTGTGGAGAGCCCAGCGGGGCAGGCGCCCAGAAGAATGACACTGGGGCAGTGACAAATAGATGGGAAAATGGTCACTACCACACAGGTCAGGATGCACTCTCCAGTGGAGGGATGGGACAAGTCCGGGGCTGCAAAGAGAGAGATCGATGGCCGAGAACGAGCCATGGGCCACACTGAAATGCGTTGGAGCACCGGTGTTCAAGAGGCTAAGGTCGAGCTGAGCCAACAAATGCTCCATGGCACGACCGCGGTCATCGGAGACAGTCCCACCCCATAGAGGGTTGTGGGCATTGAAATCGCCCAGCAACAAGAAAGGTGGCGGCAGTTGGGCTATCAGAGCAGCCAGGACATGCTGCGCAATAGCACCATCCAGTGGAAGGTAAAGACTGCAGACGGTAACAGCCTGTGGCGTCCACACCCGAACAGCGACAGCCTCTAAAGCTGTTTGTAGAGGTACAAACTCGCTGTGAAGAGAGTTAAGGACATATATGCAGACGCCACCAGACACCCTTTCATAAGCTGCCCGGTTCTTATAATAACCCCGATAGCCACGGAGGGCGGGGGTTCGCATTGCTGGAAACCAAGTTTCCTGAAGTGCAATGCAGAAGAAAGGGTGAAGGCTGATAGGTTGGCGGACTCAGCGAGATGGTGGAAGAAACCGCTGCAGTTCCACTGGAGGATGGTGTTGTCCATGGCTGGGAAAGGCGTGACGGGACGGGGAAGGCAGATTACGCCGCTGGGTCACCTGCTGCCTCCGATTGAGCACCTGTGCTAGTGCTTTCCATGGCGTCGGAGGGACCGGCGAGATCGAGGTCCTCAGTGGACGCCAGAATCTCCACTTCGTCCTCAGACGCAGAGCTTGTAGGAAGCAATGGTACAGGTGCCACCGCAATGTCGGTAGTCTTGGGGACGTTCTTCTGTTTCTGTGTCCGTTTCCCTCGTTGTGCCTTCGGTGGTTCAGGCTTGGAGGGCTTCACAGGGTCAGTCTCAGGGACGGACGATGACCGTGAGGCCCTACGACCAGGGACTGGTGGTTGTTTAAGCCACTTGCGGGTGTCTGCTGTGCCGCTGGTCGGAACTTGCGAAGGGAGGTCCTCAAGGGACCCCTTCCTTGCGAGAGTAGCCGAAGAAGTCTTATGCTTCTCCGGCTGGAAAGGGGGAACTGATGTCCCCGATGGTTGGGGGGGGGGGGGGGGGGTGTTGCTCCTGAAGTAGATGGAGCAGGAGCAACGGGGAGTTTAGGGCCCCCCACCATCAAGGGGGCAGGTGTGGGCCTTCGACTCTGAGAGCTGAGTGGAGCTGATGGAACTGTAGCAGGAGTGACAGTTGCGGCATAAGAAGATGTCATACGCACTGGATGAAGCCGATCATATTTCCGCTTCGCCTCAGTGTACGTCAGTCGGTCGAGGGTCTTGATTTCCATGATTTTCCGCTCCTTCTGCAGAATCGGACAGTCCGGCGAGCAAGGCGGATGGTGCTCACCACAGTTCACACAGATTGGAGGCGGGGCACAGGGATGATCAGGATGGGATGGTCGACGGCAATCGCGACATACGAGGTCGGAAGCACAGCGAGAAGACATATGGCCGAACTTCTAACACTTAAAGCACCGCATCGGGGGGAGGGATATATGGCTTGACATCACAACGGTACACCATCACCTTGACCTTCTCAGGTAAAGTGTCACCCTCGAAGGCCAAGATGAAGGCACCGGTGGCAACTTGATGATCCCTCGGACCCCGGTGGACGAAATGGACACCTCGTCGCTCCAAGTTGGCGCGCAGCTCGTCATCGGACTGTAAAAGGAGATCCCTGTGGAAGATAATGCCCTGGACCATATTCAGACTTTTATGGGGCGTGATAGTTACAGAGACATCCCCCAGCTTATTACAAGCGAGCAAGGCCCGCGACTGGGCGGAGGACGCCGTTTTTATCAACACCGATCCGGACCGCATCTTGGACAAGCCCTCCACCTCCCCAAATTTGTCCTCTAAATGCTCTACAAAGAATTGAGGCTTCACGGATATAAAGGATTCCCCATCAGCTCTAGTACACACAAGATACCTGGGCGAATACGGCTCACTTGCATTTAATGCCTTTCGTTCCTCCCATGGTGTGGCGAGGGAGGGGAACGATTTGGGGTCGTAAACGTTACCTTTAAAATGGGCCCTCGAACGCTTAGAGACTACTGGTGGCTGGCCACCAGCAAGAGAAGATGTGCCACGCTTCATTGCGTGTCATCCACCCTAATGCCACCTACTCCGACCAAGGGCCCTCCCCACGGGCGCTACCCAGCCACAGCAAAGGCCACCTGGCAGGATGGCCATTGCCGGGAGTCCCGATGCCCCAAGGAGATGGGCATCTACTCCTTGGCATACGTGTGGAGTTAACGGCGCAGGCATCAGTAGAGCGATCCCTGTGTTGTCAGGGGGCTACAACCAACAGGGTACACGGCGGCCCCACCACAATGGACTGGCTACCGTGCTGGATGTTAGGTGACATGTGGTCCATGGTCGCCGTCAGTGCAGAAAGTGGCCCTGCACATTGCTTGGCATAAAGTGCACGCAGGAGCGTATCCATGCCCAAGAGATGTAGAGCGGGCAGGACTGCAACGCAACGACGAATAAGCTGGCGAAAGGTTTCAACGCAAGATGGACACAATGCACCAAGTAAGGCGTCCTTCCCCAATCGGCTCGCTCTTCGGAAAAATTTTGAGATATGGGGGTCAAACCCGACAGGGGACCATCACATAAGGCCGAAACGTTTGAGAGTCCTTTTAGTCGCCTCTTACGACAGGCAGGAATACCGCGGGCCTATTCTTACCCCCGGACCCGCAGGGGGGACGGTTTTTGGTGTGCAACTTGCCGCAGCCGACACGGATTTTCAGTTGCCGATAATGCATGTTATGCAATTTAACATTTCCATGAAACTTCCTGGCAGATTAAAACTGTGTGCCGAACCGAGACTCGATCTCGGAACCTTTGCAAGTTCGAGTCTCGGTCCGGCACACAGTTTTAATCTGCCAGGAAGTTTCATATCAGCGCACACTCCGCTGCTGAGTGAAAATCTCATTCTGGAAACATTTCCATGGTTCATGAATGTAGCCTCGTCAGTAAATAAAATCAAATTCATAAATGTGTCATCCCTCTGAATCTGAAGTTGAGCCCATCGCAAAATCCAATGCGATGTATATAATCCGTACCAGTTAATTCTTGGTGGAGACGGATATGGTAAGGATGATATTTATGGCGATGCACAACACGAACAACACTACTACGGCTCATGCCAGATCCTCTTGCGATTTGACGCGAACTAACACAAGGATCTCGAACCACAGTGGCAAGAGTAACAATTTCCGTTTACTCGTTGGTAACTTTCATATGTCGGATATGTTTCCGATGCGTTAAAGATCCAGTTGTTCTCAATTTATTATACACATATTTAAATGTGCGACGTGTAGGTTAGTACGTTGAGGATATCTTTCAGCGTATAACTCTCTAGTTCTCACTGAATTTCATTGGCATTCTCCGAAAATGAGATGCATATCGACTTGTTCTTTGAAGGAATACATCATTAACATTCGCTTGATTCGGCGATATTAGTCTTACCGTTCCTATTAGTGTTGTACTGCGAAACCGTCGAATGGTGTTTACATGTCAATGACACGTTAGATGGGTACGCCGTATTCGGTGAATATTTACTATTTGCACGATATACGAGCGAGAATTGTCAGAGTATGTGCTTCGATAAGCCTATAAGCGCCAAAGTGATAATGAATACCATTAAATCCATAATAAGATGATTTCAGCACTGCATTGATACCAATGGTCATTACTTCGAACACCTTCTGTAAATGGACGTTCATGCCACCTTTCTGACCTTCGTTGACCTTCAAAGACCTTACTGTTACACATCATTGGACTCGTCTCGATAGCCGCTATCAGAAAGTAAGTACCAAACTACAGCATCCCATAAAAAAAAGTTGATCTTCATATCTCTGACACGACACCACCTAGCAACAAAAAACCATCGTCATATTATGCCCCCCCCCCCTTGTCCCATGCAATATTTGTTCAACAAACTTTTCAACTACTATCATACTTCCGGAGTTATTCTAGGTGGCAATAGTTAGTGACTCACCCTGTATAGCCGACAACATTTAGAAAACCGATCGGCCCTGAACAAATACTTGCTGTGACTCCATCGCTTTGCTTTGCGATTTTGCACTTGGACAAGACAGATGCCAAAATTAAAAACTACTTTTTAGCAAAGAGAAGCAATTGTCCGAACATTAACAGCTCAGGTGCCAAGCCAGAACTAAGCGAAGAAGAGAAGGCTGTAAGGTAGAAGGAACATATAGTGGGGAGGGGCTATAGAAAACAAACATGAGCTCAACGTTTGGTTACTGTGAAATGACTGAACACGTATGGCAGTACTGATCCTACCACATATCTTAGTAGATAGTTTATAGCATTTGTAGATTTCGAGAACGCTTTTGACAATCTTGACTGAAATACACTCTTTGAAGCTCTGTTGGTATCAGAGATAAAACACATGGACACAAGATTATCTACAACTTCTACAGAAATTAGGCTGCAGTTGTAAGACTTCAAGTACTTCAAAAAGGGAAGCAGTAGTTGAGAACGCCGAAGCAGAGAAGATATAAAATGCAGTCTGGCAATAGCAAGAGAAACGTTTATTAAAAAGAAAATTTTGTTGACATCGACTATAAATTAAAATGTTGGGAAGCATTTTACTACGATATCTGTGTGGAGTGCAGCCTTATATGAAAGTGAAACCTGGATGATAAATAGTTCTATCAAGAAGTCAATGGATACTTTCAAAATGTGGTGCTAAAGAAGAATGCCGAAGATTAAATTTGTAGATCGTACAACTAATGAGCAGGTACTTAATTCAACTGAAGATAAAAAGGAAACTATGGCACGAATTGTCTACAGGAAGGGATTGGTGACAGGACTTATTACGAGTCATCAAGGAATCGTCAGTTTGGTAATGGACGCAAAATAGTAGAGAGAGACCAAGGTTTAACAACGGTAAGCAGATTCGAATGGATGTGGGTTGCAGTAGTAATGAAGAGATGAAGTTTACACAGGACAGACTAGTGTGGAGCGCTGTATCAACACAAAAAATAAATACATTTTGATAACCAAATATCGAATCGACCACTCTATCATAGCAACTAAAGTGGTAACTGTGAAGAAAATTATTATGATTGGTCTTTCACAACTACTTGCAAGACTGGGTTAATTGAGAATGCTCATCTAGTATTGTCTATTGTCCTCCAGAGCTTATTGATACTGAAGACATTATGGTTGGTGCTTTCGTTAAAAGAAAGTGACTTATCAGAGGCTATATACCCTGCCAGTAAAAACTACTTTAGCGGTGCTGGAAAGAATAACTGGCAAGCTGGTGTTATTATAAGTAGTTATACAGCCTTCTAAGCGTTGCAGGTAAGTAAAATGTCTCAAGGCATAACGAAATAGTTAACAACAAATTTGTTTGCGTGACTATCATCCACAGAAAACACAGAAATATTCGTTTTGTAAATAAAAAATGGCTTTTTTCTGCTGCCGTGTATTTTATTTGTTCCAGACGTGTTTCGCCTTTTAATTCAAGGCCTCTTCAGTGGAATCTAGCACGATACAGTTTTGTTTCGATACGCAATATTCGTAGATTATAACACACTTCACGTCTTATTTTTTACTTATAAAGTGATTTGTTACATTTATTCGACTTCTTGGCTGTCATCTACGCTTCACTTCCTCTGGTCACATGCTGGAGGTCACACTATAGCTTCACTTACGAAACATATGCACATTTTCACGTTATGAACTTTTTTATTCACAATTTTCATCTTCTTTGCGCTAATTGACGTGGAGCACTATTATTCTTCTGTCAGTATCTGTACAAATTTTACCGAAAACTGTGATTTAATATCGTAACTACTCAGTGTTCACTTTATGTCTCTTCTTATTTGGTTTGGTTATGTACACGTTGTCCACCTAACGAAGTATTTGCTGAACTAACCTCTGCTCGTTTCTGTTCTCTTTATATCTGCTTGTGAGAGTACGTGTGTGTGTGTGTGTGTGTGTGTGTGTGTGATTAGTCAGTTCTAGAAAGCTGAATGTAATAGCTGTCAGACAGTGGTTGAAAGTTTTGGTGTTTAACTGAGTTGATTTTTGCTTTAAATGTTTTGTGGAGGGATTCATGTACAAGTGAGGAGAAGGGATTGGGTGGTATCATGATGATGATAATCCTCTGTTGGAGCGTTATTTTACTATTTTATCTATTAATTTAAACATCGAGTTTACTCTTACATGAACCTCTCTGCCGGCCGCGGTGATCTAGCGGTTCTAGGCGCTCAGTCCGGAACCGCGCGACTGCTACGGTCGTGGGTTCGAATGCTACTTCGGGCATGGATGTGTGTGATGTCCTTAGGTTAGTTAGGTTTAAGTAGTTCTAAGTTATAGGGGACTGATGACCTCAGATATTGAGTCCCATAGTGCTCAGAGCCATTTTTGAACCTCTCCACAAAACATTTGAATCAAAAAATGGTTCAAATGGCTCTGAGCACTATGGGACTGAACTGCTGTGGTCATCAGTCCCCTAGAACTTAGAACTACTTAAACCTAACTAACCTAAGGACATCACACACATCCACGCCCGAGGCAGGATTCGAACTTGCGACCGTAGCAGTCGCGCGGTTCCGGACTGAGCGCCTAGAACCGCTAGACCACCGCGGCCGGCATTTGAATCAAAACTCAAATCAGCTCAACACCAAAAGTTTCAACCATTGTGTGATAGCTTTCTACAAGCGACTAATCACACACTCACACACACTCACTCACACACACACACACACACACACACACAAGACAACAGAAATGAACAGACGTTAGTTTTCAGCATATACCTTCTAAGGTAGACAACATGTACATAAACAAACCAAATAGGAAGAGACATAAAATTAATACACAACAGTTACAACATTAAACCACAGTTTTCGGTAAAGTGTCTACGGCTTGTGACAGAGAAATAGTTGTGCTCGTCGGCAATTAGCGTAAATAACATGAAAATTGTAAAGGAAAAAGTTCGTAACGTGAAAATGTGCTTATGTTTCGTTAGTGAAGTTACAGTGCAACCTCCAGCACTTGATCAGATGAGAGGAAACGTAGATGCCAGCCAAAAACTGTAATAACTGTAGGAAATCACTGCTTAAGTAAAAAATATGTTAACTGTGTTATAATCTACAAATATCGCATATCAAAACAAAACTGTATCACTCTAAATTCCACTGAAGATACCTTATAGGGAAAGACGAAACGCTTCTGGAACAAATAAAATACATTACAGCAAGAGAAAAGCGTTTTTAATTTACAAAACGAAATGATTAGTGCTTCTACATACTTGGCAATTACATCTTATGAAATACGAGCAAATTAGTTTTGGATTAATCTCTGTAGGTATGTATAGAGTATTGTAAATGTTAATGTGTTCCATGTCACTGTACTTCTCATTTAAAACGCTATTAAATGCCATTTAAAAAAGTACATCGATCCATTGTAATAAACTACAATTGCTTCCACATCTTGGCAGATAAAGAGGTTTAGCGTATTTATCATGCGAAAAAATACGTGACTCTTCACGAGCTATCATTTTCACGCAAACCACGTTTCGACATCTTGAACCGTTTACGAAATTTGGGGCTGATCCAACCGCACGATATACGATAAACAGGGCTGAGTATGGGTTGCATCGCCGGCCGAAGTGGCCGTGCGGTTAAAGGCGCTGCAGTCTGGAACCGTAAGACCGCTACGGTTGCAGGTTCGAATCCTGCCTCGGGCATGGATGTTTGTGATGTCCTTAGGTTAGTTAGGTTTAACTAGTTCTAAGTTCTAGGGGACTAATGACCTCAGCAGTTGCGTCCCATAGTGCTCAGAGCCATTTGAACCATTTATGGGTTGCATCGCGCACCAGTAGCGCGCTGCTCCTGCGTGGACCGTCCGCCAACATGTTATTCAATATCTCGAGAATGGTTATACCTATCGTTCTGCTCTCACCTCTGAAAAAAATTTGGATATGTTGCATAAATTTCACTCGCAATAATTTTCTACCTCGCCGTAATGTCACATGGTAGCGACTATGAAATGGCTATATCTAAGAGATCTGGCCTTCTTCAGTTGGTGGGACAGCCTGTGAGATCACCAGGGCTGACGGTGATGGCGTCGTTTGCTTCCATGAAGCGCAGAAGCCGGTGGCCGCTTATGTTGGTCACCCTAGAATCATAAATGGTGTTCCTCGCATTAAAATTTCTACTGATAAAAGTTCTCCCGGGCAGTGTTTGAAGGATCGCGATATCGGCAGGATCGAAGAGTTCTCTTGGGGGTTGTAGGCGGCTACGACGGTAATTCCCCCTTGCGCTTTGTCGATTGCTTCTCAGGTTGCTTGTGTTGTCTACCGGGCTGGTAGTTATGTGAAATGGTGACGTAGTTATAGGAGATGGCGACGAAGCGATTTCTGTATGTAGATGGCCGTTCCGACACTTGCAGTCGGACTATCATTTCTGTAACAGCAATAATTTTCTTCTGCAACGTTGACATCGGCCTTTAAATGAATCTACGTGACGCGACATTAGTCACCCTTCCTTTTGTAGGAAATTCTTAGACTTCTCCTGCTTAGTTGAATATGCAGTTTGCATTCCATTAGACGATAGTTAACCCACGATATCTGTTGTCCATCGGTGGCGTTAACAAATCTGACGGAGGTTGTGGCCTCTACCACAGCAGTACGAACGGCGATTGCAATGTAACATCGAATGTGACGTACCAGATCCACTGAAAGCTTCAACATTTCGGTTAGACTGGTTAAGACGTGCTGATGTTCGGAATTACGAAGCTTCGGAGGTGTTGTGACTGGGATGTAGATCGCAGTGTTTACGTTGTCTGTCATTCTTCAGCTCAATATTTTGTCGGGATTTTGTATCACTAGAGACAGACGTTGCATGGTTGACTCCCGTTTTTCGCAGAGCTCATTTCATGTGCTGATTTCGCTGCCTGGCGAGTGCTCGCCTGTCGCCTGTATGCCTCACAGCCGTTCACAGCTAGCAACATGATCTCCGCAGCAATTGGTACATTTTGGTTTTTCGTTTAAAAAGTCTTGGGTGCATTCACTGCTATTGTGATTGCCAGCACACTTCACACATTTTGCGTCCCTCTTGCACTGTAGTGAAAACGGCAATGTTCCTGAAATTTATAAAATTGCACTGGTACTCGTTTAGATTAAAGTTCCTCAGTGGTGACATCTGTTGCCCATATACTTTTTACGTCCGAAAGTCTTCTGTTCTTGACGGTATCGTATTGTCTTCGGACAATGTACCAGTAACATTCGAAATAAAGGTGGGCGCCATGCCAACAAGACAACAGGACTAGATACCTACGATGTAACGTACAAAATTTGTCAACAAAGAATGGACGAAGTCCTACAGCACATTCCTGGTCCCAGCACATTCCTGGTCCTCAAGAAGCCGGAACAGAGGCAGTTCTTCAATACATAACCCAAGATCCGCTCCAAGCAACTCAAGATGCTACTCCAGCGCCAGCAGACGAAGAAAGCAGTAGGCGTCGGCTACGTCTGCTGCACCGCCGCCCCCCCCCCCCCCACCCTCCCCCCACCACCACACCTGCTGGACGCCATCAAGGAAAATAATGTTTTCAGAGAATGGCAACTCACCCGCAATCCGGACACCTAGTGATTGCTCAGTAGGATGAGGAAGGACATTAAAGCTACCATACAAGAACACAGAATTCAATCACGGTCTTGCGAACGTGTCGTTTCAAGATGGGCAGTATAGACTGCGACACGACTGTTCACTAGAAGGTTAAGCAAAATCCCACCGCTTCTAGTGGTCAACGGCAACATCTGTGAACCTGATGCGAAAGCGAACGCTATGGATGACGTCTTAAAAAAATGGTTCAAATGGCTCTGAGCACTATGGGACTCAACTGCTGTGGTCATAAGTCCCCTAGAACTTAGAACTACTTAAACCTAACTAACCTAAGGACAGCACACAACACCCAGCCATCACGAGGCAGAGAAAATCCCTGACCCCGCCGGGAATCGAACCCGGGAACCCGGGCGTGGGAAGCGAGAACGCTACCGCACGACCACGAGATGCGGGCGATGACGTCTTAGCCATTCATCTTACACCCAACAACATGTGTACCTAGTTGCTGGGCGACTACCAATAGTAACAAGCAGAAGACGACATCTTAGTTAGAGTCCGTTGATGTCAAAATATCAAGACGCCTGCACTTACTTTACCTCCTTATGTGATATCGGCACTGCTGTATTGAAGTGCAGCATGAACTCCGACTACTGCTGCAGGCAACCGACACTATTGCCGACTGAACAAAGGAATGTCGACAACGCCTCGAAAACACAGACTATCAACGTCACTCAGGAGGTGGTGACCAAAGACTTACAAAATTTAATGGTGGGGTGTGAATCCGTCGAATGATCTACAGCCAAGTATCCTGGCGACACGTTGACAGATGTCTGACGTGGCGCCAACACGTTGAAAGGAAGAGGGAACTTTACCTCTCTTGAGCCCCATGCATTCTCTTCCTCGCCTCCTAGGGCTCACCCTACGTAAAACTATGGTGTTTCCAATACTGGGATATGCTGCTGTTGTATGGGGCACCACAGAAGAACAGAACATACGGATGCTGCAGACAGTCCAAACCCGCGCCTTAAAACGTGCACTGGAAGTACCTTCTTGGTCTCCTACTAAAACGATTCATGAAATGGGTGGGAAGCCGCTTCGTCATGAGCGCTTCAAGAAATTGGCGCGATACTTCTATGAAAAAACTGCCCTTGCCAGCAATGTAAAAACTGGCACTCTGAGCCACAAGGTCCAACGAAACAACGAAATGGACTGAACTGGTGCACACGTTGAGCGCTACTGAGCTACCAGCCCAGCACGAATTGATGACGCCATCGGTTACTAATTAATGCTGGGACAAGCCTGAGAAATGTATTTGCCATTATAATTTTTATTCGGACGTCAGCGCTTGAAGTGTTTGTCAGGCTTGTGCGCACGTCACCTGGTGGCCTCGTGGTCGTGATCTTCGTCGCCGTCAGCGTCTTCGGCAGTGACGTCGCTGGGCGGCGTGAGGTAGCCGGCGAGGCGAAGGCCGCGGCCACGTAGCGACCCCATCCGCAGTGACTGCCGGAACGACTGTCGCGCGCGGTCCACTGCAACACACAGCACACATTTCTTATTTCACTACGTTACCTTGTTGACAAGCACAATCACGAAGCCTCGTTTCTTCGCACTAACAATAAGTTGATTGTTCTGTATTTTTTTTAACTTTGTAATGGGACAGCATCTGTGCTACTAACTCATTTCCTATGTCTTTATGCGCCCTACACATCGGAGTTCGGCCATCACCGGATGCACTAAATCAGTTTTATATTCACTACATTCATCAGGAGTTATTACCTACATGTTGTTTGTTGTGGTCTTCAGTCCAGAGACTGGTTTGATGCAGCTCTCGCATTACCTACATATCACATTCCTTTAATCCTAACTACGTTACTGAATTACGAGCGCATCGTGTCATTTAAAATTATTTGTCTTGGATAAGAAATTCAAAAACAATTGACTTGAAGTACTTGTAATGGCACATTAGTGGTACAAAAACATAAATTTATGTATGTTTTACGTAGGCAGTTTTCGTGCACACACGTACTGACGGAAAGTTATTCTTATTCTGTTATAACGGTAAAAAAATAAAAAAACCATAACTGGTGGTTTCTCAGCGAGTTCGCTCTAATGGATGGCACATCAGAAAAGTAGCCTAATTCTGACAGTCGCATTAACTTGAAATTTGGAGACGCAAGGGATGTGAGGAAGCGCGAAAACTATGATCTTACTCTGTCATTTCAGAGACTTAGCAAGTTCTTAGACGGTATCATAATCCACAAACTGCTCCATTAACCTTTAGACTGAGTTCGTTTCAGGACACTATATTCTCGCTTCACAGTCCCATATTAAATTTATTGATGTAAATATAAAGTCTGCTTTTCCAAAATTTTATTGTTAGAATTTAATAACTGATAGCTTACCAGGTAAGTCAAAATATAATAAAACCAATTCCATAATACAATGGAACTTTTTTACCATCTTCAAATTTTGGACGCTACGTTTTTTTTTTTCAGATTCAGTGGCTTACTTGGGAATGATACACATTTACAAGTGATGAAAATTTGTACGAATGCCGGGATTTGAACCCGGGCCTCCTGCTTACTAACCAGATTCGTTAAACATTTACGCTATCCTGGCACAGTGGTTAGACACAACTGCATGGACTGCCGAAGCATGCCTTTCCCTTCAATCTAAATTCTTATTTGGCACACAACGTCTCCTAGCCCTTTTTCCTATTTTTGCTCGTGGCATTACGCGATGTCCCTAACGAGGTCGAGCAAAGAGTGCTCTACACTGAATGATCATATCCCTCTGCCACAAAGTTAATGAAAGTGCGTTAACCACAAGGTCTGGTAGAACCCTACCGGCTAGTACGTACCAGGAAGAAGGCGACCCCTAGTACTGTGATCTCGACGGGCTAGGATACGCAAGATGGGAATTAAGACCTGTGCTACATCGCGCATGCACACTAAGGGAAATTGGGAGGGCGGGTGGTTTTCAACCTCACCTTGTGGGCACAAGTATATTAGCATTCACGGCGTATATATATCTATATGAGTGGAGTCTGATCGAAAGAAGACACCACTCGTGTAGATACACTACACGTTTACTCTGCAACACTGATTACGGTATGTGGAAGGGAGTAGCTCTACATGTACTCCCAACACTGTTTCCTTCGTGAAAGGTGCGCAGACAGAATAACTCTGAGGGAACTCACATTTCGGTACATTTTCTATAATAATGAATTCGTGAGATATATGTGGGGAGGTAGTAATATCTGCGGTGAGCTTGACGTGCAACACCTTTCTCATATCGTCTGGCACTAGAGTTCCTAGAGGGTCTATGTGACGCTCCAGTTTTGACCAACCGAACGCCTGACAAAACACATTTTAAGTGGATTTTTTGCTCTCCTCAGCTAATCCCATCTACACACATGAAAAAAAGTTTGCATCACCTCGGTTGCGAGAGTTCCGCAACCTATACAGAAAATTATTCAGATACCACCATAAAAATCATTTCCGCCCTTTTTATTGCTCATGAAAACCACACATTGCATGTTGTACCACCATACAGCGAGACCTTCAGAGGTAGTGGTCCAGATTGATGTACACACTCGTACCTCTAATACCCAGTAGCACGTCCTCTTGCATTGATGCATGCCTGTATTCGTTGTGGAATACTATTCACAAGTTCATCAAGGCAATGTTGATGCAGATTGTCCCACTTCTCAATGGCGATTCGGCGTAGATCCCTCAGAGTGGTTGGTGAGTCACGTCGTCCATAAACAGCGCTTTTCA
Source organism: Schistocerca nitens (assembly GCF_023898315.1). Taxonomy (NCBI): domain Eukaryota; kingdom Metazoa; phylum Arthropoda; class Insecta; order Orthoptera; family Acrididae; genus Schistocerca; species Schistocerca nitens. The sequence continues at coordinate 655,607,039 of NC_064616.1, read as the reverse complement.
ATCTATCCCAGGCATGTTCGATAGGGTTCATGTTTGAAGAACATGCTGCCCAGCGATGTCGTTATCCTGAAGGAAGTAATTCACAATATCTGCACGATGGAGGCGTTAATTATCGTCCATGAAGACGAATGCCTCGCCAATATGCTGCCGATATGGTTCCACTATCTGTCGGAGGATAGCATTCACGTATAGTACAGTCGTTACGGCGGCTTTCACGATCACCAGCGGCGAACGTCGGCCCCACATAATGCCACGCCAACACATCAGGGAACCTCCACCTTACTGCACTCGCTGGACAGTGTGTCTAAGGCGTTCAGCCTGACTGGCTTGCCACCAAACACGTCTACGACAATTGTCTGATTGAAGGAATATACGACACTCACCGATGAAGAGAAGGTGATGGCAATCCTGAACGGTCCATTTGTCATGTTCTTGGGCCCATCTTTACCGACTGCATGGGGTCGCGGTTGCAAAGATGAACTCAGCTATGGACGTCGGGAGTGAAGTTGCGCATCATGCAGCCTTTTGCGCGCAGTTTGAGTTGTAACAAGTTGTCCTGTGGCTGCACAAAAAGCATTATTCAACAAGGTGGCGTTGCTGTCAGGGTTCCTCCGAGCTATAATCCATAGGTAGCGGTCATCCACTGTAGTAGTAGTAGCCCTTGGGCAGCGTGAGTGAGGCATGTCATCGACAGTTCCTGTCTCTCTGTATCTCCTCCATGTCCGAACAACATCGCTTTGGTTCACTCCGAGACGCCTGGACATTTCCCTTGTTGAGAGCCCTCCGTAGCACAAAGTAACAATGCGGACGCGATCGAATCGCGGTATTGACCGTCTAGGCATGGTTGAAGTACAGACAACACGAGCCGTGTACCTCCTTCCTGGTGGAATGACTGGAACTGATCGGCTGTCGGACCCCCTCCGTCTAATAGGCATGCATGTTTGTTTACAACTTTGGGCGGATTTAGTGACATCTCTGGACAGCGAAAGGGACTGTGTCTGTAATATAATATCCACAGTCAACGTCTATCAAAAATGGTTGAAATGGCTCTGAGCACTATGGAAGTTAACTGCTGTGGTCATCAGTCCCCTAGAACTTAGAACTACTTAAACCTAACTAACCTAATGACATCACACACATCCATGCCCGAGGCAGGATTCGAACTGCGACCGTAGCGGTCTCGCGGTTCCAGGCTGTAGCGCCTAGAACCGCTTGGCCACTCCGGCCGGCTCAACGTCTATCGTCATGAGTTCTGGGAATCGGGGTGATGCAAAACTTTTATTTTTTTCATGTGTGTAGTAACCGTCTGACTGCCGAGCAACAACAAGCAATTTCCTTCGTGGGTAAACACATTTCTTTAGGTTTCTTCCGATGAATCTCCGTCTGTCATCTGCCTTTCTTTACCAGCTAGCTGTATCTTGTCATTTCACCTTAAATTGTTTCACGTTTGTAACGGTTCCTAGTTATTAATCCCGAATCATGTAATCAAATACGTGGGTCGTCCAGAAAGTAAAAAAAAGTTTTTTCATGACTAAATAAAAACGAAAGATATCAACACTAAACTTTATTTACAACGTTACACTACTTTACTGTACTCGCCGTAACTGTCAATGTATTCATTGTAACATGAGACCAGTTTTTAAATTCTCATGTTGTACTACTCTACCGCCAAAGATTCGAGCCAGGATGTCACTGCTTCTTTGAGGTCTTCATCTTTTGTGAACTGTTTTTTCCACCCAAAAATTCCTTTATTGTCGGGAGTAAGTGAAAATCACTAGATGCCAAGTCAGGACTCTAAAGTGGATGCCCAAAAATTTCTCAACTTAAGACGATGACGTTCTTGCTGTGTTACAGCTGATGCATGAAGCCATGCATAGTCATAAAGCAAAAACACCTTTGCCGACGACATTCCACGTCACTGACGACTCGCTCATTGCTCTATCACCATAAACATTCTTTATTTGTCTATATATTTTGATAGGGCGAACATTTTGTGTATTCAGAAAGCTAGTGACATTACGCACTTGGCATTCGGCGGAATTTGGAATGGGCGCCGCAATTTCGGAAGGTTGCAGAACAAAGAGGTGTGACTACTGAGCAGCGGAACTCGGCTGCCACTGAGAAGGAGCTAACTGGCACGCTTGCGATAGCGGTGGTGGGGCATCGGCATAAAATGGTTCAAATGGCTCTGAGCACTATGCGACTTAACGTCTGAGGTCATCAGTCGCCTAGAACTTAGAACTAATTAAACCTAACTAACCTAATGACATCACACACATCCATGCCCGAGGCAGGATTCGAACCTGCGACCGTAGCGGTCGCTCGGCTCCAGACTGTAGCGCCTAGAAGGATCGGCATATAATGATGTTATTTACATAAAGTATAATGAACTTCTTTGTATATTATAACTGAGAAACAGACCAGGTCTCGAACACGGGGACCTTCGCCTTCGCAGGCAACCGTGCTGCCGTCTGAGCTACCGATTAACGAACGCCTCCGCCTCCGTCTCAGCTTCACTTCGGCCAGTACCTCTTCTCCCGCCTTCCAAACTTCACGGAAGTTCTGCTGCATATCTTGCGGAACTTGCACTTCTGGAGTTCCGCAAGTCATGCAGGAGAGCTTCTACGAAACCTGGAATGTAGAGGCATAGGCAATGGGGGAAGTACGAGTAAATCTGTGAGAGCCGGTCGTTAGTCGTGCTTGGAAAGCGAAGTTACGTCGTGGAGGCAGTGAAGAGCAGTCATGTGCGTCCTGGCACTCCCTGCTTGCAGTAAACAACGTCGGTTGCCTGACGGATACATTTAACACATTGTGAGTATATTCTCTGATTTTGTCATGGATCAGTGGGGAAGACAACCTTGAAATTGGCGATTTCTTTCTGTAGTGAATGACCTGAAGTTGCAGACATTGATGTTTGGTTGCATGATAAACTTACATTGAGAGACGGTGAGGTATTAAAATGAAACTTCCTGGCAGATTAAAACGGTGTGCCGGACAGAGAGCACTTGCCCGCGAAAGGCAAAGGTTCTGAGTTCGTGTCTCGGTCCGGCACACAGTTTTAATCTGTCAAGAAGTTTCATAACAGAGAAATACTTCGCTATACAGTGATAATTTCATTCTGGTGCGGTACTAGGTTTTGCGCATGATTTCTTGGGCAATGCCATGTACGTTAAATAAAATAACGAGGGAACTTACTTAAGAATGGAGCAAATCGTAACGGACTCTCTCGAATCTCTCCGAGAGATGAAATTATCATCTTCATCTGTGCTGCTTTAGAATCATGCAGTGTGTGTGTCTACTCTTTCAAACTGAGCTCAACAAGACGAAATAGATGTCAGACAAGTTAAGGGCAAAAAATGGAGGAAAATAAAAATTTTATTGCAGACAATGTCGACAAGAACGTTAAACTTTACCTTAAGAGACACATAGTGTCTTATACAGTATTATGATACAAGGATTTGCGCGTTAATAATTCATGACGTGCAGCGTAGAACTAGTGTATGTTGACAGTCTGCGGACCACCTGAAGGCAAACTTTCCCCATAACGGACACAATTTCCAACATTATGTACCAATTGCGGTATGGACTATAACCAAAAAAGTGCAAAATGATAACATAAGAGGTGCGGGCCGAAATAGACATCCAAAGAATTACACCTTTTGAAAAAGATTCCACACAACACAATGCACCACATCAATCTCAATCGAAACTCACCTGTGATAGCACATAATAGAGCGATAAAGCTAAAGCAGCACCCTCACACGAAGACACCTGTGAACAGGGGTCGAACGCGGACTGGCCAGTGACGGCACTAAAGGGTAAAAAGGGGACGAAATAGGGATACACATCACGACACTGATAGCATAAAACCCGGAGAACCGCAAAATACACAGCGTGCAAGAACGGAAACAAAAAAAAAATCAAAAATTTAACAAGGAACAGAAAAAAATTAAAGAGACTGATGAGGAAACACACAAGAGGAGATTCGCGACTTGGGGAAAAAACTAAAACGGACGACAAAGATTCTTAAGAAAGAATTTGAGGAGACGCGACATCACGGCCGAACTACAGGGCGATACACGGGTGGTATAGGAGAACGATGTGACTATGAAACCACAGTACACTAATGAAAAACGTATGGGAGAGGACGACAAACATGGATGACAAGGGAGATAAAAACCTAAACAACGCCATGCAAGACTACTAAATTGCGAAGCTTAATACAAACAATATACAGTCGCATGTCAAACTGCAAGCTTTAAGTGGTTATCTCTTTGCAGCAGACAATAACCTAATTTTATTACAAGAACGCATGATAGCTAAATTACGAGGTGCATTCAAGTTCTAAGGCCTCCGATTTTTATTCTCCGGACTGGAAAGAGATAGAAACATGCGCATTGTTTTAAAATGAGGCCGCGTTCATTGTCAATACGTCCCAGAGATGGCAGCACTGTACGGCAGATGGAATTTTACCGCCAGCGGCGAGAATGAGAACTGTTTTAAATACTTAAAATGGCGACGTTTTCCTTACTTGAACAGCGTGCAATCATTCGTTTTCTGAATTTGCGTGGTGTGAAACCAATTGAAATTCATCGACAGTTGAAGGAGACATGTGGTGATGGAGTTATGGATGTGTCGAAAGTGCGTTCGTGGGTGCGACAGTTTGATGAAGGCAGAACATCATGTGACAACAAACCGAAACAACCTCGGGCTCGCACAGGGGATCGCCGAATGACTTGAACAGATCGCCTCCAGAGTTGGCATTTCTGTGGGTTCTGTGCACACAATCCTGCATGACAACCTGAAAATGCGAAAAGTATCATCCAGGTGGGTGCCACGAATGCTGACGGACGACCACATGGCTGCCCGTGTGGCATGTTGCCAAGCAATGTTGACGCGCAACGACAGCATGAATGGGACTTTCTTTTCGTCGTTTGTGACAATGGATGAGACGTGGATGCCATTTTTCAATCCAGAAACAAAGCGCCAGTCAGCTCAATGGAAGCACACAGTTTCACCGCCACCAAAAAAATTTCGGGTAACCGCCAGTGCTGAAAAAATGATGGTGTCCATGTTCTGGGACAGCGAGGGCGTAATCCTTACCCATTGCGTTCCAAAGGGCACTACGGTAACAGGTGCATCCTACGAAAATGATTTGAAGAACAAATTCCTTCCTGCACTGCAACAAAAACGTCCGGGAAGGGCTGTGCATGTGCTGTTTCACCATGACAACGCACCTGCAAATCGAGCTAACGTTACGCAACAGTTTCTTCGTGATAACAACTTTGAAGTGATTCCTCATGCTCCCTACTCACCTGACCTGGCTCCTAGTGACTTTTGGCTTTTTCCAACAATGAAAGACACTCTCCGTGGCCGCACATTTACCAGCCGTGCTGCTATTGCCTCAGCGATTTTCCAGTGGTCAAAACAGACTCCTAAAGAAGCCTTCGCCGCTGCCATGGAATCATGGCGTCAGCGCTGTGAAAAATGCGTACGTCTGCAGGGCGATTACGTCGAGAAGTAACGCCAGTTTCATCGATTTCGGGTGAGTAGTTAATTAGAAAAAAAATCGGAGGCCTTAGAACTTGAATGCACCTCGTATATAAAATACATGGCTACGAGGCAATAAGCAACACTGAAAACCCTTGTGGTACGGCAGTATTATTTAGGAAGCGATACAATACACAATGAAAGCAGTACTGTAAAATGGTAGATGTATTGCCAGCTGAGAGAGCCAGTGCTGCTACACCCATCCTAATGATGCCATTGGCAGAGGATGACACGGCGGCTGGTCGGTACTGAATGGCCTGGAAGAGCCAGTAGACGGAGCTTTACCTTTTATTACAGTTGTGGCACAACATTTTTTGTCCGTTAATATCTTAGCGTACCCAGATACGAATAACAGGGCGCGCCGAAGCCTGTTCTTCTGACAAGATATAGTCCATCTTTAGCAAGTTCTAACCGTAGAGTGCTAATATAGTTTATTTTAATTGTGTATTTTGAAAAAAAAAGATTAAATCCCTAATTTAATAACTGTGATGAATTGAAAACTATAATAACTGGGCTGGACATGGTAGACACTTAAGACTTACCTGCACCAAAGTAACAATAGTTTTACCTTTTGCGTTACACAGTTCGACGAGCAGCTTAAACAGAATATGTATTTCCAAGACTTTACAGAAAGACGTCACAAATGCAGCCCTCCCTTTTAAAAAAAAAGCAATAAATAAAAAATAACAAAAACTTCCAGGGCGTAGCATTTGGCAACTCGGTGTTTCTATCCTCAGTCCACTATTGCTAAAACATGCCCATTTAGAGATGTTGAACTTATGCTTACCCCAGCAAAAATGATACGGTAACTGTGTGCGTTAGTGACTGAAACATGCAAGGCCCAAATTATTCGAACCACTTTAAATTAACCTGAGGACAAAGCGTTTTGGCACAGAAGAACCACGGATTATTATTTTGTGTGTCTTCGGATTGCTTGATAGACCAGATACCCTACAAGATAAGTGTTAAAGATGGGATAATCAAAGCTACAAATATTGCCTTAACAACCCCAACCCCTACGAAAAATACGCGTACATAATAATTATGACGACAGATCTGAACGGGACCACTTTTCAAATAATTAGCAAAGATACGAGGGCGAAAAAATTGATCCAGCTTTCAATAGACGAACAGGGAACACATTAAAATTATAAGAAGCCTTCGACCAATACAAGACCTCATATTCCACGATCTGTTACGTGGAACGATTAATAAACGCTAATTAATAGGGGGAACTTCTATCTATCATTCCCACTGAATTAAATCCGAAAGATAATGAATAATACAGAGAATAAGCTGGTCTGAAAGAGGACAGACATATTTGGCAAATCACAAAACGAGTGCAACGTTTACAGATATGAGAGTATACCGGGGGCTGAACTTAATAGAGATCATTTATTTGTTAATGGGAGTGATACAGGTTAAAGCAAGATGGTCAAAGAACAAGGCTTCTAAAAACCATAAGAATAAAAATGGAAAACATATTTGTTAAAAAATTCATAAAGATATTTTATGGGGAGAGTCTGAATAAACTGTGTGATAAAATAGAAGACAGCAAAGATCTAGAGAAAGGACGAAAAAAAAACTTAATATTGTAACAGAGGAGGCAGCTGCATAGGCTCCAGGAGATTGAAATCAAAGAAAGAACAAAAAGGAGTTGAACTATTGGAACGATGATACAGATACACTGACGAAGGAGAAAATGGAAGCATATTTGAAATAGTTATAGGACAGGACAGCTGAAAACAGAGAGGAATGTAAAATATAATCTAAGAAGCTAAAGAACTATCTAGTAAAATTAATCAAGAAAGCTGGGATAAATTCATTTCGGAAGAGGAAAACGATGTCCACAGCAGACAGGAATTTGTTTATTACATGATGAAGAACTTGAATAAAAATATAAAAGATGATGCAAGACTAGAAGTTATAAGTAAGTAACAATGAAGTACTTTAAGAAACTTTCGACAACATGAGACGCTGATAATAAAATTAAAGGACGAAAATTATATATACGAAGAAAAGGAACAGACAACGTTAGATGGAATAGGAATGAATGAATTAGAAGGTACAATGTGTTAAAAATATCTTGCTAGAAGAGCAACTGGTTTTAGGAAAGGTATATCATGAACAGACATTTCCGTTGGTATTAGCCAAATCACCCAGAAACAGGGTGAGTTTAGTAGTGAGACACACTATTAGTAGACTACCTGAAAGCCCTCTATAAAATAAATAAGAGAAAACCTATGGGACATAATGAACAAAGCAGGAATATCTCAGCACATCATAAAGACAGTAAGAACCATGTAGGCCTACCGTAGATCAGAAATCGCCAATGAAGAAATTGGAAAGCCTATCATCAGGGTAAATTGGGGAGTAAGGTACGGATGCAGTTTGTCTTCTATTCTTTTTAATACGCTGACGGAAAAAAATCGAGACGCCAGGGAGTTGTGCGACATAAACGAAAGTTGGTAGGCATGTTTGTACATCTGAAATATGGTGTGTATTTAAATTTCGCGCCAGTCGCATAAGAGTATCAGGTTTGCTTTACACGCTGTAAAGGTCGTGAGAGTTAGTTACGTTTGAGACTGGACGTGGTCAGTTGATGTCAGTCGAGAATGTCTGTAAGACAACGAAAACACCATTATCAGCACCTCACTGAGTTAGAACGAGATCGTGTAGCGGGGCTACGAGAAGCTGTATATTCCTTCTGCGATACTGACGAAAGTCTTGGCACGGATGTACTCACTGTACACGATTGCTGGCAGCTGTGGTCACGGGAATGTACGGCAGCAAGAAGACCGGGCTCCGGACGGCCACGTGGCACTAACATTGTGCTTGGCGTATGGTTCTGGCACATCGTACTGCACCTACAGCAGCAATCTGAGCAGTAGTTGGCGCGACAGAGACAAAACGGTTACAAATGGGTTACTTTACGGATTTCTCCGAGCCAGAGGACCTGTAAGCGTGCATTCCACTGACCGCAAACCACCGCCATTTGCGACTTCACACTGGTGTCAAGCGAAAGTTCATTGGAGGGCACGGTAGAGCTCTGTTATATTTCCTGATGGAAGCTGGTTCTGCCACGGTGCCAGCGACGGCCGTGTGTTGGTTAGGAGGATGCAGTTGAGGATTTGCAGCCAACCTGTCTACGTGCTAGACCACCACCACCTAGACACAAGGCCGCAGCGCGAAATTCATAGCAGGTCGTGACGTCACTCCAAGCGGGCCACCATGTTGTGTTTCGAGGTGTTTGTTTATATACACGTTTGTTGGATCGAGTGCTACATTCGTGCTTAAAACTAGCGATTATAGTGTTTACGTCCAGTGAATCTACTGTGAACATGGTTTACAAATGTTTTGTGCCAAGGTGTCGTGGGAATTACGGTACGGGACCGAAAGTAATGTTCTTTTGCTTTCCGAAAGATGCGAATCTGCGTCGGAAATGGCTTTCAGCGATTCATCGGGACAATTTCCATCCCACTGAGCACACGAAGGTATGTAAAAACTATCTACCTAGTACAATTATTTTTTTTCTAGTGGAATATCTTGAATTTTAGATACATTTGACTAAAATTGTGAGCAAAAGTTCGCAGTAAATAGTATTCGTTTTCAAGTGGCTTTATTTTGATTTTGAAAACGAAATATAAATATGTGGCTCGTGTTTCATTTTATTCGTGTTTAAATTTCTCTGCAATTTGTATTTTGTTACGCATTACCGATACGTTTTATTCTCTATTTGTGAGTGTGTGTTGTTTTTCACTCTCGCATTACTTAGCATGAGTGCTAACGAATGTTGAAACTGCTGTTTTCATGTTTAAAACGCGATCTCTCTGTATGAAGCATATCTGTGTTGTTTTCTATGTGTTGGTTTTTCCTGTTATTAGACATTCGCCAACTCGAGCAAAGAATCATCTTTCAACCTAACCTACACTTCATGTTACGCTAAAGAATAGGTGTCATCACAACCAGATTTCAGTGGCGTGCTGTATCACTTGAGCCGCCTCATATAACGATATTCTCGTTAATAACTCATCCAGTTACTTAATCTGTCCGGTATCTTAAATGTCCAAATTGGTTAACTGACATGGCAAGTGTCCTTTAGTTCATACAGCACAGCTTGGTACGGAATGTTTAGTTGATATCTCCTTAACATACTTCCAGTTGGATGGTCATGACTGTCTTCTTGAAGTGTGTTATTTATCCAAACATGAAATTTGTGCTACATCAAGACCCTCATTCAGCGTTACCTGCAATGACACAGTTTTAATATGTGCTGACATAAAAACACCCACAGTGAAATATTATTCTGCAGCTGTTGATATCTCATATACCATGACAATGAAGAAACTGTTAAGTCAAAATTACAAAATAATTCCTATGTTAACATGCAAAATCCAACAGATCACTGAAATTTGGATCCCTACGTAATTCGGTGCTCTCCGATACACACGATCGAACAGCGGAGGAGTGATACTCAAGCGTCAACTTTAGGTTACAATATCTCCGGATGTAATTAACATTTTACAATGCAATAAACGGCACTGATTACGTATTTGTTTATATGTTCAGATGTGCTAACAAAACTAACGGGGTTCCATTTAAAAAAACCTAGGTTTGTGTTAAAAATCATACTTCCGTGCATTTTTTTATGGTTTGTATTAACCAATCACACTAGCCCCTCTCCTCACGTTCGGTCTGTGGAATCGGTTCGTCAGTATTTGATGTGGTTTACGAAATATATCCAGCGGTAACGGTAGGTGACTCACCCTGTATAATTTTGTGATTGTGGATGTAATCCCTTTCTGTATTAGGTAAAAGTTTTTGTGATGATTTTGAGAAGCACTGCAGCCTACTTACAATAAATGTCACGGTTTATCAGCTTCAGAGAGGAAACTGGTAAAAATAGTGAATATGTTATGTTGTAAATGTGATTTGTTCTAGAATTAAGATTTTTTGAAAGATTTTGAGAAAACAGTACGTAGTAAATATTTTGAATTAGTTAAATAAATGTGGAAGATGCTTTCACTAACAACCTAACTTGCTGAAATAACTTATTTATTTTCTCTCTTTAAGAAGTAACATATTTTTCAAGTAGTTTCAGTTTGTGTCACCTGGGTGCAATACTTAGAGAAAACTCTCAGATCATTTCCTTTCTTTGAGGATAATCAGTAAAATAATTTAAAACTATACTTAATTATGTAAAGTAAAAATAATAGCTTTTATTAGTTTTAGTCAAAGCTACTTTTGCAAATAAATCGACATGTAACCGAAGGCTGGACAGTATTTGAAGTGAAGATGTAGTATTATGGACACCACACAAATACGGTGCTGTAAAGATGTAAGAAAAATAATTGGATGTATAGGACAAGAGTGAAGTGCCAACTGTAAGGTAGCAACTATACACTGCCGCATTATTGAGTTGAATGTGTGGAATAACTTTGAAGAGAAATGATTAAAATTCTAGAGACGCCCTCCAGAGCATATAAATAAATAAATAATTTAAAATTTAAAGAAAAATAATAAATTGAATACTTAAATCGAATAGTTTAAATAATTTAAAATATTACGAAATCAGGGTGTAGGTTGCAGTAGATACTGGGAGATGAAGAAGCTTGCACAGGATAGAGTAGCATGGTGAGCTGCATCAAACCAGTCTCAGGACTGAAGACCACAACAACAGCAACGAAATCAGAAGGAAAATTTGTATTTTAAAAATAATTTGAAAACGTCATGATTTTTTAGAGAATTTTGTGAAAAAACGAGACTTCGTACCAACAGTAGGCTAGATTAGTTTTAGAACTGCCAAGTCCGAAATAAGCATTACGTATTTTAATTAAGTGTTTTTGGAAAATTATACGATCTTCAAATAATTATTAAATATTATTTGCATAAATTTATAATCACAGGCAGTGTGAAGCATAATGCCTTTACATCGGTCCTGTGTGAGTATTATGGTAGTAGGTAACATCATACAGCCATGATAAGCACGGTTCTATTGTGGCGGATGTACTCCTTGAGGCTGTGGCCCGGACGATGTCAGTATCGTTCATACAGTGAAATCCTTAGCAGACAGAACAACATATTTTGGACACTAAATTTTGTCTTCTGTTAATATTATGTCTTCTGTTACACATCAGAAAGGCAAGAGAGGAGGGAGGTGAAAATTTCTAAGTCCGAACAGAACAGCAACGGAAGTATCAATACGAGCCAGCCACTAAGTGTACGCATGTCGACATGGGTAGTCGGTCACCAAGACTCTGACATCAACTCTTCTGTGTGGGAGTGCGAGCGAGCTTAGTGGAAAAGATGTAAGTAGTCTGTTTATACGTTTGTATGTTGGCAGCGCTATAGACTGCATTAATATCACTGACAGCGCTGTGCGCCCTCTGTAAGAGACTCTGTGGCTGGTTGGACTCGCATTAAGAAGTTACTAGTTAGCAGTGATGGAGGTTGGCAGTGTTAGCACGCGCGGGCGGTTTGGACGTGTGTCCTTCACGGAGATGTAGTGTTGGTTAGAAATGGGTTCTAAAATGATGACTGATGTATTTTCTAATGTTTGGGAAATGGAATTATTGATATGGGTTCTAAAATGATGACTGATGTATTTTCTAATGTTTGGGAAATGGAATTATTGATATTTATATAATTTTTGGAAGTGGATATCACACGATTAAGGTAAAACCTGCTTAATACATTGTTTGCTCCGCAACGAAATCTTTCCTTTGCTAACCACATGCCTACTAGCAGTTAGAGCCCACAGTAGTTAGAATCTTTTTATTTAGCTGGTTGTAGTTGCTGTTCGCTGTATTTGCTGTAGTTAGTGTCATGAAGATTTTCTGTGACGTAAGTGACTTATGAAATGTATGGGTTATTGTTAGGACGTCTTCTAATTCAGGGCCATTCTTTTGTGTTCATTATTTGCAGTCAGACTGCATTGCGCTTGTATATTGTGGGCAATAAATGAATAGGATATGTTTGAGTTGTATTTGTCAGGGAAAATTCTGTAGGCCAGTGTTGTAATGATAAAAAACAAGTAAAGCGACAGTAGGTTCAATTTCACTCAGCAATTTAAGTAAAAACGTAGTAGTTACACCCGGCGACCCTTAGCCAAGGATACCTCATTTGAATCTTCGGATTTTCTGGTAGTTTGAATAATTAGTGCATGATTAGAAATTAGTTATTGTGTACTGCTAGCGCGTAATTGTATGTAGAGAATTCCCTTTGTAGTTGTAGTTTCCTAGTGTTGTATTTTATTGTAGTGAGCAAAGGAGTTGTGGCATGGCTGTGGATTTGCACTAAGTATCTTGATCTGAATGATACAAGACCGGTAGCCTTTACTGATACGGAGGAGTACGAGTAAATTGGGGAATTCAAACGAAATCAGAAACAAATCAATACGCAACACAAAAGAGAAATGCGGAAATTACAAGATCAGTTGGCATACGTGATACAAGAATTACATATTTCAGAGGATACTCGCGCTCCGACACGGGAATAGGGATTTAGAAATACGGAAAAGTCTCAAAGTAAAAACACTGGGTATTTCGGAGATTATGAAAGGAGTTGGCAAGGTGCAGCGAGCCTTGAGATGGAACCGCGGACACGACGTAAGAATGACAGATTTGCGACTCGGCGTCACGATTATTTTGACTATAAGCTATTCATCACAACGCGTAAATTTAAAACATTCAAAAATACTAGTAAGGATATACATCCACAAGCTTGGCTTCATCAGTTTCCTCATTGTTTTCCTCCTAATTGGTCATTAGAGCACAGATTAGAATTTATGTGTGGCTATTTAGAAAATGAACCAGCGGTAAGAATGCAATCGGTTATTCGCGACTGTCACAGTGAAGGAGATTTTTATCATGCCTTCCTTTCTGCATATTGGTCTCAGGCTCAATATCGTGGAAAGCACAGTATTATAATGATGCAACATTTCGAACAGTCTGAATCTTCCAGCCCTGTAAAATATTTTGAAGTTATGTTACACAAAAATCAGTATTTTTCAAACCTGTACAGTCCTTCGGAACTTATCTGCATATGCTCATTTAAATTGCATGAACATTTAAGATATATTATTTTGACAGGACGTTGCAGAGATGACACTGAAGCTTTTCAGGGGCTTTTACAAGAATTTGAAATTGACACAGACAGTTGCATGGTGGGTGCGAAAACAGGGAAACAACAATTACAGGTCACATCCATCGCAAATTCGTGACGACAGAAACAATAACTAGACACGACAAGGCTACTATTCTAACGCAAATAGCGACCAAAACAGGTATCGCCCGCATAATAACTATTGGCAGAATAAAAATAGTTACAGAGAAAGATAACATTTCCGTGGTAATCACTATGACAGAGACAACAGCAGAAATAGACAATATGAGAACCAGAATCATTATTATCAAGGGTGACAAAATAACTTAAGACGCAACGGTCCATCTCGTAATTACGATTCCGGGAGAAATTCTCCACCACTTAACTGACAAGAAATAAATTACAGAAATTACCGACAAGATGATAGACGCTATAGTCATGACAACAGACCTGAATGTAATCAGAACTGGCGTGATTCAAATAGGGCAGGGCTCTCTCGACAAGCTGAAATTGTAGAAATTAAGATCTCCAAATCCCAGTACCGACAACAAAGAGATAATAGACAATGACTTACACCACAGGCAACCACAAAAAGTACCTATGAAACTGACGACGTACCTGGCATGAATATCAATTAATATAGTAATTTCACGAGTTCACTTTTATGGGGAACAGACGACACAGTTTTATTGTGTGTACATATTGGCTTGTTAGTTGCACGATTATGTAACGACTATAATGCTCACATTCTTGGAACATATACTGCTAATGAGGTTTTACTGCAACATTTTGGTTTACTCGAAAAGACATTTTTTATTTAAAATATTTTCTGAAAGTTCACAGATGACATAGTACTTGGTTTGTTTGACAGTTATGCAATTGTACTGCGATACTGCTTATGAGTGACACAATTTTCATTATTGCTCTTACGCTGAATCTGTTTTACGTCTGCACAGTTTCTCTACGTTCTTCTGGAAAGTAAAATGTTCTGGTAATAACTTTTGTTGCACAGCTGAAATGAGACAACTCTCTTCGTAACACAACAGTACATTACAGTACAGTACATTCAGGGTCACGGCAATGAATGTAATAACTATGACATTTATAAGCACAGCAGTTTACTTTTGTATATGACAAGGTAAGTTCATCCATTTGCGGAGAACTTTGCTTATGGACGACGATAACTACGACACTTGGGACATCTTTACCGTTAAGCAATGACAGAAATTTCCTTACAGCGAGAACTATAGATAGCACCACATGACATGCATTTGAGTGATTACTTTTTGTACATGGAACATTTTTGTAGATATTTTTGAACTACAATGATACATAGAAAGTTTTCGGTTATATATTTCATTCCGCAGTTTTAATCTGTAACATCTGACGTATAATTACATTATCCCTCAGGGGGTACACCTACTTTGTGTACCATGTGTTTGGCAAGTGCAAGAAGCCCTAGCTAAAATGGTATTTGCTTATAGAGTTTTACACATCGGTACCATATTTCACAAATGTTATTCCTATTATCTTGTTCTTTACTGTAATGATGTTTCCTTCACCTTTGTAATTGTATTATTATGCTGTAAAATTGTAATCGTATAGACACCAGTTCTCCAAGTTAGATAAATACACTCCTGGAAATTGAAATAAGAACACCGTGAATTCATTGTCCCAGGAAGGGGAAACTTTATTGACACATTCCTGGGGTCAGATACATCACATGATCACACTGACAGAACCACAGGCACATAGACACAGGCAACAGAGCCGGCCGAAGTGGCCGTGCGGTTAAAGGCGCTGCAGTCTGGAACCGCAAGACCGCTACGGTCGCAGGTTCGAATCCTGCCTCGGGCATGGATGTTTGTGATGTCCTTAGGTTAGTTAGGTTTAACTAGTTCTAAGTTCTAGGGGACTAATGACCTCAGCAGTTGCGTCCCATAGTGCTCAGAGCCATTTGAACCATTTGAACAGGCAACAGAGCATGCACAATGTCGGCACTAGTACAGTGTATATCCACCTTTCGCAGCAATGCAGGCTGCTATTCTCACATGGAGACGATCGTAGAGATGCTGGATGTAGTCCTGTGGAACGCCTTGCCATGCCATTTCCACCTGGCGCCTCAGTTGGACCAGCGTTCGTGCTGGACGTGCAGACCGCGTGAGACGACGCTTCATCCAGTCCCAAACATGCTCAATGGGGGACAGATCCGGAGATCTTGCTGGCCAGGGTAGTTGACTTACACCTTCTAGAGCACGTTGGGTGGCACGGGATACATGCGGACGTGCATTGTCCTGTTGGAACAGCAAGTTCCCTTGCCGGTCTAGGAATGGTAGAACGATGGGTTCGATGACGGTTTGGATGTACCGTGCACTATTCAGTGTCCCCTCGACGATCACCAGTGGTGTACGGCCAGTGTAGGAGATCGCTCCCCACACCATGATGCCGGGTGTTGGCCCTGTGTGCCTCGGTCGTATGCAGTCCTGATTGTGGCGCTCACCTGCACGGCGCCAAACACGCATACGACCATCATTGGCACCAAGGCAGAAGCGACTCTCATCGCTGAAGACGACACGTCTCCATTCGTCCCTCCATTCACGCCTGTCGCGACACCACTGGAGGCGGGCTGCACGATGTTGGGGCATGAGCGGAAGACGGCCTAACTGTGTGCGGGACCGTAGCCCAGCTTCATGGAGACGGTTGCGAATGGTCCTCGCCGATACCCCAGGAGCAACAGTGTCCCTAATTTGCTGGGAAGTGGCGGTGCGGTCCCCTACGGCACTGCGTAGGATCCTACGGTCTTGGCGTGCATCCGTGCGTCGCTGCGGTCCGGTCCCAGGTCGACGGGCACGTGCACCTTCCGCCGACCACTGGCGACAACATCGATGTACTGTGGAGACCTCACGCCCCACGTGTTGAGCAATTCGGCATGCCCACTATACGCCCTCGCTCAAAGTCCGTCAACTGCACATACGGTTCACGTCCACGCTGTCGCGGCATGCTACCAGTGTTAAAGACTGCGATGGAGCTCCGTATGCCACGGCAAACTGGCTGACACTGACGGCGGCGGTGCACAAATGCTGCGCAGCTAGCGCCATTCGACGGCCAACACCGCGGTTCCTGGTGTGTCCGCTGTGCCGTGCGTGTGATCATTGCTTGTACAGCCCTCTCGCAGTGTCCGGAGCAAGTATGGTGGGTCTGACACACCGGTGTCAATGTGTTCTTTTTTCCATTTCCAGGAGTGTAGTAGGGATTCATTTTACTGCACACATATGTCTGTTGGTCATACTGTTTCAAAGATTATATGACTGTATTAGTGTTTGCACATGTGTTGACAATTCAGCAAGGGACTGGTTAACAGCATTGCTGGTTCTAAGGATACTGAAAAAACATTAGTGAGTGCACAAGTGGTGGTTCATGGACTTGTTACATTATCCTCAAGACTCTTTAATTGTGATTGTGCACCCGCGCAGTCGCAACGGATGGCTGTTGGCCATCTCTACAAGAACTACAGTGAGTCTGCACCTTGGGTGGCTCATTACTATCATAACCTCTACAAGGAATACTGTGGGGCTGGTCTATGGAGACCTACCAATTCTACCAATATACTTAAAGACTTCCACTGATTCTGCTGTGGGTCTGCCCTGTTCTGGTCCATTACCAATCTTCCCAACTGAAATTTTCATGTCAAGAGTCAGTACTGTGTTTCCATGGGGAAGACAACACTATTTCTTCAAGACTGCATCGTGGTCCACTACTTATGTGTGCATTTTCTTTTACTGCTCAACTTTTGTGCATAAAACTGTCATAGACATCTCTTCTGATGAATGATTAGGACTGTCTCTAGGGACTGTGATGAGAATTTTTGCTTTACTGACTAACAGTATATTACTAATTGTGTGCATCTGATCTATGTGATATTGTTAATATAATTTTTTTTAACAAAGTAGTATTGGCCACTGCTCAAAACACTTCATACAATTTTTTTAGGGGAGAAGGGGAGGGGGCTATGTAAGTAGTCTGTTTATACGTTTCTATGTTGGCAGCGCTATAGACTGCATTAATATCACTGACAGCGCTGTGCGCCCTCTGTAAGAGACTCTGTGGCTGGTTGGGCTCGCAGTTAGAAGTCAATATTTGGCAGTGATAGAGGTTGGCAGTGTTAGCGTGAGCAGACTGTTTGGATATGTGTCCTTCATGGAGATTTAGTGTTGGTTGGAAATGGATGATGATTGATGTATTTGCTAATGTTTGGGAAAATGGACTGGGTGTCACATGATTAAGGTAAAACCTGCTTAATACATTGTTTGCTCCGCAACAAAATCTTTCCATTGCTAACCACATGCTTACTAGCAGTTAGAGCCTACAGTAGTTAGTATCTTTTTATTTAGCTGGTGGTAGTTTTTGCTCGCTGTATTTGCTGTAGTTGGTGTCATGAAGATTTTCTATGAGGTAAGTGACATGAATTGTATGGGTTATTATTAGGATCTCTTCTAATTCAGGGCCATTCTTTTGTGTTCATTATTTGCAGATTGCGTTGCGCTTATATATTGTGGGCAATAAATGAATAGGATATGTTTGAGTTTATTTGTCAGGGAAAATTCTGTAGGTCAGTGTTGTAATGATAAAAAAGGAGTAAAGTGACAGTAGGTTCAATTTCACTCAACAACTTAAGTAAAAACGTAGTAGTTTCAAAGAGTTCGATAAGTGCACACCAAACGGCCTCAGTTTCTCTCTTACCATCATGTAAGAAGCGATAAAGAGGACACTAAATCCATCAGGGTTTGACAATGCAGCTAAGACACTGAAACGGGTTGGTTAACCAAATGTAACATAACGGAAGACAGCTGAAAGCTAGCAAAGAGCAGAACTGATTCGGTCATGACGAATGAAATCAAAAAGCAGAGCCTCTCCTCGATGATACAAATATTTCACGTCGTTAAGCTACAATTCCAGATTCAATGGCGTTCATGTCGTTCGCACTCGATTGTCTGATTATTGTACAGTAACATCTTTTGTATGAGACTGTTTCAATACCGGTAATACTTTCCTACCATGTTATGAGATAACCACTGATCTGTAGCCACGGATAATAGAAGCCAGCCTCCAGGACCAGCTACCAATGATAAGTATCCAAGGTCCTACAAACACTAATCTAGTCTAGAGCACAAACTATTCTGAAATCCAGCATCGCTGTATGAGGCAGCCTACCCAACCGATGGGCCTGGATCAGCATTCAGCACGACCTCATACGGCAGCCTGAGCCAGTCACTGGGTTCAGTAGATTTTTCCCTGGCTTGCTAAACTACTAGCCGCTCCTGAAGAAACGACGACGAGATGTGTTCAGGCAATTAAATGAAGTAATATTAAATCATGTTTTATTCTGTCTGGCGACGCCACACAGGTTCGCTGCCTTCATCCTGATAAACGTTTGGGTTTCCAGCCTGGAAGTGGGTGACTGCTGCAAACTGGATGTCCGAAGTGATCCAGTCCACCATCATTAGGAACTGGAGGACGACGATTAGAAATAGTATTACTTGTTCTCAGTGAAATTGCATTTGTTGCCATGTCCCCAACAGGAATTAAAGACTGCAAAGTTTCTTTCTATAGACCTGTTCATTCAGATGATTTATCTTAATTTAAGGGTGATACGTCGGCAAGAATACCTTGCCCCGACATGCTGTAAAATTTAATTACCGGCCGGTGTAGCCGAGCGGTTCTAGGCGCTTCAGTCTGGAACCGCGCGACTGCTACGGTCGCAGGTTCGAATCCTGCCTCGGGCAAGGATTTGTGTGATGTCCTTCGGTTGGTTAGGTTTAAGTAGTTCTAAGTTCTAGAGGACTGATGACCTCAGAAGTTGAGTCCCATTGTGCTCAGAGCCATTTCAACCAAGCCAATGGAAATTCTCGGAATAAAGGAAGCAGCTTTACAGCACGTGAGCACGAGCATAAGAGAATTAGACGTTTTCTATGTAATATTTAATAGTACATTTTGGGAAAACATCGTAACTGAGACGAATAGATATGCAGAAGACGTACTCAACAATGAACAGAAGAGACGAAAAATAGACCAAAAGTGGTCTCCTATGGGCTGTAATGAAATAAAAATATACATTGCGCTATGTATAATCAAGGCTGAAGTAAGGAAACCGTCGATTCAGATGTATTGGTCTAGGAGGGCCGTTATAGAAACGCCAATATTTAGGAAGACGATGCCATTCAGGAGATTTCTGCACATAAGTAGATTTCTACATCTAGCGAATAACCGCGAACAACACAGATAAGCTGTACGAACTAAGGCCAGTCATAGTTATGTTCAATCAAAAATTTAAGGAAGTGTACACAATGCACGAGAATATTGCCACTGATGAATCGTTAATGAATTTTAAGGGGCGCTTATCCTACAAACAATTTAACCCATCAAAAAGAGCGAGGTTTGGTATTAAAATTTATAAATTGTGTGAGTCAAGTTCTGGATACTGCTATGATTTTAAGATACACACGGGTAGTGACAAACGTGATGCTAGTGATAGTGCCTCTGAAAGTGTTGTTCTAGAACTATCACAGTCGGTATTACACAAAGGGCATACTCTACATTTAGATAACTGGCTTTCTTTACCGAAACTTTTCAAAACTCTCCTCACCAATAAAACTAATGTTATTGGAACAGTGAGCTCAAATAGAAAAAAATATGCCCACAGACTTCCGGAAGGCAAAATTAAAGAAGGGAGAATATCCAGGGAGGTGTTGTAATGGAATATTGGCACTAAAATGGAAAGATAAACGAGACGTTTATATGCTTTCCACTAAACATTCAACAGCAGAAATGACTGACACAGAGACACCTCTCCGCAATGCGTCGTGGAAACCGAAATGTGTCGTCGAATACAATAAAGGGATGATTGGAACTGATCTCCAAGATCAGATGCTCGCATGCTTCCCTGTGATGAGAAAATGTATGAAGGGGTACCGCAAGATATTCTTTTACATATTTGATGTTGCTTTATTTAACACGTACATTTTGTATTACAAAATACATTGCGGCAAACGACAGAGCTACGCAGAATATAGGTTTCACATTCCAGAATCATTACTGAAAACTACACCTTTACCCGAATATAATCGGAAGGTACGATTAGCATCCGGCGATATACCACAAAGACTGCACCCGCAACAATGGGCTCATTTTCCCAAACATTTTGATCCAACACCATCAAAAGTAAATCCTGCAAGAGCTTGTGTAATGTGCAGAAAGCATAAACGACGCAGCGAAACAACGTGGGAATGCAAAAAGTGCAGGGTTGCATTACATGTGCCAGAAATTGTTTTGAACGATATCATACAATCGAAGACTATTAAATTCGTGTAATATCATTGTGAAGACGATGCGTTTGAAAATATGTTTGCCAACGTACTAACGTAACAGGGGCCGGCCAGGGTGGCCGAGCTGTTCTAGTCTGGAACCGCGCGACCGCTACGATCGCAGGTTCGAATCCTGCCTCGGGGATGGATGTGTGTGATGTCCTTAGGTTAGTAAGGTTTAAGGGCTTAAGCTGACGAAGATCAGGGAGCCAAGTCAATCGAGCGTCGAAAGCCAGTCCTACGAATTGATATGTCTCCACTACAGTGAGTGGATCGTCATTAAGGTAAAGTGCGGGTTTCGGATGAACGGTACGACGCCGACAGAAGTGCATGACACACGACTTTGCGGCTGAAAACTGGAAGCCATGGGCTAGAGCCCATGACTGCGCTTTGTGGATGGCTCCCTGGAGGCGCCGCTCAGTAACAACAGTACTGGAGCAGCAGTACGAAATGCCGAAGACGTCTGCAAACAGAGACGGTGAGACGGAGGGCCCGACAGTTGCTGCTAGACCGTTAATGGCCACTAAAAATAGAGAGAGACACTCAATATAGATCCCTGCGGGACTCCATTCTTCTGGATATGGATGAAACTATGGGAGTCACCAACTTGGACACCGAAAGTACGGAGCGACAGGAAGTTTTGGACAAAAATCGGTAGTGGTCCCCACTCATACAATGTGGCAAGGATATGATGTCGCCATGTCGTGTCGTATGCTTTACGTAAGTCAAAAAAGACGGCAATCAGGTGTTGACATCTGGAAAAGGCTGTTCGGATGGCAGACTCGATGGACACAAGGTTATCAGTGGTAGAGCGACCCTGGCGGAAGCCACCCTCACATGCAGCCAGCAAGCCACGTGACTCCAGGACCCAACCCAACCGCCGACATCCCATACGTTCCAGCAGCTTACAAAGAACGTTGGTGAGGCTGATGGGTCGATAACTATCCACATCAAGCGGGTTTTTACCGGGTTTGAGCACCGGAATGATGGTGCTCTCCCGCCATTGCGATGGAAAGACGCCATCGCACCAGATCCGGTTGAAGATGACGATAAGATGTCGCTTGTTGTCAGATGAGAAATGTTTAATCATCTGGCTGTGGATGCGATCAGGCCCAGCAGCTGTGTCGCTGCAATGTGCAAGGGCACTGATGAGCTCCCACTCTGTAAATCTGTAAATGGGGCGTTATAGGATTCACTGCAGCGTGTAGTGAATGAGAGGACGTTCTCTTTCAGCCACCGTTTAGTGTGCGAAAGGCTTGGGGATAATTCTCCGACGCAGAGGCTCGAGCAAAGTGCTCGGCAATCGCGTTTGCGTCGGTACATAACTCGCCATTTATGGTAACACCGGGGACAGCTTTGGGGCCTGGTACCCGAAAATACGTTTGATCTTTGCCCAGGCTTGTGAAGGTGACGTGTGGCACTCAATGGTGGACACGTAACTATCCCAACACTACTCCTTCCGTTGTTTGATAAGGTAGCGAACACGGGCACGGAGCCGTTTAAAGGCTATGAGGTGCTCCAGGGAAGGGTGCCGCTTATGCCGCTGTAGAGCTCATCGACGCTACTTAATTGCTTCAGCGACTTCCGGCAAGAACCAAGGGACTGCCTTACGCCTCGGGCACCCTAAAGAGCGAGGGATCGCGTTTTCTGCCGTGGAAATAATTGTGCTAGTCACCTGCTCAACCATCACATCGATGTTACCGTGTGGGGGAGATTCAGCGGTCACAGCAGAAGTGAAAGCTCCCCAGTCCGCATTGTTCAAAGGCTATCTGGGCAGGCGTCCATGTGCCTGACGCTGGGGCAGTTACTGGAAGATGGGGAAGTGGTCACTACCACTCAGGTCGTCATGTGCTCTCCAGTGGATAGATGGGAGAAGTCCTGGGCTGCAGATTGATAAATCAATGGCCGAGTAACTACCATGAGCCACACTGAAATGTGTGGCGGCTCCAGTATTTAAGAGGCAGAGGCCGAATTGCGACAGTAAAGTTTCGACATCTCTGCCTTGACCAGTAAGCATGGTTCCACCCCAAAAGGGATTATGGGCATTAAAATCTCCCAGAAGTAGGAAAGGTTTAGGGAGTTGATCAATCAGTGCAGCTAATACATTCAGGGGTTCTGCACCATCTAAAGGAAGATACACATTGCAGACAGTTATCTCCTGCGTCGTCCTTATTCTGACAGCCACAGCTTCAAGAGCGGTTTGAAGGGGCACATGTTCACTACAAATCGAGTTTACGACATAAACGCAAACTCCACCTGACACTCGATTATAGTCGCTACGGTTCCTGTAATATCCCTTATAGCTGCGGAGGGCAGGGGTCCGCATTGCTGGGAACGAAGTTTCCTGGAGGGCAATGCAGGTATAAAGCTTAACAGTTGCCGTAGCTCAGCCAGGCGGTGGAAAAAACCGCCGCAATTCCACTGGAGGATGACATCGTGAGACTGGGAAGGCATGGAAAATTCAATGAAGCAGTTTATGCCTCAGAGTCATCTGCTGCCACCGATGTATTCCCTGAGCAGTCTTTATACATTGTGTCTGAGGGTCTGGTGAGATCTAGGTCCTTAGCAGACGCCAAAATCTCCACCCCATCCTCAGCTGCAGAGCTTGTAGGTAGCGGTGGTTTGGGTGCCACCGCAATTTCCTAGGTCATAGGGGTTTTCTTTTTGGATTTCTCTCGCTGCTCCTTGGGTTTCTCTGGCTGGGAGGACTTCACTGGCTCAGTCTCCGGGACTGAGGATGTGCGTGAAGCCCTATGACCAGCTGCTTTTGGGCTCTTCATCCACTGGCGGGTGTCGTCTTTCCCACTAGAAGAAATCTGGGAAGGGAGTGACCCAAGGGACCCTTTTGTAGCAAGAGAAGCCGAAGAAGACTTACGCTTCTCTGGCAGAAGCCGAAGAAGGCTTACGCTTCTCTGGCTTAGAAGTGTGGACAGACGTCCACAATGGTTTGGGGGGGGGGGGGGGCGTTGCTCCCAAAGTAGGTGGTGCAGGAGCAACAGGGACGGAAATGCCCCCCTCCATCAAGGGGGCAGGTGTAGTCTTCCGGCTCTGAGAGGTGACCTGGGTTGGAGGAGCTAATGGTGCCAGAACTGTAGTAGCGGTGGCGTAAGACGATGTCATACGCACAGGATGCAGGCGTTCAAATTTTCTCTTAGCCTCAGTGTAGGTCAGTCTGTCCAGGGTCTTGTACTCCATGATTTTCCTTTCTTTCTAGAGAATCCTGCAGTCAGGCGAGCAAGGCGAATGGCGCTCTCCGCAGTTGACACAGATCGGAGGCGGGGCACATAGAGTATTGGGATGTGATGGGCGTCCGCAATCTCGGAATGTGACTCTGGAACTACAGCGGGAAGACATATGGCCGAACTTCCAGCACTTAAAGCACCGCATCAGGGGAGGGATATAGGGCTTTACATCACACTAGTAGACTATCACCTTGACCTCCTCGGGCAATGCATCACCCTCAGAGGCCAAGATGAAGGCACCGGTGGCAACCTGATTATCCTTCGGACCCAGTTGGACACGCCGGGCGAAATGTACACCTCGCCGCTCTAAATTGGCGCGCAGCTCATCGTCGGACGGCAAAAGAAGCTCTGTGAAATATGATACCCTGGACCATATTTAAGCTCTTATGGGGCGTGATGGACACAGAAACATCCCCCAGCTTGTCACAAGCGATTAAATCCCGTGACTGGGCAGAGGATGCTGTTTTGATAAAGACCGACCCAGATCTCGCTTTGGACAAGCTCTGCACCTTCCCGAACTTCTCCTCTAAATGCTCAACAAAAAACTGAGGCTTCATCGTCATGAATGATTCCCCGTCAGCTCTCGAACATACAAGGTACCGGGGTGAATAAGATCCGCTGCCATCCTTAGCCTGACGTTCCTCCCATGGTTTGGCCAGGGAGGGGAACGATTTGGGGTCGTCATCCGCCCTGATGCCACCCACTCCGACCCGGGGCCCTCCCCACGGGCGCCACCCGGCCGCAGCAAAGACCACCTGGCAGGATGGCCATTGCCGGGAGTCCAGATGCCCCAGGGGGATGGGCATTACCCCTTGGCATACGTGGGGAGTTAATAACTCAGGCATCAGCAGAGTGATCCCTGTGTGGTCAGGGGGTACAACCAACAGGGTACATGGCGGCCCCACCTCAACGGACTGGCTACCATGCTGGATATCAGGTGCAAAGAAGTCCATGGTCACCGTCGACACAGAAATCGACACTGCATAGTGCATGATGGAAAACGCACCCAGTAAAGTGTCCTCGCCCAAGAGATGGAGAATGGGCAGGACTGCAATGCGACGACGAGAAAGTGGGCTAAAGATCTCAATGCACAATGGACACGATGCACCTTGTAAGGCGCCATTCCCCAACTGGCTCGCTCTTCGGGAAAATTTTGAAGGATGGAGGTCAATCCGTACAGGGGACCATCACATAAAGGCCCAAACGTATGAAACTCCTTTTAGTCGCCTCGTACGACAGGCAGGAATACCTCGGGTACCTCGGGCCTATTCTAACCTCGGGGCCCGCAGGGGGGGGGGGGGGGGGGACGATGATGATGATACTGTCTGGTACCTCGGGCCTATTCTAACCTCCGGGCCCGCAGGGGGGGGGGGACGACGACGACGATGATGACACTGTCTGACTGCATGATCGGAGCTGTCAGAGAAGTGTCCGCGACGCGTCGTGTTGTGCGCCTGTCGGCGGAAGAATTTCCATCTCCGCTAGCAAAAGGCGGAAACAATATGGTCCACGGTTGACAGCGCTGGCTTTGGCTACTGGCAACACTGTCGGCAGACGAGTTAGACACGCAGATTGGAGGAGGGAAAAAACAGAAAACGTTCCGACTTTCTGAGCGTCATGTGAAGGCTGCTGCTAGGAAGTAGCGCCAGGCGAGTTGCGCCTGTGTGGTGGGGGCCTGTCGTGGTATTTGTTGTGTACCCTTAAGACTGTTACACGGCACGTCTCCTGCCACCTTACAAGTTTCAAAACGATCTTCTATAATCCGTGTATGACTCAGTGATTGACCTGTACAGCTTTTACCAAAGCGAAGACCAGCTTGCAGAGAAATGAGCAAAGAGTCAAAAATGTGTAAGAGGCAATTTAAGGTCAATCTTTACAACAGTTTGTAAAGAGGACCGAGTAGTGCAACTGATCTAAATCTCGATTGTTTCCGTCTTTGTTCGGTGGATGACAGTCTTCTATAATTCCTCGACGCTGTTCCTCTCCATCTTCTTTTTGTCTCTTCAGATTTGGGGATGGCCAACCCATTCAGTAGTAAATGATATGCTGTTTGATTATCAGTGATGATGTAATGTACAGTAGAAATTCTTCGGTCACTGTTTCGCTGTTTCAAGAATCTCAAAGCTTTGCCCCTATCCCTTTTCAGATGCGAGTTTCCTATAATTTTAAACCATTGGTTTCTGTTTGTCTCTCTTGTTGAGGAAATTAGTTTACTTAGTGCTTCTACAGTTGCTTCGATAAAAGGATTTTATTCAAATGAACTGCTATTTTCGGCAAATAGGATGGCCTGGTCTAATTTTGGCTCATGGATATAAAATTATGGACAGCGACGAGAAACTGACATTACGGAACAGCTCTTTACAACCATGGTGAAGGTGTTAGGGCATTCTAGCGCTGTTCCTATCGCAGACACTTCGACGTCCTGCAGTATAGCAAATCTCGGCCAGTCTGCATTTCTGTAATTTGACAAACTCTGGTAACGGTACCTGCTTAGCTCAAACAACATCAAATATTTGGCAGATTGCTGGTCTATGCTATCACTTGGGTGACTTTACAAACTGTTAGGTTATACAGCCGATACTGAATACGAGGTCAGGATTGTAACCTCGCTTACAGCTGCCGGTGTTAAATAATACATGCACTTTTGCGTCATGACACAGAATAAGCTGATTAATCCACTGGTTGATAAAAAGGTGAACCACCCATAAGCGTTAGACGTCATTGTAGCTTTGTACAAATACACACCATCGAACATCCACCAAAATGAATTAGTGTTGTTTGTGATCAATGTCATTACCAGGACTGATATGGGATACAAGGGGGGTGAACAGCGTCAGGCGCTGAGTGATCACTGTGAAGGACACGAAAATGCCATTTACTGGTTGCAAGAAAGCGTTATTACCACTTGACAGGTTTGAAGGGGCCTCATTGTGTCTCCATTTGGCCGGCTGGTCGAGTCGTGCAACATCCAGATTTGTGGAGCTTTCGGATGTGACATTGGCCAGATGTTGGACTGCATGGGAACATAAGGTCAGGCATACACGTCGTTAACGCTTCGGCCGACTACATCTGACTACCACAAAGAAATAATGTCCTGCTTTGCACCAAACATATCGTCATCCCTTCCCATCTGCGCCTGCCATGCTAGAACAACAAATTGGATCCATGCAACAGTCTGTCTCTTTCTAAACCATTGGTCGGACAAGCAACGGCTGAGCCAGGGAATTACCATCACACGCAGGTTGCCATTAACACAATAACACAAACAGTTGTGTTTGGAAAGGTTCCGAGACTGAGAGGCAAGAACTGCTGATGAAAGACTTCGCATTGTGCTCAACGATTATTCGCGGTTCTGCACTGCTCCATATGACGATTATCGGCGAGTATGGCAGCGACCTGTGGACCTGAAACATTTCCAATGTTTTGAAGACGCAAAGCAGTGTCACTCCTGGCGTCATGGAGTGGGAAAGAATCTAATATGACTTCAGGTCACGGCTGTTAGTAATTGAGGGAACTGTGACGGTACAACGGTACTTCACGGAAATCCTACGTTTTCATGATAAAGTATGTCCGCCCCCGGTAGCTGAGTGGTCAGCGCGACAGACTGTCAATCCAAATGGCCCGGGTTCGATTCCCGGCTGCGTCGAAGATTTTCTCCGCTCAGGGACTGGGTGTTGTGTTGTCCTAATCATCATCATTTCATCCCCATCGACGCGCAAGTCGCCGAAGTGGCGTCAAATCGAAAGACTTGCACCAGGCGAACGGTCTACCCGACGGGAGGCCCTCGTCACACGACATCTCTCTCTCTCTCTCTCTCTCTCTCCATGATAAAGTATCGTGGTGCCATTTTTCAATAGGACAGTGCTCGCGCACACATAGCGCGTTTCTCTATGAAGTGTCTGCATGATTCTGAGGTACTCCCATGACCAGCAAGTAACTCAGACTTTGTATTTTTTAGTGTGCTTATACTGCTTAGCATAATACTTTATACAATATGCGTTTGTGCAGTTACAGGCTTGGGCAGCGTCATTTTAATATATCGTCTCATTTAGGCTTAAAAAGCAATATAATTACCTGCTTAGGATTTTTTTTAGCCATATGTGTTTTGAATTAATTTCGATATAAAGCATTGGGGCACTTTGGAGTTCACAGACACGTTGTAGGTGCCAATGTTGACAGATAGGCTTGTGTGTGTGTGTGTGTGTGTGTGTGTGTGTGTGTGTGTGTGTGTGTATTTTGCTGATGTATTTCAGATGTGGTAATACTGCAAGTTACATAATTTGTTGAATAAATACTTTTGAACATGGAGCAAAAGTATTGAATCGTGTGGGTACTTTTGAACATGGCCAAAATGGCTGCCTACCTGGTTACACTGTGACTGAGTATTAATTTTAATTCCACCTAAAATACTAGGTTGTGAAAGGTTGTTTCGTTTTAACGATTGTTAAAATGCTGGGCTCTAATTGCTAGGGAGGAAAGGGCATGGATGGAGGGGAGAGGTGAAGGAGGGGCATGATGATCTCTTTAAAAGGAGAAACGGTCAGTCTCGTGATGATGTCGTAGATAAGGGGGCGTGGCTTTTGAAGTCATCGCCCTGGACGTTCGCAACTGGCAAAGCTCCTCTTGGGGGCTTGTCGCATGGGTAGTGTTCACGAATGTTTATTGCCTTCATGCTTTTGCAGGTTCTTCAAGTCATGGAATTGAGTTCGCACGTGCCATGCACGCCTATTTCACGGCAGATATCAGGTGGCTGCGATGAGCTGACACAAATAACTGCATACAGGCTTCCACATCACTGCCGCATTTTCTGCACTGTTTTCTCTCACATTTTCTGTCTAGTTAGCCATGTATGTAGGGTAAATCTTCCTGAAAATTAGCTTCAAATGCTAGATGAGTCGACTACCATGTCAACTGGATGTGTGGAAGCTTTTTGTAGCGTATTAGGATACATTACAGAAGCATGGAAGAACTGGTAGAAGCCGACCTTCGAGATCAGTTTGGATTCCACAGAAATATAGAAACACGTGAGACAATACTGACCCTACTACTTCTTTTAGAAGATAGGTTAAGCAAATGCAAACCTACGTTTATAGCATTTGTAGACTTAGAGACTTGACGATGTTGAATGGAATAATCTCTTATAGATTCTCGTAAAATACAGGGAGCGAAAGGCTATTTACAATTAGTACAGAAATCAGACGGCAGATGTCTGGGCACAGGCCATGCATTTATTGTAAATTACGGGCTGGTTGCTTCTGGGCGCCCAATAGCTTTCCAGATGTGCTCCACTGGGTTCAGATCAGACGAATTTGTTGGTCACGACATTAACGTGAGTTAACTATTGTACTCCTCAAACCACTGTAGCACGATTCGGTTTTGTGACGGCGACAATTAGCCTACTGCAAGATGCCATCGCTGTCGAGGAAGATATCAAATCAAGCATGAAGTGATGCAAGTGGTCCGCAATTAATATTCTCGAAATCCACCTTTGATTACCACCAGATGGAAGCCCATGCGAATGAACGCTATGGCGTAATACTTCCCCCACTGGTCTGCGTCCGTGGCGCGGTGCATGTTTCGAGCAGCCGTTCGCCTATATGACATTGACTTGATGTAACAACAAACGTGAATCAGGATACCAGGCAACAGGTTTCCATTAACCCACAAGTCCAGTCTCCATGATCCTCTGCGCACTGAAATCGTAACTGACGATGTCATTGGATCGACATGGGAACACGTAGGGCTTCCAGAGCCATAATTTCAACAATGTGAGCGGAACGGGGCACTCCGAAACACGTGTGCCTGTACCAGCATAGTACTCTGTCATCAGATCTCCCGCAGATATAAATCCAACCTGCTTAGAGAGCGGATATGTCTATGATCTCCATGTTTTGTGCTAAGGGGTAGACGTGCCAACAAGTTGTCGCCCACTCGTGGTTTCAGTGTTCTTCAACCGCTTTTGTATTTGGTCATGACAGCAGTATGGAAACTGAGACCAGCTTCGCCTCTTCCAAGATGCTTGTTCCCAGGCGTCAGGCCGTAACAACATGCCGTTTGTCAAAGATGCTTATGTTAATGGATTTCCCCCATCTTCGGCCCCTATCGTCGTCGCTAGAATGATTTCCCATTCGTCTCTCCGCTTACATACCTTTCTTACAGCGTTTACGGGCCCATAACGCCACCATTTAGCATCCAGTTCAGCCTCTCAAAAGGTGTCAAAGGTTTTGCACTGCTCAAGTGCCCCGCCCAGCTCTTTCTCGCGCTGATAAGGTGTTTCATTTTGGGTGGGGTTGTCGGATGCCCTATTGCGACGTGAGCATTCCGTCGCTATTGAAAGAATATTGAGAGAAAAAGGACTGAGGGAACTCAACTGATAGCATCAATATAAAGGGCAAGCCAAACCTTCTGCGCTGCCCCTTGCTGCACAAAGTTGGACGAATTCGATAATATCATGGTATTACGCTTCTACTACTTTTTGTTTGTGGACAAAAACTGTGCACCTCTAAGTCACTAAGAGAAGTTAATAGAGTTGAAACAGTTAAATAATAAACAAATTTAGCAGATGTGCTACGAAAAATTGCAGAGCAATTACAATTAAAATCATAAGATATGTTTCAATAGACCGCAATACAATAACGAAGAAATTCAGGTGCAGGATTTATTGTGAGCACGAATATGGAAAATAATATTACAGATATTGAAGGACTCTAACACAGAACAGCGAGGCTTGTTTTAAAAACATGCAAAAGATACTCCGCTGAAATCACGTGGTCACATTCTGCTAAGGTAGAAAATCTCCTCGAAGAACTTCAAAAGCCGATAAACGTCACCAAATCGCATTTCAAAATGGAAATACGGAATTTTAATGCAAAAGTAAAACAAAATGTAAAGAAAGAGTTTTCAGTGCACTCACTGGATGTGTTAGTTGGATTTGCCGAGAAAAACGTGTAAGTACTTTTTAGTGTTATAATAATAAAGAAATTACATATTACAACATAATATTATAAAAATTAGCAATGAAGTCATCTCATCAGTTGCTGAGGTTTTATACTCTGTCAGGCAAAGACAACAACTGGAATAGTAGTGGAGCTCTTCCAGGGCAGGCACAGTTGGGCATTCTTCTCCAAACGTAAACAAACTGTCCACTTGGCCTAGTTTCATTATGAAAAAAAAATGTAGTTTGAGCCCAACATAAAGAAACTGTTTACTTGTACTTTTAGCGATGGGAGGAGAGGGCCACCACAACCCCATGTCCGCTCACTTGGCAATCAATTGCATGCAATGCAATGGAATGGAGAAGCTGTGATCTGGCGAAGGCACGAGAATACTTTGAAATACCACACCAGATAGGATGAAGTACCTGAATTGCCTAAAATATCTAAAATTATGTCAACTATGTTTGTATTACTGACTTACAAAAATTTGTTTAACGTTTAGCTCACCAGTCACATTGGAAAGATGCATTCGAAGCAATATACTGAGGCGACAAAAGTCATAGGACAGTGATATGCACATACACAGATGGCAGTAGTATCATGTATACAAGCCGCGCGGGGTAGCTGCGCGTTTTGTGGCGCCTTGTGACGGTTCGCACGGGTCCCCCCATCGCAGGTTCGAGTCCTCCCTCGGGCATGGCTGTGTGCATTGTCCTTAGCGTAAGTTAGTTTAAGTTAGATTAAGTAGTGTGTTAGCCTACGGACCGATGACGTCAGCAGTTTGGTCCCATAGGAATTTACCACAAAACTATGTACACAAAGTATAAATGGGCAGTGCATTGGCGGACCTGTAATCTATACTCAGGTATTTCATGTGAAAAAGTTTCTGACCTCATTATGGCCACACAATGAGAGTTAACAGACGACTAATGCGGAATGGTAGGTGGAGCTAGACACATGGGTCATTCTACATTCAACTTTAGAAATCGTTAGGGAATTCAATATTCCGAGATCCACAGTGACAACAGTGTTCGAGAATACCAAATTAAAATTTCAGGCATTACTTCTCACCAAGAACAATGCAGCTGCGAACAGCCTTCACTTAACGACCGAGAACAGTAGTGTTTGCATAAAGTTGTCAGTGCTAACAAACACACAACACTGTGAGAAATAACTGCATAAATCAATATGGGACATGACAAACGTGTCCACTAGCTCATTGTGGCGAAATTTGGGATTAATGGGCTCTGCGGCAGCAGATGACCAATGCGAGTGACTTTGCTAACAGCACGACATCACCTGCAGCGTTTCTCCTGGGCTCATGACCATATTGGTTGGGCCCCAGACAATTGGAAAACCGTGGCCTGGTCCCGATTTCAGTTAGTAAGAACTGATGATAGGGTTCAAGTGTGTAAAGACTCCACAATGCCATGGACCCATCTTGGCAACAAGACACTGTGCAAGCTGGTAGTGGCTCCAAAATGGTGTGGGGTGTGTTTACATGGAATGGACTGGGTCCTCTGGTCCAACAGGACAGATCTATGACTGGAAATGTCAATCAATATGAATCCCATCGAACATTTATGGGACATGCTCGAGAGATCAGTTCATGTAGCAAAATTATAGGCAGCTGTAGGGGCAGCATGGTTCAATATTTCTTCAGGGGGCTTCCAACAACTTGTTAAGTCCATGCCACATCAATCTGTTGCACCACACAGGGAAAAAGGAGGTCTGACATGATATAAGGAGGTATCCCATGACCTGTGTCACCTCAGTACATGTATCATTTGCCACAGAATATTGGAAAAAGAGATAGCATATTTCTCTATACATAATCAACATTCACTTACAAAATATAAATAACAAATTAGGAATATGTAGTTACCGAACATGAGTGTTACCTTAAAAATACCATCCCACAAAACCTGAAAATACGAAATAAAAGAGATCTGTTTTACATCTCAGTCGCTTTGTCATCAACAATGGTTCCAATGTAGAAATGAGCCCAGTTGGTTCTTTGTACCACGAGTTGTTTTCACTGTCACCTACAGATGGCTGCACTGTAGAAAACGTGAACTGCACTGGAATAACGATAAATGTTCGTTTTATGCATAACATTGGGCTTAAGAAACAGCAGAATCTTAAATTATTTTCCACATCTACGATGCTTCTCAGATGGAACAACATCGTTTCCAACCATTCTCCACATCACCAACGCTTCTCAGGTGGCCTTATATTATAAACCGTCTGGAAAAATACACCCACAGCTGTTCAGCAATCGTTTTATAGGTACTTACTTGGTGATCCTGGCTCTACTGAGCTGGGGACTATTAAGTACCGCCAGTCCAGTCACTGTAAGCTCTGGGTATACTTCAGCGACCTCCATGAAGCGCAGCAGTTGAACATGTCGTATTGCAGGCACTGGGAATCTTGGCTTAACGGCGTGGATCGCGAGTATGGGAAAGATGTGCGTAAAAAAATCTTCAATCTGAAGGTGTGCTGCACGCTGGCGAGATGCATAGTTGTTGAGAAAGAAAAGTCACTAACGGGCATCCTCTGGGGAACCTGCCACATCTCAGTTGTATACAGCTTACTCAGGCAAGTGGGGCTCTGTCTGAGTGGAATTTCTTCCCTAGCAGCTTGTGGGAACTCCATGAAGCCTAGATCTAACGTTTCTACTCCCAGCAGTTCAAGTGGTCTGCGGGGCAGTATTAACACAAGAGGTCCTAAGATGCCTCTTGTAGCTAGCCCACCTGGGTCATCCGTGTCAGGGAAAGTATTGACAGCAATGGACCACACTCTGTGCCTCATAATGTATTTATTGCGATAAAATGATTGGACAGGTCTTTTAAAAAGTCGTCCACCTGCCGTATCCATAAAGCTCTGGAGAGACTTGCAGGGCAACTCAAGTCTATCAAGAGGCTGTGAAATGGTACTCTCCTGCTCGAGATTATGTTTTCCGAAGTAAAGAAGCTTTTGAATACCAAGCTACTTCGAGAATATCTGATCAGCAGTGAGCTGCACACTACATTACATAGTGTTGAAGAATGCGTAACATTACAGGACATTAGGGATATGGATACAGATGAACTGATGGAAAAGTGCACAGGTGACTTAAGTCCAGACTACTACGAAAAGGGTTGATGGTGAGCTTCAGAAGCCAGTGTCTTTTAGTATTACATTCAACCTGCCGAAGTTTCCACAGTAAACTGCAACAGACTTTCTCAGCATTAAGGTTAGATCTTATGTCCCAAGTTAAATGCTCTGTTTCAAGTGTCAACACTTTGGTCGCACAACTATGGGTTGTAATGGTCGGGCTACATGTAGAAGTTGTAGCGCCACAGCCTACAAATCGGATTTTCAATGCACTGGCCCACCCATGTGCGTTGATCGCCACTAGGTCTATCTGGTTCGGTGCAGGAATTGTCCTGTCTTCACTGAAGAAAAGAAGATTCCAGAGAGAATTCACCCAACGTGTCTCACGCTCTGATGCAGAGAAGGAAATTTAGGCCAGTCATCCACAAAATTTTATGAAGTCTTTTGCCTCGGCGTTGTAGCAGCCTGCCCAGAAGATCAGTATTAGCACTCAGACTATGTCAGCTGATCAGGGCACATATATCGGGACCTGTAAATACAGCTGTCAGACTACGTTGCTGGTCCTGCAGCCCAGCCTTTCTATCGCAGCTACATTAATACTGCTGAACTTAATATTGGCCAAGACGGTAAACTCTCATGGCAGACACCGGAAGAGATCCAGCAGAATGTTCCTGCTACATCAGCCTTGCCAGCGTCCTCAAAATCCAAGCTGGGAACAAAGAGCAACAGGAAAAAGTGATACACTCTGAAGCCATGGGACCATGCGACCTTCGTCATGTCCGATGGATTTGATGATGACCATACCATTGATGGAATGGACAAAAATGGCCGCTGAGGGAACCAGCTACTCCCCAAGTGATCCCCACTCTACTTCCATCTTCCCACCATGGCGGAATTATAGCAGGAAAGACAGTGGCAAATCTCACCATAAAGATGGCTTCCATACTTCAGTGTAACTTGCAGGGATTCAGATGCATGTGGAGGGACTGCGTCTACTGGCTCAGAGTCAACTGTGTATATGTCTCTAGGAGACTCAGTTCAAATCTTCTGACACCCCTGCGCTATGTGGCTATGTTCTCCACAAAAGAGACGACCTTAGTGGAGAGGTAGCAAATATTTTCGTCAACAGTGCCTACCATTCCTTGCTTATCTCCATCATGACCAGCCTACAACCAGTCACAGTGTCCATGACCATGTGTCGACGGTATGTTCCCTCTACCTGTTTGCACATGAGACACTTGGCAAAGTGGCTTTCCATGGCATTCTTACTCAAGATCCCGCATTCCTTCATCCTTAAGGTGCACAATGTGCTTTGGGGCTCTGCAATTACCTGCCCCAGGGGTAGAGAAGTTCCAGAGGCTTCTCTTGTCTTCTAGGGCATATTTGCTATAGGGCAGAGAACGCACTTCTGCACTGCAACAGTTTCGTTCTCTATTATCAGTTCCTCGCTTTGCTCTCCAGCCCTTGCTCACACTGCTCAATGGCACAAGACAGATGATTTGCATGGCAGTGATCACTTACAGATTTTGATACGCCTGCCAGACAGAAGGGTCTTTGACAGCAAACAGCCATGATGGGAGTTCAGTAAAGCAAACTGGACATTTTACAGACGCCGTGATGAGTCTGAACATCGTGTCAGCGTCCAGGAATGGGTGGAGGAGTATGGAGATGGTGGTGCTGTGATGCCCATATACATTAATATCTTAATGTGCAGCTCATCTCTGCATTCTCAGATTTACTGTCATGTGTTAGGCATTATGCATTAGGAGTTGTGTATTAGTTGTTACGTGTTAGGCATCAGACATTAGCCATTATGCATTCAGTGTTAGCCATAGTAGGAATTTGATGCCGCATTCTGCTTGCAAAGCATGTGAAATCTTACATATATTACAACATCATTTTTGTGCAAGCACAATGAGGTATCAAATACACACAATAGCTAACGCCAAATGCGTAACAGCTAATAACTAATACCTGACAACTAACGTGGCTAACGCATATCACCTAACACATAATGCCTAACGCATGTCCATGACAGTAAATATGAGAATGCCAAGATCAGCTACACATTGAGATATTGAAGTATATGGAGTTGTGTATTAGTTGTTACGTGTTAGGCATCAGACATTAGCCATTATGCATTCAGTGTTAGCCATGGTAGGAATTTGATGCCGCATTCTGCTTGCAAAGCATGTGAAATCTTACATATATTACATCATTTTTGTGCAAGCACAATGAGGTATCAAATACACACAATAGCTAACGCCAAATGCGTAACAGCTAATAACTAATACCTGACAACTAACGTGGCTAACACATATCACCTAACACATAATGCCTAACGCATGTCCATGACAGTAAATATGAGAATGCCAAGATCAGCTACACATTGAGATATTGAAGTATATGGGTGTCTTTACTCATCGAGAAAACTACAGATTACATAGGTAACATGGTATAAACAGATGTTAAAGATAGATGCCTGCATCTAAATTACACCAGATTGGCACACTTCTTAGTAGGGAGAATTTAAGTATACTTACACCACTTACAGAGCCGTTTTGCAATAACATATGATTGTTAAACTCTATGATAAAGTAGATTGTCAGGAGCAATTAGAAAAGGGAAGGTCTGTTGTGTTGAAGAAGGAGATGTGTGGATCATTGAACTGTTATCTACATAGTAAATTCTAAAAGTTCATCACAGTGAGACGTGGTGTCAATGCGAAGCTACCTCTTCTCATCACAAAAACGGCAGTGAAACGGCAAGAATAATACTGTAAAACTAGTGACTGATAATCAAGTACATGGCATTGAAATATCTCGTGCATCTGGAGGAGTGGGATGGAGTGTAGGTTCTGGTTTTAGGGAGATTGAGGTATGCACAATGTTGTTTCCTATAATAGTACTTGGAACGCTCGAAAGTGGCATTCAGAGCTCGCCTTTGTATTTTTATGTTTTCGCATTCTAAAAATACTTCAGTTTTTAAATTTTTTGTTATTCTGGCTACTAATGTAAGCATTTTATCAGCAATTTTTAGAACACCAGTCATCCACAATAACTCTCACGGCTTGTTGTTATGACAAGATTTAGCAATTGAACTCTATCGTAGCTCACAGCCCGCAGACACCACCTGCCGAGAGCTGCAGGTACTAGTCTTAGGGGCCTGTATGTTTTCGTATCCTGTGTGATGTGTGCATCCAGAATAGGCACTACATCTCAGGCATGTAAAGATTTACTGTAAGCCTGATCAGAGGCGTGTACCGAGTCTGCACGGCCTGCACTGCCGGGCGAGCCTCGACTCACGCTGCCCGGTCAGCCGGTCGAGCCACATCGGTGGCTCGCCGGGCCGTGGGGTTCCCCGCCAGAACTTGCCCGCTCGGGCGCCTGTGCGACTCGGCTACTCGTCAAGTCGCGCGCCCGCCGGGCATCACACTGTTGCTGACGCGAAACAAAATCTTTGTGGTCCGTTTGCAAGCACTTATTTTACTTCGTACAGTATTTGTCGATACAGTGCTTCGCCCCCGGCCTTATATTAAAATAGCTCATGGCTGTAACATCAGCAACAAGATGGTTACCGAAATCTCCATCGTTG
This sequence comes from Schistocerca nitens, assembly GCF_023898315.1. Classification (NCBI taxonomy): domain Eukaryota; kingdom Metazoa; phylum Arthropoda; class Insecta; order Orthoptera; family Acrididae; genus Schistocerca; species Schistocerca nitens. The sequence continues at coordinate 655,569,158 of NC_064616.1, read as the reverse complement.
CTTTAATTATACGGAATTTTATTAATGTTCATCCTACCATCCTACTACTTAGCCATTTTATGTAATACTAACCTAAGTATTTAAAAGTTTTTATTGACAAACACGGCTGTAAGATCGTTATATCACAGCAGAATTTTTCTCATAATGTATAACATTTATCTCTTTCGCAACAGGTGCACCTTACCCTAGGCAAAGTATGGCTTCTGACTGCAGCTTATTTGACAGAAATTTTGTTAAAAATCAACAGCTGAAATTTATTATTTCACGGACCAAACACAAACCTGTATAATATGCAAGAACGTACGAATTGTTCATTAAAAGCCTTGCCGTTTGGGAAATCTATCTTAATTCCATTTAAATTGAGTGCTCCGATACCCTACTCGGTTTCCAAGTAGAAATTCATCTTACTTCGCACGAAAATATCAAGAATAAAATTGAACATATGATAGAATTTAGAAAAATTTCAAACAATATTTCCCTGCTCTATCTAGTAATAACAACTGGATTCACAATCGCTTGGAAAAGACAATAATTTTGGAATCCACATGAAGTGTAAATTGAAACGAGCAGCTACTCGAAACTTCAAAAATGGCTCTGAGCACTATGCGACTGAACTTCTGAGGTCATCAGTCGCCTAGAACTTAGAACTAATTAAACCTAACTAACCTAAGGACATCACACAAATCCATGCCCGAGGCAGGATTCGTACCTGCGACCGAAGCAGTCGCTCGGTTCCAGACTGTAGCGCCTAGAACCGCACGGCCTCGAAACTTCCAGTGACTAAAATATACATCTTTATCACCGATAAGCTTCTCGTTAAGCTTAAAGACGGAGTTTCCAATACTATCAAACAAAGCGGTAACCAGTTTATTACGTGTCTCGTCCACATATCTGTGCGAAAAAGCTTTTCCTTCTTACACGCTAGTAAAAAATAAATCCAGAAATTCACAGCGAAAGTAATTTGAAACCGTATTTACCTTCTGTGGTTCCTGGTTTCAAAGTTATGTCACATGCAAAGCAAGCAGATTCTCCTCAGCAGATTCCGAGGAAGGACTGAGCCAGTCAGTTTCACAATGAAAACTTTTAGATTAAGAGAGAAGTGTAAAACACTTTAATATTGCATACGAGACCTACCCATTGTGCAAAAGCTTCATCAGGCCTTGTGATGTGGTACATGTGAAATGTAAAGCATTAGAAAAGCATTTGAGCTATTCAACCATTTGCTTTGAATTAAATTACTTCCAGGTTACAGGAAGTACTTTTTTGTATTACATGCATCGTTTTACATTACGCGTTATTTTTCTTTGTAAAGGATCAAGAACGCCCTGCTCCTAGCCCATCAAACCTTCACAATTCTCAAAGGGGTGCAGATGATTGAGAAAGCAATTCCAATTTCGTACGTGTGTGGCCAGTCAATCCCGCCTTCCCATCGCTGCCTGTTTCCCAGTTGCACCGTACCTTGTTTACACCCGAGCTCGGCCGAGTACCCGACGAGCAGCGGGCTTCGGCGCGCATCGCGGCCCGCGCACAGCTGCCACACAAAAAGCGCACAGCTGAGCCCGACTACCCGCGACAGCAGGACAGAATGGTCGACCGCAGCCGCGCTCAGGAGGGTAAACGTGGCGCGAGGCACGGCTGTGGACCTGATCCCATTTGGTTTGAAATGGACTGCACCACATGTTGTTATAAGGTAATCTGCTGCTTCTTTCTTATTTCTAATGTAGGTTGTCAATTTAGGGGCAAAGCAGGTTACATATTTTTTAAAAAATACCTTTCGGACATCCTCTGTTTTATTTTATTTTGTAGGACACCGTGGAGTGTTTTTTAAAGCTTTGTCAAGGGACAGTTACCTGCTGGAATATTTTTATGTGTGGTATCTCAAGTAATTATCGTTACCAGACATCAGTACGTTCCTTTAAAGTTTCATGGTAATTCAATTTCACTGAATGAAGGTCACGCCACTATTATAAAATTTTGTGTTTCGTCTGCAGGCAAATCCGAAGATGCCTAAGTAAAGGTGAAACGCGTCATTGGGAAGTAATAAAGAAGTTTTCTTCATAAAGAGCACTGTGATTGTCGGCATTGATAAGACAGTTGGGACTCACTGTGCAACATGTATGACCTCCAGTTTTAGAGTACAGATGTATAATAAATTTTTCAGTCGATTCGCAAGCCCTGTCGTCAAAAAGTTATCACTAGCCATCTTATAGATTTTATAAAACTGTTACATATGAGACTAAGAGAAACTTTCGACGTTCTCCTTGGCTAAGGAGCATGGTATTACCTGCCTGGAGGCTACAGTATACAACTACAGAATGGATCATGTGTTGGACCTTGTGCAAGACTATTCAAGTGTATTAGACTCTAACAAGAAGTATTTGCAATGAGCTCCACTGTACTCTATGCTAATTATGCCCATGTGGTTCCAGCTAATTAATACCTTACAAAATAGCAGCTGTGGGGTGTTTAACAACGTTCTGCTGTTTGTCTACTGGAGCAACAAGATTACTGGAAAATTGACTGGTGTACGAATAACCCTTCATGGCACTCAAGACAGAGGAAAGCTTGTAGATTACGGTTTGTCGGCATACAGTCTTAATTATCTACCAGTAAACAACGTGGAGATTCTTAACACTGACCCCAACAAATACAACAAACAGAAGTCTTACACGGAAGTGTTATATTAAAGCAAGGAAAAATCTTTCTCTCAATCCAGAACATTGTTCTCCACCACAATATCGTCAGATATAGATATCACCAAATCAGGACTGATGCCAACAAACAATGTTATCCCGTAAGTTCTACGAGAAAGAGTAAATGTATTGCATAGACTTAAACCATTTCCTGTTATAAATATTATGCCTTTAAGTGCAGTTACTGCGGTGTGTGTATGAAAAAGAAATCTGAAAATGGAAGACATCAAAGCAGAAAACTAAAACTGGAGTATATGGCGAAGACAAATGCCATAAAGGATGAATATTAACTGCAATTGGAAAAAGAGAGAGCTATTGCAGATGTGCAGGAAAGGCCTCTATACTGCTTTAAACACCGTATATGGCGAAATATGGCTGCGACTGGGTAATATAAAATATATAAATTTACTGTAAACAGCATTGGTAAGTGGTTATATATTGCAGTCATAGTCAAAAATGATGGACTGGAGCATGTTTAATAATGACATATGTAAAAAAGTTCCATTCCCACCTGGGCCTGCTTACAAATAATGGTTACATTGTATCCAGATGTGCTGGACTCGATGTTGTGCACCTAGTTGGGGACCTCAAATTGATTCCATATTTCTAGATTTCCAGATGGCTTTCGACACCGATTCTCACAAGCGACTTCTAATTAAAGCGCCTGCGGAGTATCATCTGAGTTGTAGGTCTGGACATCTGATTCTCTGTCAGTAAGGTCACAGTTCATACTATTTGATGGAAAGTCACCGAGTAAAATAGAAGTGATATTTCGCGTTCACCAAGGAAGTGTTACATACCTTCTGCTGTTCCTGACCTATGCAAAACTATGTAGGAGACAATCTGAGTAGCCCTCTTACACTGATCGCAGATGATGCTGTGATTTACCAGCTGGTAAAGTCAACAGATGATCAAAACCAACTATAAAATGATTCAGACAAGGTATCTGTAGGGTGCGAAAAGTGGCAATTGACTCTAAATATCGGTATGTGTGAAGTCAGTCACATGAGTACTAAAAGGAATCTGCAAAATTTCGGTTACACGATACGTCGCAGAAATCTAAAGGCTGTGAACTCAGTCAAACAGGTACGGATTACAATTACGAATAACTGAAACTGGAATGGTAGACAATGTTGTGGAGAAAGCTAACCAGATGTTGATTTATTGGCAGAACACTTAGGTTCGTTACGGCAGGAGCCTTTCACAATCACCAACTTTCTCCTCCGAATGTGCCTACCTACATAAGGAGATGTGATCATTGTAATAAAATAAGAGGAATCAGAGTTAGCGCGGGAAGTTTTGTGCGTTCGTTTTTCCGGCGCGCCGTTCGAGAGTGGAACGGTAGAGAAATAGCTTGAAGGTGGTTCGATGAACCCTCTGCCAGGTACTTAACTGTGAATTGCTGAGTAATCATGTAGATGCAGAAAATGATTACGAAGGTCTCTCTTATACGTGGACATTAATATGGGGTCCTCAACGAATGAGATACACTGGTGTGCAAAACTTAAGGATGAAAGTAACTTTCGCGTGATGTCTCACTGCCAAGTAAAACAGCTCCATGAGACTTGGACCATATATAGAAAAAATTGTCACGTTATAGTACAGAAGGTAACGGGAAATGCGCCATGAGACGAACAGGATTGATATTTTATTCAGAGGCAATAATTACACTGAAATCTCCACAATTCATGATGCTGCTATGGCAGTACATTGTTGCTAAGAGTCACCACAGACGGCAATGCATGTTCTGCAACGTGATCCATCCTGGCCAGAAGGTTGGTAAGAAATTTTTACGCTTGGCCTGTTCCATTTCTTCACCAGCGCGGTTAACAATTGCTGGATGGTTGTTGGTGCATGTGAACGTTTTCATGGGATTTACTTCGGTGGAGTGGGCAGGACAGTCCATTAGCCGAAACCCTGTCGTGCCAACATCTCGATTACAGCACGTCAAAACGCTGCTCAGTCTCGCTCGCTTCGCGGAGTACGCGGCACAGGCGCGTCAGGTGGGGATGACTGAAGTCACGCTACGAAACTGAGCTGAGACGAGGATTGTCAAGTAGGACACGTGCCGGCCCGAGACTGTGAGAGCGCGACCTGGCCGAGAGGCTCGCTTTATCGTAACGTAGCGCTGGGCAGTAAACTGTCACGGGACTAAACTCAGCATGAGTGGTTCGAAACCGGGACCAATGCAATGACTAGCATCACAAAAGATGTTGTGTTGAAGAAACTTGTTGATGGGACGTACATTCTGATAAATAAAGTGGGAGTAAGAAGTGGCAGTTCCCGTTGGGAAAAATTTAAGGTACGCCCTTCAACTATTACTAAATAATTACAGAATAGATCTTCCGAATTCGATACGTGATAGTATTTGATTAATCGAATCGCTTCGTTTGTCTAGTATTTTTTAATGAATTGATACGTTTGTTGTGCCCGTAAAGGAAAAGAAAAATTGTCTTCGTGAAACATATATGAAGGTGTTTATTACGACTGTTTCAGGTGGTTGTTGAAAGAGATACACGTCTTCCTGTTGGTTACGTTCAGTGCCAAAACGGAAATTGTGGAGCATTGCTTGCTTACAAAGGAAGCACAACTGGAATGAACAGACATAAATGTAAGGATAATCGACACTTGTCAAGCGTTGCAGCTGCCAGTGCTGATAACATATCTATTAGGGGCAAATGTGTTTTAATGTGTGCAACAGACCTCTGACCATTTAATATGGTAAGTAGTGAAGGATTCATAAGCTTAGCTCAAGAATTGATAAAGAGAAGAGCAAAATATGGACAAATCACCGCCCAAGACGTGCTACCTTCCCCAAGGAGTGAACTTACTCCTGTAGTGAAAGACGCAATTGGTAAAAACCAGTGTTCAATGACGTGCGATCTGTGGACAGACAGTTATCGTAAGACCCATTACCTGACTGTCACATCCAGCTATATTGATGAGTCGACGAACAAATGGAAACTAAAGAACAGTGTACTCTTAACTACGAGGTTTCCTGATGTTGGCAAGACTGGTGAACATATCATTACGGAAATGTATGAACAAATGGCAGAGTTGCAGATAACGTCCTCGGAACTAAGACATGCAGGGAGCTAACATCAAGAAAGCACTAGAAGCACACAAACGACTCCCATGTGTGATGCACTGTATTAATGGATGGGATTCCTGCAGTGTATGGTCTCCATCCTTACTGTACGTAAACTAGTAGGCTTTATGAAGCGATCTGGCTAAGTCGCGAGATTAGATAAAACCTTACACTATGATGTAGAAACCAGGTGGAACAGTGTGTACATGATGTTAGACTCATTCTATTCACAGGGAGACCAAATAGAGACACGAGATGATGACGTATCAGAATGCGAATGTGGAAAGCGTTATTCAATTTCTGAAGGTTTTCAAAGAGGTCACGGACGATTTGGAAGGAGACAATGAGCCAACACTACCATTTGTAGTGCCGTGGATTTTGAAACTGATAGGTCTCTGCGAAACTGGGACCGACGATGTGACAATGTGTAAGCTAAAGAAAAGGGCAGAACTGTTTATAAAACTGAAAGTTCTAAATGAACTACATGACATTCATTACGTGAAACGTTCTTGCATCTCTGTTTCAAGGAACTATTAGTTTTTCCCGAAGAAAGAAGAGAAAAAATTCATCAAGATGTGCGAAAAATGTTAAATAACGTTGTTGATACGAACGTAACCAAAGATGCCATGCCTTCTCCCACAAAAAATTTCAAAATTGGCAAACATTCACCTCAAAATCGAAAGATGAGGTTGAAAAATATATGAACATGGAGAGTCCAAACGATGAGTTCACAGACCACCTTTCATGGTGGAAAACAAATACGTGTGCCCTGTCGAAACTCAGCAAAGAGGTTTTCAGTATACCTGCCAGTAGTGCCTCGCGTGAAAGAAATTTTAGTAAGGCAGGGTTGGTACTGACTCAGAAAAGAAGTTGTCTAGATTCCGATCGCGTTAATGATATTCTCATCATCCATAACAATAAGAGAACCAAATAAGCTAAATTTGAATCACAGAAGCAACGGCAACTGACAACTGGTTTTCTGAGTTGTGTACGTAATCAAATATAATATTGAGAAGTGATAAGTTATGACTGCACAATTGTGCAGTGAATATTACATACTTCATACTAAGTAATGTAAATTGTTGTATAACTATGGCACTAACAGGAGAACAGACTCAACTGCAGTGCAATATCTTCAGTAGTGGGGCTGTTGAATTAATGTTTCTGTATAATTTGCGAAACTATATTCTACATTATTCGTTTTGAATATGTAAACTTTCTTTTAATAAAATGAATTTATTATTGTGTACTACGGTCGTTTACATCGCATGAGTAGAAGAAAATTGGTTGTGTATAAGACGCTACTTCTTCACTAAATAACAACAGATTTATTCCAACGTACTGTTTAGCAGGTTGATCACATCCTCAGCTGCTGCTTTAAATCGTTTTTCTTTTGGGTGCTATTGTACGACTGCCGGTACAACAGTTTTTGGTTGGTCACTTAGTTAAATGTTCGATAGATCATTTGAATGAATGTTTTATGGAAATTATGTGGAAAGAGCGTCTTTTTTTTCTCTGACTACCACCTTTTTAATTGACATTCTTCAACAAAAGGAGTTGTCCAGGAGAAGTGATTTTTAAGTTCGATTTAAAACTCATTTTTCTACCTGCCAGACATTTTAATTTTTAAATTCGATTTGAACTTACTTTGCTACCTTTCAGACATTTTATGTTATGGGGCAAGTAATCAGAGATATTTATTGCTGCATATTGAACTCCTTTCTGAGCCACTGACAGCTTTAACAATGGGTAAGATCTTTTTTCCCTCTAGTGTTCTCCCTATGGACAACACTGTTCTTCTCAAACTGTGATGGACTGTTTATAACGAATGACATTAGCAAATATATGTATTTTGACGGCGCAGTTAAAATGCCAACCTCCTTGTAGATTATTGTGTCTACATGAGCCGGCCAGTGTGGCCGAGCGGTTGGCAGTGGTGTGGCGATCCTCCTCCGCGAAGGAATATCCGCAGACGACGTCGAGTATCTCCCTGACGCCAGAGGCATGGCTCTTACTATCCAAGGAGTCAAACTTATTAACATCTATGCACTGTCAGGATCTGGTCGGCGTCGGGAACGATCCACCTTTTTCGCTCATACAATCACGCCCCTCTTTATGGGCCGTCAGGACGCCTTGATAATGGGAGGGGACTTTAACTGTAGCCAAGCACCTAAGGATCAGTTACCACATCATTCTCCCTGCGCAGAACTTACGACAATTATTAATAATCTTCAATTGGTGGACTCGTGGGAACATGTTTGTGGCGATCGGCCCGGATTTACTCGCTACACCAGCCATTCCTCCAGCCGCATCGACCGGATTTACATCTCGCGCTCCATAGCGGTGGGGACAAGAGCTGCCGAAGTTTGGCCCACAGCTTTTTCTGGCCACGAGGCCTACATCTGCGCTATTACCCTCGGCCGCCAGAAGGTATGGCACAGCCGTGGTCCTTGGAAGTTGAACGCCGCCCACCTCGCTTCTCAGGAATGCCGCCGCCTTATAGAGCACACGTGGGACTCTTGTAGCCGCCGGCGTGGTACCTACCGGTCTACACTGTCGTGGTGGTTACTCTGCGCCAAACCAGCCCTCCGGAAGACCCTGATAGGCTACGGCCGAGATGTTGCAGCATGGAAGAGACATACCATGGACTTTTACTACAGCATCTTAAGGGAATGTACAACACTGCCGTACTCACCTGCACGGCAGATGACGGTGAACCGTGCCAAGGCACAGATCATCAGATTAACACGTTGCCACCTTGAGGGTGCGATCGTCAGAGCGCGCACTCACGACAGAGTGGCCCAGGAGGAACCGTCTATGTACCACGTCATTGCAGAACGACGGCGCCGACGCAGGACACTGATCCACGCTATCACGACGGAAGACGGACGACGCCTTGATACCCCGCGCGACATAGGAAACGCCCTTCATTACTCACTACACTAGGCTGTACTCGGAACATCGACATCCCCCAGAGGTGATCGCCGAAGTCTCTCAACTCACTTATGGCTCGATCTCTCCGACAGCGGCGGCGGATTTGACTGCAGATGTAACGGAAGAGGAAATCATTGAAGCAATACAGGCTGGGGCTGCTCATAAGTCCCCGGGACCTGATGGCCTTCCTCTGGAATTTTACCGGACGTATCAACAATTGCTGGCACCAGCATGGACTGATATTTGCCGCGATCTTATGTCTCCCACGACGCAGATACCTGGGGCCTTCCTAGAAGGACTGATTGTGCCTATACACAAACCACGAGGCGGATCCAGGATCAGCGACTATCGGCCCTTGACCTTACTCAACAGTGACTTGAAGATTTTCACCCGGCTTCTGGCGGCACGCCTAAAGCGATCAGTACGATGTGTTGTGTCGCAGGACCAGGCATCGTTAGGTGGTGACCATAATATTCGCACTGCATTGTGCCGCTATAGAGATATGATCGCGCTAGCCAAAGCTCGCCAACTGCCAGGAGTTTTGGCCTCACTCGACTTTAGCCAGGCCTTTGACAGAGTCGACCACACATTTTTGATGGAGGTACTGCGACACATGGGGTATCCGGACGTCATAGTTAATGTACTGATGCGTCTCCTACGCGGCGTGACGTCCAAGGTGTTATATAATGGCCGTCTTACGCCGCCGATACAGATCCAGCGATCGGTGTGACAAGGCTGCCCTCTTTCGGCGATATTGTACGCCCTCGTCTTGGAACCACTCCTCTGCGGCCTCCGACAACGCCTGACTGGAATATCCCTTGGTGGACACACTTTTTGCTGCACTGCCTATGCGGATGATCTGGTACTCCTTCTTCGCAATAATGACGAAGTTCATGCAGCACTGGCGTGGGTGGCGACCTACGGCGCGGCATCGGGGAGCCATCTCAATCTCCGCAAATCACACGCCCTGTCTATAGGCAGAGGCCTACCCGACGAGAGTGTCGCACCGCTAAGAATCAGTGACACAATCCGCTGTCTTGGCATTGATTTCACATCTGACATGAAGCGTTCAACAGCCCTTAACTACAGGCGTTTATTGAATCAGATGAGAGCAGGAATAAGTGACCACCGTCTGCGACATCTAGACCTCCTGCAACGGACACGATATGCTAACGTCTATTTGGCGTCACGTATCCCCCATTTTGCACAGATACTCCCCGTACCACCTACCCTGGCTCACCGCATGTTGGCGGTTTTGGGATCCTTTGTTAATACGGGCATGTTATTTAAGATTCGTTACGGGTCCCTAACCCTCCCGAGGAGCAGAGGGGGTTTAGGCCTTTGTCATTTTCAGAACAGAGCGAAGGCCCTGTTCGTCAGCTGTCACCTGCAACTGTGGCGACGAAGTCCGACGTGCCTCACAAGTCTCTTACTGGAAGCCTTACGACCAATCTCACTCGCACCCCCTGTGATGATATCGGACATCCCAGCACCTTTCTTCTACATTAGCCAGTTCTTCCTTGAATTAAGCTACATCCGCACCGCACTACTACCCACACGCTTGATGATGACGAGGGCGGTATATGCTGCCATGCAAATGAACAGGATGCCGAATGTGATTGAAAGGAAACACCCCAACACCAAGTGGCGCGCGGTGTGGCAGGCAGTGAATGCCACCACCCTTGATACTAACGTGCAATCTGCATGGTACGTAACTGTTAATGGGAAACAGTTGTGCCAGTCCCGCCTACATCACATCCACCTCGCTGATTCACCCTTGTGTGCCACATGCCAAGTGATTGACACGGATGAACATCGTTTCGAATGCGGGTCGGCAAAGGACGTTTGGTATTTGGTGCGTCAGATATTGGCTTTTCTCACACGCACGACTCCCGACAGGATAACTACCCGATCACTTCTTTTCCCCGATAATATTTATTTCCCAAGAGCAAAAACGAACTCTGTGACGTGGATCAGCGGCCACGCTGTTCACTACCTCTTCGGTAATGGCGAAAAGACGGTACCCGATTTTTGGTATTACCTCAACGAACGACATTGTGCGATCGTCAAGAACCCTAAATATAGGCAATATTTTTCTAATTTTCTTTGGAGCGCATTCCATAATCCGCCTCGCAGCTGGATTATCGATGACATGAGAAGATAACCATAGCACCTCTTCCCAGTTCCTTTTTTTTCTGAGATTGAACAAACAACGGAAACAACACAGCAACGAGAAGACAGTCATCGAAAAATTCGCAGCGGGCTATAGTATGGAGCATCCTTTGTCGTAACGGGACGACTTCCTATTATTCTGTTTATGTAGCCGAAGAGGAACGGCCTTCCTTTTATCCATTTGTATAAAAATAAAATAAAAAAGCAGAAAAACAAACCTTCCAAAACCATTTTTCCTTTTTTTTCATTAAAAAAAAAGCTGTTCTAGGCGCTACAGTCTGGAACCGCGCGGTCGCTACGGTCGCAGGTTCGAATCCTGCCTCGGGCATGGATGTGTGTGATGTCCTTAGGTTAGTTAGGTTTAAGTATTTCTAAGTTCTAGGGGACTGATGACCTCAGCAGTTAAGTCCCATAGTGCTCAGAACCATTTGAACCATTTTGTCTACATGATTTCCGTGAGTGAACATCGCATATTATTTTTACTACTCTCTATTGTGCAATCAGTATTTTCTTTCTAAGTGATGAGTTACCTCAGAACATCATTCCATAACGCATTTCTGTTTGTTGAATTCAAGCATCGTAATCTTAAGGTTGTTCCAGCTTTAGCAACAGGTGGATCTGGCTTTTTGTAATTTTTCTTATGTCTGTTGCTGTGATTTGTATATTTTCAGTCAGAAAACACAGCATATAAAAATAAAATTGCAAGGCAGTGATAATTAACACAAGGGTATCAAACGATAACAAACGATAACTACGTACAGTGATTAATACATTAAGCACCTATGACCTGAAAAGTGAAGCACCTCAGAAGGTGGTCGTTTCCTTCAAGCGTTCCAAATATGTAGCTACAGAGCCTGCGAAAGACTGTTCAAGTCCAAAGCACCTGCCTTCTCGAACATTCTACCTGTACAGCGTTGCTGCAAAAGTGAAATATTTTTTATAGAACTAGGGCCTACAAGAAAATAAAAATAAAAAAAAAACAAAAGTTACACAATTAGCTTTGATAGTAAACGTTACAAAATTAACTCTGAAACAGATATGTTAACAACCTTGCCCTAGTTGACGGCAATCTTTAATGCTGACGGAGGTCGTAATAAATACAATGAACCATATTAAGTCGTCGAAGAGTGAAGAAACAGTGGGATAATAGCTAAATAGAGAGGAAGAAATAAACACAAGCATAAAGGCAATAAACTTCAAAACTAATTCCGCGAAGGGAAATCTTGCGTGTGCGAAGTTACACACGAAATTGGAAACATTTGTAAAATGAGACGTCACTTTAAAAACAACCGTTAAGTACAAAACGTACACACACAAAATTCAACATTAATATCTATGCTAGGCAGGAAAGTGGGTGGCTAGTTTTCCTTGCTACTGCAAGAAATGACTTCGTGTTAATGCTTAGCTTAGTCCTCACGATAAGCGCATCTTCATGTAGAAAATAATTTACAGTCATTATCTCTTGCTTTATCATAAGGTTTCACGATTTCCCTTGTCGCCGTTTCATGACAGTTTCTGAGTAACCTGAATGCCATCACTGATAGCACTTTTACAGGAAACTTTGGCAGCTTTACTTTTATAATTGCGTGGACTGTATTTGTTCGAATGTCTCAGTTTTGATTCGTTCGACCGAAATGTGTCTTAAATCTCCCAAAATGCATTCATACATACCAGCACAACTGTGACATGTCACACGTGGATGTTCCTTACTAGTACACTTGTAACTCGGGTAGCCGCACACAGTACGATCCGCGTTCGGAACGGCCCCATGCACCGGCGGCGCTGCAGGTGGCCAGCCGAGAGTGTCGGGTCGCCTCGTTACCGAGACCGCGCTCTCGGAAGACGATAATCTCGCAGGCAACATTCTCGCTGCTCAGTCTCGCTTACGAGAACGAGCAGGAATACGGCGACAGTTGACGGCCTCTAATCTCGATCACCTGCACTGTTAGATGCGCTCGCACATTGTTATCCATAAAAATGAAGTCAGGGCCAAATGTATTCCTGAAGAGACGTACATGTGGATGGAGTACAGTGTCGCAATAACGTTATGCGGTGAATGTACCGTGTTCAAAGATTTGGTGGTCAATATTCCTGCTGTGTTGGCAGACGAGCCAACACTGTGTCGCTAGAAGAGGCCGAAATGCACGCGTTCAATTACACGCAGACTGGCGTGAAGTCTGGAACAGTTAAGGGACTTTTTAGTAGCAAATAAAGTACGTAGTTGATGTAATACTTAACTTTAATCCATAACTGTAGAACATCGGTCTGACGGTACAGTAATAAGAAGCTCAATATAAATTGGTAATGGCGCCTTGTTAGGTCGTAGCAAATGACGTAGCTGAAGGCTATGCTAACTATCGTCTCGGCAAATGAGAGCGTATTTGTCAGTGTAGCATCGCTAGCAAAGTCGGCTGTACAACTGCGGCGAGTGCTAGGAAGTCTCTCTAGACCTGCCGTGTGGTGGCGCTCGGTCTGCAATCACTGACAGTGGCGACACGCGGGTCCGACGTATACTAACGGACCGCGGCCGATTTAAAGGCTACCACCTAGCAAGTGTGGTGTCTGGCGGTGACACCACAATTCCCATGATAAATTATGCCTCTCCACACACCTGGATCACCAAAACGATCATGTTCGAAAGTGCTCCTGAATGCATTGCGTGTTCCCACCTCTTGCTATGTAAGAGTACGTCCATCATTGTGGAACATGATCGTTTTGATGATTCAGGTATTATGGTGTAGAAAGCTATAATATTGCATGTGCACAGAGATCTCCAGATCTCCGAACACGACACACTTTCCGGTCAAGGTTACTGCGACATTGGATATCTTCCCCAAGTGTACTCCTTCCCCACGTGCGTCTTTTCAGGAGTGCATTCAGCCGTGACTTCATTTTTATGGGTGACAATACGCGACCGCATCGAACAGCGCAGGTGGAGGAGCCCTTGGAACGAGACGATAATTGGCGAATGGCCTGCCCGTTCCTCCGACGTAAGTCCCATAGAGTTCGTGTAAGACGTGTAGGGGAGGCGTATTGCAGCACTTCCAAATGCACCAATGACCATCCAGCAGTTGTCAACAGCGCTGGTGCAGTAATGAAACTTCCTATAGCAAGAAATCCATACCAACCTCGTGCCCGGCATAGTAGCACGTTGTCGAGCTTGTGTTTCCGTCCGTGGTGATAACACGCTATTAAGAACCATGGACCGCCTTTTGTAATGTCCAGGGGACCAACATGAATCACGGTGACTTATTGTCTTTGAATAGAAGTGTCATTTCTGTTAGCCTCACTGAATATTTTTTTTTTTCAGTTACCTACCGTACCATACTGTAGCAGTTCTTTCTGTGTATGGTGCAGTTTTCATGTAGGTATTATACTTGGCAGTGACGTATCATGCGAAAGTTACTTTGTTCCTTAATTTTTTACACAAGTGTAGAAAAAGGCGGCATGAGAGATGGATTGACAGAAAATACAAGCGAAAAATATAAAATAAACTGGAACAAATGAAACGAAGTCGGTCAAACTTACGGGACTTTCACGACTAGCGATCAACGGCAAAAATGAACAAGACCCTACACAAATCAAAATAGACTTTACCTTTGGAAATAGCGCGAGGCCCACCTTTCAGACTGAACGAACTACCAAGTTTAGAGTAGAGACAGTTCTAATATTTGTGCATCGATCTAGATGACTGGTGGAGCTTCGCGATACCTATAGCAAAAGTAACCACGCGTGCATTAAAAGTGTTGTTCAAATAACTCACAGTAGGACAAAGAACATTTTAAATTACAAATAAAACACACTTCATATTCCCATCAATATTACTATTTTATTCACGACAATTTTTGTTTGGGTTTCACTTCCTCTCCTTCAGTTGAAAACTCGTACTTCGATTACCTCGTTGCAAAAAATAAAACTACACTCCTGGAAATTGAAATAAGAACACCGTGAATTCATTGTCCCAGGAAGGGGAAACTTTATTGACACATTCCTGGGGTCAGATACATCACATGATCACACCGACAGAACCACAGGCACATAGACACAGGCAACAGAGCATGCACAATGTCGGCACTAGTACAGTGTATATCCACCTTTCGCAGCAATGCAGGCTGCTATTCTCCCATGGAGACGATCGTAGAGATGCTGGATGTAGTCCTGTGGAACGCCTTGCCATGCCATTTCCACCTGGCGCCTCAGTTGGACCAGCGTTCGTGCTGGACGTGCAGACCGCGTGAGACGACGCTTCATCCAGTCCCAAACATGCTCAATGGGGGACAGATCCGGAGATCTTGCTGGCCAGGGTAGTTGACTTACACCTTCTAGAGCACGTTGGGTGGCACGGGATACATGCGGACGTGCATTGTCCTGTTGGAACAGCAAGTTCCCTTGCCGGTCTAGGAATGGTAGAACGATGGGTTCGATGACGGTTTGGATGTACCGTGCACTATTCAGTGTCCCCTCGACGATCACCAGTGGTGTACGGCCAGTGTAGGAGATCGCTCCCCACACCATGATGCCGGGTGTTGGCCCTGTGTGCCTCGGTCGTATGCAGTCCTGATTGTGGCGCTCACCTGCACGGCGCCAAACACGCATACGACCATCATTGGCACCAAGGCAGAAGCGACTCTCATCGCTGAAGACGACACGTCTCCATTCGTCCCTCCATTCACGCCTGTCGCGACACCACTGGAGGCGGGCTGCACGATGTTGGGGCGTGAGCGGAAGACGGCCTAACGGTGTGCGGGACCGTAGCCCAGCTTCATGGAGACGGTTGCGATTGGTCCTCGCCGATACCCCAGGAGCAAAAGTGTCCCTAATTTGCTGGGAAGTGGCGGTGCGGTCACCTACGGCACTGCGTAGGATCCTACGGTCTTGGCGTGCATCCGTGCGTCGCTGCGGTCCGGTCCCAGGTCGACGGGCACGTGCACCTTCCGCCGACCACTGGCGACAACATCGATGTACCGTGGAGACCTCACGCCCCACGTGTTGAGCAATTCGGCGGTACGTCCACCCGGCCTCCCGCATGCCCACTATACGCCCTCGCTCAAAGTCCGTCAACTGCACATACGGTTCACGTCCACGCTGTCGCGGCATGCTACCAATGTTAAAGACTGCGATGGAGCTCCGTATGCCACGGCAAACTGGCTGACACTGACGGCGGCGGTGCACAAATGCTGCGCAGCTAGCGCCATTCGACGGCCAACACCGCGGTTCCTGGTGTGTCCGCTGTGCCGTGCGTGTGATCATTGCTTGTACAGCCCTCTCGCAGTGTCCGGAGCAAGTATGGTGGGTCTGACACACCGGTGTCAATGTGTTCTTTTTTCCATTTCCAGGAGTGTACATCTACCTGAAGATAAGGAAGTAAGCGTACTGTGGATAAAACTATAACATAGATGACAGCATGTAGTTATTTTTAATTGTTGTTGTTGTTGTTGTGGTCTTCAGTCCTGAGACTGGTTTGATGCAGCTCTCCATGCTACTCTATCCCGTGCAAGCTTCTTCATCTCCCAGTACCTACTGCAACCTACATCCTTCTGAATCTGCTTAGTGTATTCATCTCTTGGTCTCCCTCTACGATTTTTACCCTCCACGCTGCCCTCCAATACTAAATTGGTGATCCCTTGATGCCTCAGAACATGTCCTACCAACCGATCCCTTCTTCTGGTCAAGTTGTGCCACAAACTTCTCTTCTCCCCAATCCTATTCAATACTTCCTCATTAGTTATGTGATCTACCCATCTAATCTTCAGCATTCTTCTGTAGCACCACATTTCGAAAGCTTCTATTCTCTTCTTGTCCAAACTGGTTATCGTCCGTGTTTCACTTCCATACATGGCTACACTCCATACAAATACTTTCAGAAATGACTTCCTGAAACTTAAATCTATACTCGATGTTAACAACTTTCTCTTCTTCAGAAACGCTTTCCTTGCCATTGCCAGTCTACATTTTATATCCTCTCTACTTCGACCATCATCAGTTATTTTGCTCCCCAAATAACAAAACTCCTTTACTACTTTAAGTGTCTCATTTCCTAATCTAATTCCCTCAGCATCACCCGACTTAATTCGACTACATTCCATTATCCTCGTTTTGCTTTTGTTGATGTTCATCTTATATGCTCCTTTCAAGACGCTATCCATTCCGCTCAACTGCTCTTCAAGTCCTTTGCTGTCTCTGACAGAATTACAATGTCATCGGCGAACCTCAAAGTTTTTATTTCTTCTCCATGGATTTTAATACCTACTCAGAATTTTTCTTTTGTTTCCTTCACTCCTTGCTCAATATACAGATTGAATAACATCGGGGAGAGGCTACAGCCCTGTCTTACTCCCTTCCCAACCACTGCTTCCCTTTCATGTCCCTCGACTCTTATAACTGCCATCTGGTTTCTGTACAAATTGTAAATAGCCTTTCGCTCCCTGTATTTTACCCTTGCCACCTTCAGAATTTGAAAGAGAGTATTTCAGTCAACATTGTCAAAAGCTTTCTCTAAGTCTACAAACGCTAGAAACATAGGATTGCCTTTCCTTAATCTTTCATCTAAGGTAAGTCGTAAGGTCAGTATTGCCTCACGTGTTCCAGTATTTCTACGGAATCCAAACTGATCTTCCCCGAGGTCGGCTTCTACTAGTTATGCCATTCGTCTGTAAAGAATTCGTGTTAGTATTTTGCAGCTGTGGCTTATTAAACTGATTGTTCGGTAATTTTCACATCTGTCAATACCTGCTTTCTTTGGGATTGGAATTAATATATTCTTCTTGAGGTCTGAGGGTATTTCGCCTGTCTCATACATCTTGCTCACCAGATGGTAGAGTTTTGTCAGGACTGGCTCTCCCAAGGCCGTCAGTAGTTCCAATGGAATGTTGTCTACTCCGGGGGCCTTCTTTCCACTCAGGTCTTTCAGTGCTCTGTCAAACTCTTCACGCAGTATCGTATCTCCCATTTCATCTTCATCTACAGCCTCTTCCATTTCCATAATACTGTCCTCAAGTACATCGCCCTTGTATAGACCCTCTATATACTCGTTCCACCTTTCTGCTTTCCCTTCTTTGCTTAGAACTGGGTTTCCGTCTGAGCTCTTGATGTTGTTACAAGTGGTTCTCTTATCTCCAAGCCGACCGCGGTGGTCTCGCGGTTCTAGGCGCGCAGTCCGGAACCGTGCGACTGCTACGGTCGCAGGTTCGAATCCTGCCTCGGGCATGGATGTTTGTGATGTCCTTAGGTTAGTTAGGTTTAAGTAGTTCTAACTTCTAGGGGACTAATGACCACAGCAGTTGAGTCCCATAGTGCTCAGAGCCATTTGAACCATTTAAATCTTATCTCCAAAGGTCTCTTTAATTTTCCTGTAGGCAGTATCTATCTTACCCCCAGTGAGATAAGCCTCTACATCCTTACATTTGTTCTCTAGCCATCCCTGCTTAGCCATTTTGCACTTCCTGTCGATCTTATTTTTGAGATGTTTGTATTCCTTTTTGCCTGCTTCATTTACTGCATTTTTATATTTTCTCCTTTCATCAATTAAATTCAATATTTCTTCTGTTACCCAAGGATTTCTACTAGCCCTCGTCTTTTTACCTACTTGATCCTCTGCTGCCTTCACTACTTCATCCCTCAAAGCTACCCATTCTTCTTCTACTGTATTTCTTTCCCTCATTCCTGTCAATTGTTCCCTTATGCTCTCCCTGAAACTCTGTACAACCTCTGGTTCTTTCAGTTTATCCGGGTCCCATCTCCATAAATTCCCACCTTTTTGCAGTTTCTTCAGTTTTAATCTACAGGTCATAACCAATGGATTGTGGTCAGAGTCCACATCTGCCCCTGGAAATATCTTACAATTTAAAACCTGGTTCCTAAATCTCTGTCTTACCATTATATAATCTATCTGATACCTTTTAGTATCTCCATGGTTCTTCCATGTATACAACCTTCTTTCATGATTCTTGAACCAAGTGTTAGCTATGATTAAGTTGTGCTCTGTGCAAAATTCTACCAGGCGGCTTCCTCTTTCATTTCTTAGCCGCAATCCATATTCACCTACTACGTTTCCTTCTCTCCCTTTTCCTAATACCGAATTCCAGTCACCCATGACTATTAAATTTTCGTCACCCTTCACTATCTGAATAATTTCTTTTATTTCATCATACATTTCTTCAATTACTTCGTCATCTGCAGAGCTAGTTGGCATATAAACTTGTACTACTGTAGTAGGTGTGGGCTTCGTATCTATCTTGGCCACAATAATGCGTTCACTATGCTGTTTGTAGTAGCTTACCCGCATTCCTATTTTCCTATTCATTATTAAACCTACTCCTGCATTACCCCTACTTGATTTTGTGTTTATGACCCTGTAGTCACCTGACCAGAAGTCTTGTTCCTCCTGCCACCGAACGTCACTAAATCCCACTATATCTAACTTTAACCTATCCATTTCCCTTTTTAAATTTTCTAACCTACCTGCCCGATTAAGTGATCTGACATTCCACGCTCCGATCCGTAGAACGCCAGTTTTCTTTCTCCTGATAACGACATCCTCTTGAGTAGTCCTCGCCCGGAGATCCGAATGGGAGACTATTTTACCTCCGGAATATTTTACCCAAGAGGACGCCATCATCATTTAATCATACAGTAAAGCTGCATGCCCTCGGGAAAAATTACGGCCGTAATTTCCC
This sequence comes from Schistocerca nitens, assembly GCF_023898315.1. Lineage (NCBI taxonomy): Eukaryota > Metazoa > Arthropoda > Insecta > Orthoptera > Acrididae > Schistocerca > Schistocerca nitens. The sequence goes on along the minus strand of NC_064616.1, from coordinate 655,549,596 downwards.
CTTGCTTTCAGCCGTTCGCAGTACCAGCACAGCAAGGCCGTTTTGGTTAGTGTTACAAGGCCAGATCAGTCAATCATCCAGACTGTTGCCCCTGCAACTACTGAAACGGCTGCTGCCCCTCTTCAGGAACTACACGTTTGTCTGGCCCCTCTGTTGTGGTTGCACCTACGGTACGGCTATCTGTATCGCTGAGGCACGCAAGCCTCCCCACCAACGGCAAGGTCCATGGTTCATGGGCGGAGGTATTTTTAATTATAAAAGTGATAAATGTAATCTCAATCTAATAGAGATTTTATTCGATGTGAATTACGTTGACTAGATTACATCTTACTGTCTACGATTATAATCTAAATAATTACCCAAATCTGGGTAAAAGGCGTCACCAGAGTGACTGAGGTAATGAGTCTGAATCATCAGTGCATAAAACTATTGATGGAATGAACTTTGTGGCTGCAACCCAACAAAAATGACGCGAGATGCTGACACACTACAATTCAATTCAGTTTACCGACATAAATTTCAGAACTGTTATCTTTAAACATGTCGTATATATCAATACCCATTATAATATACTATGTTTCATGACATATACAGTTATAAAATATGTTAACACCAACTACTGTTAATATTAAGTGCACGAGGTTCGCCGACTACAGCTATACATACATATAGATCTAATGCTGCTGCACTATTCTTCCTCAAATACAGATATATGTAAACAGGCAGAATACCTCGCTGCGGTCTGCAGCGCCTATATAAGACAAGTGTCTGGCGCAGTTTTCAGAGCGGTTACTGCTGCTACAATGGCAGGTTATCAAGATTTAAGTGATTTTGAATGTGGTGTTATAGTCGGTGCACGAGCGATGGGACACAACATCTTGGAGGTAGCGATGAAGTGGGGATTTTCCTGTACGACCATTTCACGAGAGTACCGTGAATATCAGGAATCCCGTAAAACATCAGATCTTCGACATCGCTGCGGCCGAAGGCCCACTCGTGTACCCTTGATGACTGCATGACATAAAGCCTTACGCCTCGCCTGGGACCATCAACACAGACATTGGACTGTTGATGACTGGAAACATATTACCTGGTCGGTCGAGTCTCGTTTCAAATTGTATCGAGCGGATGGACGTGTACGGGTATGAAGACAACCTCATGAATCCATGGACCCCGCATGTCAGCAGGGGACTGTTCAAGCTGATGGAGGACTGTAAAAGGTGTGGGGCGTGTGCAATTGGAGTGATATGGGACCCCTGATACATCTAGACACGACTCTGACAGGTGACACGTACGTAAGCATCGCGTCTGGTCACCTGCATCCATTCATGTCCATTGTGCATTGCGACGGACTTGGACAATTCCAGCAGGGCAATGCAACACTTCACACGTCCAGAATTACTACAGAGTGACTCCAGGAACACTCTTCTGAGTTTAAACACTTCCACTGGCCACCAAACTCCCCAGACATGAACAGCACTAATATATCTGGGATGTCTTGCAACGTGCTGTTCAGAAGAGATCTCCACGGTCTCGTACTCTTATGGATTTACCGAGCGAGGTGGCGCAGTGGTTAGCACACTGGACTCGCATTCGGGAGGACGACGGTTCAATCCCGTCTCCGGCCATCCTGATTTAGGTTTTCCGTTATTTCCCTAAATCGTTTCAGGCAAATGCCGGGATGGTTCCTTTGAAAGGGCACGGCCGATTTCCTTCCCAATCCTTCCCTAACCCGAGCTTGCGCTCCGTCTCTAATGACCTCGTTGTCGACGGGACGTTAAACACTAACTACCACCACCACCATCTTATGGATTTATTGAGAGTCCTTGAGGATTCATGGTGTCAATTCCCTGCAGTACTACTTCAGACATTTTTCTCAATTCAGTAAACTTTGTCAATAGCCGTATACCTAAGGTTATTTTATTTCATTTTATTTCGAATTCAGCCAGTTTCGGCAATTCATTTTGCCATCTTCAGGCCCCATACGCTTTTTTCGAATTAACAGGCTCATCGTATAGCGCCATAAAATTGGATACCGTGAATCCCAATCGTTGTGCAACTGATTGACACGAAAGGGTGCCCGTATATGTACCTGCAGCCGGCATTCACCCCTATCACCTACAGCCTGTGGTGCACCACAGTTGCCTCGGCGCCGGTGTTGGACACCGCCACTTTCCCTTGCACGGTACACCTTAACCACGGCGGCACGCGAACAGTTTACAAACTCAGCCGTTTTAGAGATGTTTTCACCCTTGCCCCGAAAGCCTATGACCATGCCCTTTTGAACGTTAAATAAATCGCTCCGTTTCCCCAACACGCTTTTTATATACCTTCCACTACGAGTGCCGCCACCTGCCGTTTGTGAGTGGTTATTGCACGTTGACGTCGAACACTGGCAGTGATCACATTCATGTGACTGGATGGTGTATATTTCATGCAACGAAGTAATTACTAGTTGTACGCGAAATTACTGTGCTTTACAAGCTGAGATGAAGTGTTCAAAGACGATGTATAAGTGCGCCTCCAAGCACAAGATGAATGTGTTTATTTCTATTGCTGAATCTCCGCAGAGCTTTACTCACAGCAATGTTGGGTTTTTCAGAATCACAGAACCTGTGATCAACAGATACCATTGGTCTTGTACCAGACGGGCCTTGAAGTCTCAAGTCATTTCGAGTTCAGTCAATCAATGCCTGAGAGGTTATGCATTCAAGAGCTCTCTAGAAAATTGCAATTATTGACTCACCAGAGGTTCTCTTGCCAACAAAATTGTCATGTTGTTAGTATGGATGTATAGCTGTTCTTTGCGATATCAGATTTTACTGTCATTGTGATACTGACGAAGCTCTCACCAAAACTCTCCTGGGTGATTTTTAAAGAACAGACATGCTGTCCCTTACCCATTCTGCAATCTCTAATGGATGCTTCGGCGCTTGTCCTTCGGCAACCAAGAAAAGGATAACAGCACACTGGTCCTTTTTGGTCACTTTTGGTAATAACGTTGTCATAGTTCACATTTCCGAATTAACCAAAGCGTGCCCTTACCCGGGTGCAAGAGTGGACAGATCCCCCTCCCCCTCCCCAACTCTTTGGGAAAGGAAAAAATAGAGTGTAGTCAGGTGTTTTTCTTTCAAGAAAATGATTCGAAGTCGGCATTGGCAGGTTTCTAACATTGTCGGAACTGGGACTATTTTGTATCTACTTAAAGGTCGACATTCGTCTTCCAAAATATTATAAATACTCCAGACCTTCATGTCTAGCCCCCCACCCCTCTCACTACATCCTACAAATTGACGTATGGGCGCCCTTGCATTTACCGCACAGACGTCGGAAAGGCACGTATACAAGAGTCTTATTTTGCTTATTTATGATTATAATAGTGCGTGGTAGTTAACATTAAACCGTAAGATGAATGCAGGCAGACAGACAGGCAGGCACTTGCTGACTCCATGAGAGATAACGCTGCTAGGCGAAGACACCCCTGACCTACCATACAGCGATGCTACATGCATGATTGACCGCAGCTTTAGATGTCTCCGACAAAGTGGTAATGTGTATCTCTATGCAGAATACAGGAATAACATTATTCCCTTTTAACCCTGAAGAATAACATCCATACCGAAAAACGCTGGTATTGTCTGTCGATTCTACGTTTTAGCGCTAAAATCATAACTTCTTAATGTTGACCTGTTTCTCGAAACTTGTTTTAAGATCACTCTGTATGAACAGTAATAATTAAACTATCTAGATACTATGTACAGGGCAGCCATGTGAAAACGAAACAGATGAGGCTGGGAGTGGGCGTCTTTTAAAAGGCAGTACGAGTGTTATCAGGAGGAGCTGGATGGGCGGGCGCAATTTCTGTGCTAATGCATGACCATTAACGAGTGCGACACAGAGTGGTGATTCCGCATTTATCAGTTTTGCACAGGATGTTCTTCCGGTAGTTACTGGCAACTAATGTGTATGTGTTGTTCGCACGATGGGACAGTAGCGGTTTTTCCCTCAACTGGGTGCAACATTTACAGGAGATGTAGAGGTGCTGGATTTCTCAGATAGGTGTGATTGTGGCGCCGAGTGTGCCTGTACTCGAAACAGCAGCGGCGGCTGCGGAGCGTGGCGGTCATGCGTTAGCACAGGCACTTGGCAAGCAGCGTAAATTTTATTTTGTGTATTACTTAATCTGTCAAGTATTTACGTGTATCTTCTTAAAAACTGTGTGACAGTCAATCAAAATAATGTAAATAGCGATAGGTGTTTGCACGCTGCATTGTTAATGCCTTTGATTTTTAACATTACAATGTTGCATATTAATAATGCATACTTGGTACTTAGCAAGTGGGTATTTGTTGCTAAATAATGCATAGCGTAATTTATTCAACATTCAAGCATCTTGTTTCCGTAATACTTCATGGGTGTCATACTTTGTATTCCTTACAGAAATAGCCATGACATCATTAAATTATAACAATGCTGCTCATAGGACAATGCGGTCATGTTTAACAAACAGTACGATATCTCACACATTAATAATGTAGGGGTGATGGTAGCAAGAGCCTATTTTTTTAAATACGGTATCAGGCTTAGGCTAAACTTACTCCTTCTATTCTGCGCGGGGGGGGGGGGGGGGCGGGGGTTGGGAGAGAGGCGGTAACCAATTCCTGACGTTGCTGGTGCTTCATCATAATACTCTCTCTATCGTGAACAGAACAAGAAAGATGCCGCCCACGCATTTGCTCCAGTAATAAAATGGGGTGGGAGGGGGAGAGCTTGATTCTTATTTGTCCAGAGAAAGAGTTGCGGAGGGGAGGATTCTTGTGGGCATTAGGGTCCTGCCGCAGTGTTTCAGGTTGTGACAGTCTTTCATCAACCACCCATGATACGAGTAAACACTAAAAGAGGGATGTTATCATTCGTCAGTATGCTTGTAGAAGATATACGAAGGAGTGTACTTGTCATTAAATAAATAAAGTGCATTTTTGTGCCATACGATGGGAATAAGGACAGGAGCTGACGTAGTGTTGGCCAGACAAGCCTAAGTCCATCGTTCATAGCTCGGGCCCGGCAGCATCAATGCGGAGTACTGTGTACCTCTCGGACATTTCACTTGCATTCAGCTCGTAGCAGCAGTGTTCACTGGCGGCGGAGGTATTGCTCGCCTCTGGCGGCACTGGTTGTCTGCAGCGTGGCATGCGAGCGCTGGGATGATCCTCCCCAATTTTTTTGTTTTGTTTTGTTTTGCTAGTGATGGTCGTAGTATTTGTTTGAAGAGTAAATTTGGCAATGTGTGTACCTACTGGAATTTTTCCGTCGTTATTTTACAAGTCTACTTTGATCATATGCTGGTATACTCCCCTACGCCAACTTCATTGAGACATCACAAAATATTAAAGCACGGTGAGTTCCTCATAACCTACATGTGTATTTGTAGCAGGGTGGTATTTGCTAATATATCACATTGTGCTAATTTATTGTATTTACATACATCTTTGGTTAACAGTCTGGGAAAGTAGTGCGCGGAAATCGGCAAACAAAGAAAAATAAATACATGAATAAAATAAAAAATTAATCAAAATTAAAACATAGGACTGGGTGTTTGGAGTGCTCACAAAAATCGCAATGGCGTCATTAAATTGTAACAACTCAGTTGCATATTACACTGTCAAAATGTCTCACATCATAATTTTGTTAATATTTACCGATATTTTGCAGAATATGCCGTGACGTCATTAAATTATAATAATTCGGCCACACACTGCATTGTCAAAGTATCTTACATCATAAATTACATTAATATTAACCACCATATCGTGGAATATATCATGACATCATTAATTTATAAACACACTGTACTTCCTCAGTGTCTTAACTCGTAAATTATGGTAATACACACCTGGAAATGGAAAAAAGAACACATTGACACCGGTGTGTCAGACCCACCATACTTGCTCCTGACACTGCGAGAGGGCTGTACAAGCAATGATCACACGCACGGCACAGCGGACACACCAGGAACCGCGGTGTTGGCCGTCGAATGGCGCTAGCTGCGCAGCATTTGTGCACCGCCGCCGTCAGTGTCAGCCAGTTTGCCGTGGCATACGGAGCTCCATCGCAGTCTTTAACACTGGTAACATGCCGCGACAGCGTGGACGTGAACCGTATGTGCAGTTGACGGACTTTGAGCGAGGGCGTATAGTGGGCATGCGGGAGGCCGGGTGGACGTACCGCCGAATTGCTCAACACGTGGGGCGTGAGGTCTCCACAGTACATCGATGTTGTCGCCAGTGGTCGGCGGAAGGTGCACGTGCCCGTCGACCTGGGACCGGACCGCAGCGACGCACGGATGCACGCCAAGACCGTAGGATCCTACGCAGTGCCGTAGGGGACCGCACCGCCACTTCCCAGCAAATGACGACACTGTTGCTCCTGGGGTATCGGCGAGGACCAATCGCAACCGTCTCCATGAAGCTGGGCTACGGTCCCGCACACCGTTAGGCCGTCTTCCGCTCACGCCCCAACATCGTGCAGCCCGCCTCCAGTGGCGTCGCGACAGGCGTGAATGGAGGGACGAATGGAGACGTGTCGTCTTCAGCGATGAGAGTCGCTGCTGCCTTGGTGCCAATGATGGTCGTATGCGTGTTTGGCGCCGTGCAGGTGAGCGCCACAATCAGGACTGCATACGACCGAGGCACACAGGGCCAACACCCGGCATCATGGTGTGGGGAGCGATCTCCTACACTGGCCGTACACCACTGGTGATCGTCGAGGGGACACTGAATAGTGCACGGTACATCCAAACCGTCATCGAACCCATCGTTCTACCATTCCTAGACCGGCAAGGGAACTTGCTGTTCCAACAGGACAATGCACGTCCGCATGTATCCCGTGCCACCCAACGTGCTCTAGAAGGTGTAAGTCAACTACCCTGGCCAGCAAGATCTCCGGATCTGTCCCCCATTGAGCATGTTTGGGACTGGATGAAGCGTCGTCTCACGCGGTCTGCACGTCCAGCACGAACGCTGGTCCAACTGAGGCGCCAGGTGGAAATGGCATGGCAAGGCGTTCCACAGGACTACATCCAGCATCTCTACGATCGTCTCCATGGGAGAATAGCAGCCTGCATTGCTGCGAAAGGTGGATATACACTGTACTAGTGCCGACATTGTGCATGCTCTGTTGCCTGTGTCTATGTGCCTGTGGTTCTGTCAGTGTGATCATGTGATGTATCTGACCCCAGGAATGTGTCAATAAAGTTTCCCCTTCCTGGGACAATGAATTCACGGTGTTCTTATTTCAATTTCCAGGAGTGTATTTGACCCCAATTTTAAGGACGATGACTCTGAAGCTGGCACTCCTCTCACTACAGCGCAAAGACCTCGAATGGCGAAACTCATGCATCTGGAACAATATTAAATTTGTTTTTATTATTTATAACAAAATACTCACACCCTTACCGCATACAAGCTTGGTCCTCTCACTGCAGTGTATAGACCTTGACAATGTATCCCACACAGTTGCTCCATTTGTAAAAGGATGAGGAGGGGGATGGGAGCTTAAATCTTACTGGTCCGGGAGGAGATGGGAGGGTTGTGGCGGCGGGGGGGAGCGGACCCTGCGGGAGTGACCTTGAATATTACTCGCCCAACTGCCTCAGATGCAACGTGACACCGCAAGTGACATGAAACCAGTTATAGCCGGCTTGTTTCTCGTACATACCCTGATTATCTACGCACCATTGCACAATTTGACTCACGCGTACATTCATCATTAATTATTAACAAATTCCAAGAGCTGTAGGTCACACAATGGTGATCCAAAACATTACGACACCTTGTTAATAGCGTATTGGATCAACTTAGGAACGCGATAAAGCAGCGACTCTCCGTGAAATAGAGATTTTAAAAGTTATTAGGTAGGTTTCCGGAGGTATGTGCTATGTGGTAGGAGATTTCTAAGCAGAGGACAATCAGTTCCCATAGTTACAAACCGCCAGTTTTGGACGCGGAGCTGGCGTCCGACAGCGTCCCAGATGTGTTTCATTGGGTTAAGATTAGGCGAATTTGGGGGCCATGATATCAAAGTGAGTACACTTCCATGCTCCTCAATCTAGTGCAGCACGATTACTGTTCTCTCTGCTGGAAGATGCCATTGCCATCCACGGGAACATCAAGCATGAAGGGAGACAGATGGTTGGCAATTAGATTCACACAGTCTAAAGCTGTCGTGGTGCCTTCGAATACTACCATAGGTCCCATGGAAGCTAGTATGGATGTGTCGCATGCCATACTAATGTCCTCACCCACATGTGTTGGTTACGTGGTGCATTATTTCGTAGAGCCGGTCACATGAATGATGGCGTATCCGGAAACGACCGTGGACCTGCTGTTACAAGACATGTGTTTCATCAGACCTGGGGATGTATTTCCAATGATCCAGTATCGAATCTCGATGATCCTTCGGACAATCTTACCATAACTGTCGATGTCATTGGGTCAACATAGGAAACCGTAGTGATTGCCTGAACCGGAGTCTCAAGAGCGCTAAACGGTGTGTTCGGAAACACTGGGCCTGCATCACCGTAGTACTGTTTCGTCAGATCTGCCAGAGATCGCCGCCTATTGTACTTTATAGAGTGGGCAAGCCTCGGAACTCCACGTTACGTGATGAACCTGGTACTTCCAACACCTTTTCGCCTATTCGTGATTTCACCGTCCTTCAACCACTTTCCATAGATTCTGATGACAATAACACGCGAGCAGCCGACCAGCTTTGCGTTTCAGAGCTGCTCGTTCCCAGGAACACGGCTACAACAATCTGCTCTTTGTCAAAGTCGTTTATGTCAGTGGGTTTCCCCGTTTGCGGCCTGTATCGTATGATTCCCCATCCGGCTCTGCGCCGCTCATTTACTTTTCTTACTGTGTCAACTGCCCGCGACATCATCAAGCTATATTCAGACACGTGTTGGCCAGTGGTCATAATGTTTAGACGCATCACTGTAGATACTTTACTTCCTGACAGCATAACAAAGGAAAATAATACTGTGAAACAACTAAAAATAATAATCAGTGTTCGAAACTGGAACCGTTACATTAAATACGGTTTCACGAATAGCTGTTTAGCATCAAAATGGTTAGTTAAAGTAACCCTCTAACGTATACTTAAAAGCATATTAATGTGTCAGGAGGTTGCTTCTAATGTGAAGTTATAAAATCTAGGTTTTAGGTCATTTTGAATATCTCACAAATTATTTCTTGTAGAGAACTGAAACTCTTACAGCAGTTGGGAGCTGTTTTTTCTGAGAAGTTTCATAAAATGTCATGGTGACTGGTGTGCGAGAAATAACTTCATTAATTCACGATTGGCGTGTGATTTTTATGCCCTGCAAAGAGTGCACGCACCTGACGGGTCTTGCATACATAAAAAGCACAGGGATGAGAGATGACAACTTCTCAGTGTGGGAACATGCTCTTTAGGAGACAATGCCACTGAGAGTAGCGAGACGAATCATACAGTTTACTAATCGTCAACGCATATTGCAATATGAACCACTTATCTTAACAAATAGGTTGAAGACAAACCATCTGTAGATTTAGAAGTAGCTTTGGACGCTGATGACTGGATTATTATCTTTGAAATGCTGCGGGGTAGAGGGATAAAACAAAGGGAGTGAAAGATTACTTATACCTCGTACAAAAACCAGTCTGCAATAATAGGAGCCCAAGGATAAGAAAGGGAAGCAGTAATTCAGAACGGAGTGAGACAATGATGTACCGTTCACTGGTTTCATACCATCTATACGTTGAGAAAGTTATGAAGGGAACAAAGGAAAAAAGAAATTAAAACTTTGAGATTTGCTCATGACATTGTAATTCTTTCAGAGCCGGCAAAGAATCTGGAAGATTATATGAACGAAATGGATAGTGTCGTGAAAAGAGGTTATAAAATGAACATCAGCAAAAGTAAAAGAAGGGTAATGAAATACAGCTAAATTAAAACAGGCTGCTGAGAAAATGAAGACTAGGAAATGAGACACAGAAAGTAGTGGATGAGTTTTGTTATTTGGGCAGCAAAATAACTTTCAGGAGTGGAGTAGAGACGATATAACATGGAGACTGGCAGAAGCAAGAGAAGCATTTCTGAAAAAGAGAAATTTGTTAATATCAAATGTCTCTTAACGTGAAGGTATTTGTCTGGGTTGTATCCTTATATGATAATTAAACACCGACGATAAGCAGTTCAGCAAAGGAAGAGGTCAGAAGCTTTCGAAATGTGGTGGTACAGCAGAATATTGAGGACTATGTAGGTAGACCAAATAGCTAATGATGAGGTATTAAATAAATTTGGATAAAAAATAAATATATTACATAATTTAACCAAAGTAAAGGGGTCGGTTGGTAGGACACATCGTCGATTTGGTAATGAAGGGGGAGTGTAGGGTAAAAATTACAGAGAGAGCCAAAAACTTTACTACAGTAAGCAGGTTAAAAGGAATCAGTCTTCATACTGAACACCACAGCAAAAAAGAAACTATTTCTTTTGCTGATTGAATAAAACTGTCGTATGGTAGCAAATTAATTGTAAAACATTGTGCTAGTAGGCCCCTTGTTTCAGCAGCGTTGCACTAAACAAGTTTTCAAACGGGTTAACAAGTAAGTGAAGGGGGCTTTTTTAGTTAAGCTGCAGAGACTTCTTCTTCTCACAGCGTACGTGAAAACATGTCGTCTTGATTTAATAAATTCAAGGCAGTGGTGCCCGCTATGAAGAAGAATTAACAATAATCGGCTGCCCGTAATCAAAATGAAAACATTTCCTCTTCAGAGGAAATATAGTGATATCCAGTGGCTTGAAATACTAAGTGGTAGCGTTAGAACACCATATACGCTTACACGTATCAAGTGGGGAGAGGAAGGAAGTCTTTTTTACAATTCATTGCAACATGCACTACAAGTAAAAGAAACGCCTTTTAAATATACTGTTGTGTGCTTTTATATTTAATAACATGTTACTTTCGAGCAAAAGATTTCTACGTCATGATGTTGTATGTTCGTGTGAAAAGTTTGAAAGATTGTATTTTACGTGAAGCGATAACACCAATGGGGTTAACGGTGTAAATTAAGCTTTGGTGATGCTGGTAAACAGCTTGTTATTCGCGGCGAGCATAGTAGTTACTCTTCGCAAAGAACGACGACGACTGTAACCAACCACAAAGCTACAAACATTTTCTTTTAATTTTTTTTTTTTTTACCGCGGCCTGATGTGTGAACTTTCAAGTGTACAGCTACGTTTCCAATATTACGAAGGAACGTCGCCAATCTATTACGATATACAGCTTGCAAACGATAATTGCTCACAACGTACCACAGTGGTGTAGAGGAACTCGAGACGAACAGCTCTATATAGGGTATAAGAAGACGATACGGCTAAACTTACAGGAAACATTCCTCACACATAGAGCAATAACATGTTATACGTGGACATTAGTCCGCAGACACTTTATTTCCACGTTAGAGCTCATTTTTACTTCTCTTCATAATCACATTATTCATGGGAAAAACACAAATCTAGAACGTACCAGCACTACATGAAAGGTTTTCGTACATTAAAGTTCAAAATACCCGATTGGTTACGTTTGGCTAGAGCGTACAATACGTTGTGATTCTTAGGTTCACTGCCAGTGTTTGTTGTTGCAGTTCAACGAAGACAATGTTAACATGTGACTCACTTAATTTGTCGCGTTAACATGGACTAACTTAATTGCTCTGGTAGTATCAAGCACATAGCAACGAGCGAGGTGGCACAATGGTTAGCAGACTAGACTCACATTCGGGAGGAGAACGGGTCCAACCCCCCATCCGGTCATCCTGATTTAGGTTTTCGCTGATTTCCTTAAATCGTTTCAGGCAAATGCCGGGAGGCTTGCTTTAAAAAAGCTCGGCCGACCTTCTGTTACATCCTTCCCTAATCCGATGGGAGCGATGACCTCGCTGTTTGGTCCAGTCACCCCAACCACCGAACCAACCAACCAAGCACGTAGCATCAACTTTTGGTCTGCCTCTCAGGTACTGTGCAATGGAAGTGTACTCAACTGCGGAGTTGGCAGATACTCATTTGCTGTACGGATTAGCCAGATGCTAATGGCCGTCTTGCTCAACGTTTGTATCGGCAGAGATTTTAAGAACGACGGTGAACCTACAGGAGAACATTTGTAGCAAGTGATCAACGTCTTAGGGACACAAGAGCTTAGATTGGATTTGGGAAAAGATGGTACAAATGAATGAAACTATTCCCCAGCAATTTTATCGGGCGAGCTCTTTATTTTTTTCCAGCACAGGCAGAACAATCATCCGGTAGTAATTAACCTCTGTTTGGGAGGTCCCACAATGTTATCCATGTCCCACGTTGATATTTCAGTTTTTTGAACCTGCTGCACACGCATCTTCCAACACATCCGGCGTTACTTGAGTAACTGCTTCTATCAGATGTACTTTAACTTCATCCATTTCGTAGTTTTGCTCCTTGTTGCGACACAGTTCTTAATTTGTGCACAGCCAAGTTCAATGGCGTTCAGTTCACAGTGTTATGGAGGCGTTCTTAAAACTGTTTTATTTACTGAACTTGTCACAGCGTCTACAACATAATCATTATAAGCTGGTTTGTTTTCCTCGACGATAGCCAGCAGTTCATTTCTTCGTGATAGTCTCCGGTCTTTTTCTACTAAAAAGTCCACAAACACTCGTCCACAAAACCTGTCTCGCTCCCAGTACGCGTTATTACTAGTTGTTTTCTTTTCCCAGGTGCCACTTTATTTCCTTTTAGAAAACCCTGAAGAAAGGCTTCCTTACCTTATGATACTAAATCGTCTATCCATGTTTTATTCCACGTATGGCCTGCATTTAGCCAGGTCTCGTCCAAGTAATAAATTTTCCTGCCTTCCCGGCGTGCTGACTTTATTATCCTTAAATAACGCCTTCTCCAAAGAATGATCTCTTCTTTGCCGATCAGCATGCTTTTAAGTCCACGATTAACGTACCTAAATCTATCTCCTTCGATAAAGTGTGAAATGTTGTTCTTCTGATGTCCGGTAGATCAGGATCATCCTTAATGGAATCAAGGACTTTATCGATAGCAGACAGCTCATTGCGAAAGAAAAAATGGTGCACTTTCCTCCTTATGGCGTTGCTGTCGAAGTCGTCAACATTTTTGATTATTTTTTTGCCAGGCCTGTCTTTCTTTGATGATTTCAAGGTGACATTCGCTTTATGTTAGAAAAGAACTCGATATACGGCAAGCCGCTGACTCCAGTGGAATTTACAGTTTTAGCAACAATTTCTGATGTCATTGTTGTTGGACGTAAATCACACTCTGTCATCTACACATTCAGGATCATTTTCTTCTTTGAAGTGCTTAATGGGGAGGAAACAGAAATGTTAACATCAGAAAAACGACAAAACGCATGCATAAAAAACCTGTGTTAAACGAAGCTAATAATATTTACATGTCCCTAAGTACAACGCACAAGTTCCACTTATACGATTTTGCCAACACGTTTAACAGTAGGGAGCAAAGCGAGAACAGCGTGTACTGGAAGAGCCGTTAATGTGACTCACTTGCATGTGATTCAAAGTGTTTACCTTTGCTATCTCGTCTCCGTGAATTAAATACAGTATCAGAGTGAGACGGTTAGCTGCAACACGTAAAGCTGACCACATGACTCTGGAGAGAGTTACATGCCGTACCATGTCCAGCGTGTGGAGTTACTACCACTCTCAGCAGCTGACTTCCCCGCTTGTGTATACATCAGCGACTGGTTCATTCAAAAATGTATCAACCCTCACTTCAGTGCATGTTCAAAATGGTTCTGAGCACTATGGGACTTAACTGCTGAGGTCATCAGTCCCCTAGAACTTAGAACTACTTAAACCTAACTAACCTAAGGACATCACACACATCCATGCCCGAGGCAGGATTCAAGCCTGCGACCGTAGCGGTCGCGCGGTTCCAGACTGTAGCACCTAGAACCGCTCGGCCACTACGGCCGGCCTTCAGTGCATGTGTTGGTCAAGATAAGGCTTTGACTGAACGTGGTCAGATTGTAAATTAATGCGACGGCGGGCTGATGCATGTGTCTTTGCTAACGGAGGGCATTCTGAACATTTCATTTACGAAAGTTTTTCATTCAATGCTGATACGTTCTTTTCCTATGTGTTTTACGTAATTAATCTGTTGAAGAGTTTTAGAAACTGAGCTCTATCATGGAAATAAGTAGTTTGCTGACCTACGTCCATTTTCTTCCTCTACACGCGAGGAATGTTTCCTTAAAGTTTGGCCATACCCTGTTATTGTGCCCTGTACACGACACTTGCGGTCTATGTAGTCGGGAAAATATCTCAAATTGGGCTAAAAAACCACCTAAGGTACAGCGCATGCTCGTCGCGCGAGGTGTTCATATTCTCTCGCTCTCAATGTGTAAAATATTAGCCTGAGGAAAAAAAAATGAATAGGACTTTTCTTGTAGACAATTTAGTTTCATTTTGGTTTGAGATAAGCTTTCGCTAGAGGCTATAATTTTTGTATTAGTTAAAAAATCCGTACGAAAGTGACCTTTAATCGCACATCCACCACCGCATTCACCTCCCCACTCCTTCGCAATGGTTAGGAATTTGCGACTACGCGAATTATTTCCCATATCCGACATTTTCTGATCTTCATTGACAGGGCTATTACGCCACCGCCTTAGTCAGCTATTACGTTAACATTATTAATTTAAACATGCTAGTGTGGATGATGAAAGAAAAATGACTTTGGTAACTGTTATGTCAAAACTAATAACGTTGACTATTCAATCCAAACTTAATATTTATAAACACGGTAGTTTCGTAGTCTTAAGTCTACACAAATGAACGATTTAACAGTTAAAGTTATTCTGTTAAAAATCAAAAAACTGTGTAGTGAAATTTACGCAAATGTCAGTTTTACGATTTTCGTAAAGTTTACCAAATTTTCATTACTCTCACAAGCACGTTTAAATTAATTGTGTAGACAAAATAGTTGACCAATACAATGGCGAATAGCCCAGTCAATGAAAACCGAAAAAGGTAGAACATAGGAAAATTCGCGTAGTTGAAAATTTTTATACAATGGTAGGAGATAGTGTCATGAATAACGTACTACAAATCCTGACCCAGGGGATGGAGGGGCGGGGGGGGGGGTATATTATCCTATGGCAGTTTCTGGCTCCTAAAATACGTACTCATCAGAGACAAATAACTTTCTCTCTCCGCCCCTCCCTCTTTAATGTACTTCGTTTGGATACTCTTTTGCTGTACTTGTGTGACTTCTGATTGCTGTATCCTATTTTATTTTAGTTGTTCTATGATCCTTTAGACCACTTTTATTTTCTTCAAACAACTTTTCCCTCCTCAAGCCTACTTCAAAAGTTTAATTCTTTCTCATAATAATGGTCTAATGCGTTGACTGATTCGATTTAGAGAGGTACTTTTTTTTAACTTCATCTCCTTTCTGTAAATATCTTGCAGTATTCGCATAATATTCGGGTTCTTACTTTGTATTTTGCTGTATTAAGTATATATTTTCCAGTGTTTGCAGATACTACTTCTTAATTTTGTGTATATTAACAACACGTCGAGTGTTTGTAGTATTTACGCGAAGTATTAGTAGAATACGCGAGGTATACTGAATATGCCACGGATGCGTTAGTTTCAGATAATCAGGAGCTTATTGTATTCATTCCAGTACTAGTAACTCGGATTTATTCGTCATTACGACTATTTTTACGTCGTTTTGTCCGATTCTGGCTTATCTACAACACCACTGCAACAAAATATTTGCATGTTAACGGCCATTTTCCGGTAGGAGTTTCACCAGTCAGTTACCCTTTTCATCACAGTGGTTGACAGGTGAAATAAGATACTGAAGAATCGTAAGAAACATATTCTACGACAAATATGAAATGTCCGGACTCCGGACTAAAGACCACTGAAAGATTAATGGGGTATACAAAAATACAGGAAGGAAGGCTACAGTTAGTTGCGATTCAGTCTGTACTGAAGTGTAGCTCCATATTTCAGCTACAGTATAACTATCATCACTGCATATGAAGTGAGTCATATAGACTAAACACGCTTGTAAATGCACATGGTATTGCAGGACCTTAGCACGTTCATATTCAGTTTAATTACTTCAAAGTCGCTGTACACAACGGTCCCAATGGATTCCAATCTGATATCTACAAAAACCTGCTTCCATTCGAAATGTTGAAAACCATTAGTGTACATCATACTTTTAACGGTATATTCACACAAACTGCACACGTAAATAAGATGTTTGAAAGTACTTTCGCTCAGAATAGTTGTAGTGAAAGCAGTACTTCCCAGTCGTCTGTCATCCTGCTAAAGATGCCAACAAAATACTTTAACTTTCTTTCTGTTTTGCTATACAGACAATTCCAATATTTGTGTTGTGGCCTTCAAGTGTTCCTAAGGTAACGATTAATTGTAGATGTTTGCCCCAGTAGGTATTGGAATAATGATTTACTGTGGCAGGTAAAGTCAGTTTCTTGTATAAAGTTAAGATCGTTAACAGAATGGCATTTAAAAATAAGAAAACAAGGAATTTTGCGCATCTCACCTAAAGGAAACATTGACTCTAAGCCGTCATCATTATACAGACATGTAATACGGATAGTACTGAATACTGAGAAACTTTTGAAAAACGGTAGAGACTTCTAAGCACTGCATTAGTAAGTTTCCACTCCCAAGAACTTACCTATGTGACGTTTCTCAAAAACGGGAGACAAACGAGGCGGATAAGAGAGCGAGAGCGATATTAAGTTGTGAGGAGGGGACAGAGGCACTTAGCACGCGCTGGGCTGGCTAACAGCTGGGATCGATTTTCTGCTCGGCCGGGCCGGCTGGCTGCTTTTAATTACCCGCCACAGGTGTCACAACGGAACAACATTCATTCATCCTCCTACATTATTATGTACATAGTAAGTGCCTTTAGTATCTCATCAAAGAGTATCTTTCTTTATAAGACATACAGATAAGCAAGAGACCAAACGCGTTAGCGTGGCTGACAGCATCCCATACGTGTTTTAGCACTCGATATTATTTTTTACACTGACGGCGTATCAAATGATACTCATCCGACAGAGTCTGACACAAAATTGGCGCTCCTACCATGTATATTCCGCTGGGTTGAGACTGACACTTCAAAGGAATAAGTTTATCTACTTTCTTACTGTCCATGAGATTAACCGCACTAACGACCAAATTATGGCCAGCTACTACAAAGCTAGAGGCATGGAAAATGTGATTAAAAGCTATAACCTGAAACAAAGCTAAATTAGCAGCCACTGTCGCATACCGTACTTCCACGACAGTCCGTTGTTAACACACAGATACTGCAAATGTCCAAGTGCTTCACCGTTCAATTCACAGATCGAGTATTTTGAGGAATTCTATGAGTGATGGTTCGTCACTTCAGCAGGCTGTGGCAATTGGAATGAATAAAAGAAAATGTTTTGGGAACGGCGAACCAAAGACAGAGTTATTGGCAGAACACTTCGAAAATGCAGCAGATCTACTAAACAGACTGCCTTCACTACGCTTCTCCGTCCTCTTTTGAGTACTGCTACGCGGTATGGGAACTTACCAGATAGGATTAATGGAGTGCATCGAGAAAGTTCAAAGACGAGCAGCACGTTTTGTATTATCGAGGAACAGTGGAGATAGTGTCACGGAAATGATACAGGATTTGGAGTTGACATCATTAAAACAAAGGCGTTTCTCGTAGCGGCGGGACCTTCTCAGAAAATTTGAATCACCAATTTTCTCCTCCGAATGCGAAAATATTTTGTTGACGCTGACCTGCATAGGGAGAAATGATCACAATAATAAAATAATGAAAATCGGAACTCGCACGGAAAGACATAGGTGTTCGGTTTTTCCGCGCGCTGTCCGAGAGTTGAATAATAGAGCGTTATTGTGAAGGTGGTTCCATGAACCCTCTGTCAGGCAGTTGAGTGTGATTTGTAGAGAATCCTTGTAGATGTAGGTCGCACTTATTCCCTAGTACTCAGACGAAATCAAGACGTTATTAAAAGGGTGCTCCAGTTAATATGTACTTTAAGTCCATGACTGGTTTCGGCGTGCAGATCCAGACCATTTTCAAATGAATCTGAAACAGCCACTGCTAATGCATAATATGATTCATATATAAATATTTCAAATAATAAGAGATGAATACGAAGCTTAAACACGTACAGTATAAGAACGGAACGAATAAAGCTGTTGGAGAATTACGCAACCAGCCACAAATACTTTTAAAATACTTTATTTCAATACCATAACCGGTTTCGGGCTTCCGTGTCCATCTTCAGACGGTTAACGTTTCCGATATTTAGCGCAATTATATATGTTATTTCGATAGTATAAACATCATAATGTGCCTGGATGTATTCCGATAAAAGAAGAAACAGTTGTATACATTTCAATATGTTCCTGGAACAACATTTTGTCTTGCTATGTCCCTTATGCTTTTCCAGGACAAGGTATGAACTATTGCAATGGAAACAGCATACGTATACTAAGTGAATCAGTGTGGCGTACGAATATTTCACAATATTCTTCAAGTCAGTTTAAGTTTCACAAAAGTGCATTATATTCGATTTTATTTGTTTACAATGCAAAGATCATCTACTAAGCAAATACGTCATTCATTTCCTGTTGAGCAAAGATCCAACCTCGTTCCCATTGCCCATTACTGGGCGTTCCAACTTTCATGGTGGGCAGTGGGTGGAGGGCTGTAGCGATTTTAAAAATGCTTTCATCAGATTTTCACATAATTTTGACGTAAAGTATATTGTAAGTAATTATTATTATTATACACTTTAACTTGCCGCCACTCTGCTTCATAAATTTTATGAACTAAAGTTACTTTCTACTTTATAAACCACCATTAATGTGGAACCGGTGGGCAACTAGAAAATCTACATCTATCTATATCATACTCCGCAAGCTACCTAATGTGGCGGAGGGTACTTTCGGTACCACTATCTGATCCTTCCAACCCGGCTCCACTCGCGAATAGTGAGTGGGAAGAACGATTGTCGGTAAGCCTCAGTATTGGCTCTAATTTCTCGAATTTTCTCCTCGTGGTCAATACGCGACATGTATGGGGGGGGGGGGGGGAGGAAGTAATATGTTGTCTGACTCCTCCTGAAAAGTGCTGTCCAAAAATTTCAGTCGTAAATCTCTCCGTGATGCACAACGCCTCTCTTGTAGCGCCTGCCAGTGAAGTTTGTTTAGCATCCCCGTAACGCTCTCTCGCCAGCTAAACCATCTCGTGACGAAACGCGCCGCTCTTCCTTGGATCTTCTCTATGTCCTCTTTCAGTCCTACATGATAGGGATACCAGTTAGATGAACATTACTCCATAATCGGGCGAACAAGCGCCTTATAAGCCACTTGGTTCATGGAACTGCTAACAGAGTTATAAAAATGGGCGGTAGGTGGTGGGTTGCTCTAAACTAAACAAATAATCTATAGGATGTGCAACATTTTAATAACAGAAATGTTTTCACTCTAAGAATGAGCTTATTATTTAAGGAGCCGGCCAGAGTGGCCGAGCAGTTCTAGGCGCTACAGTCTGGAACCGCGTGACCGCTACGGTCGCAGGTTCGAATCCTGCTTGGGGCATGGATGTGTGTGATGACCTTAGGTTAGTTAGGTTTAAGTAGTTCTAAGTTCTAGGGGACTGATGACCTAAGCAGTTAAGTCCCATAGTGCTCAGAGCCATTATTTAAGGACTGTTGGGTAATTCTTGAACTTATACTGGCGTAATTAATTACAAAAATAGTTCACTGATCAACGGGCGGAAGTGTGTCCAGTGGGCACAGTATTTCGGCAAGTAACCAGGTTGCCCATCATCAGATGTGCTGATAGTAGCAAGGTAGTCGCTTGCCGAAATATTGTGCCCGTTGGACACTCACATCCGGCCGTTCACCTGTGAAGTGTTTTGTTATAGGCCAAGTTGTTTTCTGGAGTTCAAATGGCTCAAATGGCTCTGAGCACTATGGGACTTAACATCTGAGGTCATCAGTCCCGTAGAAAAATGGCTCTGAGCACTATGGGACTTAACATCTATGGTCATCAGTCCCCTAGAACTTAGAACTACTTAAACCTAACTAACCTAAGGACAGCACACAACACCCAGCCATCACGAGGCAGAGAAAATCCCTGAACCCGCCGGGAATCGAACCCGGGAACCCGGGCGTGGGAAGCGAGAACGCTACCGCACGACCACGAGATGCGGGCTCAGTCCCGTAGAACTTAGAGCTACTTAAACCTAACTAACCTAAGGACATCACACACATCCATGCCCGAAGCAGGATTCGAACCTGCGACCGGAGCAGTCGCGCGGTTCCGGACTGAAGCGCCTAGAACCGCTTGGCCACAACGGCCGGCTTTTCTGGAGTTTTTCCCAACAATTGGCAGCGTGATCATTACTGTTTATAAGTTACTTGAGGGTAACATAAAATTAAATGTTGGAGGGTGGGAGGAGGGCAACACCTTCGTTCAATATTAGAGTTTTAAATTAATTAACTTTATTCTGATTTCATAATAAGGTTAATTCAAATATAAATATATGCATGTTCTAATTATAGTATGCTTAGGAATTGTTGAAAATTAAAAGTATTTGTTATTACAGTGCTTTTAATCATTATTTAGTGTGGCGATTTTGCTCCCTTTTCCTTTTCTTCTATAGTAGCAGTTAGAGTGTTGTGTAATGCAGGTGCCTTCTGTTGCAGTGAGGATATTCTTGTCAGATTTCTGACTGTTGGGAGTCGACGTTATGTTTAATCTGGTAATAGCAAAGGAAATTAAGTAGAAACTGTTTGTTAGCTAGCTCCAGTTGCTCACTTAGAATGTACTGGGATGGACTGATGGTTTGAATGTACATTTCTAGTTGTTCTAGCAGCTCCATTTTCTTACCTTTGGGTTAGCGGTATGCAATATCTGTACTTCACCTTTAATGTTAGAAACTGAGTGACCTTATTGATCTATGTCAATGATGACAACAGATTTTCTCAAATTCTTTAGTCTAAAGGCATCTACTTGTCCAGTGCATGTTATAGAAAAGCATGGTTGTTTCGGTGCTGTGTGCTGAGCAATGTTCCACAGAGTTATTGCAACGAAAACTTATTTGAACTCCTGTTCTTTAGACAATATTTGCAGCTTGTTATAAGATTTTTCTTAGGAAGGAAATGCATGCAAATAGTTTCTTTTCTGCTGGAGGTTATGAATTAACTGAAGGTTGCATGCATTCACTTCCTAGGGACAATCTCATGGCAAGTTGCAAATTTTTTCCGAAGGACAGGAGTTCAAATAACACTATGCAACATAACACAGAACATGGCAAAAAATCAACCAACCCAGGACTTGAAAAAATCAGGTATTTACAAAGTTGTTTGTGACACTTGCCCTAGCTTTTGTCTTGGCCAGACTGGCAGAAGCTTAAATATAAGATATCGTGAGCACTTGGATGCCTTAAGGCTAACAAAATGTAAGTAAACCTGCAATCATCACTCACCTGGATCAACATGGACAGTCAGTTTCTAACTTTAACGACACCTTATAAATACTGGGCTTTTCACACGAATGAAACTTAACATGCACTCCCCAACAATCAGAAATCTGAACAGAAATATTCCCATTGCAATTGAAAAACACCTGCACTACATAAATTCCTGACAACTACTATAGAAGCAAAGGAACAGAGACCAAAATGAACGCACTAAACACTCCACTCAGAGTAGCACAATAAAAAATATTTTAATTCACTTTCCCTAAAATATGCTATAATTATAACTTGCATATACTTCTATACTGTTTATGCAGTCAGTATAAAGATAATTAAATCTAAGCTCTAAAACAGAACAAATGTGTTGCCCTCCTCCCACACGCCTCCATTCAATTTCACATTGTCCTTTACTAACTTATAAACTGTTAAACTGTAATGACCGCGCTGCTAGTTGTTCAAAACAAAAACTCCTGAAAACAACTTGACCTATAACGAAATGGTTCACGAGTGAACGGCCGAATGTCAGTGTCCAACGGGCACAATATTTCGGCAAATGACCACGTCTTCATGATAAGGTGTGCTGACGAACTGACTGCCTAGGTGTTATTAGACGTAGTTTTGTGAATTCAACTTTCACACTGCAGACAACAAGAAGGAATACATTTCCTTTCGACAAACATGCAAGATAAAAATCCCGCTTGATATGTTTCTGTGTAGCATACTTCCACTGCAAAGTCAAATCTGTCATCAATCAGAAGGTTTGTTTTCAACACCAGTGTGCTTTACTAGACACAGACGTATTGTAGGTGGTATGCTCTCAGGTTTTAGCTTGTCCTCCTTGTTATTCTGTTTATACTTGAGTCTGACTGTATCTGTAGAAATTTATATATTTGTTGCAAATAGATGCCCAATATTTTCTCTTGTCATCATATGATAAATTAATTAATAAATAAATTTATACGTTTATCAAGTTGCAAAGGAAACAAAAAGAAATTTGAGAAGTAATTAAAGTTCATGGAGAAGAACGAGTTCGTCGATGACATAGTAACCCTGTCACAAATGCCAAAGAATTACGATGATAAGTTGAAAGGAATGGATAGTGTCTCAGAAAGACGATATAAAATGAACAGAAACAATAGTACTGGAGTTTAGTTACTTAAAGCACGTGATGAAAGAACTAGGTTAGAAATTGACGTACTAAAAGAGTAGAAGAGTTTGGCTTTTAGGACAGCAAAATAACTGACTATTTTTGTTTGTAGTGTCGCCACAGACGCAAGTGGAAAGTGGACGATAAAAAGTACAGAGAAGATCAGAATAGAAGCTTCTGAAATGTGGTGTTGCAGAAGAATGCTGGTGATCATATGAGCAGATTGGATAACTAACGAAAATGCACTGAATCTAATTGGAAAGAAATGACGAAAACGAGTTTTACGTTGATAGGGCACATCCTGAGATATCGATGAATATTTAATTTAGTAAAAGAAGTGTGAAGGATAAAAACTGTAGAAGGTGACCAAGACAGTAAACAGGTTCAGATCGATATAGGTTGTAATGGTTATTCATGGATGAAGAGATGTACATAGGACAAAGTAGCGTGGAGAGTTCTTTTCGGACGAAAGACCAAAAATACATGCCCTTACGTTCTCCAACATCTGAACTGACTGAGCCAGTTACAGGGAACCCAGAGTTTAACGTACACTATGAACCCACGTGCAGCTTGACGTCTGTAAAGTATATCAGTCATTGTCAGGTATGACAGAAATTATAAGTGACACAAAAAATCATATGACCGACTGGGAACTGAGCCCCAGACCTTTTAGTCTGTAGTCTGACAATTACCCACAAACGCACCTACCTAGAGCTCCACAGAAAAAAATCTATTTAGTTGAAACTGGATTCAGATACGAGTGCTTTTATCTCTAAAAATAATTTATACACTTTAGTTCAATTTCTTACAATCTGTGACTAATTAACACCAGACTTAAAGTACACAGCAACTGCCTTTGTCAAAACAAATTTTGCTAATTTATTATGACTGTACCTTTTATTACGATGCGTCGTAACATTTAATATGACAGGATACTTTATTACGATGCGTCGTAACAGCTACGAGCGCTATGAAGAGATACTACACTATGGGGCAACGAAAGCGACATCTGAGAGGGTTGGGTCAGTTCTCTCACCAGTTGTCTTCTCTTTGTTTCTAAGCGTTAGTGACAAGTCTTTGACTTATTGTTAGTCTGGCCTGGTCCGTAACTAAACCACTCTGTTGCCATAATGCCATTTCTTTCTCGGGCGCAGTCCAGGTAGTGTAGTAAGAAGCAACGATTACCAAACACCTGCCGTTAATAGGATTTATGTGACAACACTGCACTCCACGCTGCCGCCACTGCTTCGCAACTTCGTTGATATTCCTCATCCAGTAAGGCGATCGCTGTATGGGAGTGTTGTACGTTTGCGAAGAAGGCTGTGATTTTTCATCGCGTGGCATTGTTACTCCTGTTAGCGAGTTAAGATAATTGACTTTCAAGACACAATGAACAAAACAAAGGGAGTAATATACAAGGTACAGGAATTTCATTGTAACCTTAAAAACAAGGCCACTGGAATATCAAAGGTGTGTGGCGTTTCACTACGAACCGTACCATGATTATTTGCAGAAGCGTGGGGAATATCTCCCCTCTCTTTGTCCATCTCCCCCTCCTCCTCTCGCTGTTTATCTCCTCCTCAATCCCCTCCACCGAGCGAGGTGGCGCAGTGGCTAGCACACTGGACTGGCATTCGGGAGGACGACGGTTCAATCCCGCGTCCGGCCATTCTGATTAAGGTTTTCCGTGATTTCCCTAAATCGCTCCAGGCAAATTCCGGGATGGTTCCTTTGAAAGAGCACGGCCTACTTCCTTCCCCATCCTTCCGTAATCCGATGAGGCCGGTGACCTCGCTGTCTGGTCTCCTCCCTCAAACAACCCGACCCAAACCCAACCCATCCCCTCCCTCTCCATCTCTTCCTTGCCTTCTTCTGTCAGTCTCCATCCATCTCCTCCTCACGCTCTCTCTGCCATCTCCTCCCTCCCAGTGCCCATCTCTTCCTACCCCCTGTCTTCGTCCATCTCCTCCTCTTCCCTCTCTCTATCTTACCTTCCCCCCCCCACCCCTGTATGTGTTCCTCTCCTCCTTTCCCCTCTTTCTCTGTCCATCTATTCCTTCCCCTTCTTTATTCGACTTATCACTCCCACCCCAATAGGAGGCTGGTGGTCTTCACTGCCACATTATTTCTTTCCAGATCATAACCAAAACGTGTACCAAATTTGACTGAAATCGTTCCATGGGTATAGGATAAACATCCTACATGTGTCTTTACCTACACACATGTCAAATACATTTCACATATATTTAACATATTTTACACGTATTTATACACATATTTCACCAGTATCTCTCGCGAATTACGCCCTGCAATTTCATTTTCACGCAGCTCCATGTTTATGAAGTCCTATCTCCTGAATTATGTGTTGTACAAGGTATACTTTTGAAGGTCCGTTCAGAGGCATATGTGGATACTGTCTACGAAATGTGTCGCGAATAGAGTTAGTAGAAAAGAAGTATGGACCGATGACCTCAGCAGTTTGGTCCCTTAGGAACTGACACACATATGAACAACATTTTTTTAGAAAAGAAGTAATAAAATAAAACGCCATGCTTCATGCGGCAGTTTTACTACGTAAACAGCGAAAATATAGCAAGCAATAATTTTTTTTTTCCTTTCATCATTTTGCGAGGGTTGTCAGCAATAAAATGTTTCATTACACTTTGAAATTATGTGTAAAGTTTGTTGCAAGTCACTAAGTGCTCTCATTCTCAATTACTGAATGAGTAAGGTGTGGATATTCGCGCGTTGTTGGACACAGTTTTTCCACCCCGAACCACACGCTTTGATAAGTGGATATTTCTTACTCTTATAGAGATTATCTACAGACAGTAAGTGATATGTGTTCCAAGTTTGGTTGAAATCGATCCAGTGGTTTAGGATGAGATGCGGAACATACGTACGTACAGACATTCTTATCTATGTACATCATTTTTACAGTATATATGGATATTGGAGTAATACAATATATTTTAAAAAAATTGTGTTTTGAGAAATTAGAGGTCAAAGATTAAGGTCAATTACCTTGAATGTGAAATTCTTAGAAACCAACCATGTAGCATATCAATGTAAAGCTCAACTCATTAGCTTTCTATGATATAAGTTTCATTGCTGTGACTGGATTAAAACCTGAATTATAGTCGTTTATGTTGAGACAGACACATGAAAATTTCGCATAATTTAGAGAACTTCACAATTGTCATACCTCTGAAAATTAACAGGTTTTCATCTCTTATCTGAATCGCTGGATGCACCAAGACGGAAAGAAATCTGCGATGATCAGGTTGAAAATGTTACTTTTCTGCGTTGAACCGGTATGGAATTACCCTGACGTATGGTTTTGCAACCGTAAAACCGTAATAAATTGTTTAAACTAACTTATTGTTCTACTCTGAAAATAAAATGTTTAATGCAGTGTGCTGTCTGCCGATTTCGGTAATCATTTTATTTTCAGCTGAGTTCTTGGTAATGAACTGTGCATGCACGTACCAGAATGCTTCCAACTTCATACGACTGAGGCGTACGCCAACACTAGTGGGGTAAGTGTGCAGAAAAGGTGGAGGAGGTATCTTCTATACTTGCCCCTACAGCTATCAGTTTCGCCAATCCCTGGTATAGTCCATTATCGAATACTTTTATGAGATTTAAGATCTGAAATTATAATTTTTTTTAATTCATTAGTTTCCTCAAAATCCTTGGTGGAAGTGATGAACACACGGAATGTACGGAGGCGAGTTGTTTTCCGCCACATTGCAATTTCATAGTTCACTGATTCGTGCTCACCAGCGGTTTGTTTGCTGCGGCGGCAAGCTGCGCTTACTGCTCCATTTCGCCGCGGAGACCCAATGGCTCGTCTCACCCTGTTTCACCTGAGTGTGATGCCTGTGAAAATAATTTATATTTAACCCTTTAACGGCGGACGATTTTCCCATGTCCAGGAACAACAAACATCTGAAGGGGAAATAGCGACCTATGATATTCCAGAGCAACAGACAGTATTTGATGGGAATACCGCGACATACAACGTACAAACAGAGCAGAAACTGCGTCCAACGCGACTTTGTCCGGAAATAACAGAGCTGAACGCGCATTCCGCACCGCCAGCGGGTGAAGAGTTCAAGCTCAATCTTGTGGCAAGTAGAGACAAGTCCAGGTAATGGAATAAGTTGCGGAAGGAGTAGACTGACAGAAGCTTCAGAGATAAAAACTATTGGCGGGCCGTGTTCTACAAAAACAAGCTTTGTAGCATGAATTCAACGCTCGTCTTCAAAAAGGGAACTGTAGTTTTTTTCAACATAATTGCACAATGAACGACAAGAGAATCCTAAAAACATAACCATTGGAACGAAGAAAGATGATATAAACCTAAATTGTTTGGGATACGAATATGACTTGGCATTACTAGCTCACAATTTACAAGAAGCTAGAAATCAAATAATGAGCCTGCAAAATACAGAGCAAAAGTAGGACTCCAGATATCTTTCGAAATGATCGAGATGATGGTAACAGACCCGCTAGTAATAGACCACGTAACAGCAGACAAAAGAAAAATTAAAATGGTGAAGCAGTTTATATATCTTGGAGAGATTATAACACATGATCTACATACCATATGAAATGTCTATCAATTCAAACGAAATTAAAACACTACAAGACGGAGGTTCAGCCAGAGGTAACATACGTAAGCGAGACTCTTTTAAAGTCACTCAGAGAAACAGAGTCGACAAAATACTAAATGTACAGAGAAGAATTGTTAGAACATGCATAAATAAAAAATACCAGAAGGTAGGACAATGGCGGATAGTGCCGAATGAAGTAGTGTACAGGGAACTGGAGCCCATTGCAGATACTAAACGTAAAATGAGGATTCCTTTGTTTGGCCACATAATGAGGACATCAGAAAACAGATTAGCAAGAAAAATTATGCAGAAACTGTGGAATCTGAAACAACAAGTAGGATGGATCAAAGAAATGAAAGCGGATATGGTAGAACTAGATATAACCTCGGATAATTTGCAAAAACAAGACTAACTCTCAAGAAACTGAGGACAAGGAAGCAAGATTTAAACCAAAAACAGACAAACCACACACAATGAAACGGGTATTTACAGATGAGGAAAGACAGGAAAGATCAGAACGAATGAAAAGATACTGGGCAGTTAAGAAAGAAGGAAACATGCGCATACTGAAGAAGAGGACCAGGAAATGACTGACTAAAGTGGTCCAATGAGGCCGTAAAAGCAAATAATGACAATAATGAACGACTTATTATTACAAAATAACATCAGTTTCGTGACCATGCACGCTTAGGCCACTGATAACTAAGTGAAGGGGGCAGAGTGGTGTTTCTCAG
Source organism: Schistocerca nitens (assembly GCF_023898315.1). NCBI lineage: Eukaryota > Metazoa > Arthropoda > Insecta > Orthoptera > Acrididae > Schistocerca > Schistocerca nitens. Next base: position 655,521,493 of record NC_064616.1, on the reverse strand, counting down.
AAACGTGGCGCGTTATTACGCGGCGCTACACACTTACGTTGTTCATTACACTTCGTTGAGTCGCGCACACTTGCGGCTATTGTGTTTCAGCGCCAGCATCTGTGCCGCGCAGCATCGCGGCCGCAGTTCGTTTAGTGACACATATGTTAGCAGGAGAATGAACGCAATGCCAATTCTTCATGGACATACACTGCGTCACGGGTAAAATATCTTAACCTGTTTCCCGTGGGCCGGTCGATGTGGCCGAGTGGTTCTAGGCGTTTCAGTCTGGAACCGCGCGACCGCTACGGTCGCAGGTTCGAATCCTGCCTCGGGCATGGTTGTGTGTGATGTATTTAGGTTAGTTAGGTTTAAGTAGTTCTAAGTTCTAGGGGGCTGATGACCTCAGATGTTAAGTCCCATAGTGCTCAGAACCATTTGAACCATTGCTTCCCGTGTAACAGATGTCTATGACGTCTATCTAGAGATGAATCGTGTCGCAGTAAGGTTAGGACGAAGGTTAGCTTTGTAAAATAATTCGCTGAAAGACTACAATGATAGAAGCCTCAGAAAAAAATCGTGTAAAGTCCGCCAATTCCAGATGGTTTACGATAATAATGGAGGAGAAAAGATAACGGTATGGTTGTTTCACATTTGTTGCAAGTATTATTTGACAGTAAACGAATACAGTATTCACTCGTCAATTTTTTTAATTCATAAACTGAACTAATATGCTTCTTTCTGGCAACTAAAACTCGTAAATAAAGTACAGTTGTCAAGCCAAAGCTGATTCCGGGTGTGAAATAACTCCCAAAATAATCTACTACCAATCCAATTGTTGGTCAGCTGGGTTCTATAAGCGTTGTAACTTTGTACCATGCATTCACAAATTTCGTCTTCAAACTGAGGACTGTGTTTGTTCTGAAGTAATAATGCTGTCAACAAGAAGTCATAATTTTTCGTACATTGATGTAGTACCTCACAATCAACATAAAAAGTAAAGAGCAAGCTACACACGCTGAAACAGAGGTTCCTGACAATGCCACTGAAGAACATAGGAACCTTACACTATGTACTTCTACATAGAACTGCCATAAAAAGCCAAAGTTATCATGACGTCTTTTAGGTCGCGCGACGAAGGCCTCTGTGCGTTTATGCCCAAACTGATTCTGTACATACACTGCCAGACAAAAAAAACTGAAGCACTCAGAGGACTTGGTCAGATTTCTATGTAACTTCGTACATGTATGCACAATTGGCGAGTTTATAAGTGAATAGAGTTGCAATTCCCTGTGACACGAAGAACAGCCACCAGAGTGCATTAGTGTTGTTCCTGTTTAATGTTGTCAGGCTTCGTAGAGTATGTAAAGGGGCACGAACAAGGTCAGATGTATAGTGAACACTGAAGGACACGGAGATGCCCTATACACGTATGAGACAGCGTTATCAGCACCTGACGGTGTTTGAAAGGAGCCTTATCATGGGGTTCCGCTTGGCCAGCTGGTCGATCTGTGGGGCATTCGAATATGACAGTGACAGTCGCCCGATGTTGGACTGCGTAGGAACATGAGGGTCGGCATACTCGTTAACGCACCGGTCGACCACGTCTGACCGGCAAAACAGAGTATCGCTCAGTAGAGCACCAAGCACATCGCTCCACACCTGCGCCTGTCATCCGAGAACAAGTAGTCTATCAACTGCAACATTCTGTGTCATCCTACACCATTGGTCGGAGACAAGCAACAGCTAGAACAGGGAATTAGTGGCCCATGTATAAGCTGTCATTAATACAGCAACGAAAACGGCTGCATTTGGAGTGGTGCCGTGACCAGGAAGCATGGGCTGCCGGTGACTGGCGTCACACTGTGTTCAGTGATGAATCGCGGTTCCGTACTATCCCGGATGACCATCAATGGCGAGTATGTCGGCGACCTGGCAAGATCCAATTATTACAATGTTTTGGAGAGGCACAGCGGTGCTACTCCTGGCATCATGGTGTGGTGAGGCAATGGGTATGACTTCAGGTCACGGCTGGCAGTGATTGAGGGAACTCCGCCATGAGGGAACTCTCACATCACGTCACGGATCTCATGCACTGTCATGTGTTACCTTACTTGTGACAGTCTCGTGATGGCTATCTTCAATAGGACAATGCTCGTCCACACACATCATGTGACTGTATGAACTTTCTGCGTGTTCCTGAAGTACTATGGTGGCCAGCACCATCCCCAGATAAACATGTGGAGGACCAGCCCGGACGCTACCTTCGTCTCAGAGCAGTATCCAATATATCAAGACCAGTTACAACAGTTGTGGGCCAGAGTGCCTCAGGAGAGACTTTGACACGCATCTGTGATTGGGATATTGGACATCGATATACCGAAAGAGCTGAATCTCGGAATCAGTTACGCGATATTTTTAATCGAAATTTGTTCAGCAAATATATCGGTTACATCGATTTTTGTGCCGATATAATCGGGTAATATTGCTATTATCACCTTGTAACTGACAATAGAGAATACTCAACTCTACCTTCTTTTTAATACTGAAGTATTTGTAACATAAGACCTGCAGCTACAGTTTTCAAGTTTGAAGTACTTCCAGAAATTTGGCTGTTGTCAATTGTGTATTTTCGTAACCTCCTCTCACTCGAAAGTAAAGTTGGCAGAAGAGTTTGAAATGTAATTCTCGAAACCTGTGTTCGTATTTCCGCTTCTTTAAAAAATGTGACCACCAAAATAGTGTCAAACAAAAGCGAAAGCTTAAAAACTCTCCAGAATTATCAGTAAACTTACGTATGCCACTTCAATGGGCACTTAGGAGAAAATCCACATGCAGCCTGAAGGGAAATATCCCAACCTAATTACAGTCTGTATCAGATAACTAGGAATTATTTATCGATTACTGATGCTTCAGTTCTGGCAGAAAGAAAATTTCCAAAACCTTATGAAGCGACCTCTGCTCACGGAAGCAGATCAAAAGCAGAACATGCCAATAAATTAAACTTTTAAGTTACTTAGAAAATAATTTTATTCATTTGTGTTTTCTGTATTTTGAGTGATTTTGATTATCTGTTTTTTCTATTTATTTTTTCATATGCTGTAGTATATCGTTTTATTTTTTCGTAATACTTCTCTGTTTATACGTAAAATAATGTATAATTAAATGCGGTTTTCCTTAATTTCTTATCATCCCATAAAACCCACTCCTCACAGTTTTAAATAGCACGTGCAATCCGAAGTTACAATCAAAATTTAGAAAATTTAAAAATAAATTTTTGGCACCGATGTATCAAAATATCGGTATTTTTGATTCATTTATCGTCGATGCCGACATTTAGTACGACGATATTCGGTTACATCGAATATTGATGTTTATCTTTCATGTCCCACTCCTATACCGATCCTAAGTGTCCGCGGTTCGTGGTCTTGCGGTGGCGTTCTCATTCCCGCGCACGGGGACCCGGGTTCGATTCCCGGCGGGGTCGGGGATATTCTCTGCCTCGAGATGACTGGGTGTTGTGTCTCTTTCATCATCATTTCATCCTCATTCACTCGCAAGACCCCGTAGTGGCGTTAAAGAACTTGTGGAGCGGCGGCCGACCCGCCTCGCGAGGGTCTCCAGCCACGAATGCCATACGCTCATTATTCATTACCGATCCCAAGCGAATCACTGTATGCATCCACGCCAGAAGGGATGCAACATCATACTGATAAATGGACTCGTACTGCCAAGTCCTTTGTCAACTGGACACGATTTTGTAATGAGTGAAATCACATCACATACTCAACCCGTGAAGTTTTTTTGTTTCCTCCTCTCCTTCTGGGTGGTTCACTTTTTTGTCTACATCTACATCTACATCCATACTCCGCAAGCCACCTGACGGTTTGTGGTGGAGAGTACCTTGAGTACCTCTATCGGTTCTCCCTTCTATTCCAGTCTCGTATTCTTCGTGGAAAGAAGGATTGTCGGTATGCCTCTGTGTGGGCTCTAACCTCTGTGATTTTATCCTCATGGTCTCTACGCGAGATATACGTAGGAGGGAGCAATATACTGCTTGACTCCTCGGTGAAGGTATGTTCTCGAAACTTCAACAAAAGCCCGTACCGAGCTACTGAGCGTCTCTCCTGCATAGTCTTCCACTGGAGTTTATCTATCATCTCCTCAACGCTTTCGCGATTACTAAATGATCCTGTAACGAAGCGCGCTGCTCTGCGTTGGATCTTCTCTATCTCTTCTATCAGCCCTATCTGGTACGGATCCCACACTGCTGAGCAGTATTCAAGCAGTGGGCGAACAAGCGTACTGTAACCTACTCCCTTTGTTTTCGGATTGCATTTCCTTAGGATTCTTCCAATGAATCTCAGTCTGGCATCTGCTTTACCGACGATCAACTTCATGTGATCATTCCATTTTAAATCACTCCTAATGCGTACTCCCAGATAATTTATGGAATTAACTGCTTCCAGTTGCTGACCTGCTATATTGTAGCTAAATGATAAGGGATCTTTCTTTCTATGTATTCGCAGCGCATTACACTTGTCTACATTGAGATTCAATTGCCATTCCCTGCACCATGCGTCAATTCGCTGCAGATCCTCCTGCCTTTCAGTACAGTTTTCCATTGTTGCAACCTCTCGATATACTACAGCATCATCCGCCAAAAGTCTCAGTGAACTTCCGATGTTATCCACAAGGTCATTTATATATATTGTGAATAGCAACGGTCTTACGACACTCCCCTGCGGCACACCTGAAATCACTCTTACTTCGGAAGACTTCTGTCCATTGAGAATGACATGCTGCGTTCTGTTATCTAGGAACTCTTCAATCCAATCATACAATTGGTCTGATAGTCCATATGCTCTTACTTTGTTCATTAAACGACTGTGGGGAATTGGATCGAATGCCTTGCGGAAGTCAAGAAACACGACATCTACCTGGGAACCCGTGTCTATGGCCCTCTGAGTCTCGTGGACGAATAGCGCGAGCTGGGTTTCACACGATCGTCATTTTCGAAACCCATGCTGATTCCTACAGAGTAGATTTCTAGTCTCCAGAAAAGTCATTATACTCGAACATAATACGTGTTCCAAAATTCTACAACTGATCGACGTTAGAGATATACACTCCTGGAAATGGAAAAAAGAACACATTGACACCGGTGTGTCAGACCCACCATACTTGCTCCGGACACTGCGAGAGGGCTGTACAAGCAATGATCACACGCACGGCACAGCGGACACACCAGGAACCGCGGTGTTGGCCGTCGAATGGCGCTAGCTGCGCAGCATTTGTGCACCGCCGCCGTCAGTGTCAGCCAGTTTGCCGTGGCATACGGAGCTCCATCGCAGTCTTTAACACTGGTAGCATGCCGCGACAGCGTGGACGTGAACCGTATGTGCAGTTGACGGACTTTGAGCGAGGGCGTATAGTGGGCATGCGGGAGGCCGGGTGGACGTACCGCCGAATTGCTCAACACGTGGGGCGTGAGGTCTCCACAGTACATCGATGTTGTCGCCAGTGGTCGGCGGAAGGTGCACGTGCCCGTCGACCTGGGACCGGACCGCAGCGACGCACGGATGCACGCCAAGACCGTAGGATCCTACGCAGTGCCGTAGGGGACCGCACCGCCACTTCCCAGCAAATTAGGGACACTGTTGCTCCTGGGGTATCGGCGAGGACCATTCGCAACCGTCTCCATGAAGCTGGGCTATGGTCCCGCACACCGTTAGGCAGTCTTCCGCTCACGCCCCAACATCGTGCAGCCCGCCTCCAGTGGTGTCGCGACAGGCGTGAATGGAGGGACGAATGGAGACGTGTCGTCTTCAGCGATGAGAGTCGCTTCTGCCTTGGTGCCAATGATGGTCGTATGCGTGTTTGGCGCCGTGCAGGTGAGCGCCACAATCAGGACTGCATACGACCGAGGCACACAGGGCCAACACCCGGCATCATGGTGTGGGGAGCGATCTCCTACACTGGCCGTACACCACTGGTGATCGTCCAGGGGACACTGAATAGTGCACGGTACATCCAAACCATCATCGAACCCATCGTTCTACCATTCCTAGACCGGCAAGGGAACTTGCTGTTCCAACAGGACAATGTACGTCCGCATGTATCCCGTGCCACCCAACGTGCTCTAGAAGGTGTAAGTCAACTACCCTGGCCAGCAAGATCTCCGGATCTGTCCCCCATTGAGCATGTTTGGGACTGGATGAAGCGTCGTCTCACGCGGTCTGCACGTCCAGCACGAACGCTGGTCCAACTGAGGCGCCAGGTGGAAATGGCATGGCAAGGCGTTCCACAGGACTACATCCAGCATCTCTACGATCGTCTCCATGGGAGAATAGCAGCCTGCATTGCTGCGAAAGGTGGATATACACTGTACTAGTGCCGACATTGTGCATGCTCTGTTGCCTGTGTCTATGTGCCTGTGGTTCTGTCAGTGTGATCATGTGATGTATCTGACCCCATGAATGTGTCAATAAAGTTTCCCCTTCCTGGGACAATGAATTCACGGTGTTCTTATTTCAATTTCCAGGAGTGTAGATCTATAGTTCTGCACATCTGTTCGACGTCCCTTCTTGAAAACGGGGATGACCTGTGCCCTTTTCCAGTCCTTTGGAACGCTACGCTCTTCTAGAGACCTACGGTACACCGCTGCAAGAAGGGGGGGGGGGGGGCAAGTTCCTTCGCATACTCTGTGTAAAATCGAACAGGTATCCCATCACGTCCAACGGCCTTTCCTCTTTTGAGCGATTTTAATTGTTTCCCTATCCCTCTGTCGTCTATTACGATATCTACCATCTTTTCATCTGTGCGACAATCTAGAGAAGGAACTACAATGCAGTCTTCCTCTGTGAAACAGCTTTGGAAAAAGACATTTAGTATTTCGACCTTTAGTCTGTCATCCTCTGTTTCAGTACCATTTTGGTCACAGAGTGTCTGGACATTTTGTTTTGATCCACCCACCGCTTTGACATAACACCAAAATTTCTTAGGGTTTTCTGCCAAGTCACTACATAGAACTTTACTTTCGAATTCATTGAACGCCTCTCGCATAGCCCTCCTCACACTACATTTCGCTTCCCGTAATTTTTGTTTGTCTGCAAGGCTTTGGCTATGTTTATGTTTATGTTTGCTGTGAAGTTCCTTTTGCTTCCGCAGCAGTTTTCTAACTCGGTTGTTGTACCACGGTGGCTCTTTTCCATCTCTTACGATCTGGCTTGGCACATACTCATCTAACACATATTGTACGATGGTTTTGAACTTTGTCCACTGATCCTCAACGCTATCTGTACTTGAGACAAAACTTTTGTGTTGAGCCAACAGGTACTCTGAAATCTGCTTTTTGTCACTTTTCCTAAACAGAAAAATCATCCTACCTTTATTAATATTTCTATTTACAGCTGAAATCATCGATGCAATAACCGCTTTATGATCGCTGATTCCCTGTTCTGCGTTAACTGTTTCAAATAGTTCGGGTCTGTTTGACACCAGGAGGTCTAATATGTTATCGCCACGAGTCGGTTCTCTGTTTAACTGCTCAAGGTAGTTTTCAGATAAAGCACTTAAAAAAAAATTCACTGGATTCTTTGTCCCTGCCACCCGTTATGAACGTTTGAGTCTCCCGGTCTATATCCGGCAAATTAAAATCTCCACCTATAACATGGTGGGGAAATCTACTCGAAATATTTTCCAAATTATCCTTCAGGTGCTCAGCCACAACAGCTGCTGAACCAGGGGGCCTATAGAGACATCCAATTACCATGTCTGAGCCTGCTTTAACCGTGACCTTCACCCAAATTATTTCACATTTAGGATCTCCGTTAATTTTCTTCGATACTATTGCACTTCTTATCGCTATAAACACGCCTCCCCCTTCACTGCCCAGCCTGTCTCTGTGGTATACATTCCAATCTGAGTTTAGGATTTCATTACTGTTTACGTCTGGTTTCAGCCAACTTTTTGTCCCTAGTATTATATGGGCATTGTGACCGTTTATTAATGAGAGCAGTTCTGGGACCTTTCTACAGACGCGCCTGCAGTTTACTATTAGCACATTAATATTGTTATTCCCTGTTGCATTTTGCCTACTCCTACCTTGCCGCGTCTCAGGAGGCGTCTTGTCGGGACTAGGGAGGGAATTCTCTAACCTGAAAAACCCAATTGTGCACTCCACACGTACTATTCAGGGGGGCCCTATATTTCTCCACCCTACAGCGGAGGTCGAGAAATTTGCACCCCAGATCTCCGCAGAATCGTCTGAGCCTCTGGTTTAAACCTTCCACTCGGCTCCAAACCAGAGGACCGCGATCGGTTCTGGCAACGATACTACAAATAGTTAGCTCAGATTCCACCCCGCGAGCGAGGCTTTTCGCCTTCACCAACCGCCTGTATGAACTGAGGATGACCTCTGAACCCAGACGGCAGGAGTCAGTGGTGCCGACATGAGCAACAATTTGCAGTCGGGTTCACCCAGTGCTCTCTATAGCCGCCTGCAGGGCGCCGGCCGCGGTGGCCGTGCGGTTCTGGCGCTGCAGTCCGGAACCGCGGAACTGCTGCGGTCGCAGGTTCGAATCCTGCCTCGGGCATGGGTGTGTGTGATGTCCTTAGGTTAGTTAGGTTTAAGTAGTTCTAAGTTCTAGGGGACGTATTACCTAAGATGTTGAGTCCCATAGTGCTCAGAGCCATTTGAACCATATTTGAGCCGGCAGGGCCTCCTCCACATCTCGGATGAGAACCCCCGGCAAGCAGACAGAGTGAACACAGGCCTTCTTCCCCGACCTTTCCGCTATTTCCCTAATGGGCTACATCACCCGCCTAACGTTGGAGCTCCCAATAACTAATAAACCCCTCCCCCCGTGTGCCTGCTCGGACCTTGCTGAAGGAACAGCCACATGTCCACTCACAGGCAGAGCGCGTGATGCCACACGGCCAGCCTCCACATTGACCTCCGCCTCGTGCGCCGCGAACGCCGCTGAACCCGTCACTCCCCTTGGGGAGAGGGTGGCCCAACCGCGCCCGGTACCCGCGAAGATGTCTCGACAGCAAGGACAGTGGGTGAAGCATGTAACACCTGGGGTGTACCATGCGACGCACCAGACTCCCCACTGCCGCTACAGTCCGAGGCAGCAGCCTGAAGACGGCTGACCGCGGCCATCAACACGTTCAGCTGTTTCCGAACAGTGGCCACCTCCTCCTGCGTCCGTACACAGCAGTCACACATCCTATCCAACCTAAGAAATCAATTTACTGTAGAGAGTTAATCAACTTTTATCTAGACTGCTAATTCACTAAGGGCGGCTGATAGTTGACTAAACTGTGGTTACTAGACACTTCTTGTAGGAAACAATGAAAATAGCACTACCTGTCTCTGGACTGTATTCAAAACAAACACTAGCACTACTGGCACTGTGGCTGACTAAAGGGACTCTCTCTGACTGTATTCAAAACAAACACGAAATCTATGGAACACTATTACTAGCACTCGACAATTAAAGCTTCCTAAAAGCAAAAACACACTGAAGAAGAAGTGACAAGTAAGAAAAATACAGTTAATACTTAAATTAACGTAGCTCGCTGCACAGCAGACGTGACACAGACGGCAGTTACGACGACATTTAAACATTTACATTCAAATGTCCACTGAAAACGTTTAAAAAACTTTTGTACTTCCGTCTAGTTCTTTCATAAATCACCCAATGATGCTCAGTATATTGTGACTATTACAATGAACTTCCCAAAAATGGTTCAAATTGCTCTGAACACTATGGGACTTAACATCTGAGGTCATCAGTCGCCCCCCCCCCCCCGCCCCCCCCCCCCCGACTGAGAACTACTTAAACCTAACTGACCTAAGGACATCACACACATTCATGCCCGAGGCAGGATTCGAACCTGCGACCGTAGCAGCCGCGTGGTTCCGGACTGAAGCGCCTAGAACCGCTCGGCTAAGTTATATCATTTTTTTAATTCCTTCTTAATATAAGTAGCAATTCCGCCTTCAGCTTTACTTTTCAGAGTGATTCTTGTTCCTGGAATAACGACAAATTTCACCTTTCAGTTCCTACTTCACGTGCATGTAGCAAAATGAAACAAAACTACACAATGATGCTTAATACGAGGTGCATTCAAGTTCTAAGGCCTCCGATTTTTTTCTCGGGACTGGAAAGAGGTAGAAACATGCGCACTGTTTTAAAATGAGGCCGCGTTCATTGTCAATACGTCCCAGAGATGGTAGCACCGTACGGCAGATGGATTTACCGCCAGTGGCGAGAATGAGAACTGTTTTAAATACTTAAAATGGCGACGTTTTCCTTACTTGAACAAAAATGGTTCAAATGGCTCTGAGCACTATGGGACTCAACTGCGGAGGTCATTAGTCCCCTAGAACTTAGAACTAGTTAAACCTAACTAACCTAGGGACATCACACACATCCATGCCCGAGGCAGGATTCGAACCTGCGACCGTAGCGGTCTCGCGGTTCCAGACTGCAGCGCCAGAACCGCGCGGCCACTTCGGCCGGCTTACTTGAACAGCGTGCAAACATTCGTTTTCTGAATTTGCGTGGTGTGAAACCAATTGAAATTCATCGACAGTTGAAGGATACATGTGGTGATGGAGTTATGGATGTGTCGAAAGTGCGTTCGTGGGTGCGACAGTTTGATGAAGGCAGAACATCGTGTGACAACAAACCGAAACAACCTCGGGCTCGCACAAGCCGGTCTGACGACATGATCGAGAAGGTGGAGAGAATTGTTTTGGGGGATCGCCGAATGACTGTTGAACAGATCGCCTCCAGAGTTGGCATTTCTGTGGGTTCTGTGCACACAATCCTGCATGACGACCTGAAAATGCGAAAAGTGTCATCCAGGTGGGTGCCACGAATGCTGACAGATGACCACATGGCTGCCCGTGTGGCATGTTGCCAAGCAATGTTGACGCGCAACGACAGCATGAATGGGACTTTCTTTTCGTCGGTTGTGACAATGGATGAGACGTGGATGCCATTTTTCAAACCAGAAACAAAGCGCCAGTCAGCTCAATGGAAGCACACAGATTCACCGCCACCAAAACAATTTCGGGAAACCGCCAGTGCTGAAAAAATTATGGTGTCCATGTTCTGGGACAGCGAGGGCGTAATCCTTACCCATTGCATTCAAAAGGGCACTACGGTAACAGGTGCATCCTACGAAAATGTTTTGAAGAACAAATTCCTTCCTGCACTGCAACAAAAACGTCCGGGAAGGGCTGCGCGTGTGCTGTTTCACCAAGACAACGCACCCGCACATCGAGCTAACGTTACGCAACAGTTTCTTCGTGATAACAACTTTGAAGTGATTCCTCATGCTCCCTACTCACCTGACCTGGCTCCTAGTGACTTTTGGCTTTTTCCAACAATGAAAGACACTCTCCGTGGCCGCACATTTACCAGCCGTGCTGCTATTGCCTCAGCGATTTTCCAGTGGTCAAAACAGACTCCTAAAGAAGCCTTCGCCGCTGCCATGGAATCATGGCGTCAGGGTTGTGAAAAATGTGTACGTCTGCAGGGCGATTACGTCGAGAAGTACGCCAGTTTCATCGATTTCGGGTGAGTAGTTAATTAGAAAAAAAAAATCGGAGGCCTTAGAACTTGAATGCACCTCGTATATATGGAAAGATGCTTACTATATATGGAAACAAGTCGCAGCCAGGCAACCCTGACGCCATGATTCCATGGCAGCGGCGAAGGCTTCTTTAGGAGTCTGTTTTGACCACTGGAAAATCGCTGAGGCAATAGCAGCACGGCTGGTAAATGTGCGGCCACGGAGAGTGTCTTTCATTGTTGGAAAAAGCCAAAAGTCACTAGGAGCCAGGTCAGGTGAGTAGGGAGCATGAGGAATCACTTCAAAGTTGTTATCACGAAGAAACTGTTGCGTAACGTTAGCTCGATGTGCGGGTGCGTTGTCTTGGTGAAACAGCTGTCACACACGGCTGCTTCGTCGCACGCATTTCGCCAGGTTGCTTGAAAATTACGAGCGTAACGGGGCAGATCGCAAGACCTGGCAACAGATGGCTGCGATCCAAACGTGAGAGGGGCCCTTTAGGGTAGGTAACACTAGATGACCGCATGCTGTCGATGATTCCCGAACGATGGCGATCGTGCAATGTGTACGTAAGAACGAATGTCTTCTGCTCAGGGAGACCAACATCAGAGCTTCACTTGTCGCCAGTTTTAACATAAAAAATCCCCAGGAAGTCGCTAGATTTCCGACATCAATAAAGTACGAGGGGAACACTTAAAAATTGGACAAAACTCGTCGGCTGTGACCAATGACGTCATATCTACGCCTAAGATAATACAGAGCGAACACATGAAAGCGTAATCGCGTATTTACAAAGGAAGAAGCGCAGCACAGCGGATGTGTACCTTAGAATTATGTTACGTAAACGGAATGTGTAATCCAGTACTGGTAAGACGTTCTTAAATAAGAAAATAAACAAAGAAATGTAACACAGAAAAGAGACGATATAGACTTACATAACGTAAATCCATAAATGTGATATAACGAAAAAAAACTTTAAAAAACGAGGACACTGAAGTCTATAAACAAAATGAAATTAACGAGACAGACGCGGGAAGTAGGAGTTTGGGGTGGGGAGGAACTAAAAACACCTAACTGCTAACAAGACGATAAAAACATGGAAAAGGGCAAACATACGTACAACATGATACGAATATTTTCAAATAGTTTGGTAACATTGGTACTGTTTCTTACACTGTTTGCAGCAGTGGTGCCACGTTTTACGTAGGACACCTGTATTACCAAACACGTAAAAAGGAACAAACCTACGTAAAACACGACACCAGAATTCCAAATAATGGGAAAAATGACAACTGTACAATACATATAATAAAAAAATTAAAAAATTATGGATGGAATATGTTATAAAACACGCAAAAAATTTGTAATATCCAGTATAGAATTAATTAAGCAGGTAGTCAAATGCCTGCTAAAAACTAACCATGCTTCACTAACTTAAAATTAAACATAGGTACCTAGATTAAACGTGTTGTTAACCTCTCCCATCACCACATTGTTCTCCACTGTACTTCGTCTTCGCTATCTACCTTCTCTTCAAAGAAGGAAGTTGAAGTTGATGCCGAAGCTGAAGTTGATGGTTGAGAATAGCACTGCATGGTCCGTACCTTTTGCAACTCTTTCCGGCATTCATACGAATGGTGACAACATTTACCTTCCCTTATTTGTCTATATTTGACACACAATATGTAATGCAATGTCATAACTTTCATTCTGTTCATTTCTTTCGATTCTGCATTGTTTACAAAATTCAACACACTCGCAACATCTGCATTGGAATATGGGAGTGATAACACATTTAAAGCGATATTTGCCAGTTGGTTGGTTGGTTGGTTTCGGGAAGGAGACCAGACAGCGTGGTCATCGGTCTCATCGGATTAGGGAAGTATGGGGAAGGAAGTTGGCCGTGCCCTTTCAGAGGAACCATCCCGGCATTTGCCTGGAGTGATTTTAGGGAAATCACGGAAAACCTAAATCAGGATGGCCGGACGCGGGATTGAACCGTCGTCCTCCCGAATGCGAGTCCAGTGTCTAACCACTGCGCCACCTCGCTCGGTCATTTGCCAGTTCGTAGAAAGGATTTTCTCCTACGGAATCTCTATAATAATACACTTCTACCCAAAATTTAACAGTCATTCACTTCATGCCACTGTACATTGCGTAAATTATTCCACGGCAAGTTAACAGCTGTTAATACGAGTACATCTTTATCGTCTGTAAACAGTTTTGCTGTTTCAATTACAAATCGTTTTACAGGCCCGAGACATTCGTCAGGCGACAATAGGGCCATTTTAGCCGGCCGGAGTGGCCGAGCGGTTAAAGGCGCTACAGTCTGGAACCGCACGACCGCTACGGTCGCAGGTTCGAATCCTGCCTCGGGCATGGATGTGTGTGATGTCCTTAGGTTAGTTAGGTTTAAGTAGTTCTAAGTTCTAGGGGACTTATGACCACAGCAGTTGAGTCCCATAGTGCTCAGAGCCATTTGAACCATTTGAACCAATAGGGCCATTTTCTGCAAAACTTCGATGTTCTCTGGAAGACGCTGACGTAGTTTATTTACTAGCCCAACAATGTATTTAAGACACCTTTTGCGCATATCCTCTTCAACTTCCAGAGGCAATTATCCAATAGATATTTCCATTTCAAATTCATAACCAATGTACGGTTTTGGATCTAAATGATCTTCCAGTTTGTCCCGTATAAAATCTAATCTTTTGCCTGGAAGCACAATTCTCGTACACAGGAACTTAATAAGCAGCGATAAACCTCCCGAAGTTTTGTGGGATCTCGATTTTCACTTTCGAAATGTTTGTTTACTGAGTGAACTTCCTTTAGTATCGCCTTGAGAACAAGAAACCTTAATTACACTGCACACAGCTGGTATTAAATCTCTGCTGTATAACAACGCTCATTGATTCTAGGCATACTAGAATGAGTTTTCAGCTCAAGCTACTGTTGAAGTATTATGTTCATTGGTACAGAAATGGACAGCCAACGAATAACACTTACATTCACAATTTTCAAAGGCAGCTTTCCTTCATTAATTCCTTCATATTGCTGCTTGTATGCGATTTGCCTAACTGACGAATGAGAGAACCAGTTGTAGGTTTCTCTGATTAGAAAATCAAAGAGTCCCTGAAGGAAGTTCGCAGTAGCGTGGGAAATTGCTAGTTGCAGAGAATGGCGACACACTCATCTAATTAACTGCAAGTAAGGTAATACAGTTTTCAGCTTGGAGGTAATTCAGTTGTCAGCTTGGCGTACGCGCTGTTATTGATACCAGTCATCACCGATGCACTGTCGGTCCCAATTGCTATTAATTTCGCAAAATCCAAACCTCTATCCTTTATTCAAGTCTTTAAGGCTGAGGTAAGAGCATCAGGTTGCAACACTGCATTTCTTTGTTTCTGAAAAAAAAATGGCTCTGAGCACTATGGGACTTAACATCTATGGTCATCAGTCCCCTAGAACTTAGAACTACTTAAACCTAACTAACCTAAGGACAGCACACAACACCCAGCCATCACGAGGCAGATAAAATCCCTGACCCCGCCGGGAATCGAACCCGGGAACCCGGGCGTGGGAAGCGAGAACGCTACCGCACGACCACGAGATGCGGGCTCTTTGTTTCTGAATACTACATGATGGCTACACCTAATAATTTTATAACTGATCATTACTTTCATCAATCAGTAAGCTATAACTTCTATCATCAGTACCTTTTAACAATTGTTCCTCACAACATGGTTCTACGACATTGCAAATAATAACAGCACTTTTTTTTTCACGCGTCCCTGGCGTCCCTGGTATCCGAAAAACACGATTTACAGATTTCGCGAATGTGGTCAGTTACTCTGAACGAACAGAGCTTTGCAAGGAATGATGTAATTTGTTCTTCCATTTGTTTTATTTCTAAGTTCACTGGATTGAGTGGTAACAAATGTTGATATCGATCACGATTTATGCTTGATAGTGTTCGTATGTTTCGTTAAACCACATTAGTTAGCTGGTAACAGCACCTTGTGCCGTCTCCCTCCACTCTACACAACCACTTCTTGTAGTGTTCACTTTTTGGTCACTCTGCTCGAAATCTTTGTGGATACAGCGTCTTACGCATTTCAATTAATTTATTACAAAATGACTGATCAGTAACGAGCATCTTAAATTGCTCAAACAGTCCACGGGTATACTGCCGGTTCATAGTGTCCAACGGGCACAATATTTCGGCGATCAGACATGTCGCCATCGTCAGTTGCGCTGACGAACTGAGCTCCTGAGGGCGGGCGGCCGATTTAAATCCCCTCCCCCCGCGGGCCGCTCTCTTCGCCGACCGCGCCCGCGCGCCGGCGGTCGCGAAGACATGGGTGTCGGAAACTGTCGTAGCGTCGATGTGCTTGCTACGCCCGCCCTGGTCGCCAGTTCGTACTGGGACAGCGTTATAATGGAGGCTATCGAAATTCGCACCAGGGAAGATGTTATCAACCGAGATTGCGGCTACAATCTCAGCAAGACTTGGGACCCGGCAGTGAATGTAATTAAGAAGACTCTCAGCCAGAAGTACGAACTGGCGGCCAGGGCGGATGTAGCAAGCACATCGACGCTACGACAGATTCCGACGCCCACGTCTTCGCACCGCCGGCGCGCGGGCGCGGACGGTGAGGAGAGCGGCGCGCGGGGGGAGGGGATTTAAATCGGCCGCCCGCCCTCAGGAGCTCAGTTCGTCAGCACACCTGGCGATGGTGACATGTCTGATCGCCGAAATATTGTGCCCGTTGGACACTATGAAACCGGCAGTACACCCGTGGTCTGTTCGAGCAACAAATACGCTGAGAGAAACTGAAGAATCACAAGAACTAAATTGATTTTGGTACAAATGGCTCTGAGCACTATGGGACTTAACTTCTGAGGTCAAAGTTCCCTAGAACATAGAACTACTTAAACCTAACTAACCTAAGGACTTCACACACATCCATGCCCGATGCAGGATTCGAACCTGCGACCATAGCGGTCGCGCGGTTCCAGACCGTAGCGCCTAGAACCGCTCGGCCACTCCGGCCGGCGAAATTGATTTTGTTATTGTCACTGCGACGCCACGATAAGCGGGTAGAGAATCCCAGGAAAACTTTAGGATATCTAACAGTGACATTTCGGCAACATTTACACGATACTTTTAATCGATGCTTCCCCTGCCGATACATCAGTAACACTGATATTTTGTGGCTGCTAACGAGGAATGAAAATAGTTACATATAATCATTGCGACAATTGCTTCACATTTCATGTCACACTGAAACTTACAATTTACTGCCATTCTTTAAAAAAACACCAGATTAGTCACTAAAACGCTTTTAAAATCTCCAGAAATGAGACATGTCGTAAAACTAAAAATCTTGTCGCCAGATTGAATTAAAAAGCGCTAGATCTAGCGATAAAATCTAACTTGTTGACTCTGCTTCTGCTGGCTCCATTTGCCTTCTCTGTAGTTCGTTCTGCACACATGCGGTGTATCTTGCGCGAAAGAGAGCGGATTAATTCTGGAGGGCGGAAAATTGTAGGGGAAGAATTCTCTATCAGTGCAGTTCAACCGGCTGTATCGTGAGCGTGAGTGTTTATCGTTTCGAGTAGACGGCGAAAATAAAAGTAATGTAGTGATGTTATATGTGTGGAAAAGAAAATTCAAACAATGAAATGTGATTCTGTTGACGTGTGAAATAATATGGGATCACTGTAGGCTTTTGTCATAAGTGGACATCAGAAGCAAGAAGGTACAGTTATTTATTCACTACGACGTTTTAACGTCCGCGTCATTTGACGCCATGTACCGTCTATTATTACCCACCAATTATGTGTTTTGCAATGATAGGCACAATTTTGTTCATTGAGTGTCCAAAATCAGAAGATATCGTTTGTAGAAATCTTGAAACAGCCCATATTCATTTCTGAAGAGAGACTGTGCATTCAGTCTGCTCTTCTACAGGGTGATTCCATGATGATGTTACAAATTTTCAGGGGTGATGGAGAAGGATAAATGTATCAATATGTATCAATTTGAAGAAAGGGACACTGGTCCGGAAACGACCGAGTCGAAAGTTATAAGCGAAAATCGTTCTGATACCACCCCTATCTCGGGCGTCATGCAGCGCCGTTAGTATCGTTAACGCCAAATGTAGTGATATCTCATTTTAACGCCAAATGTAGCGATATCTCATAACGATGATTATTCCAGATGGTTATGGCTGCACACTTCGCTTTCACCTGTGAACAGTACGGTGTACATTCCAATAGCCGGGCACATATTTCTTCCTAATGTTATATTTGTAAAAGCTACTATAATTTCAAATTGTCACCAGTTCTTACCTGCCATTTTCGTAAGATAGTAAAAGTACTGTGAATATACAGTTGGCTACAAAGATTCTAGGAATCACACCATATATTATTTTTAGCGTGGGTTGACAAAACGTGCAAAAAGTCCAGCCGAATGTGACTGGCAGTAAAGTTGTTCACTGTCTACATACTGTAACAGACGAATGCGGTTGTAGCTATCCGCGTCGCGTAGTGGAAAAAAAAAGAAAGAAAGAAAAGAGAGAGAGAGAGAGAGAGAGAGAGAGAGAGAGAGAGAGCAAGGGAGAGAGAGGTGAATGCTGATGACTTTGTAACTGTAAATGCTTCTTTAATCGTTAAAAGTAGTAATGAGCGAGATGAGCGTAAAAAGGCGCTTATACTAGGGGGACTTCAAAAAATAAGTTAAACATATCCTCCCACATTTATAAGACCAATGCGCAAGACTGCCACGTTGTCGAAAGAGAGTACATCAGGAGTTCCCCCTGACACTGTTCTGCTGCGGTATGGGCAACAGATGCAGCACAGTGTGGGAATGAAATGGCGCGGCAACTGAAAATACGCTCCAAAGTTGAAGTATGCGGGACACTCTCGAATAGCTTCGTGACAAAAGAGCGGACGTCGAGGAATTTAGCGATAGGTAGAATGCTCCGATTGTTCTCTACAGAGACTTGGTGACTGTGACTGTGAAAAATGGTGTGATGTCCCTGTCGCACTAGAAGTTATGTGCACCATTCAGCCGGCCGCGGTGGTCGTGCGGTTCTAGGCGCTGCAGTCCGGAACCGCGGGACTGCTACGGTCGCAGGTTCGAATCCTGCCTTGGTCATGGATGTGTGTGATGTCCTTAGGTTAGTTAGGTTTACGTAGTTCTAAGTTCTAGGGGACTGATGACCTAAGATGTTAAGTCACATAGTACTCAGAGCCATTTTTTGCACCATTCAATAAGTGACTTGGCCTACCATAATAATGTGTTACTTAAATTTTGGAGTCCCATCGTAGTTGGCTTCTCTGTTCCATAATAGCAGTAGATACACAAGGTGATACCGCAACGATTACGAGCTTTGTGGAGCGATGGAGAAGGGTAAATGTACCAACTTGAGGTACGGGACCCTGGTCTGGAAACGACCGAGTCGAAGTTATAAGCGAAAACCATTCTGATAACTGACAGTGGAATACACGTATCGGCACTATTTTTATTGAGATTATAGGGCAGACAACTTTCAGATGTGTTCGTAAGGACAAAAACAAGAAAATAATATCAAGTAAACATGAGACCAAAATTGCGTACCTTACGAGCTGTGAGCACTGGTTCATCTTAGAGCACTGGTTCATCTTCGATACTGTGAAACGTATCTCTTCTACTGCGAGCTCTTTCACTTCCTTAGTTTAGAAGGAGGTAGTAACAAAATCGGTCGTAAAATTGCCAAACAAGTAATAGATGGCACATTGCGTCAAATGACATGGACGTTAAACAGTCCTAAAAAATAAAGAACTGTACCTTCTTGCTTCTGACGTCCACTGACGATAGAAACCAATAGTGAGTCCATTATATTTCTCACGTCAACAAATCACATTTCGTTGTTTAAATACATGTACCGGTACTGTTGTTGCTAAGATTGTAGTGTAAACAACTTTCAGAAGTGGTACTACGGATCAAAACAAGAAAAAGATTTCTAGTAAGAATGAGTTCTAACATGTATACCTTAAGAGCTATGAGCACATGTTCAATACAAGAGATGCGCTTCACTGTAGCGAAGATGAACAAGTGCTCAGCGCTCTTAAGGTAAACATTTTACAGCCCATGTTTACTAGACTTTTTTTCTTATTTTGGTCTTTACCAACTCCTTCTGAAATATGGAAACCAAAGAGCTTGCAATAGAAGATATTTGTTTCGCAGTATTGAAGATGAACAAGTGCTCACAGCACTTAAGGTATGCATTTTCGAGCTCATGTTTTCTTGACATTATTTTCTTGTTTTGGTCCATACTTTCGCATTTGAAAATTGCCTTCCCCATAACGTTAATAACAACAGTACCGATACATGTACCCCGCTGTCAGAGTTTTCAGAATAGTTTTCACTTATAACTTTCGAATCGGTGATTTCCAGAACAGAGTCTCTCACCTCAAATTGGTACTTTCATCCTTCTCCATCGCCCCTGAAAGTTTATAATATCATCGCGGAATCGCCTTGTATATCGATTACTATCATGGAACAGAGAAGTAAAATGTGATGGGACTTAGTTGGTAACACATTATTATGCCAGGCCAAGTAATTTATTGAATAGTAGGTGAATGACGCAACCAGCCACAAATACTTTTCAAATGTTTTATTTTAGTGCCATAACCTGTTTCGGACTACCATGCCCATCTTCTGATGGATAATGTTTTTCGTTACATAGATTAACAGCATGTCGCCTGCTCTACAATACGTACCAGTAGGTGGCGATCTGTCTTGTGATCCATGTGGTTTTCTAGCTCGATGTACATGTTCTTGAATACCACCATAGCACACATACTGGTAGTGTAAATGAATCACTGTGGCACAATTCATAATATTCCTAAAATGCTTGTTGAGCATCGCACATGCATTACACACTTGATGTTTTTCTTTACAGCAATTTTTACATTGCGATGCGCAGCATGCATTTTAAGAATATTAGTGTGCCACAGTGATTTCTTTATAATATGTGTGCTATGGTGGAATTCAAGAGCATATACATCGAGATAGCAAACCACAGGGACCACAACAAACCAGATCGCCATCCACTGGATCTTATTGTGGAGCAGGCGACATACTGTTGATCAAAACATCTATGTAACGAAAAATGTTAGTCATCTGAAGATGGGCATGGTGGGCCGAAACCGGTTACGACACTCAAAACATTTAAAAAGTATTTGTGACTGGTTGTGTCATTCACCAATTATTATTAACGGCCGCGGAGTTCACAAGATCCTACATGGATAAAATAACTTACTGAATGCTGCTTTGCACTTCAAGTGACACAGCTACATGATACCATTTTCACAGTCAGAAAGTCGCTGTAAACAAAAATCGGAACATTCTACAAATCGTTAAATTCCTCGATGATAGAAATCCGCTTCTTTGTCACGAAGCCATTCGAGAATGTCCCGCGTACTTCAAATTTGGAGTGTGTTTCCAGCTGCCGTGCCATTTCGCTCCCACAGTGTGATGCATCTGTTGCCCGTACCTAGCAGTGCGTGCAGGAAACGCAGAACATTTACTCAGACGCGGACAGCTACAAACGCATTCGTCTGTCGTCGTATGTAGATAGCGAACAACTTCACTGCCAAACACATTCGGCTAGACTTCGTTCACATTTTGTCAACCTATTCTAAGCAGGATATACGGTGTAATTCGTAAAATCTCAAGTAGCAACTGCATCTTCACAATATGTTTACTATCTTACGAAAGTTGCTAGTAAGAACTGATCACAATTTGAAATAGTAGTATTACAAATACAACACTAGGAAGAAAAATGTGCTCCGCTAATGGGAATTATGCCGTACTCTTGCACAAGTGGGAACGAAGTATGCAGCCTCAACCCTCTGAAATAATCATCGGTATGATATATCGCTACATTTGGCGTTAACAATACTATCGTGATGACTGGGTGTTGTGTGATGTCCTTAGATTAGTTAGGTTTAAGTAGTTCTAAGTTCTAGGGGACTGATGACCATAGATGTTAAGTCCCATAGTGCTCAGAGCCATTTGAACCATTTGAACAATACTAACGGCGCTGCATGGCCGCCGAGGTAGGGGAGAAGCTGAATAATCTTCAGTTGGGTTGGTCAACAACACATTGTCGCCGCATTCATTGTTTTCCAGCAAGTAGATTTTTTGTTATTTATTATAATCTGTGAGACCGTGTTCTAGAAACGTGTTTCCATCGCGGTCTGCCAGGAAGGGTTTTCGTAAAAGTGTCAAGTTTTTACTTGTCTCTCCGACCGGCTGTTCCTAAGACTCTCACCTATTTGTCGGTCTGTTTGACCGATGTTCCACTCTTTCAAAAGTTCAGTGGAACATTTGATCAGTTTAATTGAAAGTTTTGGTAGCACACTACGGTTGTTTATTTGTATTGATAGAGAAACGAAAAAATGTAACAACTCGCAATTTTTGTTTTAAAATTAATTATTTCGTATTTTACATACATAGTTATTCTAATTTACTACGCAACCTTTTTACAGCAACATAAATATTTACATTAAAAATTAGTTAAAATCTGTTTTTCCTATTTTTCTTACAAGTTTACAAGATTTCCTGTTGAAGTACATGAAATGTATTCGCAGTTGCGAATATCAACAAGCATCAGCTGTAAAATGGAAAGACTACAATGAAGATATTTGTGGGACCGGCACACAGAACGCCTACATCTATTATGTATATTCCCGTAAAGGGGAGGCATTTTAATTCGAAGTCGCTTGCCTGGTGTCGATGGATAAATGTGGTATAGTGTGCCTCTGCTGTTCAGTGTGGTACCGTTGTAAATTGATGGCAGTGGTCACAAATGTATTTTCTTTATAAACCAGTTGACTCTCTCACACTGTAGAGGGATATCATAAATACAGAACTAGAACATGGATGTAACAAAATAAGGTATACCTTTAATACTTCAAGGGTGGTTCAAGGTAGGAAAACAATGTATCCTTCGAATAGTAGCTCCCAAACGGGACGAATGACTTAATGAGTATCAGAATTGTTTCACTTTTTAATCTACTAATTGAGTGATTTACATTTTTTTCTGAAACGTCTTGAAAGAACAAAACAGTGATGCAAAAAATGACAGTTTTAGTCGAAAAGTATTCTACATGTGCTGATGACGTCTGACAGCACAGCATATTGCATACGATTACTTTCCGAAAACTGTGTCGAAATTGTGAACATTCTACTGAATACGTATTGTCAACGAAGCAAACAGAACCTAATGCATCATTCTTAATGGAGAAATATCGTCAAAACGAAAATACAAGTTCCATGTACTTCAAGTAACCTGCAGTATATCAAATACAATGGCAAGCGACCGTTATTTGTGCGGCAGATATCTGTCCTGACCACGCAGCCCATTCTTTACAAACTAGTTACTCCGAATTATTCCACATATTTTACAAAATTTTGTGCATGCGCAAAATGTTTAATACGAGACTAGTAACAACTTTTGGAGTGCCGAATGAAATATTTTATTCGTAAAATACGAATAAGACATAATGCTGCGCATAAAGCGTACTACAGAAGAGCATGGAAAGGGGCATTACCTTAGTCCAGAAAGTTCTCCGACCGAAGAAGGCAATAGCTAGGCACTAACTTACTGTAGTAGAAAGCTACCTTTGGCAAGGGCAGCATTAATTGTTCACCGTTTGCTACTGTTCCATTAAATTATCTACAGGGGAACGTATATGCCATTCGATTACACTGTCTACAAGGAACGTATGTATAACAGTGAACAAATCTGCACAATACGATGTTATAGGAACATGTCAGGTAATTAGCTTTAATGTAATTATAACGAGTCAAAACCTTCCAAAATTAATTTTGAAAATAATTTCTTTTTTTATCCATACTGTCACAACTTAGCTAGGGAAAATGTCGCAAATTTTCGCATGTATCATAAGTTGTCCAGTATTATGGTATTATGGCTATGCACAGTGCCTCTGGTATAATATAAAAATATTTCTACGTTGGTTGTTACATTTTGTAAACTATGATGCTTTCACTGCATTTTAGGGTACAACAGTTCTCTCGTACCAGCAAGATGTAGTGATGCCATAAACATGCGCAGACGTCAGCGGAAAATTTTTATGTGGCATTTAGCGCTGTTGCACCATACATATAGACAATGCTGTTAACGACTGTTAACCGAACGCTGCTAACAATAATTATTAATAAAGTTAACCACACTTGACATCGAAAGTAACGTAATCTAAACGAAGTCGGTTGACCTAAGAAGTCGAGAGCTTATTCTACTAATAACGGATTACCAACTGCTACGAAAGGTAAATATGTTGGTAACCCTACGACCTATCGCAAGAAACCTCTACGGTGGTATTAGTTAGGTGTAATGATGCCTTACCTTTCCCTGGAAGATGTGTCCGTCAATGGAACAGCGAGCAAAACACAAGACCCGTCAGAATACGTTGCTGCGTACCGTGCACTCTAGAATAGAATCCGTTAAGTGACGCACATCAACCCGTGTCCGGTCAAATGACGTCATAGTTGCTGCTTGACCAGTACGCATGCAGCTTTTGCGGTGTCAAAGAAGTAGTGTAGAATTTTTAGGATGGCGTAACACAGAATATGGACTTATATGTTAAGGAACTTTTAATATTCCACGCTGTCATATTACTGGCGGTTCATACTTACATATGTCTAAATTGTTTATGCGTATGTGTGTTTCCACGCAAAAATTCGATGTATTAACTGACAGAACGATTTGCATACGAGTACACAGGAAGGTTATTGACACGGTAATCGGATCACGCACATTCGAATAATTTTTGAAACCTAAATATAGAGAAGAGACCTCTGACGTGTCTCGCCTTTTTGTTTACTATTCAATCGCTTGTTTAGATACTTCGAGTTGATGGTATTTTGTGTTAATAGTGTCAACGACAATTTATCGTTTTAGACTTCTTTCTAGGACAAACACGAATTCTACACGCACTTATCCCGTGCAAAACCAACTCCTCCTCTTCATGAGAGCCAGGAAGCTGTGGATAGTCGAACCAGGTTTATGTTGTGTCTGCTGGCTTCTTGAAAGCCTTCGATAGTTATGATCCGTACCCAGTGAAAAAAAATACAATAAAAATTGCTTAGAGAGCATCCGACCAGGTATGAGAATTAAAAGAAAAACAGAACTTGGAACGTCATTTTCAATGGAAAGACATTAAGAGAAGGGAGAGAAGCGTCCGATGCTCTTCAAAGAAGTGTGATAAGTGTATTACAGCCCCTTCGATAATAAATGGCATATCAGTTATCATCTGCAGCTCTCTTAGGTTATTTTCGGACGACCAAGGTGTGTACAGGGTCAGGTAGTTAGCAAATTGTTACGAGATAAATGGAGAAAAAGATGTGCCGCGCTTCGTGCAAAGATTAGCAGCTAAAATTCAGCATAAATAAATGTAACTTGCGTGAAAAGACCGGTTTAAGGTCGAATGACCACATGCATCTAGCTGTCCGAAAACTGAGCTTTACAGAACAGAATTCTGAGAAACCTATATCGGTGCAACGATAGAACTGTCTTATTTAGTTACTTACTTACTTGAACCACTAAGAAACGTTTGTCGAACCGTAATAGAGCGCGATTATTTTTTCACATTTAACTCTGGCCCTAAGGCGCGACTGGTTTCGCAGAACCTACGGCCGCATTAGACTTGCAGGTGTTCACACTTGCAGTTACACAGCACAGCTGCTTCACGCTATCCAAGTGCTCCCACGTGTTGTAGGCAGTGTTGCAAATACTAGATGGCTAGCAGTTTTATTTAGCGTTGGGCTAATGATGACTCCGACAAAGCAAGCCACAAAATGTAGCTGTAGAGTTAGTTGCACCCCATACAAACGCTTCAAGTTAAAACTAATTTCCTAACGACTGCAAATGGTTCAAATGGCTCTGAGCACTATGGGACTCAACTGCTTAGGTCATTAGTCCCCTAGAACTTAGAACTAGTTAAACCTAACTAACCTAAGGACATCACACACATCCATGCCCGAGGCAGGATTCGAACCTGCGACCGTAGCGGTCTCGCGGTTCCAGACTGCAGCGCCAGAACCGCGCGGCCACTTCGGCCGGCTTAACGACTGCAGAAATTTTATGTGACACAGCAGCAACAGCACAAGATAACGCTTCGAAAATTTCTTGTTGAAAAAGCTCTACAGATCTCAAGACATTGTGCCATTTTTGGTTTACTTAGAAGGTCGTAATGGTGATGTAGGCAAGTTCCATGCAAGTCTATGGAAAAGCACACCTAAAAAACAAAAAAAAAGACCTACGGTCAAAGAAACCATTAAGTGAGCATATAATTGATACCATTTGTTATTTCAGCGGTGAGTTAAACATGTCTCTTGTGCTGATGTATTGTAGGAGAAAATTCTAGAGGCAGCTAGCTATCTTAACGCTGAAAGACTGTTCGGTATGAAAGAGTTACAAAAGGAATCACTAAAGTAATTTAATATGCGTCAAAAGTCTGAAAATTTTGGTTTCACTTTCGATGCCCACAGCACTGCGAATTACGTTTACATTCTCGGAACAAAATGTGAAGTGTCACTGTATGTTCCAACAGTTAAAACAGTGTTCTGTTTGCGGTTCGGGGATGTAAGTAGACACTATCACAATCAGACTGGGAGTAGGATATGGGGATGCCCACATCAGAGAAAACTGCAAGAGCGAAACAGTTGTTTCTATTTAGTGCAGTAGTACATGAAGCGACCAATAGAATTTGCAAAGATAGGTGTACACGGGCCACAAAAATCGCATATTACCGATCAAATCGCCCGCAAACATTACCAGCCACGCCAATTGCAGCTGCATATTGGGCAACATTGCCGGGTACTATTGCCCAGTCTTATTTGCGGTAACGTATTTCCAAATCAGAAGTGTTCACACGGCCCACGAAACGGACAAAAGCAACCCAGCGGAAGTGAGTGCGGCTCTCCTGCGTTTCTATTCCATAAGGAAAAAGTTACAAAGAAAAGGCGACATAAGACTTGGTGGAACTCTTCCTTTTCTAGTAAACGAATCTTTTCCGAAAATGTAACTCGTGAACTTTTCCAGAATGTTGAAACACGATTATCGTAAAATAAATTCGTTCGAGAATTAGTAGAGTCAATAGTAATATGAAAGACTTGTACCAGTTACAACCAGAATCTCAATTATCCTTCACTTTTTTCATACTGGTGATTCAGACATAGGCTTGATGTGCCTCTTTAGAGGAAACTTCTCATCGATGTGCCTATTGGTAGCAGACGTTTGCAACGTTTTTATGGACGGCCTCGAGAAATTCATTAAGGTAGTCTGAAATAGCAATCAAGTTTTTATGTTAATATTTTATTGTGGTTCACCATTACAATGAGACATCTATGAATTTCATAAATATGGAACACCTACGATCAAAGTTATGTGACGTCGAAAGTAATGTATAAAAAGGTCATAATAAAAAAAATTAGAGTCCACATTTGCTGCCTCTAAGCAGGGAAACACCCGTGATGAAACATCAAAACTAGAAACCTTAAGAACATGTAGAGAATAGAACTATGGCCCCCAACTGCATATTCTTTACAACGACGGCAGCAGCGAGAATGCCCATTTTCAGACTGCGGTTTTTGAGCGTATTACGTTTCGTATTACATGGTTCTGGTCACAAGCAGGATGATTATAATTAAACTGCCGCTACGAGTGATTATAGGGCAGTGAAACATTGTGAAAACATTCTGTAAAGATATGCGGCAAAGAAATAACGAATAAACCATTGAATGAAACACATTTTAATTTCCACATTTGCTACCTGCGTACCATTCTTACGTTCCACATTACAAACATTGCTCAACGTGACGACCATCTGCAACAACGACAGCCCGTAACCGCACTAGACATTGTTCTTCTGCTGTCCGTAACATCTCAGATGGTAACCAGACAACCAGAAATCAAACGGATTCATATCTCTTCCGCTTCATCCCAGGTGCGTACAGAGGACCTCTACATATTTCTTTAATGTGTCGATACTCACGAAGAGCAGCAGCACTATTACAGTTGTTTTGATAAAATAGCTTTACGAGTACCAACAACACAAATCCTGCAGCACACAATCTCAACATCATTCCTATAAAGTTACCATATGGTAAACAGTGTTCATCTACACTGGCTCATACACACATAAAAAAATAATTTGCATCTCCCCGATTTCTAGAACTCCTGAAAAGAGACTTTGACTGTGGATATTGTATTATAGACACAGTCCCGTTGACTGTTCAGAGATGTCACTAAACCCGCCCAAAGATGTAAACAACCATGCCTGAGCAGCGCCCGTTAGACGGAGGGGGTCCGACAGACGATCAGCTCCAGTCATTCCACCAGGAAGGAGGTACACGGCTCGTGTTGTCTGTAGTTTAACCATGCCTAGACGGTCAATACCACGGTTCGATCGCGTCCGCATTGTTACTTTGTGCCAGGAAGGGCTCTCAACAAGAGAAGTGCCCAGGCGTCTTGGAGTGAACCAAAGCGATGTTGTTCGAACTTGGCGGAGATACAGAGAGACAGGAACTGTCGATGACATGTCTCACTCAGGCCGCCCAAAGGCCACTACTACAGTGGATGACCGCTACATACGGATTATGGCTCCGACGAACCTTGACAGCAACGCCACCATGTTGAATAACGCTCTTCGTGCAGTCACAGGACTTCGTGTTACGACTCAAACTGTCTGCAATAGGCTGCATGATGCGCAACTTCACTACCCACGTCCTTGTCGGGGTCTGTCATTGCCCGACACCATGCAGCGCGGTACAGTTGGGCCCAACGACATGCCGAATGGACCACTCAGGATAGCATCGCGTTCTCTTCACCGATGAGTGTCGCATATGCCTTCAACCAGACAATCGTCGGAGACGAGATTGGAGGCAACACGGACAGGCTGAACGCCTTAAACACACTGTCCCACGGGTGCAGCAAGGTGGAGGTTCTTGGTGTTTTGGGGAGGCATTATGAGGGGCAGCCGTACGCTGCTGGTGGTCAAGGAAGGCGCCATAACGGATGTATGATACGTGAATGCCCTCCTCCGACCGATAGTGCAACCATATCGGCAGCATATTGGCGAGGCATTTGTCTTCATGGACGTAAATTCGCGCCCCCATCGTGCAGATCTTGTGAATGACTTTCTTCAGGCTAACGACATCGCCCGACTAGAGTGGCCAGCATGTTCTCCAGACATGAAACCTATCGAACATGCCTGGGCAAGTGCCAACGCAAGCACAAACGAGCGATACTTAATTTTAATGCCAAGCTGAAGCCAAAGTGGCGGTACATTGTGGCAAAGTGTCCGATGTTATCTATAACAGTTTGACAACGCACATGCAGTTTGTTGATTACATGCATGTAGAAAACTTGTTCTGAGTTAAAGCTGTCAAACAATGTTTGAAGAAGAATAAAATGCCACTACCACACGACAGCTAATGTAGAAAACACTTTTCTGACATATTTTGGCACGATGCGCTCTCCCCATACATAATACAAAAGTTTTGAGATGCATCTGCTGCCAGCCGTCTATTAAACCTGAAAACAACAAAATGTCGCTAAAGTTAGCCCTTTTTCCACATGCGACTATTTTGGGTTGAGAAGTGAAGGGAATTATGTTCAAAGATCCATTAGATTGATAACTTCAGTAGACAGCAGAATTGCGTTTTAAAAAAAATGTAGAAGTAAATGCATTCGAACTAGTCACGTCTTATTTACAGTGCGTGACGCTTACCGTTACGCTACTTGCTAACATGTGGCTACTACAGCTCCTGAAGTCAAGAACAATTCCTCCAGAACTCCCGCGTTCCACAGAGCTGTGAGATAATGCATATGGCCGGATCTAGACTTCTGAGAGACAGACAGTTACAGCTTTTCTTTTGCACTGGACGACGTTTTCAACAAACAGATAGCGCAATAGAGTAGCCCAAGTGGAAAGGAGCATTTCCTACTTAAATTTCTGCAAGCTTCGCCGTTTGCAGTGCTGTGTAGGTGGCAGTTACGTGATTTTATTTCGGTGATTATAAAATAGAGTCGAATGTATGCACTGGGTAGCCGAGGGAGCTAATTCATGGTGATTCGGTCAACCAAGTAAATCAATGTACTGAACATGCTGCAAACCATTACAGGGAGCCTGTGTGTCAGAATTTTCATCCAGCGTAGCGCAACGCCGTTACGATAGCTAAATGAGTCACAGAGGAAAGTATTTGGTGGTCTGTTGGATTGCTGATAGGTTCATATACTTACGGTCTGGGTTCGATTCCAATTTCTGCCTATGATTTTTGATAGGGAGAGACAGATTCTATTCTCTTCTGGCTACGCCAATGAAGAAGGTATACTGGCGTTGTGGTCTGAAACTCACATTAAACATGATATGATAGGTTGAACCACAATAAAGTCAGTAGTGGAGAAATGTAACTTTTCTTATGCTAGTTATTTATTTCTAGTGACGAAACAAGCGCTACGTAGGGGCACAGGGCACTTATTCCACCTTTTATTTGAGCTTCTGCATGTCGATAAAATTGGTTCTGAACTGGGAATGCAACTGAGACCGCCTTTAATGGCCGGCCGAAGTGGCCGTGCGGTTAAAGGCGCTGCAGTCTGGAACCGCAAGACCGCTACGGTCGCAGGTTCGAATCCTGCCTCGGGCATGGATGTTTGTGATGTCCTTAGGTTAGTTAGGTTTAACTAGTTCTAAGTTCTAGGGGACTAATGACCTCAGCAGTTGAGTCCCATAGTGCTCAGAGCCATTTGAACCATTTGAACCGCCTTTAATAGTAAATTTGATCCCTTGGTGAAGTTTTAATTATGTATTATCAAGTTATAGCATGAGAACACCTATCTGCTGGTGGATAATAATTTCGATTTTTAATGTATTTTCATTCGTTGTCAACACTAACGATATCTGACGTTTTTGACTCCCAGTGAGACACAGAACTATTCGCGAGATCACTGTAAGTTCAAGGACGTTATTCCGAGCTGCTGGTGGAGAAAACTTCGGTAGCTGACGTCTCTTTGTGTGTAGTCAACAACGATATGTGTGGGGTTCGATTACCAGTCAGTACTGAACTCTTCATGTTATTTCTAGTTCAAACATGCTCACATGACACTGCTGGTGT
The DNA here is from genome assembly GCF_023898315.1 of Schistocerca nitens. NCBI lineage: Eukaryota > Metazoa > Arthropoda > Insecta > Orthoptera > Acrididae > Schistocerca > Schistocerca nitens. The sequence goes on along the minus strand of NC_064616.1, from coordinate 655,490,730 downwards.
AACGAACCCATATTTGACGTTCGTTTTCTCTAGAATATAACAGCGATAGATGCCGGGTTGGAGTCCTGAGAAGGAAAAAGTTAATGTTCGTCTGAATATTACAGTTAAAACATCTAGCTACTGCCGAGAAAATCCGATATGTCACAGTTGATTGTGCTTCAATAACAATCCGATTAGGTTCTGCGCTCTAATGCCTGTCCAACACAAAGCTTTACCTCACGACATTTCAAGTACACTCCTGGAAATTGAAATAAGAACACCGTGAATTCATTGTCCCAGGAAGGGGAAACTTTATTGACACATTCCTGGGGTCAGATACATCACATGATCACACTGACAGAACCACAGGCACATAGACACAGGCAACAGAGCATGCACAATGTCGGCACTAGTACAGTGTATATCCACCTTTTGCAGCAATGCAGGCTGCTATTCTCCCATGGAGACGATCGTAGAGATGCTGGATGTAGTCCTGTGGAACGGCTTGCCATGCCATTTCCACCTGGTGCCTCAGTTGGACCAGCGTTCGTGCTGAACGTGCAGACCGCGTGAGACGACGCTTCATCCAGTCCCAAACATGCTCAAGGGGGGACAGATCCGGAGATCTTGCTGGCCAGGGTAGTTGACTTACACCTTCTAGAGCACGTTGGGTGGCACGGGATACATGCGGACGTGCATTGTCCTGTTGGAACAGCAAGGTCCCTTGCCGGTCTAGGAATGGTACAACGATGGGTTCGATGACGGTTTGGATGTACCGTGCACTATTCAGTGTCCCCTCGACGATCACCAGTGGTGTACGGCCAGTGTAGGAGATCGCTCCCCACACCATGATGCCGGGTGTTGGCCCTGTGTGCCTCGGTCGTATGCAGTCCTGATTGTGGCGCTCACCTGCACGGCGCCAAACACGCATACGACCATCATTGGCACCAAGGCAGAAGCGACTCTCATCGCTGAAGACGACACGTCTCCATTCGTCCCTCCATTCACGCCTGTCGCGACACCACTGGAGGCGGGCTGCACGATGTTGGGGCGTGAGCGGAAGACGGCCTAACGGTGTGCGGGACCGTAGCCCAGCTTCATGGAGACGGTTGAGAATGGTCCTCGCCGATACCCCAGGAGCAACAGTGTCCCTAATTTGCTGGGAAGTGGCGGTGCGGTCCCCTACGGCACTGCGTAGGATCCTACGGTCTTGGCGTGCATCCGTGCGTCGCTGCGGTCCGGTCCCAGGTCGACGGGCACGTGCACCTTCCGCCGACCACTGGCGACAACATCGATGTACTGTGGAGACCTCACGCCCCACGTGTTGAGCAATTCGGCGGTACGTCCACCCGGCCTCCCGCATGCCCACTATACGCCCTCGCTCAAAGTCCGTCAACTGCACATACGGTTCACGTCCACGCTGTCGCGGCATGCTACCAGTGTTAAAGACTGCGATGGAGCTCCGTATGCCACGGCAAACTGGCTGACACTGACGGCGGCGGTGCACAAATGCTGCGCGGCTAGCGCCATTCGACGGCCAACACCGCGGTTCCTCGTGTGTCCGCTGTGCCGTGCGTGTGATCATTGCTTGTACAGCCCTCTCGCAGTGTCCGGAGCAGGTATGGTGGGTCTGACACACCGGTGTCAATGTGTTCTTTTTTCCATTTCCAGGAGTGTATTTTCATTCGTTGTCAACACTAACGATATCTGACGTTTTTGCCTCCCAGTGAGACAGAGAACTATTTGAGAGATCACTGTAAGTTCAAGATCGTTATTCCGAGCTGCTGGTGGAGAAAACTTCGGTAGCTGACGTCTCTTTGTGTGTAGTCAACAACGATATGTGTGAGGTTCGATTACCAGTCAGTACTGAACTGTTCGTCATGTTATTTCTAGTTCAAACATGTTCACATGACACTGCTGGTGTAACGAACCCATATTTGACGTTCGTTTTCTCTAGAATATAACAGCGATAGATGCCGGGTTGGAGTCCTGAGAAGGAAAAAGTTAATGTTCGTCTGAATATTACAGTTAAAACATCTAGCTACTGCCGAGAAAATCCGATATGTCACAGTTGATTGTGCTTCGATAACAATCCGATTAGGTTCTGCGTTCTAATCCCCGTCCAACCCAAAGCTTTAGTTCACGGCATTTCAAGTAAGTTACTTGTGAAGAGCGATGAAATTCGGTGAACGGGAGTGCATCTATTATTATGGCGTAAAGTATGCAGATTTAGAACCAGTCACAATTTACATTACTGATAAAAATGATAATAAATGGTTAAATGACTTAGTTGTGATAACTGCACAACCGTAGGAAACTGATAAACACAGAGACACGAGAGATTAGTGAAATAAAGAAACATATGACTGCTTCAAACACATAAATTGCTTCTAGCAACACTGAGTGGAAACATTGAGGAACTGCAACCAATTTAATCATACTAAGTCTGAAAATCTCATTGCTGTAGAACACTACAATGCTGCAACTTTCGCCTTTTATCGGGCGTTATGGGAACCAGTGATAAAACAGTGATTACAGGATGTTCGGAAATTACCGTTACAGACTTGTAGGACTTGTACAGGGAAGTGAGTAGATAATGTTTCGAATTGGAACCCATGTCCGGTAACGTATATTTCGGCGCTACGACCATTTGAAAACATGTTGGTAACGTGACCACTTTTGCAAGTAATTGATTAGGAGTGACCCAGTACAACACTCGTGTTATAATTCCACACATTAATAGGCAAAGAAATTTTCGTTGACAGGTTTTCCTCAACGTGATGCAGTACAGCATCTTCCAATTCGGATGTGCGCTGTTTGCCTGGAACATCACAGTTACGCCTGCTAGCGGTGGAGGTAGTCTTTCTCGAAGCCGTTGCGTCATTGTTGCGAAAATCATATGTGATAGAGACGGACGTTGTGGAGAACGATCTTCATGAAGGCAGCGACTAGTTCTTTCATTACCGTGAACATCGCCATTCAGGAGGATCATGTCGGTGTATGCTGCAAACGTGTACTCAACCTTGTTGCTCTAACACTCACGGACACGTGAATGAGGCTCGAACCAGGTCAGAGAGGTAGGACAGATGTCAAATGAAATCATCCGAACAGACGTCACCACCCTCCACCATGGCTACACTGTTGCATACCTACCTAGCAAACAAGTTTTCGAACAGCTGTAGCAGGGAAACGGTACGTTTCCGGACATGGGTTCCTTCTCAAAATGTTATGAACTTACTCCCACCTACAAGTCCTAAACGTTTGTAACGGGAATTTCCGAACACCTTGTATACTGTCAAACACAGTTCAAGCAATTGGTATGTCTTAAACATTGATATACAGTGTATACGGAGAGTGTAAGAAAAACCATCGCCATATCCGAACCGTTATCTGACGTTGACGTCCCAAAGAGCCCTTAGTTAATTTCAGGACTTGGGCTCCAGCTTGAAAAATGGTCAGTTAACCGTTTTGCACAACATAATAAACGTTTCACACTGATGGGTAATGGGTTTATAACTAATTAGTTAGTTACGTGTTCCATTGATCAATCTCACGGAAACCGTTATGATGTGTAACGTGTCACGTGCATGAGAAATGCACACATGAATCAAGGGTTTTTTTAGCTTAAATTTTTTATTACCTACCCCATTCCCTTAAATGGCACAAAGCTCATATATTATACCTACAGATTTATTTATTCCTATTCACGAATTCATTTATGGTATAGAAGGAGTTATCAAAGAGATATGATTTCAATTTATTTTTGAAACTATTACTGCTGTCTGTCAGACATTTTATTTCATCGGGTAATTGATCGAAAAGTTTTACAGCAGCATATTTTACCCCTTTCTGTATCAAACATAGGTTAAGAAGAGGATAGCGTAAGCCTTTCTTTCTTCTGGAATTGTAATCATGAATGTCACTGTTGTTTTTAAACTGGGCCAGGTTGTTGAAACCAAATTTCATTACTGAGTAAATGTACTGTGAGGCCGTTGTAAGAATTCCTAACCGCTGAAACAGATGTCTACAAGATGTTCGATTATAAGCCCAACACATTATTCTGACCACTTTCTTTTGAGTAGTGAATACTTTTTGCCTAATTGTTGAGTTACCCCAAAATATTATTCCGTATGACATCAGAGAGTGAAAGTATGCAGAGTATGTTAGCTTTCTAATTTATATATCCTCAAAATTACCAATTATTCTGACTGCAGAAGTTGGTGAACCTAGTCGCTTTAGGAGATCCAAAATATGAATTTTCCAATTAAGATTCTCATCTATATGGACACCAAAAACTTAGTATGCTCTACCCTGGCTACTAACTTTTGTTGATGTGTTACATTAATTGAAGGAACCGGTACTCCTTGTAGTGGAAAATTGGATGTACAGTGTTTTTTAAAAGTTCAGAGCAAGCCCATTTGCAGAAAACCAATCAATAACATTCCCAAAGACATTATTTGTATCTTTTCTATTGTAGTTTCTTTTACTGGATTAATAATGATGCTTGTATCACCAGCAAACAGGTCAGTTTAGCTTCTTGTTTCAGATAAGAAGAGAGGTCATTCACATATATCAAGAACAGAAGGAGACCCGTGATCGAACCCTTTGGAACACCTAATGTAATTTCACCTCAGATGAAGTGGGAAACGTCCTTAAATCACTTAATCCCTACAAAGAAACTTTTTGCTTACTGTTTTGTAGATATGACTTAAAACACTCGTAAGCTGTTCCATTCACACCATAGAATTGTAATTTCTGTAACATAATGGTTCACAAAATCAAACGCTTTGGATAACTCACAGAAAATTCCTATTGGTGACATTTTACTATTTAAAGACACTATTATGTGGGTAGTGAAATTGTATATTACTGTTTCAGTAGAACAGCATTTTTGAAATCCAAACTGTGATATACTCAGTGTCCCCTTACTGTTGAGATGGCTAATCACTCCTAAGTACATTACTTTCGGGGCGATTTTGGAAAATACTGGCCGGTAATTATTGACATGTGTGGTATCCCCTTTTTTGTAGAGGGGCTTGAAAATGGCATATTTTAACCAGTCTGGGAAAATACCTATAGTTAGTGATGCATTACAGGTGTGACTCAGAAAATCAGCTGTAACTGCTCCACATTGTTTTAATATCTTGTAGAAATGTCATCTACTCCAACAGACCATTTATTTTTCAAAGATTTAATGACTTCGCTTATTTCACAAGAGATTGTTAGATGAAAATTACTCTGACAAGGATTTCTCAAAACTGACTCTTCCATGTACTGCTTGGCTTCTTCTTCTGAACAGTTCTCACAAATTTTTTCAGCTAAACTTAAGAAATGGTTGTTAAATACAATAGCTACTTGTGTGCTGTTGGTTAAGATGGTCTCATTCTCTTTAATACTACCTACCCCAGGGGTTACTTTTCCTGTCTCTCTTGTTACATTCCATGCTGATTTGATTTTATTGCCTGAGTTGTTAATTTTACTTCTAATATAGATATTTTTTGATTTTCTGACAACTTTTCTCACTATCTCACAATAATTTTTATAGTGTAATTAGGATACCAAATACAATCCGAAAAAGCTCTTATGCCACCATTATCAAGCTTACGATACGATATATACTATATCCCGATGCCTTGGTTATTCCGAATTACGATGCAATGTTCCTTCGAAGGAACAGGCACTGCATCGACTACAGCCTTTATGAAACACATGAAATGTATTCGCAATTGCGATACCATCAACTTTGTAACTGAATGACGACAATGAAAAATTTTGCTTGACTGGGACTCGACGAAGGATTTCCCACATATCGCGAGCGATCGCCTTACCATTATGCTATCCAAGCTCGACACACAACATCTAAACTTCGACGTGTCGTCAACTATCTGTCTACAACCTGTACTCGTACATCCATTATGTATATTCATGTACAGGCGAGACATTTTACTTTAAAGTCGCTTGCTCTGTGTCGGCGGATAAATACGATACTGCAGGGCCTGTGTTACTCCGAATTCCGATGCAATGTTCGTTGAAACATGCAACACGCACTTGATGACATATACAAGTTTGGGTCTGCCCCTGAGTCTAACGGGAAGGCGACCGTTCGCGATAAGCGCGAATCCCGGGTTCGAGTGCCAGTCCGGCACAAATTTTCATTATCGTGGTTCACTATACAGCTTATGCTTGTCCCTATTCGCAATTGCGAATACATTTCATGTTATCAAACTTCGACGCCTCAAAGTGAGGAAACAAACTTTCCGACCAAGGGTTCCCTGTTGTAAAACGAATATTTCCGTCGTCCAGCACAACACAGCGTTGTTGACTGTCTTTGATACACGTTATATAGTTAGCAGGCAGTATTAAATATCATAATGTACAGGTTGTGTCATAATCAACGACGAAAACTGGGACTGGTAAAAGTATAGGGAATGTGGGCACCGCAGTTGCTACATTTTAGCGGATAGCCTTGTAACAGTCTTGAAGGAGTAAATGGTTACGCATAATGCGACGTGCTAGTGTAAAGATGATTGAATTTAGAACTTCCGGCCCTAGGAGGGTAATTTCAATTGTTCCGTCCTTAGTTGTAAGTTCACGTATAGCAACCCTCCTGAAAAACAGTGCTTCTCCTTTCCAAATGGAAAGAAACAAGCAGCTAGGCGGAAAACTTAGATCACAGAACTGAAGAGGAATACAGCTGATGGTAAGCAATACATTCCTGCAAAAAATTCTCACGTTTCCAGTCGTCATTTCATCCGTGGTGCGCTCACAAGAAAATGTGACAGCTCAGGATATGTAATAAGGTTACACATGAAACCAAAATTATCACAGCTCGAGGTTACAATAGATGATACTATTGCGAGATACAAAAGAAGAAAAACATCACTAATTTTGGGACAGCACCAACAAGAACACTTTCATTTCTAGTCATAGTGATTTTTTTCCTTCCCTTAGGTGAATAATTTAAACAAAACACGGGAATAAAAATTTAAAAAATTCAAAGATCGGAATTTTAGTGGCTTTCTGTGGCGCATGCGATACATTCACTTTGTTATTAAGACAAAGGCACGGGACATTAGTAATGGCGACTTCAGCTGCTGACGTTTACCTGCAAGCGAAGGGACATTTTATTTCTAGGTGAAAAAAGCCACAAGGAGACAATACAATCCCGGGCTGTGAAACAACCATGGCTGTTACTCTTTAATGCACATACCTGGAAGAAAAACTGAACGTTATATATTGAAAATATTCACTGATGGCTACCTGCTCGTTATCTCTGCCATAAATAACAGCAGGAGAAGTAAACAGCTTCTTCTGAAGGAAAGACTGTGCCAGTTGATCTTAATCACCATTTGTCAGTGTTTTAATTTTGTGACTGGCAGTTATACGCAGCTTCCTCTCTTCAACCTATGCTCAACAGAATAGTCTGAAACGCAATGTCGTGTGTCTTGCTGGCTTCTAATTTTATTCGCGCATTATAGAATTTATGCACACCTTCTGGATCCATGCTGTTGACAACTAATGACGTAAGTCCAAACTTCACCGCGCGGGACTAGCCGAGCGGTCTCAGGCGCTGCACTCATGGACTGTGCGGCTGGTCCCGGCGGAGGTTCGAGTCCTCCCTCGGTCATGGGTGTGTGTGTTTGTCCTTAGGATAATTTAGGTTAAGTAGTGTGTAAGCTTAGGGACTGATGACCTTAGCAGTTAAGTCCCATAAGATTTCACACACGTTAGAACATTTTTTGAAGTCTAAACTTCAAATTACACATATTGCTTAACGTATACCATCTGTGAATGGCATAAATACACTGGCTTCCAGTAGCAGTACGGTAACGAATGAATGTGTTATATGATTGGACATATATTCTGTCTCACAACTGAGTTCGATATAACCCTAATTCCAATTTCACAATCTTCTCGTAAAATTTGAGAAAAGGCACACTCAAGCTCTTTAACCTTTTCAAGTACGCCTTGTTTATTTACAGACTGTTTGTCCGTTACTGCAAATTTAACAGCTTGAGGGTGCTTTTTGCCGCGAAACATTTCTTCAACTGTTTCGCTTTTGTAGTACACCTGCACCGAGAACAGGCTGGATTTTCCTACTATTACAAAACGGTTGTTGTGGAAAAAGCTTTTTCTCTATCAATGAAGCAACACAATGCAATAATACATGACGGAAAAAGTCGCAACACCAAGAAGGAGTTGTGCGACATACACGAAAGTTGGTAGGCGTGTTCCTCCACCTGAAAGATGATATTCATGTTTCGCACCAGTCGCATTTGAGTGGCGCTAGAAGCGCCACTGTGAGAAAGCAAATTAGGTTTGCTTCAAATACACGCTGTAACGGTCGCTAACGATGGTTATCTTTCAAATTGGACTGGTAAGATGATGTGAGTCAAGAATGCCTTTAAGGCGAAAAAGACGCCATTATTAACAACCCACTGAGTTTGAACGAGGTCGTATAATAGGGCTCCGATGAGATGGCTGTACCTTCTGCGATCATGGAGAAAGACTTGGCAGGAATGAAACCACTGTACATGATTGTTGGCAGTGGTGCTCACGAGACTGTAAGGTCGCAAGAACACGGGGCTCCGGACGGCCTCGTGGCACCACCGTGAGGGGAGACATCGTGTTCAGCCTATGGCTCTGACGGATCGTACTGCATCTGCAACAGCAGTGAGCAGCACCTGGCACCATAGTGACGAAAAGAATTATTATAAACCGGTTACTTCAAGGACAGCTCGGTACCAGACGCCCTGTCGCACGCATTCCACTGACTCCAAACCATAGCCACTTGCGATTTCAGCGGCGTCAAGCGAGAGCTCATTGAAGGGCAGAGTGGAAGTCTGTTGTGTTTTCTGACGAAAGCTGTCTCCGCCTGGGTGCCAGTGGTGCTCGTTTGTTGGACAGAAGGAGGCCAGTTGAGGCCCTGCAAACAACATGTCTTCGTGCGGGACACACTGGGCCTACACACGGAAATATGGTCTGGGGCGCGATTTCGCATGACAGCAGGAGCACTCTCATCATTATCCCACGCACCCTGACTGCATATCTGTACGTCAGTCTGGTGATGCGATCTGTCGAGCTGCCATTCATGAAAGGCATTCCAAGTGGGGTTTCCCAACAGGATAACGCTCGCTCACACACCGCTGTTGTATCCCAACTTGCTCTGCAGAGTGGCGACATGTCACCTTGGCCTGCTCGATCACCAGATCTGTGTCCAATCGAGCACATACGGAATATCATCGGGCGACAACTCCAGCGTCATCCACAGACGGCATTAACCGTCTCTACAGTGACCGACAAAGTGCATGGGCATGAAACTCCATCCCACAAACTGACATCCTGCACCTGTACAACATAATGCGCGTACATTTCTACGCTTCCATTTTTTATTCTGGAGATTACACCGGTATTTCCCATTTGCAATGGTGTATCTCGCACTTCCGTTAACCTGTGATCTTGCAGTGTTAATCATTTAAATATGTTACTTAGACAAATGTATTCCCATAATTTCATTGCTCTACATTAATTAGTTTTGGGTATTGCGAGTTTTTTTCCGTCAGTGTATGTTTACAACGTTCCGACGGCCCTGCTTTACATTCACATCCACCTCGGATCACCTTTCCGCCGTTAACTTTGTACACTGTCCAGTTGTATGAATGTTACCACCTGTCAAAAGTCTAAATGACCACCTTTTGCGGCGCGGACCGTTGCGAAACGTGCAGGAAGAGAGTTGTTTAGGTTCTTGAAGGTACCCACAGGGATGTGGAGCCATGCCGACTCCAGTGTCGTGGCCAGCTGCACTAGGTTTTTCTGTTGAGTATACATGACGCGAAAAGCCCGATCGAGGTGGTTCCACAGATTCTCGTCTGTGTTTAAATCCGGAGAGCTTGGTGGCCAGGGGAATATGGAAAACTCATCCTGGCGCTCTTCGAACCACATACACTGCACTGTCCTAATGGTAGACACCGTGCCGGGGGAAAAAAGTGGATGTATCCTTGTGTTTATCCATTGTGCCTTCCAGAATGACGAGATGGCCCAGTGAATGCCACGAAAACGTTCCCCAAATCATAAAACTTCCTCCTCCAGCCTGGGTGTTTGCTTTGAGACGTTTCACGCCGTACACACCAACGGCCACCTGTCCGATGACGCGTAAAACGTGATTTATCTGAAAACGCCACCTGTAGCCACTCAGTGGAAGTCCAATTGCAGTATTGGCGCGCAAATTCCAGCCTTCGTCGCCGATGAGCAGTCAGCGTGGGTGCGTAAAACAGGCGCCTGCTGCGGCAGCGTTCGCTGAACGGTGGTTGAGGAGACACTGTTGGTAGCCCCTTAGTTCATATGGGCGGTGGTCTAGTCGCCTATACACATCTCCACTGCCGTAGTTGACCCCTGTCATCTGTGACATGTGATGCACCTCAATATCCTTGGCGCCGGTTTTGGATGGCGCCATTTTGCCACACACGGTATATGTCAATCACGGCGGCCTGCGAACATTTTACAAGGTTTGCCATTTCGGAAATCCTTCCACCAATGGCCCTAAAGCCAATGATCATGCCCTTTCGGAGGTCAGATAAATTGCTCCGTTTCCGAATTACAACGACTGCACTGTTTTCGGCGTACCCCCGACACGCTCTATATGCCTTCCACTGCCAGTGGTGCCACCTGCCGTCTATGAGCGATAGTTGCACGTTGACGTCGAACATATGTGGTGGTCACATTAATGTGACTGGACCGTGTACATATTACATTCTCGTATTACTCAATTGCAATAAACATATTTATCCAACTTACTTTGATTTTACCCGCATAAGTATGCTGATTAACACTAGTTGCTCTTAAACACTACCCGAACACTGCCTCTCCCAATATTTCCTTAACTTCAAAAATATGGTTACTGTTTTGGTGGTGTGTGCCTTTTTTTATAGTAGTGGACATGAAACTCGACGAGACCCACTTTACATTCAGGAAGCAGACATAAATTAGGCTTGTAGTATCGGACGATATACCCACGACATGCAGTGGGATACAGCTGACCTCTCGGCGTATCATTCATAAAGTTTTCCTCTCGTGCTACCAGCGGCGTTCACAGTCACCAATGCTGCATTCGCACACTTGCTGTATAATAATAGAAACGAAAACATTCTAGTAAACATGGTTATGCTAAATGTGCCTCTTGGTGTTGTTGGATATAAAAAGAGCGTAATGCCGTTTCAAATAAAAAATTTAAAAGTAAAAACTTTTAATGCCTAGACCGCTATTTTCCCGTCACAACTGAAGTTCGATAAATAGTTTCGATTGCTATCTGCAACCATCTTCAGATCGTTCAAAATATGTAAAGTTGAAAACGTCACCGTGAGCAAGCCAGGTTGTAGCCAGTAAACAGTCACACAGGAAATTGTACAGTTGCCTGAGTAGAAGTTGCATCAAAAGCTCATTACCGTCAATAGTATAACAGGCATTATCGTGGGAGTAGTGTATGCAACTGTTCCAGAAACTGTCAGGTGTTTCGTAGCCTGGTTTGCACAACAATGATCCTGCATGGCGTATAACGTAGCCATCTTTATAAAACATGTATAAATTGGAGGATAATATGAGAAGGCAGCACGCCGCCAGTCTGACAAAACACTTCAAAACGAACTGACCATGTCAAGCTTCACTGAGTTTTGTGCCTATTGCCATTAATGCACAATTCTGGGAAATGCGCATGACGGATGTGACGAATTCGACAATGTTTGGACGATGCCTTAAGGCGTTTTTCTGAGACGTCCCTGCTTCAAAGTAACAGATTTTAATAATCAGCCATTGTAATCATCAGTATCCTCTTCTTCTTTTCCTTCTTCAGTTCTTGTTCCATTGTGACAGGGTCCGCTCATCTGCACGCATAGTTTGGTATGACACGGGGGGGTCATGTCCACCAACAGAAGTGCTCGTTAGAAGGGTTCTGAGCTACAGATGGGGCTGTGTCCATATAAACAAGCGTATAGTGGACCTCTTCCAATAAAAAGAAGAAACTAGAAGATTTAAAGAATTTCTACTATACATGCAAAAGGAGCGCAAAACGTTTTATAAAAGTGTCTGCCAGTGTTCAGCGACTGATGTAGCACACCCACCATTGTCTGCTTTGCTGCATCTTGCTTGTTGTTGTATTTCGGGTGCATTATGAGTAAATCTGAATGCTCATAAGACAACCTTTTACTGCTACAATGGATATGAATAATATAAATTTGCATAGCACACTCTTTCTGCTCCGAACAAAACATTAGCTCCACAATGAAGTTTCCACACTGCAGCGGAATGTGCGCTGATATGAAACTTCGTGGCAGATTAAAGCTGTGTACCGGCCCTATCCAAGCTCGACACACAACATCTAAACTTCGACGTGTCGTCAACTATCTGTCTACAACCTGTACTCGTACATCCATTATGTATATTCATGTACAGGCGAGACATTTTACTTTAAAGTCGCTTGCTCTGTGTCGGCGGATAAATACGATACTGCAGGGCCTGTGTTACTCCGAATTCCGATGCAATGTTCGTTGAAACATGCAACACGCACTTGATGACATATACAAGTTTGGGTCTGCCCCTGAGTCTAACGGGAAGGCGACCGTTCGCGATAAGCGCGAATCCCGGGTTCGAGTGCCAGTCCGGCACAAATTTTCATTATCGTGGTTCACTATACAGCTTATGCTTGTCCCTATTCGCAATTGCGAATACATTTCATGTTATCAAACTTCGACGCCTCAAAGTGAGGAAACAAACTTTCCGACCAAGGGTTCCCTGTTGTAAAACGAATATTTCCGTCGTCCAGCACAACACAGCGTTGTTGACTGTCTTTGATACACGTTATATAGTTAGCAGGCAGTATTAAATATCATAATGTACAGGTTGTGTCATAATCAACGACGAAAACTGGGACTGGTAAAAGTATAGGGAATGTGGGCACCGCAGTTGCTACATTTTAGCGGATAGCCTTGTAACAGTCTTGAAGGAGTAAATGGTTACGCATAATGCGACGTGCTAGTGTAAAGATGATTGAATTTAGAACTTCCGGCCCTAGGAGGGTAATTTCAATTGTTCCGTCCTTAGTTGTAAGTTCACGTATAGCAACCCTCCTGAAAAACAGTGCTTCTCCTTTCCAAATGGAAAGAAACAAGCAGCTAGGCGGAAAACTTAGATCACAGAACTGAAGAGGAATACAGCTGATGGTAAGCAATACATTCCTGCAAAAAATTCTCACGTTTCCAGTCGTCATTTCATCCGTGGTGCGCTCACAAGAAAATGTGACAGCTCAGGATATGTAATAAGGTTACACATGAAACCAAAATTATCACAGCTCGAGGTTACAATAGATGATACTATTGCGAGATACAAAAGAAGAAAAACATCACTAATTTTGGGACAGCACCAACAAGAACACTTTCATTTCTAGTCATAGTGATTTTTTTCCTTCCCTTAGGTGAATAATTTAAACAAAACACGGGAATAAAAATTTAAAAAATTCAAAGATCGGAATTTTAGTGGCTTTCTGTGGCGCATGCGATACATTCACTTTGTTATTAAGACAAAGGCACGGGACATTAGTAATGGCGACTTCAGCTGCTGACGTTTACCTGCAAGCGAAGGGACATTTTATTTCTAGGTGAAAAAAGCCACAAGGAGACAATACAATCCCGGGCTGTGAAACAACCATGGCTGTTACTCTTTAATGCACATACCTGGAAGAAAAACTGAACGTTATATATTGAAAATATTCACTGATGGCTACCTGCTCGTTATCTCTGCCATAAATAACAGCAGGAGAAGTAAACAGCTTCTTCTGAAGGAAAGACTGTGCCAGTTGATCTTAATCACCATTTGTCAGTGTTTTAATTTTGTGACTGGCAGTTATACGCAGCTTCCTCTCTTCAACCTATGCTCAACAGAATAGTCTGAAACGCAATGTCGTGTGTCTTGCTGGCTTCTAATTTTATTCGCGCATTATAGAATTTATGCACACCTTCTGGATCCATGCTGTTGACAACTAATGACGTAAGTCCAAACTTCACCGCGCGGGACTAGCCGAGCGGTCTCAGGCGCTGCACTCATGGACTGTGCGGCTGGTCCCGGCGGAGGTTCGAGTCCTCCCTCGGTCATGGGTGTGTGTGTTTGTCCTTAGGATAATTTAGGTTAAGTAGTGTGTAAGCTTAGGGACTGATGACCTTAGCAGTTAAGTCCCATAAGATTTCACACACGTTAGAACATTTTTTGAAGTCTAAACTTCAAATTACACATATTGCTTAACGTATACCATCTGTGAATGGCATAAATACACTGGCTTCCAGTAGCAGTACGGTAACGAATGAATGTGTTATATGATTGGACATATATTCTGTCTCACAACTGAGTTCGATATAACCCTAATTCCAATTTCACAATCTTCTCGTAAAATTTGAGAAAAGGCACACTCAAGCTCTTTAACCTTTTCAAGTACGCCTTGTTTATTTACAGACTGTTTGTCCGTTACTGCAAATTTAACAGCTTGAGGGTGCTTTTTGCCGCGAAACATTTCTTCAACTGTTTCGCTTTTGTAGTACACCTGCACCGAGAACAGGCTGGATTTTCCTACTATTACAAAACGGTTGTTGTGGAAAAAGCTTTTTCTCTATCAATGAAGCAACACAATGCAATAATACATGACGGAAAAAGTCGCAACACCAAGAAGGAGTTGTGCGACATACACGAAAGTTGGTAGGCGTGTTCCTCCACCTGAAAGATGATATTCATGTTTCGCACCAGTCGCATTTGAGTGGCGCTAGAAGCGCCACTGTGAGAAAGCAAATTAGGTTTGCTTCAAATACACGCTGTAACGGTCGCTAACGATGGTTATCTTTCAAATTGGACTGGTAAGATGATGTGAGTCAAGAATGCCTTTAAGGCGAAAAAGACGCCATTATTAACAACCCACTGAGTTTGAACGAGGTCGTATAATAGGGCTCCGATGAGATGGCTGTACCTTCTGCGATCATGGAGAAAGACTTGGCAGGAATGAAACCACTGTACATGATTGTTGGCAGTGGTGCTCACGAGACTGTAAGGTCGCAAGAACACGGGGCTCCGGACGGCCTCGTGGCACCACCGTGAGGGGAGACATCGTGTTCAGCCTATGGCTCTGACGGATCGTACTGCATCTGCAACAGCAGTGAGCAGCACCTGGCACCATAGTGACGAAAAGAATTATTATAAACCGGTTACTTCAAGGACAGCTCGGTACCAGACGCCCTGTCGCACGCATTCCACTGACTCCAAACCATAGCCACTTGCGATTTCAGCGGCGTCAAGCGAGAGCTCATTGAAGGGCAGAGTGGAAGTCTGTTGTGTTTTCTGACGAAAGCTGTCTCCGCCTGGGTGCCAGTGGTGCTCGTTTGTTGGACAGAAGGAGGCCAGTTGAGGCCCTGCAAACAACATGTCTTCGTGCGGGACACACTGGGCCTACACACGGAAATATGGTCTGGGGCGCGATTTCGCATGACAGCAGGAGCACTCTCATCATTATCCCACGCACCCTGACTGCATATCTGTACGTCAGTCTGGTGATGCGATCTGTCGAGCTGCCATTCATGAAAGGCATTCCAAGTGGGGTTTCCCAACAGGATAACGCTCGCTCACACACCGCTGTTGTATCCCAACTTGCTCTGCAGAGTGGCGACATGTCACCTTGGCCTGCTCGATCACCAGATCTGTGTCCAATCGAGCACATACGGAATATCATCGGGCGACAACTCCAGCGTCATCCACAGACGGCATTAACCGTCTCTACAGTGACCGACAAAGTGCATGGGCATGAAACTCCATCCCACAAACTGACATCCTGCACCTGTACAACATAATGCACGTACATTTCTACGCTTCCATTTTTTATTCTGGAGATTACACCGGTATTTCCCATTTGCAATGGTGTATCTCGCACTTCCGTTAACCTGTGATCTTGCAGTGTTAATCATTTAAATATGTTACTTAGACAAATGTATTCCCATAATTTCATTGCTCTACATTAATTAGTTTTGGGTATTGCGAGTTTTTTTCCGTCAGTGTATGTTTACAACGTTCCGACGGCCCTGCTTTACATTCACATCCACCTCGGATCACCTTTCCGCCGTTAACTTTGTACACTGTCCAGTTGTATGAATGTTACCACCTGTCAAAAGTCTAAATGACCACCTTTTGCGGCGCGGACCGTTGCGAGACGTGCAGGAAGAGAGTTGTTTAGGTTCTTGAAGGTACCCACAGGGATGTGGAGCCATGCCGACTCCAGTGTCGTGGCCAGCTGCACTAGGTTTTCTGTTGAGTATACATGACGCGAAAAGCCCGATCGAGGTGGTTCCACAGATTCTCGTCTGTGTTTAAATCCGGAGAGCTTGGTGGCCAGGGGAATATGGAAAACTCATCCTGGCGCTCTTCGAACCACATACACTGCACTGTCCTAATGGTAGACACCGTGCCGGGGGAAAAAAGTGGATGTATCCTTGTGTTTATCCATTGTGCCTTCCAGAATGACGAGATGGCCCAGTGAATGCCACGAAAACGTTCCCCAAATCATAAAACTTCCTCCTCCAGCCTGGGTGTTTGCTTTGAGACGTTTCACGCCGTACACACCAACGGCCACCTGTCCGATGACGCGTAAAACGTGATTTATCTGAAAACGCCACCTGTAGCCACTCAGTGGAAGTCCAATTGCAGTATTGGCGCGCAAATTCCAGCCTTCGTCGCCGATGAGCAGTCAGCGTGGGTGCGTAAAACAGGCGCCTGCTGCGGCAGCGTTCGCTGAACGGTGGTTGAGGAGACACTGTTGGTAGCCCCTTAGTTCATATGGGCGGTGGTCTAGTCGCCTATACACATCTCCACTGCCGTAGTTGACCCCTGTCATCTGTGACATGTGATGCACCTCAATATCCTTGGCGCCGGTTTTGGATGGCGCCATTTTGCCACACACGGTATATGTCAATCACGGCGGCCTGCGAACATTTTACAAGGTTTGCCATTTCGGAAATCCTTCCACCAATGGCCCTAAAGCCAATGATCATGCCCTTTCGGAGGTCAGATAAATTGCTCCGTTTCCGAATTACAACGACTGCACTGTTTTCGGCGTACCCCCGACACGCTCTATATGCCTTCCACTGCCAGTGGTGCCACCTGCCGTCTATGAGCGATAGTTGCACGTTGACGTCGAACATATGTGGTGGTCACATTAATGTGACTGGACCGTGTACATATTACATTCTCGTATTACTCAATTGCAATAAACATATTTATCCAACTTACTTTGATTTTACCCGCATAAGTATGCTGATTAACACTAGTTGCTCTTAAACACTACCCGAACACTGCCTCTCCCAATATTTCCTTAACTTCAAAAATATGGTTACTGTTTTGGTGGTGTGTGCCTTTTTTTATAGTAGTGGACATGAAACTCGACGAGACCCACTTTACATTCAGGAAGCAGACATAAATTAGGCTTGTAGTATCGGACGATATACCCACGACATGCAGTGGGATACAGCTGACCTCTCGGCGTATCATTCATAAAGTTTTCCTCTCGTGCTACCAGCGGCGTTCACAGTCACCAATGCTGCATTCGCACACTTGCTGTATAATAATAGAAACGAAAACATTCTAGTAAACATGGTTATGCTAAATGTGCCTCTTGGTGTTGTTGGATATAAAAAGAGCGTAATGCCGTTTCAAATAAAAAATTTAAAAGTAAAAACTTTTAATGCCTAGACCGCTATTTTCCCGTCACAACTGAAGTTCGATAAATAGTTTCGATTGCTATCTGCAACCATCTTCAGATCGTTCAAAATATGTAAAGTTGAAAACGTCACCGTGAGCAAGCCAGGTTGTAGCCAGTAAACAGTCACACAGGAAATTGTACAGTTGCCTGAGTAGAAGTTGCATCAAAAGCTCATTACCGTCAATAGTATAACAGGCATTATCGTGGGAGTAGTGTATGCAACTGTTCCAGAAACTGTCAGGTGTTTCGTAGCCTGGTTTGCACAACAATGATCCTGCATGGCGTATAACGTAGCCATCTTTATAAAACATGTATAAATTGGAGGATAATATGAGAAGGCAGCACGCCGCCAGTCTGACAAAACACTTCAAAACGAACTGACCATGTCAAGCTTCACTGAGTTTTGTGCCTATTGCCATTAATGCACAATTCTGGGAAATGCGCATGACGGATGTGACGAATTCGACAATGTTTGGACGATGCCTTAAGGCGTTTTTCTGAGACGTCCCTGCTTCAAAGTAACAGATTTTAATAATCAGCCATTGTAATCATCAGTATCCTCTTCTTCTTTTCCTTCTTCAGTTCTTGTTCCATTGTGACAGGGTCCGCTCATCTGCACGCATAGTTTGGTATGACACGGGGGGGTCATGTCCACCAACAGAAGTGCTCGTTAGAAGGGTTCTGAGCTACAGATGGGGCTGTGTCCATATAAACAAGCGTATAGTGGACCTCTTCCAATAAAAAGAAGAAACTAGAAGATTTAAAGAATTTCTACTATACATGCAAAAGGAGCGCAAAACGTTTTATAAAAGTGTCTGCCAGTGTTCAGCGACTGATGTAGCACACCCACCATTGTCTGCTTTGCTGCATCTTGCTTGTTGTTGTATTTCGGGTGCATTATGAGTAAATCTGAATGCTCATAAGACAACCTTTTACTGCTACAATGGATATGAATAATATAAATTTGCATAGCACACTCTTTCTGCTCCGAACAAAACATTAGCTCCACAATGAAGTTTCCACACTGCAGCGGAATGTGCGCTGATATGAAACTTCGTGGCAGATTAAAGCTGTGTACCGGCCCGAGACTCGAATTCGAACTCGAACTCGGCTAACCTTCTGACCGAACGCACTGAGCTACCGTGCCGGCATCATCTGAGCTGACCAAGCACGACTAATGCCCCGTCCCCACAGCTTCACTTCCGCCAGTACCTCGTCTCCTACCTTCCAAACTTCACAGAAGCTCTCCTACGGACCTTGCAGAACTAGCACTCCTGGAAGAAATGATACTGCGTAGACACGGCTTAGCCACAGCCTGGGGGTGGGGGGTTTCAATCTTGAAACATACCCCAGGCTGTGGCTCCGCAATATCCTTTCCTCCAAAGTGGTAGGTCTGTAAGGTCTGCAGGAGAGCTTCTGTGAAGTCTGTAAGGTAGGAGACAACGTACTGCCTGAAGTACAGCGGTGAGGACGGGTCGGGAGTCGTGCTTGGGTAGCTCAAATGGCGCTGCTTAGCTCTAGTTGACGCAGCAGTCGGCTTTCAGCCGTGATACCGTGCGGACGGGCTCGGCGCACCGGGCATCGCTTCGCAAGTGTTGTTGTTTACCCGCTAGCGCTCGGTTGCGTCATTGTATTGCCTTATAGTACCGGTACCGACCCGCCATGGCGTTCTCATATCGACAAGCTACAATCAAACTAACGTTCAACGCATCGTACACGAGACCGAAGAACCATGAAATTGGACGGTTTCTTCGAGACATCATGCACATAGAAGTGCAAGAACTGATAGGCATTCATTTGTCTATTGTATCCAGCACAGTGTACCTCAAACTGATTGACGAAGCGGCCTGCGACAGACTCCTCCAACGATCTGCAAACGGCTTTCGCTTCTGTAATGCAGACGGTAATGTGAGCGTAGTAGGAGTTGACCATGCTGGTCTGGGAGTGCGTACCGTGCGCATCTTTGGACTACTGTTGGAATTTCCTGCCAACCTTGTCTTTGATACGCTGCGGCCATATGGCATAGTTCTGAGCCACACAGAGGAGAAATGGAATACATTCGAAATGTACCCTGTCCTTAACGGGGTACGATAAGTGCACATAGAACTTAAGAAGCACGTTCCATCATATGTTTTCGTTGGCGGCTGCCGCGCAGTTGTTATATATGATGGACAACCGAGGACCTGCTCTGCCTGCGGCCAGGAGGGCCATGTTAGAACTGACAAGGGAACCTCCCCATCGCACCCTCCTCAGATTTAGTTATAAGTTGGCACAGTGGATAGGCCTTGAAAAACTGAACACAGATCAATCGAGAAAACAGGAAGAAGTTGTGTGGAACTATGAAAAAAAATAAGCAAAATATACAAACTGAGTAGTCCATGCGCAAGGTAAACAACATCAAGGACAGGTGTGAGTTCGGGAGCGCCGTGGTCGCGTGGTTAGCGTGAGCAGCCTGGAACGAGAGGTCCTTGGTTCAAGTCGTCCCTCGGGTGAGTAGTTTAATTTTTTATTTTCAGACAATCATCACCACACGTACTGTTTATCAACAAATGTAGGAAATAATCATACAAATGTTCGACAATCGTTCGATCCCTTAAGGGACTTCCTGATGCCTTACAGTTCGTAAAATATTCATTGACTTTGTTATCGAAGTCGCGAGCTATATTTGCTGGATTCATATTGCCCACGGAATGCATCTCACGTATTTAATGCACTCTCGTCCAAAGTAGCGAGCAGTCAACTGCCAGCCAGGGGGCCTCGTTAGCAGGAATACTCTGTCTTCCGTGCGCTGTAGTCGACCGACGTCATGTGTTTCGATGTTTGTTTAGGTTAGCGTCATCATACTACGGCGCAGTTACCTCGCATCGGACGGACGGACAGATAATAATTGTCTGAAAATAAAAAATTAAACTACTCACTCGAGGGAAGACTTGAAACAAGGACCTCTCGTTCCGCAGCTGCTCACACTAACCACGGGATCACGGCGCTCCTGAGCTCAGCCTGTCCGTGATGTTGCCTATCTTGCGCATGGACTACTCAGTTTGTATATTTTGCTAATTTTTTTCATAGTTCCACACAACTTCTTCCTGTCTTCTCGATTGATCTGTGTTCAGTTGTTCAAGGCCTATCCACTGTGCCAACTTATAACTAAATCTGAGGGGGGTGCGATTGGGATGTTCCCTTGTGAGTGTCTGCAGCGCCGCCTCGTTCAGGTGCCCCGCAATGAACTTCCCCAACGATACACGATGGCCTCTTTCCCACTACCGTATGTAGAGGCGGCACGACATGTGATGGATGATCAAAACCTGCTACCACCTCAAGCCGCTGCGAGCTCCGTTGGAGAGTCAGCGCCTACGACGACGACGACGACGACGACGACGACGCCACCGCAGCCAAACGGTGCAGAGGTTTATGCAGCCTCTGCCCACCGCAGCTTCTTGGGCACCCAGCCGCCGTCACTGTTGGGATCGGACACAGGGATTCCCGATGACCGAGATCGTGTCGAGCCCTGCCCTCCAGTGGATGTATTTGAGTTTCCCAAGTATCCCCGTAACACCTGCATGCTGGAAGAACCTATCAGTCACAAATCCAGCAGCCAGTCTCTGAATTGCTTCGATGTCAGGTACGGGGACAAGGGGGGTGCCAGCGCATTTTGTTAGTGCGGGTTGCCTACATCATCGGCAGGTACGCACTCAGGGGCAAACCTATTGTTCTGTTAAGTGCTTTTCCATGTCAACCTATTAAGTGTTTCTCCATGTCAACATATTGATCTCCTTTGATTGAAAGAACCTTTCCCTATTGTTCTGCAAAGTATTTTTCTATGTCGATGCACTTAACCTATTGTCGCCCACACCCCTTCCCAGACCCCTCCCCCTTCAGGAAGGGGATGGTGCAGCATTTTGTTACTGCAGGCATTTTGTACTCATGGGAAAACCTATCGTCCTGTTAAGTACTTTTCCATATCAACCTATTGTTCTGTTAAATGTTTTTCCATGTCAACCTATTGTTCTTTGATTGAAAGAGCCTTAACCTATTGTACTGCTGTGCTTTTGTATATGGCTGTTCTTAACCCATTGTCCACCACACACACTCCCACTCCCCTCCCCCACAGGAAGGGGATGGTGGCGTATTTTGTTAGGGTGGGTTACCTACATCAGGAGCAGGAATGCACTCATGGGCCAACCCATTGTTCAGTTAAGTGCTTTTCCATTTCAACCTATTGTTCTCTTAAGTGCTTTTTCATGTCAACCAATTGTTCTCCTTTGATTGAAGGTCCTTAGCCTACTGTTCTGTTAAGTCATTTTCTATGTTGCTGCACTTAACCTATTGTTCCCCCCACCCCCTCCCCATCCCCCCAACCCCTCCCCACCCTCGCTGCTTCAGGTACACTTTCAGGTCTTAGTTTTTGGAAAAGGGTCCCCTCTCACTCCAATCAATTTGGTTGACTACTTAATTAAATTTATCAGTTAGTTAACATCTCTGGTGGGAAAGTGCCATGCCATCCTGGCGGGAAGTTCAGATTCCATCAGGACAATGCAACCTCTACTAACCTAAGAAAATGGCGAGAAAAAAGGGCACCTCTACTAACCAAAGTCATCTGACCGCCACCTCTTCCTAGGAATTGGCGGGAAAAAGGCTCAGTTGAGCGATCATTTGAAGGGTATTCGATTGTAGTGTATGGAATATTGTTTACACAATTTAGACATTGTGTGGAATATTGTTTATTCAAACAATTTAGGTAATTCAAGGCACTGTATGGAATATAAAGAAATTCATGGAGAGGAAGGATCCCGTAACAGGAAACTCAAGGGTATATTGTTTATTTTAAAAAAAATCTGTTTGTGGGGGTTGGATTGTCTCTTGCTCATCATTCCCTGCTCTCTGGAAACACGTGGTCTTGTAATATATAATTACATGGAGCAAACATGATGCATAACCTAATGTTTGGCACTGTACTCTGGATGTCTTAACCTAATGTTTGGGCCTTTGTCGGCACTTAACCTATTGTTCTGTTAAGTGGGTTCCTATGTCACCACCATTTCCTTAAAATACTCTACCGACATTAATACCAAATTAAGTAATTAGGTATGCACTCCCACCATTTTCTGGTACACTTTTCGAATTTCACATGCTTTTGAACGCCATTTCTGGTGCATTCATCTTTGCCACACACCCCCTTAAACTTTTGTACTGCGTTTTGTTTAAACATTATGCAAATTAACCTAGTGTTATGCACATAAACTGCTGTTCTGCTCCATGTCACCCACACACAGTCTATCCCATGAACTACTGTACTGCTAACCACATTGATATAAAAATTTGTGCAAATTAATTAAATCAGTATTCTTCACATGTATGGGGTAGTCTTTCTTAATTCGCAGCATCCTGTTGGTCAGTGAAATCGATGGAATATAGTTTAAACAAGAGATTGCTAATAAAAATCACATCATGCCACTCGAAGCCCGACGCCGTCACCGCCGCAGCCGCCGCCGCCGCGAGCCACCGCCAGATGCTAGCCAGCACGAGTCATCGCTCTCACTCTGCTGCAGATGAAAGTTGGGTCTATTTTCGTGTATACAGTTAGAATTCTTCGAGTGTTATACTGATGTCACAGAAATCCAAGGCGCGCTCACGTCGGTCTTATACGCGAGACACCTCTTGGCATCACGTCTCTTTACTGTTGTTGACAGAGTAGCACAGGGAGCATTGATCCTTGCGCGACATGAGAGATGAGTCTAACCCTGAATAACTGCCCAGCGTGACTAATGCAACACAATGAAGTGCGCGCACGTAGCTACAAACCTTAGGAAGTGCGTCTAACAAGGTTCTCAATCTTATACTGATGTCACATGACTGTGTAAAAATAAGAACCGAGCTGACTTCGCGGAATTTGTATAGTGTCCCGCAAATAGTTAACGCTCGCTTTCTTGATGTCTCAGCTTGCATGCACGAAAGTTCTTGCCCTAACAGAACCTGTTTTCGAAAATAAAGCAGAATAATGTCGAATGCAGTCTTCCTCGCGCATCTAACGTGCTACCCATTCCATCACGTGCTACCCTTCCTGCTTTCAACACACACAAACGTTCCCTCCGCTATTTAGAGGCTCCTATATCCCAGCTCAAAGGGTGTGAATGAATCGAGCATTATTATTGGCCCTTATCGAATTGCACTGGCAATTAAATCTTACAAACTACTATACATTTCGTCAAATATGGAAAGACTCTTACTCATTTACACTGCTCTCCTACCGAGGACAGGAGCTTCAATATTAGTGTGCGAAACCGATCTCCAACCCAACAATATATCACCGCATACTGTGTCGATGTAGTAAACATGTAATTCGTATCATACGCCAAACAAAATCATCCCTTTTACATCAATTGTACATATACTGCGAAGATGGACAATACCGTATATACTCGTCACAGCAACAGATATTTTCCTGCAGCCGACGATCCCAAGTCATCCACCAGCAGCGCGCGACCAGAGTACCCTCAGCAGACCGAAGTCGCTCTCAGAACTGTTCTACAAATTCGGGCACGTTTTCCCTTGGCGCAAACACGTTACTGTTTCTGCTCCGAACCTGTTTCCTTGCTTGCTCGCTTTTCTACACACATCTCCAGGCTCGGGGATTACAAGAACACATGTATTTTTGCATGGATCGCCATAATATTATACCATTTTCTCGGTACTTCTCGATATCAAGCACTAGGCAGCATCCTACTGATCACTCACGCAACATAATTCCGAAGATATAGACTGGGAATTACTTCTATACAAAAGCGAAACTTTAACTAGGTGGGGCATGCAATAAACCACTGACCAAATAGAAACGTGTCACGTCTGCGAAGACGTTTACTCAGCAACACGAAACCAATAGAGGAAACAGATAATTCCGCTCTCGAATACCAATGATGGTGATGTAGTAGATCCCAAATCACTCCTATAAATTACAAGGTCTACTAAAGTTTTTCATATGTCTAGGGAACTGCCAAACGTGTCTTCCACACACTAGATGCATACACCACAATAGATCTTCCCACAACTAAATAAAGGCCCGAAGTGTGCAGAAACAGTCAGCCGAACAATTTACAGAGGAGGGAATAACGATCCAGCGCAAACACACCTCCATATTCAATCTTCTCAAATTTCCACGCAATCACTAAAGCTATCCAACACATACTAAGTATTAGTTCGCTATTCGGTCGTGTAGAGGACAACATGGTTAATTCATCTTGATTCATACACAACAGGCATCTCCAGTCTGAGAGCTGCCACCGTTAATGGGAAACGTGAATCCACCCCATCAGGTAGAATGTTTATCCTAAGAAATAGGTCACATATATATTTAATCCCTGTACTTACAACTAAATGTTACAATCGCTGTCTCTGTTGAACGACATTCGACAATCTGCGAAGTATTGGAAATACACTCTGTTGACAACTGTGGCTCTGGAAATAGAAATATCAGCACCGTTCTTATGACCTGACATACTCTTCCCATACTATCACAGTACTCCACATCAGATCCATACATTCCTTACGGCAGGACATAGTCATTTCCTTTGCCCACGTCGGAACACAAACACATACTTTATAAGCCTGATGCTCAAGGTGAAAATATCACACAGCCCCTGCTACTAAGTATAACACTTCGTCAATAACTGATTGCTGGCGATACGAAATAATACTGAGACAAAACCAACCATGGGTGGACATGTCTCCAAAGTTTTTCTTGCGTCTCGTAGAAAGAGAGACGTAATCGGCCAAATGTTAAAAAAACTCGATCCTAACAGCTGCTGTATGTTCCTGTCACAAGCGGTAATGGTTCTACAGGTGCACACAAGTATCCACATTAAAAGCTATACTGGCTTTATAAATCGAAGTACGACTTTTCCTCTGAATAAGGTGGTTTTCCTATCCGGACAAATACCGAGACGGTGATCGCTTGAGTGTATATCATCAGACCAGCAGCGCACTCACACGTAGCCCACGACGCAACCTCGTGATAAAATCACTGAATTTTGAAAGTTGTTCGGCTAAGGAATGTGGTACAGTTCAAATGGTTCAAATGGCTCTGAGCACTATGGGACTTAATTTCTGAGGTCATCAGTCCCCTAGAACTTAGAACTAATTAAACCTAACTAACCTAAGAACATCACACACATCCATGCCCGAGGCAGGATTCGAAGCTGCGACCGTAGCGGTCGCGCGGTTCCAGACTGTAGCGCCTAGAACCGCTCGGCCACCCGGGCCGTCCGAATGTGGTATGAAATAGGTATTTGCGACGCCCTCACGCCGCTAGATATTTATCTAGTATGTTTAACGTATTCTGTCTCGCCGCTAGATATTTATCCAGTATGTTTAACGTATTGTCTCGATACCATGTCAGAGGCTCTGCTATATAGCCACTGAGTTATAAGCGATGACTGATTCAGAACGATCACAAACAGTAGTAAATCGTGTGCTTATTGTTGTCGTAAGAAATGTACACTAGCTTCTCAGATCTCTAGTGTTGCGCTATCCGCTATAAATGATGTCCATGATTTGGAAACACGTCTTTACATTCAAGTACATACCTGCGTTAGATCATATTGACAATTCCTTTAATGATTACAACTACTACTCATGCATATTTATGGCACTCCCATATTTCGAAACGAGTCAGCTTTCCCGAACCTAGCTGCTACAGAAAATTCTAACGTGGTTTTAGTAACCCCCTACGCATCTTTCAACTGCACCCATTTCTACAGCTTTCTGCATGTGATCAGTCCAATTTAGGCCAGAACTGAGCAGAACTCGGAGAAAGACATATCCATCACCTTCTGCAACTCGTGTAGAAACAGAATGACCTGAGTTAGTGCAACAGGAACGAGTTTGCACCATTTGGTGGAAATGCGCGCAGTGTGGTATGTCTCCAAACTAGATACAGATAGTACAGTCCGAAACTGATCCGCAATCATTCAAATCAATCAGCCCAAAATGCTATCATCATTATTCTCAACTCCCCAACAGAGAAAAATTACGAACTATAAAAGCTCCACTAACTTTATCCGATAAAGAAGTCACCTAGGCACCGATGCTGGCGCAATGACGCATAGCTGCGGTGTGGTCGTGCGCGGAGATGGAGAATTCGCAATGCTTCCCAGAATAAGTGGTTCAAATGGCTCTGAGCACTATGGGACTTAACGTCTGAATTCATCAGTCCCCTAGAACTTAGAACTACTTAAACCTAACTAACCTAAGGACATTACACACATCCATGCCAGAGGCAGGATTCGAACTTGCAACCGCAGCGGTCGCGCGGTCCCAGACTGTAGCGCCTAGAACCGCTCAACCACCTCGGTCGGCCTTCCCAGAATAGCGCAGTGTGCAGCCCTCCAAGCATTCCTAACGGTATACCCCATCCCTCACCGAATTTACACCTCAAACTGCTGCTGTTACTGCTGCCTGTGTGGCACAATCCTATTAAATATACAGGCACTGCAGAGGCCACTTTGAAGTTTGATCACCTATACTCTAGGCGAATGATCCTATCTCACAGACTATACTAAGTCGCAAAAGACGCTTCCTCTGGTCCTGTTTAGTTGTTTCGAACACTGTTTTCTAACACGCTTTTGTACAATGCCAAACATTTTCTTTTTCTGCCATGACTTCGAGACCTTTGTCAGGTTCTAAACTGACATTAAGATGTTCTGATCCACGGCCTCACGCAGAAAACTAGACATCGCACGGTGTAAATCATGATGTTACAATGGCTACCATAACACACCACACACTAGACGGTTTTAAGTAAAATACAGTTATAACATAAGGAAACTAGATGAGCTTGGCTGCGTTGTGGAGAGTTTGCAAATTGATATCCGAAAGTGATTGACGACTTCTACATTTAAACTCATCTGTCACAGTGACGGAATACATGATGGCTCTGCAGTCCCTTTCGACTTATTCCTCACATTGCACTCATGTAGTTGATCACTGTTTCGGTGCTAGCAACCCCCAGAAGGTGTCAACCATCTACAAAACTCATTTCCCATCTCAAACATGCGCTGTCAGTCAATCATTATGAGAAAACCAACAACCAACAGCACACCAGTGCACGGATGGGATGGAAAAGAGACCGCCGATGTACTGTAATAAGAAGCATCACAGTTGATATCGAGAAAAATTTTAGCAATTTTACTGCAGTTTCAACACCAGCCAATGATATGACAGCAAGTTTCCCCAATTTCAGTATCATAACTAAACCGCCCATTCTATACTTTGCGAGCATCATTGCGAATGCAGATAGATGACTGCGCAGTACGTCCATTCCGTGCTAATTCTCGTACACATAAATCATTAAAGTATACCAGACAGCGCTCTACACATTTCTAACACCTCGAGAACAGTGCTTAATTTACGATCTATCTCTCTGGGTATGAGAGTCACAGAGCATTCCTGCCGTCTTAAGGTAAAATTAGAGAGTGAAAGACCCTCCTCACACTGTCACTGACCAACCCGACCAACAGCACCGTTACCGAATTAATTTGCAACCGTTCAGAAGTATTCCTTGTCCTCACCCATCAAAGTGCACGAGATGTCTCAAGATGCACCCATGTCGTGGAGTTTTGCACTCCTTATCGATGTATAGTAATAGATTTCAAAGTGTTTTAAGGAAGCAGTTTTTTTCGTTTTACGGTTCGATAACATAGTTTATCGTAGAGAAACCGGGAAGAAGGATGTATGTCCTGTGCTTGAAATGTATTTCTTCCATTGGAATATTAACAGTGCTACACAACAGTGTCTATTCCATCCCATCCATGCACTGCCGGGCTGTTGGTTTTCTCATAATGATTGACTGACAGCGCTTGTTTGAGTTGGGGAATGAGTCTTGTGGATGGGTGACACTTTCTGGGGGTTGCTAGCACCGAAACAGTGACCGCGTACATGAGTGCAATATGAGGAATCAGTCTAAAGGGAATGCGGAACCATCATCTATTCCGTCACTGTGACAGATGACTTTAAATGCAGAGGTCGTCAGTTACTTTCGACAACAGTTTGGAAACTCTACACAACGTAGCCAAACTCTTCTAGTTTCCTTACGTTGTAACTGTCTTTTATTTAAAGTCGTCCACTATGTGGCATGTTATGGTAGCCGTTGTAGCAACATCATTTATACTGTGCGATGTCTAGTTTTTGCGAGAGGCCCTGGAACAGAACGTCTTATTGTCAGTTTAGAACCTGACAAAGCTCTCGAAGTCATGGCAGAAAAAGAAAATGTTTGGCATTGTACAAAAGCGTGTTAGAAAACAGTGTTCGAAACAACTAAATAGGACCAGAGGAAGCGTCTTTTGCGACTTACAAGGGGAGGCCGCCAATTGTGAAATTCAGATTCGATTCATACTGCGCATAATAAAAGCCCATGGCCAGAGGTGTAATGTGGCAAAGCACCAAGATGCACTTCTCAGCCGTTGTCGAGAAAATCGACAGTTAAAAGAAACCGTTTCGGTGAAATACTCTCTCGAATAATAATTTTCTACAGTGTCGTGGCGCAGCGGTAAGCGCCCGGGTTCGTAATCCGAAGGTCGCCGGATCGAATCTCGCGCCATGCAATTTTTTTTATTATTAGTTTTTTGTAATTCAAACATTAATGCTTATGCATGTTGGTGAAGGCGGATCGCTCTCCAATTGTACCGCCTCCATTTTTCCGTTTGTTTAACAGGGTGTACCAAAGCTCTCACGTCCGCACTGATTTTCGACGATGTTATAAGTTGCGCTAGGGACCGCATCTACCTTCTTTCGAAGTTAGCAGGCAACTACGCTGTTATGCGGAGGCTCGTTTCGGCCCATTCAACATCTGTCCTTCAAGTGTAACGAGCGAGTAACGGAGTTTATATTTCATACCTGCCACAGCAAATTTGTGTTCGTGGGGTTTCTATTCTAATTCGAACGTTTGACTTACGCTATACGTATTCGTTTCGGAATATCGTTTCTACGTCTTCCGGTAACTATACGTGGTTAACATTATGAAGACAATTAATAACATTTCTGAAATACAACTTTGTTTGCGGAAAATATAATGATGTTCGAAGTCGCCAGTTTTTCCACGACAAACGACCTGTGCTTGAATGGAAAGACGTGATTCCAAATCATGGGCGTCATTTGTAGAGGATAGCGTAACACTAGAGATCTGAGAAGCTAGTGTACATGTCTTACGACCTCAATAAGCATACGATTTACTACTGGTTTTGATCCTTGTCAATCATTCATCGCCTATTACTCTGTGGATATATAGCAGAACCTCTGACATGGTATCGAGGCAGAATACGTTACACATACTGGATAAAGATCTAGCGGCGTGAGTGAGTCTCAAATACCTATTTCATACCACGTTCCTTAGCCGAATAACTTTCAAAATTCAGTGATTTTATGACGAGGTTGCGTCGTGGGCTACGTGTGAGTGCGCTGCTGGTCTGATGATATACACTCAAGCGATCACCGTCTCGGTATTTGTCCGGATAGAAAAACCACCTTATTCAGAGGAAACGTCGTACCTCGATTTATAAAGCCAGTATAGCTTTTAACGTGGATACTTGAGTGCACCTGTAGAACCATGACCGCTTGTGACAGTAACATACAGTAGCTGTTGGGATCGAGTTTTTTTAACATCTGGCCGATTACGTCTCTCTTTCTAGGTCACGCAAGAAAAACTTTGGAGACATGTCTACCCATGGTTGATTTTCTCTCAGTATTATTTCGTATCGCCAGCGATCAGTTACTGATGAAGTGTTATACTTAGTAGTAGGGGCTGTGTGATATGTTCACACTGAGCATCAGGCTTTTAATATATGTGTTTGTGTTCTGACATGGGCAAAGGAAATGACTATGTCCAGTCGTAAGAATGTATGGATCTGACGTGGGGTAATGTGATAGTATGGGAAGATTGTCAAGTCATAAGAACGGTGCTGATATTTCTATTTCCAGAGCCACAGCCGTCAACAGAGTGTATTTCCAACACTTCGCAGATTGTCGAATGTCGTTCAACAGAGACCACGATTCTAACATTTATTTGTAAGTACAGGGATTAAATATATATGTGACCTATTTCTTAGGATTAACATTCTACCTATGTGTATTCGGCCCGCAGCGCCGGTGACCTGTGTGGGGCTGATTCACTTTTCCCATTAGGGTGGGGAAAACACGTTTGGCAGTTCTCTAGACAGGAGAAATACTTTAGTTGACCTTGTAAATTATAGGTGTGATTTGGAGTCTATTAGATCACCGACATAGGTATTCCAGAGTGGACATATCTGTTTCCTCTATTGGTTTCGTGTTGCTGAGTAAATGTCTTCGCAGACGTGACACGTTTCTAGTTAGTCAGTGGTTTACTGCATGCCCCACCTAGTTAAAGTTTCGCTTTTGTATAAAAGTAATTCCCAGTCTATATCTTCGGAATTATGTTGCGTGAGTGATCGGTAGGATGCTGCCTAGTGCTTGATATCGAGAAGTACCGAGAAAATGGTATAATATTATGGCGATCCATGCAAAAATACATGTGTTCTTGTAATCCCCGAGCCTGGAGATGTGTGTAGAAAAGCGAGCAAGCAAGGAAACAGGTTCGGAGCAGAAACAGTAACGTGTTTGCGCCAAGGGAAAACGAGCCCGAATTTGTAGAACAGTTCTGAGAGCGACTTCGGTCTGCTGAGGGTACTCTGGACATGCGTTGGCGGTGGATGACTTGGGATCGTCGTCTGCGGGAAAATATCTAGTGCCGTGAGGAGTATATACGGTATAGTCCGCCTTCGCCGTATATGTACAAATGATGTAAAAGGGATGATTTCGTTTGGTTCAAAATAGTTCAAATGGCTCTGAGCAGTATGGGACTTAACATCTGAGGTCATCAGTCCCCTAGAACTTAGAACTACTTAAACCCATCTAACCCAAGGACATCACACACATCTATGCCCGAGACAGGATTGGAACCTGCGACTGTGGCAGTTGCGCGGTTCCAGACTGTAGCGCCTAGAACCGCTCGGCCACCCCGGCTGGCGATTAGCCGGCCGCGGTGGCCGTGCGGTTCTAGGCGCTCCAGTCCGGAGCCACGCTGCTGCTACGGTCGCAGGTTCGAGTCCTGCCTCGTGCATGGGTGTGTGTGATGTCCTTAGGTTAGGTAGGTTTAAGTAGTTCTAAGTTCTAGGGGACTAATGACCACAGCAGTGGAGTCCCATAGTGCTCAGAGCCATTTGAACCATTTGAACCACCCCGGCTGGCATTTCTTTGGGCATAGGATACAAATTGTTTGTTTTCCACATTGACTCGGTATGCAGTGATATTTTGCTGGGTTGGAGATCGGTTTTGCACACTAATATTCAAGCTCCTGTCCTCGGTAGGAGAGCAGTGTAAATGAGTAAGTCTTTCCGTATTTGACGATATGTATGGTAGTTTGTAAGAAATTAATTGCCAGTGCAATATGGCGATCTGTGTAAAATAACCGCTGAAAGTCTCGTCTGCAGAAGGAAAAGAGGCAGACGGTGCTTCGATACCAGCCGCAACAGTAGTTCGGCGGGTAAATTCGATAAGGGCCAATAATAATGCTCGATTCATTCACACCCTTTGAGACTCTAAATAGCGGATGGAACGTTTGTGTGTGTTGAAAGCAGGAAGGATAGCACGTGATGGACTGGGTAGCACGTTAGATGCGCGAGGAAGACTGCATTCGACGTTATTCTGCTTTATTTTCGAAAACAGGTTCTGTTAGGGCAAGAATTTTCGTGCATACAAGCTGAGACATCAAGAAAGCGAGCATTAACTATTTCTGGGTCATTATACAATTTCCGCGAGGTCGACTCGGTTCTTATTTTTACACAGTCATGTGACATCAGTATAAGATTGAGTACCTAGTTAGACGCACTTGCTAAGGTTTGTAGCTACGCGCGCGCACTTCATTGTGTTGCGTCAGTCGGGCTGAGCAGTTATTCAGGGCTAGACACATCTCTCATGTCGCGCAAAGACCAATGCGCCCTGTGCTACTCTGTCAACAATAGTAAAGACATGTGCTGCCCAGAGGTGTCTCGCGTATAAGACCGCAGTGAGCGCGCTTTGGAGTTATATGACATCAGTATAACACTCAAAGAATTCTAACCGTATACACGAAAATAGACCCAACTTTCACCTGGAGCAGTGTGAGAACGAAGACTCGTGCTGGCTTTCGTCCACCGGTGGCTCGCGGCGGCGGCGGCTGCGGTGGCTGCGGCGGGGGCGGCAGCGGCGTCGAGTGGCGGGATGGATTTTTTATTAGCAATCTTTTGTTTAAACTATATTCCATCGATTTTACTGCCAAATAGGATGCTCCGAATTAAGAAAAACTACCCCATACATGTGAAGAATACCGATTTGATTAATTTGCATAACTTTTTTATATCAATGTGGTGTTAGCCGTATAGTAGTTCATGGGAGGGATTGTGTGAGTGGGTGACATGGAGCAGAACAGCAGTTTAAGCGCATAACACTAGGTTAATTTGCATAATGTTTGCAAAACGTAGTACAAAATTTTAAGGGGGTGTGTGGCAAAGAAGAATGCGAAAGAAATGGTGTTCAAAGCCATCTGAAATTCGAAAAGTGTACCAGAAAATGGTGGGAGGACATAACTAATTACTTAATTTGGTATTAATGGCGTTTTAATATTCTAATTAAAAATGAGTGACACAGCAAACCACTTAACAGAATAAGAGGTTAAGTGCTGACAAAGGCCCAAACATTAGGTTAAGACATCCTGAGTACAGTGCCAAACATTAGGTTATGCATCATGTTTGCTCCATGTAATTACTTCTTACAAGACTTACATATTTAAAGACAGCAGGGAATGATGAGCAAGAGAAAATCCAACCACCACAGACTGATTTTTTTTTAAAATAAACGATATGCCCTTGAATCTCCTGTTATGGGATCCTTCCTCTCCATCAAATTCTATATGTTCCATACAGTGCCTTGAATCCACTAAATTGTTTAAATAAACAATATTCCACACAATGTCTAAATTGTTTAAACAGTATTCCATACACTACAATGGAAAACCCTTAAAATAATAGATCAACTGAGCCTTTTTCCCCGCCAATTCCTAGGAAGGGGTGGCGGTCAGATGACTTAGGTTAGTGGAGGTGTCCTTTTTTCTCGCCATTTTCTTAGGTTAGTAGAGGTTGCACTGTCCTGATGGAATTTGAACTTCCTGCCAGGGCGGCATGGCACTTTCCCACCAGAGATGTTAACTAATTGATCAATTTAATTAAATAGTCAATCTAAATGATAGGAGTGACAGGGTGCCTATTCCAACAACTCAGACCTGAAAGTGTACCTGCAGCAGTGAGGGTGGTTAGGTGGTGGTAGGATGGGGAGGGGTGGGGTGAACAATAGGTTAAGTGCAGCAATATGGAAAACCATTTTACAGAACAATAGGCCAAGGTCCATCAATCAAAGGAGAACAATAGGTTGACATGGAAAAGCAGTTAACATAGCAATGGGTTTGCCCATGAGTGCATACCTGCCCATGATGTAGGCAACCCACACTAACAAAATGCACCACCATCCTCTCCCTGAGGGCGGAGGGGAGTGCGAGGGGGTGTGGGGGACAATAGGTTAAGTGCAGCGACATGGAAAAGCAATTATCAGAACAATAGGTTAAGTACCTGTCAATCAAAGGAGAAGCATAGGTTGACATGGAAAAGCACTTAACAGAACAATAGGTTTGCCATTGAGTGCATACCTGTTACTGATGTAGGCAACCCGCACTAACAAAATGCACTGGCACCCCTCTTGTCCCCCTACTGATGTCTTCCTATAATCTGACATGGTACGCATCCCAAACACTAACAGTACTCAAAAATAGGTCGCACTGACGTTCTCTATGTGGTCTCCTATACAGACAAAGCACACATTCCCAAAATTCTCTGATAAACCGGAATTGACCATTCGCCTTCGCTATCACAAGCGAACATGCTTGTTCCATTTCATATTGTTTTGCAACGTTAAGTCCACATATTTAGACGATGTGACTGTGTCAAGCAGGATGCTACTCTACTAATGCTGTATCCGAATATTATGGGTTTGTATTTCCTGCTCATCCACATTAACATGCATTTTTCTACATTTAGAGCTGTCTGCCATTTGTCACGCCACCCATAAATTTTGCCTAAATCATCGTATATCTTCCTACAGTCACCCAACAACTTCAACACCTTCCGTTACACATCAGCATCAGTAGCAAACCATCTCAGATTGCTGTCCACCCTGTCCGCCATATCATTTATGTATATTGTATTGTATTGTATGAAAGTGGGGACCTGGAAACAACAGAGAGGCTTCGTCCCCGCTGTAGCCCTCAGTAGTTCACACCCTACAACAGGCTACAGCAGTCCACTCACCCCACCACCGCCCCACACCGAACCCAGGGTTATTGTGCGGTTCAGCACCCGGTGGATCCCCCTGGGAACGTCTCACACCAGACGAGTGTAACCCCAATGTTTGCGTGGTAGAGTAATTATGGTGTACGCGTACGTGGAGGTAGTGTTTGTGTAGCAATCGCCGACATATTGTAACTGAGGCGGAGTAAGGTAAACCGTCCCGCATTCGCCGAGGCAGATGGAAAACCCTCTTAAAAACCATCCACAGTCTAGCCTGCACACCGGACCTCGACACTAATCCACGGGGCGCATTCGTGGCGGGAACCGGCACTCCTTCCCGCCCGGAAAGCAGTGCGTTTGGCCGCACGGTTAACCGGGCGGGCATTTATGTATGTACAAAACAATAGCGATCATGTCAGACTTCCCTAGAGCACTCTTGACGAAACCTTTGTCTCTGACGATAACTCGCCGTCGAGCAACACATACTCGGTTCCATTAATTAAGAAAACTTCGAGCCAATCACATACCTGAGAACCTACTGCAGACACTCGTACCTTCTTTAACAGTCCGCAGAGCGGCACCCCATCAAATGCGTAACCAGATGAAGCATCGCAGAGCGTCAGGGTCGCGCGGGAAGCAGTTCAGCTCAGCGCAGCTGCAGAGAAAGTGTGCGCTGAAGGAGTATGCGCAGACATCCGGAATTCAACGCACGGTCGAGACACCGAAGCGCTATTTTTTTTGGATGACTGCGTCGGCCATAGAGTTCTGAAATTTACTTATAGTATGTTAAAATCCATTTCGTGTGTTCAAGTGTATTAGTGGTAACGTAATGTTGCTCAGAAGCGGTAAAATAAGTCAAACAATTGGTATGAGTAACCTAAGTGAAAGTTTACAGCAAAATATGGCTCAGGAAAACGTAGGTTTATCAGAGAATGGTGATACGTATTTGCTTACAAAATCTAAGGAAGGACCGGCAATTACACTCCTGGAAATTGAAATAAGAACACCGTGAATTCATTGTCCCAGGAAGGGGAAACTTTATTGACACATTCCTGGGGTCAGATACATCACATGATCACACTGACAGAACCACAGGCACATAGACACAGGCAACAGAGCATGCACAATGTCGGCACTAGTACAGTGTATATCCACCTTTCGCAGCAATGCAGGCTGCTATTCTCCCATGGAGACGATCGTAGAGATGCTGGATGTAGTCCTGTGGAACGGCTTGCCATGCCATTTCCACCTGGCGCCTCAGTTGGACCAGCGTTCGTGCTGGACGTGCAGACCGCGTGAGACGACGCTTCATCCAGTCCCAAACATGCTCAATGGGGGACAGATCCGGAGATCTTGCTGGCCAGGGTAGTTGACTTACACCTTCTAGAGCACGTTGGGTGGCACGGGATGCATGCGGACGTGCATTGTCCTGTTGGAACAGCAAGTTCCCTTGCCGGTCTAGGAATGGTACAACGATGGGTTCGATGACGGTTTGGATGTACCGTGCACTATTCAGTGTCCCCTCGACGATCACCAGTGGTGTACGGCCAGTGTAGGAGATCGCTCCCCACACCATGATGCCGGGTGTTTGCCCTGTGTGCCTCGGTCGTATGCAGTCCTGATTGTGGCGCTCACCTGCACGGCGCCAAACACGCATACGACCATCATTGGCACCAAGGCAGAAGCGACTCTCATCGCTGAAGACGACACGTCTCCATTCGTCCCTCCATTCACGCCTGTCGCGACACCACTGGAGGCGGGCTGCACGATGTTGGGGCGTGAGCGGAAGACGGCCTAACGGTGTGCGGGACCGTAGCCCAGCTTCATGGAGACGGTTGCGAATGGTCCTCGCCGATACCCCAGGAGCAACAGTGTCGCTAATTTGCTGGGAAGTGGCGGTGCGGTCCCCTACGGCACTGCGTGGGATCCTACGGTCTTGGCGTGCATCCGTGCGTCGCTGCGGTCCGGTCCCAGGTCGACGGGCACGTGCACCTTCCGCCGACCACTGGCGACAACATCGATGTACTGTGGAGACCTCACGCCCCACGTGTTGAGCAATTCGGCGGTACGTCCACCCGGCCTCCCGCATGCCCACTATACGCCCTCGCTCAAATTCCGTCAACTGCACATACGGTTCACGTCCACGCTGTCGCGGCATGCTACCAGTGTTAAAGACTGCGATGGAGCTCCGTATGCCACGGCAAACTGGCTGACACTGACGGCGGCGGTGCACAAATGCTGCGCAGCTAGCGCCATTCGACGGCCAACACCGCGGTTCCTGGTGTGTCCGCTGTGCCGTGCGTGTGATCATTGCTTGTACAGCACTCTCGCAGTGTCCAGAGCAAGTATGGTGGGTCTGACACACCGGTGTCAATGTGTTCTTTTTTCCATTTCCAGGAGTGTAGAATAAGCGATACAGTAGGAAACAAGGAGCAGAAAATGCCATTAGGGACTTACGAATCAACAGAAAACATGGTTGATACAAACACTCATGCAGTTTTTATTGAGTGTATGAACACAGGAGATGAAACTAATAAGAAGAAAAACATATAATTTAATATGCCAGGGCCGTGAAGAGTGGCCGCGCGGTTAGATCCATTACTTCAGCAGTTTGGTCCCTTAGGAATTCACGCACATTTGAACATCTGAATATGCAGGAAATATTTTCAGTTTTGACGAATACACTAGGTACAGCTAACAAGGGAAACTCCCCATCGCACCCCTCTCAGATTTAGTGGCCAGTTGGCCCTCTGGATAGCCCGTCAAAAACTGAACACAGATCAAGCATGACAGGAAGGCGTAATGAACTGTGGAAAAAAGAAACAAAATACTAACAGAACGAACTAAGCTTGATAAGTGCAATATAGAGGAGAGTTACAAGCGTCGAGTCGTGGATGTGTGGTCGCGGTGTTAGACTGCGACAGAGCAGATCTGGGTTCAAATCTCTCTGGATCCAATTTGTTTTTCCCCACAAAACTACGAAATTTCCGTTCGGTCATTGACGTGTCTGTTTGCTGTATTCAGATTTGTGTATGTGTTGGCGTACTGTCAGTTTGCAACAGCATCGTGTAATGAAGAGACCTCCAGAAGTACGTACCTCCTATTTGTTCTACACAGCTGCCACGTGTTCTGCCTCTTGCGTTCGGTTTTGGAAGTTTCGACTTTTGAACTCCTGCTTTGGAACATAGTTCACACCTCTTTATTTGTTGTTTTATTTTATGTGAGAGGTCTATGCAGCATTTCGCTTGCTCCCACTATTCATCACGGCATATGAGTCATGTGGCAAGAATATATTACCATCACAAGTAAATGTGATTAATAGTGAGAGCAGGCAAGATGCCGCATAGTTCTCTCACAGAAAGAAAACATTAAGTAAACGGTTGTAAACTATGTTACAACAAAGCAATTCAAGAGTCAAAACTTCCAAAACGGAACGCAAGAGGCATAACATGTGGAACATGTGGTACCTGTGTAGAACAAATAGGAGGCACGTACTTCTGGAGGTCCTTTTGTTACACGTTGCTGTTTCACACTGACATTACGCCACAACACATACACAAATCTGAATACAGCCAACAGACCCGGGATAAAAAAAAAAAAAAACTTGAATCCGGATCTCCCGCGTTGCAGTCAAACACCATATCCCACAACCACTACACGACGGGAGTTGAGAGGTTCAGTTTCTGAAGGGCTATCCAATGGGTCAACGTAAAGTAATATATACATATCGGCTAACTGGTCTATATTGATGATCTTGTCTGATTACTTGGCCGGCCGGTGAGGCCGTGCGGTTCTAGGCGCTTCAGTCTGGAACCGCGTGACCGCTACGGTCGCAGGTTCGAATCCTGCCTCTGGCATGGATGTGTGTGATGTCCTTAGGTTAGTTAGGTTTAAGTAGTTCTAAGTTCT
The DNA here is from genome assembly GCF_023898315.1 of Schistocerca nitens. NCBI lineage: Eukaryota > Metazoa > Arthropoda > Insecta > Orthoptera > Acrididae > Schistocerca > Schistocerca nitens. Next base: position 655,451,691 of record NC_064616.1, on the reverse strand, counting down.
AGGGGACCGATGACCACAGATGTTAAGTCCCATAGTGCTCAGAGCCATTTTTGAATCGGATTCCAAAGGAAACCTGTTTATTAGCTGCATATTTAACGATAGCTCACGAGCGGTTAGATTTTGTGTTTAAAACTTTTCATAACGAAATAGTATAAACAATTTGATGGACAAAAGAAACATGTAAGATAACTGTCTAAGAAAGAAATAAAATTTCCTAATTCTATAGGCTGCTCCTAAGGCCACGCTCTCAGTGTTTCCAAAATCGGGATTTGGTTTACAAACCTCCAATTTTGAAAAGCCATTACCGAGGGGGATGTGTAAGGTACCCTTTATTTTCCTAATTTACACTGTATGTCGTGTCTGCAGATATCAGTAGCATTTAGTGCGCCCAAGTGGCACTGCAGAATGCAGCATCAGATTAGAGTTCTCGCACTAGCTGAAGTAACCGCTGGACCATTTGGCGCTGTCAGCAGACGATAAGGTGATGCTAGTGGCTAACCGTGATAAAGATACGTACCTCAGCACAGGCTACGTAGGGAAACCACAGCCATTCCGGTGCGAATAAAGTGATGTTGGTCAACAAATATTCACTAATAAAAGCCACTTTTTCCATCACAGTTATTAGGACAAGCATAACAGTCATACGCTCTTTCTTACACCAATATTACTACGCAAGAAATCAGTCGCTTCGATAAAAAAATGATAATGTTTAAACTAACGAGGTTGTACGAAGAGCTTCAATGTTTCATGATTGTAAGAACGAGATCTCGCCAGTCTCCAATAGGGTGTCTTCTGAGAGAGTTCTGTCGTAAAATCACGCTCTCTAAAAGCGTTATGTTTTGAATTAATAAGTGATCTGCTGTTTCATTACTGTCAGTTTGCCATGTTTTAGCAAATGAACACATCATAATGGTATTTGCGAAGTATTTCAAGTAATGTAGCTACCAGCATCGTAACTTAGAATTACAGGGTGTAGAATTGCATTTTCCAAAGAATACGATGGCGCAGTTACAGTTTCTGCGATAGACATCAACCACGAGAATTTGACGGCAAACGGATAGGAGGAAATCCTACGCGACGACTCAGTACGATAATTCGAGGACAGATCATCTTAATTCCTGCAAATGTCGAATGGAAATGCCGGCCAGTCATAATGTACGCCTGTTATACCATCTTGTACGGACTCGCTAGCTAAACTGTGACATTTCAGGAGGTTTAGTAATGTGAGGGGATCTTGCATCCTCCTACAAAATTTTGATGGTTATGCCTTACCAAATTCGGAGGAGCGTTGATTCTCTGCTCGTATTTTTCCACACTCATACTTTGCATGCCTGAATGGAACGTCATGCTGGGAACTTCAGTTCGCATCTTAATTACAAATGACAGACAATACAACATACATGACAGAAGGGGAAATTTGATAATTTGCAACCTAACAAGACGATCCACCATTTAGGAGCTTCCCGCACGGTTATCAATTTAATCGGACGTTCGTTGTCTGACAGAGATCTGTGCTTTCCAAAGGTGGAAATTTTGCCATTAGCTCACGAGTTGTGCCCACAGAAGAAAAAATAGCCAGTGTAGAAGCAGGCATTCGTATTGTGGTCACGGTTACGGCTGAAGAAATCCGTAAGGAAGCTGTAAGAGTATTGTCTCGCGGAAAGCCTCCAAAAACTAATTTAACTGTGGGTGAGAGGAATTCCATAAAACGCCTGAATGAGGACGATGTTATCGCTCTCCCCGTTTACAAAGGAAATGCAACGGTTGTTTTGAATGTGAGCAACTATTATAGTAACATTAACGACTTGCCCGCTCGGCTAGCCGCGCGGTCTAACGCGCTGCTCCCGAGCGGGAAGGCGTGCCGGTCCGCGGCACGAATCCACCCGGCGAATTGGTGTCGAGGTCCAGTGTGTCGGCCAGCCTGTGGATGCTTTTTGAGGCGGTTTTCCATCTGCCTCCGCCGAATGCGGGCTGGTTCCCCTTATTCCGCCTCAGTTACACTCTGTCGGCGATTGCTGCGCAAACACTGTCTCCATGTACGCGTACACCATAATTACGCTACGATGCATTTAGGGTTACACTCGTCTGGTATGAGACGTTCCCGGGTGGGGGGGGGGGGGGAGGGGGCGGGGGCGAACCACACAATAACCCCGGTTTCGGCGTGGGGCGGCGGTAGGGTGAGTGGACTGATGTATCCTGTTGTGGGGTTGTGAACTACTGAGGGCTACGGCGGGGATGAAGCCTCTCCACCATTTTTGGTCCCCGGTTCAATACACAATACAAGATTAACGACTTACTAGATCCTAAAACATATAGGAAACTAAGTAAAGGCCCCACTGACAAAGATCTTAGAACTGTTACGCGGTTGATAAAGAAGTCCTCTGTCGAACAGAGCGTTCAGAAAAGTCTGTTCAGTTCAGTCGCGCTAGCACCAAGACTATGTGGATTGCCGAAGGTGCACAAAGAACATGTTCCTCTAAGGCCTATAGTGAGTGCTACTGGTTTGCCCACCTATTAGATTGCCAAGTTCTCGACAACATTATAACGACCGTATGTGGACCGATCGGATTCGTATACCGAAATTCGGCACATTTTATCAGTACATTAAACGGCACAGTGGTAGAGCCGGTGGCCATATTAATTAGTTTTGATGTGGTGTCGCTATTCACTGTGGTTCCACTCAATGAAGTGTTGCAACCGCTGAATCGGATTTTTCCTCCCGGTGTAGCAGGACTATTTAAATATTGATTCACAACCACGTGTTTCAAAGGGAACGATGAGTCCTATGAACAAACGGATGGTGTCGCTAGAGGGAGCCCCGTAAGCCCAGTTATAGCGAACTTCTTTATGGAAATATTCGATGAGCACGCATTGGAAACTGCGAAAAAGAAACCGAATATTTGGTTTCGTTACGAGGATGATATGTATGTTTTGTGGCGGCATGGCAGGGAGGAACTGGATCGTTTTCACAAACATCTGAACGGGATTAATCCAGGATCAATCAGTTTACCATGGAGGAGGTGGAGGCAGGCGGAAGATTAAATTATTATGATGTGCTAGTTCTTAAGAAAGACGGCAGCTTGGGCCTCACGGTTTACCGAAATCCCACGCACACAGATCGTTCTCTACACCGGGAATCGAAACACCACCCACAATAAAAGCGATGCATCAAAAAACGCTGGCGGATATAGCAAGGAAAATCTGCGAACCAGAGCTGCCTGACGCAGAATTAAAATATCTCACCAGTGCATTGCTCAAGAATGGTTATTCGTTCGCTGAGGTGAAACAGCGTTAAGAACACCGCGTATAAATCATAGCGATCTTCAAGCGCCGGTGAAATCGAAAGGTTTCCTGCCATTCATTGAGGACGTGACTGACCGCGTACGAAAAATCTTGAAAAAGAGGAACATCGCGGTAATCTACACACCCACACGGAAGACACAACATCACCTAAAATCCGCCAAGGATGCTCGCCTATCATTGGAAAAAGCTGGAATTTAGAGGATTCCGTCTAGTTGTGGTGTGTTGTACGTGAGTACTACAAAAAGGACGGGCCAAAACCGACCAGAAATGCACAAGGGGAACTATAGAAGAGGGGAGATTGACAGATCAGCCGTTGCGGAACATGCTTTGCAGCCAGGAGACCACCACATTCATTTGATTGGACTCAAGTACTGGCAGCCACAAGCGGATACCATGAAAGGCTATACAGAGAGGTATTAGAGATTGTAAAACACACCAGCAATTTCAGTAGGAAGGAGGAGGGCGTGAAACTGAGCCTGGGTGTGAACCGAACATTCAAAGAAACTACGATCCCCCTTCAAAATGTCCTCCGCAGAAGGGGACGAAACGTCGGGTTTTAAGGTGAAATCCAATCCACAACGGTATAATAGCCCGGGACATTTTATTAATTCTGACATTTTCGGCCGAGAAAGTTTCCTTTTTACTAAAATGTTACTGTTTTCTGCCAATAGTGTGAAAACTGCCACGTTTAATAAATGTCCACCACAGAATGTCTCCAGACTTGGGCCAATCAGAACACATCTTCTTTACCAGTTTACGCTAGAAATTCCCGTCTGATGTCAGTAGTTGATGGGCGAATCTGTGTCTAAACACTTGTGCCTGACCATCGTGACAGGAACTCCGTGAGTCCCACAGCATAGGCCCAGATACTCCAAGACTTGTGATTTCTCACCATTAATTATTTGTTGGCAACCAGCAGTTGAGACTACCGCCCTCAGCCTTCTACCAAGCCGAACCGTGCCGAATACCGCAAACCCTGCCTTAGGCCGATTGACTGGGGAGTTCCGTGACCCTTGTCAGGTGGCTGCTAGACACAGGTAAGCCAGAACAAGGCCTCTGAATGCCGTGTGGAGCCCTTGCCCATCTCAGAGTTCTGTGCGAACGGGCGGTTTTCACCGATTCTTATAAGGGAACTACAAGCCTCGACTGACAACCACTGCAGTTTTATAAAATACATTCTCTAGCATTAAGTAATACTTTTAGCATGATGAAACTAAAGTGTCCTGCCTATCGCCAGTCGTGAACGGGGGCAGACGAATTTAGCGTATAAATGGAAGGAGACAAGCCAGACGGCTTGTAACTTTTCAGTTACAGTTATACATATTGGTAATAGCCAGTTTTCAGACTTATCTAGATAAAGCATTACAACACTTTTGTGTATACTACGATGCACTTAAAATGAGACATTGCAGATCAGCATTCTGTACTGAGGCAAATCATATCTTGACGAATAGGTCAGATCTTAATATATGATGGCTGTTATCTTTACACTTCCTTCAAAAATCTAACACGTACAGGATGACCCAAAAGTTTGTTAACATTTAAAAATGCAGTAATTCACAGAATAATGAAGGTAGAGAGGTATAAGTTGATACACATGCCAGAAATGAGATGGGGTATCACTGAAATTAAAAACGAGTTCAAAAACTCACCAACATATGGCGCTGAACAATGAAACGTCAATGACACCGCATGAGAATCGTGTATAAAATGAGCTGTAGTGAGAAAGGGAGTCAGATCATCCGTAGCCTGGCTGATAAGCACCTGCTGGAAGGTACCACTTTTTTGGTGCTTCACCCCATATTGCAGCTCGTATGAAAAATGTTGTGTCTAGACAAGACAGCCTAGACACAATGAGAGGAAGCCGAAAGGCACGCGCTTAAACTCACGCAGGCTGGCGTGAGGTCTGAAACAGGATACGTAATGAATGCTATAAAGAAAAGTACGTAGCTTCTGGAATACTTAACTTTAATCCACATTTGTAGAACATCGCTCTTGATGATACATTAATAGAATCTCAATATCAATTGAATACGGCGCCTTGCTAGGTCGTAGCAAATGTAGCTGAAGGCTATGCTAATTATCGTCTCGGCAAATGAGAGCGTATTTGTAAGTGAACCATTGCTATGAACGTCGGCTGTACAACTGGGGCGAGTGCCAGGACGTCTCTCTAGACCTGCCGTGTGGTGGCGCTCGGTCTGCAATTACTGACAGTGGCGACACGCGGGTCCGACGTATACTACCGGACCGCGGCCAATTTAAATGCTACCACCTAGCAAGTGTGGTGTCTGGCGGTGACACCACAAAAGATGTCTTTCGCACATCGTTTGGTGAGACCTGCGTGCAGAGCCGCCATTTCCCTTATGTCCTCCCAGGTCCACAGACCTCAATCTGTCTGATTAATGGCTGTGGCGTTACCTGAAGTTGCAACTCTACCGCGATCGTCCGACCTCATTAGGGATGCTAAAAGACAACATCCGAAGGCAATTTTTCATCATACCAACTGTTACTCTATGTAGTGCTGTTCACTGATCAAAATTGGCTCTCGATTACGGATTTTGTTGATGGTTGACGGTCGACATACGGTGCATTTGTTATAAAGAACATCATCTTATCTAAAATTCAATTGTTATGCTAATTAATCCTTTGGTATCATATGAAGCACCATCCGTTGGTCATTTTATGAACTTTTAGTTTTCAATAAAACCCCATGTCATTTCAAGCATGTTTGTCAATTTTTACCTCTCTACCTACGTTATTCTGTGAAGTACTGAATTTTCAAACGTCAATGACTTCCTGGGTCAAACTGTAGTACACAGCTCCATATCAACCGCTAACAAGTGTGCTTTGCGATGTTGGGATTAGCACTCGATAAATAATAGGTACATTCCACTAAGTTAGTCGTGACTCGATGCTGCACTGGGTTGCTCTGCATGGAAAAATACCTCATTTCGTTAACGCCTATAACATAGCAACTATAATTCGTTGCATAGATCCATATCTCATATTACAGTGGTTTACAAATACACTAAAAAAAAGCAGTATACGCAGGATGTAATTTGGAATTGTAATAGGAGACGGAGAGCTAATTAAGTACTACATATAAGGGACAATTAGAACCACATATGTGTGGTTTAATAGCATTTTAAGCTACATAGTGTAACTTATATAGTGTATGGGTCGAACGAAGCACATAAGCACAAGTTGTCAAACAAAATTACGCAGCCATATAGGAGGGAGGTGACTTCTACATCTACAGCTACGTGATTACTCAGCTATTTGCAATAAAGTGCCTGGCAGAGCGTTCAATGAACCAACTTCAAGCTGTCTCTCCACCGTTCCACACTCGAACGGTGTGCGTGAAAAACGAGCACTTAAATTTTTCCGTGCGAGTCCTGATTTCTCTTATTTTATCGTGATGATCATTTCTCCCTATGTAGGTGGGTACCAACAGGATGTTTTCGCAATCGGAGGAGAAAACTGGTGATTGAAATTTCAAGAGAAGATCCTGTCGCAACGAAAAAGCCTTTGTTTTAATGACTGCCACTCCAATTCACGTATTATGTCTGTGGCACTATCTCCCCTATTCCGCGATAATACAAAGCGAGCTGCTCTTCTTTGTACTTTTTCGATGTCATCCGTCAGTCCCACCTGATGCGGATCCCACATCGCACAGCAATACTCCAGAATAGGGCGGACAAGCGTGGTGTAAGCAGTCTCTTTAGTAGACCTGTTGCACCTTCTAAGTGTTCTGCTAATGAATCGCAGTCTTTGGTTTGTTCTACCCACAACATTATCTATTTGATCGTTCCAATTTAGGTTATTTGTAATTGTAATCATCTGACGACATTACAAGACGGCAAATGACAGCATCATCTGCAAACAATCTAAGACGGGTACTAATATTGTCTCCTATGTCGTTAATATAGATGAGGAACAATAGATGACCCGTAACACTTCCTTGGAGAACGCCGGATATACTTCTGTTTTACTCGATGACTTTCCGTCTATTACTACGAACTGAGACCTTAATGACAGGAAATCACGAATCTAGTCGCACAACTGAGGCGATGTTCCATAGGCACGCAGTTTTGTTTGAAGACGCTTGTGAGGAACGGTGTCGAAAACCTGGAAATCTAAAAATATGGAATCAATCTGACATCCCCTGTCGATAGCACTCATTACTTCATGAGTATATGGAGTAAGTTGTGTTTCGCAAGAACGACATTTCTGAATCCGTGCTATGTGTCAATAAATCGTTTTCTTCGAGGTACTTATTAATGTTCGAATACAGTATACGTTCCAAAGCCATACCGCAAATCGACGTTAGTGATATGGGCCTGAAATTCAGCGGATCACTCCTTGATGTGACCAGAGCAATTTTCCAGTCTTTAGGTACGGATCTTTCTGTGAGCGAGCGGTTGTATATAATTGCAAAATATGGAGCTACTGTATCAGCATACTTTGAGAGGAACCTGACTGGTATACAATCTGGACCGGATGCCTTGGCTTTATTAAGTGATTTAAGCTAATTTGTTACACCGAGGATATCTAATTCTATGTTTCTCATCTTGACAGTTGTTCTTGATTGGAATTCAGGGATATTTACTTCGTCCTCTTTGGTGAAGGAGTTTCGGAAAATCGTGTTTAATAACTCTTCTTTAGTGGCACTGTCATCAATGACTTCACCGTTGTTATCGCGCAGTGAAGGTATTGATTGTGTCTTGCCACTGGTGTGCTTTATGTATGACCAGAATCTCTTTGGGTTTTCTGCCAGATTTCGAGACAGAGTTTCGTTACGGAAATTATTAAAAGCATCTCGTATTGAAGTACGCGCTATATTTCGAACTTCTGTAAAACTTTGCCAGTCTTGGGGATTTTGCGTTCTTTTAAATTTGGCATGCTTTTTTCGCTGCTTCTGCAACATCGATCTGACCCGATTTGTGTACCATGGGGGATCAGTACCATCACTTATGTGCCGTCGATACTATCACTTTGAAATCATTCCACAACTTTTCTACGCTTACATAAAGGAATGCAAGCATGGATTAGGTAGGAGTTTGCTTCTCTAACGAGCCATCAGAACACTTATCCAGTCAGTCAATGGTTTCCACGTGGGATCACAGTCATCGATATCATTGCATGTAGCTTGATGTTTTTTCAGTATGTATCACTTTACTCCGCAAGGTCACAGCTGTCTATAAGAAGTATGAGAAGCATGTAGCAATGCCAGAAGGCCGTTACGAATTGCAGAGGATGGATGATGACCACTGGAACCTAGACGCAGGTAAATGTAACTACTGCACCAAAATAGGTGCACTAGGTACGCTGTTTATGATAAATCACTGACGGCGGAAAAATACCGAGGAGCAAGCGTCTGGACAAACGAAGATTGTAACAGACGAATAGGATGCCTTGCTGATGGAATCTTATCCCAGAAAAAGGCGGGATAGTATAAAGCCTTGAATTACAATCAGAGTGTCTGACTCTACACACAAGGAAATATTAATAATGTTGAAGGAAGGGACAGTTACTGGCTGATATGAGACCGAAAACTAGGGTCTTCCGATCTTAGTCTCGCACAGTCGACTGCACTGCTGTGGTCCGCAGTTATTAATAACCACATATCACTCTGAAATGTATGCCGACGTCGCAGAATTAATGTAGACCTGTTCTACAGCTTTTGCGGAATGACGTTCACTGTATCGTAATGTGGATACAGTGCAGAAGTTACAAATGTTCCTATGGGCTCGCAGCCTGCGTCAGTAATCATTGTCGATGAAAGGTGCAAAAGCACGAGCCTGGTGAAGGCGGTTGGTTACCTTAATAGACATGAAAGGTGGGGATTAAATGACGGAAGTACTCTCTCTCTCTCTCTACCACATTTCATACAACTGCAGCTGATTTTCGGTGCAGTGCACGTTAGCATTATCTGTGGCTACAGTTCCGCATCGTCTAATGTCCTAAACATTCCTCCGCTGTTAGGGAGGAAGACTAGGCCAATTGACGAACGCTTTGGCTTTTGGAGAATTTGGACACTCTTGTTACTGATATTGGTGACATAAGTTACATCGAAAATGGCATGTTCCTAAGCAAGGAGAATTTAATTGTACTTCACAACTACAGAGCCGTTTTGTGACGACATTATGGTGATCAAGTCGACTGTCAAGGACGGCAGTAGCACTCACTCCGTCTTCAGGCCACAAGTGATCCATCGGGACCATCCGACCGCCGTGACATCCTCAGCTGAGGATGCGGAAAGGAGTGGCGTGTGGTCAGTACACCGTTAACGCTGTCATTACGATGGTTTTCTGTGACCGGAGCCGCTACTATTCGGTCGAGTAGCTCTTCAGTTGGCATCACGAGGGAGTGCACTCCGAAAAATGGTAACAGCGCATGGCGGCCCGGACGGTCACCAATCCAACTGCAGGCCACACCCGCCAGCGCTGAACTTCAGTGATGTGACGGGAACCGGTGTATCCACTGCGGCAAAGCCGTTCGCAAGGACAGCAGTAGCTACTGTGAAATACCTGGAGATGGATCTAAAATAACTAACACTACGCGCATGCGCACTGTCCATGTAATAGAAGACATACAATACTTGAACCAAAATCCCATTCCTCTCTCGAATAGCGCGTGGAAGAAAATGAATAATGCGATAATGCGTGTGTTACCACCTCAACAGATGTCTGGATGGAGAAACAAATAGCTGATTCAAATGCAGATCTAAATTGTAAGCTGAAAACTAAGCTGGGAGTTATTAGGACTACACTAAGCAAACATAAAGAGTTTTTTCTGTGTGCAAAGGTATACGCTAAAACGAATAAAGCTGTCGTACCCAGATATTTGCTATCTTATTGAGAGGGAACTAAGCTGTGTCCAATTAAATTTGCTGCTGTGAGGATTATTTGGAGAAGTATTAATCCATATTTCCCAACAGTCCTGCCATTAAAAATGTCCCAGGAAAACAACAATGTTCGTGAGTTTAGTTTATTACACCAGCTTTTTAAATAACCGCACTGTTTACTTAAAAACTGGGGTAATAAACTAAATTCACTAAATAACCGTACTGACGCCACTCATGAACCATGGACCTTGCAGCTGATGAGGAGGCTTGCGTGCCTCGGCGATACAGATAGCCGTACCGTAGGTGCAACCACAACGGAGGGGTGTCTGTTGAGAGGCCAGACAAACGTGTTGTTCCTGAAGAGGGGCAGCAGCCTTTTCAGTAGTTGCAGGGGCAACAGTCTGGATGATTCACTGATCTGGCCCTGTAACATTAACCAAAACGACCTTGCTGTGCTCGTACCGCGAACAGCTGAAAGCAAGGGGAAACTAAAGCCGTAATTTTTCCCGATGGCGTGCAACTTTACTGTATGGTTAAATGATGATGGCATCCTCTTGGGTAAAATATTCTAGAGGTAAAATAGTTCCCCATTTGGATCTCCCTGCGAGGACTACTCAGGAGGACGTCCTTATCAGGAGAAACAAAACTGGCGTTCTACGGATCGGAGAGTGGAATGTCAGATCCCTAAGTCGGGCAGGTAGGTTAGAAAATTTGAAAAGGGAAATGCATAGTTTAAAGTTAGATATAGTGGGACTTAGTGAAGTTCGGTGGCAGAAGGAACAAGACTTCTGTGTCAGGTGAATACGGGGTTATAAATACAAAATCAAATAGGGGTTAGGCAGGATTAGGTTTAATAATGAATAAACAAATAGGAATTCGGGTAAGCAACTACAAAGAGCATAGTGAACGCATTATTGTGGCCAAAATAGATACGAAGCCCACGCCTACCACATTAGTACAAGTTCATATGCCAACTAGTTCCGCAGATGACAAAGACACTGAAGAAATCTATGATGAGATAAAAGAAATCATTCAGACAGTGAGAGGAGACGAAAATTTAATAGTCACGGAGGACTGAAATTCGATAAAAGGAAAAGGAAGAGAAGGAAAAGTAGTAGATGAATATGGAATGGGGGTAAGGAATGAAAGAGGAAGCCGCCTGGTAGAATTCTGCAAGGAGCATAACTTAATCATAGCTAACACTTGGTTTAAGAATCACGAAAGACGGTTGTATACCTGGAAGAGGTCTGGAGCCACTGGAAGGTTTCAGGTAGATTATATAATGGTAAGACAGGGATTTAGGAACCAGGTTTTAATTTGTAAGACATTTCCAGGGGCCAATGTGGACTCTGAGCACAATTTATTGGTTATGAACTACAGACTAAAACTGAAGGAATTGCAAAAAGGTAGGAATTTAAGGTGATGGGACCTGGATAAACTGAAAGAACCAGAGGCCATAGAGAGTTTCAGAGAGAGATTTAGGGAACGATTGACAAGAGCTGGGGAAATAAATACAGTAGAAGAAGAATGGGTAGCTTTGAGAGGTGAAATAGTGAAGGTAATAGAGGATCAACTAGATAAAAAGACGAGGGTTAGGAGAAATCCTTGGGTAACAGAAAAGATATTGAATTTAATTGATGAAAGGAGAAAATATAAAAATGCAGTAAATAAGCAGGCAAAAAGGAATACAGACGTCTGAAAAATGAGATCGATAGGAAGTGCTAAATGACTAAGCAGGGATGGCTAGAGGACAAATCTAAGGATGTAGAGCCATATAGCACTAGGGTTAAGATAGACACTGCCTATAGGAAAATTAAAGAGACCTTTGGAGAAAAGAGAACCACTTGCAGCATGAATATCAAGAGCTCAGATGGAAAACCAGTTCTAAGACGACTTTGACAGAGCACTGAAAGACCTGAGTCGGAACAAGGCCACGGGAGTAGACAACATTTCATTAACTACTGATAGCCTGGGAGAGCCAGCCCCGAAAAAACTCTACCATCTGGTGAGCAAGATGTATGAGACAGCTGAAATACCCTCAGACTTCAAGCAGAATATTATAAATCCAATTCCAAAGAAAGCAGGTGTTGACAGGTGTGAAAATTACCGAACTATCAGTTTAATAAGTCACGACTGCAAATTACTAACACGAATTCTTTACAGACGAATGGAAAAACGGGTAGAAGCCGACCTTGGGGACGATCACTCTGATTTCCGTAGAAATGTTGGAATACGTGAGGCAATACTGACCCTACGACATATCTTAGAAGATAGATTAAGGTAAGGCAAACCTACGTTTCTGGCATTTGTAGACTTAGAGAAAACTTTTGACAATGTTGACTGGAATATTGTATTTCAAATTCTGAAGGTGGCAGGGGTTAAATACAGGGAGCGAAAGGTTATTTACAATTTGTTCAGAAACCAGATGGCAGCTATAAGAGTCGAGGGGCGTATATTGAGCAAGCAGTAAAGGGAGTATATTGAGCAAGCAGTAAAGGAAACAAAAAAAGATTTGGAGTAGGAATTAAAATCTATGGAGAAGAAAGTAAAACTCTGAGATTTGCCGATGGCATTGTAATGCTGCCAGAGACAGCACTGGACCTGGAAGAGCAGTTGAACGGAATGGACAGTGTCTTGAAAGAAGGATATACGAGGGTTGGAACTTAAATAGTGGCAACTATTTATGCACAACCGATACAAAAGAGTTACATGTTTGCACCTGTTACTATCCTTCAAAGTAGTCACCAGCGTTGTGTAGAACCCGTTGGCAGCGATGTGGAAGGCGTAGTATACCGTTAGCAGAGCCTGTTCTGTTAATAGTGCGAACGGAGCGGTCTACTGCCTGTCGAATCTCTGGAACAGTTCTGAAGCGAATGCCACGAAGTGGTTCCTTCATGTTCAGAATCAAAACAAAGTCACAAGGACTTAAGTCCGGGGAGTATGGTGGATGGTACAGTACTTCCCAATCCCATCGACCGAACAGAGGAGCCACAGCTTGCGCTGTATGCGCCCGCGCATTGTGCAAAATGATGGATGGGTTGCGCAGAAAGTCTCGCCGCTTCTTTCGCAAAGCTTGTCGCAGGTGATGCTCCTAAAACGAACAGTAATACGTCTTGAATCCTTGTGACTTTGATTTGATTCAGAAGATGAAAGAACCAGTTGGTGGCATTCGCTTCAGAACTGTTCCAGAGATTCTACAGGCAGTAGACCGCTCCATTCGCACGATCAACGGAACAGGCTATGCTAACGGTATACCACGCCTTCCACATCGCTGGCAACGGGTTCTACACAACGCTGGTGACTAATATGAAGGACGGTAACAGGTGCAAACATGTAACTCTTTTGTATCGGTTGTGAATAAATAGTTGCCACTATTTAAGTTCCAACCCTCGTACGACGAACATCAACAAAAGGAAAACGAGGATAATGGAATGTAGTCAAATTAAATCTGGTGATGCTGAGGGGATTAGATTAGGAAATGAGACACTTAAAGTAGTAGATGAGTTCCGCTATTTGGGGAGCATAATAACTGATAATGGTCGAAGTAGAGAGGATATGAAATGTAGACTAATAATGGCAAGGAAAGTGTTTCTGAAGAAGAGAAGTTTGTTAACATCGAGTATAGATTTAGGTGTCAGGAAGTCTTTTCTAAATGTATTTGTATGGAGTGTAGCCATGTATGGAATTGAAACATGGACGATAAATAGTTTGGGCAAGAAGAGAATAGAGGCTTTCGAAAAGTGGTGCTACAGAAGAATACTCAAGATTGGATGGATAGATCACGTAACTAATGAGGAGGTATTGAATATAATTGGGGAGAAGAGGAATTTGTGGCACAACTTGACTAGAAGAAGGGATCGGTTGGTAGGACATGTTCTGAGGCATCAAGGGATCACCAATTTAGTTTTGGAGAGCAGCGTGGAGGGTAAAAATCGTAGAGGGAGACCAAGAGATGAATACACTAAGCAGATTCAGAGGGATGTAGGTTGCAGTAGTTACTTGGAGATGAATCAACTTGCACAGGATAGGGTAGCATGGAGAGCCGCATCAAACCAATCTCTGGACTGAAGACCACAACAACAACAACCATACTGGGAGGGCTATTACCGTCAAATTGTTTCGTAGCAAGTGTCGTGGACATGATACATGTAGGTGAGGATACCCACCACTGTTCTGTTACAGTATTTGTGATAAATCACTGTCGGCGGTAAAATACCTAAGAGTAATCTCAAACTGTGATTGTTCCCCTCACGAATACTGTTATTCCATAGGTCCAAAGATACTACGCTTACACAGGGGAGATGTCTTGCCCTCTTCTCCAACTAAACTATTGCGAGAAATACACTCCTGGAAATTGAAATAAGAACACCGTGAATTCATTGTCCCAGGAAGGGGAAACTTTATTGACACATTCCTGGGGTCAGATACATCACATGATCACACTGACAGAACCACAGGCACATAGACACAGGCAACAGAGCATGCACAATGTCGGCACTAGTACAGTGTATATCCACCTTTCGCAGCAATGCAGGCTGCTATTCTCCCATGGAGACGATCGTAGAGATGCTGGATGTAGTCCTGTGGAACGCCTTGCCATGCCATTTCCACCTGGCGCCTCAGTTGGACCAGCGTTCGTGCTGGACGTGCAGACCGCGTGAGACGACGCTTCATCCAGTCCCAAACATGCTCAATGGGGGACAGATCCGGAGATCTTGCTGGCCAGGGTAGTTGACTTACACCTTCTAGAGCACGTTGGGTGGCACGGGATACATGCGGACGTGCATTGTCCTGTTGGAACAGCAAGTTCCCTTGCCGGTCTAGGAATGGTAGAACGATGGGTTCGATGACGGTTTGGATGTACCGTGCACTATTCAGTGTCCCCTCGACGATCACCAGTGGTGTACGGCCAGTGTAGGAGATCGCTCCCCACACCATGATGCCGGGTGTTGGCCCTGTGTGCCTCGGTCGTATGCAGTCCTGATTGCGGCGCTCACCTGCACGGCGCCAAACACGCATACGACCATCATTGGCACCAAGGCAGAAGCGACTCTCATCGCTGAAGACGACACGTCTCCATTCGTCCCTCCACGCCTGTCGCGACACCACTGGAGGCGGGCTGCACGATGTTGGGGCGTGAGCGGAAGACGGCCTAACGGTGTGCGGGACCGTAGCCCAGCTTCATGGAGACGGTTGAGAATGGTCCTCGCCGATACCCCAGGAGCAACAGTGTCCCTAATTTGCTGGGAAGTGGCGGTGCGGTCCCCTACGGCACTGCGTAGGATCCTACGGTCTTGGCGTGCATCCGTGCGTCGCCGCGGTCCGGTCCCAGGTCGACGGGCACGTGCACCTTCCGCCGACCACTGGCGACAACATCGATGTACTGTGGAGACCTCACGCCCCACGTGTTGAGCAATTCGGCGGTACGTCCACCCGGCCTCCCGCATGCCCACTATACGCCCTCGCTCAAAGTCCGTCAACTGCACATACGGTTCACGTCCATGCTACCAGTGTTAAAGACTGCGATGGAGCTCCGTATGCCACGGCAAACTGGCTGACACTGACGGCGGCGGTGCACAAATGCTGCGCAGCTAGCGCCATTCGACGGTCAACACCGCGGTTCCTGGTGTGTCCGCTGTGCCGTGCGTGTGATCATTGCTTGTACAGCCCTCTCGCAGTGTCCGGAGCAAGTATGGTGGGTCTGACACACCGGTGTCAATGTGTCCTTTTTTCCATTTCCAGGAGTGTAGAACTGGCACAAAAATATCTAGGAGTAATGAGCTAAAACGTGTATGTCTCGCTGAAAGGATTGTGATTCATTCTCGATGGTTGGTACAGAGACTGAATGCAACATGTGTGTATGTGTGTGTGTGTGTGTGTGTGTGTGTGTGTGTGTGTGTGTGTGTGTGTGTAAGAGGACTAGGAGCTCCATTACTGTTCGATTACGCCTTTGGTACTAAGTCAATGGAATTAGTAACACGTATGTAACACCTGGGAGTAATCGTTTGGACACAATTAACGTAAGACATTACATAGTACAAATTGAAGGAGGATTTTATGTCCTACAGAGGTTCATTGGTAAAATCTTAAGAAAATGTGGTTCATCATCATCCATGAAAGAAACACCTTTTCGATCGACTAAAGCGTCTCACACATGTGAAATTAAAGTTACTACGAAGATTTATACTCAGTTGGTAAGCGTGTTTATCAGTCTGAAAGATGATGTATATTCAAATTTCGCGCCTGCGCCACTATGAGAATGCAAATCGGGTTTACTTTAAATACACGCTGTAACGGTCGTGAGCGCCCCCACAGGATTTTCTTTACCATACCAACTCATCAACTTCCCACCTCTCCTCGCTCACACTGAACACCTCCAAATAACCTTCACAAGCCGTAACCTCGACTCCAGCAATCGTATTGTGTCCCTTCTTATTTCCAATCCTAGTGTGCTACCGCACCCCTACCAACACATCCCAACCTTTCACCTGCACAACTTCATCCTCTCCTACAGAAATTTCAACCGTCTCCCTCTCCCAGACCGCGAACTCCGCATCGACATATACCCGTGCTACTAACTCTAAATCCATCCTACCCTATCAACCTCCCATCCCCTGGGCTCATTCATCCTCCTTTCCCCCTACCACACCTCATCCTTTTACACTTCCCTGCCGCCGCCCCTCCCCCTTCCCCCCTCTTATACTATCCAATTTACAACTCTCAATATCAGTTGGCCCACTCTACTTGCCTCCCACAGCCACCCCTGTCATGTCGCCATCTTCCCAGTTCTCTGTCCTCATCACCACCATTCCCCTATCTCCCTCCACACCCACCCTTCTATTCATCTACAATCCACGTCCCAGGGTTGGTTCTTTGCTAGTTATAGTGAAGGTGCACGATGCTTAGTTTTTAATGGCCAATGTAACTTTTTGTCCTGTTCAGTGTTTTTCTAGTGCTTTTTTTGTAAGTGTTTAGTGTTCAAATGATTCTGAAGTGTTTCTAACTGTGCTGTCTGTCCACATTTTTATGACTGGTTTTAAACAGTTTATGAAGACAGCACTTTATGATTTATATTTCTCCCAGTCGTGTCTCCTTTTCAGTTATTTTAAATTCGTTGTACATGTGTCTCCTCGTTTTTAGCTCGAAGTAATTGTTAAGTTCTACTGGCTGAAAAGTGGGTTATTTGTATCGCTGCCAACCCAGCCCCTGCCTACATAGGACAAAGGTCTGTTGTGTTTTCTGATGAAAGCTGGTTCTGCCTCAGTGCCTGTGTTGGTTAGAAGGAGGCCAGTTGAGCACCTGCAACCAACATGCTAGATACATTGGATCTATATCTGGTGTTATAGTTAGGGGTGCGATTTCGTATGGCAGCAGGAACACTCCGGTGGTTATCCAAAGCACCCTGACTCCATATTTGAACGTCAGTCTGGTGATTCGACCCGTTGTGCTGCCATTCATGAACATAATTCCAGGGAGTGTTTTTCAACAGCATAACGCTCACCTACATACCGATTGCGCAACCCAACATGCTCTACAGAGTGGTGACAGGTTGCCTTGGCCTGCCCCATCACCAGATCTGTCTCCAGTAGAGCACATACGGGATATCATTGAACGATAACTCCAGCATCATCCACAAACAGCATTAACCGTCCCTGTATTACCCGACCAACTGCAACAGGCGTGAAAATCCATTCCAGAAACTGACATCCGGCACCTGTACAACACAATGCATCACGTTTGCATGCTTGCATTCAACATTCTGGAGGTTACACCGGTTATCAATGTGCCAGCATTTCACATTTGCAATGGTTTATCTCGCGCTTCCATTAACCAGTGATCTTGCAATGATAATCATTTAAGTACGTTACCTACACAAACGTATTCCCGAAATTTCATTACTCTACATTAATGATGTTTTGGTGCTCCGATTTTTTTCCATCAGTTTATATATTACTGTATGTGTTCACTCTAACAAACAAGCATGTCTTTCAAAATGACAGAGAGCAGCAATCTGTCGTCGTTTCCTTTCTAACTCTATTAAAGCAGATACAGATTTCGGCTAGTAACTATCCGTTATCAGTATAGTATTTCAGAGTTATTATACATGCCTTAGAACGTCTACAAGTATTGATCGGGCTCCTCTTACATAACTGATAGCTGCTCTCTATCATTTTGAAAGTCATATCACAGTCATTGAGCGCATTCTACTTTCCTAAAGGAAGGTAATTTGATGAAAAAGTATGTGGCCATTACTCTATCTGGAGATTCATACGCATAGTTTGCAACCAAAATCCGCGTGTAGTTCTGTACAGGATGTTGCTATGTTAATAATAATAATAATAATATTCCGAACATCGAAACCGATTCCCGCAAACGACGATTGAAATTCTACGGACACATCACAAGACTACACATGGCAGCCGACTAACAAAGAAAATTTTTTCGTACTTACAGGAACTGAAAACGACAACAGTCTGGATAAAACACGTCCAAATTGATCTAAAAAATGCTAAAATCTGACCGACACACATCGAAGATCGATACGTCTTCAGACACAAGGTCTACAGTTGGGAAATTTCATCAGAAGACAAACCCAAGGTACCTAGTAGAAAGTGGTCAGATGAATGTCGAACTAAGCATAGCGATATGATGAAACAATTCTGGAAGAACAAGAAAAATAACAGCCGCAGGTAATAATTTGCTTTCTGTGATCCTGTATGGGTCCAAACAATGTAAATAAATAAATAATAATGTATAATTCCTGGTGATTAAAATGTCATTCATGACATTAGAACATAAGACCGACGTCATCTACCTACGTATAGTGCGGGTGTGTCCTGGTCAGCGGCCTGCATGCGTGCAGAGAAAAGTCTTATATTGTCGGTGGATAAATGAGCGTTAGTCAGAGGCAAAGGGCTCCAACTGCTGCGTCCCGTGGGAGCCTTCTAAAGCATATGGAGGGGTTGTGCTTGCTGGCAGTGGCACAGTCACCCACTGTATCTCCAACTGCACAAATAGGGCACAACCCTGGACACTGGCCGTTGCGTTCCGTACTCTTGTCGGCGTAATAAAATACAAGTCACGGAATTTTAGTCAGCGTGAGGGCGTAGGACTCATTGCAGTAAAAGTATGGTGCATCGTGAAGGGCCTTACTCAAATTATTCTCTGAGCCCACATTCCAACCTAATCTAAAAACGCATTATTTCCTCCAAGAAACATTTCACATAATGTCCCAGCTGATTTTACTGCCTTCGCCGACTGTCATCTTCTCACCCGGCCCCTTTGAACACCGCCCAAAGTTGCATGTTTGGTGTGTGCAGTTGTTCTAGTGTGTGTCAGCCTCGATTTCTAATGATCTCTTGGCTACTGAGATTGCGTTGTCACGAAATGCCGGAAACACATTTGGACCACTCCATAAAAGGGGTTCCACACTGACTTTCAGTAATAGTGAATAGATCTTGAAATATCTGCGTTGCTTTCAGATTGCAACATGTCTAATCACGAAAATGATGTTCGGTTTGTAGGGCGCTCGACTGGGTGGTAATCAGCGCCCGTAAAAATTCGCAATCTTTTCACTGTCCAGTCTCGCCATTTTCCCAACTGATGAGGACAACACAAACACCCAGTTACCGGACGGAGAAAATCCCCAACTCGGCCGGCAATCGAACCCAGGACCGCGTGATACAAAGGCAGCAACTCTAACCACTAGACCACGAGCTGCGGACTAATCACGAAGAGTCGTGACACTGTGTACTTTGACGATGCAGTGTAGTGGCTCGGTATTTGAAATGAGTTGGAATGTCGTCAGCTCATGAACGTGCAGCAACGGCTCACTATGGAAGAGGTATTAGGCGTGATGTGGTTTTCTCGAATGTGCCCGTCGCTTTACTGGCTGAAGGAGTTTAAATGACCTCAGTCTGTCGGCCTGCGTGATCACGCATGCATTCACATGTAGAACAAAGAAAACGTAAGTACCATTGATGTTGAAGCGAAGTGAGTAACATTAGTGTGAAGAACTGAAAAAAATTGATATTAAGAACTGATTTTGGTCAGTTGTGGTTTGGGGACAATAAACACTTCATTCCGTTTATTAACAAAGAATTAAACAGCTATTGACAGCATCATGTAATCAAATGATAACACGCGGACAAGCGGGCCGTAAATACACGTGATTTAAAGCGAGTGCCTAGAAACACAGTTGCTTAATAACGTAATTGCTACTCCCAGATGCACTTAATAGCAATGATCACTGTAGATGTGAAAATGTGACATCTCTGAAAACATAGCTTCTGTTGAATGACAGTACTTTAACTAGGAGTCACTTGTAATATTGATGCCGGCCGCGGTGGTCTAGCGGTTCTAGGCGCTCAGTCCGGAACCGCGAGACTGCTACGGTCGCAGGTTCGAATCCTGCCTCGGGCATGGATGTGTGTGACGTCCTTAGGTTAGTTAGGTTTAAGTAGTCCTAAGTTCTAGGGGACTGATGACCAAAGATGTTAAGTCCCATAGAGCACAGAGCCATTTGAACCATTTAATACTGATGTATCAATTAATTTCTAATCATCACCCAAACTATGAAGTCAACATACAAAAGCTGATGTGTAAACAGCTGAAATGCATAAAGAACAATTGTTGTAGATATAAGAGTTACATTAATTTTTATGTAATTTGAAGTCCGCTTAATCTTTAATTAATATTACTCCATCATTTATTAACATATTTATCAACCGGAAGTATCAATTCTATCACTGTGAAAGCGAGCTTCACACCCTATATATATTCAGTTTGGGTTCACTAATTAAGGAAAGAAAATTTGTATTTTTAATTGTAACTGTACATGAAATAACGATAGGAACGCTACGTGCGCCTCTGGGTATGAACCGAACGGCAATTCGGCTGCCAGGGTGGTGCGGATTTCAAGACGTAGTCGAATTCCGTAAGGACGAAGAACAGTTATTATGAGGAGGCAAGTATTCATGGAATTTGAATATTTTGACATAGAAGCTTCGGGAGTGCTGATTTTGAGCTTTTTTCATCGGCATTAACATTAGACCAACTAGGACTGATGAAATAATCCGATGAACTTTAAATTTATTGGAAAATAGCACGGGCGTGTACGTATAATTTACCGTGAATCTCAGACTTCGCTAAAGCGTCTGTACACAGCCGGCCGCTGTGGCCAAGCGGTTCTAGGCGCTTCAGTCCGGAACCGCGCGACAGCTACGGTCGCAGGTTCGAATCCTGCCTCGGGCATGGATGTGTGTGCTGTCGTTAGGTTAGTTAGGTTTAAGTAGTTCTAAGTCAAGGGGACTGATGACCTCAGATGTTAAGTCACATAGTGCTTAAAGCCATGTCGTCTGTGAACATTTTTATACCGACTGACCCGTTTCCAAGAACAACATTAGGAACTGTGATCCATAATCATCTTTATTGGAACGTTAGTTGATACTATTATATCAATTTAGTGACACATTTTTTCCACCACCGTTTTTGAATTTTACAACTGTTTTGGGCTACTGCGAGGAATATGGGACCACCTCATGACATAGTTGAGAACCCTTGGCCAAGAAATAACCCTGCTGTGTCTGTAGAGTCAGCCTTGTCCGGTACCTAAGAAGTTCCGGACGCAGTTAAGTCACTTTGGGCTATAGTGTTCGCTGTCTGGAGAGTCTTCGTCAAACGCAATTGAGCCGCAGACTATCCTCCCTTAATTGACGGATATTTGAATTCCTGCTAACCAACATACCATGCGGACCGCAGGGAGCAGACACTGTGCCAAACACTGCCGTCGTATTGGGATTCAGCTACAACATAATACTGTCAAACTTTTGTTTACATGGCGTCGCCGCCAAAACAAAGATAATATAAACGGAAGGCAGAACGTATAGACGAAACGCAGTTAAACACAAGAGGCATACGTGATAAACTTTTGCAATTACTGAATTAATATAAAGCAATAAAACATACGTGCTTTAGCTATATTAAAAGGTATAAAATCATTTGTGCAATTAAATTCAAACTGTGAGAAACACACGGCACATACTCCTATAGCTAATCAAAGGAAAAATGTCGTTCTAGTTTAGTGGCTGAATTACTGAAATGGCCACACCAGCCATAAGGAATGACTGTAGTTACAGTAACCACAGAGTAATAAATCATTAATAACTTCTCTTAATGATGCACGGCCCTGTACACGAAACGTAATATTTATATTTACGTTATTTTTTTCAGTTCTTCGTGCCATAGAATGTCAATTATTTGCCCCTTCCTTGAGTCTGTGTTTACAAGTATGCGCCTTTTTCGAATGAATGTGACTATGACATATAAGAGAAATCAATCACAGGATCAGGAGAAACGCAATGCTGCAAGACTTACGCTTGCTGAGTTTGGTGTTGGCGGCCAGTACGACGCCCTCCTCAGCTGCTGGTGGAGCAGTCAGGTCTTCGAAGTTAATAATGTAAAGGCAAATGTCATCTACTTCGCTCTTGATAGGCGCTATCACCTGGCTGCATAGGAACTTGGTGCCTGCAATAGAACAGATGATTTGCATTTCAGAAACATCATTATCAAGTAGTAAATTTACAAAAATATCAAATCACATGACGTCGTCATACGTGGTATCACATGACGTCATCATACGTGGTAACATGCTGTAAACAATTATCAAGCCACCAGGGAGGATGTGGTGAACAGAAAAAGAATGGTGAACGGGAAACAAGAGACGCCGAACGTTTGCATCAAACGCGTCAGCTTAAGGTGGCGAGCAGCCAGTGAATACTCGCCGAACGCTGAATACTGGGGACGGCTGACAAATACCGAGCGCCGATGTTGGGTGCACGCTCTTTCCCGCATCGTCTCGGAACCAATATTCCTCTAGGAGTACTCGTCAAGCATAGGACCGGTCGCAAACATTCTTGGGTAAACAGTCGTTCGTCAATCTAATTATTCGTTACTAAGTTCACTCTCGTGCGAACGTAGTATACTCATATAAGAAACAGTATCATTACATTTATCATCATTCGTATTTCACCAATAGTAGTTTCCTTTTATTGGCAAAGACTATGAATTTTTAAAATTATAATTCATCATCTGATATGAACGATTCATTTTTATCACTTACCTGTTTCTATACTGACGGCGTAAAAGAACCAGGAATATAAATATCTGGATTTATTAGAAGACAGGTACAGGTGCACTCTTCCCCGTTCGGCAATCTTGAACTGTTTCACGCTGATCTTCCCTAAGGCCAATGATCATACTTATTTTGACTGCTTTGTATGTAACACGTTGACACTGAAATTTGATTTGCAGCACAATTACAGCTGACTGCAAGGAAGGATAAATTTCGATTACTGATAACAGTGTACACGTCCATGGATGAACATTTACGTTATTATTAAGCTTATCCATTACGGATATTTTAGAACCCGTGACTGTTAATTGAATTTAAATACATAAAACTGCAACCAGTCACTTTTTGAATAATTATTTATTATACCATGACTCGGTTTTCAAACATTTTCAGGTTCATCTTCAGATGGTTTCTGGACGTTACTTCATTACTTCTAACATAATGCTGGGTGCTGGCTTGCGATGGTATGGGTGGCTTTTTTCCTTTAGTGTCCATCTGCCTACTTCCATTTTGATTGCTAGCTGGTATATCACTTCACACAATTTTTCCAATCTATATTAATTTACATTGTGGCAGCGAAACTTTGTCAGCTGGATGCTGGCACAGCTTCACTGTCACAGTGTAAATTAATATAGATTGGAAAAATTGTGTGAAGTGATATACCAGCTAGCAATCAAAATGGATGGAGGGAGATGAACACTAACGGAAAAAAGCCGCCCATACTGTCGCAAGCCAGCACCCAGCATTATGCTAGAGATAATGATGTAACGTCTAGAAACTATCTGAAGATGAACCCGAAAATGTTTGAAAACCGATTCATGGAATTATAAATAATTATTCAAAAAGTGATTGGTTGCAGTTTTATGTATTTACATACGTTATTATTGTTGGTTACGTACTGTTTACATGGAAGTTTCTACCGATTTTTTCAGGTTGTTGATGGCTAATTACAGCCTAACCGAGATAGGTGACACGTATTTCATTTATGAGGAAGCACGATGTGAAGGTCAAGCAGTAAGGCGCCTGTACGCAAACTACACTGAAGCGCCAAAGAATCTGGTGTAGGCATGCGTATTCAAATACAGAGTTATGTAAACAGGCAGAATACGGCTCTGCGGTTAGCAACGCCTATATAATACAAAAATGTTTGGCATAGTTGTTAGCTCGGCTACTGCAGCTACAATGGCAGGTTATCAAGATTTAAGTGAATTTGAACGTGGTGTTACAGTCGGCGCACGAGCGATGGGACACAGCACCTCCGAGGTAACGATGAAGTGGGGATTTTCCCGTATGACCATTTGACGAGTGTACCGTGAATATCAGGAATCCGGTACAAAAGTCTCCGACATCGCTGCGACCGGAAAAAGATCCTGGAAGAATGGGACCAACGATGACTGGAGAGAATCGTTCAACGTGACAGAAGTGCAACCCTTCACCAAATTGCTGCAGATTTCACTGCTGGGCCATCAAAAAGTGTCAGTGTGCGAACCATTCAACGAAACATCATCGGTATGAGCTTTAGGAGTCGAAGGCCCACTCATGTAGCCTTTGTCGCGTCTGTAGTTTCCTGCGAGCGAATCCGGTAATGAGGTAGCTCGTCCAACTCGAAGTCCTGGTGCTGGAAAACAAGCTGGAAATTCTTTGCAGATAAGGGAACTCCGTGGGATAAAGGACGTATACTTGTGATGAAATAACTGAGATGTAACACGAGATAGGATAAGAGCACTGTCGAACCCTAAGAGACACCAACACATTGAATGTAAGTTGGACAATCCTGCATGTACCCTGTGCAGCTACGTGCCACGAGAAACTAAGTCCGGTCCCGAGGGCAGAGTAACTCAGGTCCAGCGTCTGAGGCAATTGTCGAAGGAATCTCCCCAGCAGCACCAGCGGCCCTGCTTATACAGGCTCGTCTGATGCAATCGCCCACGATCACGAGCGTCTCCCGTGTCGTGTGGTCCTTCCAGAACATTCTGTCGTAGCAGGTCATGTAGCTCCAGCGTTCCTTGCCACAAAAACGCAACCTCTCCTGCTTCCCAGCGCTCTGGCTGACCTTAGGTTGCTTTCCTACATGTTCATCTTATGCAATCTTATGCATTTCTAGACCCATTCGCGACATCTTGATGACTGCACGACACAAATTATATCGAGTGCATGGAAGTGTACGGGTATGGAGACAACGTCATGAATCCATGGATCTTGCATGTCAGCATGAGACTGTTCCAGCTGGTGGAGGCTCTGTAATGGTGTGCGGCGTGTGCAGCTGGAGTGATGTGGGGCCCTTGATACATCTAGGTACGGCTCTGACAGCATCATGTCCGATCACCTGCATCTACTCGTGTCCATTGTGCATTCCGGCAGATTGGGCAATTCCAGCCGGACAATGCGACACCTCACACGTCCAGAATTGCTAAAGAATGGCAACAGGAACACTCTTCTTAGTTTAAACACTTCCGCTGGCCATCAAACTCTCCAGACATGAACATGATTGAGAATATTGGGGATGCCTTCCAACGTGCTGTTCGGAAGAGATCTCCACCCCCTCGTACTCTTACGGATTTATGCACAGATCTGCAGGATTAATGGTGTCAAATCCCTCCAGCACTACTTCAGACATCAGTCGAGTCCATGCCATGTCGTGTTGCGGCACTTCTGCGTGCTCGCGGGGGCCCTATACGATGTTAGGTAAGTGTACCACTTTCTTTGGCGCTTCAGGGCGGAGGTCACCAAATAATGTCACATTTCAAAGACTCGATGGCCGTCTTCATGGAGCAGAATCCCTTCAACTAGACCGATGGGAAACTAATAGACCTCGCATTGTGTGAACTGTTCAGTTTGAGGAAGCTATGTTACAGCAAATCGAGGACAATCCCAGCGCACGATCCACAGCCAAGGAACCAAATACCTCCAACGCTAATGTGTGAAACATTATGCACATGACGGGCATGCATGCACTAAAGTACCGGATGGTACAAGACCTATCAATTGATGGCTTTCCCAGTGCTTGAAATTCTGTCAGTGGTCCTTACATCAAATTTTAAACGTCTAAGACTACCAGACGTGTGGTTTGTTTACTGAGAAGATTGCCTTTGCAAAGGAAAGAATATTCAGAAGTCACAACAGCCACGTCTAGGAGCTAGAAAACGCTAAGACAACACGGGTGATCCACCGTCAACAGAGGTTTACCATAAATGTGTGGGCTGGTATATTTGTCGACAATTTGATTGGGTCGTGTATTCTGCCTAACACGCTCGGTGGAGGGAATAACCGTATGTTTCTCCATGAAGTAGTATGATTATATGATTATAACATGACGGAGCCCCACCACACTTTCCTGTTGATGCCAGGGAACGTCTAGATAATGTTTTCCCCAAAAGCTAGCCGCGCGGCCAAGGGCGCCTTGCCCGGTTCGCGCAGCTGCCCCCGTCGGAGGTTCGAGTCCTCCCTCGGGCATGTGTGTGTGTGTGTGTGTGTGTGTGTGTGTGTGTGTGTGTGTGTGTGTGCTGTCCTTAGCGTAAGTTAGTTTAAGTTAGGTTAAGTAGTTTGTAAGCGTAGGGACTGATGACCTGAGCAGTTTGTTCCCATAGGAAACGACAAATTTCCAATTGCTGGATTGGGACGGGTTGGCCAGTACCATGTCCACCAGGTTCTCCAGATTTCAATCCTGTGGATTTCCTTTTGTGAGGGAGATGAAGCGTTTGATGTACGAAACACAAACAGACACTCCGAAACAACTGGCTGCGTGTTTGGCTAAAGGCCGGCCGGTGTGGCCGAGCGGTTCTAGGCGCTTCAGTGTGGAACCGCGCGTCCGCTACGGTCGCAGGTTCGAATCCTGCCTCGGGCATGGATGAGTGTGATGTTCTTAGGTTAGTTAGGTTTAAATACTTCTAAGTTCTAGGGGACTGATGACCTCAGATGTTAAGTCCCATAGTGCTCAGAGCCATTTGAACCATTTGTTTGGCTAAAGCCGCAGCCATTATTCGTGAAATGCCTGGTTGTATTAAGGGCGTTAGCAAGCAGGTGACATTTGTGCAAACGGACGACAGTTTCAGCAACATCTCTTAAACAATATTCATCAAACTGGAGGTTAAACACCATCTCTGATCATCACTAGTGTCAAAACCTTAATGGTCACAAAGCGTGAAAACCATGCAGCGGTGACATTTTTGTTGCATTAAAAAGTGTTTCTTTTCATCTTCTATAAACATTCTAGGATTGTGTATACGTTTTTTACACTTTCAGAAGCCATTGTGCAATGCGTGGAGGAGGGCACCCCAGATATGGATCGAGATAATAACTTCTGTCTACATCCCTCCGTGTGGTTACTTAATCCAAATAATTTGCAAAAAGATTAAAAATTAAATAATTCTGACCAAATTAATCGTCTAAATTAAGAAAGAGCAGCATTTTCATAACTTCACTAAGGGTAATGATTTGTGTGGTATCGAACGGACCGAATTTTTTACAAAAAGACCCATATTTTCTACATATGTATTCTTTACACGAAGGTCATACGGAAATTGAAGACCGATGATGATTATAATACTTGGATTAAATGAAATCCTATTTTTCTTATCATGGTTTGTCTTTATATTTATATTTATATTTGTATTTATATTTTTTGCCAAAGTCTGTTCCGCATTTACGCTCAGCATCTGGCACACGCCATACCTTCTCACACCTACTTGCTCGAAAGATGGCGACAGGATGTCCGGCATGTTAAATACTCAGGGATCAAAGTACTAACACTCCGGCCGGCCGCGGTGGCCGAGCGGGTCTAGGCGCTACAGTCTGGAACTGCGCGACCGCTACGGTCGCAGGTTCGAATCCTGCCTCGGGCATGGATGTGTGTGATGTCCTTAGGTTAGTTAGGTTTAAGTAGTTCTAACTTCTAGGGGACTGATGACCTCAGATGTTAAGTCCCTTAGTGCTCAGAGCCGTTTGAACCAACTAACAGTCCTGTAGGAAACAGTATGGTCAGTGGATATTCTGAGAGTGCTGCTCATCATGTCTGATAAATCGCCTGCATATCTACCGAGAAAGATAATGGCCCTATTATGCTTCTAAGGCACTGATCATTGTTATCATTCACGATCACTCAGAGCATTGGTCGTTTCAGTTTTTCTTTGGAGATAGACTGGACTAACGACACTAATTAAAATTTTTTGATTGATACTAAAATAAGCCCGTTATATGAAATCCATCTTTACCCATCCATGGCCACACGGAGTGGCAGCGCGGTTAGTGGCGCAATGTCACGGATTGCACGGCCCCCTCCCGCCAGTGATTCAAGTCCTCCCTCGGGCATGGGCGTGTGTGTTGTTCTTAGCATAAGTTACTTTAAATAGTGTGTAAATCTCGGGACCGATGACCTCAGCAGTTTGGTCCCTTTGGAATTCGCACACATCGAACCATGAAAATTGACGTCGTTTGTGATTCTTCGAAATTGAGCCGACGATAGGTCATAAATGCGACGTTACTGATAAGAAAAAGAGCAATTCGTTAATGGCATCATCTGCAATCTGCTTAAATAAAGTATATCAAAGCTTGTGAACTCTAACTTATTCTTCTGGCTCTTTTTCTTTCTTAACATACTGCCATACGAGGAAATACAAAAGCGTCTATATCAGTTACTAGTGACGAGTCGATGTAGATTCCGTACAGCTAGCTCCTGAAACAACGAATACTCGTACTTCCCAGAGTGACTCGACGCACGGGGCAATGTGCGCTGTCTCGTTCGAGGCACTCACCATCTGACGAGTACTTCCCGTATGCGGCGCTCTCTGTACGCTCCGACTGCCCCGCGTGGCTTGGCGAGCGCTCGCAGCAAACACCGTCCGCCAAGCAGATCGCACTGCACTGACACTTCGCAATTCGTGATAGTCACACATGCTCACGTACGTTAATGTTTAGCGCTACCGTGTCTTAGAAGAACCAAAGTAATTGGCGTTTTCTTTGCGATTCTGAAGAACGCGGCCTTTTTTATGTAGATAAGCGAGTACAGTCATCTTCCAGTGTTGACATGCGATTAGCGTACTAAGCGTTTCGCCTGATTCTAAGCGCAGTCCTTTCACTTTAATCCATCCAATGGCAGCCCGAGTGACAGAATGTTAGCATTCAGACTATTTATGGAGGCTGTGAACCCTGTTGCAACTGAAATGTTAACAGTTTTTAATTTCTTTCATCACTTCAGTTACCTCTAGCGACAACTTTCGTCGATTATCAGCAAAACATTCTGCAGAGTCAGCAGAGTTTCAGGACAACATTTCTAAACCTGTGTAGCAAAGAATATTAAGATTTCTTAGCACTCCGTTTTTAGTTTCACTTTTGAAGATACAAATAAAGGCGGTTGATTTGTTAAATTCCATTTTACCATAGCACAGGTATCACAGAATCACGATTTTGTTTGAATATGTCCACTCTTATTTGGAAACATCTTTTTTGTGATGAAAAGAATAAAAAATGCAGTAAGGTCCCAAATTTACGATCCAGCACTAAAGAGGAAGGTGCTTCTTGTAGCTTAGCGGTAATTGATACAACATATTTCATCACTTGCAAATAAAAAACAAATGCCATGTTTCACACATGAGAGGAACTGTTTGTATTTTTTACTTAGCCCTGCCGTACTTTACTTAATTGAAGGCCAGCACTGTGAGGTGCATGGCTTCGACTGACGGCACTAGGGTCCTGTTTGCCTGCATGTGTTTACAAGCTGCGCAGCCAGCGGGGAGCTCCATCTTGTTTGTCTCGCTCAGAAGTGACATCTTTGGTACGACTGCACTGCGTGTTCTGTTTCCGGCCCCCTTCCTTTTTTTGATCCCATAGCCTGACTGTTGTACTCATAAATGTACAGCCTGTTATCACATATGACGATGTCACAGGTGTAACTATGTACTGTGGTAGTTTAGTACACGTAATGCATCTTCATCATCTGCGATCGAAACTAACAGCGAAAGAATCAAATCAAATAAACATCAGTTATGGTTGGAGAATGGTGATATCATTCCTACAACATACTGATATTGTGTAGCACAAGTTCCACAACAGTTGCATTTAATGTAGGTCTGAATAATTTTCATTACTATTTGAAAATAATCTTCCTGATGAGAAAAGACGTTCAAAACCACATAAAAATTATGAATGACTAGCAATGTTAGACTATTATGTAAATGGAAAAGTGATAAAATTGTATTAATTATTTAAATTACTAATAAAAGTTTTCAAAATCCTTAGATTCGTGCACGTCATGTCACAAATTAATGTTTTGTAAAATACAGTTAAATCTTGATGAAACATAATAACGTAAGAAATAGCATCACGAGCCACACAAAAAGGTAGCATCCCAACTGCAGAGAACCCGTCAATGCAAATTCACAAGTATCGGTGTCCTTCATAGATATTTGCTAAGTATAGGGAGAAAATGTTAAACATTTCATCACAAAAATCAAGACAGAGAAAGCAATCTCCATACAAACATTCACTGCGAGGTTTCACCCACTTCTACTTCTGAAACAACAAAACCCAATGGAATGATATTTCCAAATAAAGAATTTTTGCACGTACTATTCTTTTCTGTGATTTGTTATGCATCAGTAACTTATGTCTGTGTTATAGATGGATTACAATATGCCACTGTTAAATCCTTTTATACGATTATTGAGTCATTTCCGTTTCTAAAATCAGTGAGAATATAATCTACTGCAGAACAGGTACACAACATTAAATTACAAAATCTTGTTCTTTACAGGAGTGGAAACGGATGTTTTTATGAGTTTCACGCTCTCACTACGGAGAACATTTCAACTTACTGGCAATAAAACAAAATTCTGTAATGTCATTAAAGGTCTCTTTCAGATGTATTATTGTACGGTGTTGTAATAATATTAATTGTTATATTCTTTAGAGTTGGTGCTGAAGTTTGCGATGATAGGCTAGCAACCTGTCAATTCTTTCACTGTGACATGTTCTCAGCCATTTACAAACATAACAGATGCTCAGTAAATATATTAAGAATTAAAGTAGAGTAGCTTAATAATTAGTGCACAACTACAGCAAATGAGATTACAATAAAAGTACAACATTAAAATCGTTACACTTTATTTCACTACTCTTATATAGTTACTTTCGCTTCCACTAATAAGATAGACAATCTTATTCTATCTTCTTTTTTATATCTCGTCTCTGTCTCTTCTCTACACATATATAAATTAAAGTCCCCCGCCACGATTTCTCTCAGTACAATTTATAATTAGAGTCTGTAGTGTGAGTAAATACTTTTGTTTTATTTTTGTTTTGTTTACTGTATAATTGATTTTTTACTTTACCATTGTAATTGGCGTTTGGAGAGGCATTTAGTGGCAGTGATGGGAGCTAAGAGCCGGTCAGTCAAAGACGAGGCGAAATGTGGCACGTACAGCTGGCAAGTACATGTCACCACACGTTAAAAGAGCAACGAACGTTGATCAGAATCTATTCGTTTTCTGTATTGTTACTTCATACCCTTCGTGGGGGTGGGCTGTAAGAGTTACATTCAATCCGTTCTTCAACCAAGAGGCAAATGAACTAACAGAGACAAATAGAAACACAAACGTAATTGAGTCATTTACAAATGAATTCAAAAATTTTTAAGAGGAAATTTATGGAAGTTTTTATTCATAAGACATGACTTTCTTCCTTGCTTTTTGTTAAAAACACTAACAATTAAAGTTACAGAACCAACAACAATACGAGTACATTTAAAACATGAAGCAAAGCCCTGATATTAAAAAGATGCACTTCACTGTCACTAAAAGTGGAAGGACCTGCCCTGGGAAAAGGAGTTCATTGCTGAGGGGAGAAAGTTGTTCTTTGAAGATGGTAGGAGGGTGGTGGACTGGTGCGTGGTATCGATGGGGTAGGGGTGGCTGTTGGGAGACAAGAAGGGAAGAGAATATGGAGGTACTCTTGAGGCTGAAATCTGAAGCGGAAAAGGGTGTTGAGAGATAAGGGGGAAGGAGTAATGGGTAGAAAAATGTGAGGAGGGGAAGGAGATGGAGCTCTGATGAGGTAGCATGGGTGGGGTGGATTTAAAGTTAGTAGGTTGGGTAGTGGGATGTGACGGTAGAGGTGTGGCAGCATACTAGAATTGGAAAGTAGAAGCTAAACTATAGAAATATTGGAGTAGAGTTTGCAGACAGTGTTAGTTGTTTGAAGGAGTTCAGTGTGAGTGAGGTGAGGTGGGAATTTGGTGTGCTACTAAAAGATCCTTGTTGGAGAAGGTAAACGGATGCGAAAAGTGGATCTGGAGAGACTTATAGAACTTAGGTACGGAAGATATCCATGCAACCTTTGCATAGCACAGGATAGATCATATAAAGTTCTTGTAGGTGTGGAAGACAGTGAAGGGGTACAATCCCCATGTTGTTTCAGAAGTTTAGTCTAGTGTTGGCTTTCTGTTGAGCAGTTAGTATGTGAGGTTTCCATGTTAACTGTCAGCTGATAAGATATTTTAGTGTACTAGTTTAGTGGATAGAGTGGTAGTAAATTGGGAGGTTGGAGTATGGAGACGGAACATGTGGATGGTGCATCCTACAATTATTGAACGGTTGATCTTCAGAAGCCACTGGCTACTCCCGGAGGCAAACTGATTGAGGTGGAGTTGTAGGGATCGTTGGGATTTCTGGACTGTGGGATAGAGAGCGAGGAAGACGATGTCATCAGCATACTGAGGGAGGTGGATTGGTGGAAGTGCTTTGGGCATATTGGCAGTGTAGGGGAGATCAAGGAGAGGAGAGAGGATGGAGACTTGGAGCACGTATGCAGTGTAATGGAAGGTACAGAAAATAGTGCTGTTAATAGTAACAAAGGTTGGACAATTAGAGAGGAAGAACGCAATAAGGTGGACATAACTAATTGGAAGTGTGTAAGTCTGGAGTTTGAATACAAGACCAGAATGGCAATCACAGCTGTATGCTACCTCTAGGTCAAGAGAGACAAAAACAGCGGATTTACAGATGGTGGGCTGGGAGGTTAGAAAATGGGTGAGATTCAAGAGCTGGTCATCAGAGGAGAAGGTGGGACAGAAGCCACATTAATCAATGGGAAAGATGTGGTGTTGGTTCAGGTGTTGATAGATGCATCAGGGAGGGTGAATTTGAAGAAGTTGCTAAGCACCAAGGTGAGACAGACGGGGCAGTTGAAGGAGGCGTCAGTAGGGGTTATGTGCCGTTTATGAAAAAGTAGGATTCTGGAGGTTTTCCACAGTTCAGGATATTAACCTGTGGCGAAGGCAGTGATATAAATGGTTGCAAAGGTGACCAGAAAGGAGGCAGGGCATCCTTTGAGATGTCGATAGGTAATACAGTTGTGACCAATGGAAGTGTCGCATTTTCTGTAAAGTACTGGTTTTATGTCAAGTGCTGTGATTGGGATGTTTAATTCTGTTCTTGGTGTGTTGTCCAAGTACTGGAAGCTAGGAGCCAGGGTGGGGCCATAGTATTTGTGAGTTCGTCGATGGTAGGGAATAAGGAGTAAGGTGTCAAAGAGGTGGGATGCAAAGTGGTCAGCTTTGTTCAGATTGAAATGTAAGGGATTGCTTTTGTGAAGGAGTGGGTAGTGATAGATGCAATGACTGTCAGTCAGTCGGTGGAATGGTTTCCAATGCTTAGAGGAGATAATAGGGAATATAGTGTTGAAGCTGGTGCATGTCTGTCGCTATTCCTGGCTTTTTTTAGCACTGAGTAAATTCCTTGGGTAGGAAGAATACTATAAGCGACGGGATTTTCAGAAAAGGAGTAGGGCTTCTGGCGGGAGAGTGGGACAAACAGGATATATAGCCTCAGGAGAGATAAAGGTGGGTATAGCGTCTGACAAGAACTGCTGCAAGAGGGCTGAGACATAGAAGATATCGCCAGGCTGGAGGAAGGTTAGAGGGTGGCTATCAATCTGGCGGTCTGTGGATTCCCAGTAGGCATTGCAGTTGGTATTGGCATAGTCGTGAATAACTTGTGGATGGAGACTGGGGTGAGATACATGAGGATGAACTAGTGTGTAGGAGATGCTAAGGAGAACATGTAGGCGGTCACTTCCAATTGGATTGAGGACTTCTGCAGTTAGGCGTCCAAGGAGGTTCGGAGATGGTAGAACGAGATTTGTGGTGGTGTTGTTTTCGGGACGGGTGTGTTGTGAGATGAAGACAATTACATCTTGGAAGGAATCTGTAAACTGACGCCATTGTGGAGTTCTGCAGCAGTAATGTAGATGGAAAAGGTATGGTCAAAGTGGGCGAAGAAATTGCAGGGAATGGGATTATTAGGTCGGATGTAGATGTTAGCACAGGTAACAGTTAGGGTTTTGAAGAAGAAGCTAAGGATAAGGTGTTCAGTGGGATTATTGAGTAAAGGCTGTGGCCAAATGAGGATGTTCTGTTGGTGACTGATTGCAGCTCCATCTCTGGCCAGGGGACAAGAGTTAAACATACAATGGTGGATATAGGGAAAGGCGCGAATGGTGTGGTAGTGTTGGAGGAGGGTTTTGTAGAGGATGAAGGTACTGATGTAGTGTTGGGACAGGTAATGCATCAAAATGGGCTTGTTGGTGGGCGAGGAGCTGACATTGTGGTCTAGGATGCTGCATTGCTATCGTGCCATGATGAGAGCTTAGGGAGTGGGTTGCATAGGTGAGGGAGTGGAGAGCTTTAACTGAGGGTGTCGAGATGGGTGAAAATAAGGTGGACTTGGTTTCAGGAGTAGAGGGGCTTGG
Source organism: Schistocerca nitens (assembly GCF_023898315.1). Classification (NCBI taxonomy): domain Eukaryota; kingdom Metazoa; phylum Arthropoda; class Insecta; order Orthoptera; family Acrididae; genus Schistocerca; species Schistocerca nitens. The sequence goes on along the minus strand of NC_064616.1, from coordinate 655,416,670 downwards.
ATATTGGTGTTGAATACAGAGTAGGTGGGAAGGGAAATTTGTTGTACGATATACAGTCACTGGAAGGGATGGTTTTTTGGAGGATGATGGTGAGGAATCTTATGAGATCTTTGGCAGTGGGACATGGGAAGGGAGAGATATTTGAATGGATAGGGTGGATGACAAAGTTAAGTCTAGTTTGACAGGTGGGATCCTAGCTTTGCATTTGGTGGAGTAGGACAGGGTGGTTGTCATTGCATGTGTTGCAGGTGGGAGGTGAGATGGCGGCTGGACACTGTTTGAGGAAGCTGGAGACTTTATAGTGAGTAGAGGTGTATGAATTTTTACAATCATGAGTAAGGTAGTCATTATAAACGAGGTATTTTTGGCAACATTAGGACTGGGAGAGGGATTTGGAGGGTTCAGTTTTATGACGGTGCTTGTAAATCATGGGTCCCTCATGAGAAGGTCATCAGCAATGGGGGTAGACCCTGCACAGACATGTATAAGTATGGTGGAAGTTGAAATTCAGTTCAGAGACCACCTCCTCTGCTGTGATCTCCAGCCTTCGTTATTACAGCAGTGAGAGTGGGATGATGGCAAGGAGGCTGTGGATGTCTGGATGGGGAGACAGTGTTGAAGAGAAGGAGGTCTGAGTGGAAGTTGGAATATATGGATCTGACAAGGTCTGAATATCTCTCGGATATGATTTGGGTGATGGGGAGGTGAGTGATGCACTTCCAAATTTAGAGTGTGAGGGATTTGATGTTTAGGAATTGAGGTCAGAGTGGGATAGGATGAAGGTGTGAACAGCCATGGAAGAAGGTGCAGGGGAGGGAGCAGTGTCCATGTATTCAGTAGGATCACGACATGCTTGGGGTTTTTTGGTTATACTGCTGGTAGTGGGGGTCTGCATTACGCCGCTTCTATGGGTTTTTGGAGATAGGGGGTTATAGCGGTGTTCCGGGCGTTGGAGAAGGTAGGATACGGCATGGTGCAGGTTCTTCAATTTGGTTGGAGTTGGTTCGATAGTTTACTGTATTGTGGTTTCTGGCATTGCTATGGCAGTTCAGTGAGATCTTATTTTTGCTGGTGTCGCAGAGATAGTGGACGGTGTCAGATGAGATGAAGAGGAAATAAGCAAATGAGGTGGCAGAAGATGTGGAAGAGGTCGTGGTAACAACAGGATAGGTGAAGGAAGTGACTGCAGATAGCGATGAGGCTGTGGGGAGTGAGAGTGGACATAAGGTAGTGGACTTGTAGCAGAGGAAGGGGTGGTATAAATGATGGAGGTCGTTGGAATGTCCATTGTGGGATAAGGAGGCAGAGAACAGATAGCTGATGATGATTACTGGCGACGAAGCGCCATCGAGATGGTGGGGGATGACAGCAGTAACGTCCGGAATGTGATGGTGATGACGACCGCAGATGAAACTGGCGGCGACGAAGACGGAGGCGGCGAGTCGACTGCGGAGAAAGCGGAAGCGACGAGACGACTGCGGCAGCGACGAGACGGAGGCGAGATGGAGGCGTCGACAGCGACAATGATCCACAAAGTGAAGTGTCACAAGTGCACACAAACACAGCAGAAGTCTCGAAGACACAAATCAACTACAAATACGAACAAATGCTGATGCGAAGCATAGGGGAGGTGAAGAAGACAATTGATACGGCACTGGTGAGTGTCCTAGAAAGTCTGTTTCAACAGCTATTGAAGGATGCGATCAGAATCTATCTTCTCCACAAACATGTATTGAAACCCCTTGCTCCCATCTGTGTGTACGTTCGGGCTAATCTCAGGAACTATTGCAAGGATTTTGATACAGGTTTTACTAATAGGTAGATTGATTTTCAAAATGGTTCAAATGGCTCTGAGCACTATGTGACTTAACATCTGTGGTCATCAGTCCCCTAGAACACAGAACTACTTAAACCTAACCAACCTAAGGACATCACACACATCCATGCCCGAGGCAGGATTCGAACCTGCGACCGTAGCGGTCGCGCGGTTCCAGATTGAAGCGCCTAGAACCACATGGCCACTGCGGCCGGCCTAGATTGATTTTCGAGGAATGTTTATGTGTATAAATTATAAATATTTCGGGTGATTTGGCTCAACTATGATGAATTAAAGTGAATCGCTACAGTCAAAACGATGCCACTGTTATGTTGCTGCGAATGGCAGAACTCGCAGTGCGGGCTGTTGCTGCGCTACCGACAGCGTCCGTTTGATCTCCACCACTCCCTGCAGCGGTTCTCCGCTCGCTCCGAGACACCATTGTCGTGACTGTGTGACTTGTTGTTTCCCGTTCGGGGATTCGTACATTTTGTGCTGCCCACGCACTTACATGATGCAAATAAATGTTGTACAGTACTGACATGCAGTGTTACCTAACTAAAAGACTTTTAAAAAATGGTTCAAATGGCTCTGAGCACTATGGGACATAACATTCGAGGTCATCAGTCCCCTTGAACTTAGAACTACTTAAACCTAACTAACCGGAGGACATCACACACATCCTTGCCAGAGGCAGGGTTCGAACCTGCGACCGTAGACGTCGCGCGGTTCCAGACTGAAGCGCCTAGAACCGCTCGGTCACAGCGGCCGGCCTAAAAGACTTTCACTTCGTCATTAAGCCACACGAAAATCTTATTGCCCGATTTTGTATGTCTAGACATATCTTCTTCTTCTGTATACGTTATAAATTATAGTCACCCGCTACGTTTTTCTGTCTATATGTGAAGCCTAATCTCAAGAACTACCGTAAGGATTTCTATACGGTGTTCAAATGTGTGTGAATTCCTAAGGGGCCAAACTGTTTAGGTCATCGGTCCGTAGATTTACACACTACATAAACTAACTTAAGCTAAGCACAACACTCACACCCATGCACGAGGGAGGACTCGAACCTCCGGCGGGAGGGGCGGCGCAGTCCGTGACATGGCGCCTCAAACCGCGCGGCCACTCCGTGCGGGTATGCGGTTTTCAGTAACAGAGAGACTAATTCAGGGTTGACTGGGCGGTGTGGTGCTTCCAAGTCCCCATCATTGTCACAAGATGTCGCTCCGAAGGATAATTAAATATGCATCACACAACATTCGTGGCTCCTGAGATTTTCCTTGCGCGTGCTGCTACAGTCCTTTAAGTTACATGACAATAATGTTATTCAATTGTCTGACGTCATTCACTAAACTCTGTTCAGTGGCCCGTCAATAAAATTAACGCTATGTGTAATCGTGCCATTACTTAAGTTACCGACCCTGGACGAAGTATGTGTACGAGGAAGAAATGCGTCACTTCGAAATGTAGCTGACTTACCAGGAGGATTCTGAATACGCATATGGAATTTTATGTCTTCCGCAACGAGTAAATATGTTAGAGTGGAACACTTGGCAGGATATTCTTCGTGTTCGCTGGTACTACAATCACATTAAAGCGCACATCATTTATACACTGAGGTGATAAAAGTCATGGACTAGCGACATGCGCGTTTACTGATGACGGTAGTATCGTGTACACAAGGTATAAAAGGGCAGTGCATTGGCGTAGCTGTAACTTGTATTCAGGTGATTCATTTGAAAAGGTTTACGACGTGATTATGGCCGCAAAACGAGAATTAAGAGACTCTAAACGTGGAATGGCAGTTGGTGCTAGAAGCATGGGTCATTTCATTTTGGAAACCTTTAGGGAATGCAATATTCCGAGATACACAGTGTCAAGAGCGTGCCGAGAATACCAAATTTCAGCCATTACCTTTCACCACGGTAACCGCAATGGCCGACGGCCTTCAATTAACGACCGGGAGCAGCGGCGTTAACATAGATTTGCCAGTGCTAACATACAAGCAACACCGCGTAAAATTACCCCAGATACCAATGTGAGACGTACGATGAACGCATTCGTTGCGACAGTGCGGCGAAATTTGGTGTTAATGGGTCATGGCAGCAGATAACCGACGCGGGCGCCTTTGCTAACAGCATGACATCGCCTGCTGCGCGTCCCTTGTGCTTGTGACCATATCGATTGGACCCTAGACGACTGGAAAACCGTGGCCTGGTCAGATGAGTCTCGATTTCAGTTGGTAGGAGCTGATGGTAGGGTTTCAGTGTGGCGCAAGCACCACGATACCATGGATCCAACTTGTCACAAGGCACTGTGCAAGCTGCCAGTGGCTCCATAATGATGTGGGCTGTGATTAGATTGAATGGACTGGGTCCTCTGGTCCAACTGCACAGATCATTGATTGGAAATGGTTCTGTTCGGCTAGTTGGAGACCATTTGCTGTCACTTCTGGACGTTCACAAACAACGATGGAATTTTTATGGATGACAATCCGCCATTTCACCGGGCCAAAAATGTTCGCGGGATGGCGCCTTATCTGATGACCAGAGTGGATGTCCAACACATAGTACTTTACATTCCTCAGTTTTCTCATTGCCTAACTAATTTAGTCGTCAGTTACATTTCGGTTAAGGCAGACAGGGCGTCCCTAAGGAATTCAATATTCAGTTACATGACAGGAATGATAATTCGAAACAAAAATGTCTAGTGAACATGGGCTCTAAAATGCATACCTTAAGAGCTATGAGCACTACTTCATCTTCGCTACCGTGAAAAACATCTGTTCTACCAAAGAAGTGCTCATAGCTTTTTAGGTATGCATTTTAGATTCCATATTTACTACACATTTTGCTTCGAATGAGCATTGCTATCATATCCTTGAACACTGCCTATTCCTCCTAGGACATACTGTAAGAATTTTATTTCCTTCTCAATCCACGCTTCTTCCCGCGTATTCCACCCCCTTGGTCCAGTTATTGTTTCTCCATTTGATAGATTACTGACCCGGTGGCTCAGTAACGACGAGTCAGAGAGCGCACTGAAATTTTTGGGATGTGATCCCGGTCTGTCGAAGAATTTTTAACTGTCACTAATTACTTATTTCACCTTTGGCAATGTTATTGTGAAAAATGCCGAGCTGCACAATGGCTGTCCCTATAAATGGATGGGTGGGCCACGGAATTTTTCAGTACACCTTTAGTCCAGCCTTCACCTCTCAAAGATGTTAAGAGACGCCAGGATCAACGAGTGGTTCGGATTCCAAGTTAAACAGTGGGTCCTCTTGCCCAGTTCGCTAACTGGCGTAGAGTAAGGTCACGCGAGTCGCCGATTTAGCGTGCAATTCAAAGACTTGCATCCGACTACTGAACGGCGCGAATTCGACGTTATTATTCTCCCGAATACCTACGGCATCAGAAACAGCTTCCGTCGTAGATCTTGAAATACTGCATTGTGCAATTTATCAGTGGTTGCAGTTTTTGGACGTCACTCGCGTGTATTACTGTTAGGAAAAGTATGACAACGTTTAAATTCAAGCACTTATCACGTAACTGCTGAAAAGGATGAAATAGACGCCACATAACCTTTTAGTAACATTAGTTGAATTGCCGTTAGCGATGACCGACCGATCATTTTTCACCTTAATCTCGTACATCCAAATAATAGTAACATCTCATACACATCAACCAAAATACGTCCCCTGCTATGAATAGGAATCGCCCGTTTTATCCAAGTCACAGATACATCAGAAATGTTCAGAAGCTTGCCATTTTGAAGCGCAACAACTTATCAGTTACGATATGTATGTAGGATATCTGAGACTGCAAATTCTTTTAAGGTATCTATAGGTGTGTTCCGCGACCGTTCACAATTACGTTACAGAACTGTTGCGCCAAACAAATCTCTAACTAATTGTAATATCACTGAGATCTCTGCCACTTGCTACAACGCACGGTCCATCGACAGGAGCGAGAGAAGCGTCCAGGCGTTTAACAGTGGTGGCAGCGGGCCAGGCGGCGGCTCCAGCTCCTTAATGACACGCGCTTGCCGTCTCTGTGTGGCTCATACCACCGTTGCGATCTGCAAGTCAATGAAGCCAGAGTGTATCGAATCTTGTAATGGGCCAATAAGTGACACTCAAGTATTACGGTCACACAAATTACCTCACACAATTACTTTTTACAGTTATAAGGGACAGTCAATTACAAAAGAGAGAAATGGAAAAAAGTAAGCCGGCCGCTGTGGCCGAGCGGTTCTAGGCGCTTCAGTCCGGAACAGCTACGATCGCAGGTTCGAATCCTGCCTCGGGCATGGATGCGTGTAATGTCCTTAGGTTAGTTAGGTTTAAGTAGTTCTAAGTTCTAGGGGACTGATGACCTCGGATGTTAAGTCCCATAGTGCTCAGAGCCATTTGAACCATTTTGAAAAAAATAAATAAGTCGTTTACTATTTCAAATGTAATCGCCAAGACTGTCAATGTCTTCGTGGAAAAACGTTTGCGGTTGCCTACGGACCCATGATTGTATCCAGGCCTGCACTCCCATGTTCCAAGCAAGTCGACGGCCGTGAATATCTTTCTTCAAGGCTCCAAAAATATAGAAATCGCACGGGGAGAGATTTCGACTGTATGGAGGTTATGTAAGGTCTTCCTAGCGAAACTACTGTAGCGTACTCGAAACAACCTTGGCAAGATGTAGGCGAGCATTATCCTGCATACGAATGATACCGTCCACCATCATTCTTGGGCGCTTCAGTTTTTTGCAAAGTGTCCACGTACAGATAGGCTTACGTGAAGCGCGCCATGAAAACCGAACGCCCAGAAATGATGGATGGAATCACTCCGTTGCAGGATAATGCAGCCTATATGTTGCGAAGGTTGTTTCAAGTACGCTGCAGAAGTTTCGTTAGGAAGACCTTACACATCCTCCATAAAGTATGGATCTCTCCCCATGCGATATCCATATTTTTGAAGCACTGAAGAAAGAAGTTCTTGGCTGTCGACTTGCTTCGGATAACGAGGAACACGCCTGGACACAATCATGGTTCCATAGGCAACCGAGAACATGTTTCCATGAAGGCACTGATCGTCTTGCCTCACACTTCTTTTCTATCCGTATCATTTTCATTTGACTGCAGCTTATATTACCTTTAAGTGTTTCATTTAGCATATTCGAACTTCGATTACCATTTAATTTCTCAGACTAAAGAAGAAATGTCTTCTAGCTAACCTGCCAGATTCTCGCTGTATTGTGAGTACAAGAAATATAAATTATTGCCGTAATTTTCCAGCGTGTACGACATTAAAACTATTGTCACGCCAACACTAGGCACTTCACTCGCCGCAATTTTAAAACATTACCACATGGCCTTTTGACTAGTGAAAAATAACAGAAGATCCAGGCTATGGTTTCAAAAATGGCTCTGAGCACTATGGGACTCAACTGCTGTGGTCATAAGTCCCCTAGAACTTAGAACTACTTAAACCTAACTAACCTAAGGACAGCACACAACACCCAGCCATCACGAGGCAGAGAAAATCCCTGACCCCGCCGGGAATCGAACCCGGGAACCCGGGCGTGGGAAGCGAGAACGCTACCGCAGGCTATGGTTTACATGTACAGCACGCAGGAGTGAATACGTTATGCACAGCTGCCGAGGAAATCGGTGTCCATTTCATTCGGACACCATAATTGCAGTAGCCAAGATTAAATTGTGCTCAGTCAGATTACTACGAAATTCGGTACACAAGAAGGAAAGGCGTTACAAATATTATAAGGAAAGGCTGATACGTGAATAAGAAGTATGTACTACGTATGTATGTGATAGCTGATTCCAGAAATACTGTTTGTGGTGAACAGATGATGTAATTACAATAAAAGTCTCGGATACTGTGCTTAATTTACTTCATTTTTATGGGATTTTCCCTGCCTCGAGATGACTGGGTGTTGTTTTGTCGTCTTCATCGTCATCATTCATCCCCATTACGGTCGGGGGAAGGCAATGGCAAACCATCTCCGCTAGGACCTTGCCTAGTCGGTGGTGCGGGTCTCCCGCATCGTCCCCTACGCTCCTCGGAGATGGAACCTCATCATTATCAGTACTTTTACAGTACAAATGGCTTTCCAGGCACTGATCCGAGTGTCTGGAATAGCAGCTGATTAGCGACAGGTTATTCCGTAATTTAATACGCCAGTAAAAGCTACGCGAGCAGTGATTTTGACTGTGTGATACGAAGTCTCATTGGAGCTGTGATGTACTTTAGAACAACGGTAGAACCGCGTATCGCAATCAAGCGATTTCTTGCATGGCTTGGCCCTGGTGTGAATTTCCGATAAGTCCTCAATACTGTACGCAATATGTCCATAGAGTCGAGTGCCGTTGAACGAATCTAAATTCATTGTGTAATGTGGTAATGTTTAGGCGAGCGAGTGTTTGTTGTAGTTGCATCATTGGAAGTCCCGCGTGGCAGTGCAAAATTAATTGTTTAACTCTGAGTGAAACCGGTATCTAAATTCTATGTACGTAAAGAGAAGACAGGTTGTTCTAGAAGGAGCGAACGTATATTACATTGTTCTGAAGGACAGAGCCTGATTCGTTGTGAAAATAAGATATGATCATAAATGAGAGATGTGTCATCATAAGGCGCGTAAGGGAAGACGTTAGCATGATACTCTTACCACTTGTGTGCTCTCGGATTAACTGCAGGTGCCAAACATTACTGTAATAGCAATCCCTTGCACTTGAAACATGTGCTTTATTGGAGGACACTGTGCCTCTGAATTATATTTTATTTATCACGGTAGTTCCGTGTTCTTATTTGCTGCAACACCCTTTATCATTACAATATTACATGGTTGATTTGTTGCTTCCCAAGATTGCTTACAGTGAGCAGCATCGAGAGCGCGAGAGTAGGACTATCTCTGAGAGCCAAACATCGTCGAGGAAAAAAAAAAGGTCGTGGTCTGTGGTGCTTACGACACTAACAAATTTTAGGTGGACGTTGGACCGCTGCGCGCCTGATTGAATACTCTCTATGTAGCACCAAGGCTCTCAAGTGACTAACCACTGGCACCGATACATTAATAATAGTATGCAATTCATGTTAAATCACATTCCAGCATTCGGTTTAGTCATAATGGTACTCAGGGGGAATAAATCTTATACTAATAAACTGCTCCACCGACCCTGCTAACTTCCAAGCTACACTTCAAATCAGCATATTCAACCACAGTTACCAAATAATAATAAGGTGGGTAAGAAAGTAGCCCATCCGTTCGACGAGTTACGCTTTGTCTGGTGCTTCATAAGTGAAGGTTGTCTCAACTTCAGATTGTCTACAATATTTGTTACGAGAACGATCAGACGTCCCAGAAGCAAGAACCAGTACAGACAGCACGGACGGCGTACGCAGCAGCTGATGCAGTGGCGTGTGGCCTTACATAACGAACCACTGTTTCTTTCGCTCTCACAAACCTCTAAATACAGTTTCACATGTTCTTCTCAGGAACCGGGAAATGCCATAGTTTCCTATACACAAGACAGCGTTGGTTTCACGTCATTATTTAATGCAGTTATAATAAACGTCTGCACAACACAAAAGTAATGTGAAACTGAACATGCTAATGATTAACCTTCATCTGAAATACAAAGAATGGATGACAAAGTAACAATTGTGTTCAGTGCAGCAAAATAATAAACGGTTATAATTTCTAGGACGGTATATTCGGATACGTACAGATACCATTTGGATACCTGGATTTCTTGTACGAAGGGATTTCACATTATTATGGCACGGCACGTAATTTTTATTGAATACTGCACTACACTTCAAAATGATACAGATACACGACTTTAGTTTCCCCACTGTAAACAACTATCGGAATATTCTAAACAAATCGTTCGATTCCTTGCCGATAGAAATTCGTTCCCTGCTCAGGTAGCCACTGAAGAACTTCTGTGTGAACGTCTTCATTGTTGGAAAATCTCTTTCCCCAGATGTTCTATCAGCTTACAGAAGAGGCTGTTTAGACATTGTTGTCTGTAGTCGAAGTCAGTTGCATTCCCTCTGTACCAGGATCACCCACGTCTGTGGGGCATTGGTCAAATTGTTGGCACCATTTCATTACAGCTGAACGCGACATTGCATTTGGTCCATATATGGCTAGTATTTCACGATGAATATGTGTGAAATTTAGACATTTTGCCTATAAGAATGATATTGTGCCGTGTACTTGAGCTTTGGAGTACGCTTCCAGTTGGCGCGCCATTGCTCTCGCTTCCGGTGGTGCTCCTGCGTATCGGTACTGCAGAAGAACAGTGTCTGGAGGAAGCCTTAAACATGTAGTCTCTTCTGACAGTGCACCACTCGTGCTGCACAACGGCGTTAGTGTAGAACGACTTGGTTAACTTACTGTCGGAAGTGCCTACGTCTCTGAAGCCTATCTAGGGACAGACTGTAGTGCTCACATCAACATTTACGGAGAGATTGTTGTCGTCTAACAGTTATTTCATAAACCGAACTAACTGTCTAAAGGTGAAACAAAAAATACAATAAAACACATATCGTCCATTTCCAGAGCCACACAGACTAGAAATATAACAAACCAATTGGTAAACCAGTTTAAGGAGAGCACGAGCTGTGCGCTGCATTGTTAGTTCGAGCTATCTATCAAAGAGGCACTGTACTTAAGATTCTGCGCCAGCGGGGGGGGGGGGGGGGGGGGGGGGGGGGAATGGATTCAAATTCCGGTCTGGCTGGTGGAGGTTTCCGTGGATTCTCGAAATCACATCACGGTCATCCTCCAACACGCCACTGCCAACTTCTCCCTCTATCCTGCTTCAACTGACAGTGTTCCGCTTCTTTCTGCCTCCTGCGTGGATGTGCTAAATGCTGCTGCAGCCGCACCACATCCACAAGTCTTCAAATCCTGACACATAGATACCAAAATTTTGTAAACAACTTTAGTGTTCGCTATGCTGGAACTCCGAGGGTAGCGTTTCTTCTGCCTTGAACTACTTTTGTTTGCTGAAGACTGTCCACTTGACTTACGGATATCGTAAAATAAGAATGTAAAGGCCGCTCATTACTAAATAAGTGCTGAACTGTTTCATGCAATCCTGTATATCGATCCATGTAAGTAAATGAAAATCTTATTATAATTTATGCATCGTCCTTCGACTTTAAATTACTGCTGTGGACATGGAAACTCGCAGCTGCAGAGCCCTATAGTTCTAGAGTATGGAAGAGACTGCATTAAATGTCAACAAATGTACTGTATGCATTACGTGTTATCTGTAACACCATGAAAGTATGATGATCATATATTCATGTTAGAGCTACACTCCTGGAAATGGAAAAAAGAACACATTGACACCGATGTGTCAGACCCACCATACTTGCTCCGGACACTGCGAGAGGGCTGTACAAGCAATGATCACACGCACGGCACAGCGGACACACCAGGAACCGCGGTGTTGGCCGTCGAATGGCGCTAGCTGCGCAGCATTTGTGCACCGCCGCCGTCAGTGTCAGCCAGTTTGCCGTGGCATACGGAGCTCCATCGCAGTCTTTAACACTGGTAGCATGCCGCGACAGCGTGGACGTGAACCGTATGTGCAGTTGACGGACTTTGAGCGAGGGCGTATAGTGGGCATGCGGGAGGCCGGGTGGACGTACCGCCGAATTGCTCAACACGTGGGGCGTGAGGTCTCCACAGTACATCGATGTTGTCGCCAGTGGTCGGCGGAAGGTGCACGTGCCTGGGACCGGACCGCAGCGACGCACGGATGCACGCCAAGACCGTAGGATCCTACGCAGTGCCGTAGGGGACCGCACCGCCACTTCCCAGCAAATTAGGGACACTGTTGCTCCTGGGGTATCGGCGAGGACCATTCGCAACCGTCTCCATGAAGCTGGGCTACGGTCCCGCACACCGTTAGGCCGTCTTCCGCTCACGCCCCAACATCGTGCAGCCCGCCTCCAGTGGTGTCGCGACAGGCGTGAATGGAGGGACGAATGGAGACGTGTCGTCTTCAGCGATGAGAGTCGCTTCTGCCTTGGTGCCAATGATGGTCGTATGCGTGTTTGGCGCCGTGCAGGTGATCACCACAATCAGGACTGCATACGACCGAGGCACACAGGGCCAACACCCGGCATCATGGTGTGGGGAGCGATCTCCTACACTGGCCGTACACCACTGGTGATCGTCGAGGGGACACTGAATAGTGCACGGTACATCCAAACCGTCATCGAACCCATCGTTCTACCATTCCTAGACCGGCAAGGGAACTTGCTGTTCCAACAGGACAATGCACGTCCGCATGTATCCCGTGCCACCCAACGTGCTCTAGAAGGTGTAAGTCAACTATCCTGGCCAGCAAGATCTCCGGATCTGTCCCCCATTGAGCATGTTTGGGACTGGATGAAGCGTCGTCTCACGCGGTCTGCACGTCCAGCACGAACGCTGGTCCAACTGAGGCGCCAGGTGGAAATGGCATGGCAAGCCGTTCCACAGGACTACATCCAGCATCTCTACGATCGTCTCCATGGGAGAATAGCAGCCTGCATTGCTGCGAAAGGTGGATATACACTGTACTAGTGCCGACATTGTGCGTGCTCTGTTGCCTGTGTCTATGTGCCTGTGGTTCTGTCAGTGTGATCATGTGATGTATCTGACCCCAGGAATGTGTCAATAAAGTTTCCCCTTCCTGGGACAATGAATTCACGGTGTTCTTATTTCAATTTCCAGGAGTGTATATCTCCGATAATGAGTAAATCCCTGTCAACCATAGAACCCTTAACAAAACGCTTTATAAAAAATACTCACCCAAACGTTAGGAACCTGCATGTCAATTAACAACTTAAGTCAATGGACTGAATGGATTGATGAATCACAACATCAGGTAGTACACGTCGGTGGCCAGGTACTTTAAATCGATAGGCTCAAAAATGGCTCAAATGGCTCTGAGCACTATGGGACTTAACATCTGTGGTCATCAATCCCCTAGAACTTAGAACTACTTAAACCTAACAAACCTAAGAACATCACACACATCCATGCCCAAGGCAGGATTCACACCTGCGACCGTAGCGGTCGCGCGGTTCCAGACTGAAGCGCCTAGAACCGCTCGGTCACACCGGCCGGCAAATCGATTGGCACACAGTGTTGTAAACGCACTTTGCGAAAAAGAGTACTGTTGAGGTCGGCAGTGGCAATGTGACTAGGTGAACGTTTTTGGTGGATTAGAGAGGTCCCATACAATGGTTGACGTTGTTCCCGATAAAATAACGGAAGGCTGCAAATAGTTTGTTCACCCGCAGCACGCAGTACAAACATAGCGCCCTTCAAGACCGTGCACCATAGCATCGCTCACCAGTTTTGCCATAAAGGCCCGATAATTTATTCACACAGATGAAGTTACTCACCTGGTGAATGACGTCATATGACGTATATTCTGTTGAGCAGATATTGTACGTTGCTGAGGGAGAAGTTTCTCTACTGGACCACGTGCCCAACAGTTCAAAAATGGTTCAAATGGCTCTGAGCACTATGGGACTTAACGTCTGAGGTCATCAGTCCCCTAGAGTTAGAACTACTTAATCCTAACTAACATCCGAGGCAGGATTCGAACCTGCGACCGTAGCAGCAGCGCCGTCCCGGACTGAAGCGCCTAGAACCGCTCGGCCACGGCCCAACAGTCTCTGCGGGTTGTGGCAACTGTTGAGCTGTCATAAAAACGGCTGATCAAAACTTGAGAGGTCTGAGAATCATGCTGAGGGGTGTGACGCTAGCTATTAAGAGTTAAGTGATTCTACATAATGCGTTATCAGTATCGTTCCTCTACGTACGACTCTTTCATCTGCTCAAAAAAATATATAACAGTATAACGGTCCTATTTCTGACACAATGTGTGTTGCGTTTTCATTATTTTATGCCTAATTTCAGTCATAAACAGTACAGCACCTAAAATAACCTACAATTCTCGCAGTTTTTTGTTCCAGAATTTTCAGCAACAAACTGTTTGTGCATCAGAACAAGTGTGACAAAATAATTTTGTTTACACGTTGATCTTCAGTCAAAAGAAGTTCTGATGCGGCTCTTCACGCCAGACTATCCTGCGCCAGTCTCTTCATCTCTGAATAATTACTGCAACTTACATCAACCTGAACCTGCTTACAGTATTCAAGGCTTCGTCTCCCACTACAATACCTCCTTCTCCCTCCACATTTCCCTCCATTACAAAATTAATTATTACTCGATACCCCGTACTATATCCTAGTAACCAATGTTCTTTTAGGCTATTGTACCATAAAACCCATTTCTCTGCGATTCAATTCATTATTTTTCCCTCTGATGGTCAGTATTTTGCTGTACCAGCACATTTCTTCTTGTTTGTACTGCTTATTGTCCACGGTGAATGGTAGCATCGTGTGGAGCTTTTTTTGCAAGGTTGTTAAAAGATGGAAGTGGTCAACGGAACGCCAAAGAGGAAGAAAATCATAGTAGTTTGGAAGGGTATTTGTGGAAGTAAAGCTGTAAGGACGACTTGTGGGTCGTGCTATAGTAGCTGATTCGGCGGAGCACTTGCCCTCGACAAGTAAAGTTGCCGAGTTCATGTCTAAGTGCAGCACACAGTTTTAATCTGCCAGGAACTTTCATATCAGTGCACACTCCGTTGCACAGTAAAAATCTTATTGTAGCATTTAAGCTTTCTTTCGACGTTAAAATATTGGTATTTCTCTTTCTGAATGCCGGCCTTGATGACCGAGTGGTTCTAGGCGCTTCAGTCCGGAAATGCGCGACTACTACGGTCGCAGGTTCGAATCCTGCCTCGGGCATGGATGTGTGTGATGTCCTCAGGTTAGTTAGGTTTAAGTAGTTCTAGGTTCTAGGGGACTGATGACCTCAGATGTTAAGTCCCAATAGTGCTCAGAGCCATTTGAACTATTTTTTTTTCTTTCTGAAGGAAGCTTTTGTTGCTACTGCAACTCTGCATTTTCTATCTGCTTTTCCTTTTCAATCGGGTGTTACTTAGCTCCCTAAAATCAAAACTCGACTACAGCCCGTTAGCCTTACTTTACTTTTGTCAACGTTCATCTCATAAACTCATTTCAAGACACTATCGCTTTTGATCAAATGGTCCTCCAAGTCCTTTTCCGTCCACGAAAGAATTACAGTTTATCTGCAAACCTTAAAGTTTTTATTTCTTCGTATATATTAATTCCATAATTGCTTTTCACACCTCACCAGGCCACGCATGCTGCACTTCTCATTCAAGCAGCTTCTCAGTAGGCCTCACGAGGCATAGTGCACCCCCTGCCAGTCCTCCCACCGAGGAACAATCCCTTGCAGTAGTGGGGGTGGAACTCAGGTCGTTCAGTCAGTCACGCTGATCCAAGGGGTGAACAAGTCGCGGTTTTGAGAAAATCGAGCTGCCAGATTCAGCGGGAGTCTTCTACGTAGATCGGTAACCACCAATTTTTATCGGTAGGCAATGCAAATTTGTCTGTTTCATACAAAGCACCAGAATACCAAACAGACGCAAACACATATAGACACTGACGTATGATACGTCATGTACACTATTGGCCATTAAAATTGCAACACCAAGAAGAAATGCAGATGATAAACGGGTATTCATTGGACAAATATACTATACGAGAATTGACGTATGATTACATTTACACGCAATTTCGGTCCATGGATCCTGAGAAATCAGTACCCAGAACAACCACCTCCGGCTGTAATAACGGCCTTGATATGCCTGGGCATTGAGTCAAACAGAGCTTGGATGGCGTGTACAGGTGGTGTCCGGACATTTGCCACACAGGACATTTGCCACACCGGACATTTGCCACGGCTTTACCTGCTCCGAAGGGTCGGGTCCCTTGTCCCCCCCCCCATCCTCCTCCTCCTCCTCCTCCTCCTCACCCGGCCGCCCAGTTTGCTTTCGAAGTTCCGAACGTGACATCAGTATGGAAGATATTACAACAAACAAGGGCAGGCCTCCTGTTCATTACAAAGGTTACGCGTATCTTAAACAGAAGGAATCTAAAGAAGGTGTTGTTACATGGATGTGTTTACCCCGAAAAGCGGATCATTGCAAGGGAAAGCTGCTTTCGAGGAACGCAGAAGTGTTGAGCGTATTAGAACATCTCTGTGGACCACCTGACGATGCAGCTCTGAAAGTGAGAAAGCAAGTGGAAAGGGCAGAGAGAAGGTATCGAGAAGAAATTACACAGTTATCGGAGATATACGTGGATGAAATGGGAAATCTACATAATACAGTTTGTGACTTTGTTACAGTGATGCCTAATTCAGAATCTATGAAGAGAACCATGCGTCGTCGACGGAGTCAAGAGCGGGGGAACCAACAACAGCCTAAGAACTCTTATGAAATTGATCTTCATGAAGATCTATTAAAAATGGGAGATGGCAGTAATTTTCTTCTGGAAGACGATCGATTAGAGGCGAGAATAATGATTTTTAGTGGAAGCAAAGGAAAAGAAATTTTAAAAACATTTGCCCATTTTTTTATGGATGGAACATTTAAGAGATGCAGCAAGCAGTTTGTACAGACCTTCACCATACACGTAGACTTAGGAGGCCCGATTAAAGAAACAAACATTCTTCCTATTGTATTTGCAATGTTCCCTAATAAGAAGAAAGACACATATGTTCGTCTGTTTCGTCTGATAAAACAGGCAGTGTCTGAGTGGTGTCCTAAACAAGTAAAGGTGGACTTTGAGGCAGCTGCGATATCGACCATTCGTCAAGTTTTTCCCACAACTGAAATATATGGATTCTATTTCCATATGAAGAAGAGTTTATGGAGAAGAATTAAAGTTCTCGGTCTAACTGAGGAGTACCGCTAGAACGAGGATTTAAGACTTGACGTCAGCGTGTGTGCAGCGCTGGCAGTTGTAAAACCGGAAGACGTAAGCAATGGATGGATTGAGATTCATGCAGAAGCTCCTGATAATGGAAGGTTCTCTCATTTTCTTGACTACTTTGTGGATAACTGGCTAGAGAATGAGGATATCGCAATAGAAATGTGGGACTGTTACGGAAAAAGGCACCGAACGACGAATGCTGTTGAAGGGTGGCAAAACAAAATAAATAGTATTATTGGAAACCCTCACCCTAGAATCAACTATTTGGTGGAGTGCTTGAAAAAGGAAGCAGAGCTCACAAACTGCATGTACATGAAATTGGAAATGAATCTTGAAGGTAAGAAGAGGAAGAAGAACTACTTGGAGCTGGACGACAGGATAGAGAGAATCGTAAAGAATTATGAAGAGACTGGCAACATTAGGCCTTGCTTGAAAGCCATTGCCCATATTCAGAAACTGGACTAAAATACGTTAAAAATGTATTAAAAGCTATGAAGACCACTGAGTCCTCGCAGATTACTAAGATAAAATTATTAAAACATTGAAGCAGCATTATCGGAGCTAATATTAAGTTGTAATTGTAAATAGAGTGTACATTAGTTCAGCGTGTTTAGGCTGATTTTACACACGCCAGAATGGTAGATGGTCATTTACATTTTCACGGTCCAAAGCCTGTGCAAAGTGTGATGCGAATCAGCCTTTAATGTAAAAATTAAAAAGTGTTTCAAGCCTCACAAAAGTATCCCTATTGTTAAGATAACTTTTTGTATCTTCCAATATTATGGCCATACTATTAAATAATTGTGAGTTCTAAAATAATTTTCTGAAGCTTTAGAATCGCAACTATCACCTAAAATATCATGGTTTGTTAAACTTATAGTATACGCTTTTGTGAAAGAAAATGGGAACTTAACCTTTGAATTGCACCTAAAATTGACATCCCAAAACTGATCTGATCCTAAGGTTGACAATTTTGGCACCTCAAATATTTTTATTTAAGTTTAGCTGCAAACATTTATAGTAGATGTAAATCTACTTAAGTACATTTAGATATAGTCCTTTAATAATTAAAATTTCTAACTAAATTGTTGATTATCTTTAAACAGGTCAGAAAAGTAAGGAGCTTACTACTGAAAATTAATTGTTACTAAAGAACATCAGAATCAAATGTATTAGACCTACTTTTCTTATACATTATAGACTTTTGAAAAGATATTTGATCATTTCCTCTGTCACTGACAGTGTTATTTCAGTTGCTTTGCAACACCAGAGATATCTACTTCTATATTATGTTTGCAGCTCTTCTGATTTCGAATTCTGAAATATTTACTTCGTCTTCTTTGGTGGAGGAACTTCGGAAAATGCATTTACTAATACCACTTTAGTGGTACTGTCATCAGTAACATTACCGTTGCTGTCGCGCAGTAAAGGTACTTACTGAACCTTTCCGCTGGTTTACTTAACATGGGACCAGTATCTCTTTAGATTTTCCGCCACATTTCTAGAGCGAGTTTCGTTGTGGAAACTATGAAATGCATCTCGCATTGAAATCCGCACCAAATTTCGAGCCTCAGTAAAACTTCACCAATCTTGGAGATTTTGCGTTCGTCTAAATTATACGTGGCTTTTGCGGTGCTCCTGCAACAGCTTTCTGTTGTGTTTTGTGTACCATGGGGATCAGTTCCGTCTCTTATTAATTTATTTGGTATAAATATCTCGAGTGCTGTTGGTGCTATTTCTTTGAACCTAAGCCACATATGGTCTTCATTTACATAGTTTGGAAGGATTGGAGGCTATCTCTTAGAAAGACGTCACCCGAATTTTTAGCTGCTTTTTTAAATAGATATATTGCGCGTTTAGTTTTGGTGAATATCTTTGTTACGGAAGTGAGCCTCTCTACGACTGCGTGTTCACTAATCCCCGAATCCGTCGTGATGCTCAGGATTATTTGTGCCTAAGAGTTCAAGTGTGTTTTCGTAACCACTTAAAAATGGTTCAAATGGCTCTGAGCACTATGGGACTTAACATCTGTGGTCATCAGTCCCCTAGAACTTAGAACTACTTAAACCTAACTAACCTAAGGTCATCACACACATCCATGCCCGAGGCAGGATTCGAACCTGCGACCGTAGCAGTCGCGCGGTTCCGGACTGAGCGCCTAGAACCCCGAGACCACCGCCGCCGGCGTAAAGATTTACAATTTGAATGGCCTCGTCAACTAATTGTTAAAAATAATTTAAAAAAAGCATTTAGAACAATTACGGAAGTTGTTTTCTATTTACAATAGGGTATGAAAATGTATTTTTGTCGGTCCGCAGCTCGTGGTCGTGCGGTAGCGTTCTCGCTCCCCGCGCCCTGTTTCCCGGGTTCGATTCCCGGCGGGGTCAGGGATTTTCTCTGCCTCGTGATGACTGGGTGTTGTGTGATGTCCTTAGGTTAGTTAGGTTTAAGTAGTTCTAAGTTCTAGGGGACTGATGACCATAGATGTTAAGTCCCATAGTGCTCAGAGCCATTTTGTATTTTTGTCAACATGCGGAAGGTAGATTGAAGTAACTATCAACTAAAATTGTATGAGTAGGGTACCTATTTGTGATGAGACTCAAGTTTTCCTTTCTTTGAACTATTCAGCAAGTGTTTCATGTGAGACAGTGTGTCGGTAAAAGGAGCCAGTTATTAATTTATTCCGGTTGTCGAATATAACCTCTGCCCATACTAAGTCACAGGAACCATCTGCTTCAAAATCGATTGTGAGTAACATTATTTTTCCTTAAGTTGTCCTTCTTGTTTCTGTTGTAGTGCATATAATTACAATTACGGCTTTTCCCTCCAGAACCTAAGATGCTTTCTCTGTGACCCTGTGAATACCAGAGCTAAACAATGTAGAACAACAATATACGTTACAAAGGTAGCATTCTGTATTACTTCATTTCCTCACTTCTAACATTTTAAAACTGTAAGTCGACTTTAGATGACATGTCAATCATAGATGTTCTTATCTCTATTTAGTGAACGCGTTTTCAGTTACGTTTTGAACATTGTCCCGCTACACTTCATTAACTAATGTTTTTAGAGCGTACATTAATATGGAGTACGTCGTTCTTGTTTTCAAACATTCACAAACCCATTTATTCTTTCCCTATTGTCTTTTGGGTATGCAGTTATACTAATTAAAGTAGGCACAAATGCAGTGATCAGAAAGAAATGATTAGCATACATTCGCATTCTCGTTTCATCGTGAAAGGAAGCTACCGTATAGACAGAGGAATCTATATTTATACTCGGCAGAACTAATTACATACTAACATAATCGTTGGTATTGCTTTCGTTTCCCAAAAGTTATAAATATTTCGATTTCGGAAAAGAAGCTCTGTATTTGGCCAAGATGTCGAAGAAGAAGGTCCCTTACGTACTGGTTGTATCGAGTAAGATGTGGAGACGGCGGATTGAAAGCGGACAGAGGTAGTGCGGGGAAGGGCGTCCCTTACCTGAGGGATCGCTACTCAAGCTATCTGGCGAATTCAAGCTACCTGGCGAAGGGGCAAGTGTGGCAAATGTCCGGTGTGGCAAATGTCTGGTGTGGCAAATGTCCGGCATTCGTACAGGTACAGCTGCCCATGCAGCTTCAACACGATACCACAGTTCATCAAGAGTAGTGACTGGCGTATTGTGACGAGCCAGTTGCTCAGCCACCATTGACCAGACCTTAGCACTGTTCAAAGAGCAGTCAATGACAGCAAGAGGTGAACGATAGGTGTAACCAATGGCACCCATACCATCACGCCGGGTGATACGCCAGTATGGCGGTGACGAATACACGCTTCCAATGTGCGTTCACCGCGATGTCGCCAAACACGGATGCGACCACCATGATGCTGTAAACAGAATCTGGATTCATCCGCAAAAAGGACGTTTTGCCATTCGTGCACCCAGGTTTGTCGTTGAGTACACCACCGCAGGCGTTCCTGTCTGTGATGCAGCGTCAAGGGTAACTGCAGCCACTGTCTCCGAGCTGATAGTCCATGCTGCTGCAAATGTCGTCGAACTTTTCGTGCAGATGGCTGTTGTCTTGCAAACGTCCCAATCTGTTGACTAAGGGATCAAATGGCTCTGAGCACTATGGGACTCAACTGCTGAGGTCATTAGTCCCCTAGAACTTAGAACTAGTTAAACCTAAGGACATCACAAACATCCATGCCCGAGGCAGGATTCGAACCTGCGACCGTAGCGGTCTTGCGGTTCCAGACTGCAGCGCCTTTAACCGCACGGCCACTTCGGCCGGCGACTAAGGGATCGAGACGTGGCTGCACGACCCGTCACAGCCATGCAGATAAGATGCCTGTCATCTCGACAACTAGTGATACGAGGCCGTTGGGATCCAGCACGGCGTTCCGTATTACCCTCCTGAACCCACAGATTCCATATTCTGCTAACAGTCATTGGATCTCGACTAACGCGAGCAACAATGTCGCGATACGATAAACCGCAATCGCGACTGGCTACAATCAGATCTTTATCAAAGTTGGAAACGTGATGGTACGCACTTCTCTCCTTACACGAGGCATCGCAACAACGTTTCACCAGGCAATGCCGGTCAACTGCTGTTTGTGTATGAGAAATCGGTTGGAATCTTTCCTCATGTCAGCACGTTGTAGGTGTCGCCACCGGCGCCAACCTTGTGTGAATGCTCTGAAAAGCTAATCATTTCCATATCACAGCATCTTTTTCCTGTCGGTTAAATTTCGCGTCTGTAGCACGTCATCTTCGTGGTGTAGCAATTTTAATGGCCAGTAGTGTAGACGTGGCCGCCTCCTGCTCCTCCTTCAGGTACCACCCCCCAGCGGCTGCTGCGGGGACTTCCTGCGATGGGCCGCTGCCACCAGCGATTCCGCCATTGGGTCCTTCAACACCGAGCGGCTGGTGCGTTCGTCATCGGCGCGCTTCCACCACGCCGAGGACCGGACATCGAGATGCTATCAGTGTCGCTGGTCGTCTCTCATGGTACTTTGCGGGGGACCGGGCACTACACGTCTTCAAGACCGGTTCGGAATCTCCTACCGCCGCCACCGTCATCACCTACGGCGTCGAATGCCGGACATTTGCCACACCGGACATTTGCCACGCCGGACATTTGCCACACTTGTCCCTTCGCCAGGTAGCGATCCCTCAGGTAAGGGACGCCCTTCCCCGCACTACCTATGTCCGCTTTCAAACCGCCGTCTCCATATCTTACTCGATACAACCAGTACGTAAGGGACCTTCTTCTTCGACATCTTGGCCAAATACAGAGCTTCTTTTCCGAAATCGAAATATTTATGACTGTTGGGAAACGAAAGTAATACCGACGATTATGTCAGTACGTAATTAGTTCTGCCAAGTATAAATATAGATTCCTCTGTATGTACGGTAGCTTCCTTTCACGCTTACCGATTGCGATAGAAACATTCCATCGGCATGGAAGCAACAAGAAAGGAACGATGAAACGGGAATGCAAATGTACGCTAATCATTTCTTTTTTATCACCGCATTTGTGCATACTTTAATTACTACAACTGCATACCCAAAAGACAATAGCGTAAGAATAAATGGGTCTATAAATGTTGGAAAAGAAGAACGACATACTCCATATTAATTTACCCTCTAAAAACATTAGTTAATAAAGTGTAGTGGGACAATGTTCAAAACATAACTGAAAACACGTTCACTAAAGTCGAATTACAATTTTAAAATGTTAGAAATAAGGAATTGAAGTAATGCAGAATGCTACGCTTGTAACGTACGTTGTTGTTCTACGTTGTTTAGCTCTGGTATGTACAGGGTCACAGAGAAAGCATCTTAGGGGCTGGAGGGAAAAGCCGTAATTGTAAATATCTGCACTACAACAGAAACAAGAAGGACAACTTAAGGAAAAATAAGGTAAGCTCACAATCGACTTTGAAGCAGATAGTTCCTGTGACTTAGTATGGGCAGAGGTTATATTCAACAACCGGAATAAATTAATAACTGGCTCCTTTTAACCGACCCACTGCCTCAGATGAAACAGTTGCTGAACAGTTCAAAGAAAAGAAAACTTGAGTCTCATCACAAATAGGTACCCTACTCATACAATTATAGTTGGCAGTTACTTCAATCTACCTGCCGCATGTTGACAAAAATACATTTTCATACCCTATTGTAAATAGAAAACAACTTCCGTAATTTTTCTAAATGCTTTTTTTTTAAATTATTTTTAACAATTAGTTGACGGGGCCATTCAAATTGTAAATGGTTACGAAAACACACTTGACCTCTTAGGCACAAATAATCCTGAGCATCACGACGGATTCAGGGATTAGTGAACACGCAGTCGTAGAGAGGCTTACTTCCGTAACAAAGATATTCACCAAAACTAAACGCGAAATATATCTATTTAAAAAAGCAGCTAAAATTCGGGTGACGTCTTTCTAAGAGATAGTCTTCAATCCTTCCAAACTATGTAAATGAAGACCATATGTGGCTTAGGTTCAAAGAAATAGCACCAACAGCACTCGAGATATTTATACCAAATAAATTAATAAGAGACGGAACTGATCCCCATGGTACACAAAACACGACAGAAAGCTGTTGCAGGAGCACCGCAAAAGCCACGTATAATTTAGACGAACGCAAACATAATTTAGAAGTAGATATCTCTGGTGTTGCAAAGCAACTGAAATAACACTGTCAGTGACAGAGGAAATGATCAAATATCTTTTCAAAAGTCTGTAATGTATAAGAAAAGTAGGTCTAATACATTTGATTCTGATGTTCTTTAGTAACAATTAATTTTCAGTAGTAAGCTCCTTACTTTTCTGACCTGTTTAAAGATAATCAACAATTTAGTTAGAAATTTTAATTATTAAAGGACTATATCTAAATGTACTTAAGTAGATTTACATCTACTATAAATGTTTGCAGCTAAACTTAAATAAAAATATTTGAGGTGCCAAAATTGTCAACCTTAGGATCAGATCAGTTTTGGGATGTCAATTTTAGGTGCAATTCAAAGGTTAAGTTCCCATTTTCTTTCACAAAAGCGTATACTATAAGTTTAACAAACCATGATATTTTAGGTGATAGTTGCGATTCTAAAGCTTCAGAAAATTATTTTAGAACTCACAATTATTTAATAGTATGGCCATAATATTGGAAGGTACAAAAAGTTATCTTAACAATAGGGATACTTTTGTGAGGCTTGAAACACTTTTTAATTTTTACATTAAAGGCTGATTCGCATCACACTTTGCACAGGCTTTGGACTGTGAAAATGTAAATGACCATCTACCATTCTGGCGTGTGTAAAATCAGCCTAAACACGCTGAACTAATGTACACTCTATTTACAATTACAACTTAATATTAGCTCCGATAATGCTGCTTCAATGTTTTAATAATTTTATCTTAGTAATCTGCGAGGACTCAGTGGTCTTCATAGCTTTTAATACATTTTTAACGTATTTTAGTCCAGTTTCTGAATATGGGCAATGGCTTTCAAGCAAGGCCTAATGTTGCCAGTCTCTTCATAATTCTTTACGATTCTCTCTATCCTGTCGTCCAGCTCCAAGTAGTTCTTCTTCCTCTTCTTACCTTCAAGATTCATTTCCAATTTCATGTACATGCAGTTTGTGAGCTCTGCTTCCTTTTTCAAGCACTCCACCAAATAGTTGATTCTAGGGTGAGGGTTTCCAATAATACTATTTATTTTGTTTTGCCACCCTTCAACAGCATTCGTCGTTCGGTGCCTTTTTCCGTAACAGTCCCACATTTCTATTGCGATATCCTCATTCTCTAGCCAGTTATCCACAAAGTAGTCAAGAAAATGAGAGAACCTTCCATTATCAGGAGCTTCTGCATGAATCTCAATCCATCCATTGCTTACGTCTTCCGGTTTTACAACTGCCAGCGCTGCACACACGCTGACGTCAAGTCTTAAATCCTCGTTCTAGCGGTACTCCTCAGTTAGACCGAGAACTTTAATTCTTCTCCATAAACTCTTCTTCATATGGAAATAGAATCCATATATTTCAGTTGTGGGAAAAACTTGACGAATGGTCGATATCGCAGCTGCCTCAAAGTCCACCTTTACTTGTTTAGGACACCACTCAGACACTGCCTGTTTTATCAGACGAAACAGACGAACATATGTGTCTTTCTTCTTATTAGGGAACATTGCAAATACAATAGGAAGAATGTTTGTTTCTTTAATCGGGCCTCCTAAGTCTACGTGTATGGTGAAGGTCTGTACAAACTGCTTGCTGCATCTCTTAAATGTTCCATCCATAAAAAAATGGGCAAATGTTTTTAAAATTTCTTTTCCTTTGCTTCCACTAAAAATCATTATTCTCGCCTCTAATCGATCGTCTTCCAGAAGAAAATTACTGCCATCTCCCATTTTTAATAGATCTTCATGAAGATCAATTTCATAAGAGTTCTTAGGCTGTTGTTGGTTCCCCCGCTCTTGACTCCGTCGACGACGCATGGTTCTCTTCATAGATTCTGAATTAGGCATCACTGTAACAAAGTCACAAACTGTATTATGTAGATTTCCCATTTCATCCACGTATATCTCCGATAACTGTGTAATTTCTTCTCGATACCTTCTCTCTGCCCTTTCCACTTGCTTTCTCACTTTCAGAGCTGCATCGTCAGGTGGTCCACAGAGATGTTCTAATACGCTCAACACTTCTGCGTTCCTCGAAAGCAGCTTTCCCTTGCTGGTGTAGGTGTGGAGAAGGAGGAGGAGGAGGAGGAGGGGGGGGGGAGACAAGGGACCCGCCCCGACCCTTCGGAGCAGGTAAAACTGTGGCTAATGTCCGGTGTGGCAAATGTCCGGCGTGGCAACTGTCCGGACACCTACAGCGTCCGCCGCAGCGGCCTCGGATAGTTCCACCAGTCGGCCCGCAGCCCGCACCTGCGGAGTGTCCTTTCCCCGAGGGGGTGGGAATCTACGGGGGGCGTTCAGAAAGTAAGCTCCGATCGGTCGCGAAATGGAAACGACTATGAAAATCTGATAAAGCTTTGCACAGATGTGTTGGGTAGTGTCTCTAGTATAACCCCAGTTAGCATCACGTCGCTCTTCTCATTTCGGAGCTCGCAGTGAGTGCGTAAAGATGTCTAGAAAATAGTGTCTACCGCCAAGTACGAGGGCCTGGTGAGAAATTTCGCCTGAAGCTATGCAGCTAACATTACATAACTGTCGTGCTGTTTCTTCTTCAAGACAATTCTCAGCCGCATTCTGCAGGGGCAATGAAGATGCTCCTGCATCGTTTTCAAATGGAAATGTGAGATTACCCACAATACAGTCCGCAATTGTCTCCCCCTGAGTTTCATCTCTGGTCACATGAACCGCTGTCTTTGAAGACAACATTTTGACACAGACAACGAGGTGTAGGCCAGCGTGGAGAATTGGCGGAAAGCACTGGCGGCTGCCTTCTATGATGAGGCTATTGAAAAGTTGGTACAACGCTATGACAAAAGTCTAAGTCAGAACGGCGACTACGTAGATAAGTAGCTGAAAGGTGTAGCTAATTGTTACAAGTAAAACATTTCTGATGTTCACTGTGGTTTCAATTTGGCAATCAATCGGAG
Source organism: Schistocerca nitens (assembly GCF_023898315.1). Lineage (NCBI taxonomy): Eukaryota > Metazoa > Arthropoda > Insecta > Orthoptera > Acrididae > Schistocerca > Schistocerca nitens. The sequence continues at coordinate 655,390,356 of NC_064616.1, read as the reverse complement.
CTTACTTTCTGAACAGGCCTCGTACAACCCCGTACATAATACCTGAATATGCTCTACAGTGCGCAGTGCACTACACTTCGAATATTCCACCAACGGCATCTGCGCTGTCTGGCCACCAGACGCCGCCTGCGGTTGGCCGCATGAATTGTGCACACGGCACCCCATCCGCCGCTTCGTCAACCGTAGTCCTCTTTATACGTAAGTCCAGTGCAGCATGCACTCGCTCTCGGATTGCGTTCGTACTTACAGTAGGATACAGGTACAATGTTCAGATCATTACTGTGCACTTGAACTGTTTTGCCCTGAGTGATGAATGAGTCAGTGTCCTACCCAAAAACATGGAGAAATGTATTCGGTTTTCAAGGAGGGTTGCGAGACACGTAACACTGAGTTTGTTGGATTCATTAAGATTTATGAAGGCACCACTTCCGCAGCTAGCTGCAGCTTTACATCAGGAGGATATGCTACTCTCAGAAGCTGTACATACCAATGGTGCTGAATTCCAGCCCATTACAAAGAAAGGGCTCTTGCTATATGAATACGTGGATTCAGAGAGAAACTCTATGATATTACGCTATCGCCGCGCCGAGTGTCCGCGCGGTTTAAGGCGTTATGTCACGGACTGTGCGGCCCCTCCCGCCGGAGGTTCGAGTCCTCCTTCGGGCATGTGTGTGTGTGTGTGTGTGTGTGTGTGTGTGTGTGTTGTTCTTAGCATAGGTTAGCTTAAGCTAGTTTAAGTACCGGTAGTGTGTAAGTCTAGGGACCGATGACCTAAGCAGTTTGGTCCCTTAGGAATTCACACACATTTGAACATTGAACTACGCTATCTAATATATCTGTTTCTCCAGTAAATGTAGAGGTATGGCTACAATGGATGTAGAATATCATCATTCAATGTGTGTTTGGCAGGAATTTAATATTTCTAAGCTCTACATGGACACAAATGTACAGTTCCTTGCCGATGTATTCAAACATGTCTGGAGTGTATGTCTCGCAGTATACTGTCTTCAGGATGCCAACAACTATACCAAGCTCAGGTTCTTGTGGGATACATTGCTAAAAGCACGTATGTCAAACTCGAGCTTTTACCCGATGTTGACATGTTTTTTGAACGCAGAATTCGTGAGGAACTTTGTCAATATACTCATAAACATTCCAAGGCCAATAACAAATAAATGAGTGAAATGTTCAATATAAAAACCGCCGATTCAAGTTACATCCCGTTAATAATTTATATAGGTTCGGCATGCAGCAGTTTTCCCCTGTTGGTGCATTCTGGTGGCTGACTCATAGTGAAACTGGGGGATGGAGTTTTCGGTTGTGTTAGATGCTTCTGGTGTAGGCTATGTCCCGCCCACATAGTGCCATGGTTGTTTCGACAATGCTGCAGAATTTCAGCTGGGAAACCCTTCTACATCCTGCATACAGTCCCGATATTTCCAGATGCGATATCGATATTTTTGGACCTCTGAAGAAAGACTTTCCGGCCACGAATTTGCTTCAGATGAAGAGAAGCACGCCAGAGTAATGCAGAGTGGTCCTCTGCGCAGTACTACTACGAGCCCACGGGCTTCTCCGGCCCGTGGCTCTGGGCTGCCTCTCCCCGTCGCGGCCATCGGCACTGAGCGGGCGGCGTAAAAGCGCGCCAAGCTAAATAGGCATACCGGGCTATCGAGGGTGCGCACGCGGCTCGCCGAACTTCACTAGGCGGTTATGCGCTTCCCACTACACCGTCACCTGCCCTCACTGAAAGATTTTTAGTTACAGATGTCTTGCTTGCAATTTTTTTTAATCTTATGGGAGTTTACTGCTAAGGTCGTCAATACCTAAGCTTACACACTACTTAACCTAAATTATCCTACGGACAAACACAAACACTCATGCCCGAGTGAGGACTCGAACCTCCGCCGGGACCAGCCGCACAGTCCATGACGGCAGCGCCCCAGACCGCTCGGCTACTGCCGCGCGGCTTCTTGCATTTGTTACACACATTTAAAACGACCACAGTGTGTGATGATGACTTCATGTGTTACTTTATAACAAGATACACGATTTTTAGTTCTGGTGATCGAAACCGGCAAACAGTAATATACACAGAATGAACGTTAATGAAACCGACAAAGTGCAGCGACTCTACTGGAAATGGAGGGAAAAATAGTGCTATGAACATGTGTCCGGAAATGCATCGTTGCCATAGTAGATGGCGCTGACCACGTGCCGTGTGTTCTTTGTATGTTGCAGACTGTGTGATTGAAGCAGCGTACTGTAAGCAGCAGAATGATCCGGTATTCATCTCGGGAACAAGCCGAGATTGTGTTTGTGTACGCTCAAGCAGATGGAAACGGTCGAAAGGCAGTACGGATGTACCAACGCAAGTACCCTCACAGACAGCAACCACATCACACAACGTTCGAGCCCTTTTTGGGCGTTTGTGTGAAAGTGCGTCCTTTCAGACAGGCGAACGTGCAGCGAGGCAGCTGGCTGAGCGTATACCAGATTTGGAGGGCCGAGTTCGACAGGATATTGAGACGAACCCTAGTATAAGCTCCAGGCAAATGGCCCCCCAACATTTTGTAAGCCAAAGTATGATTATGAGTAACCTGCATGACGACCGTTACTATCCATATCGCTTGCCAACGGTGCAAGGATCATCAGCAGCGGACTTTCCTGTACGTCAAGTATTTTGTCGATGGTTTTTGCACCACATCATCATAATTATGCCCCTCCTCTTCTCCGAGTTAATCCGTACTACAACTAAAAACACATTTGCTTATTTGAATTTCGTTGAACTAGCCATGACCTTGAATAATGTATCATTTTATACTTAAAATTTGCCGTTCTTTTCAAATCAAGAATCAAATATTAGGTTCCCATTGTAAAAAAATCTCTTCGACCTCCAAATCACCTTGAATATCACGTTCAAAGTCACGGTCATTAGTACCAATGAATGACCCTCTCTGTCGCCTACAAGTTTTATACGAAACATTTTGCTATATCTGTATTCCGAGTTATTCCCATTATGGATTAAAATGGACCACCCCATATGACAATTGCGATCAAGACACTTGTCGATAAAATAATACATTTTTCTAAATACTGAATTTAAAATATGATAAACTGAGGCCTAAATAAAGCTGCCAGTATGGGCCCTGCTGCTCAGTAATAATTTGGAAATAAACCGAGTTTATTTCACTACAAGAATTCAAAACTATTTGAAAAATAGTGTATGTAAATCAAACATACGCAGCGAAATGTGCAATAACCGAAAAAATTTACACCAATTAAAACAACGGAAAACGAAACTTCGTGCCCGAAAAGAGTTTTAGCGTATTTTTTCATTCCTTTATTTCAGGTAAAGTTTCTATGAATAAAAAGAAGGGCGTCAACGTTGTTAGTGTGTAAGTCTGAATGTCTTGCGTTGAGAACAAAAATCAACAGAACTAAAATTTCTTGCCGGCCAGAGTGGCCGTGCGGTTCTAGGCGCTACAGACTGGAGCCGAGCGACCGCTACGGTCGCAGGTTCGAATGCTGCCTCGGGCATGGATGTGTGTGATGTCCTTAGGTTAGTTAGGTTTAATTAGTTCTAAGTTCTAGGCGACTGATGACCTCAGAAGTTAAGTCGCATAGTGCTCAGAGCCATTTGAACCAACCATTTAAAATTTCTTTCGGCAGCAGAGCTAGATGCCTCCATACTCAATATCTTTCTGGCGATCTTCTGAAGAGTTATAAAACTTCCCCCGCTCTTTTTCCCGTAAGAAGCCACATTATCTTCCGTTTTGTAGTTTTGATTTAAACATCTCTGCATTCATCTATTAAAGAAAAGACTATCATCGACATCTGCCCACAAAACACTCTTCCTTACTTTCTTTAGTAGTGGAGTTTTTATGGAATTTGATGAAAGAATTACCTCTTCGTGGACTGTACATACCTCATTCACCATAATGTTTTTTTACCTGATTGGAAAAATACAAAAGGTCTTTAATATTTCTTTCTGAAAATCCGCTCCAATGTGAGCCCTACTCTGAATATGAAAGTTTATTGGAAATAAAACCCAATGGCTTGTTGTTGAAGGTGTTTAAACTATTAATTCAATTTCAGGACCCCCCAAAGGTCGCTTCGGTTGGGCTATCTGATAAAGTATTCTCATATATTCGGATGTTCTTTAGTCGAGGGAACGTCGACTCTGAACGTATGGTGCCTATACTCGATTCTGTGACCGACTATGGTTTTGACTCAGAGTCCTCAGTTCCCTTTGGAATTGGCCACTGGGGAGCTATTAACATTGCAATAAGTGGATTGTACATATTACCTCTGCCATGACTTCATGCCTCTTAACTTCAGATATCATTTTTAAATGATGAAATTGTGGCCAGAGAAAAGCTTCTACCTCATGGCACCTCTGGACAATTAACTTTTCCTCTAAGAATAATTTGAGGCGTATACGTATAAGACCTATTTCAGAGACTTCTCTGTTCTGGAGTGCCTCACTCAAGTGCTACAGCAGTGTCATCTTCCATGGCAACAGAAAGTGTGGTGTAGATAATTTCTCTAGTTATAATTCCTTGGACGCCTCCTCCAACGGCTGCTAAGACCATCATGTCGTAAAGCCACAAGATAAATGATAACGTATAAGAATTACAGTAATAGAATAAATCACATGCCGTGAGAAGAGAAATTAGTTCTTTCATGAGCAAGATATCAGCTCCTTCAATTCGAGCTATTTCTCCCTTCTCTGCGAGCTTTTCGCCCAAAGTCGAATATTGGTTTTCTATCGATTCCACATGTCTGTAGCTGCTGACATTTCATCTTTTGTTACATAAGCAATTACCTCAGGCATAATTATATCTAGAAATTTGACGATGACAAGATTCACAGCCTTCGTGAAATTTTTAAATGAAATCATACTGCTTTAGGCTGTTACAAATTATTTATTACAACTGCAATTTTGATGCATGGTCATTTTCAAGCATTCTGAAAACAGTCAGTCATCAAGTATAATACAGATAATTAAGAAACAGACAAATGTTGAATGTTAAAATTTCAAAGCTAATTACGTTGGATGTTGTAACCAACTCAGCAATATAAAGCTGTGACATGCTGTGTAACAGCAGTTGCATGTTGTGGTGTGTATTTATTTGCCATTCCAAATACCATATACTTTAGAAGGCTGGTGAAAGATTGATATAAACACTTAAGCTTAAATCTCGTACAGCAGATTCACTTTTGCTTCGTTTATCCCGGCAAATATTCTAGACCATGCTTCGCTTTATTACTACTTATTACCTGTTTCATCCCCGCATTTGCATATCACTTGCGCTTGTTTCACGTATGTGGACCGCGACTTTCATCTGTATATGAGATTTTAGACCCTCCTCTTCACTCGTATTTTGTGAGTATTGTTTCATTGTGACTTATTAGTTACTTCAACTGTTAACCTACTTTTAACCTACATTCGCAGTATCAATTGTGGATTCCGTTTTTATTTAAAAATATTTCTGTTACTTTTCTCCTTTCTGTGCACACATTTCACAAAGCACATGATATAAGAAAAATAGTGAAATTCCCACTGCAAAGAGAACAGCAATCAAAATTACTGTTTTTCCTATTTCTATCCACTATAGGCTTAAACACCGTCCAAACTCTGCTTTTAAGATTCGTTTCATGCTGTGTGATTCTATACTCAACAGTGATTAGTTTTTCTTCTGCTTCTCTTTTTCCTGACACGACCTCTTTCCTCTGCACATCACCTTTAGTTTCAGCACTCATTTTCTGTATTAAGAAGAAATGGAGAATTTGCAGCACTCCACTAAGCACTGCACTACTCGCCGCTCATATAGCGTAGCTCGCAAAGGCATCATTGCTACCACCAGCCCATAGGCGGCAGGACACCGGTGCTTGCTCACAGTACTGTCCGCTCTGTGCATGAGGTCACGGGCTCACTCAGTGCGGAGCAGTGGACTTCGTCTGTATGCAAGACTGTGCTGCGCCCGTAGCACATCGGTGCTTGCCACGCGGCTCAGCCGGTGCAGTGACGTCACGAGCTCGCTTCGTCTGAGACAGTGGTAATGCAGTGTCGCCACAGCCCAAAAGCCGGACTTCTGTGCATGACTTTGGTGTACGTCTGGGATAAATCATGTTTCATATGCAACCATAAACATTTCTCCGTGAAAGCATTGACTGTCTTGTCTCATAGTGGGTCAACTGTGTTAACAGTTATGGTGAGTATATGCCTACAGATGCCCATGCTGCAACCTGACATGAAGAGTGGTGGTGGCGGTGGTGAACAAGTTGAAACCAGTATGGTGCTTATTAAAACCAGCTATAGAGGAGTGGCGGGTGGTGGGAGGGGGTAAACAAATGAAATCTTGCAGGGAGATTGTTCGAACCAGCCAGCCAGCACCCCCTCTAGTCTGGCACCGAGCAGGCGACTGCACAGCAGCGCAGTTGCGAGCCCCTAGTGCACAGCCATTCGGTGACGCATGTTGATTCACAGTGGATGCTGCCTGCTTCAGCACCCATGTGCTGCCCTACCACACACGTTGCTGCCGAACTACAGTGCAATTGCTTATAAATAAACAATAAAACTAGATAAAAACGGTGATAATGCCATTTTAACTGACCTCTTTCCACCATTCCATCATCTTGAATTTTTTACACCATCATTTTAAGTGGCCTATTTGCACCATTTGAAAATTTGAAGTAGCACAAGTGGACTATCTCCAACATAGTAGTAGATACACAATACAGATTCAGATTCCTGCCATTTTCGACGTCTTGGATATTTTTACACAGTCTTCTGCCATTTTTTAACTAAAGACATGTGCTCTATTTCCACAATCTTGAATTTTTTAAGCAGCACAAGTGGATTGTATCTGCCAGAAATATGACAACTTTGCATGGGGGAAGAAGAGACGGAGGGGGAGGGGTTGAACTTCATGTATGACCTTGAGGAAGTGTCCCTGAGAGACAGGAAGGGGGAGAGGAGAAATATAATGTCTGCACCATAACTCTCTTACTCCCACGTCTCAAGATCAGCAAAACACCTCAGCATTCCATGTGATAGCACTAACCACTAGAGAAGAAAAGTAAATATTTTGTCTTCCCATCACCTATCAATTGTTCTGGCATTTTCTGACACAGAGCGGTTCAAAAATGGTTCAAATGGCTCTGAGCACTATGGGACTCAACTGCTGTGGTTATCAGTCCCCTAGAACTTAGAACTACTTAAACCTAACTAACCTAAGGACATCACACACATCCATGCCCGAGGCAGGATTCGAACCTGCGACCGTAGCAGTCCCACGGTTCCGGACTGCGCGCCTAGAACCGCGAGACCACCGCGGCCGGCACACAGAGCGGGAACAATATTGGATCTACCCTACACAGAGATGGAAATCAGGAAAGGTGATCGGAATAAGTATGTTTTAAGCTTAAAAGTGAGCCTCCCAGAGACATCCGGAGATCTACTGTCAATAAAACTTTTCGGAGCACGTGACTGCATTGACAATATATAAAATTTTCCAACAATTTGTTCACTGCTGCAAATGGCCTTCCTCAGGATGTTTTGCTTACTTTAATCAAAACACCCTGAGCAAGACTATTTGCAACAGTGGCCGAAATGTCACAGAATTTTATATATGGACAGTGCTGCTACATATTCGTAAAAATTTTACTGACAGTAACAACGGCCGCAGAAACCTACACTAACAGCCGTAAAACTAGTTTCCGACTACTCCAAACCAACAAAGTGCATAAATGAAGCCTCCATAGAGGCATTTCATCAATATAAGCTGATTTGTATTACAAACAGAGTCATTATTGTATGGTGGGATAGCGAACGAAACAGATCTTACAAAAGCAGACACCTCCCTCAGTCAAACACCCACCTAGCACAGAGGGTCCAAAGTCCGATGACAGTTATCCATTTCTAAAACCATTCTCAGTGGTTGAGTGGCAGAAAGTTTTCTGCTCTGGTAAAAATCCTGTCCTGGGCATACATAATATCCACTAAATACGCTATCATTTCTGCCACATGGAGTACAACAATACCTATTCCGTATTTATAATAAAATACGGACTGAGTATTGCAATACTGAGACCTTAAGAAGGGTAGGATAATGCCGGAGCTCAAACCACGACAGAATCCATATCTGGCGGCATTGTACGTTACTACAATGCCTCTACAATGTGGCAAAGATGGTCAGATTCCAGTCCGAGTGGTGGTTTTAATACCATGAACCATTCCTTCGTAATCAGACGGATTTTCACAAAGCAAAAGGTGCTGAAGATATTTTCGTGCATCGGGTCAGTGACATAAAACCTGTTTCAACAGAAACGCATATTTGCTAACATTGTTTCTGGATCTTAGAAACACCGACGATAACGTCGTAGCCGGCCGCGGTGGTCTCGCGGTTCTAGGCGCGCAGTCCGGAACCGTGCGACTGCTACGGTCGCAGGTTCGAATCCTGCCTCGGGCATGGATGTGTGTGATGTCCTTAGGTTAGTTAGGTTTAAGTAGTTCTAAGTTCTAGGGGACTGATGACCACAGCAGTTGAGTCCCATAGTGCTCAGAGCCATTTGAACCATTTTTGATAACGTCGTAGTCCCAGTTCTAACCACAAAATTAAAGGATCAACGCGTACTCCACACATTTTCAGAATATCTCTTATTTTTACCCTCTAATCAGTTGCCACCAGTCGTACGGGTACACGTAGGACGAACGACTGGACCGCGAACTATCAGTATGGGTTTGCCGCAAGGATCTGTTTTGGCACCTCTTCTGTTTAATATCCACTAAGTAAATACTGATGAGTCAAAACATTATGACCACCTGCTTAACAGCATGTTTGTTCGTCTTTGTAATGAAATACATCACTGACTCTGTGTGTCAGGAACCCTACAGTTTGTTGATAGGTATGTGGCAGTACGTGGCGTTCGATGTCTATGAAAAACGCGTAAAGGGTTGCTGATTTGCGTACGCGGTGATGATGCCCGATAACGATCCAGATGGGCTCCATAGAATTTACATCAGGCGAATCTGGTCGCCGAGACATCAACGTGAGTTCACTATAGTGCTCCTCAAACCACTGTAGCGCGGTTCTGGCTCCGAGACACGGACAATTATACTGCTGAAAGATGACATCGCCGTCGGGGAGTACATCAAGCATGAAGGTATGCAGGTGGTTCGCAGCTGTCAGAAAGTCTTCGATTACTACTACAGGTCCCATGCAAGCGCAGGAAAATGTCTCTCATAGCATAATACTGCTCCCACCAGCCTGCGTCCGTGGCGGGCCGCACGTTTCGACCCGTCGTTCAACTAGATCACTGCGTTTGTGGAGACGACCATCGACCTAGTGTAGCAAAAATGTGATTCACCCGAAGATCCGGCGTGTTTCCGTTGATCGACGGTCGAATCCCGATGGTCCCGTGCTCACTCCAATCGTAACTGCAGTTGTCGTTGGGTCAACATGTGAACTGCGGAGCTCCATATTCAACAATGTACGATGATTGGTGTGCCCCGAAACACTAGTGCGTGCACCAGCGTGCACCAGCATTCAGCTCTTTCGGTAGAGATGTCAATCCTACTTTACACAGCAGACAAGCCTCCGAAGCCCATATTCTGTCAAAAGTCGTGGCCAGTGGTAGCTTCACCGTCCTACCTCTTTCTGTAGATACAGCAAGGAACATGACGGACACGGACGTTGTTCCATTCCAGTTACCGATCCCCGCGTGCCCGGTTTCCGAACTGTCGACATGCACGACAGCAGCGACCACGTCTGCACTCCAGCGGTGTGAGGAAGGAGAATACCAGAAGATCGATTCGAGCTCGGACACGAAGATGTGGGAGGTAACTATTGTTTGTACTGATCCACAGGACGCGGACACGCGCTCCCGCTTTGAGGAGTCGCCCAAACGACGAAAGAAGAGGAGGCTGTCCACAGGAAATGCTTGGCGAAACGGTGACACGTTGCAGGAGGATGAGAAAAATCTCTCTGTGACCAGGACGTGGACCTCACTTCAACGGTTCCTGGTTCGTGCTGGCAACGTCCGCCCAAGGACAACGACAAGTTGACGATGACTCGAGCGACAACCTGATGCCCGCGGCCGGCGGATCTTCGGACGGACATCGTGTCTCTGCCGATCAGTAATATATATGGTGCGGGTGACAGGGACAGTCAGGTGGGCGACGAGGCGCTTACTGGATTAAACGACTGCAGGCTAGGTCGTCGCACTATCCAATGGTTCAAATGGCTCTGAGCACTATGGGACTCAACTTCTGAGGTCATTAGTCCCCTAGAACTTAGAACTAGTTAAACCTAAGGACATCACAAACATCCATGCCCGAGGCAGGATTCGAACCTGCGACCGTAGAGGTCTTGCGGTTCCAGACTGCAGCGCCTTTAACCGCACGGCCACTTTGGCCGGCGCACTATCCAATGACCCAGGTTTATCGGACAGGTAAGGTCAATGTCAACGGCATTAGTTCCATGACCACAGGACATGATTCGGGCGGCGGACATTGATATCGTGTTTCTTCAAGAGATACGGCCTAATCTGTGCCTGAATGTTTATGGAAACGAGTCTTAAGTCAACCCAACTTCCGACGGTGGTGATGGTACGGCCATACTACTAGCGATGGCATAGAACCAACGGATATTCAGCATTAGCCATCAGTGTGAGGCGTTGCGCTCACCATCGGTGAAGTCTTGATGTGTTTTCCTAAAAAATAACACTATCCCCAGCTCTTTATCTTTTTTCAATAAATTTATATGAATTTTTAAAGATGTAAAGTCTCTTTTGAAACACCCTGTAGAGATGTGGTAGCGCTCATGTCGGCATGCCGCTTAGAAGCGCCCTCGTGGCTGTTGCCCTAGACCACGCATTTCACCGAGTTGAGCAGCATTTCTTGCAGGCTGTCTTAGAGAAGATGGGAGTGCCCCCAAAATCGACAGGTGTGGTTGTCAGTCTCATCCACGGAGCCCCTTCCACAGTCCTGTTCAATGGCTACCGCTCGCCACCGTTCCCTACTGAGCGCCCAGTGCGACACGGATGCCCTCTGTCAGGCTTTCTCTTTGCCGTCGCCCTCGAGCCTGCACTTCATGGTGTACGACAGCGCTTGGAGGGCATTCGCCTCCTCAATGTACGTTTTAAATATTGTGTCTATGCGGACGATGTAGTTTTCTTGGCGAGATCGACAGAAGATATATCTACGGCGATCGCAAGGCGTCATACGGTAAGGTGGCCGGGAGCCATATCAACCAGCGGAAGTCGTACTACATGGATGTGGGCACAGGTTTGAATATGAGTACGCCAGTGCCCATTACCAAGGTCCCGGCGATGAAATGTTTGGGAGTAACATTTCGTGGGAACGTGTAGCGCACAGCAACAGCTGCGTACCGCTGACTACTTAATGTGATCCGCACGCAAATTCGTCTCCATATCTTTCGAACACTTGACTTGATCATGCGGGTACATTTTGTCAACATCTACTTCGCTCCGAAACTTAATCATTACACACAAGTTCTCCCAGTGGCCGCTATGGTACCTGCCAAGTCCCAGGCAGCATTAGGTCATTTCGTCAACGGTGGTAGGGTGTTCAAGACCTGCTACGAGACAATATCGTTGCCCACACATGCAGGCGGCATTGGAATGATAAACGTGCACAATAGAGCGGGCTCTCTCTTTCTGCAGACGATGAATCGCCAACGTACTTCGGACAAGGAAACCCTCCTTGGTACACTGATTGAGGAAGTGGAACCTCATTCCCTCTGGCCGCTGATTCCTGTTGACATATTGCGCCACCACTGTGTCACATTCGTACCTATCTGGTCCACATGAGTTATCTGTTGGATGTCCTACCGACCAAACGGTCTCCTAGAACCAAGGACTTCTACCGCTACTTTCAACAGACACTGCCTGCTAATATGATTGAAAGCCGACATCCGGCGGTGGGCTGGAGGCGGGTGTGGAGCGACATACACTCGCCTTCCCTTCCCACCGCGGTGAGAGAGCAGCGGTATCTAATAACGACTGAAAAATTCCCAACCTAACAACATTTATACATTATACTCCTTGCCGAGTACCCTTTCTGTCCCAGATGCGTCGCTGTAGGCCCGACATGCACCGTTTCGCTTGTGATACGGCTGCCGGCTGCTGGATCCTCGCACGGCACTTGTTGGCATTGTTGCTGCGGCAGACGCCTCAGTCTATAGAGCCCACCCAACTGATCCATCCCGACATCACTTACTACCCTGCTACTTGCCATAACGCCACGGTGCTGGTTAAGGGTATGGCATTGTCATACTTTTTTAGTGAGGGCGTTGCACGGTTGTTAGATTTTTGGCACTATTTAACGAGCAACTACACGGTTTTACGGCGCAAGACGTCTTGTGGTCGTTGTTTACACGGCCTCCACAGACCATTGGAGTATACCGAGTGTGAGAAGAGATTGACCATATAACACATGATGGACTGATGAGAGACAGCAACTGTATCATTGAAAGTTTCACCCTCGCTGAACGAGAGGACACCCACGGAAGAAGATCAAAATAATTAAAAAAATAACAAAAACATAACAACAAGAAATGAAACAAATGAAATATAATAACAGTACTGTACTTTTTCCTTTAACCGTTTCTTTTTTTAACAGAACGATCAGAGGCGTATTTAATTTTTGTTTGTGGGCGGAGCCTGAAGTGGTGACAAAAAACCGTCCTATTTAGCTTTTTGGGGTGAAAGTGGCGGTGGCACTAGCTTTGTTTTTGTTTTTAGGTTGGATAGGTTTTTGGAGGTAGTATCGCTGCCAGGGGCCAACGCCTGAAGTGGAAAAGACCTAAACATAAGAAAAATAAAATAAAATAAGTTGTTAGAGTGGTAGCCCCTCGAATTTTGCAAGATGATATCCCTAGATTGCTGGTTCGAATTCACAGCTAAATAATATTTTAACTTATTTGTGAAACGATTCGACAGTCCTCTCACGTGAAAACCAAATCACAATCCAAAACATCACCACACCGATCAAAGAATATTTTTCTGCTAGCCTTGCTGTTTGTTCACAAAAGTCACGTACAAAAGATATTGTCTAGCTAATGTAACCACACACGTTCCACTTTATTAGAAACAATGTTTTTTATCATCTTATTGTCCAGCTAGGGTCCTTATTGTTTAAACTTTTGAAGTTCATCATCTTACATAAAGATGAAGTAAGTCTGCCTCAGACATTTGTGTTAGTTTACACTCATAAACAGCACAGACCCTACGTTTGTGTTACCTTCATGTTGTACGTGCTTTATATCTCTCCGTATAGAAAATCTCATCGTCATACATCTCGTTGAAATGTGGACATATGGTGACATCTTCACTACTAGCAACACTTCCCAAGAAAGTGAATTGTTTGTTCGCATAGTAAATGACTTTTCTCTCTATTGTCCAATTTTCAGACTACGATTAATGTGAAGCTATATATAGTACATCCCACCTTCGAAAAATGCTACAATCTGTTCTTGCTAACGCTGTTTTCATATTTCATGTAAAACATTGAAAACTGTAAGACCCTCCAGGATTCGTACATGTGATCTCATTACGTACAATCAGATGCGCTATCCGTTGCGCCACTGAGCGCCTCTTCAAAGCTGAATCTTTGGTGATTGTCTTCTCTATAGGAAATCAGCGCTACGCGTTGCCATGAATAATTTTATTGTGCTTCGGGTCGTAGCTCATGACTGATAGTCGACAATCTAGCTCTAATATACTGACCCACTTGCAAAAGTTCTACAATTCCTTAGTTTTGAGAGAGTTTCATGATGCTACAGGGAGTAAGGAAAAGAATGTCCGTCGTTGCAGATATCACCACTCTAAATGGGTGGAGCATAAACGCGTCAACTTCGCAATGTTTCCACTATCAGCTTTCACAAAATTACTTTCTATTGTTACTTAAAATTGTAATTGTATTTTCCATCGCTAAACAGCTAACCTTTTTGCATAAAATGTACAAAAAACCTTGTAAAGTCGGCTAACACTCCTATAGCTTCTTCTTACTCCTTGTCTGTGACGTCACCAGAGCATCAGCCAATAACAAAGCGTTTTCGATCAGGTGACCAAATCTTGAAATTTAATGATTTTTTTAGCTTTAATTACACAAAAACAACAAATTTTTGGAGAGAATATTGACAGTAAAAGCTATTTGAATGTTAAAATCCATCAGAACAACAACAGTCCGAACCATATGTTTAACACAAGAAAATAGCCTACTGTTTTGCCATCGTTTAGTCATACAATAATGCGTCTTGATTTGTTTATGTTGAGCGTCAGTTGCCAGCCCTGCACCAGGCCTAAATCCGCTGCAAGTGTCCCCGCATTTCACTGTGACTTTCTACCTTTGTGACTTCTCTGTAAACAACGGCATTATTCACGAAAAGCCTGAAGGAACTTCAGACGTTATCCACAAGGTAATTTATATTCGTTGTGAATAGTAATAGTCCTATAAGCCTCTCGAAGTCGCTTTTACGTCTTAAGATTTAAGAAAAGGTTTTGCTATATTTATTAACTATTCTTCTTTTCTATTAGAATTAATTTGAGCATGTGCCTCCAGTATCCCGTAAAATAACATTTCATAATAACAAATCTGTTGACGTCGTTTATCAGCCCAATAAAGTTATTTTCAAGGCATTTAATTAATTTTAACAAAATAAGTAGGCACTTTTATTTATCAGGTTGCTACGATGTTTGAAGGTCTCTCGGTCATGCAGCAGGGTTGATCGATCATTGTAGAACGAATTATCGACAGCGTGACGTGCGATCATCATCATGTTACTCCTGTTTATTGACTTACTAGACCAGTGAATGCGATATATATACCAGTCGTCTTCCCCTTCCACTGACCCCGCGCCCGAACCGCACGATGTGCCAGCCGCGGTGGTGGGGCTAACTCGGGCTGTGGATTCGAGTGGCGGTCCTGTCTGCGCTCCGCCTTCGCCGTGCTCGGTGTTCGTTTCCACTGCACTTGGAGAATTTTCAGTGATGGAGCCCACGCTTGACTAAATTGAAATCCATTGTTCTCGTTGATGAGGTTCTCATGTAGCCGGGATTCGATAGCCTCCTTGTATACACACTCCAAGTAATGGGATGTACAGTGCGGAATTTTTGCATCTTCGTATTTTATTTTCTGGTTGGTTTCAGCGCAATGTTCAGCATTTTTCAATTTTGTGGGCTGCTGGAGGTCGATGTGCCGTTTGTGTTCCGTGCACCTATTTCAGTTGTGCGAATGGTTTGTCCGACATATGCATTTCCACGCTCGTACAGTATATAATACACTCCAGATTTCCGGAGTACCTCAAAAATGGCTCAAATGGCTCTGAGCACTATGGGACTCAACATCTATGGTCAGCAGTCCCCTAGAACTTAGAACTACTTAAACCTAACTAACCTAAGGACAGCACACAACACCCAGTCATCACGAGGCAGAGAAAATCCCTGACCCTGCCGGCAATCGAACCCGGGAACCCGGGCGCGGGAAGCGAGAACGCTACCGCACGACCACGAGCTGCGGACCCGGAGTACCAGGTCGTCTTTCACAATCCCTAGGTGTGGAGAGAATTACACACCACGCGAGTGCAGGAATGCATGTATCGGATAAACCCAACTGAAGAAAGATGCACGGAACATCGACCTCCAGCAACTCACAAAATCAGAAAATGCTGAACACTGCGTAGAAACCAACCACAAAATTAAATATGAACATATAAAAATTCTGCACAATACATCACACTATTGGGACTATGTATACATGGACAGCCGGCCGAAGTGGCCGCGCGGTTCTGGCGCTGCAGTCTGGAACCGCGAGACCGCTACGGTCGCAGGTTCGAATCCTGCCTCGGGCATGGATGTGTGTGATGTCCTTAGGTTAGTTAGGTTTAACTAGTTCTAAGTTCTAGGGGACTAATGACCTCAGCAGTTGAGTCCCATAGTGCTCAGAGCCATTTGAACCATTTTATACATGGACGCTATTGAGAACCGGCTACCTGAGAACGTCAACAGGGATTTAAACTTAGTCAAGCGTGTGCTCCGTCACTGAAAATTCTCCAAGCGCAGCGGAAACGGAATACTGAGCACGGTGAAGATGGGGCGCAGACAGAACCGCCACTCGAATCCAGAGCGCGAGCTAGCCCCACCAACGCCGCCGGTACATCGTGCAGTCCATACACGGGGTCAATAGAAGGGGAAGACAACTGGTATATATCGTACAACTGGTCTAGGATGTCGATCAGCACAAGTAACCTGATGATGATGGCACGTTACGCCGTCGAAAAATCGTTGACAACGATTAATCAATACGGGTTCATGCCCGAGAGACTTTGAAGCAGCATATTTGCAGGCAAAACTTTGGAACACACAATAGGTTGCTACACTAATCGCCTGTTCTGTGAGGTCGTTCTGATGGCCGTATAAATTAAGAGTGAAAGTACGAAGAAAAATTAGAATATGAATAAAGACATCACAACAAGATCAGCTCATACGCTGCCCCGTCCGAAGACGTGGCTTCATAGCTTGTCACAATTCGCAGCTCAGAGACTGACATTCATAGCCAGGCGTTTGAAATGCACAATTCTGAAACTTATTGGCTAGATGTAGATGAGGCAGAGCAGAATAAATTCTGCATTTCAGTGGTCACTAACAGCTTGGCATTAAACAGTGCGTACTTCCATGCCGTCATGCGAATCCTGACAAAATACAAGAGCAAAGTCGTCAGCAAAATTCAACAGCTATCACTCAAAAGAAATTAAGTACACAGTGAAACACAGTCTCTAACAACTACGAAGTACTGCCTGCGGATTTCGGTACGACAGTATTTTATCATCCTCGCATTCCGGTCGCATAATCGTCACCTCTGCGACTTTCAAACGTCGCCCCTTCCGTGAACTCTTCGCGAACGCCGAGTAGGTGATCCGGTCTTTTACATGGGGGTGTGCACCTCACAGTTTGAGTAGAGCTTCAGCACTTTTTGTCTTCTACGCGTAGGATCTGGATAGTAGTACCAAAGGAGCGCTCGGGTCATTCTTCTGACAGAACGGCTTTCCGAACAGACGTAAAAACCAGTGCTAAACAGCGTGAGATGTAAATTTCTGGTTAAAGCTTCTCATCACAAACCACACGGCCGTTATCCTTAGTGTCCGAGGTTCACAAGCGGGCCAGCTGACTTCACAACAATAACTTATTTATAGTTATTTCGGCCTCGCCACCGTGAATGAGAAACATCGAAGTAAAAGATATAGTGTCTTGATTCGTTGTTCTGTCGTTATTTGCAGTACCGTGTCTCTGTATCTATCCAACACGTGTGAAGAATATATGCACCAAGTCTTTATCGCAAGTAGTGATCATTGCACGTGATAATTAGTGCTTCAGAATAATGTCTTCCACATAGAATTTGGAGATTTCTGAAGACATCCACTACGGTGTCTTTCTTAGTATCTGCCAGATCGACAGAGACTCCACCAATATAACCTGCACATGGATCTTCCCGAACCAAGATAACTAGAGCTTGCAGCGTCGTAAAATTGCTTCAGTATAGATGGCTGTACATAAACCGTGATGACAAGCAAATAATCTCTTCCTCTAGCACCGCAATTCGAAGTATACAACGATTCGATCATTAATTGGGATTCTTCTGTAGCAGATTTTTCTCCCTCCAAGGTCTTCACTATCTTCAGCAATGGTGGTGGTGGTAGTAGTAGTAGTAGTAGTAGTAGTAGTAGTAGCTTTATTCATCCGTGGATCTCTTTTTACAAGGATATAGGACATGTAAAAGTATTTACAAGTATAGACCAATTTAAAATAAGCTAATTCGTATACATATATATTTACAGACTTCTAGTTAGAGACAATCATTAGCTTCACTCCTGGTATACAAAACTTTTTGTACAAATAATTTATTAAACAATGTAATGCCACACTGTTCACTCATATCTCACTATGTCACTGCACACACTATACACACATTGTTTCATAACACTTCACTCACTACACACACACACACACACACACACACACACACACACACACACACACACACACACTGGTGATCTCTAGGCCATTTTCTGTACCACAACTACACATTTGCTATCCTGAATAACTGAGTCAGCATCCCTCCATAATGAGTGAGATGTTGAGCTCAGAAGAGGAAGAGGTGTAAGTAGGAAAGGAAATAGAAGGAAAAAACATAAAGTGAAGGTGTTATGTGGAATGTTGGATGTTTTATAATCATTATTATTATTATTTGTTTGCATAACATTTTTTTACCTACTGCCTACTCTGTTTTATTTAAGTAATTCTACAGTGTATAAAATCATAAACCATGGACCTTGCCGTTGGTGGGGAGGCTTGCCTGCCTCAGCGATACAGATGGCCGTACCGTAGGTGTAACCACAACGGAGGGGTATCTGTTGAGAGGCCAGACAAACGTGTTGTTCCTGAAGAGGGGCAGCAGCCTTTTCAGTAGTTGCAGGGGCAACAGTCTGGATGATTGACTGATCTGGTCTTGTAACATTAACCAAAACGGCCTTGCTGTGCTGGTACTGCGAACGGCTGAAAGCAAGGGGAAACTACAGCCGTAATTTTTCCCGAAGGCATGCAGCTTTACTGTATGATTACATGATGATGGCGTCCTCTTCGGTAAAATATTCCGGAGGTAAAATAGTCCCCCATTCGGATCTCCGGGCGGGGACTACTCACGAGGATGTCGTTATCAAGAGAAGGAAAACTGGCGTTCTACGGATCGGAGCGTGGAATGTCAGATCCCTTAATCGGGCAGGTAGGTTAGAAAATTTAAAAAGGGAAATGGATAGGTTAAAGTTAGATATAGTTGGAATTAGTGAAGTTCGGTGGCAGGAGGAACAAGACTTCTGGTCAGGTGAATACAGGGTTATAAATACAAAATCAAATAAGGTTAATGCAGGAGTAGGTTTAATAATGAATAAAAAATAGGAGTGCGGGTAAGCTACTACAAACAGCATAGTGAACGCATTATTGTGACCAAGATAGACACGAAGCCCACGCCTACTAGCTCTGCTGGTGACGAAGAAATTGAAGAAATGTATGATGAGATAAAAGAAATTATTCAGGTAGTGAAGGGAGACGAAAATTTAATAGTCATGGGTGACTGGAATTCGATAGTAGGAAAAGGGAGAGAAGGAAACATAGTAGGTGGAGATGGATTGGGGGTAAGAAATGAAAGAGGAAGCCGCCTGGTAGAATTTTGCACAGAGCATAACTTAATCATAGCTAACACTTGGTTCAAGAATCATAAAAGAATGTTGTATACATGGAAGCAGCCTGGAGATACTAGAAGAAATAAAAACTTTGAGGTTCGCCGATGACATTGCAATTCTGTCAGAGACAGCAAAGGACTTGGAAGAGCAGTTGAACAGAATGGACAGTGTCTTGAAAGGAGGATATAAGATGAACATCAACACAAGCAAAACGAGGATAATGGAATGTAGTCGAATTAAGTCGGGTGGTGCTGAGGGAACTAGATTAGGAAATGTGACACTTAAAGTAGTATAGGAGTTTTGCTATTCGGGGAGCAAAATAACTGACGGTGGTTGACGTAGAGAGGATATAAAATGTAGACTGGCAATGGCAAGGAAATCGTTTCTGAAGAAGAGAAATTTGTTAACATCGAGTGTATATTTAAGTGTAAGGAAGTCGTTTCTGAAATTATTTGTATGGAGTGTAGCCATGTATGGAAGTGAAACGTGGACGATAAATAGTTTGGACATGAAGAGAATAGAAGCTTTCGAAATGTGGTGCTACAGAAGAATGCTGAAGATTAGATGGGTAGGTCACATAACTAATGAGGAGGTACTGAATAGAATTGGGGAGGAGAGGAGTTTGTGGCACAAGTTGACAAGAAGAAGGGATCGGTTGGTGATACATGTTCTGAGTCATCAAGGGATCACCAATCTAGTTTTGGAGGGCAGCGTGAAGGGTAAAAATCGTAGAGGAAAACCGAGAGATGAATACACTAAGCAGATTCAGAAGGATGTAGGTTGCAGAAGGTACTGGGAGACGAAGAAGCTTGCACAGGATAGAGTAGCATGGAGAGCTGCATCGAACCAGTCTCAGGACTGAAGACCACAACAACAACAACAACAGGTACGTTTCAGCCGCCTTTTTAAATAAATGTATTTTTGCAATTTCTTTAATCTCTTTCGGTAATTTATTATACAGTTTTATTCGTTGGTAGAAAATGCTGTTTTGAGTTTTATGTTTATTTTTTCTTGGTAAATGTAAGTTGAGTCTATCTCTTGTTGCATGGTCATGGACAGAGCTGTTTGTGAAGTAATTATCAATGTTATTTTTGATGTGTACAACTGACTGATAATTGTATTCACATGGAGTAGTTAAAATCCCCAGTTTTTAGAACAGATCTTTACAAAGAGCTCGACTAGTATTTTTGGTTATTATTCTTATGGCTCTTTTCTGGAGTTTTAAAATTTTGTTCATATTTTGTGCGTTTGTTCCCCAAAAAAAAAATGCCACAGCCAAGAACTGAGTTCACATATGAATAATATGTAAATAAAAGACACTGCATATTACACACTGATGATAGGATTCTAAGGGCATAACATGCTGATGACATTCTGTTTCGAAGTACCTTTGCGTGTTCACACCACTTCAACTGAGAATCAATGTTCATTCCTAGAAATTTTGCATTTGTTACACAGTCTATAGAGGTGCCATCTACATTTAATTTAAGATTGTCATTTTTCCTCTTCAAACTGCAATTCATGGCATTAGTTTTCTTTTATGTTCAATGTCACCTTATTGCTTATTGACCAGTCATAAACTTCCTTGAGAGTTTCGTATGCTTTCTCGGCAAAGGAGTTATCTTGTTTTCTCAGTGACTATAATATTGCTGTCATCAGCAAAGGGAATTTTTTCACCATGAGGAACACTACAGGGGAAGTCATTGAGGTATATCAGGAATAGTACTGGTCCTAATATGCTACCTTGCGGAACCCCTATATTCATGTATTTTGGTTCTGATAAGTGTTTTATTTAGTGTTTAGATCTATTTGATGTATGTGTTACCTCTACTCCTTGTGCCCTATCTGCTAGGTATGATCGAAACCAGGCGTTAGCTACCCCTCTTATTCCTAATGCTTGTAATTTATTTAATAGAATCTTGTGCTCGACTGTATCAAACGCCTTAGAAAGATCCAAAAATATGCCTGTGACACACTCATCTCTATCAAGAGCATCAAGTACATCTTTTGTGAATTCTACTATGGCTGATTCTTTTTGCCACTTTGGAAACCAAACTGCGATTCGCTTAAAAGATTGTTTTCATTCAGGTAATCTGTCTTTCATAATTTCTTCCATTATTTTTTAGAATGCTAACAGAGATTTGAGAGAGGTGACTTTTGTGGAGGCATATCTTCGCCCTGCAGCGCAGCTCATAGCACAAGACTTAAATCATATCTTAGTACCAAACGGCAACACATTTATTGGCGGCGACTGGAATGCAAAGCATCCTACCTGGAATTCATGAACACCAGCCCTAGGGGACTGGTGCTGCGCAGCCTGGAACAGGACTTTGATCTGGAGATCTGGGGACCTCTTCAGTCGACTTACACTCCCCTCCCCAGTCATCAACGTCCAGATGTCCTTGACACTGTTATCACCTAAGGACTTGGGATTGAACCCCGTCTTTCAACTATCAATGACTTATCGTCGAACCATGATCCTGTTCTGGCGTCGCTACCACGGACGAGTCATCTACCGAACCAGTGAGTTCACCAGGAAAATAACTGGCCTCAGTTCAAGAGGTATTTAAATAACATCATCGCGCTTACACTGGAGGTTCAGACGCCGGCGCAAATCGATTATGGCGTCGATTACTAAACGCGGAAGCTCTAGAAGGACCACAAACTGTTGTCTGTAACGGTTCTTGAGGCCTTCCAGACCCACGATCCATTGCCTCCCTTACTTGAAGAACTACTTGAATGGTGAGTAGAAACGTGGGAGGGTAAGATATTCTCCTTCCTCCTGCAAACCAGAGAGGAATAGTGGTTAGTGCAAAACTTGAGGGCCGACCCCACGCCCAAACGACCGCTTCAGACTCCTCAGGAATTAACAGAAGACCCATTCACAAAAGCGGAAACATTCGCGACAGCGTTTGAGCGACAAATGGCGCTTCTGAGGGAGCCTCTCAACAGGGCCCATAGAGACCACAAGTATGCGACCATACAACTCGTCGATCGGATCATCACCGGTCCTGACCGGTTCTGTCCCCTTCTAACTACAGCGAGCGAAATTAGAACCATACTCAGGAAACTAAATGGGAACAAGACACCTGGTGTTGACAAGATCAGCAACTTACACCAGAAGAACTTGCCGTGTACACCGCTGGTGCTCTTGATAAGAATTTACAATCGCTGTCTCTTGACAAATTATTTCCCCACTGCGTGGAAGATCGGCAAGGTAGTTCCTATTTCCAAATCATAGAAGGACGTTACCCTGGCCACAAATTACCGACCCCTAGTCTTCTTAGTGGTCTGGTTAAAACCTTCGAGAGAGTCATCCAGTTCCGCATTTTGAAACCACTGGTGGCAGACAGTACAATCAGGGCACAACAGTATGGCTTCGAACGTAAACTATCCACGGAGCTGGAACTCCTTCGTCTGGCGGAATATGTTACCAGAAATCTCAATGTGTCTAGTGCTACTGCAGCAGTCTTCTTAGATATTGAAAAGGCCTACGATAAGGCATGGAGGGAACAACTAATTCGGAAATTGGATGAACTGATCATACAATGAAGGCTTTCACGACCGGATGGTACTGTTGTTGATAATTCTTCCGGGTTATATGGCCGTGGTCCATGGAATTCTTCTATTCCTAACGTTTCGTCCAATACTACGTTGGACATCTTCAGAGGTATGGCTGGTCCTGCTGAGTCCTGCCGATTGACGAGTCGGGCGTCGGAGAGCGGCCTAAATACCGAGGAAAGTGGGCGTGGTCTAGCTTGCACATAGTAGCAGAGAGAAAACTAGTCAAAGATAAAATGTAAGTATCGATAATAGTCCGTCATAGATAAAAATCACTTATCAATTAACTGAAATCGATATCCAATTGTTATGTGAAATTTATAGCTAGTTTTTTGACAGACAGAAAGATGACTGTTGCAGTAGAGGGTCAATCGTCTGATAGCCGACTGGAGCAGGCGGGGCTGCTTCAAGGATCCGTTTTATTCTCACTACTATTTAATCTCTATGTCAATGTCATTCCAACTGTCACAGGGGTCAAAGTTCGCAGTTTGCTGATGATAGGGCTTTTCTCACCAGCGACAGACATATTCACGCCAACATTCGACGCCTTCAGTGTCAACTAGATGCCACAGCCGCTTGTTGTAACACCAATAAAGAGCAACTAAATCTCTCCAAGACGACAGCCATCTATTTCAGCAAGAAACGCCCCTCGATGCCTACCAACTTGAGACTGTATGGGCGGGCAACGGTGACTTCCTGTGGGTAACTTTGGACAAATACTGCTTTCCCCATCAACATGTTGACCTTCTCAGGAACAAAGCTTCTGGTATGGCCAAGAAACTCCTATCTCTTTTCAAGCATACTGACCTCAGTACCACAGTAAAGCTTGGGTTATATAAGGCGACGGTGCTCTCTAAGATACTGTGTGGCAGTTCGGTCTGGGGACTTGCCAGTCCAACACAAATTAGCTGTCTACGAGTTTTACCAAATATGGTGCTCAGATGGATACTTCGTGCCAGCCGTTATACTCGCATCGTTGACTTGCACACTGTCCTTCATATGGATACAGTTCTAGAAGCAGTTCGCAAACGGAAGACGACCTTGCACAACAATTTGGACACTTTGTGTAACTCGGTGTACCACATAAGAACTCTGGACAGGACAACACCCCTCCCATGGCATTGGTATATGGTACCACGTTCATTGGCGCTATGACATCCTAATCCATTCCACCAACAGGTGGCATCTTACGGACCGATATACAGACCCTAAGAAGTTGACTCCAAACGTTTATTCATAATAAAGTGAACCCAAGCACCTAATTACCTTCTACCATGAAGTCTGGATTGTCGTCGACGATGGCATTTCAATTTACACGGTTACATTAAAAAAATAGAGCCTGGCTACGATTTGACAACGTGTCATTTTATTCTGTTATAATCTACAGAGATTAAAGACTGGAATTAGTAGGAAACGTGACAGAAGATCACATTCAACTGAGAGCAACCTCGATTTTACATTTCATACACACAGGCCATTGTCATTCACTGTACTAAGTGTCTTTCTGTACCGTGATACCTTAACTTTTATTAAGCTTCACATGTCCATACGTGACCAATGCTTACAATAGTCAGCATGCTGCTATTACGTTCGATATGAATGTCTTCTGCAACACCGAATAGCTAATACACGGCAGTAGAGCATTTCTATCCACTTCTCCTTTGCATACCAGTTGCAGCAAATTTAACTGAGATACTAGTCCATATACCCATTTACAACAGACCTTCTGGTATATATGTGTGTTTATGTCTATGTCTTATTAAGTACTTGTGACAGCATAATTAAATCTTGCCATCGGAGCATTATAGATAGGGTAGGGTGAGAATACTGAGTTCGCCTATACTTGCCGCTTACTAGAGGAGGCATTGTGATTATGTCAACAAATTTATATTTATTTAAAATTTTGTAAAACTGTCTTAACTAATCCAGCAACTTAGTAACAGCGATATCCTGGATTAGTAACAAGAGTCACAGTGTAGTAATTTAGAACTATTTAAAAGTGTATAATGTGGTATCATGTTAACGTTGCATGATAACTGGAGAAAGAAGAGGGTAAAAGCCGGTGCCGACAGACAGCCTACTCCTTTCAAAAAGCACCAAGGAGGCAGCCGAGCGTGACGTTTCCATCCGACCGTCCATGAACACTGTCACATCCCCTCACTCCGTGAGACACTTCGGAGAAGTACGAGATCTGATCCGAGTTACTGGCGCAGGGTCTGGTGATCAGGAACTGTACGCTACCACCTCTCTTTTATACATAAAGATGAACTGCCAATCGCTAAAAGGTTTGAGACAGTTTGTGAACTACAGGCAAGTACAGCACGAATGTGTGCAGCATGACAAGCGTATCCGGACGTGTACTGAGTGCCGCACACGTCTACATTACAGTGCAGATGAATGCACCGCGGTAAGACGTCTCCATCCGCCACTTTCTTTGCCAGTCAGTCGCCATCATCCACGTAGTATCACCCACATTTTCTGGCTCTCGTACCACAAAGGATGTTACTCCATATCACCTTTCCCTATTCTTTACAATTCTCTCTCTCTCTCTCTCTCTCTCTCTCTCTCTCTCTCTCTCTCTCCCTCTCCCCCCACCCCCCCCCTTCCCTCCCCACCCGTCTCTACCTTTTAGGAACTCTGCTAGCGTCGCTACCGTTCTTTTTTTGACTGCTGTTTCATCTGCTTCGCCGTGTATGGAAGTTCAGCTACTAATTTCTTTTTCTACCATGTTAAGGGATAAGAGGTGAAAACACGATCAAGTATCGACTTTTGTTGCAAAAGAGAGGAAGCAGATTTTGCACTGGGACGAGAGAGGTGTACATTTGGCAGTAACATCCACTCCGTGGGGACCACATGGGATTCCTCACCCACATCTGTGGAATACTCTCTCTGGCTGTGCTGAGAGAACAGACTTGTAGCTCGAAGCAAGAACACAGCTTCCACCGCTGGAAAATCGTATAAAGGATGAGTCGCTTTAATCCACGGTGTCTACTACGTACGGAGATCTACTAAATATAACAGGGACCCACACATAATATTTCTATGATACAGAGCTGAAGGATGAGGAGGAGGAGATTAGTGTTTAACGTCCCGTCGACAACAATGTCATTAGAGACGGAGCACACTCTCGGATTAGGGACGGATGGAGAAGGAAAGCGGCCGTGCCCTTTCGAAAGAACTATCCCGACATTTCCCTTAAACGATTGAGAGAAATCACGGAAAACCTAAATCTGGATGGCCGGACGCGGGTTTGAGCCATCGTCCTCCTGAATGCAAATCCAGTTTGGTAATCACCGAGTGTAGTAATAACCATTCCGTATGATACAGCACTCAGGGCACACGTGAGACATTTCAAGACTATACGACAATAGCGAGGAAATATATGTGAATTACTTCCCAAATTCTGTTAGAATAACCATTTGTACTCACCCAATGTTTAATTTAACCGTTTAACATTTTAATTTGCAGTATTTTCACCAAGACACATGCTAATACTGTGACATAGTATGCATCTCACGAACAGTAAAACAATTATGACACTAAACAGTATGGACCTACGTATGTAGCCCGTAAGGCAAGAGAACATACGACTGTACGTAAGAACGTCCAGCATAAATGAAATTATGTTTAGTCCCTCTATCAGGAGTCAGAGATTGGCCCAGTATAACAAACGTTGTTAGTTTCCAGATAGTGCAATGAAGTCGAAGATTAATTCCATTCAGGTAGTAATGATATACAGAAACAATCTTGCTTTATAATTAACATTGCTTTATTTACTATGAAATGTTACGTAAAAACAGCACGGTAAATTTCCTTTTCTTTTAATTTTAAAATAACTGTTGAGACATAGTTAAAGATTTTTACGTTTTATTTCTCATAAAGTGTTTAACAAAAGAATTTAATTGTTTTCACGCGTCGTGTATAATATCTATTGAATGTAATATCGGGTGTTTCTAAATGAGTGTTAAAATTGTTCAGCTTCGCCAGTGCATCCTTCTTTCGATTAAATATTAGGGAGTTCACACATGGAGTGCACTATGTGATCATCTGCATCGATGGTGTTCCTGTTTCGTTTCTCAGTACTCACAGTTTATTCTTCACTTTCCCAAACGTGCAGTTAACAACATTCCTTGCACAACTGCATAGAATTTTCCCGTTGTCCAAGTGTGTGAAAGAAAAAAATATTATCAAATTCTCTAACGAGCGATAAGTTTAAAACTACAAACAATAAATGGTTTCTCACGCATTGCGTGGTGATTTTTAGGTGGTGTTAGTAATAGTTCCAACATTCGTAAATTTCTAAACGACATGCCCTGTCTGAACATGTTTTCGTCAGGTTGTTTACCATAAGCACCAACATCAATGACTAAAGTTTTGTAGTTGACATCAGCAACTGCTTTCAGTAAAATAGAATAATACCGGCGCCTGCCGCCTATATATCCTACATAACTGGGAAACCTTTCCACATCCATTTCGCTGAAATTTTCTTTAAATCGAGAAAAAGTTGGGACTGAAAATGACCTGCAGCAAACAATTTCCATATGGCAATGTAAACTTCTTTCACCATAAATGATACTGTTAACACCGTTACTCTACGTCAGGCTCATCCAAGAATTGCGCCCGGCGGGCGTGGCTGCGCTCCGCGATCGCAAAGCAGTATAGTTCAGCGCACTGTTATTTTTTTTTTTTATAGTGTGTAGTGTGGACTGAAGAGATCATCCTTGATGACTTATTCTTCTAGGATGGGATGTAAGGGTAAAAGGAAAACACTTTATTTATTACACATTCAGTTAGGCTTGGGCACGCAATGGGTCCTTTAGCCTGCTGTCTTTGGTGATGTCTATCTCCTGTGGAGGGTCAAATGTGTCAAGGCTGTTATGTGTGACTGCTTCCTCGTGTTATGACAGATTGCCTATTGGGGGTGAAACGTTATTGACTTCTGTACTCGATACTTGTGCCATCTTGCAGGGTTTACCGTTCCTATCGATTCTAATTGTCCAACTTCGTCCCTAAGGGCATCGATTTTGTCAAAAACTCGTAGAGCCTTGTCATGGACCTTCTCTTGTATAGTGGTCTCGTGGAGTGCGGTTCGGATGTAGACGTTTCTTGTCCACCACGGAGCTTCTGTGATCCATCGATAGCAAATGTTTTGCAGCGCTTGGAGTTTGTTGTAGTTGGAGACGCACGTAGTTCCCCACGAGGTGGAGCCATATAACACTGTGGGTTCCACCGTTGCCTTATACAATTGGAGTTTAGTCTTAGGGTTGAGATCCTTACTCTTCAGGAACGGAATCAATGACCTGGCCATCTTCTGGGCTGCCGTCTTCTTGTCGTCAATATGCTGCGTAAAGAGTAATTTTTTGTCAAGGTAGACACCGAATACTTCACTCCCGGCGACCATGGGATAAATTGGTCAGCTATTTGGAGTCTGTCGTTCAGAACTGGTTTCCTCCGTGTGAACAGAACGGCTGCCGTCTTCGTCTGGTTGATCGTTATCTTATTTTGCAGCGCCCAGCGTTCCATTACAGCAAGTTGCCGTTGCATCGGAGCACGCTGCCACGGCTGAGAGCCGACTGTGTGCTATTGGGGCGGACGCGAGATTGAAGAAAACCACCCTGTACCAGAGAAGTTAAAACCTAACCGAAAACAACGGTTTCTGGGACGCAGCATATGTCATATTGCTCCCGTGCTCAGAGACAAATTTAAAGATAAGATAGCTCATCTGCCTGCGGCTGACCAAAACAAATTGTACTCCGTCTTCGAAGAACACTCATGGTTATTCGAGGAAAGGCGTTATTTGCCGGCTACTGACCTTGTTTACCATGAAATTCCCACCGGAGATGCAAGGCCCATTGCGCAGAAACCATGTAGACTACCGTATCACCTC
Source organism: Schistocerca nitens (assembly GCF_023898315.1). Taxonomy (NCBI): domain Eukaryota; kingdom Metazoa; phylum Arthropoda; class Insecta; order Orthoptera; family Acrididae; genus Schistocerca; species Schistocerca nitens. The sequence goes on along the minus strand of NC_064616.1, from coordinate 655,361,646 downwards.
TAGCCTGTTGTGCAGGAAACTATCCAACAACAGCTAGAGGCAGGGATAATACATCCCTCCGCCAGGCCCTGGTCGTCTCCAATCATCGTTGTCCCAAACAAATCAATCAATGGAGAGAAGACCTACTGTCTTTGCGTTGATATGAGAGCAGTAAATAAGGTAACCACTCCTGATACTTACACTCCTCCACATATCGACGAAACACTGGACAGGCTAGGAAACTGCAAATACTTCACTACCCTTAATATGAAGAGTGGGTATCACCAAATACCGACTGCACCACAGGACAGGCCAAAAACTGCATTTGTAGTTCCCTCCGGTCTATATGAATTTTTGAGACTGCCATTGGGGCTGCGCAACGTGCCAGCCAACGTCCAACGCTTTGCTGACTTACTTTTAAGAGGACTGAAACCTACAATGTGCCTAATTTATCTAGATGATATCATTGTCTTTTCCAGAACCATAGATGAACATGTTACCAGGCTAAGAAATGTTTTGTCTAAACTAAAAAGTGCCAATTTAAGCTTGAAAATAGAAACATGCTCCTTTGCTGAGAATCAAGTACAGTATCTAGGGCATATTGTTAGTGCTGATAGAGTAAAGCCAGATCCCTGCCTGATTGAAGCAGTTAGAACATTCCCTTCCCCTAAAAATGTAAAAGAATTGCAAAGCTTTATGGGACTCAGCAATTATTATAGGCGTTCTGTAAAGGACTATGCCACAGCAGCCAAAATCATTACCCACCTTTTGGAAAAGGATGTACCCTATCAATGGACCCCCAAGTGTGAAGCTGCTGTGCAACATATAACAGATGTTCTGACTAGTTACCCCTTATTGATCTATCCCGATTTCGAAAAAACCATTCATTCTCTCCTGTGACGCGTCTGATTTTGCAGTGGGAGCTATTCTGAATCAAATTATTGATGGCGAGGAAAGACCAATTGGTTATGCATCCTGTCAGCTGAATCAGGCGGAAATTAATTACAGTACTACGGAGAAATAATTGCTGGCATTAACGTTTGGAGTCAACTATTTTAAATGCTATCTTTATGGGAGATTATATAATGGTGAGACAGAGATTTAGGAACCAGGTTTTAAATTGTAAGACATTTCCAGGGGCACATGTGGATTCTGACCACAATCTATTGGTTATGAACTGCAGATTGAAACTGAAGAAACTGCAAAAAGGTGGGAATTTAAGGAGATGGAACCTGGATAAACTGAAAGAACCAGAGGTTGTAGAGAGTTTCAGGGAGAGCATAAGGGAACAATTGACAGGAATGGGGGAAAGAAATACAGTAGAAGAAGAATGGGTAGCTCTGAGGGATGAAGTAGTGAAGGCAGCAGAGGATCAAGTAGGTAAAAAGACGAGGGCTAATTGAAATCCTTGGGTAACAGAAGAAATATTGAATTTAATTGATGAAAGGAGAAAATATAAAAATGCAGTAAATGATGCAGGCAAAAGGGAATACAAACGTCTCAAAAATGAGATCGACAGAAAGTGCAAAATGGCTAAGCAGGGATGGCTAGAGGACACACGTAAGGATGTAGAGGCTTGTCTCACTAGGGGTAAGATAGATACTGCCAACAGGAAAATTAAAGAGACCTTTGGAGAGAAGAGAACCATTTGTATGAATATCAAGAGCTCAGATGGCTACCCAGTTCTAAGCAAAGAAGGGAAGGCAGAAAGGTGGAAGGAGTATATAGAGGGTTTATACAAGGGCGATGTACTTGAGGACAGTATTATGGAAATGGAAGAGGATGAAGATGAAATGGGAGATAAGATACTGCGTGAAGAGTTTGACAGAGCACTGAAAGACCTGAGTCGAAACAAGGCCCCGGGAGTAGACAACATTCCATTAGAACTACTGATGGCCTTGGGAGAGCCAGTCATGACAGAACTCTACCATCTGGTGAGCAAGATGTGTGAGACAGGCGAAATACCCACAGACTTCAAGAAGAATATAATAATTCCAATACCAAAGAAAGCAGGTGTTGACAGATGTGAAAATTACCGTACTATCAGTTTAATAAGTCACAGCTGCAAAATACTAACGCGAATTCTTTACAGACGAATGGAAAAACTGGTAGAAGCGGACCTCGGGGAAGATCAGTTTGGATTCCGTAGAAATGTTGGAACACGTGAGGCAATACTAACCTTACGACCTATCTTAGAAGAAAGATTAAGAAAAGGCAAACCTACGTTTCTAGCATTTGTAGACTTAGAGAAAGCTTTTGACAACGTTAACTGGAATACTCTCTTTCAAATTCTGAAGGTGGCAGGGGTAAAATACAGGGAGCGAAAGGCTATTTACAATTTGTACAGAAACCAGATGGCAGTTATAAGAGTCGAGGGGCATGAAAGGGAAGCAGTGGTTGGGAAAGGAGTGAGACAGGGTTGTAGCCTCTCCCCGATGTTATTAAATCTGTATATTGAGCAAGCAGTAAAGGAAACAAAAGAAAAATTCGGAGTAGGTATTAAAATTCATGGAGAAGAAGTAAAAACTTTGAGGTTCGCTGATGACATTGTAATTCTGTCAGAGACAGCAAAGGACTTGGAAGAGCAGTTGAACGGAATGGACAGTGTCTTGAAAGGAGGATATAAGATGAACATCAACAAAAACAAAACGAGGATAATGGAATGTAGTCAAATTAAATCGGGTGATGCTGAGGGGATTAGATTAAGAAATGAGACACTGAAAGTAGTAAAGGAGTTTTGCTATTTAGGGAGTAAAAGAACTGATGATGGTCGAAGTAGAGAGGATATAAAATGTAGACTGGCAATGGCAAGGAAATCGTTTCTGAAGAAGAAAAATTTGTTAACATCGAGTATAGATTTAAGTGTGAGGAAGTCGTTTCTGAAAGTATTTGTATGGAGTGTAGCCATGTATGGAAGTGAAACATGGACGATAACCAGTTTGGACAAGAAGAGAATAGAAGCTTTCGAAATGTGGTGCTACAGAAGAATGCTGAAGATAAGGTGGGTAGATCACGTAACTAATGAGGAGGTATTGAATAGGATTGGGGAGAAGAGAAGTTTGTGGCACAACTTGACTAGAAGAAGGGATCGGTTGGTAGGACATGTTTTGAGGCATCAAGGGATCACAAATTTAGCATTGGAGGGCAGCGTGGAGGGTAAAAATCGTAGAGGGAGACCAAGAGATGAATACACTAAGCAGATTCAGAAGGATGTAGGTTGCAGTAGGTACTGGGAGATGAAGAAGCTTGCACAGGGTAGAGTAGCATGGAGAGCTGCATCAAACCAGTCTCAGGACTGAAGACCACAACAACAACAATGGGAGAAAGTTTACTTCAATGGCTATTAAGTTTAGAAGACCCTGGCAGCCGTCTCACCCGCTGGGCCTTGAAGTTGAGTTAGTATGATTACAAAGTGCAACATACAGATGGAAAATTGCACCAGAATGCTGACGCCCTTAGTAGAAAAGTGAGAGTAGCTCGAACAGACGATGTGTTAATTGACGAATTAAAAGACTCACAGGAGAATGACGCAAAATGTTGCCAGTAAGTCTCCCATCCAGATTTTGTTACAGAAGATGGAATTCTATACCGCAAGACACCCGTGGGTAAAGATATAGTAGTACCTAAAGACCTACAATCCAGAATTATTGCTCAGTGCCACGACAGCATTCAAGCTTGCCATAATGGACGAAGAGCCACAAACGCCGGCATTGCCACGAAGTATTGGAGGGGCAAATGATGGCGAGATGTTGCTAAGTATATAAAAAACTGCCTACCATGTGCCCAAAGAGCATAACCCCCACGAATCAAAATTCCCTTACAATCTCTTCCTGAGGTATCAAAAACCTTTCAGTTTGTGGCTTTGGACGTCGTGGGGCCACTTCCCGTAAGTACATAAGGAAGTAAATATATTCTATCCATTATTGATCACTTTACCTGATACCTTATTTTGCTACCCATCGCTGACATGTCTGCTGAAACAGTAGCACGAGCTTTTATGGATCATCTTGTCATTCCTGTCGGAAGCCCTGAAGCCATTATAATAGATCAAGGAACCAATTTTATGTCTGCTTTATTTGTCCAAGTTTGCAAATTGCTGAGAATTAGAAAATGGAGAACTACACCTTTTCATCCCCAGGCAAATGGCCGCATTGAGCATGTCCATCGCACTGTGAAACGAACGCTTTCTTATTACATCAACTCAGCCTACAGTGACTGGCAAAGATACATTACGTACATGGCAAGTGCGTATAATAGCTGTTTTCACGAAGCCACTGAACATACCCCTTATGAGATAGTGTTTGGCCGGCCTATGTAATCTCCCATTGAGATAGACAAATTACGTGGGAATCGATCACACAGCCGTTAAGGGGCTAGCCCGCCGCATTCAGCCTATTTGGAAGAAGGTGCAAGCGAACAACCGCAAAGCAACCAGAAAACAGATGGAAAGAAGTAACAAAAATGCCATCCTCCCCTACTTAAACCTGGTGATTTGGTTTTGCTAAAAAACCCTAGTATAAAGAAAGGAAGACTGTATGACGGACCATTCAGCTCTCAGCAGGTTCTACCTCCTTCCTCTCCCCCCGTTAAGTTGAGGAAAAGGAAAGTTGCACCACCCCCAGCTCGCCCCGGATATGCACTGAGATCTAAACACCCATATGCCCTTAGATACAGGGACTAAACACGAAGGTACTGTTTCTTACTTATAATATTCGCCCAGTGATCGTGACCGGGCCAAATATCTCACGAAATAAGCATCAAACGAAAAAACTACAAACAACGAAACTTGTCTAGCTTGAAGGGGGAAACCAGATGGCGCTATGGATGGCGCGCTAGACGGCGCTGCCATAGGTCAGACGGATATCAACTGCGTCTTTTTTAAATAGGAACACCCATTTTTACTACATATTCGTGTAGTACGTGAAGAAATATGAATGTTTTAGTTGGACCACTTTTTTGGCTTCGTGATAGATGACGCTGCAATAGTCACAAACGTATAAGTACGTGGTATCACGTAACATTCCGCCAGTGCGGACGGTATTTGCTTCGTGATACATTACCCGTGTTAAAATGGACCGTTTACCAATTGCGGAAAAGGTCGATATCGTGTTGATGTATGGCTATTGTGATCAAAACGCCCAACGGGCGTGTGCTATGTATGCTGCTCGGTATCCTGGACGACATCATCCAAGTGTCCGGACCGTTCGCCGGATAGTTGCGTTATTTAAGGAAACATGAAGTGTTCAGCCACATGTGAAACGTCAACCATGACCTGCAACAAATGATGATAATGCCCAAGTAGGTGTTTTAGCTGCTGTCGCAGCTAATCCGCACATCTGTAGCAGACAAATTGCGCGAGAATCGAGAATCTCAAAAACGTCGGTGTTGAGAATGCTACATCAACATCGATTGCACCCATACCACATTTATATGCACCAGGAATTGCATGGCGACTACTTTGAACGTCGTGTACAGTTCTGCCACTGCGCGCAAGAGAAATTACGGGACAATGACAGATTTTTTGCACGCGTTCTATGTAGCGACGAAGCGTCATTCACAACAGCGGTACCGTAAACCGGCATAATATGCACTATTGGACAACGGAAAATCCACGATGGCTGCGACAAGTGGAACATCAGCGACCTTGGCGGGCTAATGTATGGTGCGGCATTATGGGAGGAAGTATAATTGGCCCCATTTTATCATTGGCAGTCTAAATGGTGCAATGTATGCTCGTTTCCTACGTAAGGTTCTACCGATGTTACTACAAGATGTTTCACTGAATGACAGAATGGCGATGTACTTCCAACATGATGGATATCCGGCACATAGCTCGCGTGCGCTTGAAACGGTACTGAATAGCATATTTCACGACAGGTGGACTGGTCGTCGAAGCACCATACCATGGCCCGCACGTTCACCGGGTCTGACGTCCCCGGATCTCTTTCTGTGGGGAAAGTTGAAGGATATTTGCTATCGTGATCCACTGACAACGCCTGACAACATGCGTCAGCACATTGTCAATGCATGTGTGAACATTACGGATGGCGGAACTACTCGCTGTTGAGAGGAATGTCGTTGCACGTATTGCCAAATGCATTGAGGTTGACGGACAACATTTTGAGCATTTATTGCATTAATGTGGTATTGACAGGTAATCACGTTGTAACAGCATGCGTTATCAGAAATGATAAGTTCACAAAGGTACATGTATCACAATGGACAACCGAAATGAAGTGTCGAAACGTATCTACGTTCTGTATTTTAATTTAAAAACCTACCTGTTACCTGTTGGTCTAAAATTGTGAGCCGTATGTTTGTTACTATTACAGCGCCATCTGTCACAAAGTGAAAAATGTGGTCCAACTAAAACATTCATATTTCTTTACTTACTACACGAATATGTAATAAAAAATGGGGGTTCCTATTTTAAAGAAACGCAGCTGATATCCGTTTGACCTATGTCAGCGCCATCTAGCGGGCCAACCATAGCGCCATCTGGTTTCCCTTTCAAGCTATACAAGATTCGTTCTTTGTAGTTTTTCCGTTTGACGCTTATTTCGTGAGATATTTGGCCCGGTCACGATCAATGGACCACCACCATATATATATAACAGGAATTAAGCAACAACCTTGTTACTTTCTCTTGCAAATCAACATTCTACCTGTACAATATATATTTTATGCTCCCATGCTATGATAACTGATACGTCACCCTAGCCTCCCTCTCTGAAAGAGGTTATCAGAGCTTTACCTGCTCAGTCTGTTCTGCAATGCTGGCCTAACCTAGTTAATCCCAAGTTCTAACCAATATTTTTATTATGTTCCCGTGATACGCCTAGTGGTCGGGCAAACAGCTCTATTTTCAATACCAATATATTTAATTCTAAATACAAGTATCATATGGAGAAGTTATGCATCGTATCAGGATATTGTATGAAGTAATGAATGCATTAAGTCTGTACCGTTTCGTTCCAAAGACTTTCTCCCTGAAATGGCACCATCTTTCAATAACTAATTTTCCCGTTTCAACACCCAGAGTGACAATTAATAACATGCAGTACTAACGGAGAAATTAGTTCCTAATGAAGAAACATAACTTGTCGCTTTGACACCAAAAGAAATGTTAGATAACTCAAAGACTATTCTCATAGCGCTGCCGCGTGGCCAACACACAACAGTGGCACTCTAAATTCCCCCTACTCTCCCTCACGGACGCCCTTTCTTTTTCGGGGTAACTCAGAAGGTAATTACGGTCGCTGGGCGGTACTGAGAAGTTGTAAACATGTGCGCTCCGCCTGTCCGAATCAGGTGAACTCGTCAACAAGGAGTCGCACATGCGGTGGCCCTAGTGTGAAGGGCGCAGTCACTTCAAACACTTGGCACTGCTGTTACCTCCCAGCCCCTCCGCAACCCGCGCTGTCCAACTGTCCCACTAGCCCGCGCTGGCTGTCGCCGCCTGATTCCCCTCCCAGAGAGGAGAGCGCCGTCCGCGCCCCGCCACGCCGCTCCGAGGCGCGCGCTGTGTTCCAGTTGGATCGCGCGCACGGTCTGAAGATCTAGCGAGCGAAGCCCGGTCTAAACTGAGCGCGCGCAAACGCGCCACTTCCTTTGATGTACCGACAACAGTCTGAACACTGCGCGGCACTGCACGACGCGGCGCAGCGCGGTTCGCCGTCCACACTGAGCGCGCAGAGCCGTTTTGCGCAGCGCGGCGCGACGCGCTCAGTGTGGACCCGCCAAAGAACATACTATCTTCACTATCGACCAGTGTATAGCAATTTAATACAGACAGGTACGATCTTCGTATGTAATAACTATTTGAAACGTTATTTCTTCGATCCTTCCGTCTCATACCCGGGTAACTTCAACAACCTGAAAACCCACCCGTAAATTTACTTGCACACCTAAACTCTTAACAGATTATAGCTCCGAGGGGAATTTGGAAGCAAGCGACCTCCAGCTGATGGAAATAAAAGCGGAAAAGCATCGCAATATCCAAGCTCGCCGTTATGGGGTGTCTTCCCGTGCACCGCCATTTAGCTTGATGGCCTCCTCCGAAGTGTAGTGGCACCATACCACCTTCCCTCTAGTCTGACGCATCTTAAGAACCGACTACCTGCTCCCTTTCCAAATCCTTAAATGGTTTCGCCATTAGGTGCCCACCACAGCCTATTCACTTTTGCCACACGAAAGTAAAAAAAAATTCTTAATAAATTAGCTATAGTAATTTTACCCAGTAAACCCATATAAATCGATTTATCCGAGAAAAAAGTTAGAGTACTATTCGCAACAGTCACTAATCCCACTCTATTATTATTAATTTGCATCATCTGCATTTTATAAATGGTTTATTCAAACGTGAAAATTTTTCAGTTAGAACACACGCGCTACACTCGCCGCGCAGCCACTCCGCTATCTCAGCATCAACCTGAAACTTGCCTTCATCGCAGCAAGTCTGCTTGTGCCTCTTGCTACTTTTATAACGCTACCTGCTTCACCATGTAACGAGTTTGATAAATTGTTTTACCACTCAGTTTTGGTGGCACCCAAAATATTCTTACCATACATGCATCTCCACCAATAAGAGAACCCCCAAACAGACTAATTTAAGAATTAATACCGTGAATTAAATATTACGCACCCATTCACTATACCCCGCACATCGAACATAAGACTTAGGAAAATCGGCTATCGAATTGTCCCCTTTATACTCCCAATAGCTTTACAGGTATTAGGAGAGAGAACACGACACAAGAGAACCAGGCTTCGATCCCCAGCCACAGCCGACAAGAAAAAAATAATTACAGGTAAGTCCGTCCCGTCACAACAACATGATACACCACCAGAACACTAAAACAAGTACACCCCACCAGTAAACGGTGCCCAACCTCTTCCTCCCTACCCAGATATGTATCAGAAGCCTCAGTATTATGCGCATTTTGTGTTATTAACGGTGTTTAGCAATGTCCGACCCACTACGCATTGCTAGTTGCTAGCTGTTTAATAATTGACGCCCAAAACTTGTATTTTTTCTCCCCTTATGATTTTGTGTTACGTTTAAGCATTTCACAGTCATTTTGCTGCACAGCAAAGCCCTTGCTATACCCTATATGTTATACCATGCATGTATTTTTATAATTTATACCATTTGTTTTGTACAATATGCTCTTGTATTTTATACTTATGACCCCAGTATGTAAAGGCCCAACACAGCTCGAGATTCTCGATATGCTGCACTATAGCAATACTCCCATTACGTAGGATCCCCCTTCAGTCGTGACACACGATTTTGTGAGTTAGCGATTCCGGACCCATATTATCCGCCATGTTCGTGCCCGGAGCTGGACTGGTATGTTTAGAAGAAAGGAAGCACCCGAATTATCTAAGATACTCAAAAAGAAGAGTCGAATGCGCTCTTGAGGTTGAAGTCTGCTACCCTGTCGCTGTAGAGTGGTAAGCGAAATAGATTTTGTATTAGGATGAAACTAAATAAGTTTCATCAAAGAAAGTGAAGAATTGTAGTGCGCACCCCATGTGCGTTTTGACATTTAAGAGTTCACCCTGACGAACACATATGTCGTTGTTGTTCACCCTACTTTTTACGAAGTAATTTAGTGGTGGAGATGTTACAAGCAGGCACGGAAAGCGGCACTGCTATCATTTCGATACAGTGCTCCGCCGTGTGTTTAGGAAGTGAGAGAAACCCGTTTGTTTATTCAAACAAATACACCCATGACGTAATAAGATTGAAGTACTCGCTGAAATAAGCACTAGATTATTGATGATTAGCACCCATGACGTGACGTCATCACCCAAGCGCAGTAATGCGTTATCTTGTTGGAAATATAGTTAGCAAGAGACTTCCACCCTAATGAATAAAAGTTTTTATTGTACAATATCGCAGTAATTCGCACCCCCTTTTTTGTAGCTCACCCTGTTACTTCATGGATTTTGGGAATTTTGCAGTAGTTAACTCCCACGAGACGAAATCGCCCCTATGGAGGCAGAGCACAGTTCCTCCCTCGCCCATGCATTGGACTGGGTTTCTACGATTGCTCTGAGTTGCTCGCCTATTCGTTCCAAACTCAACCATTACTTTGTATCTCCCTCCTCCATTGCCGTGTCCCTTACACAGTGTGGTTAGCGCCCGCAGAGTGTCCAACTGATCAGGTTATTCTTTCAGTTTTCGCTTTCATAAATTGATCACCTACCTACCTCTTTCATCTATGCATCATTGGCACATCACGACGAGGCTCGCCTCCGTCTGCACCCTGGTCGATAGCCAATGCTACTCAGATATATTGCCTCCCCCTCAGAGGGAGGGGGAAGGCAATATGGATACCTTTTATATATTTTCTTCATTCTTACCCTCTTGCGATCGATTCATTTAGTGCTGAGATGAATGCAGCCACTCTTGCCTCCTCAGGTCTGGCATTCTGTCTAGCGGAGAAACTGCCTGCTTCCCTCTTCTTTTTTCCTGGCGTGAGGTTAACCCCCACAGCAGAGCTGTTTTTGCACCCAGCAACACAAACATACATTCTCACACTATTAGCCCCGGATGTTTGACACTGTCATCCCACTAACACTTCCTACTGTCGAGGCTATGTGACTTTCATAGTGCCGGCCAATGAGATGCTCCACCTCCAAACCGGCTAGTTCACGTGGTCCGTGGCTGATTTTGCTGTATGGCCCCCAAGCCGCCCGAGGAGTTTTCTCGAAATTTCACCACCCATCTTCGTATAGTATTAGTAAGTACCTGCACACATGACCAAATTTGCTACACGATGGTTACGACACAATCGACTCACACTTGTGCCCCACAGACTTTCCCTTTATCTTGTTCTTTAAGGACATCGCACAGCCTCAAGGTGCTACGTAGTCGATTCACTGCCGGTTAACTAAGAGCAGACCTGTTTTGACCCATGGTAAACTCAGTTTAGTAGAGGTCAATTTTCGTTGACTCGGTTCCTTACTCTCCAGCTAAGCTGGCGGTAGGCGGCCGATTCTGCTGTGGAAGTCCCTGTGGACGGTGCGCCCTACTGCCGTATCGGTCACTGCGATATCACTACTACTACCCCCCCCCCCCCCCCTCCCAAGGAAGTGTTTGCACAGTTCTGTATGTACACCTCTAATAATTATCCTTATTGGTTTATTGCTACGATTGCTTTTAGAAAAGGACTTTTTGTGCGACTTCGGTCGCTCCTCCCTGCAGTCCCTTAACAGCAGCCTCCTGGGGAATATCATGCTTAAGTTTTGTAATGGTAACAGGAATGTTTCTTGTTGCCCCATAGTGTAGTAGTCCAGTACAAAATTGCCATGGCCGAGTACCATGTGAGTAGGAAAGGAATAATAAATAAATAAAATACCTCCATAAAGAAAACGGATGGCCTTCCTTTAAGTATAAGCAACAAAGTGTATCACCGTATGAGTGTGAAGTAAAGCAAAAGTGTTAATCCCCTTCCCCCCTTGTGATCTGTGCTTCACCCCTTCTGGAACCCCCCCACTCTAGCGTAAGTTGCAGTGCGCCACAGCCCGCCGCGGCCATCGACCTTCGCCGCTGCAGCGCCAACAGCTGATTGCCGCACCTTGCGCTGCCACTCGCAGCACCTCACAACACCACGGTACCATCCGCCGTTGTCCAAATTTTGTCACGCAAGACATTAATACAAAAAATCTTGTCATTCATTCAATACTTTTCCTAAGCAAAAATGCAAATTTTAAAAACAATCAAAAATGTATTGTCAAAAATTATGTAAGGCTGTCCTTATGGAGCCCTATAGTAAATGTCAATTTGCCTCCCCATGCATCACTCCTGCGGAGGGGAGAAGAGTGTACAGTGGGGGTTGTTACTGAATGGATGTAATATTTTAAAAATTTAACTTTTTATATTTCAATTGATGGGTTCGCTAGTGCCTTCTGCCTGGCGGCTAGTTTCAGCTCCTAAGTCACATTGCATTATACCGGACAGAACAACTTCGAAACTCAGGTGTTGAACCATCAGCAGCTAAACTCACGTGTTGCTGACGATGTAACGCTACCGAACCGCGTGTCTGCTATTTGGCTGTCTAATAGGGGGGTTTGGAGGTGGCCACGTGGGGGTGGGGCCGCGGTCGGCCGCCGTGAGCGGACACGCTGTCCACTCTCTTCTGTTGGCAGATTCTGTCCCAGTTAGATACTCTCCTCTCCTGCTCTCTTGGGCACAGCCCACTCAGTTTCGGCGTCTTCTCTAGGCATGCCTTCAACCACTTTTTACTGAAATAAACCATCATGTCTATCATAAAATGTGTAACTTCATCACCACAATGGGTGACTACTGCTTTCCCTTCCTCGCCAATCCTGACACATTAACAGTGTCCACATACGGGAGAGGAAGGTTAGGTTAGTGTACTTCATTTATTTTGCTTGGCAAACTGACTCAATTATCCATCCTAATTACTTTCCTAATTACTTAATTAATCACAAAGATCGGTCCTAATTTCGCAAGTACATGCATAGCGCTGCACAAGAACGGCTTAAAATCGCAAAAACTAACTATATCGTACAACTGGTCTTATCCTGTTTGAAAAAAAAAAAAAATTATACCCCTCGAAACCAGCGACAGAAACACTGAAACTCCACCCTACACCTACAAGCTAGGGGGAAAATGTGCAACTGAGTAGATCCTGGTGTTAGACAGAGATGAGTTTAAAAAAAGTGTATTACTTTCAAGCATATAGCATCTATCCTTGTTTGACGTAAGAGTTCACTACACGCACCAACTAAAAATTGCCCTAACCGAAGCCAATATATGCTATCACAGCTGATGAAAAAAAGCATCACAGTACTGGGTGAAATCGTCATCCTAAAGGACTGTGTTCTCATCCAAACTCTGTGATGGAGCTACTATGCCGACAGTCTCACGGCCCGTGCGCCCCGTGCTGGCCGTCGCCCCAGCTGAAAGCCTCGCCAAAATGCCTCGCGGCCATGCTGGCGCCAAGGCGAAAGTCCCAGCTGGCCGCCGCCTACATTGATACGATCACTCGATTCGCCAGTACAATAGCAGGTATAGAGATAACAGGATGGCTTTCCTCCAAATGAATCGTGTTCTTCTAAAAGTATAGTGACGCAGCCGTCCCTAACGGCTACGAGGCGCTGCTGTCACAGGTCTCAACGACTCTCGTTCTGAGATGGAAAATACTTTGTTTGACGTCACGTAGTACACTCGAGCAGGGACCGGACGAGAGCCACAGTATCTTAGACAACTCACCCGCTGTTCTGCGCTCGATTATTTATTTAACATCAGCTTGACTCCTATAATAAAGCAACTATTACAAAAAACATTCTCGACCATAATAAATGTCCGCTTTCCACGAAAATAGACAAAGTCCAGTTTTATTTAGTTCTATGAGGAATATCGGTATATCGGTATAGTTTTTTCACGTTCGACTGAGAAACTTGTCACGTCTGCGAAGACATTTACGTGGAAACTCGAAAAAGAAAATAGAGCAAACCAATATTTTCACTCGCAAATACAGACGTCAGTGATGTTGCAGATTCCAAATCACCCTCTATAATTTACAAAGTCAAATAAGGTCTTTCTCATACCTAGAGAACCAGCAAACATGTCTTCCACCTGCTAAATGCACACAACACAATCGATCTTCTCTCAACTAAATAAAGAAGTCAAATGCGAAGAAGCAGTCACGGAACAATTTACATGTTAGGGAATAAGAGCCCAGTGCCGACACAGATCGACATTGAATCTTGTCAAATTTCCACTTGATCACAAAAGCTATCCAAAACATTCTAAGTATTAGTTCACTAATCGGTCGTCTAGAGGACTATGCAGTTAAGTCAACTACATTCCCGCATTGCAACAGCCCTCTACATTCGAATGGTCCCTGCCGTTACCAGGAAACGTGAATCACCCCACCACAGGCCACGCACAGACAGAATCATCCTACGAAATGGGCCACATATATATTTGATCACTATACTTATAATTAAATCTTACGATTGTGGTTTCAATTGAATGACATTCGACAATGAGTGAAGTATTGGAAATACACCCTGCTGATAGCTGTGGCTCTGGAAATAGAAATAGCTGCACCATTATTATGACTTGACATACGCCTCCCTTCGCCATCACAGTATTGCACATCAAATCGATACCTTCCTTATGACTGGACGTAGTCATTTCCTTTGCACATGTCTGAACACCTCATGCTCAAGGCGAACCTACCACACATTCCCTACTACTAAGTATAATACTTCGTCAATAACTGATTGCCGGCGATACGAAATAATACGGACCGAAAATCAATAATGGGTGGACATGTCTGATACGTTTTCTTGCGAGTGGCACCACTGTGTTCTAGAAAGAGAGGCGTAATCTTCTTCCAAACAGGGAGATGTTAAAAAACACAACCATCACAAGTGGTCTTGGTCTACAAGTATCCATGTTAAAAGCTGTACCTGCTTTACAAATCGAGGTATGGCATTACCTCCGAATGAGTTGGTTTTTTTGTCCAGACGAATACTGTAACACTGAATGTAGACGGTGATCACTGGAGTATATAGAATCAGACCAGCAGTGCGGTTACACATCGCCGACGGAGCAAGCTCGAAATAAAATTACCCAATTTAGAAAGTAATTCGGCTAAGGAGCGTGGTATGAAACCGGTATTTTCAACACCCTCAAGCCACCGCTGCTAGATATTTCTTCAGTATTTGTAACGCATTCTGTCTCGACACCATGTCAGAGGTTCGGTGATACATCGTCTGGGCTATAGGCGATGCTTGATTGAGAAGGATAACAGAAAGTGGATGATGTGCTCATTGAAGTCATAAGAAATGAGCACTAGCTTTTCAGCTCTCTAGAGCTACGCTATCTGCTAGAAATTCTGTCTGGGATTTGGAATCAAGTCCTCCCATTCAAGCACATACCTGCGTAGGATCCTATGGAGAAGTCACTTTATTGATTACAGCCACTAGTGAATCGTATTTCTATCACTCTCATATCTCAAAACGAGTCACCTTTCTGGAACCTATCTGCTACAGTAAAAGTCCAAACTCGTTTCAGGTAGCCCCCATGCACCTTTCAACTACTGCCATTTCTCCAGCTTTACGCATATGATCATTCCAAATTAAGTCGGAACTGAGTTGGAGTCGGGGAAATTATATCTACCACGTTCTGCAACCCATGTAGAAACAGGCTACACTGCGTTACTGCGACAGGACTGTGTTCTGACCATTCGATGGAAACAGGAACTGCGAGAAGGACAAGGATTTTTGCTACTGCACTGTGGTGCGGCCCCAAATTACAAATAAGTACTACAGATCCGTGTCCATTCACATCTGTCTTCCCAACATGCTATCTTTGTTATTCTGTGGCATCCAAGAGATAAAAATTACGAACTATAAAAGCTCCACTAACTTCATCCAAAAGAGAACTCGATAAGATTTTTACCACATATGGCTCTGAGCACTATGGGACTTAACATCTGAGGTCATCAGTCCCCTAGAACTTAGAACTACTTAAACCTAAGGACATCACACACATCCATGCCCGAGGCAGGATTCGAACCTGCGATCGAAGCGGTCGTGCGGTTCCAGACTGTAGTGCCTAGAACCGCTCGGCCACCCCGGCCGGCTAATTCTCGAACACATACATCATCAAAGTATATCAGACAGCGCTCTGCATGTTTCTAACACCTACAGCATACTGCTTAATTTACGATCTATGTCTATGCTGATGAGAGTCATAGAGCATTCGCGCAATCTTTAGCTAAAATTAGAGACTGAAAGACCCCCTCACACTGCCACTGACCAACCCGCCCTGCAGCACCGTTACTGATTTAATCTGAAACCGACCACAAGTAGACCGCTACGTTCCACGTCTCGTGAATGAATGGAGCTTGACGAATCCTCGCCCATCTAATTGCACAAGATTTATCGAGATGCGCCCATGTCGAGGAGGTTAGCACTCCTTATCGATGTATAGTAATAGATTTGAAAATGGCATTTCGGCGAGGCTTTCGACTGGGGCGCCAGCCAGCATGGGGCCGCACAAGCCACGACAACTGTCGGCGTCGGTTAGGGCGATTTTTAGTAGACGTGTGTAATGAACTCTGACGTCAAACACGTATAGATGCTATATGCTTGCAGGTAATACACTTTTCTTAAACTCATCTCTGTCCACCACCAGGATCTAGTCAGTTGCACCTTTTCCCCTAGCTTGTAGGTGTAGGGTAGAGTTTGAGTGTTTCTGTCGCCGGTTTCGAGGGGTATAATTTTTTTGCAGCAGGATAAGACTAGTTGTCAGTTTTTGCGCAGTATTGCCGTTCTTGCGCAGTGCTATGCATATAGTTGTGCAATTAGTTCGGATAATTGTGATTAATTACGCAATTAGGATAGATATTTGTGTACGTTTGGAGTGGTATTGGGATTTTTTTTTTTTTTTTTTCCTAAGCAGGATAAGACCAGTTGTACGGTATAGTTAGTTTTTGCGATTTTAAGCCGTCCTTGTGCAGCGCTATGCATGTAGTTGAGAAATTAGGACCGATCTTTGTGATTAATTAAGTAATTAGGATGGATAATTGAGTCAGTTTGCGAAGCAAAATAAATGAAGTACACTAACCTAACCTTCCTCTCGCGAAGCTGGACACTGTTAATGTGTCAGGATTGGCGAGGAAGGGAAAGCAGTAGTCACCCATTGTGGTGATGAAGTTACACATTTTATGATAGACATGATGGTTTATTTCAGTAAAAAGTGTTTTTTTTTTTTTTTTGCAAGCAGGGTAAGACCAGTTGTACGGTATAGTTAGTTTTGCGATTTTAAGTCGTTCTTGTGCAGGGCTATGCATATAGTTGTGAAATTAGGACCGATATTTGTGATTAATTAAGTAATTAGGATGGATAACTGAGTTAGTTCGCCAAGCAAAATAAATGAAGTACACTAACCTAACCATCCTCTCCAGCATCCCGGACCGAGCGAGGTGGCGCAGTGGTTAGCACACTTGACTCGCATTTGGGAGGACTGCGGTTCAATCCTGTTTGCGACCATCCTGATTTAGGTTTTCTGTGATTTCTCTAAATCGCTCGAGGCAAATCCCGGTATTGTTCCTTCGAAAGGGCACAGCCGACTTCCTTCCCCATCCTTCCCTAATCCGAAGATACCGATAACCTTGCTGTTTGGTCTCCTCCCCCAAAACAACCCCCAACCCCTGCATCTGGACAGTTTCCATGTGTTAGGGGTGCACTTAGGCTTTCCATCCAGAGGAATAAAGTTTAGAGTCGCTGATAAGTTGCGTTTTTAATGTGCACTGAGTGTTTGTGCACTGAATTATTTTTGGGTGTTTAAACGTTTTGAGCATGTTTGCATGCATTATTTCGTTGATCTACGAGTAGTTTGCTCGTCTGTATGGTGTGTACGGGATTATTTCGGTAATTTACGAGTTGTCTGCGTTTCTGCACATCAGTGTAATGCATTATTCACGAGTAGTTTCCAGGTCTCTAATCTGTATGTTGTGACCTCAAGCACGTCAGGGTGAGCGTTTTGCATCAGCGTAATAAATAAATTAGATGAAATCCATAGCTAAATAAATTGTTCAAAAAATAAATAAAGTACACTCTTTCCTCTCTCCAGCAGCCCTGAACAGGCCGATTTCATTTCCCCGGCAGTTTTACCCCTCCAGACCGCCGGGGGGGGGGGGGGGGGTGAGGTGGTTGGGGGAGACTTGCAGCTGAGAAAAAACACGTGACGTCAACATGCTCTTAAATGACGTCAATCGCATCATAAGTTGTCGTCACGTGACGTCACGTACTTGCGTCATCAGCTGACGTCACGGCCTCCGTTTTGGATAACGGTACTTTGGGGTGACATCGCCCCTGGGATGACGCCGCCCCTCGGTTGACGCCGCCCTTTTCGCCATCTTGGATAATGGTACTTTGGGGTGACACATAGGTTGTCTCAGTATTGACGGTTGTGTCCAGGCGAACGGCTGCTCGAAACATCCACCACACTATGGCCGGTTGTATTAAGAGAGACATTTTCCTGGGCTTCAATGGGATCTTTCCTAGTAATGTAAGACACTCTAACCTTTGTGCAGAACATGACCGTTATTGTAGACGACCTGCATTCATTCATGTTTCATGTCTTTCCAGACGGCGATGGCATCTTCCAGCAGGTTAACTGTCCTTTTCACAAAGCCAGAATCGTACTAAATCGCGCTACAATGGTTTTAGGAGTATGATATTGAACTCACGTCGATTTCTCGGCCACCAAAATCGACTGATCTGAACCTAATGGAAGACATTTGGGACGCTATCGGCGGTAGCTTCACGCCCATAAACCACTGGCCTGTGTACAGACGTCCGCTGACATGCACTTCCTGAAACCTACCAAAGACTTACCAGAAACATACCACGCACAGTCATTGCTGTATTGCACTCCAAAGATTGATTATCAACTATATAATTAATCAAGTTGTCGTGTTGTTTCGGCTCATTGGTGTATTTAGTGAATGTGCTTTCATTGCCCTGTACGAATAGGGAAGTAAAGAGCTATATTTTTTTATACCCCCTGAGTAACTCCCCCATCCCAGTCTACTGGCTGCCGCGCTCGCTGTTAATCCCTTTGATGCTGCATAGCCGTCCTGACACATCCCATCCCCACGTGCAGTATGAATACATCCTAGTTATCTGTAAACATCCCTCACAGGTTCAAATGGCTCTGAGCACTATGCGACTTAACTTCTGAGGTCATCAGTCCCCTAGAACTTAGAACTACTTAAACCTAACTAACCTAAGGACATCACAAACATCCATGCCCGAGGCAGGATTCGAACCTGCGACCGTAGTGGTCGCGCGGTTCCAGACTGTAGCGCCTACAACCGCTCGGCCACTCCAGCCGGCCCCTCACAGGTCTCAGCTACATCACACATCTTCAGTTCGACGTAGTCTTAACCTGAAATCGATTTGTACAACACGTATCGCCACAAACCACTTAACTCGATTTTTTAAAAACTGAAGTAGTGATGACTGGACGCTATTTGGCTGGGTGGTCAGCACTGAATTGGAGAGTGACCTACTGGCTACAGTCTCGTCATCCACTGGCGACAAATCAGAGTTACTGATTGTTTCTTCACTTTGGGATATAACCATCCTACTGGACATGTATAATAACCTTTATTTGTTTAACACGGGAAGAGGTGTCTCTATACAGATGTGCTTTAAGTAATAGCTTTTTGAAACGTCGTCGTATGTATAGTACAGCAGCGAGAGAGTTTATGGCGTGGAAGGCTCGAGGCCTGACCGAGCAGAAGGCGGCGAACGATGTCGGCGTCCATTTGCAGGGGCGGCCACACTGAAAGCGGCTGACCGCAACGACTGCCGCTGCTGCTGCCTCTGCCGCTTCCGCCTCAGCCGTCACATTGAGGAAGCGGCCGAGAAAGAGTCTCAGGTGCCGGCGCCAGGACAGTCAGGCCATTTGCTAACACCAGACAGAATACATATGTTTTTTATAGAAATTAGTATTTCCGACGATGAACAACTCCTCGTAATAGCATCGCGAAATGGTACGAATGTATGTATGTTCCACATCTCTTCCTAAACCACTGGAACGATTCCAGCCAAATTTGTTACACATATTACTTACCGTCTGGAAAGAAATAATCTGGCGATAAGAACCAGCAACTTCATATTGGGGACGGGGCTATAACGTGTACAGGAAAAAGAGGAAGAGGACATGGGTAAACAGAGAGTGGAGAGGAGGAGATGGACAGAGAAAGGGAGGAGGGAGGAGGTGGTGGACATGAAGAGGAGAGGGGGAAATGGACAGAGAGAGATGGGAGGAGGACGCGAACAGTGAGATGCGGAGGAGGCGATGGAGAGACGGGGATTAGGAGGTGGACGGAGAAAGGGGGGAGCAGATGGACTGAGGGAAGGGTGAGCAGCAGATGGACATCGAGAGTAGATGAACAGAGTGTGGGATGTGGGAGGTGGACAGAGAGGGGACGGAGGCAATTCACAAAGTTGGGGGAACGAGGAGATGAACAAGGAGAGGGGGAACGAGGAGATGGACCAATCGAATATTGGAATAAATACATACCCGGGCAACGACGGGTACTCAGCTATTAATAATACGAAAAGAAAAAAAATAGAGCAATACCACCGATTATATATTTAGCTGTAATCGCATAAAGTCAGGTATTTTAAAAAATTTTCGGATGTCGCCAGAATGTCAAAGAGAGCACGAAGAAGTGCACAAAAAACCGAAGGAAACCAATAGAGACGAGGAATAACTAATCATTTGTTTGGGGTATGTTACAGACTTCATGCTCTTCTTGTGCCTCACATAACAGAAACGTGAATTTCAGTTTCGCTGCATCACCAAGAATGAGTTTTTCTCGGCTTGGAAACGATGAATTACAACGTGCTGAATAAATACTATCAATACCCGCAACAATAAAGCTGCAGTGGCAGTATATGAAAGTTACTTGCCAGGTGCGGTAGTGGCTTTGTATTTTCCAGCTGCTCACGAACAATTACAGCACAAATAAGGACACGTGCTGTATCACTGTGTTATTTTTTCAAGAAATTGTATAATATTATAAAAAACATCTTCCAGTTGTCTCTCGGAATGGATAAATACAGGTGCTGTACGGTTGTCGGGGAAATCGTACACCATTTTTCATGCAAAATAGCGGCAATTTCAGGACACGATGATGGAGGTGAATAGCGAGCACGCACCCTCTGCTCCAAAGTAGGCCACACGCGCTCAATAATATTGCGAACTGGTGACTATTGTGGCCAGGGGAGATGAGACAGTTCATCCTTGTGCTCACAAAACCAGTTCTGGACGATGCGAGCTGTGTGCACAGGTGTCCTGTTCCCTTGGAATACAGCAGCATCATTGGGGAACAAACACTCTATCATGGGATGGACTTGAACTGCCAACATGGTCACACAATCCTTAGCAGTAATGCGACCACCCGACTCGTGGAATACCACAATATGTGTACCCAAATCATCAATGAACCTCCGCCGTGTTTCACTCCTGCCACAAGTTGGAAACAGTGCGAAGCAAGACTCATCCTATCAAATTACTGTCTTCCATTGCTCCACAGTCCAGGTTTTATCGCTTCGGCGCCAGGTATTCATGTTAAGGCCATATGCGACACTGATTAACCGTTTTGACATTCCAGCTGGATCTGCAATTCCCTGCCTACGGAGATTCCTTTGAGTTGTTTTGGCGCTGATGTGTTTCGCGATTTTAACATTCAGTTCTGCAATGACTTTTGCAGTTGTCGCCGTGCTGTTTTTCCTCTCTGTAGTCCTCAATGATCGTCCGTCGCAATCTCTCAGCACACACTTTCAGCCGTGGAGTGACTTAAAGGATGACGTTTTCCCGCTTTCCATTTTATGCAGTATATATCTTTGATACGGAGCCTGTTCATACACCAATCACTTCGGCTTCCTTGGTTACGGAAGTGTCCACAATTTGCCCACAGTCGCATTTACTTATTTCCGGTTTAATCCACCCTAACTACATACAATATTCTACAGACCACGACTGTCACTTGCAACGTACTGAGGACATTGCACAGATATCGTTCGTAGTCAACTATAACAACGCAATCTGGAGTCTTGGCTAACATTTAGGAGGCCGTGCTGAAAAGTAATGTCTCCGAAATTTCTATGTGAGAATTTACAGCTTTTTAAATAAAACAAACGTTAACATTCTACATCTTTATTCTTCGTGTCTACATATTTATTTCTCAACATAGTCACCCTTGTGACGAACACATTTCTCCCAACGAGACTAGTTTGTTGATAGCGTCACTGTAGATTTTTTGACTTTGTTGAGGGAGCCACAACCACACCTCTGCTTGTAACGCTTCATCACTATCAAAGTGAAGTTGTCGAAGGTAGAAACAGATAAAAATCGAATGGGATCAAGGCGGGACCGTATGGAGGAGAGCCGATGACAGTGAACCCAAGGCGTCGTAGCATCGTTCGTGTGTGGTATGGCATTGTCATGCTGAAGGAGAGGATGGTCCATGTTTCCACGAACTCTTCGAGTTCGAAACTCGATTATAAGCACGTTGCTTCTAACGCTACACACAACTACATTAAACGCTACAATTTGGAGACCTTTAGCGGCACGATGCTGCAAATACGTAGACGTTAATAATACAGATGTGCAATGTTAATAACTTTTGTTTTATTTAAAAAGCCTAATGAATTTTCACATAAAAATTCGGAGACATTACTTTTCTCCATGCCTTCATATGTTCAACCATGTATTTCTCACTGTGTTTCCATATTATGGCCCATGCCTTGCATATCGATGTCTTCTATATCTTCTGCATGTCGATAGATTAAAAAGTTATGATTATTAACCGCAGGAGAGATTGGTGAAAACCTCAACTACAACGCAACAAAATAATCGACTCTGCGTGATATCGCTCACCGAGCACATCCTTTCGATATCTTAAATAGTTGCCGCATAGCGCCATACATCAGTCCTATAGAAATTTTACGATCGCTTCGTGTAGGTACTGAGTCACGGCGCCCACGTAACAGATGTTTATTCTTGTGTGCCAGTTGTGTGCTAGTGGTTATGGCTCTGGCCGAGACGTGTCACACTCGTGTAGGTGAAAACTGAATGCAACATTTGCTGTATACGGAACGGAACAAAAAGGTATATTTCGGTATATCAATAACTAAATTTCAGCCTACATTTAGCTTTTCTGTAACAATAGAAAAACAGTTTTCTGTAAAAAAATTTATTTCTCGTAAATAATTGTACGTTCTGTTGCTTTCGTTTCCTGCTGAGTACCTGAAATTTCAGGTGTGTGACTGTTAGAGTGAATGAAAGGATAAATGTGATGTATGTGACATACGAATATTAGTCTTAACTGAGTACATATGGCGTGGGAACATGTATCTAAATCGGCTGTGTGAGTGATATACATGAGGAAACTTGTGATACGCAATTTGCCAGTTTATGGTGCTGGGGAAGCGAGAAACATACTTCGATAATTCACTCATGTATAGAAGGGATGATTTTGCTGTTATTGCAACATTGTGTTTTTCAGAAATTATTTATTTAGAAACATATTCTAAAGAAATATTCATAATATGATTGATGAGGGATAGTGAGGATTATACCTGCTAGCTGATTGACTATAATGGATCTCAGTCAGAAGAGAGAGCATACGTGCACTTTAATGACCTAGAGGAATTCCTTCCTTACGGGATTCAGGGCTCAGACATCATGACGATCGGTCGCGATCACACTGAGCTCTGAAAAAATGTTTTTATTTTGCGCAATCGTGATTAAAAGTCGTGGAGTATCGTAAAGTGTTAATGGACGAAAGATAAAGACGAAAGTGCAAATTCCTGACTTTTTGTGTGAACTGTAGCTTTTTTGAGTAACTAATCCACGTGGTGTACTGTACAGATCGTAATCTAGAACTGATTCTTTAAAGTGATCTGTTTGTAGAATGCTGATCGCGCATTCTGTTGACAGACAATCCGTTGATAATTTTTCCGACAACAGGTTAGTGTGTACCATAACCTGCCTATTAAAGATGATTGAGCTACGTATGTGTGAAAATAGTAATTTTTCCTCCCAACTAATTCTGACTTGGTTGTGAAATTGTATCCAAGAAGTGGCAATACGCACAGGGTGGCTCTCTTAAACGTTTAAGCGTAAATATATCTAGAACAACAATAGATACTGAAAAAAAGACGACTGTCATGTGAATGAATGAAGGGAGTTGCTCATGAAGGTAAACACTATGAAACATTCTACAACGTAAGCAAATATTATTTTTGTTGAAAATAATATTTGCTTACGTTTTAGAAAATCTCATAGCATTTACTTTCATGAGCCAATGCCTTACATTCATACCTGCAAAAGTGTTTTCTCAATATCCGTTGTTGTTGCAGAGATATCTGCGCAGTAACGTTTAAGTGGGCCACCATGTATATTGGAATTTTCATTCTGCGATTTCTTCTCATTTAGCAGCTAGTATAACCCGGCACTAGAAAAAACATTTCGCACCCTGTAGATTCGCATACTGCAACTAATTTTCATTACATCCTTTCCAGTCGGAAAAATATTATTCGTTTTTTCAGGACAGGCGTGTTTGCTGCAGAGGAAATCACCGAAATATGAGTGTTAATTCTTGGGTAGGAAACAGACTACGCTGCCGCACAGTGTATGGCATATTGAGCGGCGCGGGGTCGTTTGCAGGCGCAGCAGAAGATTGGACGCTTGGCATCATACTGTGAAACGCTGTCAACCACAAAATATAAAGTGTGTGGCAGTAACATGCATTTCAAACCGGCCGGCTTCCGTCTGGCCTAGCCGTTAGGGCGAGCTGCACCAGTAAATGTAATAAAGTAACTGCACTCCGCCATTAGTCCCCTATAATACATATCTCAATGTTCACATTATGAACATGCGGCGTACCTCGAGAAGATTTAGATTGACCAATTATACCAATCTTGTACTGAACAATAATTCACAACGATTATGACTACATGATGCTCAAAATCCATCTGAAACGATAAGTTACAAAAGAAAAGTCACAATCTAGTAATAAATTGTAGAAAAATATTCCTTATTCACGCGCTGTCACGGAATGTTTAAGTAGTCTAAGAGGCAGTATTCTCTAGTTATATTATCCATAAACAAACTGCGAACACCAACAAAGAAAAAAAATTGAGTGCTGTCAACGGATCCTAAATTGTCTTTTCGCCATTGTATAAACTGCTGTTACTATATCTCTATGATACTTCAATAGCAAAGAGACGAAGAATTCTTTATTATCTCTAGCATCTCAGTTCTCTGGTTACGTTGTAAGGATCCATTAATACCAAACCAACCACATTAACTCGAGTAATACAGTAGAAAAATCGAGTAACTCTTTTGTAAAGGCAGCGTAAAATAAAGACAGATCAACCATACAGAAAATAAACTAAAGAGGAGTTAAAATATAATTTGATTCTAAACAGACCAGAAGTAATCTCTGCTAGAACGTACTAAGCACGAAGTTGGCCAATAAAAAATGGGATGGTGGTGTGAGGGAACATCATTCGAATGGGAGGCTAGAAGTTTAACAACTAATTAGGTCCGTGCATTACTGCAAGTTTGAAAGCGATGCTAAACAGGGATACGATTTCGCTGTGCACATGAAGTCTGGTAACAATATAAGGGTTTTATCTCAAAGCTGCTCGACGAAAGAAAATTTCCAAATGTATTACTTCAGTAAGCTATTGAGCATCATAATATCATTGATTATTTGTCAGTCTAAATGTAGTTACATAGAAGAGAGATCGCTGATGGAGTCGTTCTTCAATTGTTGATGAACAGAAATAAAGTTCTTAGTGAAACTCCTGACTACTAAAAGCCGCGCGGAGTGACCGCGCGGTTAAGGGCGTCATGTCAAGGATTTAGCGGCTCCTCCCGCCGGAGTTTCGAGTCTTCCCTCGGGCATCGGTGTGTGTTTTGTGTTGTTCTTAGTGTAAGTTAGTTTTTAAGTGGTGTGTAAGTCTAGGGACCGATGACCTCAGCAGTTTGGTCCCTTAAGAATTCACACACATTTGAAGATTTGAATTCGACTACTGACAAACTGGACCACCTCGTCACAGAGGTTAATGAAGAAAAGGAAGTAGGAAAAGAAGTAAAAGTAATTACACACACCGCTCGCGAATCTCTTAAGGGGGATGTAACGGAAAAAGTTAGCATTTATTTAAAACATCATTACTGCCATATTTATTAATGTACAAATCTAAAATTTTGCATGTTTAAAGCAAAATAGATGTGTTTTAACGGGAAAATATAATTAAATATGCCGGATTAATATTTTGCCATAATTTGAATTTTTAATTTTACAGTCTTTTTTTATAAAAAGCCGTAACTCAAATTCTAATCATGCAATTAATCTGAAAATTTTATTGTAGTGTCCTGAGAATGTTGTAAGACCACCCAACTACAGTTATTAATTTATGGGTCAAACTGTATCATTACCAGAGTTTTTAATTTTGAACATCCAAAATTAACTTTTTTGTGCGTGTAATCATATAAAAATCAGAATGTAACTGCAGGATCTCGTATTTTTTAGTTCTAGGAAGACAGCAACACGTTGCGAACAGTTCCTGAAAATTTCATAGCATTATCCCATACACTTTTTAAGAAAAGGCCTCTAATAACGTGAAAAATGTAAAACAGGAAAAATGAGGTTCAAAGATTTTCTTCTCATGTAATAAGCTTACCTCAATTTTAAAATCCTTCATACTGATACTCTTCTTCCTCCAGGTTTCTCTTCTCTCCTCTTCGAATCTGCCTGGCCTGTTTTTGCAGGTAAGACATTGATCTGTTAGCTTTCTTGACCCTGCTCTCGTCGATGGTGTAAAATGCTTTTGTTGTAAACACACCAGGATCTATATCAACTCTCTTCAGCACTTCAGTTCTGCCGTTATTTATTGCAACCTAAAACTGCATCATAGAGACCTATTTTGAGTACTTCAAGTCCACAGAATGATCTTTTTGAGCATCTAATCCAAATTAAATTATTGAAGCTTTCATTTGCATTTTGTGTCTTTCCGTGAAGGCACTTCCTCAATAAATCAGGGTTTGCAAGAAACATGAATGTGGGCTCAGTTGCATTCATAACACGTTCTGGTAATGAATGTTTATGTGAATACGCCTCATTTCTGTTGTTTAACTTACACCAATCGTCTTTCGGGCACAGATTGTGCATTGGTGTTTGCTCAGTGGATAGTTTGTGGAAAAAAATTGCCCACACAGCACGCCTCATTGCCTCTAAATTATGTGTGTTTTTCCTGGTAGCTCTCCCATTAAAAAACTGAAGAGAATCAATTTCTTTCAGAGTAAGCCTACGTTGTCCTTCTAGTGGTTTTCCATCTACATGTACTTCACCTTGCTTTCTTTCAGCAAGTGATAAAGCCTGACACTAAGCCTCTTTTCTATTGTTACATTACACGGATTTTTATCTGTTACAGCTTTGTACGAAGAGGAGTCCCCATCACCAAGGTATTTAGTATATCTACTGGCCCTCAGATCTGGAGAACATACTCACAACTGCAGCAGGCTCCATGCCCCCACTTGTGCCACTATAATTTTTAGAGCATGCTACAGCATGATTTTCTTGCCTCAGTTCCTCACTGTCTTCATTGCTGGACATTTTGCTTCTGGCACACTGGTGGCAGTATTTAGACACAATTTCTACATCTAAAACTTTACCTGAGTCAATACCAATAGCACATGCAACTCCAAACAGAGATGTGTTATCCCTTTTCATCCAGGTCCCATTTACAGACTCACAAAGGTCTGTAACATTTGTAGAACATTCACTGTCATGAAAATCTACCCCAGGATCTATTTCTTTTTGGTTTATTTCCACCAATTCCTTTACTGCTTTCTTCATAGAAACTTTGGCAGTATCGCATACAGCATCAGACATTTCTTTATTTATTTTTTCAAACGTTGCACAACGTGAAAACATGTTCAGAAAACCACACAATAAATTACCTCCCTCCTTGCCCTGTCCAGGGCATCTCAGAGCATATGCTAATCTAAAATTGCTTTCACAGCTACCAGTGCCAGTTGTTTTGGAGGAGGAAAATGAAAATTCATAGCCACACGAATTACAAATTAATTTAAAATCACAAGCTATTCCCACTCTTCTCTCTTCAACAACAATCATACATTCCGTATTTCTACAGCTGACACTAAATTAATAAGTCCCAATCCATTGGACTCCATATCAACACCATTCACGCGCCTGTACAATTTTCCTGTCCCAAGTTTCGATGCTGAAGCTGAGAGCTTATATTCTTCATTTGGAGCTGCTTCCTCTTTTTTGATGGTAAACCGATTTCCATGAAACCTCCGTTTCCTAAACACAGTTTTGCCACCACCCATTATGCATAAATCTTGACTTCCACGTAAAGGTTTGCGAATTCAACCTTTCACCTACTAATATGTGTTAGTATTGTCAAAACGTAAATAAACCACACAACCACACGCAAGGAAGTTTTCAGGCAAAGATATAGATGTCAGCCAGAGATATAGATGTCAGCCAAATATATCGAAAGAAAATAGCATTCACACTGACAAAGAATCCGCTGAAGCAAGCAGTTTCCCAAACGTCGGAAAAGGTGGAAGTGGCCGCCAGTGCAGAGTTAATCAGGTTAACAATTTAATGGCATTTCTAAAGCTGCTATCACGATAAAATTCACACACAACATAAATTAAACTGTGTACATCAAGAAAATAATATTTTTGAAAAATCGTATTTTGGACCAAAATCCATTACGTCCCCCCTTAAATCATAAATGTAGTCAACTATACGTAACTCACGGACTTCAACTTAAAAATGCTAGTGTGCCGCTACTACAAGGTTAGTAGTTTCACCTCTTACCATATACGGAAGTATGATACGATCAGAGAAAGAAAATTCTAAGATATGCTCAGTCTTATGTTCCTGAACCAGCCTTATTCCACTTTTACCCTCAAGAGGTAAAGGCATGTGGTGAGATCCTAAAAATCACAATTTTTCATTCGATGCAGAACTGTAAGATTATAAATACCGCATCTAAAGTGTACAAAACCATGACAAGTGATGTTTTAACTCAGAGTGGTGAAGGATTGAACACGATAGAAATTTCAAAGTGTGCAGAGCATAAATACTACAGCAATCCTTACGAATTCGTAGGACGTTTCAAACTACTTCTGCCCTCACATGCAAGAGGACATACAGAACACAACAATGAAACTCTCTTAGTTATTTCTGTACTATGCAAATCTCATATAATTCAATAATCAAGGAGAGGGCTGCTAACGAACTGCACAAACCAGCTCGCAAAACATTACCACACATACATGAGATGATTAAAGGATTTGGTGTGGTGTGGCAAGATTGTCCTGTAGACTTCAGATAGTACTCACATGTGGACTGAAGTTTCAAGTATGTGAGGATCGTGATATGAGTAATTTATTAAGAAAAGAACAGAATGCCTTTGACCTTGAGTATCAGGCTACATTCATAAGGATTTCTGGTGTCATGTTACACACTTGAGCGACAAAAATTTAAAATAACACCCCACATCCCTCCACCTGGGGAACCACTGGGAACTGATGAGTCCTCCAACGGAACCCCCTGCTATCCTTCCCCCTGGACCAATGAGATTTGATCACCCCCAACTCATCTTCATCCTATATAACTGGGGCACTTGAGTGGGTGGGCTCATTGTGAAGCTGTGCAGCACAGGGAGAGAATCAGGCTGGGTCTATTTTTTAAAAACAAATTATTGTAATTACATTAAGTCAGATCATTCGAGGACTATTTGTTCATAATAATGTCATTCGAGGCACCAGAAGAGACCACACACATGGAATATATGT
This sequence comes from Schistocerca nitens, assembly GCF_023898315.1. Classification (NCBI taxonomy): domain Eukaryota; kingdom Metazoa; phylum Arthropoda; class Insecta; order Orthoptera; family Acrididae; genus Schistocerca; species Schistocerca nitens. The sequence goes on along the minus strand of NC_064616.1, from coordinate 655,332,242 downwards.
AAGTACTCTCATTTTCTCACAATTTCACAATTTTTCCATATTTATCGTATTTTCGATATTTTCCAAAATTTTATGTTTTTCCGCATTTTTCGTATTTTTCTAAAACCTTACGTATTTTATCCAGTTAAATGAGCTACGCCCCACTGCTCTTCACGTCATGTTAACATCGCGAGATGTCGACGTCATGATACTTTCAGCCAATAACTGTGCAGCATGTGTCCAAAACTATCCGAATCATTTATCGTTGCTAAGCCACCACTACATTACTAGTGTGTGTCTGACATCATAATGCATGTGTCAGAAACGAACGAGTTGGTAGAAATATAGCGAATTCCATAACCGCTGCAGTTTTACCGATTTCCAAACAAAGATACTCTATGTAAAAGAAACTCCACTAAGTCACCACTACATTACTAGATTGTGTGATATCATAGTTTATGTTTCAAAATGGGCGCATTTTTAGAAATAATAATAATGTCATAGCAAATTCTGATGGTTCCACCCAGAAATAGTGTGTGTATAAGGAATTACACAGCGCTACGAAATACGCACCTAGAGAGCTGACCAGTGAAAAGTGTACTGCTTATAGGGTAGATAACACCTTTAACGCTGACGTGAACAGCAAGCTGGCAATGGCCGAGAAATTTGCCATAGTTTAGTTGTAATCGTTTCGGTGTCACTGAAGAATGGATAGCGATATAACACGATATAAACAGTTGCATTATTATTTGAGAGTGTGTGATATTGCTAGAAGACACACAACAATTCGAGTAGGAGACCTACCAATCCTTCTGTGTCCATCATATTGGTAAGATTAGGCTGGGGTTCCCTTCAAACGTGGGCAGGAATGGCGCAACAGCTATATTCCCTCCCCCCACGTGGACCATACTAGGTATATCAGGAAAAAATATAATCCTCCATGCACACTGGCGGTGGGTGAGATCTGTCAGTGCTCCCAGGCACATTAAAAAAGACATGTAACATGAACTGAACTATTGCAGTATTAGTGTACAGTGTCTCCAAAAGATTCGTAAATAGATACAGAGTATATATACAGGTTCCTGACACAAAAATGAGACTGACCAACTGCCATAGTGCAGCAAGAAATTAAACTGTTTGTACTTCATGTCGCTGACTTACAGAGGCCACAACACATTAATATGTGGCTTTAGAGAACTGCAGCGTTCACGAGCCGTCTGTCGCCAAGCGTCTGAAGAAATTTCAGATGAAGCCGCCAACACAGCATCCTGCCCATGCGACCGTGGGCATCTCGGCCGCGGGCGCCGACACCAGCGCTGCCAGCCCAGGGAATACTGGCTAGGCCGGGCTACCCAACCAACACCTTTTCCACGACACTTCGCACATAACTGAAACGTCTAGCCCTGGGGCAAAACCACCGCCGTCTCAGCGCGCGGACGTTACTTGACAGCAATTTCTAGAAAATGGCTACGCCAAATTGACAAAACCTGGGGAATCACCGACCTGTGTGTCGTTCCCGGTGACTTCCAAGAAATTCCTTCCCTCCACTCACAATCGCAACTTCAAGATCAGAGGGGCTGCTCAGCGACCGGTACAGAAACAAAAGCCCATACACAATTGGCGCCGCGCGGGATAGCCGCGTGGTCAAAGGCGCCTTGCCACAGTTCGTGCGATTCCTCCGTCGGGTCGGAGGTTCGAGTCCTCTCTCGGGCATGGGTGTGTGTGTGTGTGTGTGTGTGTGTGTGTGAGAGAGAGAGAGAGAGAGAGAGAGAGAGAGAGAGAGAGTTGTCCTTAAGTTAGATTAAGTAGTGTGACCTCAGCAGTTTGGTCTCACAGGAATTTATCACAAATTTCCACTACTGGCATCGCAGGTAGCCAGTGTTCGGTAAGCCTGGTAGTGTATCACCTGCCAAAGATGTGTGTCCGCGGTGGACCCTGGACGCAGGCAACAATGAAATGTAAAATTATTTTTGTTACTTGGCTCGCGTATGTTGTTAAGCATGTCTATGAGCTGCTGGATTTATCCACACAGTCTTATCAACAAAAATACGTCCATATCTTGTGTTACACAAAATGCATTATTTAGTAACAAATACATTCCCACAAATACTCGACACAATAAAACCACGTTAAGTGTTGGACGTTAATAATTTATCACAAATCATCCTCTCTTCTGGTTCTCATATGTCGTTAGAGCTCTGACAACGTCCTGTTTATGACATTGTTACTGAAGACAAAGCACAAATCAGCTAGTATCGGAGTCAAGTTCAGAACTTGATGCTGTTGACCGGATAAGTACGTATATAGTATATTTATTTTTTTTATTTTTTTTGGCAAATGGTAAATGTGACAATTCGATTGGGAAATGCTCATAATCCTTTCATATAATGACTTCATTTTACAGCTAGCATTCTCCTGGGTAATTTGTTTACGAGACTGACGTTTAAGATAGCTTGCACCATAATTTTATCCCACATCTAGTAATTCAACCTAGTATGAATCTGAGACTGACGAGCAGATCCCATAACGTTGTTTATAATGTAGGTGGCCACACTTCATTGCACTGAATCTTTTGTTGCTTGCGGAAATGCTTACTAACTTACTAAGTAGAATACTTTTCCCAAACCCAATCATGTGATGGACTTGGTACCAGTATGAAATGATAATTAAATCAAGACCCTATGCTGTCGACAGTCGTTGATATACATCAAGGGGGACAGTTGAAAATGTGCGCCCCGACCGGGACTCGAACCCAGGATCTCCTGCTTACATGGCAGACGCTCTATCCAGCTGAGCCACCAAGGGCACAGAGGAGAATGCGACTGCTGGGATTTATCCCTTGCACACTCCCCATGAGACCCACATTCCCAACTTAATATCCACACACTACATTCGTAGTGCCCCTGCCCATTACACTCATTACTCGCGGCAGACAATCTTACGGGACTCGGTAAGGGTTGGGGTTGGGTTGTTTTGGGGAAGGAGACCAGACAGCGAGGTCATCGGCCTCATTGGATTAGGGAAGGACGTGGAAGGAAGTCGGCCGTGCCCTTTGAAAGGAACCATCCCGGCATTTGCCTGGAGCGATTTAGGGAAATCACGGAAAACCTAAATCAGGATGGCCGGACGCGGGATTGAACCAGCGTCCTCCCGAATGCGAGTCCTGTGTCTAACCATTGCGCCACCTCGCTCGGTGACTCGGTAAGATTGTCTGCCGCGAGTAATGAGTGTAGTGGGCAGGGGCACTACGAATGTAGTATGTAGACATTAATTTGGGAATGTGGGTCTCACGGAGAGCGTGCAAGGGATAAATCCCAGCAGTCGCATTATCCTCTGTGCCATCGGTGGCTCAGATGGATGGCGGTTCAGTAGCTCAGCGTGTTCGATCAGAGGGTTAGCTACCTTCTGTAAAAAAAAAACTGAGTGAATGGATCAACGTAGAACCTGAACGAGTGTCATCGGACGTCCGCCACGAACAAATTCAACGAAAAAAAAAGAAGATGAATAGAGCGTCTGCCACGTAAGTAGGAGATCCTGGATTCGATTCCCGATCGGGGCACACATTTTCAACTGTCCCCGTTGATATATATCAACGCCTGTCGACAGCTTAGGGTCTTGATTTAATTATCAATTCATTCTAAGAGAGCTGCATGGTCACCAATGGTATCTGTTCTTTCGAACATGTCGGAAAGAACAGATACCATCTTCATATTGGTACCAGTATGTTCGACCAACACACTGGTCGTACATGAACTCAAATTGGACACTGCTCTGTTCGCAAAAACACTATTAAGAACTGACATTCATAGCCAGCATACATTTTGTGTAAGATAAAGAGTAATTAGGACTAGTACAGATAGGCATTTTCCTACGTAGCTCCGTTTTTGTAAGTGGCACAAGATACCATACGGAGTTTGTCTATGTTCTAAAAAGTTAGGAAGAGACGTCATGATCACGCGATCTTCATATAAGCAATAAGCGACCTAGAGTTCAAACAGGCATTAAAAGGCATGATGAATCTGTACAAAAACATTTATCTAATATCAGCCTGTTAAGAGTCTCAGGCTGACGAGCAAAGCCCATATTTTGTCGTAACGCACCACGAAAATCCTTAACATGTTATGCATGTGATAAATAATTATAGAATCCATGGGTAATTGTAAGCATTTACTTGCAAACCCATACTGACATTAGCGCTGTGCAGTGTTTCTGCCAGAAGTAGAAGCAAGCCCAAAATTAAACACTTTTTATACTCTTGGTTCTATAGGAAGTATCTGACGTCAGTAGCGTGGATGACAAATTGATTTCAGTCATCTGGCAGAGTAACACAGAATCCCACCATTCGACTGTCTATAGAACAACTGTCAGTATCACTGTTTGTGCAATCGATTCGACGATACAATAATTGAAACTACAGGCATACAATGCACAATTTTATATATCATTATAAGTTCTGATTAGACAGGCGTGGTATTACATCTACCAATGACCAAAATTCCATTAAAACTACCGTCTTTCACAACTTGTACACATACAGCTAAAATATAATTCTTGTGTATCCTAATTTTAGAAGTCATAACCAGAAAATACGTCATGATCACATGATTAACAACATATAAGCTCGTATTACTTCCCAGTAGACAACCTGCAGAACAACAGCTGTATGTACTCAGTAAAAATTGGACACATGTTATATGGCATTCTCTCTGCAATTTTTCTATACTACCACCCCCAACAATATTAACTGTTCCTCCTGAAACATCCTATGTTACTATTCAGGTCTCGATGGGCCATCGAAAGTTTTCAGTGCTACACGCACGTAATCGACCGAACCCTCGCGGGAATACAGTGTGGCTGCGAGCGAGTGGAATAATGGACGATGAGGAGGGGGGGGGGGGCGGCGGCAAAGATGGGAATTTGCGTCTGACGAGGAGCGTGTGTGGTTAGGTCCTGCAGGCAACTTCACCAGTGCGTCGCGATAGTGCAATGGTTAGCGCGTCTGCCTCCTAAGCAGAAGGTCCAGGTTCGAACCCTACTCGGGCATACATTTTCATCTGCCGCCATTGCTGTGTTTCAACGCCCTGTGACAGTGTGGATGTCTGTCCTTCGATATTTAACATGCAATTGTTTTTTTGAGGCAAGACAGGTGATTTTGATAACATTTGTCTTGCCATCAATGTAACGGGATTTCACTGATTTGTGGTGGCGCTAACCCATACATGCGAATCAGATTGTAGCTAACATTTAGGCAAATGACGAATGGTCAGTATACAAGTATTTACGAACAGCAGAAGCAGGATTGTAGCGAGCTGACACTTAACCAAGTGCAACATAGAGTACCTGTGTAGTGAGTCATTTCAGCTGCAGGTATGACGGTAATATTTGTCAAGCAATTCACTGTAGAATAAATGTAATACTCGCACGACGATTTCTGCAGTTATAAATGGAAGAGACGACGCCACCACAATATCTTTACTAAGGTAGTCAGCGCTAGATTATGTGCACCGCCATTAGCGTTACAGTAAGCAGTTTGACAACATATTACCACCACATCCCCTGACGATCTGTGCCATTAGCATCATACAGTTGTTACTCGCAGTGATTACAAGTTGCTGATGTTTGTCAAGAATAGCGGAAAGCGCCTCATGAATGTGAAGTTCCATTTGCATTACGCCTAGGACAAAGAGAGTCCTAAATAACAGTAAAAGGTTACCCAACGAAGGGAAGAGACCACGTGTTGTCTCGAGTTCTTGCAGTTTGATATTAATGTAGTTCCCGATGGTTTCACACTAACGGGTACTTTTGGCTATCGGAATACGCATATGGGAATTACCAAACTGTAATTGCTAGAACACTCAACTACCTTAATAACACCTCATTTTGAATTGAATATGACTCGGAATGAGACGTTAATTTGACGTTTCCGTCCGTCTCCTGACGACTTACTGAATGAAGTCTGAAGTGTACTGACAGTTGTGTTGCCTGCAGCATGAATTCTGTAAAGTGTTGTGGCAACTGGCAGTCATTGCTGAATACAGATATGTGCAAATATCTTCACCGCTCTAGTGGAATTAGTATTTGTTGCATTTTTTCCATCCCGTAATTAGCACAGTAACGTAAGGTTCATTCATTCTGCTGAAGAACTTGATGCCCGCAAGTCCTTAAATTAGAATCTACGTGCGGTAGTAATGAATGAAAGGAAACAGATAGTTGCACAAAAGAATGGAGAGCTCCTGCTTTTTGCGTTTCGGATAGGGCATACGATAAGAATCTGCTGTAATATTATGCTTCAGAACCGTAGACGGTTTATTTTTCACTTCATACTAAAACAAAAGCTGTGATATGAGAAGAGGAAATGACTTACACGCTTCTCACAAACTTTAGTTTCTTGTGTTTACTTTATCACTTCATACGAAAACAACGGCGTTGATATAAGAGGAGGAAATGAAGTATACGCTTCAAGGACGTAATATTTCCCTGTGTCGTACTACTGCGTGCATGAAAGCTCTGCAGTTAATTTTTGTGTGTTAGATAACCTTACTTTATGAGAAGGTTCCTATTTTCTTGGGATTCAAATAGAGTGTACATTTCATCACTAGTTAGTATTCTGATGACTAATGACATGATACCTGTTCCAATTGCTCCACGCCACATGTGAGAAGAGTCTCACGTTGGTTCTGTAAGAACATGAAGGAAGTGATGTCCGCTCACTGCAGTCAGAGCCAAGGTGATTTCTTTCTGTTTATGGCGAAGCGTCTGCTGCAGTGTTGGCTCTAAGCACTATGGGACTTAACATCTGAGGTCATCAGTCCCCTAGGCTTACAACTACTTAAACCTAACTAACCTAAGGACATCACACACATCTATGCCCGAGAGAGGATTCGAACCTGCGACCGTAGCAGCAGCGCGGTTCCGGCCTGAAGCGCCTAGAACCGCTCGGTCACAGCGGCCGGCGAGCTGCAGTGTCCACGCTCAGCCAACATAAACAGATCGCAGCGGTACTGGGCACTGCTAGTCGCTTCACTTGTCACGAGCCGCGACAAGAACGTACTGTTTCTGCTAACGATATTATGGAGTTAATACATCTTACTCCCCCCCCATGAACCATGGACCTTGCCATTGGTGGGGAGGGTTGCGTGCCTCAGCGATACAGATAGCCGTACCGTAGGTGCAACCACAACGGAGGGGTATCTGTTGAGAGGCCAGACAAACGTGTGGTGCCTGAAGAGGGGCAGCAGCCTCTCTAGTAGATGCACGGGCAACAGTCTTGATAAGTGACTGACCTGGCTTTGTAACACTAACCAAAACGGCCTTGCTATGCTGGTACTACGAACAGCTGAAAGCAAGGGGAAACTACAGCCGTAATTTTTCCCGAGGGCATGCAGCTTTACTGAACTGTTAAATGATGATGGCGTCCTCTTGGGTAAAATATTCCGGAGGTAAAATAGTTCTCCATTCGGATCTCCGGGCGGGGACTATACAGGAGGACGTTGTTATCAGGAGAAAGAAAACGCGTTCTACGGGTCGGAGAGTGGAATGTCAGATCCCTTAATCGGGCAGGTAGGTTAGAAAATTTAAAAAGGGAAATGGATAGGTTAAAGTTAGATATAGTGGGAAAGTGAAGTTCGGTGACAGGTGAATACAGGGTTATAAATACAAAATCAAATAGGGGTTATGCAGGATTAGGTTTAATAATGAATAAACAAATAGGAATTCGGGTAAGCAACTACAAACAGCATAGTGAACGCATTATTGTGGCCAAGATAGATACGAAGCCCACGCCTACCACAGTAGTACAAGTTTATATGCCAACTAGCTCCGCAGATGACGCAGAGATTTATGAAATGTATGATGAGATAAAAGAAATTATTCAAATAGTGAAGGGAGACGAAAATGTAATAGTCATGGATGACTGAAATTCGATAGTAAGAAAAGGAAGAGAAAAAAAATGGTTCAAATGGCTCTGAGAACTATGGGACTAAACATCTGTGGTCATCAGTCCCCTAGAACTTAGAACTACTTAAACCTAACTAACCTAAGGACATCACACACATCCATGCCCGAGGCAGGATTCGAACCTGCGACCGTAGCGGTCGCGCGGTTCCAGACTGTAGCGCCTTTAACCGCTTGGCCAAAAAGGAAGAGAAAGAAACGTAGTAGGTGAATATGGAATGGGGATAAGGAATGAAAGAGGAAGCCGTCTGGTAGAATTTTGTACAGAGCATAAATTAATCATAGCTAACACTTGGTTCAAGACACTATTAGCTAGGAACTAAACATCAATGGTCCATAGCACGCTAACATTACAGTACTGGCGAGCCCCTGCAACACAGCTACTACTGGTAACCCCAGATGCTCGACCCGCCGAAAAACAGGCAACCGCAGGGAAACCGTACTGTCCACAGCACGCAAACCAACCACACACACCCCCTACACTGTCTGTGAGCCGATCTATGACAGATCGCCCAGTAATGCACAACGACCTTGAAGTGCTGCAGGGACGCAGCAACTGCAGCAAGCCTTGCAACGAGCTCCAGCAACGAAAAAGGTAACGTTGCACGATACCTCGCACTAACATAACACCTTGCATGCACTGTCGATGATAGCAAGCCGCTACTGCCCTTACTACCCGTCCTATTGTCGCAGAGGTTTTTTTTCCCTTGGCGCTTGCCTTGGCACTTTTTTTCCTCTGCCCTTACAACCGCTACCCTTCGATCGCTTTCGTGCACTTTCTATCTCCTGATGGACCATGGTAATGAGTAATCTTACCCAGACGTATGGATAACATCACAGCCCGCATCCTGTGACTCCTGACTGAAAAACAAACATGTTATACGGAGGTGACAGTAGAACTTTTGGTTTGGTCACCACGTAGGTGTGGGCGTGGAGGGGCCCCATCCTTTGTTACTTGGTTCAAGAATCATGAAAGGAGGTTATATACATGGAAGAAGCCTGGAGATACTGGAAAGTGTCAGTTAGATTATATAATGGTAAAACACAGATTTAGGAACCAGGTTTTAAATTGTAAGACATTTCCAGGGGCAGATGTGGACTCTGACCACAATCTATTGGATATGAACTGTAGATTAAAGCTGAAGAAACTGAAATTGTAGAGAGTTTCAGGGAGAGAATTAGGGAACGATTGACAAGAATGGGTGAAAGAAATACAGTAGAAGAAGAATGGGTAGCTTCGAGAGATGAAATAGTGAAGGCAGCAGAGGATCAAGTAGGTAAAAAGACGAGGGCTAATAGAAATCCTTGGGTAACAGAAGAGATATTGAATTTAATTGATGAAAGGAGAAAATACAAAAATGCAGTAAACGAAGCAGGCAAAAAGGAATACAAACGTCTCAAAAATGAGATCGACGGGAAATGCAAAATGGCTAAGCAGGGATGGCTGGAAAAGAAATGTAAGAATGTAGAGGCGTATAGCACTAGGGTTAAGATAGACACTGCCTACAGGAAAATTAAAGAGAACTTAGGAGAAAAGAGAACCACTTGCAGCATGAATATCAAGAGCTCAGACGGAAACCCAGTTCTAAGCAAAGAAGGGAAAGCAGAAAGGTGGAAGGAGGATATGGATGGTCTATACAAGGGCGATGTTCTTGAGGACAATATTATGGAAATGGAAGAGGACGTAGATGAAGATGAAATGGGAGATAGAATACTGTGTGAAGAATTTGACAGAGCACTGAATGACCTAAGCCGAAACAAGGCCCCGGGAGTAGACAACATTCCATTAGAACTACTGTTAGCCTTGGGAGAGCCAGCCCTGACAAAACTCTACCATCTGGTGAGCAAGATGTATGAGACAGGCGAAATACCCTCAGACTTCAAGAAGAATATATTAATTCCAGTCCCAAAGAAAGCAGGTGTTCACGGAGGTGACAATTACCGAACTACCAGTTTAAGAAGCCACGGCTGCAAAATACTAACACGAATTCTTTACAGACGAATGGAATAACTGGTAAAAGCCGACCTCGCGGAAGATCAGTTTGGATTCCGTAGAAATGTTGGAACACGTGAGGCAATACTGACCCTACCATTTATCTTAGAATATAGATTAAGGAAAGGCAAACCTACGTATCTAGCATTTGTAGACTTAGAGAAAGCTTTTGACAATGTTGACTGGAATACTCTCTTTCAAAGACTGAAGGTGGCAGGGGTAAAATACAGAGAGCGAAAGGCTATTTACAATTTGTACAGAAACCAGATGGCCGTTATAAGAGTCGAGAGGCTTGAAAGGGAAGCAGTGGTTGGGTAGGGAGTGAGACAGGGTTGTAGCCTATCCCCGATGTTTAATTCAATCTATACAGGGTGGTCCATTGATCGTGTCCGGGCCAAATATCTCACGAAATAGGCGTCAAACGAAAAAACTACAAAGAACGAAACTTGTCTAGCTTGAAAGGGGAAACCAGATGGCGCTATGGTTGACCCGCTAGATGGCGCTGCCAAAGGTCAAACGGATATCAACTACGTTTTAAAATAGGAACCCCCATTTTATTACATATTCGTGTAGTACGTACAGAAATATGAATGTTTTAGTTGGACCACTTTTTTCGCTTTGTGGTAGATGGCGCTGTACTAGTCACTAACATATGGCTCACAATTTTAGACGAACATTTGGTAACAGGCAGGTTTTCTAAATTAAAATACAGAACTTAGGTACATGTGAAATTTTATTTCGGTTGTTCCAATGTGATACATGTACCTTTGTGAACTTATCATTACTGAGAACGCATGCTGTTACAGCGTGATTACCTGTCAATGCCACATTAATGCAATAAATGCTCAAAATGTTGTCCGTCAACCTCAATGCATTTGGCAGTACATGTAAGGACATTCCTCTCAACAGCGAGTAGTTCGCCTTCCGTAATGTTCGCACATGCATTGACAATGCGCTGACGCACGTTGTCAGGCGTTGTCGGTGGATCACGATAGCAAATATCCTTCAACTTTCCCCACAGAAAGAAATCCGGGGACGTCAGATCCGGTGAACGTGCGGGCCATGGTATGGTGCTTGGACGACCAATCCACCTGTCATGAAATATGCTATTCAATACCGCTTCAACCGCACGCGAGCTATGTGCCGGACATCCATCATGTTGGAAGTACATCGCCATTCTGTCAGGCAGTGAAACATGTTGTAGTAACATCGGTAGAACATTACGTAGGAAATCAGCATACACTGCACCATTTAGATTGTCATCGATAAAATGGGGGCCAATTATACTTCCTCCCATAATGCCGAACCATACATTAACCCGCCAAGGTCGCTGATGTTCCACTTTTCGCAGCGATAGTGGATTTTCCGTTGCCCAATAGCGCATATTATGCTGGTTTACGTTACAGCTGTTGGTGAATGACGCTTCGTCGCTAAATAGAACGCGTGCAAAAATCTGTCATTGTCCCGTAATTTCTCTTGTGCCCAGTGGCAGAGCTGTACACGACGTTCAAAATAGCTCTGAGCACTATGCGACTTAACTTCTGAGGTCATCAGTCGCCTAGAACTTAGAATTAATTAAACCTAACTAACCTAAGGACATCACACACAGCCATTCCCGAGGCAGGATTCGAACCTGCGACCGTAGCGGTCGCTCGGCTCCAGTCTGTAGCGCCTAGAACCGCACGGCCACTCCGGCCGGCTACACGACGTTCAAAGTCGTCGCCATGCAATTCCTGGTGCGTTGAAATATGGTACGGGTGCAATCGATGTAGATGTAGCATTCTCAACACGGACGTTTTTGAGATTCCCGATTCTCGCGCAATTTGTCTGCTACTGATGTGCCGATTAGCCGCAAGAGCAGCTAAAACACCTACTTGTGCATCATCATCATTTGTTGCAGGTCATGGTTGACGTTTCACATGTGGCTGAACACTTCCTGTTTCTTTAAATAACGAAACTATCCCGCGAACGGTCCGGACACTTGGATGATGTCGTCCAGGATACCGAGCAGCATACATAGCACACGCCCGTTGGGCGTTTTGATCACAATAGCCATACATCAACACGATATCGACCTTTTCCGCAATTGGTAAACGGTCCATTTTAACACGGGTAATGTATCACGTAGCAAATACCGTCCGCACTGGCGGAGTGTTATGTGATACCATGTAGTTACACGTTTGTGACTATTACAGCGACATCTATTACAAACGAAAAAAGTTGTCCAAATAAAACATTCATATTTCTTTACGTACTACACGAATATGTAATAAAAAATGGGGGTTCCTCTTTAAAAGAACTCATTTGATATCCGTTTGACCTATGGCAGCGCCATCTAGCGGGCCAACCGTAGCGCCATCTGCTTTCCCCCTTCAAGCTAGACAAGTTTCGTTGTTTGTAGCTTTTTCGTTTGATGCTTATTTCGTGAGATATTTGGGCCGGTCACTATCAATGGACCACCCTGTATATTGAGCAAGCAGTAAAGGAAAGAAGAAAAATTCTGTGTAGGAATTAAAATCCACGGAGAAGAAATAAAAACCATGAAGTTCGCCGATGACATTGTAATTCTGTCAGCAAAGGACCTGGAAGAGAAGCTGAACAGGAAGGACAGTGTCTTGAAAGGAGGATATAAGATGAACATCAACAAAAGCAAAACGAGGATAATGTAATGCAGTCGAATTTAATCGGGTGATGCTGAGGAAATTAGATTAGGAAATGAGACGCTTGAAGTAGTAAATGAGTTTTGCTATATGGGGAGCAAAATAACTGGTGATGGTCGAAGTAGAGAGGATATAAAATGTAGACTGGCAATGGTAAGGGAAGCGTTTCTGAAGAAGAGAAATTTGTTATCATCGAGTATAGATTTAAGTGTCAGGAAGTCGTTTCTGAAAGTATTTGTATGGAGTGTAGCCATGTATGGAAGTGAAACGTGGACGATAAATAGTTTAGACACGAACAGAACAGAAGCTTTCGAAATTTAGTGCTACAGAAGAATGCTTAAGATTAGATGGGTAGGTCACATAACTAATGTGGAGGTATCTAATAGAAGTGGGGAGAAGAGAAATTTGTGGCACAACTTGACTAGAAGAAGGGATCGGTTGGCAGGACATATTCTGAGACATCAAGGGATCACCAATTTAGTATTGGGGGGCAGCGTGGGGGGGGGGGGGGGATCGTAGAGGGAGACCAAAAGATGAATACACTTAACACATTCAGAAAGATGTAGGTTTCAGTGGATACTGGGAGATGAAGAAGCTTGCACAGGATAGAGTAGCATGGAGAGCTGCACCAAACCAGCCTCTGGACTGAAGACCACAACAACAACAACAACAACATCTTACTCACTTAACGTAATGTGCAGGGCATAGGTTGGGTAAAAAATTTAGTTTGTAGTAACTAGCCATTGCATTAAAATACTAAATAGTTATATTTGATGCAATATTTGTTGTTGCTTGTCTCTCTAATGTTAATTGTATTGATTCAGATTGTGCGTGAACACGAAAACACACACACACACACAGTCATTGATTCCAATGAGAGTGACAACTGCTGTCAGTTGAACAACACATGTCGCACGGGATTAGCCGAGCGGTCTACGCGCTGCAGTCCTGGAGTGTGCGGCTGGTCCCGGCGGAGGTTCGAGTCCTCCCTCTGGCATGGGTGTGTGTGTTTGTCCTTAGGATAATTTAGGTTAAGTAGTGTGTAAGCTTAGGGACTGATGACCTTAGTAGTTAAGCCCCATAAGATTTCACACACATTTGAACATTTGAACAACACATGCAGCTATCGATTATGCAGATACACTACGACCTAAAGGTATCTAAGTTATTGGCGACAAATTGCAGCTGTGATGGACACATTCTTGGGGAAGAATTCGTAGTGCAAAACACACTTTTGGAGCTATCCGATGGAAAATATTATGTTCACACTACTCTTTGCTCGTGTTACATCTTTTGTTAGTGCTCAGCCTTTCATTTCTTAGGAAGTCACCAATAAAGGCGTCATAACTCGTCACCACCTGCTCAATGAGCGACCTGATGACGTTCAAGCAAAATTGCAATAATAATCACTCCATTGGCTTTTGTTGTGTAGAATTTGAGCAGGCAATACTCCAACAACAGACTTCTTAGCCTTGCCTGTTGAATGCAAATGTCACAAGATGGTTAAATGATAATCCTTAACTTCCTTAATGTGGAAAATCATTCATATCGGAACGATCTTTGATGAAACAAGAATATCTTTTTCTGGCGTATTTTACCCAAAAGCATTCGCTGCACACACAGTCCAAATCTTTCGAGCTGCCTCCTCTTCATTCACCCCTATATTATACCAAAGTAAATACTGTGTTGCCGGTGTTACAAATTCCACTTGCGATCCAATTTTACAACGCTCAACCGTAGTTCATGATTTTCAAGTATGCAAAATCCAATGCTTAACTGCAAGATGGTAACTAGAACTTCAAATACGAAAATGACAGTTGATACAGTCGCTCCGCGTTCACCTGGCGGCGCCGAATTTCAGGCGGTGGGTGGCGTCTGGCCGGTGACCGGTAGCCGCTGCAGCGCGAGGAAAAACTCGAGCGTATGCTGTTCTGATCGTCACGCAGCCACGAGCTGTCCGGCGGAATTGTTTCTGGACGTATATGTTATTACTGTTGGGTAGAATGTGAAGCGAATTATCTTCTATGTTCAATCAGACTCATAACTTCGGAAGAGAGCCGAAATATGGTTAAAAAAATGACAGATACAGTTGGACGTGAATTCACGACTGTAATTTTAGACTGCATGATTACCACTAGAACACGGGCTGACACAAGGCGGCAATATCTCGGAAGTAGACAACGCTTCTTCCTGACACTTCCGCATCTTACAGTGTTGCTAGATTCTGCAGATGGCCGGACTTAACGTTGGTTTTATTGGCCACCGTAAGTGAACTACTCGGACAGTTTTTATGTCTAATACTGTACACTTGACAGCAAAAAAAGTGGGTCACTGCCGAATACAACCAATATAACGTAGCTGTGTTGCAGGTCCTCTAAACACCAAAACCCTGTGGGGTACAGTCGTTTGACTACACACAATGGGTACCGCAAGAGACTACTAGAGACCAAAGGTCTTTGTGGCAGTCAGTCTAAGCGTCAACTAATATCGTCATACAAAACATTTTAAAAAACACGTTCTTTGCGATGAGATATCCCATAACACTCATAAACTAACCTTAATTACAACAAGTGACATTCCAAAAGTTCTGAGAAAACGGATTATTTTACACATATCGTACAGTAATCCTTAGTCAAAATTAAATACTTAAGAAAATACATGGAGTTACAAAGCTGTACGGAAATTGGAAAAAGTTTTTCGCTCTCGAAAAGGTTTTCCATCCACGTGCTGAACGTCGCACAACGGCGAGTGGCTCTGGAAACTGGATATTGGACGAACCAGTAAAAAAAAAGCGATTAACGGCAACAAGCACTCTACGGAAATCTCAACATTAACAGCGAATCACCAGTAATATCATTGTTCTCGTAACACATCAACAGCTACGTGTACACAAATTTGAACTTTAAATGACATGACCAACGTCGTCGTTCTGGACCTGAATTCAAACCCAGCACCTATAGCCATTGCTAACTAAGCTAAGCTTTGTTTGTGCCTTATTGATACCCGATCACTAGGCATGAAGATACGTGAAGTATAGACTTTTGCACCAGTATCAGTTATCTATTCAGATCCTGAAAATAAACGACGAAAATGTTTGTACTGAACTGGGAGTACTGTCAAAACAGTTACCTTCCTGGGAACTACACCCAACGACGTTTAATATAGTGTCATTCACAAGGAACAAGGTATGCTCATGTTAGAAATTGAAATGCCATCATGTAAAGCTTGTGGCAGGGATGCGAACCCAGCACCTAATCGGATTGTTAACGAAGTACGTAAAATCACAAGTTAAATATCAAATGTTTTCACCAATAGCGAGATTTTGGAACCTTAAATGACGATAGAATTGTTTTTGCCTGACTGGGATTCGAACCCAGCATCTAGCGCCGTCATTTTATAGCCAGGAACAGACGATAAATAGCTATTGTTGGTTCACCAGTAGCAAGATGTGCGCATGTTTAGCGAGACATCAGGCGACGAAAAGTTCTGTGCTGAATGGAATTCAAACCCCGCACACGTGGTCATGAAGACACTTTAACTATCAAATTCTTTTCCAATAATAGCTAGGAGTGGCATATTTGTACTTTCAATGATGTGATGGAAAATACTCGGCTGGCTAGAAGTTGAATCCACAACATATCGTCGTTGGTGATCACAACGAACACAACGTCAAACCCAAATCCGTTTTCGCCAGTAGGATGGAGAGGAATGTTTGAACTTGAAAAGATGTAAGGAAACGTTTGATCTTGTAATGTTGTGATAAAAAGCTCATCATGTGGCTGTGAGTTGAAACGAACACGTTACAGCTGACAACGCACGAAGACACGTTGAAAATGCAACTTTTTTCATTTGTAGTTCGGAGTGCACATAGTAGGGCTTGAAATGAAATAATGAATATTTTGTGCTGATCATGATTCGCAACCAGATAGGTGCCTTTCGAGGAGGCCTAGAAGAGTTTGCCATCTTGGGGAACACAGTGAAATCGAATTCCAATCCCAGTCCAGCACTACAATTTTCAACATCTCAGTTTCAAATAAAGTAAGAGCCTTGTGAACTTATATGGCCATTGGTTCATTAAATGAAATACGTTTTCTAGTTTACGACGGCTTGCTGGTGACAGAGTCTCTGCCTTCCGGGGTTTCTCCATCTGTCACAGCTCAAACGAATGCCGCTCTGCCCCAGTCGGCAGCGAAGGGATGTTATCTTTACTGCGGATATTGAACTACGGAGCTTACTGGCGTTCTGCACTTGGCGTTACTAGGGGTGAAGGAGAGTTACTTGTGTGTACAAAATTGTTGAGGCTTTCGTGGCCACTTGTTGACAAACTGCCTATTGGCTTCTGTCTCGGGTTCTTCGGCCGACGTTCATCTAATGATTTTTCTGACGTTTCGCCAGCACGAGTGGCTGGCATTGTCAAAGCTTCACCCTCCATTGCCGGTGGTGAACTGGAGCCGAGCTCGCGGGCGCAGGCTATATGTACCTGGCGCGCCAACGTCCGAGGGCTTCTCCGCGGTCATTTCCGGTGCGGTTCTCCTCTTGCTACCTGCGACGGTCGTTCGCTGCAGTACGGGAAGCCAGGATCCGTTGACCTTAAGGCTTTCCTCTTTCTTGTTCAAACTGTTCGCGTGTTTTTGTATTTCTACAGCTTCTCTGAACAAGCGCGTGTGATAGTGCTTCTCTACAGCCAGAACTTCCGTGTCGGCGAATTTTATTACATGGTCGGTCTCATTCAGTGCGTGCTCTGCCACGGCCGATTTCTCCACCTGCCCCAACCTGCAATGTCGCTTATGCTCTTTGATCCTGGTGTTAATGGATCGTCCAGTCATTCCGACATAAACTTTTCCGCATGTGCATGGTATGCGGTATATTCCCGACATTGCAAGTGGGTCTCTTTTCTCCTTCGCCGATCTAAGACACTCTTTGATCTTCCTTGTCGGTTTGAAAATCGTCTTTACGCCATGTTTGCGCAATATACGGCCGATTCTGTCCGTCACTCTGGGAATGTATGGCAGAAAGGCCGTACCCGACAATTCTTTTTCCGGTTCCTTACTTCGCCGAGGGTTGGGCTCTGTTACACTTCTAATATAATTTGTGGAGTAACCATTGCTCCTCAGGACAGTTTCCAGGTGTTGCATTTCTCGTTTGAGGTGTTGCGGCTCACATATTCGTCCTGCTCTCGTTACGAGTGTACTAATCATGCCTCTTTTCTGACTCGGGTGGTGGTTTGACAGTTTGTGCAGGTATCGGTCCGTGTGAGTCGGTTTTCGATACACGCTGTGTCCCAGATCTTCGCCGTCCCTTGTGACCAGAACATCTAGAAATGGCAGTTTCTTGTCCTTTTCTACTTCCATGGTAAATGTTATGTTGGCATGGAGGCTGTTCAAGTGTCTTAGGAAGTCACTGAGCTGTTCTTCACCATGGCTCCACACCACGAACAGCTGGAAGGCGTCGCCATGGGTAGTCCTCTCAGTCCAGTGGTGGCCAACTTCTTCATGGAACAATTCGAAGCACAGGCACTGGACTCGGCGACTTACAAACCTAAGGTGTGGTACAGGTACGTCGATGATACTTTCGTGGTGTGGAGCCATGGTGAAGAACAGCTCAGTGACTTCCTAAGACACTTGAACAGCCTCCATGCCAACATAACATTTACCATGGAAGTAGAAAAGGACAAGAAACTGCCATTTCTAGATGTTCTGGTCACAAGGGACGGCGAAGATCTGGGACACAGCGTGTATCGAAAACCGACTCACACGGACCGATACCTGCACAAACTGTCAAACCACCACCCGAGTCAGAAAAGAGGCATGATTAGTACACTCGTAACGAGAGCAGGACGAATATGTGAGCCGCAACACCTCAAACGAGAAATGCAACACCTGGAAACTGTCCTGAGGAGCAATGGTTACTCCACAAATTATATTAGAAGTGTAACAGAGCCCAACCCTCGGCGAAGTAAGGAACCGGAAAAAGAATTGTCGGGTACGGCCTTTCTGCCATACATTCCCAGAGTGACGGACAGAATCGGCCGTATATTGCGCAAACATGGCGTAAAGACGATTTTCAAACCGACAAGGAAGATCAAAGAGTGTCTTAGATCGGCGAAGGAGAAAAGAGACCCACTTGCAATGTCGGGAATATACCGCATACCATGCACATGCGGAAAAGTTTATGTCGGAATGACTGGACGATCCATTAACACCAGGATCAAAGAGCATAAGCGACATTGCAGGTTGGGGCAGGTGGAGAAATCGGCCGTGGCAGAGCACGCACTGAATGAGACCGACCATGTAATAAAATTCGCCGACACGGAAGTTCTGGCTGTAGAGAAGCACTATCACACGCGCTTGTTCAGAGAAGCTGTAGAAATACAAAAACACGCGAACAGTTTGAACAAGAAAGAGGAAAGCCTTAAGGTCAACGGATCCTGGCTTCCCGTACTGCAGCGAACGACCGTCGCAGGTAGCAAGAGGAGAACCGCACCGGAAATGACCGCGGAGAAGCCCTCGGACGTTGGCGCGCCAGGTACATATAGCCTGCGCCCGCGAGCTCGGCTCCAGTTCACCACCGGCAATGGAGGGTGAAGCTTTGACAATGCCAGCCACTCGTGCTGGCGAAACGTCAGAAAAATCATTAGATGAACGTCGGCCGAAGAACCCGAGACAGAAGCCAATAGGCAGTTTGTTACTTGTGTGTGTTAAAAATCTATGCCTGACGTGAGATGTGAACCTACACGTTTTACACATCAATACAAGATTAATCCGCCAGACCACAGAACCCCCTACCAAGCACATAATTATGAATTGCAGAGTATTCATTTAGATGTAGATGCAGATGTCAAGCGACGGCTAACAGGAAGGAGGGCAGGAATGGATACAAGTGCAGAAGTGCAAAATATAAGCGTGAAATGCTTGCAAAGTATTACTTACTTAGATGTGTGCCACAGTTCGTTGTTATCTTAGGACCGAGGGATAAGGAAGGACTGTTTTCAGAACGAAGAAGGGGTTATAGGGAAGGAGAGATCAAAGAATACGGTTTCATAGGTGTTGAGAGGAATGATAGAGAGTAAAGACAGCAGCAATTGAAAGAGAAAATGTAGCGTCAATGGAAATCGCTAGATTTGTTTATAAAGTTTTGGGGGAATGGAATAGAAGGGCACTTGCGGCGATAGTGTCAGAGAGACAGAGTGTGAGAGTAAATAGAGGAGATATTAACAACGAGTAAACACAATATCATATCGTTTGCGTATTGTGCGGAGGACGGAGGGTGTATTCATGGATGGAGGGGAAGAGAGAGATGTATTTGAAATAACAAAAACTCCTGTGACAGAGTCCATCTACGCTGATTAGTTTGTAAGTATCTACACAGGGTATAAATGAAATCAAAATAGAATATTAAACAAATTGCATATTCAAAAGAAACACACTTGAATTAAAAAGGCAACTCAAAGGAAAACTAACCCATATTGTATCTTTTCTATTGCCACGCGATCTTCCACTAGCTCCCCATGAGAAAAAATGACGAAAAAGAAGACGTAACAAAACATTTTAAGGACTCTTAATATTTTATCCAGAATCCTTCATTATTTTGTACTTCTATCATGCGTATTGGCATAGAATGTATAAGCCGTCGGACGTAACAGCCTGATGAAGCAACTTCCTCCCAGACTTCCAGGACGCAGTCCCACAGAGCGTCCGCAGTAGTTTGTTGGTTTCGTGGCCAGTTCTCTGTTAATGTACTGGCGACCTAAGCCCACATGTTTTCCATGGGGTTGGTATCAGCCGCCCGTGGCGGTCAGTTTATGACGTTGACGCCAATCGTGGAGACCCGCTGCTGAACAGATGCAGACTTGTGAATGGGAGAATGGTCCTCTTACAATGTGACGTCCCCTTCTGCGTACAGCATTCGCACTGACGGAAGCATCACATTTTCCAATGTGTGAGCATACTGCACGCTGTCCAGAGTTCCTTCTATCCTGTGAAGAATTCCCGCCCCTCTCGCAGAATTCCAACCCCAGCAGGCCACTTCTTCTCGTCGTGGTTACATATTCGCGTCGATGGCGAGTCCCTTGCGGCCTGTAAACGATTCGTGGTGGAAAACACCTTCTCATCAGTGAAAATGACGTTGTCCCACGACGCCCTCAGATGGAGTTCAGCAAATGCTAGCCGGTATAAAATATTGTCTTCGCTGAGCTCTTGTTTCACGGCGGATCGTCGTGCATGCAGTCCAGCGTCCCTCAGCCTTCGGCGAATCGTGTCACTGGAGCCGGGGAAGTTGGTCTCCCGCCGTAACTGCTTCGCGTTCAGAAAGGGATTTTCTCTGCTCCTAGACACTAGCTCCCTGTCTTCCTGCTGTGAGATCACTCTCTTCCTGCCTGAGCCAGGAGCCCTGTTGGTGGTGCCTCTTTCAAGTCAGATCCTCCACCATCTCGTTGCAGTGGTACGTGGTACGTCATACCGTCTGCCAGCTTCTCTGATGGCCGGCCGAAGTGGCCGTGCGGTTAAAGGCGCTGCAGTCTGGAACCGCAAGACCGCTACGGTCGCAGGTTCGAATCCTGCATTGGGCATGGATGTTTGTGATGTCCTTAGGTTAGTTAGGTTTAACTAGTTCTAAGTTCTAGGGGACTAATGACCTCAGCAGTTGAGTCCCATAGTGCTCAGAGCCATTTGAACCATTAGCTTCACTGATGGAACATCCTCCTTCTTCAATGAGAGCGACGACTCTATCTCGAATAGACCTCTCCCAGTGAGCCATTACGGCAAACAGCCTGCTTGCCGCTCTTATACTGATGCCAGGAGAGGAGGTAAACATATTTACTTCAAACGGAGCGGCAGAGGCAGAGGCATGCGGCGCAGCCGTGCTGGCTCGTCCCGGGCTGTTGGCCCACCAACGCCACCGCCAGCTCGCTCACTTCCGTCTCGCCTCGGCCAGCCTGATTGGCCCGTTTTTTTTTTTTAATATATAGTGTGTAGCGTGGACTGAAGAGATCATCCTTGATGACTTATTCTTCTAGGATGGGATGTAAGGATAAAAGGAAAACACTTTATTTATTACACATTCAGTTAGGCTTGGGCACGCAATGGGTCCTTTAGCCTGCTGTCTTTGGTGATGTCTATCTCCTGTGGAGGGTCAAATGTGTCAAGGCTGTTATGTGTGACTGCTTCCTCGTGTTATGACAGATTGCCTACGTGGGGTGAAACGTTATTGACTTCGGTACTCTATACTTGTGCCATCTTGCAGGGTTTACCATTCCTACCGATTCTAATTGTCGAACTTCGTCCCTAAGGGCATCGATCTTGTCAAAAACTCGTAGAGCCTTGTCATAGACCTTCTCTTGTATAGTGGTCTCGTGGAGTGCGGTGCGGATGTCGACGTTTCTTGTCCACCACGGAGCTTCTGTGATCCATCGATAGCAAATGTTTTGCAGCGCTTGGAGTTTGTTGTAGTTGGAGACGCACGTAGTTCCCCAGGACGTGGAGCCATACAACATTGTGGGTTCCACCGTTGCCTTATACGATTGGAGTTTAGTCTTAGGGTTGAGATCCTTACTCTTCAGGAACGGAATGAATGACCTGGCCATCTTCTGGGCTGCCGTCTTCTTGTCGTCAATATGCTGCGTAATGAGTAATTTTTTGTCAAGGTAGACACCGAGATACTTCACTCCCGGCGACCATGGTTTCCTCCGTGTGAATAGAACGGCTGCCGTCTTCGTCGGGTTGATGGTTATCTTATTTTGCAGCGCCCAGCGTTCCATTACAGAAAGTTCCCGTTGCATCCTAGCGATTAGCTGGCCCAAGTGTCGTCCAGTTGCCAGAAAGGCCGTATCGTCCGCATAAAAACTCACCGTAACAAGGGGGACTGTTGGGATTTCATTTATATATAAGTTGAAAAGCAGAGGCGAAATGACAGAGCCCTGCGGAATTCCTGCGGAGATCAGTTTCATTTCGGAGTTTTTGTCGTCGACTCGGACATACAGTTTCCTGTCCGGCAGAAAGCTGTCTATGAGTCTAATGTAACAATCCGCAATAGGGGTAGTGCGATGCATTTTGACGATAAGGTTGGGCCGCCACACCTTATCGTAAGCTTTTTCGATGTCAAGGAAGACACCAATCGTGAGTGCTGCTTGTTGTATCCGTCTTGTATCCGTTCGGTGATCCGTAGAAGTTGAAGTTCGGCAGATAACTTGTCCTTGAAACCGAATTGTTCGGGTCGTATAACATCATGCGCTGTAAGCGTGTCATGGAGCCTCTTCAACAGCACTCTCTCGAACACCTTGCCAAGGGTCGGCAAGAGGTTAATTGGCCGGTAACTGTTGGGTTCTGCTGGGTCTTTACCTGGTTTGGATACTGGAACTACTCGAGCCGTCTTCCATGCCGTAGGAAAATATCCCTGCAGAAGACAGCTGTTGAGAATTCGGGTAAGGAGCACAGTTGGCTTCCTGGACAACTGTTTCAAATCGGTGTTGCTTATGGAGTCGTTTCCCGGCGCATTATTCCGAGTCTTCCGGATAATTTTACGGATCTCTGCTGGTGTGGTGAGTTGTGGGCGGCTCTGCACAGGCGCAGTACGAAAAGCAGTCCATTCTGCTGTAACGACGGCTTCCTGTTCTTGCAGGCGGACGTCGTTCACGGGGGCCGCTGGTGTAGACATCTGTTCTTGGTAAGTCGTAGCATACAGCTCCGCCTGGGCGAGTTCGTAATAGAGGAGGCCATCTGGTGCTCTGATGGCTCGTTTAGATGGCCGCTGGCGACTTATGTTCTTGACTACCTGCCATTCGTTCTTGGTTCGAAGTAAGAATTCATCCATCTTATCTTCCCAGACCTGCTGTCGCCACTCGGCTACTCTCCTGTGCAGTTCTCGTGTTAAGACGTGTGCTTCTCGTCGATCGATCGGGTTTTTATAGCGGAGCCAAAGTCCCCTGCTCCTGTTTCTCTGTGTCTTCAGTTCTTGGACTAGAGGCGGGAACTCGTCGAAAGCTACTACAGGGTAGACCGTGTGAGTAGTTGCCCTCCGTTTGGCTACCTTTATCTTCTGCGTCAAAGTATGTACCGCGATGTCGATGGCTTCCGGTGTTGAAACGTCCTGCGTCGGGCAGATATTGTTGTCAAGATATGTCCGAAATTGACCCCAGTTCAGAGTTTGTGAGGTTGGGGACGGAAGGTTGGCCGTTGCGTTTTCCACTATGCTGATAACAGGTCGGTGGTCAGACGAAAGATCGTCGACGGTGCGGAGCTGGAGGTTCGTCTCGATATTTTTGATGATAGCAATATCTAGGACGTCTGCTTCTTGCCGATCGACGTAAGGAATCCGTGTGGGCTCTCGTGGGCCATGGACTGTGATGCCCAGTTCTTCTTCCATGGCAATCAAAGTTCGTCCGCGAGGGTTCGTACGCCGGGAATTCCACGCGACGTGCTTACTGTTAAGGTCACCTCCTAGGAAGATTTTGTCAAAGTTGGTGAAGATACTCCTTAGGTCGTCTGGCACCAGGTTTTTACCGGGGCTGTTGTACGCCGCAATGAAAGTGATGTTGCCTGCCGCCGATCGAACCGTTACTGCTGTTGCCTCCAGATGTTGGAGGTGTGGTAGCGTTTCATGATGGTGCCGCAGTTCCCTTTTAGCAGAACTGCGGTCCCTCCACCTCGTTGGCCTTGTCTGTCCGTTCTATAGACGTACATGTTACGAAATCTGAGCTCAGTTGTTGGACGAAGGTGCGTCTCCGATACAAGTGCGATGTCGATTTTGTGACGTTGTAAAAATTCAGTGAATTCTGTTTTCTTGTGTTTCATTCCGTTGGCGTTCCATATACAGATTTTCAGGTTTCTCGTGGTCCCAGGGCGATCCATCTTAAGGTGTTCCAAAGGCCTTCAATACACTTTCGATTAAAGAAAGTATCTCCACTAGTTGTTGCTGCACGGCGGTGAGAAGTTTGGCGACATGAGAGAGCGCTGGAGCTATAGATTCCATCAAATGAGCTGGTGAGACGTAGGTTTCCGGTTCCGGTCGGCGTGGTGATGCTGCGTGGGCGTATGAATAATGCTGGCGGTGCTGTCGCGGTGGAAGTGCTTCAGGAGGAGGCTGTGTTACTGGCTGCCGTGTCGCCGCCGGCTGTTCTTGTGGCGTCTGCTGACGGTGGGACGGAGGGTGTGGCGTCAGGTTGGAGTTCCGTATTACACGAGTCCTCCGTTGAGAGGGCTGCGGGGAAGACCGTTGTGTGTATTTCCTGAGAAGTTCCTGGTATTTCTGGCAACCACGCCATGTGGCAGGATGGTCCTTTTCACAGTTAGCACATTTCGGCGGAGCCCCTCGGGAATGAGTACATGCTGAAGATCGGTGTTGCCCTCCATATCGAACGCAGCGAGAAGGCAAGCTGCAATAATTAGCCGTATGTTCGAATCGCTGGCAGTGGCGACATTGAACAGGTCCTTCTTGTCTGTTGTAGGTTTCAATAACGACTTTAGTATATAGAAGGTATTTGATGTCGTAAATCTTGTAGTTTTCCTTTTGGGCTGGCAACGTGACACAGTAAGCACCTTGAGGTCGTAATTCCTTCGTGTGGTCGTCTCGATTTTTTAACTGGTGGACGTTGATGACAGGGAAACCCTTCTCTATCAGAGCAGCTTTCAGTTCTTCCCCCGTAACTTCGGCAGGTAGACGTTTGACAACCACTTTGAGGTCCTTGTCCGCTGCGGCCTGATGTGTAAAAAAGTGGATGTCATTCGACACAAAGAAATTGATGGCCCGCCGTTGATCTTCATAGGAGTCAAAGTGATATTTGATCCTGTCTCGTTGGTAGATGGCCTTAAGACTGCCGTCAATATTCGGTTTCAGCGCCTTGTTGAGTTCCATGTAGTTCTTGGTATGGTAAATAGTAACGGGCGGGACTTTGCGTAGTAAGTTCCGGCCAGAGCCAACTGTCCCCTCTTTATCTGCTTCGAGATTGACATCACTCGTGTGGTCCATACGTTCTGGAATATCCGTATTATCTTCCGTCGCAATAGCCGCATAACGGTTGGAAGTTTTCAGTTCTTCTGGACGTTGTCGCTTCCGAGAGTCGTTCTGCTTAGGAGAAGCGTTGAGTCGTTTTCATTGGCGACCTAGTGTAAAATCGCCCTCTCCGTCGGTGGGCTGCATGGTCCAAACTTCTTCAGAGGAGACTCCCTCCATTTCGTCGTCGTCTTCTGGGGGAGAAAATTGTTCCACGTCTTCTACTTGTACTTCAGGCTGTGAAGTAGGAACTGTACTAGCGCGGTTGTCGTATACTTCCTGACTTTGCAGAATCATGTGTTGTATTTCACGTCGCAGTTCCCGTTGTTGCCGATCGTTCTGTGTTAGCTGATGTCGCTCGTCATAGGAGTTTGACGTATGTTGTCCTCCGCTCTGCATTCAAAAATGGTTCAAATGGCTCGGAGCACTATGGGACTCAACTGCTGTGGTCATAAGTCCCCTAGAACTTAGAACTACTTAAACCTAACTAACCTAAAGACAGCACACAACACCCAGCCATCACGAGGCAGAGAAAATCCCTGACCCCACCGGGAATCGAACCCGGGAACCCGGGCGTGGGAAGCGAGAACGCTACCGCACGACCACGAGATGCGGGCGCTCTGCATTCGCATAGCGCTCGTCGTGGTCCTGTCCTCATTATGTTGCCTGTCAGAACCCGTTGTCGTTGCAGGGGTCGTCGCCGTTGTATCCGTCCTGTGGGGAGCGGGGCAGGCCCCACCGACCGGCCAGCGGCCGGCCCCGGCGCGACCCAGCCGGCTGGCTCGGACGCGCGCGTTCCGTTGTCCGCACTCATCGGCATCGCGCGCTCAACTGAGAGATTGAGGGTTGGCCCGTAGCTCGCGAGCCGCGGCTAGTACAGACCCGGGCCGCAAGGCCACGATCACCCCTTGAAGGATCAAAAGTTACACCTAACCTACCAAAGTCTGTAGTATAAACTAACGCAGCTACAGCTATTATGCTATAACATGTGGAGCCACCCCTACAATTGACGATTCATTCAAATATTTGACGAACAATACGTTCAAAAATACATTCATTTTAAACATAGCTACCAAAAAATATTTCACCTAGCTAGCAGTAGCATGACGCAGGAAACTATTGTTTCTTGTAAGCGCTCTGCATTAGACGTAGCCTTAAGAAAATGTGTATTCAACCACAACTAAGCGGAATGTGAAAGTAAACAGGTTTGGCAGCAGCTTCTCCAAATAATAGTAAATACGTAGTATATAATACACGTTTTTTGCACTTATAACATGTACTCAGTGTCTCTGAAACAATACGTGCTGCACGACGGAAATTACTTTCTGCTGAGGCACTTAATTTACTTCTCAATAATACACGACTACTAGAGAACATTGCTCTTTACGGCAGTCAATCGACTTGTAAATTAACACCATGATATCGCAGATATTAGGCAACACGTTACTAGGAATGAGAAAGGCCTTAAGGTTTGCAGCTAAACATGCTACTTCTAGCTACTACTGAATAAGAATCTGATTATTAACGTGTCTTCATAACCATGTGTGTGGCGTTCAACTCTCAGTCAGCATAGACGTTTTTTCATCGCCTTATTTCTAGTTAAACGTGCGCATATCTCGCTAATGGTGGACCAACATTGGACATTTCTCGTCTGTTCCTGGTTAGACAACGACGGCGGTAGGCGCCGGGTTCGAATCCCGGTCAGGCAATACAATTTCAGTCGTCATTTAAGGTTCCAACCCCACTACTGGTGACAAACTGAGATATCTACATTCTGATTTTACATCCTTATTCAACAATCCGATTAGGTGCTGGATTCGCATCCTTGTCACCAGCATTACATGATGGCATTTCAATTTTAAACATGTGCATCCTTTGTTCCTTGACAATGCAACAATATACAACGTCTTTCGAGGTTAATTACCAAGAAGGTAATTGTCATGTTAGGGTTCCTTGTTTCGTACAAACATTATCGTCATTTACGTTCAAGTTGAGAACTGATAACTGATACTGGTGCAAACGTCAATATTTGACGTCTCTTTCTGCCTAATGATCGAGTCTCGATAAGGCACAAAGCTTTGCTTGGTTAACAATGGCTTTACGTTCTGGGTTTGCAACCGGATCCAGAACGAAGACGTTGGTCATGTCATTTAAAGTACAACTTTGTGTACAAGTAACTGTTGATGAGTAATGTGAACAATGATATTACTTGTGATTCGCTGTTAATGTTGGGATTTCCGTCGAGTGCTTGCCGCCGTTAATCACGTTTTCTTTTAACTGCTTAGTATTACATAAAGTTGATGCAAAACCACTCCCCATTGAACGTTGAACGACGTTCAGCATGTGTTGGGTAAACCTTTTAGACAGCAAAGAACTTTCCTCCAATTGTCATACAACTTTATAAATCCATATACTGTCTCAAATATTTAATTGTGCCTAAGGATTACTGAACGATTCATGTGACACAATTAGTTGTCCCATAACGTTTGAAACGTCACTTAATGTAATTAAGTTTAGTTTACAAACGCTAAGGACTGTCTGATATCTTCTGTCCTATCGTGGTGTTACTTTACATCTGGACAGACTGTCATAAAGACTGGTGTTCTCTAGTAGTCTCTAGCGGTACCCATTGTGTATCTTACAACGACTGTACTGTGGAGGGTTGCGAAGATGTGCAACACAGATATGCTATTTTGGTTGCATACATTCAGGTGCAGCCTACACGTCGGAATTCAGGCGTGATCCACTTTTTTTGCTGTCGAGTGTACGTTACAGTGCCTATAGTCCACTTAAACAGCTAATGGAGTACTTTGAAGCTATGCCTTAGAAAGGAACCGGTTTTGGTACAAAGTCCTAGAGATACGAGTATCAGTGGACTCAATAAATATGAAATTAAAAAAATCTCATGTAAGATGTCTCATGTTTCCATATAAGACGACGAACGGGTAAAAATTTTCCTACTCTGGGACAATTTTTTTCTCTGAAGTGAATTAGTATCTGGTGTTTTCAATCACTTTTCACCTTAGTTGGTCACCGAAAACATAAAGAATCCAATCGAAACACCGCGTTTCATCGTCGTAGTATTCCAAAAAAAGAGTATTTCGAATCCTGCTATATATTCCGGTGTTTCTAACGCCTATACCGTAGAATATGTTTCTGAGATATGAATTTTATTCTTCTGATAATTTACAAGAAGATTGTAACAGAAATGTTTTTTATTGCTGTTCATTTCACGCTTTCTGCTATAAATGAGATATAGTTTTAAACCATTGCGTATGTTCATATCTGTTCAACGAACTTGCTGCAATTGCGGATAGTTTGTTCAAATCAGACTGAAGTTGTAAAATCTTGTCCAATAGATGTCCTACATCAATTTGTCTAGTAAATATTTTCAAGGTGATACAGTGGCATAAGCGCTAACAGTATATGACTTTGATTTAATTACATGCTTCTGACAGGAGCCGCTCAATACGTTTTCTGATTGTTGAAACACCACACAGTCTGCTGTGAAGCAATCTTTCTCCGCGTTCGGAGGTTGCGATGCAGCATTATCGCCTCACAGACCGCTTGCGACAGCGAAATGCAAGAAACACCAGTTACACTGTTCAGTGGCTAATTGACTATTACCACGGCATTTCCTGTACCAGTAAATGGATTTCATACTATGAATCGATAGGACTGCTGTGAGCTTTATCACACAGTGTTTGTGAAATGTGCTGAAAAAATTGTGTGGCGACGTGAGGTCTTTGCATATTCTACAGTCATCAGGCCGGCAGAAGAAGAATTTTGATGTCTGTCACCACGTTTTCTGAAGAAGAGGAACCAATAAATGTCGCCGCTATCTACTATATTGACAAAAAACTAATACCAATTATTTAATGAGTGCTCTCTACCATGTAAATAGAGAATTAAGTTTGATGTGGAATAATGATACATGAACTACAATCGCATAGTAGTGGAAAAGCATCAAGACCAGATGAGATACCTACGAGAACCTACAAATATTATGCGAAAGAACGTGGTCCCCTTCTTGCAGTAGTTTATCGTAGATCGCTGGAGCCACGAAGGGTACCTAGCGACTGGAAAAAATCTCAGGCCATTCCCGTTTTCAAGAATGGTCGTAGGACAGATTCACATAATTATTGGCCCATACCGTTGACGTCAATACTCAAGAATTATGTTTTTGCAGAATAAAAATCTCCTCTATAAAAATTAACATGGTTTTTGCAAACAGAGATCTTGTGAAACTCAGCTCGCTCGGTTCCTCCATGAGATCCATAGGTCTGTAGACAACTGCGATGCCGTGTTCCTTGACTTCAGGATGGCATTTGACACTGTGGCACTGCCATTCAGTGAAAAAATACCAGCTTCCTGTGTGTCGTGCCAGATTTACGACTGGATTCAAGACTTCCTTTCAGACAGGATTCATCGCATCGCTGTTGATGGAACGAAATCGGCAGCTGTAATTTCCAGAGTACCCCAAGGAAGTGTGATAGGATCTTCACAGTTTACAATGTATATAAGCGATCAAGCAGAAAGCGTCGGAAGCTTTTGATGACTGTTCCAGATGATGTGGTTGCCTATAAGAAAGTAGCGACCCCAGAAGATAGTATCGACTTACAGCATGACTGCCAGAGGATTGATGAGTGGTGCAGGTTGTGGCAGTTGACCCTGAACATAACTAAATGTAACATATTGCGCATACGTAGGAAAAGAAATACACTATTTTACAACTACATATATTGATGATGAACTGCAGTAAACAGTGTCTACCGTAAAATGTCTAGGCATAATTATCCGGAGCGACTTTAAGTCGAATGACCACATAAACCAAACAATAGGAAAAACAGATGCCAGTTTGAGATGCATAGGTAGAATCTTAAGAAAATGTAACTCATCCACGAAGAAAGTGGCTTACAAGGCGCTTGTTTGACCAATTTTTGAGTATTGTTCATCAATCTGATATCCTTACGAGACAACTGATACGGGGTGTTTCACAACGTTCTGACCATTTCAAATTTGAATAACGCGCGTTAAAATCAAGATACAGCGTCGGTGGGGCAGTCTGTTAGTAGTGCAGAGTCTCAAGTTTCATCCCTATACAGATCAGTAATCATGTCGTACTGGTCGAACCAACATTGTGCTTTCGCGTTGGAGTGCTACTTTCGCTACGGCGAATCTGTCGTGCGCGTGCAACGTGCCTTTCGTAAGCATTTCAAGATTCAGCTGCGATATCCAATTTCTGCTAGTGTGACAATACTGAACTGGGTGGAAACTTCCGTGCAACTGTCAGTGCATCGAATCGAAAGTCAACCAGTCCTCGGAAAACCGTACGAATTCCCTGATTAACCCGGCCAGGATTTTACCTATGTGGTTATTCGAAGGCGAGAGTGTTCTTCGATCGCATGAGAAGTTTGCTACAATTAAAAGATCGAATTCAGGATGAAATTTTAAGAATTCCTCCAGCAGCTAAGAAAGATGTGTTCAAAAATTGGGTGAAATGCCTCGGGTATTGTGTAGACACGAATGGTCGTCATTCATCCGAAGTAGTGTTTCATAAGTAAACCTGAATAAATGTTGCACGTTGTGTACATCGTTCAATATTGTTTCACAATTAGTTTGTGTGTTATTCAAATATAACATCTCAAAACATTATGAAACACACTGTAGAAGAGACAGAGATGATCCAACAACGAGCGGCGCGTTTCGTTGCGGGTTCGTTTAGTCGGCACGAGAGCGTTACGTAGATGATCAACAAACTCCACTGGCAGAAGTTACAAGAGAGGCGTTGTGCATCACGGAGACGTTTAGTATTGAAATTTAGAGAGAGCTCTTTCCGGGAAGAGTCGAACAACATATTACTCCCTGACACGTACATGTCACGAAATGACGACGACGAGAAAATTCGAGAAAGTAGTGTTAATACACAGGTCTAATGACAAACATTCTTCGCATGCGCCATTCGCAATTGGGACAGGGAAGAGGAGATCAGTTAGTGGTACCACAAGTACCCTCCGGCACACACCGTTTGGTGGCTTGCAGGGTACGATGTAGATGTAGAACTTTAAGTTGTTTCCTTTCCTTCTTGTCCCTCACCATCACTAGAAGGCTTAAGCAGCGGTATAAGGTGACGGCCACAGCGTCTTCTTCACAGTTACGTCACGATACGTACCACTGCAACACCTGCTCTTGCCAGTGATGTATACTGTTGATCATCAGAAAAGGAACGTTAATGTATTTCTTTTTTTCCTTCCTATAAGAGTTTCTTCTTCAGTTCTGCGATGTAAAATTATTCATTTATTTCTCGTTTCTCAGGTATATTACAAGTGAAGTCTCGTGCAAAATTTTACCAATATTCTACCATGTGGTGTCCTATAGACTTTCCGCTTGCAAGGGTAGTAATCGTAAATTAATTGAATATATTAAGTATGTAAATCAGAAGTTTTATAATTAATTGCTTAAGACTACGAGGAAAAATATATAAAAAAATATTGGCAGTAGCAGGAATCGAATCTGCGCCGACAGATTGTTTGTCATTGTGCTGCGCTATCGCATCACTGCCTCAACTGTTGCTCATAAATACTCCATATTGTACGAATACATCTTTAGAGAGCGTTTTACCTTATCCTATGGCCCACTCAGACGAAATATTCTAGAAACTTGAAAAGGGCATCAACCTGATTCTAGTCACATAGTTTTATTTTGTCTGCAGTTACTGCCGACAGAAACAACGGCTTTTTGGAAATCGACACACGTCTTTTGAATTCAGATATCCTTGGCAAATAACTGACTTCAGATTAAACATTAGTTCAGAACATGATATTCACTTAAATTACCCTCCAGCGTTGTTTCTCCTCTGTTTAGTATCATCTTTATATGTTATATGCACCTGGTTGCAAAGAAATTACTCCGTAGTTATTAACATCTTGTTTTTTTTTTCCATTCTTGTGCAGTGGATGTATGAAAGCCACCTTGCAGTCTCCTCGAAGTTTTTCCATTGTCCACCTTTTCTCAAACATTAATTTTAACTGTTTTTTTTAATTTTTGTTAGAGACCATTTCAAAAGTTCTGTTATAATAATATTTTCCACCAGGTTCATAAGATTTTAATAATTTATTCAAATTCTTTCATATTTGGGGATAAATCTTCTAGAATTTCATGGGAGTTTGAGTATTTGTACTTATGAATTGGTCCTGAACAATTAAGAAGATGATAAAAATATTTTGCAACTATTTCGATATTTTCAGTGTTTTGTAATCCATAACAGTGCGCCACATCCCACACCGCTTTGTTGTTAGATTTACATTTGAAGTAGATCTAACTCTTTAAACCTCACTTTCTCCTCGAAAGATCCACTGGAAAAAGGCCTCTTTAGCTGATCATCCACAGATCATCTACAGAAAACACGTCGTAATAAATTTCCTCATATGCTCGTTTTTTTTTACCACAATCTAGCCTATTGCCTTTTGACTTGACAAGGATATTAATCGTAACTAAATTGAATACAGTAATTTTACACATATGAATTGGACTGTTTAAAAATATTTAAATTTTATAAATAATTGTTTAACACTGCAAGGAATAAAATAAAATGAAAAACTGTCTGGTAACAGTGGGAATCAAACACGAGTTGACAAATTGCCAGTAAGTGCGCTGTTACAAAATATTTCCTCAAAAATCCCTCATCCTCTACGCTTGCACAACATACTACATGCAGTTTCAAAGGACAATATTGAACTGTTGCCGTGACCAAAGTAGCACTCGTACTGCCACAGAAGGATAACGTCACATCAGAGCATGCGCAGTCAAAAACAGACAGCTGAGTTGATTGTAGTGCGGCGGACCAACACTTCAGCATTCGATATTGGTTTCTAGTTATCGCAGAGAGAGTGCTACAACATGTATCTGTCCGGTTTATTTGCGTACTACCACGCATTCGGAGAGAAACTGCGTATTCTAGTTCGATATTTACATTGTAATGTAGTTCATTAGCATATGATAACCGGCTACCAAGAGCTGCTGTACGGAAGCAGCCTATCACAGTTATAATGTGACTGTAGCGGTTAGTCTGTCCACTTTGTTAGTGATGATGGTGAGTGTGGTATCATCGATGCCTACACCATGGCGCCTGCCGCAAGACGCATGTCGCACAGTCTGAGGACAGTCGTTGCCGTCGCATGTGCAGCGCTACCCAGCTGCTTCATTGGGACAAGCTCATATTTCACAAGGAACTAAAGTTAGCTAGCTGAAACCAATTTTATACGCCCAATTGTGGGACTCTTGGCGGGCTGTTGTTCCTTTCACTATGAACAAAAATTGTAGGCCCCTCCAGGCCGCGCGGGGTAGCCTCGTGGTCTAGGGCGTCTAGTCACGGTACGCGCGGCTCCCCCCGTCGGAGGTTCGAGTCCTCCCACGGGCATGGGTGTGTGTTGCCCTTAGCGTAAGTTAGTTTAAGTTACACTACTGGCCATTAAAATTGCTACAGCACGAAGATGACGTGCTACAGACGCGAAATTAAACCGACAGGAAGAAGATGCTGTGATATGCAAATGATTAGCTTTTCAGAGCATTCACACAAGGTTGGCGCCGGTGGCGACACCTACAACGTGTTGACATGAGGAAAGCTTCCAACCGATTTATCATACACAAACAGCAGTTGACCGGCGTTGCCTGGTGAAACTTTGTTGTGATGCCTCGTGCAAGGAGAAATGCGTACCATCACGTTGATAAAGGTCGGATTGTAGCCTATAGCGATTGCGGTTTATCGTATCGCGACATTGCTGCTCGCGTTGGTCGAGATCCACCGACTGTTTGCAGAATATGGAATCGGTGGGTTCAGGAGGGTAATACGGAACGCCGTGCTGGATCCCAACGGCGTCGTCGAGATGACAGGCATCTTATCCGCATGGCTGTAACGGATCGTGCAGCCACGTCTCGATCCCTTAGTCAACAGATGGGGACGTTTGCCAGACAACAACCATCTGCACGAACAGTTCGACGACGTTTGCAGCAGCATGGACTATCAGCTCGGAGACCATGGCTGCAGTTACCCTTGACGCTGCATCACAGACAGGAGCGCCTACGATGGTGTACTCAACGACGAACCTGGGTGCACGAATGGCAAAACGTCATTTTTTCGGATGAATCCAGGTTCTGTTTACAGCATCATGGTGGTCGCATCCGTGTTTGGCGACATCGCGGTGAACGCACATTGGAAGCGTGTATTCTTCATCGCCATACTGGCGTATCACCCGGCGTGATGGTATGGGGTGCCATTGGTTACACGTCTCGGTCACCTCTTATTCGCATTGACGGCACTTTGAACAGAGGACGTTACATTTCAGATGTGTTACGACCCGTGTCTATACCCTTCATTCGATCCCTGCGAAACCCAGCATTTCAGCAGGATAATGCACGACCGCATGTTGCAGGTCCTGTACGGGCCTTTCTGGATACAGAAAATGTTCTACTGCTGCCCTGGCCAGCACATTCTCCATATCTATCACCAATTGAAAATGTCCGGTCAATGGTGGCCGAGCAACTATCGTCACAATTCGCCAGTAACTACTCTTGATGATCTGTGGTATCGTGTTGGAACTGCATGGGCAGCTGTACCTGTGCACGTCATTTAAGCTCTGTTTGACTGAATGCCCAGGCGTATCAAGTCCGTTATTACGGCCAGAGGTGGTTGTTCTGGGTACTGATTTCTCAGGATCTATGGACCCAAATTGCGTGAAAATGTAATCACATGTCAGTTCTACTATAATATATGCTACTCTATCCTGTGCAAGCCTCTCCATCTCCGAGTAACTACTGCAACCTACATCCTTCTGAACCTGCTTACTGTATTCATCTCGTTGTCTCCCTCTACGATTTTTACCCCCCACGCTTTCCTCCAATAATAAATTGATGGTCCTTTGATGACTCAGAAAGTCATACAAACCGATCCCTTCTTCAAGTCAGGTTGTGCCACAAATTTCTTTTCTCTCCAACTCTAGTCAGTACCTCCTCATTAGTTACATGATTTACCCATCTAGTTTTCAGCATTCTTCTGTAGCACCACACTTCAAACTTTCTAGTCTCTTCTTGTCTAAACTTATTTATCGTTCGAGTTTCACTTCCATACGTGGCTATACCCTAGACAAATATTTTCAGCAAATACTTCCTAATACTTCGGTCTGTATTCGATGTTAACAAATTTCTCTTCTTCAGAAATGCTTTTCTTGCCATTGCCAGTTTATTTTTCATATCCTCTCTACTTCGACCATCATCAGTTATTTTACTGCTCAATTACCAAAACTCATTACTACTTTAAGTGTCTCATTTCCTAATCTAATTCCCTCAGCATCACATGATTTAATTCGACTATATTCCATTATTCTCGTTTTACTTGTTTTGGTGTTCATCTTATATCCTACTTTCAAGACAATTTCCATTCCATTCAGCTGTTCTTCCAAGCCCTTTGCTGTCTGACGGAATTGTTATGTCATTGGAAAAACCTCAAAGCTTTTATTTCTTCTCCCTGAACTTTAACACCTACTCCAATTTTTCTTTTGTTTCCCTTACTGTCTGCTCAATATACAGACTGAATTCGAATGCTCAATATACAGATTGAATTGGAATTGTTACATTCGTCTTGAAATCTGTGGTATTTTGTCTGTCTCATACATCTTGCTCACCAGATGTACGAGTTTTGCATGGCTGGCCCTCCAAAGGCTGTTAGTATTTCTGACAGAATGGTGTCTACGCCTGGATCCTTGCTTCGAGTTTGGTCTTTCAGTGGTCTGTCAAATTCTTCTCGCAGTATCATATCTTCCATCTCATTCATGTCCTCATCACCCTTCTATAGACCCTCTATATACTTACTCCACCTTTCTGCTTTCCCTACCATGCTTAGGACTTGTTTTCCATTTGAGCTCTTGATATTCATACAAGTGGTTCTGTTTTCTCCAAACGTCTCTTTCATTTTCCTGTAGGCAGCATTCATCTTTCACCTAGTGATATATGCTTCTAAATCCTTACATTTGTCTAACCATTCCTGCTTTACAGTCTGGAACCGCGCGACCGCTACGGTCGCAGGTTCGAATCGTGCCTCGGGCATGGATATGTGTGCTGTCCTTAGGTTAATTAGGTTTAAGCAGTTCTAAGTTCTAGGGGACTTATGACCTCAGAAGTTAAGTCCCATAGTGCTCAGAGCCATTTGCACCATTCCTGCTTAGCCATTTTGCACATCCTGTCCATTTCGTTATTAGACGTTTGCGTCATTACTGCATTTTTATTTTTTCTCCTTTCATTAGTTAAATTTAATATCTCTTGTGTTATGAAGGGATTTGTACGGGCCCTCGTCTTTTTAGCTACTTGATCCTCTGCTGCCTTCACTACTTCATCTACCCCTTCATCTTCTGCTGCATCCCTTTCCCTTGTTCTTGTCAGCTCTCTGTGAAACTCTCTACAACCTCTGATTCCTTTAACTTATGCAGGTCCCACCTCTTTAACTTCCTACCTTTTTCAAATTTCTTCAGTTTTAATCAAATATTCATAACCAATAAGTTCTGGTCAGAGTCCACATCTCCCCTTTGAAATGTGTTAAAATTTAATATCTGGTTCCTAAATCTCTGTCTTGTTGTTGTTGTGGTCTTCAGTCCTGAGACTGGTTTGATGCAGCTCTCCATGCTTCTCTATCCTGTGCTAGCTTCTTCATCTCCCAGTACCTACTGCAACCTACATCCTTCTGAATCTGCTTAGTGTATTCATCTCTTGGTCTCCCTCTACGATTTTTACCCTCCACGCTGCCCTCCAATGCTAAATTTGTGATCCCTTGATGCCTCAAAACATGTCCTACCAACCGATCCCTTCTTCTAGTCAAGTTGTGCCACAAACTTCTCTTCTCCCCAATCCTATTCAATACCTCCTCATTAGTTACGTGATCTACCCACCTTATCTTCAGCATTCTTCTGTAGCACCACATTTCGAAAGCTTCTATTCTCTTCTTGTCCAAACTGGTTATCGTCCATGTTTCACTTCCATACATGGCTACACTCCATACAAATACTTTCAGAAACGACTTCCTGACACTTACATCTATACTCGACGTTAACAAATTTCTCTTCTTCAGAAACGATTTCCTTGCCATTGCCAGTCTACATTTTATATCCTCTCTACTTCGACCATCATCAGTTATTTTACTCCCTAAATAGCAAAACTCCTTTACTACTTTAAGTGTCTCATTTCCTAATCTAATCCCCTCAGCATCACCCGATTTAATTTGACTACATTCCATTATCCTCGTTTTGCTTTTGTTGATGTTCATCTTATATCCTCCTTTCAAGACACTGTCCATTCCGTTCAACTGCTCTTCCAAGTCCTTTGCTGTCTCTGACAGAATTACAATGTCATCGGCGAACCTCAAAGTTTTTACTTCTTCTCCATGAATTTTAATACCTACTCCGAATTTTTCTTTTGTTTCCTTTACTGCTTGCTCAATATACAGATTGAATAACATCGGAGAGAGGCTACAACCCTGTCTCACTCCTTTCCCAACCACTGCTTCCCTTTCATGCCCCTCGACTCTTGTAACTGCCATCTGGTTTCTGTACAAATTGTAAATAGCCTTTCGCTCCCTGTATTTTACCCCTGCCACCTTCAGAATTTGAAAGAGAGTATTCCAGTTAACGTTGTCAAAAGCTTTCTCTAAGTCTACAAATGCTAGAAACGTAGGTTTGCCTTTTCTTAATCTTTCTTCTAAGATAAGTCGTAAGGTTAGTATTGCCTCACGTGTTCCAACATTTCTACGGAATCCAAACTGATCTTCCCCGAGGTCCGCTTCTACCAGTTTTTCCATTCGTCTGTAAAGAATTCGCGTTAGTATTTTGCAGCTGTGACTTATTAAACTGATAGTTCGGTAATTTTCACATCTGTCAACACCTGCTTTCTTTGGTATTGGAATTATTATATTCTTCTTGAAGTCTGTGGGTATTTCGCCTGTCTCATACATCTTGCTCACCAGATGGTAGAGTTTTGTCATGACTGGCTCTCCCAAGGCCATCAGTAGTTCTAATGGAATGTTGTCTACTCCCGGGGCCTTGTTTCGACTCAGGTCTTTCAGTGCTCTGTCAAACTCTTCACGCAGTATCTTATCTCCCATTTCATCTTCATCTACATCCTCTTCCATTTCCATAATATTGTCCTCAAGTACATCTCCCTTGTATAAACCCTCTATATACTCCTTCCACCTTTCTGCCTTCCCTTCTTTGCTTAGAACTGGGTTGCCATCTGAGCTCTTGATATTCATACAAGTGGTTCTCTTCTCTCCAAAGGTCTCTTTAATTTTCCTGTAGGCAGTATCTATCTTACCCCTAGTGAGACAAGCCTCTACATCCTTACATTTGTCCTCTAGCCATCCCTGCTTAGCCATTTTGCACTTTCTGTCGATCTCATTTTTGAGACGTTTGTATTCCCTTTTGCCTGCTTCATTTACTGCATTTTTGTATTTTCTCCTTTCATCAATTAAATTCAATATTTCTTCTGTTACCCAAGGATTTCTATTAGCCCTCGTCTTTTTACCTACTTGATCCTCTGCTGCCTTCACTACTTCATCCCTCAGAGCTACCCATTCTTCTTCTACTGTATTTCTTTCCCCCATTCCTGTCAATTGTTGCCTTATCCTCTCCCTGAAACTCTCTACAACCTCTGGTTCTTTCAGTTTATCCAGGTCCCATCTCCTTAAATTCCCACCTTTTTGCAGTTTCTTCAGTTTCAATCTGCAGTTCATAACCAATAGATTGTGGTCAGAATCCACATCTGCCCCTGGAAATGTCTTACAATTTAAAACCTGGTTCCTAAATCTCTGTCTTACCATTATATAATCTATCTGATACCTATTAGTATCTCCAGGATTCTTCCAGGTATACAACCTTCTTTTATGATTCTTGAACCAAGTGTTAGCTATGATTAAGTTATGCTCTGTGCAAAATTCTACAAGGCGGCTTCCTCTTTCATTTCTTCCCCCCAATCCATATTCACCTACTACGTTTCCTTCTCTCCCTTTTCCTACTGACGAATTCCAGTCACCCATGACTATTAAATTTTCGTCTCCCTTCACTACCTGAATAATTTCTTTTATCTCGTCATACATTTCATCAATTTCTTCATCATCTGCAGAGCTAGTTGGCATATAAACTTGTACTACTGTAGTAGGCATGGGCTTTGTGTCTATCTTGGCAACAATAATGCGTTCCCTATGCTGTTTGTAGATAGCTTACCCGCACTCCTATTTTTTTATTCATTATTAAACCTACTCCTGCATTACCCCTATTTGATTTTGTATTTATAACCCGGTAATCACCTGACCAAAAGTCTTCTTCCTCCTGCCACCGAACTTCACTAATTCCCACTATATCTAACTTTAACCTATCCATTTCCCTTTTTAAATTTTCTAACCTACCTGCCCGATTAAGGGATCTGACATTCCACGCTCCGATCCGTAGAATGCCAGTTTTCTTTCTCCTGATAACGACGTCCTCTTGTGTAGTCCCCGCCCGGAGATCCGAATGGGGGACTATTTTACCTCCGGAATATTTTACCCAAGAGGGCGCCATCATCATTTAATCATACAGTAAAGCTGCATGTCCTCGGGAAAAATTACGGCTGTAGTTTCCCCTTGCTTTCAGCCGTTCGCAGTACCAGCACAGCAAGGCCGTTTTGCTTAATGTTACAAGGCCAGATCAGTCAATCATCCAGACTGTTGCCCCTGCAACTACTGAAAAGG
The DNA here is from genome assembly GCF_023898315.1 of Schistocerca nitens. Taxonomy (NCBI): domain Eukaryota; kingdom Metazoa; phylum Arthropoda; class Insecta; order Orthoptera; family Acrididae; genus Schistocerca; species Schistocerca nitens. The sequence goes on along the minus strand of NC_064616.1, from coordinate 655,291,906 downwards.
CTGCTGCCCCTCTTCAGGAACCACATGTTTGTCTGGCCTCTCAACAGATACCCCTCCGTTGTGGTTGCACCTACGGTACGGCCATCTGTATCGCTGAGGCACGCAAGCCTCCCCACCAACGGCAAGGTCCATGGTTCATGGGGGAAGATCTCTGTCTTACCATCATTTTTTTACCATCATATAATAAATCTGAAACCTTCCGGTCTCTCCAGGTGTCTTCTACATATACTACCTTCTTTTATAATTCGTAAACCAAGTGTTAGCGATGATGAAATTATGCTCTGTGCAAAATTCTACCAGGCGGCTTCCTCTTTCATTCCTTTCCCCCACTCCACATTCACCTATTATTTTTCCTTTTCTTCCTTTTGCTACTATCGAATTCCAACCTCCCTCACTATTAAATTTTCGTCTCCCTTAACAATCTGAATAATTTCTCGTCAAAAATGTCTTCAATTTCTTCATCGTCTGTGGAGCCAGGATATAAATTTGTACTTCTGTGGTGGGTGTGGGGTTCATGTCTATCTTGGCTACAATTATGCGTTCATTATGTTGTTCATAGTAGCTTAGCCGCATTCCTATTTTCTTATTCATTATTAATCCTACTCTTACGTTACCCATAACTGATTTTGTATTTATAATCTTGTATTCATCTGACCAGAAGCCCTGTTCCTTATGCCGCCAAATTTCAATAATTCCCATTATGTCTAACTTAAACCGGTCCACTAACATTTTTAAGTTTTTTTAACCTAACTGCCAGATTAAGGGATCTAACTTTCCACACGCCGATCGTAGAATCTCAGTTTGGTTTCTCCTGATGACGACGTCCTCCTGAGTAGTCCCCGCCCGATCCGAATGGGGGACTATTCTACAAAATGGCTCTGAGCACTATGGGACTCAACATCTTAGGTCATAAGTCCCCTAGAACTTAGAACTACTTAAACCTAACTAATCTAAGGACAGCACACACAGCCATGCCCGAGGCAGGATTCGAACCTGCGACCGTAGCAGTCCCGCGGTTCCGGACTGCAGCGCCAGAACCGCACGGCGACCGCGGCCGGCGACTATTCTACCTCCGGAATATATTACCCAAGACGATGCCTTATCATTTAACCATACTGCATGCCCTCGGTAAAAATTACGGCTGTAGTTTCCCCTTGCTTTCACCCATTCACAGTATCAGCGCAACAAGGAAGTTTTGGTTGATGTTACACGGCCAGGTCAGTCAATCATCCAGACTGCAACTAACGAAATGGCTGCTGCCCCTCTTCAGGAACTACACGTTCATCTGGCCTCTCAACAGTCACCCCTCCGTTGTGGTTGCACCTACGGTAAATCTGTCTGTATCGCTGAGTCACGCAAGCCTCCCCACCAACGAGACGGGCCATGCTTCATAATATTAAAAAGGGAAACACTACCTAATGTTCTGCAAAATTATATTTATTTGGTCACGAACCTGCTTTCTGTTTATCAGGTCATCTACTGGCGTCAACTGAATGTCGGAAACTCAGATAAACATGTTGTGCCACGTACTAATCTTACACTTTTACTTTGCCCCTGCATTATTGCATGCTGGGAGCGGAGCCTTACAGTCCGCTCGTAGCCGACTGGCTGCTCGGAGAAGCCCCGGCCTTATCCCAGGGTAGCCAGGTTATAGCTTATAAAAGAAACGGACGATAAGTGTTCATGCATCTCAGAAGTGACATTGAATAACACTGACAACCACTAGGCATAGCACGGCCCATGAATCAACATTATTCACACAATCGCTGCTTATTATTGCTACGATGTACAATACTGTTACGTAGCTACTGTTGGCAGAAATCGTAAACATTCAGGAGCGGCGCGAAGTCAGCCGACTTTTGCCGATTGGGGAGGGACCAAGTGAAAGTGTGCGATTAGTACACATATATTATTTGTACAGATGATATAAAAATGACACAATGTGCCTATATACAGAAACATTATTTTTTGCCACATATAAATTACCGCATAAACTAAGCTTGTATGTGATGATACATTTAACATCTGATGAGAAATAAGATGAATTTACAGTTTAACTCAAGTACTTGTAACAAAATCTTAATTTAACACAGTGGAAAAACTAAACAAAATTTTTTAACAGAATGTAAAACTCCACATTCTGTATTACAGCTACAGTTTTCTGTTAAAAGATGGTCAGCAAAGAATGAATCTTTTTTCCTTAATCTCCAGCTTATTTCATGTAAAGATTCAGATACCATAACTGCCACACGTCTGCTTGACTGACCAATACACAGTTTGTCACACTGTTAGCATGTGATTTTGCACACACTACCCGGTGCCAAGTTTTGTTCCTGTTCCGTAGGAACAAATTGAGGAGTAAATTCTCCATCGTCATAAATGAGTCAGGTACGTGAAATTATCACAGAAGAGTAATAATATATAAAATAAACGTACATGAATCCTATGCAGACGGCAAGCCATATGTTTAAATGAACATAATCAACAACATAACACAGGAATTCGCTATTTTTTTAATTTTTCCAAGAGTTTCTCGACAGAGTAGAAGGAGTGAACCATGATGTAACTCTTCAGTTTAGACTTGAAAGGGCGTGGATCATTGCTTTTGATTTCCTGTAGCAGCTTACTGAAAATATATGCAGCAGAATACTGCTCGCTTTTCCTCATAAGATTCAAGGACGGGCGTTTCAAATGCAGATTGGGTTCCTGCCTAGTATTAAGTGAGTGAAAGCTGCTAATTCTTGGGAATAACAAGAAACGACATTAACGGAAATATGTATTGAGGAGCCACTGTCAGAATTCCAAGTTTACTAAACAGGGGTCGACAAGAGGTTCTCGAAATTACACCACATATTACTCGAACCGCCCGCTTCTGAGCAAAAAATACCCTTTCTGAATCAGAAGAGTTACCCCAAAAAATAATACCATACCTGGTAAGCGAATGAAAATAAGCAAAGAAGACCATTTTTCGTGTTGAACTATCACTTACTTCAGATACTGTTGTAATGGTAAATAAAGCAGCTTTTAGTTTTTGAACAAGATGTTGAACATGGGCTTTCCACGACAGCTTACTTTCTATCTGTTTTCCTAAATTGGCTTCATCACTGAGTACTTTAAACTGTCAGGGAACTGACCATTACGAAAGGAAAAGTTACAGATATGGCTGAGTACTGGTCTAACATGTGCAGAATAGTGCTCCTCTGCGGGATAGCAATGGAAATACTACTGATGACAGTGCTGCTAAAGCAGTATTCCGAAATACCTTGATCAAAGAAGACGAAGTAAATATTCCAGAATTAAAATCAAGAACACCTGCCAACATGAGTAACTTAGAAGTAGATATCCTCTAACAAGAGGAGGCCGCCAATTGTGAAATTCAGATTCGATTCATACTGCGCATAATAAAAGCTCATGGCCAGAAGTGTAATGTGGCAAAGCACCAAGATGCACTTCTCAGTCGAGAAAATCGACAGTTAAAAGAAACCGTTGCGGTGAAATACTCTCTACGAGTAACAATTTTCTACAGCGCCGTGGCGCAGCGGTAAGCGCTCGGGTTCGTAATCCGAAAGTCGCCGGATCGAATCTCGGCGGATCGCTCTCCAATTGTACCGCCTCCATTTTTCCGTTTGTTTAACAGGGTGTACCAAAGCTCTCGCGTCCGCACTGATTTTCCCGGCAGCTAGCAGCTGGCGGCGCAGCGTTCCTGTTTATCGTTCTCTGAAGGCGATAGACATTGATCTTGCTGGGCAGTTCAATAATAATTATGCATATAATAAGTTGTTGAAAGTCGTTTGTCGTGGAAAAACTGGCGACTTCGAACATCATTATGTTTTCCGCAAACAAAGTTATATTTCACAAATGTTATTAATTGTCTTCATAATGTTAACCACGTGTAGTTAACGGAAGACGTCGAAACGATATTCCGAAACGAATACGTATAGCGTAAGTCAAACATTCGAATTAGAATAGAGACCCCACGAACACAAATTTGCTGTGGCAGGTATGAAATATAAACTCCGTTACTCGCTCGTTACACTTGAAGGACAGATGTTGAATGGGCCGAAACGAGCCGCCGCATAACAGCGTAGTTGCCTGCTAACTTCGAAAGAAGGTAGATACGGTCCCTAGCGCAACTTATAACATCGTCGAAAATCAGTGCGGACGTGAGAGCTTTGGTACACCCTGTTAAACAAACGGAAAATGGAGGCAGTACAATTGGAGAGCAATCCGCCTTCACCAACATGCATAAGCAATTCATTAATGTTTGTATTACAAAAAACTAATAATAAAAAAAAATGCATGGCGCGAGATTCGATCCGGCGACCTTCGGATTACGAACCCGGGCGCTTACCGCTGCGCCACGACACTGTAGAAAATTATTATTCGTAGAGAGTATTTCACCGAAACGGTTTCTTTTAACTGTCGATTTTCTCGACAACGGCTGAGAAGTGCAAAAAAAATGGCTCTGAGCACTATGGGACTCAACTGCTGAGGTCATTAGTCCCCTAGAACTTAGAACTACTTAAACCTAACTAACCTAAGGACATCACAAACATCCATGCCCGAGGCAGGATTCGAACCTGCGACCGTAGCGGTCTTACGGTTCCAGACTGCAGCGCCTTTAACCGCACGGCCACTTCGGCCGGCCTGAGAAGTGCATCTCGGTGCTTTGCCACATTACACCTCTGGCCATGAGCTTTTATTATGCGCAGTATGAATCGAATCTGAATTTCACAATTGGCGGCCTCCCCTTTTAAGTAGTGAAGTAACTTAAATCATTTAATAAAATCAAGTCTTCCGGTACAGACTGTATACCAATTAGGTTACCATCAGCGTATGGTGATGCAACAGCTCCATACTAAACAATCATATACAACCGCTCGCTCGACGAAAGATCCTTATCCAAGGACTGGATAGTTGCACACATGACATCAATATTCAGTAAAGTCAGTAGGAGAAATCCAATAAATTACAAGACCATATCATTAACGTCGATATGCAGCAGCATTTTGGGCCGCGCGGGATTAGCCGAGCGGTCTGGGCGCTGCAGTCATGGACTGTGCGGCTGGTCCCGGTGGAGGTGCTAGTCCTCCCTCGGGCATGGGTGTGTGTGTTTGCCCTTAAGATAATTTAGGTTAAGTAGTGTGTAAGCTTAGGGACTGATGACCTCAGCAGTTAATTCCCATAAGATTTCACACACACCATTTTGGAACATATATTGTGTTGGGACGTTATGAATTAACTCGAAAAGAGCGGTCTACTGACACAGTCAATATAGATTTAGAAAACATGGTGCTTGTGAAACACAACTACCTCTCTACTCACACGAAGTGCTGAGTGCTATCGACAAGAGATTTCAAACTGATTCCGTATTTCTAGATTTCCAAAAGGCTTTTGACGCGGTACCTCACAATCAGTTTGTAATCAAATTGCGCGCTCATGGAATATCGTCTCGACTGGATTCGTCATTTCCTGTCAGAGAGGTCACAGGTCGTAGTAACTAACGGAAAGTCATCGAATAAAACAGAGGTGACTTCTAGCGTTCCCAAAGATGGTCTTAGGGGCACTCTGTTGTTCCTTATCGACGGGGTGTTCATTTTAACTGAAGTCATTGAAGTATCTCCAGAACCACACATCGGATCAAAAGAAGTTATAATTCCAATTTGTTTGTCTCGGAGGACATCTAATGATACCACACACCCCTCTCCACCCGTGGATGCGTGACGGGAGGCAACTTCGAAATCTTCAGTGGGGAACTCCGTTTTTTATTGCGGCTTACGTTTCTACAGCAAAATTATCTGAAGCGTTTTCTTCGTTTCGCCACAGATGGCGCTATAATTTGAGGAGTAGAAATGGGCACGCAATCGTAATTTACGACATGCTACTCAATGGCCCTTGAATATCAAATGACACGTGGGACCCCACCTCCATGCTGTGAGGCTAGGACACCCCAGTACTTCGTAACTTCTCACTGAAAACCCGATTCATAACATTGTATTCCGCCGACATATCGAACAGGGAACTACTCGACGCACCACCGTGGGCGTGTGCCGAACTACGACGTATCGTAACAGTCAGTACACTGCGACCGGAGCTCACGTATGTTGCACACGTAGAACAGATGGCGGTTCCAAGCATTACAATACTTGCGCAGTGTTTATTGCGTGAACACTTACTTGTCATTTGGAGAACAGACGTGCAAGTGTACGAGGAATATTGCAACCACTAAAGAAAAAAACTGAAATGATCCTGATTTACGGAGAATGCAGGTAGCTGCTGTTGCATTGTATGCCTCGCGTTTTCCAGAAAAAGCGCACTCTCGTTCATTCTTTTGCAAGGTTGTGAATTCCTTTACGTCTGATGGCAACGTATAGACCGGCAAAAAGAAACGAAGCAAACGTGTTACAGGAGAAGCTAATGAAATAGCAGCAGTGGACCACAACCTCCGGCAATGTCAACGTGATCGCCGTAATTCCGTTGGTAGTATTGTCGCAATACTGCATCGTCGTAAGTATCATCCATATCACGTGTCGCCGCATCAAGAACTTCATGCCGCCGATTTCCATAGCCGGGTAGCGTTTTGTGAATGAATGATGATTAATTGAAACCCTCAGCTGCCGACAGGTGGTGTTGATATTCCTCGACGGGGACAGCTGAAATAGTGTGCCCCGACCGGAACCCGAACCTGGGATCTCCTGCTTACATGACAGACGCTCTACCCATCTGAGCCACCGAGGACACAAATGAATAGCGCGACTGCAGGCACTTATCCCTTGCACGCCTCCCGTGAGACCCACATTCCCAACTGTCCACAATCTACATACGTAATGTACCTAATAGATATTTTCCCATCCACTCATTACTCGCGCCAACTAAGGTGACGATTCCCGTAAGAGTTCGGGCAACATGTGCGCATTCGTACAGACGAATGTCAATCGCCGGGTAGCCTTTAACTATATATATGAAGATAGTAAGTTTTGTGAATGGGCACCTCACCTCAACAAATGCAAATGACCCCCACATCTTTGCCGAGATACTGTTTTCCGATGAGTCTCCATTCACAAACCATGGTAGCGTTAACCGGCATAACATGCATTACTGGAGTGTAGACAAGCCCCACTGGTTACGGCAAGCTGACCATCAACGTCCTTTTTCGGTTAACGTATAGTGTGGCATCACGGGGAACAATCTCATTGGTCCGTATTTTATCGACGGCACGTTGAATGAAGCAAAAGTCGAACGTTTTCGGAACAGGAACTACCAGTACTACAGCAGGATGTTGCCCTGGACGTTCGACAATGTATGTGGTTTCAGAATGACTGTTGCCCTGCGCATTACGCAATTGAAGCACGGGAGGTATTAGACAGTGTTTGCACTGGTCGGTCGATCGGCAGAGGTAGCCCTATTAATTGGCCCCGTAGATCACCGGATTTCTTTCTGTAGGGATATTTAAAAATAAGGTGCATCAGCAAGTGCCCACAGGCCTTGAAGATATGGTCGACTGCATCAGAAACGCCTGTGCTGACATTCTCGTCATATGCTCCTGTCCACTGTACAGTCATTTGAAAAGCGGATCACTAAGTGTACTGAAGTTGGCGGTACCGCGTTTGAACAGTTACCCTAAACAGAGTAACGTTCGCCTCGAGCCACGGACACAGTGGCGCGTCAAGTAGCCCCTGTTCGATATGTCGGAGGAATACAACGCTGCGAAAAGGGTTTCCAATTAGAAGTCATGAAACACTGGCCTGTCCTAGCCTCGCAGCATGGAGGTGGCGTCCCACGTGTCATTGGATATTCAGGGGCCATAGACTAGCGTGCCGTAAATTACGATTGTGTGTTACAGCACCATCTGTGGGAAAACAAAGAAAACGCTTCAGACAAAACATACGCAGATTTTGCCGTAGAAGCGTAATCTGCAATAACAAAGGAGGACTCCCACAGAAGATTTCGAAGTTGCCCCCTGACACACAAGCACTGAGTGGGATGGGGGGTCCACTGTGGTATCACTGGACGTCCCCCTGCGAGACAAAGAAATTGAAATTATAACTTCTTTTGTTTTGATCCGATGTGTAGTTTTCGAGATATTTTAAAGTCTTCAGTTACAGCGAACAACTTGTATATAAACGACTTAGGAGGCAATCTGAGCAGCCGTCTTAGGTTGTTTGCAGACCATGCTGTCGTTCATCGTCTAGTAAAGTCATCACAAGATTAAAACAAGATATCTTTATGGTGCGAAACCTGGCAACTGACCCTAAATAATGAAAAGTGTAAGGTCATCCAGATGAGAGCGAAAAGAAATTCGTTAAATTTCGGTCACAAGATAAATGAATTAAATCTGAAGAACGTAAATTCAACTAAATGCGTAGGTATTATAATTACGAACAACTTAAATTGTAAAGAATACATACATAATGTTGTGGGGGGACGAACCAAAGACTGAGATTTATTGACGGAACACTTGGAAGATGCAACAGATCTAATAAAGAGACTGCCTACACTACGCCTGTCCGTCCTCTTTCGGAGTACTGCTGCGCAGTGTGGGATCCTACCTGATAGGACTAAAGGAGTACAACGAGAAAGTTCAAAGAAGGGGAGAGAGTATCACAGACAGTATACAACATTTGGGATGTACATCATTAAAACAAAGGACTTTCTCGTTGCGGCGGGACCTTCTCACGAAATTTCAATCACCAACTTTCTCCTTCGAGTGGCAAAATATTTTGTTGACGCCGACCTACAAAGGGAAAAACTATCGTCATAACAAAATAAGGGAAATCAGAGCTCTCACGGAGAGATATAAGTGTTCGTTTTTTTCCATGCGCTGTTCAAAAGTGGATCAAAAGTGAAATAATAGAGGATTATTATGAAAGTGGTTCGATGAACCCTCTGCCAGGCACCTAAGTGTGATTTGCAAAGTATCCATGTGCATGTATATGCAGATGCTAGATACCCCGTCATAACAGTGAGAGTCCTTAGTCTTTAGCGATTTAATTATTGACTCAGTCTCCCCCTTGTCATCATCAGGGCGGTTAATTCAGATAATAGTCTCGGAAAGTTATGTTCAACGAGAGTTATATGATTCCCTGAAGGAATAAAGTTTCTGTTCGGTTAATTTTCTAAGAATTACCTTCTGTAAAGTTTGGAAGGTAGGAGACGAGGAACTGGCAGAAGTAAAGCTGTGAGGACGAGCCGTGAGTCGTACTTGGGTAGCTCAGTTGGTGCCGGCACGGTAGCTCAGCGTGTTCGGTCAGAGGGCTGGCTGCCCTCTGTAATAAAAAAAAACTGAGTTAGTGAAACAACAACGAACTGAAATGGGAGTCTTTCGACGTCCGCCCAGAGCAGATACAACGAACGAATACGAACAAAACAAGATTTAAAAAAAAAAAGGTTGGTAGAGCACTTGCCCGCGAAAGGCAAAGGTCCCGAGTTCGAGTCTCGGTCCGGCACACAGTTTTAATCTGCCAGGAAGTTTCAGTTACCTATTCTATTTGCGTACCACATGCCTTACTGTTTGTAATGACAGTTAGATTATGACTGCTTCTAAAATTTTGATAAATTCCCTCTTCGTTCTTGATATTCTTATCCCACTAGTCAGCCACCCAGGCTGCCTGTTAGTGCTAGTACCCTGTTTTGAACGTTCTAATGGAAAACAACTTTCAAAGAGCATAAGAAATGTGTTGAGGAAAGCATTATATTTTTCATCTAGGTTATCAGCACTATAAATATCCTCCCACACTTGTTCGTTAATGAGGTTTAAAAAGGTCTCTATAAATAAGAGTTTATAATTATATTTACCATGTGATCGAGCACAAATACCTTATAGTGTTAAAATTTGTGCATCATAGCCTGAAAGGCCATTCATTTTTTTGGGAATAGAATGCCCCTCTAGTAATGAAGAAAAAACGTGGAATGACCTCGCCCACCGTGCTAAAGTCGTCTCAGACGCTGCAAATATGTCACTAGAACCAAGTCACCTACGAAAAGTCTTCCAAGAGAACGGCTACAATCACCGCCAGGTACCACGGGCTATTTCTGTTCAGTCACGCAGGAAGAACACCACCGAAGAAGAGAACAAGAAACTTACATTTTTGCTTTTCTGTGGCACAGTATCAGGACAGATTAGCCGGCTCTTGATGAGACACAACATCTCATAAATGTTCAGGCCGCCAGCAAAAATACGGCAGCTCATGAGGCCTGTGAAGGACGATCTAAGTCTTAGAAATACCATGTCAGTGTGACTAATACTACGTCGAATAAACAGTACGCATTGTGGAGCAACGCCGGATGGAGCGCGAGAGGTGCTTACGCCTACGCTGTACTGAAAAATAAGCCATAGCAGACACGCTTTAGAAAATCGACACCGAATTCTGTTCGACGAAACATCTGTCATAATGAGGACGAAGGGATTTTGGGATAGCATCATAAAAGAAGCGGTAGAAATAAAAATATCTGGGAACCTCATCAATAAGGACAGCAGAGCCTGGGTCCCTGGCCATCGCGAAGTGAAAGCGGGTGCGACGGACGGGGCACGAAAACATTACCACATTTGGCGAGGAAGAGAGCGCCAGTGACGTCACAGCCAGCAGCGCGGCTACATAAGGACGAGGCCACGGCGACGCGGCAGTCATTTACCACTTAACAATGGCCGAGGAGACCTCGATCGATTTCTCGTGGGATTTTAATCACCTGACACGGCTGGAAGCACCAGACGATTTTATTAATAAAACTGTTATTTATGGTTGTGCTACTGTTTCCCTGCACTCTCGTTGGAAAGAATTCAACTTGTAGCACATTTTATGAATTAGGGAGATCTACCAGCATACCTTTTCTTAGACACTCACTCACACAACCAATACTGAAGTCGCCACATACAGTTAATTTTTTGTACTCATAAGTCAACCAAGAATCCTTTCTATCTTCAGCAGAAATGTACTCAAATCAGAGTCAGGGGAATATAAATAGCAACAATTAGCAGTTTAGTTCCGCTAAATTCAACCACACCTTCATAATATTCAAATACTTGTTCCGTGCAGTGCTTTGAAACGTCAATGGACTGAAATGGAATAGTTTTTCACGTACATGGCCTCTCCCCCACACCGCAAAGAACTCCTAGAAGAACAGCCAGCTAACCTGTAACCTAGTAAAGGAAGCCACCTCGTAAAGGAAGCCTCTGAATTATCACATTATTTACAAAGTGCTCTGAAATACCAGTAATGACAGGGTCAACATTTATAAACATTCACTAACTTAATCTCTAATACCTTGTATATTTTCATGAAATATGCTTATGCACTCATTACTTGGATACCTAACGTTTTTCGAACGTGGTTCCTTTATTAGAGAGACTTCATTTAAGCGGGAATACCTACCAGCTGACTTCAGTCTAAAAAAAGATGCAGCTCTAACACCAGGTACTACAGGATTTTTTCCACGAGTGATTCTACCGCTTCCCACTCGCTGTCACGTACACGCTTTGCCAACTTCCCCTTCCCATAACTATTGAGATGCAGGGCATGCCTAGTGAAACCCGCCCTTTTGATATACTCAGCTGACACCACTGCAATGTGAGCCATGGCCTCCGCCATCAGTGCCTTCTCAAGCCTCATGTCAATACGCCTGACAGCTCTGTTAAGATGAGGGCGATCACCACTGCACGAAATGGTCATTTTTGTCATTTTTGCTATTTACAAATGAAAAAAATTTTTAATAAGTTACAGTCATTGTGAATGCAGGTCTGTAGCTACGAGACTAACTTTTATGTATGATTGTCTGAAATGTTGCCAATATATGGGATTTTGTATCAGGCTTTGTAACTACTGAGTGATTGCTGTTGCTCAGCGCATGGAAGCAGAGAAATTTTATGCATTTTCTTTTTTCGTAGTATATTATCGGTCAAGGCAGAGTTATAGCCATTGCTATACGCAGTATGTCTGATGGTCTGTAGTTCTGTTTGAAAGGTTGATTTAGATAATGGAAGAGACATGAAGCGATGCACCATCGAATGGAAAGCTGCATGTTTGTGGCTGTGTGCTTGCAGTGCTTACCGTATCTGTAGCTATGTTTTTTCCCTCAATTCTAAATAAGTGTCTTCTTCTACCAAAATCTATTTAAAGACCCGAGAAATTTATAGAACGTCCTCCAGCTCCATTGTAAACTGAATTTTCTTACCTCGTGAGTTTAAATGTTCTAGTAAGTATGTAATTGTCTAGTGATACCAGTCCACAAACACAGCACAGCATCCACATATGTGAACCGGTACTTAATTTTGCAATTTAGTGGCTCTTTTTGCAGGAAAATTTGTTCGAAACTGTCCATTAAAATTTGAGATAGTATTCGGCAAAGAGGTGCACCCACAGCTAGGCCATATAACTGACTATAATACTTGTTTTGACACTGGAAGTAGCTCTGTTCTACACACATTTGAGTAGCATCACTTCCAGTTTCAAAATAACTATTGAAGTCTCGTAGCTACAGCCTGCATTTTATAAAACCAATAGCAAATCAAAAATTTTATTCAGTACTAAGGACAAATTACAACCCTTTTAGCAAAGAGTGGTATGCAAGCCGTGTAAAAAGCATACAAAGGGCGTTCAAAAAGTTTTGCACAGTCGTTTCTCATTTTTTTTATTTTTCGCAGGAGGAGAATGAAATTTTTTGTGAACATACTTGGAACGTTTAGCTATAAGTTGGCGTATAAAAGTTTTTTCTTTTATTTACAGGTGAGCCATAATGGACCGTGAAGTAGATGTCAGGTTACGACTACGGTCGGTGATGTTCTTCAAGATCGGCGATGACTCTACCATATCGATTCACAGGAAGTTGCTCCCTGTTTATGGAGAGGACACAGTATCGAGCGGTGATTGCAGAGGTTTAAAGAAGGTGATTTCTCTCTACTGGACAATCCACGATGGTTTAGACCACCGACGGCAGTGAGTGATGAGAATAAGGAGACCACTGATCAAATCATCCAAAATCACAGATGTGTAACGACACGACAGCTTGCTGAAATGACTCGTTTGCAATTGGGTAGTGTGGTATCACTGGTACAGTCACTTTCACGAACAGCATGCCGAAAGGTAATGGCTTCCTTCTTCTAGGATCAGTGTGGTGTCATTTTCATTGACTTTTTGGAACCTGGCTCCACAATAAACTGGGACCGTTACTGTTTGTCATCGGACATGCTGCGACGTGCCATCAAGACCCACAGACCACAGCTTCAGGGTCAGCTCATCAGACTACACCATGACAATGCCAAACCCCATACATCGCTTATGACGCAGGAGAAAATCATGAAAATGCGTTGGAAAATTGTTCCTCCTCCTCCCTACAGTACGGACTTGGCTACGTCTGATTTCTACCTCTTTGGTCGCCTGAAGGCCCACCTGCGCGGTAAAATATTTGATAGTGAGAAAGACCTTATTTCCTGTATCAAGCGATGGTGTAAAAGTCAATCCCCAGAATTTTACCTAAGTCCATTTACGTCATGGAAAGAACGTTGGGCCAGATGCGTCACAGCTGATGGAGGCTACATGACGTCGGCTCAATGTATAGCTAAATGTTCCAAGTAGGTTCATAAAAAAATTCATTATCCTCCTGCAAAAAATAAAAAAATTAGAGACGACTGTGCAAAACTTTTTAAACGCCCTTTGTATATTGGTAAGTCAGGCAGGGCTGTGGCAGTTAGGCTATCTGAACATGAGAGAAGCTGGAGAGTATTAACGTGCCGCAGCAATGCCTCGGCGACGTGGTTACCGTCGTCGCTGGCGGCGCAGCGTTCCTGTATATCGTGCTTTGAAGGCGATAGACATTGATCTTTCTGGACAGTTCAATAAACAACAATTAATTGGAGGTCCAAACGTATTTCGTGGACTGCGTTTGACCTTTACATGTGATGTACAAGCCGTGTTTGGAGGTAGTACATGGCTTACACTTGCTGTAGTATGGGGCAATCATTGTGATTATGGTGGCCTTGAAGCTTTCCCAGATGCAAATATTCTTACATGGAAGACATGGAGTATAGCAGAGACAACAGGACTCCTAGCAAAAGTTCCATATGGTACACTTGTTCCCAGTATGCCATTTGTGTTGAGTACTAGAAGGAAGAAGAAACTAAATGCCGATGAGTATCTGTTTATATGGGCTAAGGTTGGTAATGGAAATTGTAAAATAAAAATCAATGGTGATTGTATGTTATATTACAGACAATAAAGTTTGTCCTACCCGACATGAATAGTTTTCTGTTAAAAGATGATCAACAGAGGTTGAATGTGTTTCATTCAACCTCTGTTGATCATCTTTTAACAGAAAACTATTCATATGATGTAGAATTTAAAGTTTTACATTATGTTAAGGTAAGCAGGAAGATGACCCTAATGGATATGCTGGAAATCATCACGTACAATACAAAGAATGCTAGCTTAGTATTAATTGATCGGACCAAATTTCCTTTTCCCCCACGTTAAATTACATTTTTGTTACAAATACTAGATTCAGAGAGTAAATTCATTTAATTTCTCATCAATTGTTAAATCTATCTACACATAAAAACTTAGTTAAGTAATTATTTCTATGTGACAAAAAACATAATGTTTTCCAATGTAAACATTCTTTGCCGGTTTTGTATCTTCTCTACAAATAGCATCTATGTACGACGGACACCATGTTTATCTGTGTTTGCGACATTCGGTTGTCACTTGAGGATGGCCTGAGAAGCAGAATGCCGGTTCGTGACCAAATAAATATAATTTTGCAGAACCTTAGGAAGTGTTTCCCATTTTAATATTATGAGAAGCAGAATGCCGGTTCGTGACCAAATAAATATAATTTTGCAGAACCTTAGGAAGTGTTTACCATTTTAATATTATTACCATGTTCTGCCAAGCACCGACGGAAAATTTGGTTGATATCATTAACAGACATAATAGGGCGAATAAGTTTTGCCTGGTCTCTTCTGACTTCCAAGAGAAATCTAAAGTGATATGCAGGGTACAGTGAAGATACTATCTTATCGGATGTGAATTTCCTTTTCTTTTCACAGCAAAGATAGGACAACCACAGTCTATGTCAAGTTATGTCTTTCCTTCTATAAACGTTATGTAACTACGCATGCACTTATTATTTTTCAGTTTTTTATGTTTAGTAACATTTTACTTTTGAGCAAAATATTTCTCTTGAGCATAAAACAGTATATTCGTGTGAGAGGTTTAAAGGATAGAAATTATGTGAATTTTTTCGAAAGAAATGAGTTTTGTAATAGGCCTATACTAATAGGTCGCTATGTGAAGCGCTAATAAAGCAGGCGTGGAATAGTGGAAATTCATTGTCGTCACGAGTGAGCCAGGCATGGCACCTGAATCGTAACAGCGTAAGAGATTGTGCTATTATTTAGATGTGAAGCACGTACGGAAAAGTGGAGAATTACGCCTGTTTACGCACTCATCGTCAAAAGCAAACATTCCTTCAATTATTATGTGTAATGCTAAGAAGAAACTGTGAGCTGAAAGGACCTTATATAAGTGGAGGACTTTACACAGTACGACGATCTGTGGCTTCAACGTGTACACGTTATCAGTACTCTGGTTACTGTTTACAAGTTTCCAGTGAACTGACATGCGGAGGAAATGCGAAGTGCCACGTACAGTGTGAAAGATATTTTAAATAAACTGTTACCTGTGGTACTGTTCAAATGGTTCAAAAGGCTCTGAGCACTATGGGACTTAACATCTGAGGTCATCAGTCCCCTAGAACTTAGAAGTACTTAAACCTAACTAACATAAGGACATCACACACATCCATGCCAGAGGCAGGATTCGAACCTGCGACCGTAGCGGTCGCGCGGTTCCAGACTGAAGCGCCTAGAACCGCTCGGCCACTCCGGCCGGCTGTGGTACTGTGAAATGTGATTTAGGCTTCGCATGCGTTTCATACAATGATATACTCGGAGTTGAATTAATAATCAGAATTCCGTGTAAGAAATGTGAATTAAAAGACGCCTTTCAAATGAATTGTTTCCTTCGGTGCAACATTGTCTCGAACACTTACAGATGCTTTGCCTTTCGGTTGTTATTGCAAGTCGCAGTTGAATTAATATGTAGAATGCCACCTACCGACTGAACTAGACGACTTTTCAATGGAACTATTTTTCGTGCATAACGAACTGCGAATCAGATATTAACACGTGTTTTGTGTGCTGTTTACTAATCGCCACTCGCAGCTGAATTGGCTTATATTACACCACACGCAGAATGCGAAGTACACAACGTGTCTTGTGAACTGTTTTCCTTTTTGATATGATTCATGGACTAAGGACTATACGTGTAACAAATTGGTTCAAATGGCTCTAAGCACTATAGGACTTAACAAAGATGGTTCAAATGGCTCTGAGCACTATGGGACTCAACTGCTGTGGTCATAAGTCCCCTAGAACTTAGAACTACTTAAACCTAACTAACCTAAGGACAGCACACAACACCCAGCCATCACGAGGCAGAGAAAATCCCTGACCCCGCCGGGAATCGAACCCGGGAACCCGGGCGTGGGAAGCGAGAACGCTACCGCACGACCACGAGATGCGGGCAGGACTTAACATCTGAGGTCATCAGTCCCCTAGACTTAGAATTACTTAAACCTAGCTAACCTAAGGTCATCACACACATCCGTGCCCGAAGCAGGATTCGAATCTGCGACAATAGCAGCAGCGTGGTTCCGGACTGAAGAGCCTAGAACCGCTCGGCCACAGCGGCCGGCATACGTGTAATGAAACAAAGTGTTTACCAGTGTAAATGAAGCTTTGGTGATATCGATAAACAGTTTTTATTCGCACCGATCATATTAGTTTCCAGCGGTAACTATCGACAATAATCTACCGGAATGCTACAAACATTTTTTACCTCGTCCTGATATGTCAGCTTTTCAGAATAAGCTACGTTTACAATATCGAGTATGGACGTCGCCACTGGATTACGACGTGCGTTTCGCCTATATGAGAAAACGCCATGTTGACTACTGCAGCTAAATTATTTACATTGAACGTTCTAGTTAGTAGTTCTCGCCAAAAACAGTTGTAACGTGTTTAACCAACCTCTGTCTTTCACGTAATTCGTTCGGATATAAATTTAAATAGTAAATGTGCGACTTTCGTT
This sequence comes from Schistocerca nitens, assembly GCF_023898315.1. NCBI lineage: Eukaryota > Metazoa > Arthropoda > Insecta > Orthoptera > Acrididae > Schistocerca > Schistocerca nitens. Next base: position 655,274,765 of record NC_064616.1, on the reverse strand, counting down.
GCAACTGTTAGACTTCTCACTGTTATATCCTAACTGATTCGATTCAGCGACGTTTTTTTCTTTCGTACGTCATTTCCTTTCCGGAAACGACTTGCAGTATTCGCGCAATATTCAGGTTCTTACTATGTTAGTCTTACCGTGTTTTTAAGGGTATATTTTCAATTACTTGTAAATGTTACTCTTCTATTTGTGTGTATATTCCAACAACTTCAACCCTTTGTGGTATTTACGCGTCATTTTGTCTGATTTTGTCCTATATAAAAGATCATTTCAACAAAATGTGGTTGTATTAACAGTCATTTTCCGAGAGAAGATTCGTTAGGTAGGTCTTCTTTTCGTCACAGTATACCCGTAGTTTTCGTGTGTAAAATATTCACGAGTAATATAAACACGATGATTAAAAGTACACCATCAAAATTCAAGACATTCCTAAATTTGAGAGGAAGTACACAGATGTTTCGATTAAATGCCATTGGAAAACGAAGAAATGTGTAGTTCTCAGTCCATTCCATTTAACATCATCTGAAAACTGTGCTGTCACGCAGATTTTTTGCTGATCGCTGATGAGAACTTCACCAGGCACCATAACAGCTGCATCGAAAACATGTGCTACTTCGTATCAAAAAATGTTCAAATGTGTGTGAAATCTTATGGGACTTCAATGCTAGGGTCATTAGTCCCTAAGCTTACACACTACTTAACCTAAATTATCCTAAGGACAATCACACACATCCATGTCCGAGGGAGGACTCGAACCTCCGCCGGGACTACTTCGTATCCCTTCAGTCATCTGCACAACATATTTGTGCACGATCCCTGGATGTTTCTCGTCGGGCCAATCTGTTGTCTGAGTACCACGTCGACTGTGCAATTAATGATGCTGTTCTTGTCGACATGCCTAAGGAGCAGACAGATTCTTAAAGTTTGTACATAAGGAGCAGGTGTCTACTCAGACGCTGAATGTTTAGTCATCCCTGGATTAATCTGGGAAGGAAATCCCGCTAAATCGCACGAAATCCTCGTAGAACAAAATGTAGTATTTTCTGTAGTTTCCCAGTTGTTTAAAATCACATGGTTCAAATGGTTCAAATGGCTCTGAGCACTGTGGGACTAGTCCCCTAGAACTTAGAACTACTTAAACCTAACTAACCTAAGGACATCACACACATCCAAGCCCGAGGCAGGATTCGAACCTGCGACCGTGGCGGTCGCGCGGTTCCAGACTTAAGTGCCTATAACCGCTCGGCCACATCGGCCGGCAAATCACATGGTAAAGAGGATCTTGTGAAATAGCTTCACTCTGTGTTTCAAACAGTTGCAGTGTAAATTGATGAGCTTTGCATTAACCTCACCCTCTGTCAATGTCGCACTAAAATGAACTGTTGTCCCAAAATTCGGAAGGTTGTTGTATTTCCGAAAGGTCATTACAGCTGTTGACGAAAAAGTCCGCTACTACTGCCATCTCTCTGGCAAATTTCGCCGTGCACGATACACAATTTGAAATACACTCCTGGAAATTGAAATAAGAACACCGTGAATTCATTGTCCCAGGAAGGGGAAACTTTATTGACACATTCCTGGGGTCAGATACATCACATGATCACACTGACAGAACCACAGGCACATAGACACAGGCAACAGAGCATGCACAATGTCGGCACTAGTACAGTGTATATCCACCTTTCGCAGCAATGCAGGCTGCTATTCTCCCATGGAGACGATCGTAGAGATGCTGGATGTAGTCCTGTGGAACGGCTTGCCATGCCATTTCCACCTGGCGCCTCAGTTGGACCAGCGTTCGTGCTGGACGTGCAGACTGCGTGAGACGACGCTTCATCCAGTCCCAAACATGCTCAATGGGGGACAGATCCGGAGATCTTGCTGGCCAGGGTAGTTGACTTACACCTTCTAGAGCACGTTGGGTGGCACGGGATACATGCGGACGTGCATTGTCCTGTTGGAACAGCAAGTTCCCTTGCCGGTCTAGGAATGGTAGAACGATGGGTTCGATGACGGTTTGGATGTACCGTGCACTATTCAGTGTCCCCTCGACGATCACCAGTGGTGTACGGTCAGTGTAGGAGAGCGCTCCCCACACCATGATGCCGGGTGTTGGCCCTGTGTGCCTCGGTCGTATGCAGTCCTGATTGTGGCGCTCACCTGCACGGCGCCAAACACGCATACGACCATCATTGGCACCAAGGCAGAAGCGACTCTCATCGCTGAAGACGACACGTCTCCATTCGTCCCTCCATTCACGCCTGTCGCGACACCACTGGAGGCGGGCTGCACGATGTTGGGGCGTGAGCGGAAGACGGCCTAACGGTGTGCGGGACCGTAGCCCAGCTTCATGGAGACGGTTGCGAATGGTCCTCGCCGATACCCAGGAGCAACAGTGTCTCTAATTTGATGGGAAGTGGCGGTGCGGTCCCCTACGGCACTGCGTAGGATCCTACGGTCTTGGCGTGCATCCGTGCGTCGCTGCGGTCCGGTCCCAGGTCGACGGGCACGTGCACCTTCCGCCGACCACTGGCGACAACATCGATGTACTGTGGAGACCTCACGCCCCACGTGTTGAGCAATTCGGCGGTACGTCCACCCGGCCTCCCGCATGCCCACTATACGCCCTCGCTCAAAGTCCGTCAACTGCACATACGGTTCACGTCCACGCTGTCGCGGCATGCTATCAGTGTTAAAGACTGCGATGGAGCTCCGTATGCCACGGCAAACTGGCTGACACTGACGGCGGCGGTGCACAAATGCTGCGCAGCTAGCGCCATTCGACGGCCAAAACCGCGGTTCCTGGTGTGTCCGCTGTGCCGTGCGTATGATCATTGCTTGTACAGCCCTCTCGCAGTGTCCGGAGCAAGTATGGTGGGTCTGACACACCGGTGTCAATGTGTTCTTTTTTCCATTTCGAGGAGTGTATATCTTAAGGGCTCCCCTCGCACATACCCATACTTTTACGGAATTTGGGTGGACCGATGCTCATTTCTTAACTGAAGACTGGCAAACGTGGAGCCATGAATATCATTGATTAGTGTCCTACCAGTGAACATAGAGGGGTAAATTTCATTCTTTTAAAAATATTAACAAGAAATTACCGTTCATTTCTTAGATTCATGCAGTACTCGTTTTCAAAACTGCTGGAGACCCTGCGTGAGAATGATATGCATCTTTTTTCGAACTGCACATTCCGATGATGCAAAATTTCAACTATTTACACGAAAAATTTCCGTATCTATATCTACATCTGCATATGTACTATGTGAGCCAACCTATCGTGTACGGTGGAGGGTACCTTCTATCACTGCTAGCCATTCCATTTCCAGTTCCTCTCGTAAATGGAGTGAGGGACAAACCACTGTGTATATGTCTCAGTACGAGCGCTAATTTGTCTTAACTTGCCTTCGTGGTCCTTATGCGAAATGTAGAATCGTTCTGCAAATACGGGTTCTATAAATTTTCTGAAAAGGTTCTAGCGGAAATAACGTCGTACTCCCGTTTGAGTTCACGAAGCGTCACCGTAACACTCATTTATTGACCAAACATACCGGTAAAAAATCCGGCAACACGTCCCTTAATGCCTTCAATATCTTCCTTTAGTCCAACCTGTTGGGATCCCAAATACTCAAGCAGTATTCAGGAAATGGTCGTACAAGTGATCTATATACGGTTCCCTTTATATATGAGCTATTGTTTCCTAGAATACCCCCAATAAACTGAAGTCGACTGTTCGCCTTCCCTACTACCGTCTTACGTGTTAGTTTCATTTTATATAGCTTAGAACGGTACGACTACATATTTAAATGAAGTGACTCTATCTAACAGCACACCACTTCATACTTAACTCGAATATTATCGGATAGTTTTTTCTACTCATCTGCATTAACTTACCTCTTTCTACATTTAGAGCAAGCGGCCATACATAATAATACCGAACAGGAATTCTGTCTAAGTCATCCTGTATCCTTCTACAGTTACTCCCGCATACTACAGCGTCATCAGCAGACAGCAACAGATTGCTGCTCACCCTATCCGTCGGATCATTTTTGTACATAGCGAACAAGAGCGGTCCTACAACACTTCCCTGGGATACTACTGTTGATACCATAGTGTATGATGAACACTGGCCGTCGAGTGTAACAGACTGTGAACGTACAGAAACCATAATTCACCCTGGAACATTGACAAACATAATCGTTTTGGTGGGTCAGGTGGGTGCATTAAGCTTTCTCACCTCTCGCCATATGAGGATACCTAATGCATCCAGGAGCATTGTATGCTCACCAGTCGACGTTGTTGCGACACCGTATTTCCTCAGGTGTGCATTCATCCCCGTCTCCATTTTTATGGATAATAATGCACGATTGCATCGAACTTCGAAGATGGAAGTGCTCTTGGAACGAGAGGATATTCGCCGAAAGGACTGGCCTGCCCATTCTCCCAACGTATATCCCATCGATCACGCGTCCGCATGTACCGACTACCATCCAGCAGTTGTCAACCGCGCCGGTGACGGTATGGAACGTTGTACCACAAGAACTCCTTACCAACATGAGAGCACGTTGACAATCATGCACTGCCGTCCATGGTGATACAATACGTGTTACGAACCATGTCCTGCCGTTTGTAACGTCCAGGGGTTCACAACGATTCGAGGTGATTTCAGCTTCATTATTTGGTTTGAATAAAAGTTTTATTTTCTTTCGTCTCGCTGTGTATTTCTTTCAGTTACCTTCTGTACCTTAACGTTGCGGTGCTTTCTGTGTGTGGCCCAAGTTTCATCGAGCTATATTACCTGGCAGTGACACATCACGCGGGACTTACTTTCGTCCTGAAATTCTGTACCTCAGAGAATAATCTACAGATATAAAAAAACTGACAAGTGCTACAGAGCACAAGGAGATCGTTAAGCCAGTTAGGTATCTGCGGTGGCTAGTGTATAGGTCAGCGACGAAATGCCGACAGTCACGCACACCGGATCGATGCCGACGAGGTCAAGAAACGAAGCCGCACTCGCGTTGCCCCTTCCCGTTTACTGCCCTTCTCCCCCTTACTGCTCAAACTGGAGTTCGGCCTCTGATAATGACGTTAGTGTCGAGTGGGACTGTGCTAGCGAACTAGGTCGAATACATTCCGCAGGGAACGGTCGACCTCCACGATTACTCAAACGATTAGCAATATATAAAAACATTATCTTTTAGTACCATTTCCTTCGGAAATTACAGAAAGGGAAGATACGGAAAGGGTTACAACAAACAGATCTTTTTTGAGTCACCGCATGAATTTAACGTGTGCAAAAAGTAAGTGTTCGGTAAGTTAAATTGCCTACAAAGTAGATCCTCTAACAGAAAGCGAATAAACGGAGAAAGAGACACTACACGGCTTCCTGTGATCTACTGTTTTCAGTTCCCATTCTAACTATATACAGAATTAGGGGGTCATCCGAAATAAAACTCTATTTTTAGTTCGATATAATTACTCACCAATTTATGAACAATGGTTGCTATCACACTTGTTTTGCGGTTTTAGATTTCGTCGGAAGCACTAGCATTTGAAACACATTTGGCACCTAGGTTTGAGTATTCTGCGTAGCCTATGGTAGCACGTCACCTGAAGCATTCGCTAATGCTTCCAGTGCCTTGGTTTTTCAAGTACCGGTTTCCCTTGTGGATCCGTAATATATCCACCGGTCTTAATTGCTGACTACAGGTGGCCAATCAACATTTCCGTGACTGTGGAGAACCTGAAGAGGAAAATCATTATCCAGCCAAGCGCGTGAAGTTAATGGGAATGAGATGGTGATTTATCGAGCATGAAATGAAAACCATTCGCATTCTGCCATGTTCCAAGAAAAGACTGAACGAATATTTGTATTATTCGTACGTACTTCTTCGTGATTATGTCAGTGCGAGGAACGTTGCAAATTATGTGGAGCTTGCCCTGCGTCGAGGTTATCTTTGTGCACAAATGAGCGAAGAGTACTTCGAAAAGCTTCTGCCACAAAATATCCACCGTGATTAAGTAGTATATTAATTATTTTTGCATCCTCTTGCCTCTTCCTTGTGGTGCACACGTTTTGGTATATCTCCTCTCTTGGCGTTACGCCGTCACGTGAAGCACGATAGTGGACAGTTTCGTCGCTGTGTCGTTATTGTCGTAGGTCTGACAGGGGCAGCACAAGTAGCCAAGTGATTAGTAGAAAAAAATGGTTCAAATGGCTCTGAGCACTATGGGACTCAACTGCTGTGGTCATAAGTCCCCTAGAACTTGTAACTACTTAAACCTAACTAACCTAAGGACAGCACACAACACCCAGCCATCACGAGGGAGAGAAAATCCCTGACCCCGCCGGGAATCGAACCCGGGAACCCGGGCGTGGGAAGCGAGAACGCTACCGCACGACCACGAGATGCGGGCGATATAGTAAAACTAACAGTCCCAAGATTTTTCTGCCTTCAAATAATGATAATCAAGAAAATATCTTAGTCAGGGCTTTTCAGCAACCTGTTTATAAAACGCTCTAGAAGAGCCTCAAACGTGGTGTGGCACTCTGTCGTCGGCAACCGTTGCAAGGCAGTTAATATTACCCATTCCAAACCAAACGGCGCTGTATGACTACGGCACGAAATTAGCTTTACAGGAAAGGTCTACCTTCATGTATGCGATTCGTCGCATGGTCTGATTGTTTGACGTGCATGCCGCAGTGCTGCAGTAATGGGCGTGTGCATGTTAACCGACCGCTAGCAGAGGAGTCGTGCTGTTAATTCGTGGCCATGTATACCTCGCCGTGTGACAGCGTGTAACAATAAACTCCACATCGGTTCTAATGATGTTGCGTTCATTGATCTTATCAGCTGATTCCAGTGGGATGCTCTGCATTTTGTAGAGCAACGAAGGCAACAGGATGAAACTGTTCGAAGTAATATTAATTTGCTGACACAAGTTTGTGTCCCTAAATGACATCCTAATGGTCAAAGGGTTACCCAACAAAACGTTCCACGATGATATTTATTTTATATGTCGTTGTGAAGTTGCTTTCGGCTTTCGAGGACATCATCAGATAACTTCAAACTGCGCTGTCTGTTCAACCGTACCTTGTCTGATGATACATTAGAAAAACAAAAACTGCTTCCCAACTAAGTATAAAAAATATTACAGTGAAACATTAATATTGTGTATTTCACTTTTTAATATGCCTATGTTCCTCCAAGTACCGACGAAACATTGCATAAATTTTCATAAATTAGCCATACATTTCACTCATCAAGTACAGTTTTGCCAAAAATAAATGAGTACTAAATATGATAATAATTAAACTGATCATAACTTTCTGTTCTCCATTCCAATGTGACAATCTGGTAACACTATGTAAAATGCATCGTTTCACTTCTCGCTTTATTAATTTCAATTTGACAATTTAATAACTGTATGTAATTACAGTGTTATAACTTTTTAAATGCCTTTGCCACTAGATTTTTGTAATATTTATGCTACCACAAATGCCATTGCTTCTCTAGTGTTAGCCTCCATGGCACAAACTGCGAGGCCTCTCCCGCCGGAGGTTCGAGTCCTCCCTTGAGCATGGGTGTGTGTGTGTTGTCCTTAGCGTAAGTTTGTTGAAGTAGTGTGTACGTCTTGGGACCGATGAAATGGTTCAAATGGCTCTGAGCACTATGGGACTTAACTTCTGAGGTCATCAGTCCCCTAGAACTTGGAACTACTTAAGCCTAACTAACCTAAGGACATCACACACATCCATTCCCGAGGCAGGATTCGAACCTGCGACCGTAGCGGTCACGAGGTTCCAGACTGTAGCGTCTAGAACCGCTCGACCACTCCGGCCGGCCTTGGGACCGATGACCTCAGCAGTTTGGTCCCTTAGGAATCCACACACATTTGAACATCCTCTAGTGCAGATCAACATTTACGTACTCCCTTTGTAGTAATTTAACCTTACATCGAAAACTAATGCCAATTTCGTTAACATTCCGTCAGTGCTAGCCGAACGGTCACTATCCTCTATTTCGATAATCATTTAAAGACTGGCTTGCAATTTAATATTTCTTAACGTATATAAAATATTTTTACAGTATTCATCCAATACTTGAGTGTTTTATCTGTGCCGTGGTAATTTGAATAAATAAAAGCCTGTCTGTTTAATAAGCTATCCTAGTTATTAGAGTACATGTATTGCACAATGAAGAGCCAAAGAATCTGGTACACCCGCTAATATCGTGTAGGGTCCCCATGAGCACGCAGAAGTGCCGCAACACGAGGTGGCATGGACTCGAGTAATGTCTGAAGTACTACTGGAAGGAAATGACACCATGAATCCTGCAGGTCTGCCCATAAATCCGTAAGAGTACGACGGGGTGGAGATCTCTTCTGAACAGCGCGTTGCAAGGCAGCCCAGATATGCTCAATAATGTTCATGTCTGGGGAGTTTGATGGCCAGCGGAAGTGTTTAAATTCAGAAGAGTGTTCCTGGAGCCACTCTGTAGCAATTCTGGACGTATGGTGTGTAGCATTGTCCTGCTGGAATTGCCCAAGTCCCTTGGAATGCACAATGGACATGAATGGATGCAGGTGATCAGACAGGATGCTTACGTACGTGACGCCAGTCAGAGCCATATCTAGATGTATCAGGGATCCCATATCACTCAAATTGCACACGCCCCATACCATTACAGAACCTCCACCAGCTTGAACAGTCCACTGCTGACATGCAGGGTCCATGGACTCATGAGGTTGTCTCCATACCCGTACATGTCCATCGGCTCGATACAGTTTGAAACGGGACTCATCCGAGCAGGCAACATTTTTCCAGTCATCAACGGTCAAACATCGGTGTTGAAGGGCCCAGGCGAGGCGTAAAGCTCTGTGTCGCGGAGTCATCAATGGTACTCGAGTGGTTCATAAATGGCTCTGAGCACTGTGGGACTTAATATCTGAGGCCATCAGTCCCCTAGAACTTAGAACTACTTAAACCTAACTAACCTAAGGACACAACACACATCCATACCCGAGGCAGGATTCGAACCTGCAACCGTAGTGGTCGCGCGGTTCCAGACTGAAGCGCCTAGAACCGCTCGGCCACTCCGGTCGGCACTCGAGTGGTCCTTCGGCTCCGAAAGCCCATATCGATAATGATTCGTTGACTGGTTCGCGCGCTGCCGCTCGTTAATGGCGTAGCCTTCAAGTCTGCAGCAGTTTGCGGAAGGGTTGAACTGTCACGTTGAATATTCTCTTCAGTCGTCGTTGGTCCAGTTCTTGCAGGATCTTTTTCCGGCCGCAGCAATGTCGGAGATTTGATGTTTCACCGGATTCCTGATATTCGCGGTACAATTGTGAAATGATCGTAAGGGGAAAATCCCCATTTCATGGCTGCCTCGAGGATGCTGTGTCCCATCGCTCGTGCGCCGACTATAACGCCACGTTCAGACTCACTTAAATCTTGAAAACCAGCCATCGTAGCAGCAGTAAGCGATTTAACAACTGCGCCAGACACTTTTTGTCTTATATAGGCGTTGCCGACTGCAGTGCCGTATTCTGCCTGTTTACATATCTCTGTGTTTGAATACGCATGCCTACACCGGTTTCTTTGGCGATTCAGTGTATATTGAGCAATGAATATAACGTGATACGCAGTTCTTTTTTTTTTCATTTACACTGAGGATTGTATCAGGCTTGTCTACTGTCATTATGAAGTCGAGAAACGCAAGTAACATTATATTAGGTTTCTAACACCTGTATTTTGAGAGATAAACAAACGCATAAGTCGGTCACATGGCTAATCTTACGCTGCAACAGTATACCAATGCATATAAAGTGTGTGAGTGGTATATGAAAGTTACACACACTGATGACCCAAACATTGCGACCACTGGCTGAACAGCGTGTGTGTCCATCTTTGGTGTGCAATACAGCGTGGATTCGGCAAGTCATTGGAAGCTTTCCGGAGGTATGTGGCGCCAGGGCCTACGCACAGATCACGACATTCCCGTAAAATGAGGGGCTGGCAGTTTGTGGGCGAATGTGGTGGACAATACTTTAACGTGAGTTCACTTTCAAGCTCAACAAATTAATGTAGCACGATATTAGCCTTATCCTACTACCTGGGTCAAGCATGAAGGGATGAAGGTGGTCCATAATAATGATTATGTAGTCAAAAAATGGCTCTGAGCACTATGGGACTTAACATCTGTGGTCATCAGTCCCCTCGAACTTAGAACTACTTAAACCTAACTAACCTAAGGACATCACGCACATCCATGCCCGAGGCAGGATTCGAACCTGCGACCGTATCGGTCACGCGGTTCCAGACTGAAGCGCCTTTAACCGCACGGCCACACCGGCCGGCGATTATGTAGTCCACAGCTGTTATCGTGCCATAGATTACTGCTACAGGTCCTTCGTAAGCCCAGGTAAAAGTCCCTCGTAGGATAATACTGTACCAACCTTCCAGAGTCCGTGGCACTACAGATGTTTCGAGAAGCCGATCGTCTGGATGACGGCGTATCCGGACACTGTCATCGGCCTGGTGTAACAAGAAAAGTTATTCATCCAACCAGGCGGCAAGTTTCCACTCATCCCCGGTCCAGTCTCGGTAATCCCATATGGACTGCAATCGTAGCTGACGACGTCATTGGGGCAACATGGGAACACTGCTGCAGATCCCCATTTTGAACAATGTACGCAGAGCGGAGGGTTCCGGGGCACTTGTGTCTGCACCAACATTGTACTGTGTCGTCAGATCTGCAACAGATCACCGCGAATCCTGCTCTACACAGCGGTTACGCCTTAGGCTCTAGGTCTGTGCTGAGGCGTTGACGTCCAACACCTTGTCGCCCACTCGTAGTTTTATCGCCGTTCACCCATGTTCCATACACGCTCACGACTGTAGCATGCGAACAGCTCGCCAGCTTTGTTTTTTTTTCAGTTGGTCGTTTCCAGGCGCTGAGTGATAACTATCCGCCCTTTTCCAAAGTCGCTTATGTCAGCGGATTTCTTCATTTTCAACGAGTATCGTCGGTACAATGATTCCCCAGTACCCATACACTAAAGACAATCACACGTAGGCCCGATACGGGGCAGGCTAAGCAATCTAGTACTATTTCTACAATTTTTGTGTCTGATGGATGTGAGTTTGTTCGTGGTTTGATGTTTTGTCCTCTGGGTTGAGCGCCTCATTTCTTCTTCACATGTTTAGTGCGCGGGCGACTTACGCTCGCAGAAAGTCACCTCTGCACCGCTAACATGCAGTACTTTCCTTAACGGCGTCATGTCGCCGCAACGTCACCAGGCGCCATTCGATTTCCCGGTGGGCAGCGGTCACGAAGGTTTGGCTCATCATTGTAAATATGACACGAGGAGTTGCAGGATACATAGTAGAAGGGGGTGCTCTCAGCTGCAAATTTAACCTGAGAAACTACGTCGCTAAAATAACTGTTATTTTGCACAGGACGGTCGCAGCATTCAAAATGCAGCTGACATAATGCTGGGTATATAACTGTACACTGTACAGGATCCTTCAAAACGATTCTCCCGACTCCATAAGACTATATGTTGTACATGAATGAAAACAGAAACTGGTGGTAAATCTGAACTTCCGCATCGAAACCAAGCGTTTGCCTTGGCCCCAGTTGTTCATCTTAGTGCCGGTAGGGGTCTCCTCAGTGCAGCAAACTGCTTGTCCATTAACTCGTGTGGGTATGTATGGCGATAACACAGCAACAAAAGGCCCCTTGCGTTGTTCGTTTCAACAGGTACAACTGACTTAAAACTGTGCGGACTGAGTTTCTCGACAATGAGCTCCTCAATGATCGCCCCAAGTAGCGTACTGACCAGGCATTGCAACATTAGCCTCCATCATCCTCATCTCACGGCATGTGATTTTTCTGTGGAGCTTTCTGAAAGACGAGCTATGTGCCTCCCTTCCAACAAATTCGGGTAAACTGCGTCACTGCATAGGTACAATGGCGAATTCAGTCCCTCCGGAAATTCTGGCAAAAATTATGCGACGAATATGACTATCGACTGGACGTTTACCACGCATCTGGTGGAGGGCACGTTGAATATTTGTGAAAAGTAAATGAAAACTGATCCTAAACAAAATTGTAAAAAGTATTAGAAAGCTTCACGGAAAAGTTACACCTTTATGAAATCGCAGTCCTTTAGAAAATAAAAATTTGGTAGTCCTACACATAAACTGAAATTCAGTCCACGTTTCTATCTTCATTCAAGTGGAAGACATAATAAACATCCTGTAAGCAGTAGGGTAAGGGGGTTTCAGGTGCAATTTTGGTATCAAATTGATATGCAAATTAATTAAATTGATCAATTAATTACCTCCCCCCACCCATCTCCACCCCCAGACGATGCCAAGTGGTTTCCCCAGCTGGCACGTGGGTCCCTCCCCATCCTACCCTATTGGCGGGAATTTTTGCAGGAATTTCGAATTTTTGTTGGAATTTCTTTGTCCCATTGCTGTGCTGACCTTCCACCCCACCCCCTCACACGGGAACTGGCGGGAAATTCAATGTACCGGTGCCCTTTCTGGGACCTGATCCCCGGTCCTTCAGGACAGAAAGCCCAAGTGCACACCCCAACACAATTACGTCACCAGAGACTATTGAAATTGGCAGTAGCCAATACGAATGTAGCATCCGTTCACATCAGGGGTATAAGGCAGCTCCGCAGCACTGCAGCCTTGTCAGTCGGCGTGAAGCTCCAGCCGAGATCGTCCAGCACTGCCCATTAGCAGGAGCAATGGAAAAGGAAGAAGTCACGGAAGAGTAAGCACCCCATCCTTAATTTCTGTGTTTACTGCCATATGACGAACATTAAGTCTTTGCGCTGCTATTGCCACTTGTAACGGTTTTTATTCTTTGCTCATCAGTGGATGCGACGTCCTCCAGCCTGTCGGGGTCTGCGGCGTCTATCTGTCCCAGCCCATCGGGTCCCGCAGCAGCGGCAGCACCCTGGGATCCTGTCACGCACCTGCTCCGCTTGTTGGAGCAGGACAATGACCTGTTATTATCGGTTGAAGGAACCCAGCCAGCAACTGACTTGCAGAAGTGTTCTGGGTGCCCTAATCAGTATGACGCACCTCGGCACTATTGCAAGGACCAAGTGAGAATGTAGTGGATGAGAAGAGACCAATTATGCCCTGTGCACCACCAATGCTCGCTTCAGGGTGTAATTTAATCACTACTGGCTCGAAGCATTTAAGTATTTGTATAGGAGCATCAGCAGACGGAGACGGGCGTGCTGTAATAGAATCGAGAATGCAGCTAAAAGTGTTAAAGTGCGGTTTACGGAGGTGGAAAGGGATGAACTGTGTTGTGCAAAAGCCTACATCAAGTAGCAGTTAACTGCCGAGTATCATCCAAGCCATCTTCCTCTGGACATTTACTGTGCTGCTCCAACTCGCTCCATTAAAACAGTGTACGATGATTCTGCACCTGTACTGGTGTAAAGATAAAGAAAGAACCTGATGTTATAGTGCACCCCATGTATGATTACTGAATAAAAACGTCTATAACTATGTACGTGCTTTATTTCATAGCTCTCATTATACTGCATTTACTGAAACTATTGCTATCAGTATTTTCAGTGCAAATATGCAACAGCAGAAAATTATGCCATTTAACTAAATTTTCTGTAAAACCCCATTGCACGCCAGTACCTGACATGGTCGGTATCATGGCAGGGCACAGAGTTCATTATTTTCTATAAAAACCCATTGTGCACCAGTATCTGATGTAATAGATATCATGGCAGGGTGGGTGAAGCATCAAGACTTTGTTGTAAGCGACTGGAGGTGTGACAGCATGCAAGAAGACCAGAAGAAGAACGATGTACTCCTTCCCGACAACTTACATCAATAATTGTAGGTCCATCCGAATGCGGCAAGAAAAATGTTCTCATGTCACTGCTAACACATCCGAATGGAGTCCACTTTGAGCATGTATGTGTATTTTCAAAAACACTGTTTCAGCCCAAATACCAACTATTACAGGAGATATTGGAGGGTGTAGATGGTGTGACATACACGGCATTCAGTGAGAGCAGTGATACCCCTCCACTAAAAAAAAGTGTTCATATTTGACGATGTTGCTGTGGAAAACCACGATCAAATTCGACATATTTCTGTTTTGGTGGCCATATAGCTGAGTCAGACACATTTCAGAATTGGAAAACAGTTGGTGAGGGATAGATCAAATCTAATTTTACCATTCAAACAGGACAATCTTAATTTAAAACACATTTACCAGGCTCATGAAGGAACTGATATGTTGTGCAATGATTTCGTAAAGATATGTGCAGATTGCTGGAATCACTAACAGTATGGATTTCTCATTATTGATAAAACAAGAAAACTGAATGATGGGAGGTTCAGATGGAACTTCCACGAGTTCCTAAACATACCTGTATAGCCATGGAAAGGAGTGAGGACATCAGTATATGCATCGCCATGGAAGCCAGGAGGTCAGTCTGATAGGATGGGTGTGCACAGACAAAACATTCGCTTATACATAGACTCGAAAATTCAAACTCTCGAACGTAAAGTTGGAGGTACACGCTAGGAACTAGAGATGTATTGACATATCCTTCTGAGGCTGAACAGTACACCGAATGATCGGGTTAATGCAATCTAAAAGAAAGTAAACGACGTAACTGAAAGGGAAAAAGGTGTTATTGAAAAGGGGACATTTTATGAACCTGTTAATGCAATTGAAAAGCAAGTAGGTGACTCAACTGAAGAGAAAATAGCCATTACTGAGAAGGGGGAGCAGCATAAGAAGAAGAGCGGATATATAAAACCTCACACTCCCTTCTTAAGGATGTGACTATTTTTCTAACAATAAGGATATGTGATTTTTGCACCATATGTCCTTGTTGCGCGCAACTACGCCTCTACATTCCATTTGTATAATACTGTGATACGAGGCCATTACGGTATGTTCATTCAGGCTACTCCCACTGCTGTTGTCGTGAGGTACACGAGATGTCGACTAAGCATAAAGTCATTGAGGCAAGGAAGGCTATTCGAGAGAAATTACGGCTGCTGAGGTCAGGGAATTTGAAATAGGAGAAAACACTAAGAGAATACTTTGAGCCGGTTACACAATGTCTCAGTTAACTCTCAGCAGAATTACGCGATAACGACGATCCATTTGCCGATTTCATTAACCGTCATAGTGATGTTAGGATAGACAAAGTAATCTGTGTCAGCAGAGTAAAACCACACAGGCTGAGCACGTAACATTGTAGTTCGATAACTGCACAAACCAGCACGCAAAACACCCTCGTGGATACGTTGTGATTAAAGGTTTTGACGACCTGTTGCAGGCAGATCTTGTAGACATGAGACAATATTCACGTGTGAATAACGGATTCAGATGTATTTTAATGGTCATTGATACTTATTCTAAATGCCTGGGCATTGCCGACCGGAGTGACCGAGCGGTTCTAGGAGCTTCAGTCTGGAACCGCGCGACCGCTACGGTCGCAGGTTCGAATCCTGCCTCGGGCATGGAAGTGTGTGGTGTCCTTAGGTTAGTTAGGTTTAAGTAGTTCTAAGTTCTAGGGGACTGATGAGCTCAGAAGTTAAGTCCAATAGTGCTCAGAGCCATTTGAACCATTTGAACCAGCCTGGGCATTACCCGTGAAAGCGAAAACAGGGAACGATGTCGCGCATGTGTTTGAGCGATTGCTGCACACGGGGACGAATCAAAGTTCAGACAACCTTCAAACAGATCATGATGGCGACTTTTACATTAGATATTTAAAGACTGTGATGGAGTGGTATGGAATATATCACTACTCGACATTCACCCATCTGAAGGCGAGTATCGTGGAATGTCTGAACAGAACAGTGAAAGCGAAAATGTGGATGTGATTCAATCTGCGTAGTTCACACAAATGGACCGGTATCCTGCCGCAAATAATGGTACAATATAATCGTACCAAACATCACACAATAAAAATGAGACCAACTCATGTTCGTGATAATAGACTTCGAGATACTGAGACGTCGGGTGGCCCTTTCCATTACTGCCATAGCCAGTCTCTCGGCGGTGGGTTCGCTGGTTGGGAGTGCTGTGGCTATTGCCAGGACAGTCAAGAATGCACAAAACTCTCAGGAGGAACTGCAGGAGGCATGAAGACATAACCGCATGATGGAGGCAGCAGCCATCAGGAAAGGACTAGACTTGAAAACACGCAAGAAACGACTAGGTCTCTTCATAAACAAAAAAAGAAGCCTCTTAGCAGTCCTACCAGGCAGGGCGCTTACAAATACCGACAAGGAGAAATTCAGTATTCCGAGATTCCGAGGTGTGTTTATGCGGAATACATTACTGAAGACTATTTGGAAATCAGGAGAATGCGGAAATGTTAATCTAGATGTGGAAGGAGTACCTGGAATTCACTGCATAGCATATATTACAAAAAGAAATACAAATAACGTATACTATATCGACCCATTCGGCGACATGCAAACCTCCAGAAGAATTACAACGATACTTCACACACAGAAGACATGTGTTCTACAATTTTAGACACTACCAATAATTTAATACATTTAGTGTCTGGTCATCTATGCATTATGTTCCTCCTCACGTTTACGAATGATATATACCGACCGGCATTAAGCATCCATTCACCAGTTAATTTTTAGATGCAATGTAGTACACTCTGACTTCAAAAAGAACGATCGTCTGTATTACAAGGCAATTAATTCACACCAACTGATTTAAGCATTGGAGATTGGAGCATCGCGCTGATTCGATTGGAAACATACAACACCACCCAAAATGTCACAGACACTAACAATAAATTGCATCTGGAAATTAATGGTAAAAACGAAAGTGTGGAAACTGAACCTGGTGCATACGATATTAACGACTGAAACGAAGTTTTAAAACAGTCTGGAAAAGGGATTGAGCTCCATGCAAACATCCGTGCACTTCAGTCTGAAATAAGGACGGTGAATGCATCGACTGGCTTTAAGCAAAGAGGTTCAGTAGGCCTACTACTGGGTTTCACAAAGGGACATGTTGTGAAGACGGATTCCAGTAAATTGTACAAATCTAATCTGACAGTAGATAATCTCCCTATCGGTACAATCCGTGTCCAGTGTAACATTGCAACGAAGTCATATCGCAACGATAGATTGATTCATTCATTTTACGGATCCTTGCCATCAGCTGCAAAAGGATATAAGACTGCTGAGACTCTTACCAACGATATACACCTTCCAGTGACAGTTCAGACACTGGACTTGTTGGAGCTGCGTATTGCGGACCAGAATAACAAACCTGTTGACTTTCATGGTCAGGAAATCATTGTACGACTACATCTAATACAATATGGTCTTAAGGTATAAAACCAGCGCATACAGCACACTGCACAGCACTTCGTAGCAGAACTTCAAAAAAATGGTTCAAATGGCTCTGAGCACTATGGGACTTAACATCTATGGTCATCAGTCCCCTAGAACTTAGAACTACTTAAACCTAACTAACCTAAGGACATCATACAACACCCAGTCACCACGAAGCAGAGAAAATCCCTGACCCCGCCGGGAATCGAACCCGGGAACCCGGGCGCAGAACTTCAAGGTGCTAACATGTGCGAACTACGAGTTTCTTAAACCAGTAAGCTTGAAACATCGCAATGACGTCGTCGCTCAGTATATCACGCCCAATGGAACATAATGAGCGAATCATACGCCAGGAATACTGTTCATATAAAACTAATGTTTCAATGACATTTAACAAGAACGATGATATTAGAATTGTCATCCAGCACCAAGACGCTTTAACTATTCCATGCGAGCGTTTCATATATTTGGATAGATCATTTAAGAAAAAGGATGGTAGTCATACATTGGGATCAAAGCCTACGCGTAATGACTTGGCGTTCCTGTTCCAGGAAATACGAGATGAACTTAATGGGGTAGAGATTGATCGTACACGTAATGCTGGCATAGCATCAATCCTTAAAACATACGTCTCATCATCACCCTGAAATTTGAATGGTTTAAAAAATGCACATAGTTCATAAACGAGCCTGTGGGCAGAACAGCAGAAGAGTACTGCCGATTTACTACATGTATACCTCTAAAAATGCTTATATGGTACTTTGAGGACATACAGCGAATTATTATGAATGCCAAACAGGCACTTATTCTGGTACGGAGTGCAACGGATGGCAGCTCATACATTCAAGGAGCTCAAATTATATGAAAAATGCCAGACATCACAGCGACAGACGAGGAGCATTTGAACATTTTAAAAGTTCTGAATACCCGTACATAACTGCCCTTAACTTTCCGCTCATGGGAGGTTTTTGAGCATCCAGTGCTACTAACAACTAGCGGACAAGCATGGGCTATTAAAACCACCGTACAGCTGGAAACACTGATCCATAATACTCGCATTCCAGACCAATAGAAGGCGGAATTTAGCAAATGATTCCACTGTATTTGACAACTGTGATTTAACTAATGCCAGCGTCTACTTGAATTCGTAATACTATCTGTATGACAATTCACTGCTACAATGCGACTAGAATGTATACAGTCTAGCATTCGACATGTATGTAGAGTTCTGTGGATTTTTCTATGAAGGTGTTGAAGTGGAAGGATGCCTGTTGGGCCCGTGGAAATTCAAAAAGCTGGAACCAATCATCATAATAGACTGTTCTAAGCAGAATGAGATACTTAGATCAGGACAGATAGATGTACGGATCGAATTTGAATCCTCATGAAATTTCCCAGTAACACATCAGTGTATTCTCTAGTTCTCCTCTCTGACGAAGCACTGTCCGTGTGGGTGGAGAAGCTTGCGTATCCACGTGAAACTGAGGGCTATGTCGAAAGTAGAGGACCTACTGCCGGAAAGGCCTCAGCCGATGGATCAGACTAAGAGGGTCCCACAACGTCCCATCTTCCCTAACCACTCCCAGTCCTATCCAACTCCCTGACCCAACCCAAGGTGTGATGCGATTCGTGCCGAGGGGTGCTTGGCACATGGGAAGATGTGTCGCAAACGGAGCCTCAGGGATACCGGGTGACCTCCCTGAGTAAGTAACCTTACACCGCGCAGGGTATTCGTGGTGTGGACCTTGTAGATCCCCAAATCTTGTGGGACCAATATGGACACGACTAAAGAAAACAAAGAAAAACAGAGGGGGCCGCTATGGTCGCAGGTTCGAATCCTGCCTCGGGCATGGATGTGTGTGATGTCCATAGGTTAGTTGGGTTTAAGTAGTTCTAAGTTCTAGGGGACTGATGACCTCAGAAGTTAAGTCCCATAGTGCTCAGAACCATTCGAACCAAACTGAGGGGCAAATTGAGACCTCAGATATCCAGACATCGGGGTCAGTGCCGATGGAAGGCATTCCCACTACTGAATCAGGGTCTAGACCTGAGCCAGAAGTGGGAACTGTAACCGAGAAGCTAGACCAGATTAAGATTGAAGGCTTGTCTGGGGCCCAGAGGAGGCAACTACTCAGGGAACAGAGGAAAAAGGAAAGGAAAGCATGGCATCCTGAAAACAAGTGGAGGGAATTAAAGTGCCTTGAACCTAAGACCCCCAGGAAGAAACTGTCTCAGGTTGAAGAGGATACGCAGACCCCAGTACGTCAAAGGCAGGTAGCAAGCGGATAAGGGACGAATAAAGGACTCCCTCCTCCCTGGATAAGCGAGTAAAAAAAAAAACTGAGGCAAAAAATAGGAAAACAGAAGTATAGTAGTGCAGTCTCGGTTTTTAGGATGGCATTTAACCAGGAAGGCTATCCACTGGTGGCCATCACCTCGCAGCAGGAGGAATTGGTACATATGGTCCTCTTTGAAAAGATTGGGGGAGACGCTGGCCCAGAACTCAACTTCAGGAGGTTCTATCTAGATCGTGGTGCCCTCATTTCTGTCTGTGCGGGGGTGCACACGGTGGATTGGCTCAAGGACAAGGTGCCCATGATATCCCCGTGGGAAGATGCGAAGCTGCTGGTTAATACGGCAGCGGAGTTTCTTAAGACCGCAAATATATCAATATGGGTACCAAAGATCCTTAACGAAGTCTCTCCTAAGTTTCTGTTCGGGAAAATAGAGGTCCAGAACCCAAAGTCTCGACAGAAGATTGGAGAGTGGTCAACCAGAAGGTTGCACCGGAAGGACGAACCCTGGTAGTGGAGGTCGGAGAGAAGTCCCTAAAGGGGATGCGGGAGCAGGACATGAAATTGTTTTTAGGGTTCTCGAAGGGTCACCGTCAGGGTTCTCAAAGATCTCAAAGACGGCACCAAGTCGGAGACTGGAGGTCCTGCAGATTAATCTGCAGCACAGTAAAGGGGCCTCTGCTGCCCTGAGTCGCTGCCTGGGGAGGCAGGAAGTGGGCGTGGCCCTGATACAAGAACCCTAATTACATAAAAGGGGTGTATCGGGCCTCGGTGGCACTGGAGGTAAGATGATTTATGCTAGAACTCTAAGAAACTCCAGAATATGCATCTATGTAAGAAATGGAATTTCAAATGCAGCAATGTGAGGAAGGTATCACGAGGAAAATTATTTTGGCCTCAGCATACCTTCCTTACGAAGACACGTCTCCTCCTCCATTGGAGGTGAGGAGACTGGTAGAGACTTGCCATCGGCAAGGTGACCAAATGCTGGTGGTATGCGACGCCAATGCCCACAACCTAGTGTGGGACAACTAGGACACCAACAGTAGAGGTGAGTACCCTCTTGAATTTCTTTTAGCTAACAAGTTAGAGGTCCTGAATAGGGTCAATGAACCTATACTCAGGAATAGCAGAAGGGAAGAAGTAATTGACATAGCCTTTAGTTCCATGATGATCGGCAGCTATGTCAAACAGTGGCATGTGGTGTTGGAGCCATCCTCATCGGACCACATGTACATTAAATTCGAGGTTGAATTGGGAATCAGACAGACCATGACCTATAGGAATCCCAGGAAAACAGACTTGGAGACATATAGGAGGGACCTTGATTTAGGCTAATCGGAAATTAAAACCTCGATAAGGAATCCAGCAGAATTTGAAGAAGTAGCAGAGGCTGTTACCTCTTCCTTAGTGACTTCATATCAGGACAACTGCACAATCACCAAGAAGTGCATAAACAGGAGTGTGCCTTGGTGGAATAACAACTTGGAAATGCAAGGAAAACAGGTACGGAGACTGTTTAATATTGGGAGACGTAAAGTACAGTGGGCTAAATATCGTGAGGGCCTTGTGAACTACAATCTTGCAATCCGACAAGAAAAGAAGGCATCCTGGAAGGCATTCTGTGTGGAAGTGGAAAGCACAGCTGCACAAGCCAGACTTCACCAGATTCTCACTAAAGTACCAACCAATCCAGGAGGTACGTTGAGGAAGGAGGATGGTGAATATACAAAGACAGCACATGAGACGCTGGAACTGCTCCTCAAAACTCACTTTCCTCAATATGCTGTGCTAGACAACACAGACCAGAATGTGATCCCGGAGAGACAATGGTTCTCAGGCTCTCGAACAGAGGGCTGGGAATGGGGCAAGGAGTATGTGGACTTTAATAAAATCCAATGGGCGGTGGGAAAATTCCAACCGTTCAAGTCACCTGGCCGAGATGGAATTTTTCCAGCTTTCCTGCAAAAGGCAGGAGAGAAGCTCATAAGAGTCCTATAAAGGCTGTTCAGGGTTAGGCTAACACTAGGAATCATTCTCAATGCTTGGAGAGCGTTGAAGGTTGCTTGCATTCCAAAGCCAGGGAGAAATGATCATACCAAGACTAAGGATATGAGACCAATCAGTCTGTCCTCCTTCATTCTCAAAACATCGGAAAAACTGGTTAATGTATATGTTGGGGAAAGGAGGCTAAGTAGGGCCCCTCTACATTCAAACCAACATGCATATCAACCAGGTAAATCATGTGAGACAACTCTCCACCAACTCGTCGGGAAAGTGGAGAAAGCACTTCACTTTCAAGAAATAGCCCTGTGCATCTTCCTGGATATCGAGGGGGTCTTCAGTAACGCGACCTTCGATTCCATGGTAAGGGCAGCAGAGGTGCATGACCTGGGGACCATATGCAGGTCGACCAGGGCCATGCTTAGTGGAAGGAAGATAGAGGCTACCATGATGAATGAAAAGATGGTAATTAACAGCACTAGAGGCTGCCCACAAGGAATTTTGTCCCCCCTATTGTGGAATCCAATTGTGAACGAACTCACTGAGGAATTGAATTCCAGACAATGCTTCTGCCAAGGATAGGCAGATGACCTTGTCATAGTAATACTTTGCAAATTTACTGACACAGTTAGAAATATAGCACAAGGGGGTTTGGACATTGTGCAAAATTGGTGCATTAAACACGATTTGAGGGTTAATCCTAAGAAGACTGTTGTGGTGCCATTTACAAAGAGACATACTCAACACTCAAGATGGAATCTAAAGCTCTTCGATGAAACTCTACCTGTGAAGGGGATAGTGAAATATCTAGGGCTATCCTTAGATGAGAAGCTAACGTGGACCCCTCACAGTATCTGTTCCAAGGCAAAAAGTACTATAGTGAGTACTAGAAGGGCTTGTGGCAAAAACTGGGGCCTAAGCCCCAGGGGTATGCACTGGATATACACCACAGTAGTCAGACCTAGGATTTCCTATGGGACCGTAGTGAGGTGGAAGAAGGTAGAACAGCGGTTTGCATCCAAGGAACTTGCTAAGGTGCAGAGATTGGCCTGCTTAGCCATAACAGGAGGAATTAGCAGCACAGCAACCGCTGGAATGGAAACCATGCTGGACATGCCTTCACTACACCTTTGGGTCAAGGTGGAGGCAGCAGCTGAGGCACACAGACTTAAAACTGGCAAAAACTGGGTTTCATTCGGATATCCTGAAACACACACTAAGATATTGTGTGAGGTAAATACAGGAATGGCTAGGGAAATGCCTGCCGACTATACAATAACTCCCAACTGCTTCGACAAGCCTTACAATATAATAATTGGAAGCAGGGAGCAGTGGGAAAAAAACAATTTGTCACCGTATGGGGGACATCGTTTGGTTCACTGATGGGTCGAATATAGACCAAGGCGTTGGGGCAGGGGTGTACGGGGTTCAGCCAAGACTGGAGGGCATCATCTTTCCAGGAAAACTGGCTTCCGTATTTGAAGCTGAAATTACTGCAATCAGGGCATGTGTGGAGGAGAATATGCCCAAATGCTACAAGGATCGTAGCATCTACATCTATTCAGAGAGCCAAGCAGCCCTGAAATCATTGGCAGCTCCTGCAACAAGATGTAAGATTGTTGCAGAATGCCACAGGGCTCTGGTGGAGCTAGCGGGAAGCAATAGGGTAAACCTAGTGTGGGTCCCTGGCCACTCAGGGATCTGCCGACAGATTTGCTAGGATGGGGGCAACGACTCCATTTATTGGACCAGAACCTGACCTGATAATCATCAAGGCTATGATCGATTTAGAAATACGGTATTGGCTTAGGAAACAGCACGAAGGATATTGGACCAAGGTCCATAAACAGGAACATGGTAAAGTAATGATGCCCAAGCTGTGTTTTAAAAGAAGTTCTGTAATCGTGGGATTGAACAGGAAAGAGGTCAAACTCACGACTGGACTGATAACCAGCCATGGTAATTTCAAAAAACACCAACACACAATGGGTATAACAGAAGAGGACCCTAAATGTACGATCTGTGATGAGGGTGAAGAAACTATGTCACACCTAATCTTCGAATGCATGGCATTGGACAGTAAAAGATACAGAATCTGGCTTCCTGAAGAAATTGTGACTAACAAAAAACTGGTAGAGGGACTCCTTGCACTATTTAAGGGCACTGGTTGGCTTTACTAGATATACAGGGAGCGATACCGCAAAATAAACTTATCTTAGTGCGGGCAGTGGCAGGTTAGACCTGTTAAAATCAAATCAATGCTCTAGTTCTTACGCAGACAATTCAAATTTAAAGACGTTGCATTCATAGCATACACAGAAGATGCTGGTGTAATAGAGGCATTCTCAGCAAGCATTGCATGACCGAGGCCTCTCAAGGATGAGAATTGTGCTAAAACATGGAGGAAAGCAAAGTGGCTAACGCATTTCTTCCATGGACTCCACTGGGACGATCACGTGCAGCATTTCCAAAAACCTACAAATGCAGCACGATAGACGAAATCTCATTCTGTCATTACATATATTTTGTTTTCCTCCATCCTAAGTGTCATCTCCCTAATGCTTCAAACTAATATCTTGTGCATCTTCCACAGCCTTTATACATACCTGTAAGGGAAGAGATTTGTGAAATACATTCAGTCATCTTGTTTTTACAATTCACGAAGGAATACTGCTTTTACATTCACGGATCTTGTTACTGTTTGCAATTTTTGTATTCACAGTTCTTGGTTTTACAAATAATAGTACGCATTGACAATTTCTTTTTACTTTACATTGCAGTACTGATTACAGCTATTGCAGAGGAACAGTTTCTCTTACGCTAATACTATTACTATTATTAGTGCAATTCCATCCAAACCGAAGACTTAATTTATATACTGAACTGGGTGGCTCCAAACATTTTATGCCTCAGGCATCTGAAGTAATTTAATAATACAATGAAGTGGATGGCCCAAAAATGTGTAACCCAAACAGCTGCGCTAAAATGAACTGGATGGAACTCACACTTTAAACACATATGACTTGGGCAGCTAGCATTAGGTGAAACTTAAAAACTATTCAATGTACACAGGCACACATGCACATGAAGTGCAAAGGAGAGAAAATATGGTGAAACCAATTTTTTGTACATTTAGCATTTTTTAACTTTTTGGATGATTTTATTCCCAATTTAATTTTTAAAATTTTTTTGTATACATCCCACATTTTTCATTTTTTTATAATTTTTTTCCATCACTCGGTGCTTATATATTCATGCATATATAGTATGCTATGTATTAAAAAAATAATCATAATGTATTTACACACAGGCATACATATTTACTCAGGCATCCACATTCAAACACACTCACGAGCATACACACAGACACATAAGCAATCACACATACAGGCACACCATACATCATAACACACATACAATATTTACACCAGATAAAAGAGCCATACTATTCAGCACAAGCTCTCACTCAGCCAGTGACTGACTCTCTCCCATTCACACAATCAAGAGTCCCCATCCCTTCTCTCTTGATGTAGATAGTGTGAGTATGGGAGGGTTTCGATCCCCTAATCACAAATGGCTCTTTCATCATGAGGACACTTGATGCTGCACATCGCACATCCTTAGCCCACCTCTGGGTGGCTCCATCTATTGTACAATATGCATACATTTTGGATATTAGACCCACAAACTCCACAATGGGCAATGCACTTGCCTCATCTTTCATTAACTTAATAACCTTCTTGAGCTGAGGAACAATACTGTAAGAATTATTGGCTGCATATTCCAATGTGTCGAATTCATTACTGTGACACCTAATTACTTCATATGGATCGCAGTTCTTCACCCAACAGATGAAGTTATCTGTATCTATATAAAGTAACTTCGGTGCCATGAAATGAGTTTTAGCAAACTCATAGTAGAAGCAGTACAAGTGGAGTGTGAAGATGACCAGTATACACATACGCAAATATATAGGTTTCATACACTGTACTGAAACTTCTGGCATCTCCATAGCTACAAAGTTCTCTTTGATAATTTGGTCTGGCAACGCACTTTCTTAGGCCCCAATGCCCATCCCATTCGGTCCTAATCAAAATATTGCATTAATTACTTACGTTATGCATGGCTTTACCGAAAATGGAATTATTCATTAATTTATAAAAATCTAGTAGTGCCTGCCCTCTTAATTCAATATACTCCTTTAATCAGGAGACTGATTGAAGAAGATACCCTAGTTGATTCTACATAGCTCCATCCCTAAGCTGAGCCACTGCTGGAGATTATGATAATGAATGATGTACCTCTGGTTGTGTCCAACAGTGGTCATCAGTTTACAGATAGTGTTTCCTGGCAGAACTTGTTGCTCTGGATGTAACGGCAAGTTGCTTGTCATTTCATACATACTAACAAGGTATATGAGGTC
This sequence comes from Schistocerca nitens, assembly GCF_023898315.1. Lineage (NCBI taxonomy): Eukaryota > Metazoa > Arthropoda > Insecta > Orthoptera > Acrididae > Schistocerca > Schistocerca nitens. The sequence continues at coordinate 655,248,649 of NC_064616.1, read as the reverse complement.
CGCCTCCACCAAATGTCCTACATCAGAATCAGCTGCCAGACCCATTATTTTTCCACCTAACCCCTCCAATTCGTTTGCCAGCACCCACTGAAACACACAACCTGCAGTGTCTGCATCATGGCGTGCCCATATAAGTTATTCACATCCAAATACAGAATATAACTTGAATTGAGGGATGTGTTGAACTCCACATCCATACATGGATTACTCGCCTTGGTGTGTCTATGGACACACTAGCAAAGGCCCCTACGGATCCCGCACTTGAAGAAAAGAAGCATATGCGCATCAGTGAGAAGTTTGATGCTGCACTTCCTTTCCTTGAACATCACGTCCCAGTTCAACACAGTGTAGGGAAGCAGCCTACTCACGCCTTGTAAAATTCTCATCAGTCTTTCCATTGTGTGTCAGCCTAGTCCACTGTAACTAGCTCTGACGTCATAAATGTTGCACAATACTTTAAATGTCAAGTAAATAACCTGAATCGTTTCTAGCATGTCAGGAGTAATACTAAATCAATATGTGTTGAATATCAGTTCAATAACTTTAACCATTTTTGAAATTTGGACATTTTTCTGTAAAAATCATTGGGGCAACAGAAAAGAGCTAGAAACTTAAAAATTTATATTTAGATTCCTTTTTCATAATAATTTAGTAGAAACAGTATTATGGATCTCACAAATTAAAATTTTAGTTGAAATTCATAATTTGTTGGTTTTTGTCTTAGAAATTAAGGAAGCAAGATAGATTAAGTAGGCGAATAAATAATGCTAGGATGTTTAAATTTAAGTAGAAGGGAGATCCGCTATAATTATGAAGATGTGAGAAGTTTCAATTGAATAACTATAAAACTATAGCGATAGCGTATCTCCAAAGGGCAAGTTCAGAGCTCGTCTACTGCGTGTAGTGTAATTAAATTAATTCTCTCGCCAAAAATATTTAACTTAGCCACGTCAGACTCTTATTATGATTACTTACCTGTGTGCTGAATGCACATTTAAATTGAGAGCTTCATCGGCCATCAGCAAAGGAAGCGATGATTTATTCAATAACTTGCAGTGGTGCTTTTACTAGCCCAGCGGCTAGTCGGTGGAGCAATTTTGATCAGGCGTTCCCTTCGCCTTCCGCACCGCGGCTTTATATATAAGAACGCTGCACGAGAGAAGAAGGCCCCAGTTCTCTCCAGACGCTGATTAGCGCACTATCTGTGCCGGGAGTCGCGTCGCGTCGGTATCATTGCTATAAATAGCCTCCGATGCCGTAATAAGTTACTCGGGATACGCGTAACCATGAATTCGTTTTCGAGTGAAGTGTTAATTCTGGGATGACTTTAATGATCTACTTCAGTTTGCGTATGTCGTATTTTCATATTTTCACGTGCCGCCGCGGGACAAACATTCTACCATCATTTAGCGTGGCGTTTGATGAACATTATCATCAAATTATGGCGAGCATCCACTTAAACATTTAATTTGGACAGTTATAGTTGCATCAGCGCATTAGACTCTGAACTGCTCTGGTAGTTGGATTGTGTGGATTCTTTCTTTTGGTCTGTGACTTTCAGAATATAGTGAACATTTTTAGAGAATAGTTTTTGATTATGAATCCCAGACAATCTCCTAATTCCTCAGAGCTATAAGCTGTAGCTATAAGTGTATTTCTCAGATGAAGTGGGCACTAGGAATTCTAATTACAGGCTTCACGTTTTGCTAATCACTTTCTGGTTGCCAATATTGTAGTTAGAGAGCCAGTGTTGAGAACGGCAAAAGACAGCATAAATAATAGGAACATTTAACAACATAATTCCACCCGCTGCCCCACATATGGTGCATCGGTAGGGAAATGCATCTACATTACAAAACATTCTACATTTATAATAACAAAATCAATTCCACCAGCCGCCCCACAACAGGTACTGTGTAATAAAAGGTGGGGTCCAGAGAGGACATGGACATGCATACACACCGGAACTTTTGAAGAACATCTGCTAGCAAGTGCGTCCCCAAATAGGGAATGTTGAATTCCCACCATACATTCATTGCATGCTCATAATCTGCACTAGTTATCGCATCGGCTGTGAGAGTACTGGTAAATGCAGATAGGATGGATAGACTGGTTTTGTAGAGTTTTGCCTTACTATCCAGAAATTCATAAGGCAAAACTCCTTTCCTAGTCACAAGCTGAAACTTTTCCTTACTGGGGTATGCAAATCAGGTGATATGCATATCTTCCCAATGTAGAATGTCAACAAGTTTGTGGAGTGGCGTCTGCATAAAACGTAGCGTGTCAAGAAAACGGAGCATAATTTTTGGCGTCATTTGTTTGGAGAATGAAACAAATTTCTCAACGCTGTCACGTAGAACACTGATCTGATATTTCTCCCAGCCGAAATTAGACAACTGCTCTACAAAAAAGTGAGCATCATACTTGCTTAAATCATGGAAGAAAACAGGTATGTGTCTTGGTAACTGGTACTTCAAATTGCATGCGCTGTGAGGTGCACCGCGGACCTTGCGCGTAAGATGACAAGTGGTCTCTACGGGGTGTTTCAGCATTTCTGTCTAACGACAACCCACAAATATGACAGTTAAATACATCAGTGTATAGTTTATCCTCCTCTGATTCGTTCATGGGTATGTTGTTGCTGTAAAGCCTATCAACATCCCATGAGAGTTTTTCAAGCTCTGTGAGCAACCAAACTGCAGGATTACCCCATCATAAGATTCATAGCGATTAAGACTCGAATCATATGTGCGTGCAAGTTGATATGCTGCCGCATACAGTACGTTTTTCTGCATTAGGTGGTATGTGAGGCAAGGGAGTTCCGTTCACAGTGGATGATAGAGGTAAGGAGACATTCAAAGTCAGACAACACACACCGGTCCCTTGTATTCACAGTCCTTCAGATGATTTTTCAAATACTTTTCTTCCGAAAAGGTATTTACACACCTGAGGCAAATGTGCTGTTTACATTTGTGTTTGTTCAAAAATGTTCAAATGCGTGTGAAATCTTATGGGACTTAACGGCTAAGGTCATCAGCCCCTAAGCTTACACACTACTTAACCTAAATTATCCTAAGGACAAACACACACACACCCATGCCCGAGGGAGGACTCGAACCTCCGCCGGGACCAGCAGCACACTCCAGGACTGCAGCGTCCCAGACCGCTCGGCTAATCCCGCGCGGCTTTGTGTTTGTTGAGATGGGAGTTAAGGAGGTGGGACATGTCTTTGATCTATACATAATGCTGGTTATCACCTTCAGAGAAGAGCACTATGTTTACATGAAGATCACGCTCGTCTGCACATTTCGAAATCTGGTGTGGTCCACCTACAACATGCTTGTCCAGCTCATCTGGCTTGCTTTCCTGCTTCTTCAGGCCATAAACGTGAACTGATATTCTGGGATTTTGTGCCTCAAATTTTGGTATGTCCTGAATCTTTACAGGGAACTCAGTACCGTCAAAGTTATAACATCCACGAATGTTAAGGACTATTCCATGCCGGCCGAAGTGGCCGTGCGGTTAAAGGCGCTGCAGTCTGGAACCGCCAGACCGCTACGGTCGCAGGTTCGAATCCTGCCTCGGGCATGGATGTTTGTGATGTCCTTAGGTTAGTTAGGTTTAACTAGTTCTAAGTTCTAGGGGACTAATGACCTCAGCAGTTGAGTCCCATAGTGCTCAGAGCCATTTTGACTATTCCATGTCAAGACGTGCACTCTGGATTCTGTTTAATTTTCCTTTTGCAAGCCAGGATTGACTGTAGAAACAAAAGCATTATCCTTTTCATTTTGGACATTAATACAAGCCCTCTCGTTCTTAATACGTCACAGAGTTTGATATAACTGGACCCTCCATTTAACGGATCATAGACGCGAATACTGATGTTGAAGTATGGGACTTTACTGAGTGCTTTAGTCGACTCTCTTCTATCTCAGAAAACAAGGCCAATTCACCCAAGGTGGATTTACGATACCATTCGGCGATTGACGTACTGTGAGATATAACGTCATTATCACTCCCGATGTAGTGCGAGCTTTTCTCGTCAGCAGCATCCTGCTGTTTAGGAGGACGAGTCAACTATGAGCACAGTACTGTGTTACATTTAGTGGCATTATATCTCGGTTCACCTAGGGCTTTGGGGAGTTCTGCATCCAGCACCAGGAGGCATGCTTCTAGAAACCTGCTGGGTTGTGCTGTCGACTTTCAGCTTCCAGCTGACGCTCTATGTCGGCCACTATTTCGGGAATGAACGCTACAATAACAAGAATAAAGAACTTTTATAACTAGTTCTTAAGAAAATGTATCACAATCTCAAAAAATTTGAATACTTCGCTAAGAAACTTTATAACTGTCGCAATTTGAGCTCACAATTTTTTCGTATACACTTGCATGACATTTGCCCCAGGTTTGGCCGTTTTCGATCACCACTGGCACCGGCATTGCTACTCGCTGGCTGTTCCATACAGCGAGAAACACACGGACAAAACTAGGCGCTGTCAAAGACTAATGATAGTTGTGGAGGGAGGGGGGGTTGGGCTATATATACATTCAGACTCCACCCTCAGTTTTGCGGATGACCAATAGGAACTCAGAATGCCATACCAGCAAGTTATAACGTGCCTTCTTTTTGTTCAAGCAGGTTGAAGCAGGCTTGGTGCAGGTGCCTGAGGAACAGAACGCTGCTGTGAGGGAGAAAAAAATTCTGGGACAAACATGTAGAGGAAACTTCCGAAAACATCCTTTGTTTACTGGAAAGTGATTGCAAGTGGCTTAAAATTGGACGCGGCTGCTATCTTTAGGAAAACACCGTTTGTTCATGCTGGAACAAACAAATAACCTGGCACTTCTGACATCAGCTCCATCCCTCAGAATACACGTTGTTGTTCGCTAGGGTACTGCTGTGGGAGGAAGATGCTAACCTTCGAAAACAAATCTATTGTTCGTGGTAGATGCCCACCGCGACACGCCTCGAGAACGATGGCTCACATTACAATCGTCAGCTGATTGCCTTTGACTGCTGGCCGGCTGCCGAATATCTGCTGCACATCTGCGGCACCCGCTAACCTTCGGAAACAAATATGTTGTTCGTGGTAGACACCCACTACAGTGCACCTCGGGAACACGGCTCACATTAGAATCATCTGCTAACATTCTTTGGCTGCTGCCCAGCCGCTGGACATCTGCAGATCCCTCCCTGCGGCGCTGAGCGGTGGTGGATTATGAGCAGACTGCGTAGTGTGGGCAGGTGCGGAGCGGAAGCGGGGGAGGGCAGGTTACGTGTGTGTGGTCCAATAACGATGTGCGAGACGGCCTGGCCTGTGGGTGGGTGCCATGGTTCAGCTAGGGGTCGCCAGATACCGCTCCAGCGCATGGTGTGGTAAGCTCTCTAATGGAGTGGCGCACGTGACTGCTCATTCGACGTCAGCCCGCCGTGCGAGTGACACTCCTCGCCGGACGGCCACGACTGTGCTGCACAGCACTCTGCGTGATTACGAGAGCCTTGTGCAGCGTGATCGGAGGATAAATAAGAGTATCCCTGTCCTACGAAACACAAATTATGTCCCCTGCAGTGCATAATTTCCCAATTTCCTGTCCTCTGAATTTTTTCGATATCTACCACCTATACCCGTTTTACAAACGATCGCCATCAACAATTTCTGTTAATATTATGTCTTCTCAATTGACAATTGAATTTTACAGCGAAAATTCGATTTTACCGCGAAAATTCAGAATTCCCGCCAAAATTAGAAACTCCCGCCAATAGGGTTGGTGGGGAACTGGGGAGGAGGCCTGGGGAAAACATATGACATCGTCTGGGGGTGGGTAATTAATTGATCAATTTAATTTGCATATCAATTTGTTATCAGAATTGCACACTGAACCCCCTTACCCTACTACTCCTGTATTACGCCAATAGATTCCGGCTGAAATTCCGAAACGCGTTTGGGCACAAATAGAGTTATTAAAGAACGTGGCTGGCTACTGTATGCTTCCAGCATTTTGTGCGGCTTATTTTGGTCGACACTACTTTCTGCAGTACGGCAGACTCGTGGTGTAGCGTTGTTTAATCCTTCGCTATTTGTTCGTAGTATAAAGGATGTCCAAAGGTCCACTGGCTGGTTGCATAAAATGAGGCAGTCCAGTGATCTATCGTTGAATCATTTAAAAATGAATGGAAACCACAGAGTAGACGGAAGAGAAATTTCAGTATTTATTATATAGTTGCATAACCCATGGGTACCGCAAATTTGCTGTTTAACGCCATTGTAACACCATGCAGAAAGAGTTTAAAGATTTAGTTGACACTGAAGGAGTTAAAATTTATAACGATTGACAGAAGATTTGTGTGGGATTCATTATTCTCTACACCAAGAAGCACTACATACTAAATATGTAGGCATGGAATACGTGATGGAATTGCTAGTGCAAATAGTAAATGTTCTGAAGTCGCACAGATTATTATGTAAGCAGTTGCTACAGTTTGTGGTAGCACTGAACAAAGGGTATGGAGAGCCATACAAAAACCTGGGACTAACAATTTATGGTGAAATGAAATTGAATGTTCACATAGTTTCGGTCGCAATTAAAGCAGTAATCAACGGTTCTTTGGTTAGGTACTAGGAAAATTCAATCTGTCTACTCGTGCAACCCATCGCGATGGTACTTTTCAAGTGTATGGGACAAAAATCAAATAGGAATAACAGGTAATATTGAAAGTATACGTAGAAGGGCAGCACGAACCGTCACAAATCTAACTGGGCGACGTTTGAAGACGTCAGCTACTCCGCGGAAGTCTACGGAGTTTTACGAACCAGTACTGCGTGCGGAATTTAGGATTCTTCTATAGGCCTCTATTTATCGACCCCATTCAGACTGCGAAGAAACGATTCGAGATCAGTTATCTCTGACAATAGAACAGTATCGTATTCATTATACAGACAAAATAGCATAAACAGTTAATTATTTATCTCCTCATTCCATAACGAGGTCTCATATCAACTGAAGGTCTTACGTCGAAACAACGCCTCTGGAGTAGACGACATTCTATCAGAGATACTGATATGCTTGGCAGAGTGGGCCATGACCAAACTACTTCATCTGGTATGCACGATGTATGAGACAGGCGAAAAACCCTCAGACTTCAAGATGCATGTAATAATTAAAATTGCAAGCAAAGCAGGTGTTGAAAGGTATGAATATCACCTAACTAACAGTTAAATAAGTCATGGTTGCATAACATATGGACTGGAAGAATTTCTATACAAACACAAATTATTTACAGAAGAATGGAAAAAATGGTAAAAGCCAATCTCGGAGAAGGTAAATTTGGATTCCGGAGAAATGTTGTACCACTCAAGGCAATATTGACCCTACAACTTGTCTTAATGATAGGTTAAGGAAAGGCAAACCTCAGTTTATAGCATTTGTAGACTCAGAGAAACCTTTTGACACTGTGGACTGGAATAAACACTCTAAAATTCTGAAGGTAGCAGGCGTAAAAATACAGGGAGCGAAAGGTTGTTTACAGCTTGTACAGTAACCAGACAGCAGTTATAAGTGTCGAGGGCATGGAAGTGAAACAGTGATTGAGAAAAGAGTGAGACAGGGTTGTAAACTCTCCGATATTAATTGATCTCTACATTGAACAAGTAGTAAAGGAAATCAGAGATGAACTTAGAAAAGGAATGAAAGTTCAGGAGAAGAAATGAAAACTTTAACGTTTGCTGATGACATTGTAATTCTATATCAGAGAGAGAAAACGAGTTTCAAAAGCAGTTGAATAGAATAGACAGAGCCGCGCGGGCTAGCCGAGCTGTCTAGAGCGCCTTGTCACGGTCCGCGCGGATGTCCCCGGTCGGAGGTTCGAGTCCTCCCTCGGGCATGGGTGTGTGTCTTGTCCTTAGCGTAGGTTAATTTAAGTTAGATTAAGTAGTGTGTAAGCATAGGGACCAATGAACTCAGCAGTTTTGTCCCATAGAACTTATCATATATTTCCAATTTTCCAGAATAGACAATGTTTCGGAAGCAGGAAACAAGCTGAACATCAACAAACACGAAACAAGGATAACGGAATGTAGCGAATTTAAGTCAGGCGATGCTGGATGGATTAGGTTAGGAAACCATAAGCTAGAAGTAGTATATAAGTTTTACAATTTGGGCAATAAATAACTGTAGAGAGGAAGACAAAAAGAACACAGAACTTCCTAAAGAGTTTGAAACTGAGATACAGAAAAAATATGAGTAATTACAAGAGTTAAAATATTACTTTACACTCACAAGTAATTGATTTAGAGACACGTATCATCCTCCACAGGAGCAAACCTCCAGAGCGGGCGACAATGGTTTTATGTTGGCAAGTAGTTAAGTGTTGCTTCATCTGGTTATCTCCATGATCGTATTTAGCAGCAAGTACCACGTCACATCAATACAGGCTCACTGGTTGTTGTCCAGAATTGAAGTGAATCTAATGTTGCCTGTCTATCGGCTGTTACAATCTGTGGCAGTTCTAATCAACACGTTGCTGCCCACCGCAGTTAACTCGGGCGGCATTGGATTTTACGAGATACACACTGTACACATTGGTGCGGTGCAATAAGAAGAGCCAAATTTTTGCACAGCATCGTCGAAGATGGAACGTCCACACGTAGGGAACCCACGATCCAACTGCGATAAAATGAGCCAATATGGTGCGGCAAATGGCCACGAGGTCTGACAACATCCCAGTCACGTGACACATCGAGCTTTCTCCAATAGCTGCTGTCTAATAATGAGAGTACAGGATACTATTAAGACCTTATAAGTTCCGCTACGCAAAGGAGAACGAAATCCCTTTTCTCCTCTACACTGGACAAAAAAGTGAACAACCCAGAAGAGATGACCAGATGTGAATGTAACTTCGTACACGAACACACAACAGCGGGTATGTAAATTACCCGGGATTCTACTCTCTGTGGCAAGTAGATGAGTACCAGAGAGCAGTAGTGTTGTTACCAGGCCAAGTAGGGTGTATAAGGAGAGCGTCAGATGCCTTGTATCTATTTGGCTGGCTGATAAAATTGTGCGATATTAATATCTGATCCGCAGTTCGTTATGCACAAAAAATAGTTCCATTGAAAAGTCGTCTAGTTCAGTCGGTAGGTGGCATTCTACATATTAATTCAACTGCGACTTGCAATAACAACCAAAAGGCAAAGCATCTGTAAGTGTTCGAGACAATGTTGCACCGAAGGAAACAATTCATTTGAAAGGCGTCTTTTAATTCATTTTTCTTATACGGAATTCTGATTATTAATTCAACTCCGAGTATATCATTGTATGAACCGCATGCGAAGCCTAAATCACATTTCACAGTACCACAGCCGGCCGGAGTGGCCGAGCGGTTCTAGGCGCTTCAGTCTGGAACCGCGCGACCGCTACGGTCGCAGGTTCGAATCCTGCCTCGGGCATGGATGTGTGTGATGTCCTTATGTTAGTTAGGTTTAAGTAGTTCTAAGTTCTAGGGGACTGGGACTGATGACCCCAGATGTTAAGTCCCATAGTGCTTAGAGCCATTTGAACCATTTGAACTAGCAGCAGTCGGGCAAGGGAATTACCGTCCCACGAGTGGCCTGCCGTTAACATCAGAACAAAAACGGCTGAATTTGGTGTGGTGCCGTAACCGTGAAGTGTCGACTGCTGACGGTTGGCATCGCATTGCGTTCAGCGATGAATCGCGATTCTACATTATGCCGGATGACCATCGTTGTCGAGTATAGTGACAGTCAGAGGGATTTTCCTATTTTCGAGTGACTGGGAGAGCTACAGTGGTTTTACCCCTAGCTTCATGGTGTGTGGAGCCACCGGATCAAGTAACGAACGGATGGTAGAGTGTTTGAGGGAACTCTCTGATGGTACAACGGTACGTCACGGACTTCCTGCGTCCTCGTGTGTACCATTTTCTCAAAAGGACAATACTATTCCACACATGGCACGTGTCTCTCTGAATTGTCTGCGTGACGTTGAGGCACTACACTGGCCATCAGATCCGCAGATCTGTCCCCTACAGAACATGTGTGAGACCAGCTCAGACGTCAATTCTTGCCCACTGCCAGTAACAGGGATATTAAGGACCAGTTACAACTGTGGGCAAGCTTGCCTCAGGAGAGGACACGACAGCTTTGTGACAGCACTCCCAACTTAATCAGCGTATGCTTCATTGCCAGAGCGGGTGCAACGTCATATTGGTAAGTGGGCTTTCCAATACCGATAGAGGTACTCAGGGTACCCTCCGCCACACACCGTCAGGTGGCTTGCGGAGTATGGATGTAGATGTAGAGAGATGGAGAGAAGTCTTCCGAAGTAAGAGTGATTTCAGGTGTGCCGCAGGGGAGTGTCATAGGACCGTTGCTATTCACAATATACATAAATGACCTTGTGGATGACATCGGAAGTTCACTGAGGCTTTTTGCAGATGATGCTGTGGTGTATCGAGAGGTTGTAACAATGGAAAATTGTACTGAAATGCAGGAGGATCTGCAGCGAATTAACGCACGGTACAGGGAATGGCAACTGAATCTCAATGTAGACAAGTGTAATGTGCTGCGAATACATAGAAAGATAGTTCCCTTATAATTTAGCTACAAAATAGCTGGTCAGCAACTGGAAGCAGTTAATTCCATAAATTATCTGGGAGCACGCATTACGAGTGATTTAAAATGGAATGATCATATAAAGTTGATCGTCGGTAAGGCAGATGCCAGTCTTTCATTGGAAGAATCCTAAGGAAATGCAATCCGAAAACAAAGGAAGTAGGTTACAGTACGCTTGTTCGCCCACTGCTTGAATACTGCTCAGCAGTGTGGGATCCGTACCAGATAGGGTTGATAGAAGAGATACAGAAGATCCAACGGAGAGCAGCGCGCTTCGTTACAGGATCATTTAGTAATCGCGAAAGCGTTACGGAGACAGATAAACTCCAGTGGAAGACACTGCAAGAGAGACGCTCAGTAGCTCGGTACGGGCTTTTGTTAAAGTTTCGAGAACGTACCTCCACCGAAGAGTCAAGTAGTATATTGCTCCCTCCTACGTACATCTCGCGAAGAGACCATGAGGATAAAATCAGAGAGATTAGAGCCCACACAGAAGCATACCGACAATCCTTCTTTCCACGAACAATACGAGACTGGAATAGAAGAGAGAACCGATAGAGGTACTCAGGGTACCCTCCGCCACACACCGTCAGGTGGCTTGCGGAGTATGGATGTAGATGTAGAACCCGTGAAGTTTCAATAACTTTCCTCCTCCCCTACTGGGTGGGTGCTGCACTTTATTTGGCAGGCACTGTGAACACATCAACTCGACACTTACCTCGTAAGTGAGACACTGTTTGCACTATCAATGGTCAGCCCAGATAATAAAGTTTCTGAATGAGTATCCAAACGCACTTTTTATCTGCGGTTTTTGTTTGGTGTGAATTAACACATTATTTCACTTGTAAAATTTACCACCAATGCATTTAGCGAAGTGGTGTAAGTTCACTTGTCTTTTTTGGTCGGAGCAATCGAAGTGGAACATTAGTGTGTCGTTGTTCCAAATTTGAGGCTTCGTAACACTGTTCGAATATCAGAGTTCTAAAAATAGTCTGACTGCGGTTTCAGCGTTTACTTCGAAACGAGCGAAGGTGGTAAAACGGTTTGGCGATGTGAACTGCTTGTGTCCGTAGAATGACGAACTTTTGGGATGATTGTGTTCAAAGTTTAATTTCACGACTATGCATTTGCTTTCGAACAACTGGAGGTAATGAAAGGTAAGGTCGTTCATGAGCAACAATAGCCACGCACGATGGTTACCTGTTGACAACACCTCTCCAGAATAGACATCGGTATGCAACGTAGTTGCAGCGAGCATTTAAATAGCAGCAGGATGCAGGACATGAAGCCAAAAGGACTGAAGTAGTTTTGTAAATCTGATGTAAAGCTATGATATGTGTCTAATTAACAACACTGCATTTTAACGCCAAACGCTACTGAATGTACTAACAACTTGGATGAGGGAATAACAAATGAAGACGTGTGTCATTCTCAGACGTGTTTTAGTTGCAAATGTGGCAACAGAGAAAGCATGGAACACGGGACAATCACTAATTTATGCTCGAGTCAACCCAGTATTTTTTTGGCAAGAATGTCCAAATGTTTTGTTACTGAAAAGTTCGTGAAATAATATTATGGTGGTCTCTTTATAAAAGAGCCCGATAATTCTGTCGTGAAATTTTGCACGAAACATTGTCATTCTCGAAGCGCTCTAATAACTTCGCAAGAGTGTTGAAGGTGCTCATCACAGTGAAGCATTTGGGTATCAGGAAAGGAATTTAGTGTCAGTTATTGCGCCATCGGGAATTCCATTTCATAATTGTTCAACGACAGTTATGATACGAATTATAGTTCAGAACGTTTTGACAACTACAAATATATGGTTACGCAACACGTCCGCTAGTTCCAACGTACTAACTTTATCCTAAGGGCAAAAAGGACAGGTTTATCCGTCTTGTACTCTTTAACACCTGCTAAATTCTTGAACAATAACCTAGGAACTTGAACTCAGGCAGAATGATGTTCTGGACTTGACCTTCTGACAAAACGTTGCACTAATTGGGCACAGCTACTCTAGCCGATAGAGAAATGTGAGCCATTTTCCTTCCAGATCAACAGTGTACCACGAGAACGGAGGCCTCGCAACGAACATATCGCGGAACCTGGCTGAGGCCCTAGTGCAGCGGCCTCATATTTGTGTCTCAATTCGCGCCTCGCGTTAAATCAATACGCGCGTCCTAGCAGACTTTCCGTGCACGCTAAGTGCACACTTTAACTTACTCACGGAAACCCAACTCAGCAACTTCTGGCAGTTATCCGTACTCAGCAGTGTGAATGCATGAATCACGCCTCCGTACTTCCTATCTCTTCTCTTCACAGTATTTCACATTTCTTGCAAGCGCTGTAAGCTGTCGATGGTAGCAATGATTTTTTCCTCCCATTCTCCCAATTCAAATCCTCAGCACAGCAGTTGGACATGTCATAATACATCTTTGATGTAAGGAAGATAGTGATATTTCTAAATCTATGCTGCACAGTATTCTGTCAGACAGGTATGGCAGGTGGAGTCCTAAGAACTTTTTCAGTGAAATAACCCAGCAGCTCTACCTTAACGCTGCAGCCGGATGAGTATGCTCACAAGGGAAATTACCCATCGCACCCACCTCAGACTTCGTGGCAAGCTGGCTCAGAAGATAGCCCGTAAAAAATTGAACACAGATCACGCATGAAAACAGGAAGAAGGTGTACTGAACAGTGAAAAAAAAAGCAAAATATAAACAGTGAATGGTTGAAGTATAAGAAGTGCGATATAGTGCAACCTAAATTAGGAACGGCGTCGTGATTAAGTTGTCACGGTGTTGCACTGCCATGCGGATGACTCGCGTTAAAATTTTCTCTTGTCTTTTTTTTCACAACATTATGAGTTGTCCGGTCACTGGAATGTTTGTTCTCTTTCAGTAGTCTTCGGCAGTTGTCGTATTATACACTGGCTATAGAATGTAAGTCATGTGGTAAGAATGCGTTACCGTCGCAAGTAAACGTGATGAAGAGTGAGAGCAGGCGAGATACCACACAGACGTCTCACAGAACTGAAAACAACAATTAGACGGGTCTGAACAATGTTACAACAAAGGAATTGAAGAGTCAAAACTTCCAAAAACGGAACGCAGCTTCAAATACGTTAAAAACATATGTTTTGAGTGAGCACAGAGAGTCCGCAGCTCGTGGTCCTGCGGTAACGTTCTCGCTTCCCGCGCCCGGGTTCCGGGTTCGATTCCCGGCGGGGTCAGGGATTTTCTCTGCCTCGTGATGACTGGGAGTTGTGTGATGTCCTTAGGTTAGTTAGGTTTAAGTAGTTCTAAGTTCTAGGGGACTGATGACCATAGATGTTAAGTCCCATAGTGCTCCGAGCCATTTGAACCTTTTTTTTTTGAGCACAGAGAAACTGTGTGATTGTGAAACCGTTACGTTCATCTGTTGCAGCTTATGTGACAAGCTTGTGTTTTCATCATTGCCTTGAGAATGATCACATTCACATTCATATGAACATCTAAATCGGATAAGGAAGCATATCTCACTCACTTACCAAGCGTAGAAATTAGTTATTCGGTTCCCATTCGAAAGCTATTTCCTTTCGGCTACTAACAGAGTAGTTGTGCAGAATCAGCTGACATTATAGGTCCCTTACTTACACCTCGCTGTTGCAAACAGACGTTACATCACAACACAGACACAGATTTGAATACAGCGGAAAAAAAAAAAAAAAAAAAAAAAAAAAAAGCACGAGGAAGCTTCGAACACGGCTCGCCCGCGTGGCAGTGTAAAATCGTAACACTTTTTTCTTTTATCGCATTTTGTTCGTGATTTTTCGTTGCATTTGTTCTGGGCGGTCATTCCATGACACCCGTCCAAGTTCATCGTTGATTCGTTCACTCAGTCTTTTTTTACAGAAGACAGCTAAGCATCTGACCGAACACGATGAGCTACCGTACTCGCTTAATCACGATCCCGTTGGTGTTTCCAGCTACTCTATAATATACTTCTTGTCCTTCGCTCATTCACTATTTCTATTTTGCTTGATCTGTGTTCAGGTTTTGACGTGCTGTCCACTGGGCCCTCTTAACACGATAACTGCAGGGGGTGTGATGGGGAGTTTCCCTTGTTAGAAGAAGTGGAACCACACAATTTCGTTCTTGATACAGCAGCAAGCTTAACGGCCGTTATGACTGAATACACTATCAGCATGGAGCTCACTGTGTGACATATAGACTGCTCGATTCTCTTTTTGGCCTAACTTTCTACGTTTCTCTATAATGTACGGTAAAAATGGAAATGCTGTGTGGTTAGGGCCTCCCGTCCGGCAGACCGGTATCCTGGTGCAAGTGTTTCGAGTTGACGCCACTTAGGCGACTTGCGTGTCGATGGGGATGAAATGATGATTATAAGGACAACACCACACCCAGCCAGTCCCTGAGCGGAGAAAATCTCCGACCCAGCCAGGAACAGAACCCGGGCAGTTAGGTATCACATCCCGTGGCGATGACCACTTTTTTTGAGTGTTAGAAAAAAGGCGTCTTTCAGTTAGGACAAGCAAAATTAGAGTTTACATCCATATCTATAACAAAACAAGAGTACCTTCGAAACTATGAAATAGAATTTAAAACTAATAGTAAAATGATAGATAATAGAGAAATAAATGTAAGCAAATCTTGCACGCCATTCCATGTGCATGGCCCATCTGCGCACAAATGCCATGTTCCAAGTTGATAAACATTTCGCTACGTGTGGAGCTTCATGACGGCGGTCATCCTCTGCCGGGTACTCCCCAACTGTGAGGGGGGTTATCGAAGACACTGCGTAAATAGTTCGCAAATAGCTGTTCGCAAATAGCTCATCATCTCGAAAGAGGTACTATATGGACATGACTTTAAACCATGTAAGAGCGTGTGTCTTCGCAGGCGGGAAATAAGTATCCTCTGTACAAAGGAGGAGCCGTGGCTCAATTGTGCGAGGCGCGATACGTAGGTAGCACGCGAGGATCCTCTGCACTAGCAGCCATACCTCTAACGCCGATCCACATGTGAAACGACGTTCGTCAGAATCCACGAGGTGGCAACGTGGGCAAAGGGGGGAATCCGTCATCCCAACAGCATGTACCTTTTGTCGTGTTACAACTTTCCCGTTCACAACTTGGTACCACGTGGCTCATACCCGCGTGGGGAGGAACGGCTTCTGGACCGCTCTCCACACTGCAGCCCATAGGGTGATTGGGCTTTTCCTCTCAATCACATTGCGTGGGATGAACCCTAGCAGCAACCTGTAAATATCGCTCGCCTTGGGAGTGCGAGTGTTGGGAAGGTGTGGGTGTACGTAACTATATTCAAGAATAAGCGCCGAGAGGTGCGAGAGTGAGGGAGTAATATGCGCAATCGTGACAGGTGGCAGAAGAGACGCCGGCAGCAGTTCCTCTAACAGACGTCCGTAAGGGAAGCAACTTGATGGGTCCACAGTTTCAGCATTGTGCAGAAGTATAACGCTGTACCTCTCGCTCGTACATTTGTAAGTCCCAGTCCACCGTCACGCGGAGGGAGGGTGAGTCTGTAAGGTATCAGGCAAATCTAACACCTTCCATGAAAACCCTGACATGATAGCAAATCCGGCAGTATGTCACATAGCTCCAAATAAATCCTGACATTAAATTAACCAAAGTAATACGATCAACGAGTGAGCAAATGGAATACCACAGACTAACACAAGAACGCCTAAATGCATATCATACCTTCCCACCGTGAAACAGACGCAGTTCCGAGGGGAGAAACGAGTACAGAAGCCGAGAGCAGAATCGTGTAGGCTAGGAGGCCCTACTATAAGGGACAGACACCCACGTCACCAGCTGACCGCCAAAACCACCCCCCAGCCCATGTTAAAAGATAGAGCCCTCCAGAAGAACAGTATAGATCTTACGATAACACTAAAAGGGCCACACCAGCTGCAAGTTTTAGCGTGAGACTTTTTCACGTCTCTGTTACGTTGCAAACGTTAAAAACATTGCCCCACCACGAAAAGCATAACGTTTCTCATTGGATAGACAGAAGTTTTATAGGCGGAGCTTAAGGTTAACATTGAGACCCTGATTGGTCAGTTGAAAACACAGCCAGATAGGTTTTTTCAAACCAACTTCGGTAAATTGTAGTAAGGAGAAGTTAGGAGAGAGTTGCATCCGAGACGGCGAGGTGTGGAGCTGCGCCACCCGCCGCCCCCTGACGCTGCCTAACCAACGACAAGGTAATGAACGCACGCGATGCCGCATAACAGCGCATAAAGCTTCACTCAGAACTGCAGAAGTCTCATCTGTTACACCCCCTTTTTGCGTAATGCTAGTGTCGATCGTCATTTAAAGCTCATGGTACATTTGCTACGTAAGTAAAAATCTGAAACGCGATTATTTTTCTGTTATATACGAGGGTTGTTTTTTAAGTAAGGGCCGTTTTTATTTTTAAAAAAAGATACAAATACTTTCGTAAAAAAACTTTTATTTTCTGATTCTACACACTTTTACCTATTTTTCTACATAGTTGCCTTGTTTATTTAAGCACTTGTCATACCGTACAACTAAGTTTTTAATTCCCTCTTCAAAGAATTCGGCCGCCTGCTCCGACAGCCAAGAGTTCACGGCTGCTTTCACTTCATCGTCGTCATTGAAGCGCTGCCCGCCAAGATGGTGTTTCAGGTACCTGAAAAGGTGAAAATCGCTAGGAGCAAGGTCGGGGCTGTATGGTGCATGGTCCAAAACTTCCCAGCCAGAAGAATCAATCAAATTCCGAGTCTTTTGAGAGGTGTGAGGAGCAAAACTACTTTTGTCAGCATGCCGCGACTTTTGTTTTGAATTGCTCTGCGGAGCTTCTTTAGAGTTGCACAGTAGGCATCTGAGTTGATTGTCGTTCCTCGTGGCATAAAGTCCACTAGCAAAACACCGCGCCGGTCCCAGAACACAGTTGCCATAATCTTGCGCTTTGTCAGCGTCTGTTTGGCTTTGACCTTGACGGGTGAGGTTGTGTGTCGCCATTCCATCGATTGTCGCTTGCTTTTGGGAGTGATATGGGATACCCATGTTTCATCTCCAGTGACAGTTTGACTCAACATGTCATCCCCTTCTTCCTCGTAACGAATCAAAAAGTCCAATGAAGTGGCAAATCTCTTCCCTCTGTGGTCCTCTGTGAGGAGTCTGGGTACCCACCGAGAACACAGTTTCTTAAAGCTTAGGTTTTCAGACACAATTTTGTACAAAACCGATCTTGAAACTTGTGGAAATTCCAAAGAAAGAGTGGAAACTGTGAATCTTCTGTCCTCACGAATCTTTGTTTCGACTGCAGCCACCAAATCATCAGTGATCACAGAGGGCCGGTCTGAGCGTTCTTCGTCATGGACGTTTTGACGGCCATTTTTAAACTCTGTAACCCATTGACGCACTTTACCTTCACGCATTGCATTCAAGCCATAAACTTCTGTTAACTGACGATGAATTTCTGCAGCTGATAGGCTTCTCGCGGTCAAAAAACGTATCACTGACCATATCTCACACGCGGCGGTCGATTCAATAATCGTAAACATTATAAAGTAGCACAGCGATGCGTACACGTCAGTTACAGAGCTGCAACTTGCATCAGTGTGAACGGGAAGGATACCGGCAAGTGGCGCGGTGGCTTGTTGCGGCGTCCGCGCGAACTGCGGGACTATACGCGCGAACGGCCCCTACTTAAAAAACAACCCTCGTAGTTATTGAGAAGCCACATGAGCCACTGTAATTTACGACAAGTTAAATAAGTAATTAAAGATAATTGAGGGTCACTGTAGACCATTTTGATAGTTTTCGCTTTGCCGGCCGTGGTGGTCTAGCGGTTCTAGGCGCTCAGTCTGGAACCGCGCGACTGCTACGGTCGCAGGTTCGAATCCTGCCTTGGGCATGGATGTGTGTGATGTCCTTAGGTTGGTTAGGTTTAAGTAGTTCTAAGTTCTAGGGGACTGATGACCACAGATGTTAAGTCCCATAGTGCTCAGAGCCATTTGAACCATAGTTTTCTCTTTTGTGAAACTTAATTTAAACCTAGATTATAGATGTGATATGGCATAGATCATCCTTCGATCCATTATAGAACTTGGAAAACTTGGAAACCCAACCAGGGAATATTCGTTCACATTTTTGTTGAACGCAGTTGGTTTTTATCATCCTGTATTAAAATATTTCCTTCTATCAATAGTGCAATTTATAAACAATGTTTTGTGAGTAGAATAAAATTTCCAATGGTAAACTTAACTGCGTTTTCGACGTTATTTTACCAGCTAACTAAAAATAGGAAAGCCTTGAACCCCTTCCACTAAATTTAGTTAGTATTAAGATTCTTTTACAGGGAGTGCAGTGGAGCTGACGCTGAAATCATTAAGTATTTGATTATATCATCGCTAGTCTCATTGAACTCTTCTGAACTCTACATGTCATGTGTAGTCTGGCGTCTCCTTACCAGCAACAGGTCCCAGGTTCAGACTAGTCAATTCCCTAAAAACTCTCAGAGCGTCGTTGCGCGAAAGTGGTAGGGAGACACGACTTAGAACAAACAGATACCACGCAGTACGTTAGAAGTGTTTCGTAGCAGACTTTGAATAGGAGTCCAGCGGTAAGGTAATATCCAAACGCTGCTTGCACTCTGTGTGCCATCGCTGTCGACATTGGTAGAACCTGAGCCATGTGGATCATCGTAGTCGCCACGTGAAGGTTCAGGTATTCCACACGCTGTAGAAGGTCAATCCGTCGAAGTAGGTTCCGGCGAACGTCTGTACGTACGCCTGTAGTAATCGTTTATAGTTCATGGCAGCTGTGTGGCGCATATCCTGTGTAAATGTTATGCCCAAGAATCGGGTCTTGTTGACTAGTGGGGGTGGGGCTAAAACGCCCTCCTGTAGACCTCTCCCAATAGACATCGCTGCCGACTTGGCCACATTCATGAGGCTGCCCGCTGCCAATCCGTATCGATTGATCCATTGCATCACCGAGCGTACCTCCTCACCAGATCGTACAAGTAATAGAAGGTCATCAGCATATATCCTGCAGTGAAAGATGTGATCCCTCAATGACATGCCCGAGAGTCTGTTTTTCAACCCTCCGACAAGTGGTTCTCGTGCGTTCGCGTAAAGGATCATGGAGAGTGGGCATCGTTGGCGAACTGACCGTCGGATCGGCAAAGGACCCACAATCCGTCCATTCACCAGCACACGGGATGCAGCTACACGGAAAAGGCGCTGAAATGTGTCGAGAAAGTCAGGTGGAAAGCCCATGCGGGCCATAACTGAGAGAAGGAACTTGTGGTGAACTCTGTCGAAGGCGTGGTCGAAATCAATGGAGATCAGAGCAGCGCGAAGATGACAGAATGTGGCGATGGCTATTAAATCCCTTTCGCTGGTTGCCGTTTGCATGTTGGTCACTCCGCCCGTGTCGTTTGCTCTATGGATAGGAGTAGTGGCAGAACCTTCTTTATGCGGTCGGCGAGTAGTCAGGCGAAGATTTTATAGTCCGAGTTTAGCAACGTAATTGGCCTGTAGGCCTCGACCCTCCGACCTCTGGAAGGCTTGTGTATCGGTATGAGGAGACCTTCGACGAATCCAGGTGGCACGTGGAAACCGGGAGTCATCAGTTCCTGGTACATGGCGATCCATCGGGGCATCATTAGATCGCGGAAAGCCCGATAAAACTCGAGCGGCAGTCCGTCTGGTCCGGGCGACTTGTTGAGTGCTCCCTTGTTAAGCGCGTCCTCGATGTCGTCCCGTGTAAGTCCAGTTAAAAGCGACGCCGCTATTGCGTTATCGAGGGTGTGCGACACGTGCTGCAGTATGTCGTGATCGTCCGCTTCCTCCGTAGTCACCTCAACGTAAAACCGGCGATAGTGATCTGAAAAGGCTTCTGCAACCGCCGCCTGAGTCACTACGACCCTGCCATCGGGCAAAATGAGGTCCGTGATCAGCTTCTGGCGGCGTCGGCGGCTGTCGAGCACGATATGATTCATAGACGGGTTTTCTCCTCCCGCTCGGTCTTGACGTCTCGACCGTACGACAGTCCCCTCCAAACGGTGCCTCGTAAGAGACAATAATTTACCTTTAATTCGGTGGCTTTCCATTTGGTGACGGTGACGGTGGTTGGGTGGCGAGATCGCGGAGCATTGTCTAATAAAAGTCCAATGTGTGACGATGCCACGCTGCAATGTCTTTTCCATATTGTGTTAGCACACGCCGAAACGCTGGTTTTGCACATTCCATCCAACATGCTAGAGTCGAAAGATATCGGGGAAGACGACGTTCACAATCCATCCATGTGCTGGCGATAATCCGACGGCATTCCGGATCTTGAAGGTGTGCCACATTCAGCTTCCAAGGTCCAAGGCTGCGCCACATCCGCTGCTGCTGTAGAGAGACCGTGCATATGAAAGCGCTATGATCGGAAAAGGCAAGCGGCCAACGTTCGGCGTCCAACACTCCCGGCGCTAGAGCTCGTGAGACATAAATGAGGTCTAGGCGACTGGCTGAGCGACTAGTAAAGTATGTGGGTCCAGGACGGTCACCATGCATTTTCTCCCAAGTGTCGGTAAGAAACAGATCTCGAACCATTAGCCGAAGTCTTCCTTGCATCTACAGCGCCAGATTCTTACCTGGTGGCCAAACTTGGAACGATTTTTTTCAGCGTAAATCCGTTCCGCATTTAAGCATTCGAATATCTACAAATTCATACGATTATTACAGCCCAAACTGGACCTTTGAGAGTAGCTGCACTTTAATCATAACCAACGGGAAGTTGGGCATCTTTAGCTCACCGTCAGACCAAAAGATTGGTTCGATTCCCGGCAGGGTCAGGGATTTTCTCTGCCTCGTGATGACTGGGTGTTGTGTGATGTCCTTAAGTTAGTCGAGAAATGTGGGACTTGGTCTTTGGGGTGGAGCACACAGTTAAAGTCGCCGCCGAAGACATATTGATCGAAGCGACTAATAAAGAGGGGGGGGGGGGGGCGATATCCTCCGTGTAGAACTGCGATCGCTCGCGGCGTTGGTCAGTTCCTGATGGAGCGTAAAAGTTAATGATGCGCGTGCCCAGCGCAGTGATCACCAGCCCCCTGCCTGACGGAAGGTAAGTCACGTCTTCGATGGCAATTCTGCCGCGCACTAGTATTGTCGTACCGCTGCCATTTCGGTCCGCCGATGACATATATGTCACATAACCGTAGAAGACTGGGAGGGCCGCTATATACGCTTCTTGCAACAGAGCAGTGTCAACATCCGAAGAACGAAGCATCTCACGCAGCAACTCGATCTTCACTGCCGTCCTTATCGTATTGAGATTAATCGTGGCGATACGATACTCTTGTTGTCGAACCGCAGGTGCTAAGTTAACCATTAAGATTGGAATTGTCTATGGAGCTTCCGATTGTATCGGCACCTCCGCACCCCCCCAAACCTCACCTGCCGTCGTTTCTAGAGAGCCGGCGCCAGTGGCGTGGGCCCCTTTGGCGTGACTTGCATGGTGCCGTCGTTGTCGTGTTCATCTGCCCACACCGGGGAACTCAGAGCAAGATCGGCTTCCTTGGCTATCTCAGGACATGGCATGGGTGCCTGCACTCCAGAGTGTGGTGGGCAGCATCTGTCCGGCATATCGGCATCCGATTGTGCCTCTGTAAATATATGTCATTTGTCCTCAGTTCCGTTCGGTGGTGCCACACTGCAACACATGGCGGCTGCCTCTGTGATAATGTCGTCATTGAAGGTGGAGTCGTCGTCCTCTGGAGGCTGTGTCGCATCCCGTTCGGAAGTTGCTCTACGCCTCCGCTTCCGTCGCTTCGGAGAGCGTAGCTTCTTGGTGTGTCCTTCTGCGTCAGACGATGGCAACGACCCACGACGTTCCGGCACAAAGGCCGCCGTTGGCACAATAAGCGAGTCTACTGCCATACTATCGTCATGCATCGCGTCAACCGTCGACGGGGGCGGCGCCATCGGAGTTGAATCCGTAACTTGTAGAACGGATGTGTCGTCATCGCCCTATATTGGAGGATGGAGCGGCGACTCAACAGTGGATATCGGTCGTCGTGATGTAGTGGTAGCGGTCGTGAACCACTCAGCTACCAGGGGCGGACTATAATGTGCGGTAACAAGCAGCATGCTTTTAACAGCTATATCACCTATGGTGGACAAACTGCCTATTGGCTTCTGTCTCGGGTTCTTCGGCCGACGTTCATCTA
The DNA here is from genome assembly GCF_023898315.1 of Schistocerca nitens. Taxonomy (NCBI): domain Eukaryota; kingdom Metazoa; phylum Arthropoda; class Insecta; order Orthoptera; family Acrididae; genus Schistocerca; species Schistocerca nitens. Next base: position 655,225,809 of record NC_064616.1, on the reverse strand, counting down.
ATGATTTTTCTGACGTTTCGCCAGCACGAGTGGCTGGCATTGTCAAAGCTTCACCCTCCATTGCCGGTGGTGAACTGGAGGCGAGCTCGCGGCCGCAGACTATATGTACCTAGCGCGCCAACGTCCGAGGGCTTCTCCGCGGTCATTTCCGGTGCGGTTCTCCTCTTGCTACCTGCGACGGTCGTTCGCTGCAGTACGGGAAGCCAGTATCCGTTTACCTTAAGGCTTTCCTCTTTCTTGTTGAAACTGTTCGCGTGTTTTTGTATTTCTACAGCTTCTCTGAACAAGCGCGGGTGATAGTGCTTCTCTACAGCTAGAACTTCCGTGTCGGCGAATTTTATTACGTGGTCGGTCCCATTCAGTGCGTGCTCTCCCACGGCCGATTTCTCCACCTGCGACAACCTGCAATGTCGCTTGTGCTCTTTGATCCTGGTGTTAATTGATTGTCCAGTCATTCCGACATAAACTTTTCCGCATGTGCACGGTATACGGTATATTCCCGACCTTGCAAGTGGGTCTCTTTTCTCCTTCGCCGATCTAAGACAATCTTTGATCTTCCTTGTCGGTTTGAAAATCGTCTTTACGCCATGTTTGCGCAATGTACGGCCGATTCTGTCTGTCACTCTGTGAATGTACGGCAGCAAGGCCGTACCCGACATTTCTTTTTCTGGTTCCTTACTTCGCCGAGTGTTGGGCTCTGTTACACTTCTAATGTAATTTGTGGACAAACTGCCTATTGCTCCTCAGAACAAGTTCCAGGTGTTGCATTTCTCGTTTCAGGTGTTGCGGCTCACATATTCGTCCTGCTCTCGTTACGAGCGTACTAATCATGCCTCTTTTCTGGCTCGGGTGGTGGTTTGACAGTTTGTGCAGGTATCGGTCCGTGTGTGTCGGTTTTCGATACACGCTGTGTCCCAGGTTTTCGCCTTCCCTTGTGACCAGCACATCTAGCCGCAAAACCTCAAACGAGAAATGCAACACCTGGAAACTGTTCTGAGGAGCAATGGGTACTCCACAAATTACATTAGAAGTGTAACAGAGCCCAACACTCGGCGAAGTAAGGAACCAGAAAAAGAAATGTCGGGTTCGGCCTTGCTGCCATACATTCCCAGAGTGACAGACAGAATCGGCCGTACATTGCTCAAAAATGGCGTAAAGACGATTTTAAAACCGACAAGGAAGATCAAAGAGTGTCTTAGATCGGCGAAGGAGAAAAGAGACCCACTTGCAAGGTCGGGAATATACCGTATACCATGCACATGCGGAAAAGTTTATGTCGGAATGACTGGACGATCAATTAACACCAGGATCAAAGAGCACAAGCGACATTGCAGGTTGGGGCAGGTGGAGAAATCGGCCGTGGCAGAGCACGCACTGAATGGGACCGACCACGTAATAAAATTCGCCGACACGGAAGTTCTAGCTGTAGAGAAGCACTATCACCCGCGCTTGTTCAGAGAAGCTGTAGAAATACAAAAACACGCGAACAGTTTCAACAAGAAAGAGGAAAGCCTTAAGGTAAACGGATCCTGGCTTCCTGTACTGCAGCGAACGACCGTCGCAGGTAGCAAGAGGAGAACCGCACCGGAAATGACCGCGGAGAAGCCATCGGACGTTGGCGCGCCAGGTACATATAGTCTGCGGCCGCGAGCTCGCCTCCAGTTCACCACCGTCAATGGAGGGTGAAGCTTTGACAATACCAGCCACTCGTGCTGGCGAAACGTCAGAAAAATCATTAGATGAACGTCGGCCGAAGAACCCGAGACAGAAGCCAATAGGCAGTTTGTCAACAAGTGGCCACGAAAGCCTTAACAATTTTGTACCTATAGTGTAATTAAAATGTTTTATGCGAAATTTTTCTTTTATTTAGTATTCTGTGCTCGGTGTTACGATTATGTAAACCTGCATTTCATGTCGATCTTTTGGTTCAAAATGGCTCTGAGCACTATGGGACTTCACATCTATGGTCATCAGTCCCCTAGAACTTAGAACTACTTAAACCTAACTAACGTAAGGACATCACACAACACCCAGTCATCACGAGGCAGACAAAATCCCTGACCCCGCCGGGAATCGAACCAATCTTTTGGTCTGACGGTGAGCTAAATACGCCCAACTTCCCGTTGGTTATGATTAAAGTGCAGCTACTCTCAGAGGTCCAGTTTGGGCTGTAATAATCGTATGAATTTGTAGATATTTGAATGCTTAAATGCGGAACGGATTTACGCTGAAAAAAAATCGTTCCAAGTTTGGCCACCAGGTAAGAATCTGGTGTTGTAGAGGCAAGGAAGACGTACCGAAATGTTTCCTTGTGTAATTGTTTAGGCACAGAACGTGGACAGAACAGGTCAAGCAAGTGAGAAACGCATAATGTTGACTGAATTGTCAACCGCGGCTTTCACAATTTGTTCAATATGAGCAGCGGAAACGTCGACAGAATGCTCTGCACCGCCAGATCTGCACCTGGTGGCCAGAACTGAAACTAACTTTTTTTCAGCGTAAATCTGTTCCGCGTTAACGCATTAGCATACCTATCAAGCGTCCTGCCATACTCTAATTACAGCCCACATCGGACCTCCGTGAGTAGCTGTACTTATGTACCCAGTACATAAACAATGATCTCCGCACCAGACAGTATCAGTCGTACATTAACCTGCTGGTTCTTTATTTCATATTGTAAGGTCTTATCGCAAATACATTTTGTGTTATTTCTACGACAGCGCGGTATAGCTAATTAGAGTTGCTGCCATTGCTCTGCAGAACTGCATTAATACAATTAAGGCTGGAAACTCCCAGAGAACTAGTCTTCTTGTTGTATGTATTGGGTACACAGGCACTCAAAAGCACTTGCAAAATGAGAACATCTGCGAGAAAATGAATTAAGGGGTTGTGCTGTTCCCGATACGTAAAGAGAGGTGCGGCAAAACCAGCTATAAAATTGTGATATGGTCAACCACGTTAGGAACAATGCGAAAATGAATGGCAGTATGGGTTGATGTGGGGTGTTGTCAGATTTCGGGACGTGCATTGATCAAAACTCACCCAACGAAAGATAATTGTGCTCGGTGATACACATGTGTTAAATATGGCTAGCATACATCGAGATTAAGGACTGATAAAGAACACGAAAAGTTGTAAGATGTACATCATTATTTCGAAATCCAGTCGTATTGTCCTGTAGGGCAACCAGAGGCCAAAATATTGGCCCTACAAACATGGAGCACATCCGCCACTGACCAGAATTTTGAGCAATCAACGAGCCTTCACGGTCCGTGGCGTCCACGTTCTATAAAGAATTAGCGAGTGAATTAATTCCAAAGTACAAAGTACACTGTATAAATAGCGCTGGTCACACCCACCTAGAACAAAATGTACGAAACGTTTAGACACATTAGATGGTGATAATTTGTGGATGAAGGCGCTACACAGTAAGGTCATCAGCGTCCTTGAATGAATGATACGCATGCAGTCAAAGACATATGAGGATCGCCTTGGAACGGAATGACCTTCTCCACGGAGACCAGAATGTTTTCGAGAAAACATTGATCAAACGAAACTTAACTTGCGTTGACTTGATATGTATCCCGCTCATTTACAATATGATTGTACTGTTATTTTGTAAGCCGTCTCTTTCGTAGACAAGTACGTTACGGATTGTCATTTACGTTACCTAAATGAGGTTATATGAAGGGTCTATTTCACATCTCTGCACATAGCTGCTCCAAGTAATTTGTACATGGCGGGCTAGCTGTAATTCGTTAATCGTTTATTCAAAGGTTATTACATTTCTACATTCCATGAAGTGCCCAACTCACATCTTTTTGCTTGTAAGAGCTAGCTGCCAATTTTTTCTCTAGCCTGATTTTGTGGCAAGATCTCACGTGATATGTCCTACACTTTTAATCAGATAAAACTACTTAATAGGTAACTGCACTATCTGCAAAAAGCTTGAGATTGTAACAGACTGTATGTGCCAAGTTATCAATGTATAATATGAACGGTAATGACCCTATAACACTTCTCTTTGGAACACCAGATGTCATTTATGTATCTAAAGATATTACTCTGACCAGGTTAACGTACTGGTTTCCTATCAAGAAATTTTCATTCCAGTCAAAAATATGGGTACTATCATGCGTCAAAGTATCCGAACGACCTGAATTGTGATCCGCCTGATTTGCATGCAGCCAATATAACGTAGCTGTCTAGCGGGTCCTCTAATCACTTTGCGGTACAGTCGTTCGACTATACAAAATGGATATCTCGAGAGACCACTAGACAACACTGTTCTTTAAGGCAATCAGTGCGATGTAACATCACACTATGATACTGCAAAACCTAGAAAACCACGTAATTAGAGATGAGTTAGTCCCTAACGCTTGTACAGGTTACAATGATTTTCAAAAGCGTTACCATCTCATTACAATCTGAAACAACTATGGCACATAAACTATGTAGCAATCCTTAAACTAAGTAAATGTTTGCATGAGCAAGATATTCTGAGCCAATGTCTGGACTAATAAAGATCTATGACAGTTCGAAGTATTTTTCCTCTGTATAAGGGTTTCCCGCACCTGCTAAATGTCCCAGTGACGACTGGTTTTTGCATAAACTGGTCGTTAAAGGAACTAGTTAAAGAAAACGCGATAGACAGCGGTAAACGCTCTATAGAAACCACAATATTAATGGAGTAAAATCAGTAACGTCACTGTACTAATTATTCACGAATATTTATTTGCCCACATGTTTGAACAATAAACGACATGACGAAATTTTTTGTTCTCGATCTGGACAGAAATCCAGCAGACGTAGCCACTACTAACTAAAATACGTTTTCGCACCTGCCCGGGACTTGATCAAGGCAACGATCATCAATGCTGACTAGCCGTAAAGAGACGTGAAATATAAAGATTTTCACCAGTATTAGCTAACACATCTGAACTTGAAACGAAATAACGAAATAATTTCTACTACATCAAAACCATTATCGCCCTTTTAACTAACCACGAAAGACGTTTAATATACTCTCCTTCACAAGTAACCAAGTATGCATGTGCTGAAAATTGGAATGCTATGATTTAAAATGTTGTGACGGGATTTTCTACCCAGCACATTATCGGATTGTTAACTAAGCAAAATCAGATGTTAGAAATTGAATTTATTTACCAGCAGCCAGCTGTATCAATATGAGATGAAGGTACAATTTGTTTTGCTTGCCCGGAAATCGAACCTGGCACGTAGTGTCACTGTTTCCCTTCCATAAATAGACGTTAAGTATCAACTGCTTGCTCACCAGTAGTGAGATGCTCGCATGTTTCACTAGAAATAACGGTGCCTATCGTTATTGTTGACTATTGATGAACAGACATTAAATATGCAAATTATTTTTCGGTGGTAGGTCAGTGTGCACATGCTAGGGCGTGAAATCAAATTATGAATATGTTTGTGCTGGACCAGGATTGCAACCCAGATACGGTCCATTCCTAGAGATTCGAATTCGAATTCCAGTCGACGACCAAAAATTGCAATGTCTCAAGTTCAAATTAAATATGAACACTGTGAACGAAGTAACCATTACCAAATTAAATGAAATAAACTTTCTAGTGCTAGTTTACTGGCGACAGAGTTCGTGCCCTCGGCGGCTGCCGCCTTTGTTACGGCGCCATTTAAACAGGCTCTGACGCTGTTCGTAGTGAAGGGATATTGTGTTTAATGCGGATTCCGAACCACTGTGCGACCTACCATTCTGGACTTGGCGTTACGATAGGTGAATTAGATCTTTTCGTGAATGTTAAAAATGGACGCCATGAGTGAGAATCGAACCTATACCGCGCGATTATTAAACTACGATCAACCCATCAGACCACTGCAACTCACAGTTTGCAATGTCCTGATTGTGTTGCTGTGTGCGACGATGCGCCTATAAGCTGTGAAAAAAATCCGGCTCTCTCGATTAACTGGTTAATTACCTGCTAGTTTCTAATGCGGATAGTATTCTAATCTCATGACTGCGTGATATAAGGACCATTCTAGTCTTCATAGCTCTGATTTGATGCCAATATGAAATTTTTTCTATGACAACTAGCTTGTTAGTTCGAGAAATACAACTGCAGCGTGTGAAGTTACCACATAATTCGATGATTACTGTCATGATTGCTATTATTATCTTCATTATGCTGCTACTACACATGTGATTGAAGGAAAGGTATATGGTCTTTGAACATTTTTAGAACCATCTGCCCAAACATAGTAATTATGTAGTTCCTTCCATGTATAGGAAATATGTTTAGATTTAATGTCGGATATTTCCAATTCTTAGTTAATCACATTAAAATTAAACTAATTGCTTAAACCTGCGAAATCTGGAGGTATAACACTATTCAAAATGCAGGGGTGTTAATGTCTGCCGTTAAATGTCAAGTGTATGCTTCACAGATGACTTGGTCACACTGTTGTGAATCATATGGGAGTTACGTTGCTGCTGATTAATATCTCCCTCATTTTTGTGTATCGTGTTTAATAAAATACCGAAAAGACCATATGCAGTACGCAATATAATAATAAAAATTGATTACAACTAATCATGATAACGGTACAAAAAAGTCTGCCTTCTTAAGAATTAGGAAGAGAAAGTTACAAAATCATTCAGTGACACACTTAAGTAAAAAAAAAAAATGGATTAACATGTGTGCAATTCTGTAAATGTTGTGTGTATACATCCAAGTAGTAGAGAATAGAGGTAGCGATATAATGGCGGAGAGGTTTTCATTCGATGTCTTTACTGTTTGTTGATCTGCCTTCGAGATTCTATTTTTCCGGAGGAGGGTAAAGTATTTAAAGATTAAAAACAGTCTTGATCGCAACTTTTTAGTTTTATTGGAGTGACTGGTATCGATTCTATTTAAAAACCATCTTCAGACTCTGAAAAAACTTTCTCTCCTTGTCCGATTAGCAATTATTCCAGCGTCGAGGGTCAGCGCAACTTGCACCACGGACTCCACCCACCGTTCTGGGTATTTTTTTATTAGTTCTACATTTTGTTATATATAGTTACTATTATAACGATCCCTCTGTCTGGTAATATCGCAGATAATGTCACCCCCACTAAGTAGTACGTAGTTATTTCGGCTATGTTACACATGTGGAGCGAGGATATTGGCCGAGTACTTCGCCAGCTTGTACACTGAAGTGACGCAAGTCATGGGATAGCGATGTGCACATATACAGATGGCGGCAGTATCATGTACACAAGGTATGAAGGGGCAGTGCAATGGCGGTGCTGTCATTTGTACTCGGGTGAAAAGGTTTTCTCTGTCATTATGGCCGCATGACGGTAATTTAACTTGACTTTGAACGCGGAATGGTAGGTGTAGTTAGACGCGTAGGATATTCCATTTTGGAAATCTTTAGGGAATTCAGTATTGCGAGATCCACAGTGTCAAGAGTGTACCGAGAATAGCACATTTCAGGCATTACCTCTCACCACCGACAACGCAGTGACCAACGACCGATTGCGTCGGCGTTTGCATAGAATTGTCAGTGCTGGCAGACAAGCAACACCTCATGAAATAACCGCATAAAAGTCGGACGTACGACTAACATATCCGTTAGGATAGTGCCACGAAATTTGGCGTTAATAGGCTATGGCAGGCGAAAGACACCTTTGCTAACAGCACAACATCGCCTGCAGCGACTCTCTGGGCTCTTGATCATATCGGTTGAACCCCAGACGACTGAAAACCATAACATGGTCAGGCGAGTCCCGATTTCAGCTCGTAAGAGCTGATGGTAGGGTTCGAGTGTGGTGCATATCCCACAAAGCCGTGGACCTAAATTGTCAACGAGGCACTGTGCAAGTTGGTTCCATAACGGTGTGAGCTGTGTTTACATGGAATGGACTGAATCCTCTGCTCCAACTTAACCGATCATTGACTGGAAATTGTAATGTTCGACTACTTAGCGACCATTCGTGGTCATTCATGGAGTCCATGTTTCTAAACAACGATGGAATTTTTATGGATGACAATGCGCCATGTCACCGGGCCACAGTTGTTTGCAATTGGGTTGAAGAACATTTTAACCAAGTCGAGCAATGATTCGGCCACCCAAATCGCCCAACATGGATCCCAACGAACATTTATGAGACATAATCGAGAACTCAGTTTAGGCACAAATCCTGCACTGGCAACACTTTCGCGGTTATGGGCGGCTTAGAGGCAGCACGGATCAATATTTCTGCATGCGACTTCCAACGACTTGTTGGGTCCATGTTGTTGTGTCGATTCCCTAAGGTCTCGACACAATGAGTGGCTAGGTGCACGCGAAACTAACGCAGACGGGCGTAAATTCTGAAACAGGAGACTGGATGAAAACTATAAAGAAAAGAAGAGAGATGTTAATATACTTAACTTTAATGTAGTCTTGTTCTTGTTGAAATACATCTCTTGCATAGTAGTAAGCAATTAGCAATGATACACATGGCGCCTTGCTAGGTAGTAGCGATGGACTAGCTGAAGGCTATTTAATCTGTCTCTCGGCAAATGAGAGGAATACTTGATAGGTCTAGTCGCAAGCTATGTCGTCCGTACAACTGGGCTGAGGTCAAGTCCGTGTCTTGTGACCTGCCCTGTGGTGGCGCTACGTTTGCGAATACACAGTGGCGACACGCGGGTCCGACATGTACTACAGGACCGCGGCCGATTTAAGTTACCACCTAGCAAGTGTGGTGTCTAGCGGTGACACCACATTCCTCCCCCGCAAATCGGCGAACGGTCGTGAGATAAGGCTTCCGCCCGCCGTGGGGAGGACCCCATGTTGACGTATGCGATGAGGTGGGGAGCCTAACAACAGGCGAGGCTGTGCCACCCGCACCCGGCCATTCGGTCCGAGGGGAGCTAGGAAACGCCTGCAAACCTAGTCCAGGGTGCACGTCAACATGAGGTGTATGCGCACGTAATGATATAAGAGGAGCCGCGGGGTCGACCTCCATGTGGTCGGAGCACCCGACGGGCGAAGACGACATCTGGTCCGGAGCGGGCAAGAGGTCCATGGCGGAGGACGGCTGGTCACGGGAAGCAAGCGGCGGCGCGTGACCCAGGGAGGCGCGAGGCGGCTGCAGCGAAGCGTCCGCTGCTGGCGGCGCCGGCGGCGGCTGCGGCGGCGCGACGCCATGAGGCAAAATGGAAGGCAGCGTCGGTAACACCTGGGGATGAGGCGAGCCAGTAGATGGGTCCCCAGGGCGCTGACCTGACGGCTCCGTCGCTGAAAGCAGACGGGGAGCGGCAGAACCCAGGCGACGACAGAGGCGCAGCTGATTGAGATGCCGACGCACCTCACCAGAGGCCCCCAAAACCAAATACATCGCGCGGCCGAGGCAGCGAAGAATGCGCCCTGCGAGCCAACGCTGTGAACCGCGATAGTTGCGATAATAGACAACGTCGCCAGGAGCAAAAGCAGGAGTCTGCCGCTGCACAGGAACCTGATGTGGCGGATGCAGCAAAGACATCAGAGTTCGATGAGGACGACCATGGAGCAATTCAGCCGGCGAGCGACCATCGCGGGGCTGAGAGCGATATGAGGACAAAAAGAGCAACAAAGCGTCCTCCCGAGAATGCGACTCTTTCAACTTCAACATCTGTGACTTGAAAGTCCGGACCAATCGTTCAGCGGCACCGTTGGACTGAGGCGAAAACGGCGCGGATGTCAGATGTTGAATACCATTGGCCGTGCAGAACGACTGAAATTCTGCGGACATGAATTGTGGGCCATTGTCGGAAACAATAGTCTGCGGAAGACCTTCAATGCAAAAGATAGCAGACAAGGCTTGGATGGTGGCAGAAGACGTCGTGGAAGACATCCGGACAACAAAAGGAAAATTACTGAAAGCATCGACCACAACCAACCATCGAGCATTCCAGAATGGACCAGCAAATGAATTTCTGCGCTGTACGTGGAGGTACAGGCTTGTTCGGATGAAAAAGCGATGTCAAAGGCTTGTGGTCCGTGATGATGGTAAAGTGACGACCATACAAGAAATCATGAAACTTTGTTACACCAAACACAAGAGCCAAAGCTTCCTTCTCTATTTGTGAATAATTTCTTTGCGCAGATGAGAGCAATTCGGACGCAAAGGCAATAGGGCGATCATGCGAGCCATCCTTGTGCGCAAGCACAGCACCGATCCCGAAATCCGAGGCATCAACCATCAACAAAAGGGGTTTTCGGGGATCGAATGGCGTAAGGCAAGTATTTGAAAGTAACGCCGATTTCAACTGGCGAAAGGCGCGTTCGCATTCCGTCGTCCAGACGAACGGAACACCTTTACGGCGTAAGCGATGAAGCGGAGCTGAAATGGAAGAAGCATTGCGCACAAATCGGTGATAATAATTTACCTTACCCAGCACACTCTGTAGCTGTTTTAAGTTCTGCGGTGACGGCAAGTCCTGAATGGCACGAAGGTGCTCTGGACTCGGATGTATACCTTGGGCGTTAAGGACATGGCCCAGGTACGGTAAGTCACGAGCAAAAAACACACATTTGTCCTTCCTTAAGCGAAGACCATTCTGACGCAAGACCTGAAAGAAGGTCCGGAGATTCTGCAAATGTTCGGCTTCTGTCTTTCCTGAGATTACAATATCGTCCAGATAGTTCGCAGCAGTAGGGACCGACGCACAAATAGTTTGTAAATATTGCTGAAATAAAGCAGGGGCGGATGCACACCCGAATGGCAGTCTTTTGAAGCGATACAAGCCAAGATGCGTGTTGACCACTAAGACGCGCTGGGAGTCTTCGTCCACAGGTATTTGCAAGTACGCATCTGCTAGGTCCAATTTTGAAAAATATTTTCCCGGGCACAGTTTGTCAAAAAGATCTTCCGGGCGGGGCAAAGGAAAAGTAGCAGTCACAAGTTGTGGATTCACAGTTGCCTTGAAGTCCACACAAAGTCTCAATGTTCCGGAAGGTTTTGGCAAAATTACTAAGGGTGAGGCCCAGAGAGAAGCCTGCACACGTTCAATTACACCTTGAGATTCTAATTCGGCTAATGTTCTTGCGACCTCATCACGCAATGCGTGGGGAACATTGCGCGCTCTGAAAAATTTCGGTTGCGCGTTGTCTTTCAGTTCCAAATGCGCTTCATAGTTCTTAGCGCAACCAAGGCCCGGTGCAAAAATGTCTGCAAATTCTTCACAAAGACTAGAAACACTGGCGGAAGGCACAGTCTGATTCACTGATAGGACCTGATTTACAATAGACATATTAAACAATTGAAACAAATCTAAACCAAACAAGTTCACTGCACTAGAGGAACGAAGAACATAAAATGACACAAGTTTTGTCTGTCCCTTGTATGTTGCAATAAGGCTGCACTGTCCTAACACAGGTATATGCTGTCCTGAGTAACTAGTTAACGTAACATTTGCGGCACGCAATGGCGGGGCGCCCAGTTGTTTGTACGTGTCGAGATTAATCAATGAAACTGCAGCTCCGGTATCGAGCTGGAATGGGATCACTTGTCCTGCAAAGTCTAAGTCCACAAAAAGTTTATTGTCTTGTTGACGACAAGAGCGACTGTCTCGTGCAATTTGAACTGATACAGGTCCAGAAGCACTTGCAACTTTACGGGATTTCCGGCGACGTCGACGCACTTGTGGGGTGGGACGAACACAGTCACTGTTAGCTAAAGTGTCACTGGATGGGTGGGAATGAACTACATTAATGTCCATGGGCGAAGGTCCACGAGCCTGATTGTCCTGGGTTCGATTCCGGCGCGAAACAAAGGGCCTGGAATTTGTGTGATTGTCCGATCTTAACTTTTTCTGGCAAACACTTTGTACATGTCCTTTCTTGTGACAGTAAAAGCAAATAGCTTGGCGTGACGGGCAATTTTCACGCGAATGTCTAGTTGCACACCGCGGGCAAGATTTCACTGCATTTGCTTGCTTACGCGGCGCACGTGGTTGCAAGCTAGGCGGCCGCAGCGAAGTCGGGCGCGAGGGCCGCTTAGCGTCCCGTGCAGCGGGCCCGGCGGGCCGATTAATGTGACACACTGCTGGCGAAGTTTCAAATGATGCCTGAGCAAAGTCAAGTGTGTCTTGCCTGTCCAATATGTCTATCACTTGTTGCAGGGAGGGATTAACTAGCTTCAAAATCTGTTCCCTTATGCGAACATCAGAAACGTTCTGTGCAATTGCATCACGCACCATAGTATCTGAATATGGGAGGCCACATTCACAGGCAAACGCGCAGTCTCTAGTAAGTCCTTGCAAAGTTGCTACCCACTCCCTGTTAGTCTGACCGGCCGTACGTTTTGTACGAAAAAACGTATACCGTTTTGCAACTACATTTACTGTTTCTTTGAAATAGGCATCTAAAGCCGACAAAATTTCCTCGTAGGACAGAGTTGCTACGTCGCGTCGGGGAAACAATTTCACTATCACCCGGTAGGTAGACACACCGACACAAGAAAGCAAAAACGGCTGCCGCTCTTTACCTTGAATTCCATAAGCAGTGAGGTGGAAGTTGAACTGATCGGCCCACTCAGTCCAGCTCTCGTTATGGGCCTCAAAGGGCCGAAATGGCGGTGCGACAGCGTTGTGTGGCTGCGGTAGCGAAGAAGCGGCTGCCGCCGCATCGGTTTGCAGCGCACGTTGACCCTGGACGAGCTGTCCAAGGGCTTCCAATAACGCCTGCGTCTGCTGATTCTGCAAGCGAAAAAATTCGGACAGTACATCTGGAGAATGCGGCGAAGCCATGACACAAGCAAATTAGAGCAAGTATAACACAAAGATTGCAACGTGGGCGCGGCATCCCATCCTCGTCGCCAAAATATTGTTGTGTCGATTCCCTAAGGTCTCGACACAATGAGTGGCTAGGTGCACGCGAAACTAACGCAGACGGGCGTAAATTCTGAAACAGGAGACTGGATGAAAACTATAAAGAAAAGAAGAGAGATGTTAATATACTTAACTTTAATGTAGTCTTGTTCTTGTTGAAATACATCTCTTGCATAGTAGTAAGCAATTAGCAATGATACACATGGCGCCTTGCTAGGTAGTAGCGATGGACTAGCTGAAGGCTATTTAATCTGTCTCTCGGCAAATGAGAGGAATACTTGATAGGTCTAGTCGCAAGCTATGTCGTCCGTACAACTGGGCTGAGGTCAAGTCCGTGTCTTGTGACCTGCCCTGTGGTGGCGCTACGTTTGCGAATACACAGTGGCGACACGCGGGTCCGACATGTACTACAGGACCGCGGCCGATTTAAGTTACCACCTAGCAAGTGTGGTGTCTAGCGGTGACACCACACATGTCATGTCGAGTTGTTGCAATAACCCGGACATAAGGAGGTCCGACACGATATTATGAGGTATCCCATGACTTTTCTCGCCTCAGTTTATGACAGTGCATCAACGGTGAATATGATGAGGCGGAAGGGCATCCCATCCTTGTTAATCTTTGGTAAAGCTTAAGCAGTAGGTGGTCTGGCGTAGTTGGCAGTGCGCATACAAGTGCAGATAACGAACTTATCTCAATGTAACTGAGAAGGACTTTCCTTGCCAGGTTACACACTTGGGCAGGCTATATTCAAAAGTCAACTCCCACTCCCATCCTGCAAATTGATCAAGATCGCCCCTCACCTCTCCACCCCCTCCCAGGACCAATAAGATTCAAAAATCCTCCCCCACATGCTGTTACAACTGCAGCAATTGAGTGGTTGGGTTAACTCTGGAGCTGACATTAAGTCACTTCACTCGAGGTCTGTTTGTTAATAACAGATTAATATTTCGTCATTCGAGGTACCGGCAATGAACACATCCTGGCAATACGTAAGTACCCTCATTCTTCCACAATTATATATATATATATAGGGCGTTTCAAAAATGACCGGTATATTTGAAACGGCAATAAAAACTAAACGAGCTGCGATAGAAATACACCGTTTGTTGCAATATGCTTGGGACAACAGTACATTTTCAGGCAGACAAACTTTCGAAATTACAGTAGTTACAATTTTCAACAACAGATGGCGCTGCGGCCTGGGAAACTCTATAGTACGATATTTTCCACATATCCACCATGCGTAGCAATAATATGGCGTAGTCTCTGAATTAAATTACCCGAAACCTTTGACAACGTGTCTGGCGGAATGGCTTCACATGCAGATGAGATGTACTGCTTCAGCTGTTCAATTGTTTCTGGATTCTGGCGGTACACATGGTCTTTCAAGTGTCCCCACAGAAAGAAGTCACAGGGGTTCATGTCTGGCGAATAGGGAGGCCAATCCACGCCGCCTCCTGTATGTTTCGGATAGCCCAAAGCAATCACACGATCATCGAAATATTCATTCAGGAAATTAAAGACGTCGGCCGTGCGATGTGGCCGGGCACCATCTTGCATAAACCACGAGGTGTTCGCAGTGTCGTCTAAGGCAGTTTGTACCGCCACAAATTCACGAAGAATGTCCAGATAGCGTGATGCAGTAATCGCTTCGGATCTGAAAAATGGGCCAATGATTCCTTTGGAAGAAATGGCGGCCCAGACCAGTACTTTTTGAGGATGCAGGGACGATGGGACTGCAACATGGGGCTTTTCGGTTCCCCATATGCGCCAGTTCTGTTTATTGACGAAGCCGTCCAGGTAAAAATAAGCTTCGTCAGTAAACCAAATGCTGCCCACATGCATATCGCCGTCATCAATCCTGTGCACTATATCGTTAGCGAATGTCTCTCGTGCAGCAATGGTAGCGGCGCTGAGGGGTTGCCGCGTTTGAATTTTGTATGGATAGAGGTGTAAACTCTGGCGCATGAGACGATACGTGGACGTTGGCGTCATTTGGACCGCAGCTGCAACACGGCGAACGGAAACCCGAGGCCGCTGTTGGATCACCTGCTGGACTAGCTGCGCGTTGCCCTCTGTGGTTGCCGTATGCGGTCGCCCTACCTTTTCAGCACGTTCATCCGTCACGTTCCCAGTCCGTTGAAATTTTTCAAACAGATCCTTTATTGTATCGCTTTTCGGTCCTTTGGTTACATTAAACCTCCGTTGAAAACTTCGTCTTGTTGCACAACACTGTGTTCTAGGCGGTGGAATTCCAACACCAGAAAAATCCTCTGTTCTAAGGAATAAACCATGTTGTCTACAGCACACTTGCACGTTGTGAACAGCACACGCTTACAGCAGAAAGACGACGTACAGAATGGCGCACCCACAGACTGCGTTGTCTTCTGTATCTTTCACATCACTTGCAGCGCCATCTGTTGTTGAAAATTGTAACTACTGTAATTTCGAAAGTTTGTCCGCCTGAAAATGTACTGTTGTCCAAAGCATATTGCAACAAACGGTGTATTTCTATCGCTGCTCGTTTAGTTTTTACTGCCGTTTCAAATATACCGGTCATTTTTGAAACACCCTATATATATATTTCTCCACATTTTTTAGTATTTTCCCCTTTTTCGAATTTTTTTCATATTTTACAAAAGTTCACGTGTTTCCACATTTTTTTTGTTTTTTGTTCAATTACGAGAGCTTCATATCGCTGTTCACAATATCCTGTCGACGTCATGGTGCTCTCAGACAATCATAATGCAAGATGTTCCCAAGTTATTTATCATTCCTATTGAAGCACCGCCTGCCCATCAGCATCTTTTATAACTGCAACGCTTGAGTGGATTGGGGTTCACCCTGGTGGTGGGCAGCACAGGGAGAGGATCTAGTTGTGTCTTTTTGTCAATATCATATTACATTAACCCACGTCAGTCAAGCTCTACTTGTTTATAACAATTTAATAATTCGCCCTTCAAGGTACCAACAGAGTTTTACATATTTTCACTCATTTTGTATTTTTTATATATTTTCCACAATTTCAAGCATTTTATTGAATTACGTGAGTTCTGTTTCTGTTATGTCAACAGTTTGTCATGGAGACATCATGACGCTCTCAGCCAATCCCAGTGCAGCACGGCCCTAATTATTTATCACTGCTAAGGCAGCATTACATTCCCAGCGTGTCTGTGATGTCACAGTGTATGTGTTAGAAATCAATACATTCCGGTAAATGATGATGTCACATCATATCAATGACGTCATAGCAATTTTCTATAAGCAGTTTGCAGTGAAAGATATGTATGTATAAGACACACCATACAGGTTCAAATGGGATCGCGCAAATTGGGACGCGACACGCGCCTGCGGCGGGTCGCGCGGCGTTGTGGTTGTGGCACAGTTCCTCGCGCCGCCCGCCACGCGAGTAAAGAGGGAAGGGTGGGGCGCGGAGCGGGAAGGCAGTCCCGCCATATGCTCACTTCGGCGTGTCGCGTATGGGCAGTGGAAGTATTGCCCGTCCGAAAAATACAGCCTTACAGTATACCTAATTTTATTATCACTGAGTAGTGTTTCGTTTTTCGCTGTTTAAGCGCTCCATCTATTTACGTTAGTACGTAATAGTTTTCAGTTACAATTATCTGTTCAATTCCTTTGTTTTGTTTCTTCTTTTGTCAAGAACAATGCACAATTCAATAACTGGTGAGCTATTAGCCACTGGGATTATATCTTCTGCTTCCATAACGTTTTCAGATCGTAAGAAGGGACAGACGATTCATTGTGAAGGTAGTGAATAAGGAAGTAAGGAATATTATAAAATCACGTGATTTAGAAGAAGGCAGGAAAGTAAAACAAGGTTACCTACTTGTTGCCCGTTATGCTGACCTATCTCTATGATTTGTTGCAAAAAGTCGAAAAGGTGTTATTTCCACAGATATGACCCATTTTTGCTTGCGTCAAAGATATGAAGTACATAAGTTTCACTATCCTTCCTTGGATATGGATGTACTAAGAGACATTATACTATGCACATGTGGACATCACATTTCCACTGCAAGCTAGAAACAGTCGAAAAGCAGTCACAAATAAGAATGTTTTAATTGCCTCGCCGTGATGATAAAAAGCATTTCAATTGTTGCATGCACATTATCAGCATTAATAAACCAATTATACAACAGGCTACAGAAATGAAACAAAATGGTCGGTATTATTACGAAAGCAGGAATATCCTAAAAGGGTGTTATGATTAGATGTATTTAATTTGTTGAAAAATGGTTCAAATGGCTCTGAGCACTATGGGACTTCACATCTGAGGTCATCAGTCCCCTACAACTTAGAACTACTTAAACATAACTAACTTGAAGACATCACACACATCCATGCCCGAGGCAGGATTCGAACCTGCATGCGTAGCGGTCGCGCGGTTCCACACTGAAGCGCCTAGAACCGCTCGGCCACAGAGGCCGGCAATTTGTTGAAATGTACTGCTGAAAAAGGCAGATCTAATTTCATGACAATGCTTTTCGAACTCCAGCTCACAAGGCACACATGGCTAGCTTGTGCATTCCTGTCGCGCGCATTATCCTCCGCTGCTGATAATACACCGACCATTTTGTTGTGCGACGGATCAATTGTTTATTTTTCTTAGTAACAACTATTTTATTCGCGAATCACACATTGCCAATTTTGAGTAACCAGCATCTGGCATGTGCCTATCATTCCGCCTGAAGGAACGCTCATTATTATTTTAATATTGTTCAGGTCAAGAGAAGGAATAAAATCCTTTGGTAAGTTTCCATTCCAGCCGCTCAGTGTTAAAAATACGATGAGTTACCGGGATTCAACTAAAACTCGAACATAACTGGCAATTTATTTTTGAGTGATTCAAAGAATCATCGCCATTTATGAGTAACGGCCACATCTCTCTTGCTGGCAGGTTTAATTGTTCTTCCTTTGCCAAAATGCAGTATCATTAGCGCGTATTCATCTTAGCTATTGCGACACAATTCTGAAACAGGGTGCCTCCTTAAACAAGTAATTTGGAATCACAGAGCTCAAGAGCTTACGAGAAACCTCATAGTGTCGGTTTGCAGTAACATAAGAAAAGAAATTTCATGTTTATCTTCATACTTGGAAACTCTTGTTTCCTAAGCTGTCGATAACTCTTGAAAAATTAGTCACTGGAGTGAAAAAATAAAAATAAAACGGGAAATATAAGTACTGATATATCGCCATAAATAAAAAAGTTCCGTGTGTTTACGAATTGGCAAAATACTCTCCTCCTTGTGCGCTATCATTCGCCAAACTTTCGTTTCGATGTCTCGAGCGGTTTAGGAAATATGAGAGATGTTGGGAGTATTTCATTCTCGCGGGCGTGAGAAAATGGCTTCAAATGGCTCTGAGCACTATGGGACTTAACAGCTATGGTCATCAGTCCCCTAGAACTTAGAACTACTTAAACCTAACTAACCTAAGGACATCACACAACACCCAGTCATCACGAGGCAGAGAAAATCCCTGACCCCGCCGGGAATTGAACCCGGGAACCCGGGCGTGGGAAGCGAGAACGCTACCGCACGACCACGAGCTGCGGACTTGCGGGCGTGAGATCGGAAGTGAGCGCGCTACTTAGGATCCATTTTCTCGAGGCAGATAGAGACCTCCTCCCAAGTCTAAACAAAAATACAACATGTTAGCTAAATTTCATACGCAGCAACATATGATGTAATACGCACCAAATGCAAAACCACAGCGACCCCCATTTTTCATTGCAAACTTTTCGGATTTTGCGTAGCGCCTTACTTAAATGTGTATACCACAATAAGTATGACCATTAGCGAGATGATGGGCACTTCGCCACGAAACTGACATATAACGCTACAAGCAAGGTAAAAATGAAATATTTTTACTGAATAGTTTCTGTAAAATCGTTTGAGAAACATTACAGTGTGCGCGCTTTGTTTCTGTCAGCGCTGAGCGTCGTCAACCGGCGCGTGCAAAAATACGTGTACGCGTCTAAATATGCGTTGGACCCGCGCGACATGTGCGGAATGTGCGCGTCGCGCTGTAGTGTCTTGTCGCGTCTCACGCGCTGGTTCAACAATGGTTCAAATGGCTCTGAGCACTATGGGACTTAACTTCTGAGGTCATCAGTCCCTAGAACTTAGAACTACTTAAACCTAACTAACCTAAGGACATCACACACATCCATGCCCGAGGCAGGATTCGAACTTGCGAGCGTAGCAGTCGCGAGGTTCCGGACTGAAGCGCCTAGAACAGCACGGCCACCGCGGCCGGCTCTGACGTGCTACACGCGTCTCAATTTGCGCTTAGCCACACTTCTTCAATCTGTCTTATTAAATGCATGAATATACTTCAGCGCAGATGCGTACTGTTCCATCATGCTGACGTCCCATTCGCTGTTTAAAGAGAAGAATTTTTCCAGTACTTTGAGACTCCATGCGCTCCATAACCAGTTTCTGCAGCTCACTAGCCATGCATCGGACGCCACTGTCACAAACTACCATAACAATTTTGCAGCGTGCCAAGGCGTTGAGATATGACATGTCATCCAGATTCATTAACGAAATTCGTATTAGTTAGGCTAAACCACCCCTTAAACTACAACAGTTCCTATCACGCAAAAGACAATTTATGGAGTAAATTATGATATGGCCCTGTTTGTTGTCAGTTTAAGAGCTGTACCCTCGACGAGAATTCCTGAAATATTACAAGACACAAATACTGAACGGAATATAAATAAGAACAATGCAACTTTGGTAATGGGATACTGGATGAATTCACATTCAGGAGTGCGATCAATTATTACGTTAAAGAGCCCTGCAAACTTCGTGAGTGAGAGTGTGCTTTAACAGGTTCCCCGTGACTATTGCAAACAATATCGATGAGGAATGGGAGCCGTGGCTGTGTATGGCGACGAGCTGACAGGGTAAGCTGGGAGGGTTCAAATTAAATACATAAATCCCTGCTGCGCCGGTGCTGCAAATAAATTAACACAAGCAAGACTGGCCGCGCGCCGACAACTCGGAGCACAGGAATGATGCAGCTGCTTACTGCGCCCATGGATAAAGGCCCAATCCAGAAAGTGCGAGTGCGAAACGACAACCAATATTGACTGATGTCACCAGTGGTAACAGACAGGCTCTGCTGGGAGTACTGTAATACTTCTGACTCTTCACTCAGGCTGACCCACTACGCAGGAAAATCACCAGTCGTCAGAGAACACAGAAACAGCTGGCAATCATACTCTTAGATTCGTTCGCTTGCAGACGCGGAAGTGTTAAGACGTGCTACGCGGTCGCTCTTCCGTGTGACGCTTGTGTTTACCTACTAGTGCACGCGAGTAACTGCTTTCGTTTGGTACGGTTTTCTGTTAGGCAAATTAACACCTGACATTACTATTGGTGACGGCAAGCCCCGCCATGTATGGTGGGGTGTATGGAGAAGGGGGTGGTGACTTCGACGCCCCTATGGGACAACATCAACAACAACCACCTCCCCTGCGGCTACATCCAGATGCAGCACCCTTATCAGCTCCTCCAGGAACTACATTGGACAATACGACGGCTGTGATCAGCCACTCGTTAGCAGTTGTTCGGGGAGAATCTGAAATACAGCCGGCAGAAGAGCATATGGATTTATCGGAACAGGATTCCTCCAGCTTTTCCGCTACGAGAAACAAGCGACAAAGTGAGGTCAGTCCGCATTTAAGAAATTCCAAAACCTTCATAGCAGACGCTAATCAACTCTTACCTGTAACTGACGTTTCAAATGTAGCTGACCCCCTGTAGCAACTGCTTCTGGGCTCACTCCTAACCAACATGCTGCAACTAACACCCCTCCTGTGGGACCTGCACCTACTCCGAGGTCTCTCAACTTTTACAAACGTACAGATAGGCGACCATTCGTAGTTTACATGGAATGTTTGGACAAAAACTTAGACCGCTTGCACCCTACGGCACTAGGGAAATTATTGCATATTTCCTAGCCAGAAGTGAAGATTTCTATACTTAACATCTCTTCAGCAGGAAAAACAGTCCGCAACTCGTGGTCGCGCGGTAGCGTTCTCGCTTCCCGCGCCCGGGTTCCCGGGTTCCATTCCCGGCGGGGTCAGGGATTTTCTCTGCCTCGTGATGACTGGGTGTTGTGTGATGTCCTTAGGTTAGTTAGGTTTAAGTAGTTCTAAGTTCTAGGGGACTGATGACCATAGATGTTAAGTCCCATAGTGCTCAGAGCCATTTGAACCAGGAAAAACAAAATTTAAAGTGGAACTGAAAACCCCAGACAAGGCTAATTTCCTAGTTACCAGTGAGGTATTAAAGTCAAAAAATATAGAAGCTTACATTCCTTCCTTTGTTGTCCATAAGCTGGGAGTAATCAGTAAAGTAGACACCAACCTTGAAGAAGCGGAGATTTTGGAAGTCGTACAATCTCCCTTCGCTGTTGTACGCGTTCGGACGTTTACGAAGAGATATGGTAAAGACCAAATCGTTAAATTGCAGACCTGTTTGTTAACCTTCGACTCTCAAACCTTACCGGAAGCTGTGTCTATTCACGGAACAAGATGTCCCGTAGACCTTTATGTACCAACTGTCAGGCAGTGCTTTAATTGTCTTCGTTACGGGCACATCAGCAAACAATGTCGATCTCAGATGAGATGCATTAAATGTAGTGGTCCACATAATGTTGAATCCTGTGTCTCACCTATCACTATCTGCGCTCATTGCGGGGGACAACACGCATCCACGGACCGTTCCTGCCCGGAATACCATATACGGCGACGAGCTCAAGAATTAGCAACGTTCAACAACATTGACTTCAGGGATGTGCTGTCTATTGCTCGTATGCCAACCTATGCATCCGTCACCGGGGTCAACAACATCACTTGCCGGCTCCGATCATTCCTGTTCCAACAAATTTGAGCTCTTCGGACTTTCAAAACCCACAACTCTTCCCGCCGCTGCCCGCCGCAAGCATGCGGAAGTGGGGACGCAACTCAGTGTGCAACTGTGCCCCAGCAGACAAGCGTCGCTTACCGGCCTCCCCGGCGCAGGCGCAAGTAAACAACCAAAGTAACGTTCGTTAGTGGTCTCAGTACCGCAGCCTGTTATATCCCATGCAACATTCATTCACTCCTGTTAGCCAAATTCCATACCAGCCTGCTGCTCACAGATTAGCAACCCCACAAGCGCCGAATCAACGACAGACTCAAGGTCATGCTGAACTTATAGATAATATAATAAATGTGATTGATATTGTCATGCAAAACATGAGACAAAATAGTGCTATGAACAATTCCAACATCCGGCACCTCGTTACTGGCATATTTCAATCTCTCTCTCTCTAAATTATGGCGGCTTTAAAAGTATTGCAGTGAAATGCGAGATCGGCTAATTGTAATAGAGAAAGCTTGCAACGAGAACTGTTCGTAAGTCAGCCTGATATCGTTCTGTTATGTGAAACTTGGTTCACATTCGAACGAACTGTTCGCTTTCAAAATTATTCTATAGTAAGGGAAGACGTCTCGATGGGTGGGGCGGCGTAGCTATACTGGTAAAAACTTCGCTGCCGCATCGACCACACCCGTTACACGTACCTGTCACCAACCTTGAATTAGTTGCTGTGGAGATACGAACTGCCCACAAAACCTTTACAGTTGTCTCGTTGTATAACGCTCCCCACCACAGTATCGTGGAAGATGACTGGAGACAATCAATAAGTCAGCTTCGTCCTCCCTTTATCGCAGCTGGAGACGTGAATGCCCACCATGTAGCGTGGGGAGGAGACGTGACAGACAGGAACGGCAGGACATTGATAAGCGTTACCGAAGATAATAACCTAGTGATACTCAACGATGGCTCTCCTACTATGTAACTCCACCTCTCCGTAGACCCTCCGCAGTTGATGTAACACTTTGCACCCCCTGCTTTGCTGAAATATCTAATTGGTGCGTTAAAAAGGATTCAATGGGATCCGATCATCTCCCAATAGAGTTTCACATTAACATCAACGTCGATACTACGCACATCTGTTACTCTAATAGTACATGGAAAATCGAGGAAGCCAATTGGGCCTCTTATAAGGAAACGGTTCGGCGGGCCCTCGCAAATACGAGACGTGACTTACGGCACGAAGATGCATACCCAGTTTTACTCAATGCTATGAACGTCGCAGCTGGCATCAGCATCCCTAAGAAAAAAGAGTTTACAGTAATGAAGCACCGTTCTCTTGCTTGGTGGAATTCTGAATGCTCTCGGGAAGTTGCGAAGCGACGACTCGCCTTGAAAACCTATAGTCAGAATCCTTCATTAGACAATTTCTTGGCTGTGCAAAAAGTGAATGCGCGAGTTAACAAATTCCTGAAGAAAACCAAGAAGGACAGTAGGAAACAATTTTGCCTGTCCCTAAATAATGGCCGGCCGAAGTGGCCGAGCGGTTCTAGGCGCTACAGTCTGGAACCGCGCGACCGCTACGGTCGCAGGTTCGAATCCTGCCTCGGGCATGGATGTGTGTGATGTCCTTAGGTTAGTTAGGTTTAAGTAGTTCCAAGTTCTAGGGGACTGATGACCTCAGAAGTTAAGTCCCATAGTGCTCAGAGCCATTTGAACCATTTGAACCTAAATAATGAAACCAGTATGGCAAGCATCTGGCATAAAATAAAAGCTTTTCGAACAAGAAGACTGTCTTCCTCCACTCCTGCTACCACGGCCTGGTTAGAGGAATTCATAGATACAATCGCTCCTCCCATGGTGCCATTTTTAAACCATCGGTTCCCTGCTGAAGAAGACCGCTATCATGTTCTCCTTCGTCCTTTCTCTAAAGAAGAACTCAACGAAGCTATTAAAGTATCGAGCGACAGTTGCCCTGGCATTGATCATATACACTACCCTATGCTTGCACTCCTGCCTATAGAAGCGAAAGACTTTCTCTTGAACATTTTTAATCAGTACTGGATGAAGAAAGACCTCATATCAACATGGAAGACGCCAGTAATAATTCCAATTCTCAAAAGTGGTAAAGATCCAAATGTCGGTACTAATTATAGACCTATTGCCTTGTCGTCGTGTGTTGCAAAAACACTGGAACGAATGGTAAAAATGAGACTAGAATGGTGGCTTGAAAAAAGTAATTTGTTGCCTCGGAGTCAATACGGCTTCAGAAAAGGCAAAGGGACCATGGATAACCTGTTTTTGCTTAATATGGATATCACGTCAGCCTTTCAAACGAAAGAGACTGTAGTGGCAGCTTTTCTTGATGTTAAGGGTGCATATGATCACGTACAAATACCGATACTCTTGGACAAGCTGGCAGGTTTCGGAATTCCTTCACGGATGATCTACGGTATCAGTACCCTGATTACTCAAAGAACGATCTACGTCCGTTTCAAAGGTACCATCATCGGACCATTTTATGTCTCCCAGGGCTTGCCGCAAGGTGCAATTTTAAGTCCTCTCCTGTATACTCTATATACGCACGACCTAGAACGCATACTTACTCCCCCCACAAAAATCCTACAGTATGCTGATGAGATATGTGTTTATTCTACTGCTGCTTCATATCTTCAGGCCAAAACGGCATTAACCACAACCATCGCACACATCGATGAGTGGCTCTCTATCAATGGGTTGGAGATCTCGGCTGAGAAATCAGCAGTCGTTCCCTTCTCCAAGTCGACGACAGCTCGCACGGAAGATCACATTACCTGTGGCAACTACACCTTCCAAATCTCACGTGCGATTTCTGGGGATGATTTTGACTCTCGGTTAAGCTGGGCGCCTCACATCCGATCCACCGTTACCAAGTGTGAAGAAGGTTTAAATGTAATCAGATCACTCACTCGTGTCTGGTGGGGAGCGCACCAGAGTGTTTTACTCACCATGTACCGAGGGATAATTCGATCTCGATTAGACTATGGCTGTCAATTCTACCACACTGCGTCAAAGATTCATCTCTCCAAATTAGATACTCTTCAATATAGAGCCATTCGTACCTGTCTTGGAGCCATGCGATCGACGCCCACCAACGCCCTTTTAATAGAAGCAGGGGAGATGCCCTTGAGCATTAGGCGCCAAGTGTTATCGGACAAATTCTACAGGCAAGGCATGGCCATTATGGACAGTTCCGTCTATCAAAGTAGAGACTGCATTTATCGACTGTGGATTGCATCCCACAGAAGGAATAAAGTGCCAGCCGTTTGTGCCAGCTTTGACACCTGTCATACATTCTATACGGCGTTCAGCGCATCTACCTGTTTTTGAATATGATCTTCAAACGCTCTGCTCCCAGATCTCAGTCCATTATTTAAGTACGACCTGACTGGACAGTACTAATGTCAACGTTGGCTTCAATCGTCTCGTTCAAGCACAATGGCCGGGTTTTCTCTGTGTATATACCGATGGCTCCAAAATTCCGCAAGAAGAGTGTACAGGATGCGCTTTTTTCTGCCCTCAGATCCAGATCCGCAAAACCTTCAAACTGCCTACTAGCACTTCTATTTTTACGGCGGAGACAGTGGCAGTTTTGGAAGCACTTAAGTTTGTCTCTAGCACTTCCTTCCCCAAGATATTGATAGTATCTGAATCGCAAAGCGTTCTTAAATACATTCAGTACAGTCGATGGAACAAAACAACCAACAGTTATATCTTGGATGTGATATCTGTATATATTCGCAGCACACGCACGGGCCGGACGATCCATTTGTTGTGGGTACCTTCCCACTCTGGTATCCTCTATAATGATGAAGTTGATGCATTAGCCAAACAAGCGACAACCTTGGGCACCGTCCTGGATCTGCACCTTCCTTATACAGACTACTTAAGTGAAGTCAAGGATCACGCAAGACAACAATGGCAGGAAATGCGGATCGTTTCTCAACAGACAAAAGGCGTTTATTACGCAGTGCTCCAACCTCGGATTCCTTCACAGCCGTGGTTCATGAGGACACACCTGGACCGATCCACGATTTCTACCATCATAAGACTCCGCTTCAATCATGCCTCTTTCCCACAACATCTACATCGGATCAACGTTTACAGTTCACCGGCATGTGAGTGTGATCCTGAGTCGGAAGCTGATGTCAACCACATCTTATTTATGTGCCCCAAATTTGACCGTGAACGGTTGGTCTTTCTGAAGACATTGCTGAGTATCGGCTACCATATTCCTCAATCAGCTTCTTCTCTTTTGTGTACTAGAGACGTTCGTCTATGTAAAGTGATAGTTAACTTCATCAAGAGTACTGGTTACAATCTGTAGGTTTTAATGGTGTACGTAAATTATAAATATGTCTTGCTGATGAAGATATTTCAGAATTGGTGTGAACTGTAAGCCAAGACACTTTTAATTATTTTCCAATTCAATTCAATTCAATTCAATTTTTAAAACATTATGAACAAAACTGTAACAGTTAAGCTTTTTATTCTTGTAAATAAACATTTCTGTATTTGTTTATTCAATTATGTGTACATTGTCACTATGTGTTGCCGATGGCTAAATTGAGTACACACTCAAAGGCCAAATAAACAAAACAAAACATAAAATTCTCGCAGATTCTGCCGATCCTGTCCCCTATAAGCCATTACGCCATACTTATCGCCTATCGCGGGCCGTCCTGCCAAATTCACAGTGCGGTCTTTTGCGTCAGCATAAGTCATACCGGTCCACCAATCAATTGCCGTTTTTCGGTCTATGCGCAGGACAGCATAGGCCCTAAACTGTTTCTGACTGGACGGTAGTGGTCTAAGAGGTCGCCGTACTGTCGAACCCCCCCTCCCCCCCCCCCTATGGACTCAGAAAAAATGGTTCAAATGGCTCTGAGCACTATGGGACTTAACTTCTGAGGTCATCAGTCCCCTAGAACGTAGAACTAATTAAACCTAACTAACCTAAGGGCATCATTCACATCTATGCCCGAGGCAGGATTCGAACCTGCGACCGTAGCGGTCGCGCGGTGCCAGACAGTAGCGCCTAGAACCGCTCGGCCACTCTGGCCGGCATGGACTCAAGACACTCAAAATGGTTCAAATGGCTCTGAGCACTATGGGACTCAACTGCTGTGGTCATAAGTCCCCTAGAACTTAGAACTACTTAAACCTAACTAACCTAAGGACAGCACACAACACGCAGCCATCACGAGGCAGAGAAAATCTCTGATCCCGCCGGGACTCAAGACACTAACATTCTCCGAACCGACGCAGACAATGCAGCCGTCCGGCGTCGTCTCGTAGGCGAGCAGCGGGGCCCCAGTGCACTCGAAACAATTTGCGAGGTGCTGGTCCTGACGCTGCCCAAGTCTCAGACACGCAGCTTGCCTCGCTAGAAAAGGCGAAAACGCCGGGCAGCCCCTGGGTGCGACGCGTATATCGCTATTGTGCGAATACGGGGCTTACCTGCACGTGTCTCTTGGGCTCCTGTCGCTCAAGCAGCCGTGCCGCCACACATCGTCCCACGAATAATAAAGTGCGCCAGCCCCGTCACCCAGTTTCTATTTAAAGAAAATCAATGCTCTCATTCCAGATTTCATTACTCCGGGACCTTAATTGTTAGTCATCACTCGGGGATTTAACGAGATATAGTTGAATCAACGCAAAAAATGGAAGGGGACACGCCACGAGAGCTTGGAATCCTTAAATTTTAGCAACGCGGATTTTGCTGGTCTTCGCTAGCAAGAACCCATCGATGCGAGCATCACGCTTCGCTCAGAGATCAGTAACTATCACGCTAAACACCGCTTTCACAATAATAATGTCTGCAGGAGAGCTTCTGTGAAGTCTGGAAGGAAGGAGACGATGTACTGGCGGAATTACAGTTGTGAGTCGTACTTGGGTAGCGCAGATGATACAGCACTTGCCCGCGAGTTCGACTCTCGGTCCGGCACAAACTTTTAATATGCCAAGGTGTTTCAATAATAATAATAATAATAATAATGATAACGGAAGGTAGCAATAATAATTTTGTTAGTACCCCCCTTGCGGATGATATCAGGGGAGACTGCCACAATGTTGTATCAAGTCAGTAATAGCCTCTGATGTGTGAGTTTAAAAGAACTATAAAAACCCTTTTGATTTTTACCAATAGCACTCTGTGAGGAGTATTTATAAACTGTAAGCGTAACCGATTTCCACATTAAATAATTAAAATTATACACAGGCGAATAGTATTTTGCATTAAAGCCCACTTTTCAAACACAGTTTAGTCGATGATTAGTACCAACAGCGAAAACAAACCTACCGGGTAAAGACTCAAGATGGCAGCATTTCCGGTCATACCCTCTAAGTGTGGGTGTAATTACACACTATTTTTTGTGCTGTCACAGGGATACCCCAGGGTCAGTATTAGGTTGGAATTGACTCTTTTCTGTAAGCACGGTGCTACCCAAAACACATACTAATGGATGAGATAAATAATAATAATAATAATAATGGTGATGATGATGTATGACAGTAAAATGTGAAACATTAAAATGGTTCAAATGGCTCTGAGCACTATGGGACTTAACATCTGTGGTCATCAGTCCCCTAGAACTTAGAACTACTTAAACCTAACTAACCTAAGGACATCACACACATCCATGCCCGAGGCAGGATTCGAACCTGCGACCGTAGCGGTCGCGCGGTTCCGAACAGAGCGCCTAGAACCGCTAGACCACCGCGGCCGGCGTGAAACATTAAACCATAGGATGGCAACATGAGGTTGTAGGCAAGAAGATGGAGCTATCGAGCGACCGAGACGAAATCAGCGTTGACGGGAATGACATTCCACACAGAGACGATGAGGTACGAGCAGTATCTGTGCTGACTGCATCTTCGACTGTCTCTCTCTAACATGCGGTCATTCTCCTCCAAAACACTCTATGGAATATGTTTCGAAAGCAGTGAATTTCCAACGACTGATATTGCCAGAGAGAACAGTCGAAAAAATGGTTAAATGTAGGATAAATGGTTTCAAATATTAGACAAATGTCTTGTAATAGTAGTAGGTGCTTATCTAAGTCGTGTAGGTAAAATGTATGTTACATGTGATCAGTAAACTTTCATCTGCAGTAATAGCGTCAGTACATGGGCCGTATGTATCGCTTTTCGTTCATGGAATCACACCACAGTACACGGCATCCAGATATTTCTACGATTCCAAATACATATGACATGCTAATCGTGTGTATTGGGAAAGAATTCAACAGCATTCAGAAAAAAAATTAATCTTTTTCTGAGAGACACATATCTAGTGGGAGTATGACAATATCGTCTTATCACCATGTCTCTCTGTGTCGAGAATGCGCCCTCTTTATTAAAGCTTATGCAGTGTCGGTCCCTCTCATATTTCTTGTCAATACAGCTTCTCCCTACTGATTACTCCATTTGTATGATGTTCTTTTTATTTCTAAGTGTTTGTGTGACGCCATTGCTCTCTCTCCCTCTGTCTGTATAAATAACATGCCTCATCCAATTGTTTTAAGGGAGGAGAGGGCTCTACGAGCTCCCTCAACCTTTCGCGCACCACTCTGTCATTTTCTGGGAGCAGATAGTGCTGTGATTCTAACAGTTCTCTCTTCCTTGGTACAAACTTGTAGCTTTCTACGGAAGTATCCCAGATATTTCCAGGCACTTTCATCTACTGCTTATGTCCCAAAAAATGGAGACTACGTCCTAAATATGAGTACAGATATCCTGTATGACCATGTTGTATCTGGATTTTACCGTATTTTTGACATTTTACATATTTTCTGATTTTGTTCCATATTTGTACATATTCTATATATAGATGTACAAATGTATACACGGCGTTCGGAAATTCCCGTTACAAACTTTTAGGACTTGTAGAGGGGAGTGTGTACATAATATTCTGAGTAGGGGCCCATATCCAACTCTGTATCAGAGTCGCAACCCAGCCAGAGTATCTGCAAACTATACTTCTTCCAAATTTCAACCACACATAACACTAAGTGCCAAAGCCAACGCTAAAATATACGCACGTACATGAGTTGCTGTTGAGGTATAGCGTTGATGTTATTCTGTAGTAAACACACAAACAGCTCAATAACGCTGTTTTGTGTAACGCTTCGTCGAGAAATCCGCTTCAACTGCCATGCTTTAGGTAACGGTCATCACGTCAGATTTGGCGAAAACTCTGTCGTGGCTCGCACTAATGGCTTCTGGGACTGTCTAAGTAAGGAATCCATCGAAATGAAAATCACCGATAATACCCTCAATAGAGAGAACGGCCTGCAGATCAGCGTGGCGTGGGATCCAGCGATCGCGAAGATAAAGCGGGCGCATCGAACGCCGAGTCGACGTATGCCCACATATGGCGATTCGGCGAGCACCATGAACGTAACGTCCGGCAGTTAGCGTGTATACGGGCGTACCAAGCAGCCCACTTGGAGTCATACCACTTGACAATGGTCGTGGAATTTTAACCACTTGACGCGGCTAGAAGCCTGAGATCTTACTCAATGTTACTCCTGCGAGACTCTGCATTCTTGTATCAAAAATTTGAATAAAAGTTTCAAGAAAGCAACACAGTGTGTAGTTTGTCAGCTGTAATATGAAAACTGAGCGTTTTAGTAAACACAATAGAAAATTGAGAATCTTAATATGAGTGACACCTTAGTCGATGCAAATGCAGTGTCTCACTCATCCTGCAGAAAAGCGTCGTCCAAGTTGAAGCAAGACATGCAGTGCTGCCATGCTGCAGAAGTATTGGCTCGTCAGCGTTTCGCCGGAAATGTCACGCAGACGCTCGATGCTCGTAAACTGGACACGTTGCGAGACGAAAAAAGCTTCTACGACCAGAGCGCCAACCCCTTCTCCCTCGCCCCCTACCCCCCCCCCCCCCCCGCTCTATTTCATACGCGATGATGATAACATTAACATACGTCGCTCCTGCTTATAACTCACAAATGCGACATAACTGGATACGAACAATTAAATAAACTGTGAAATTGTGTTTTCTTTTGAAGTATAATTACTTGAACTGACTCACAGCAGTTCTCGAAATAATTATTGCTGCAATTTTATGTGACAAATGGAAACAACATCACATCTGGAAAAAATCAGTTTCTTCGAGAACTGTTTTTCACAGAAATACAACAAACGGAAATAAGAACATAGGATCAATGTGCAAAACCACACACAATCTGATTGAGGGAGAAAATGAGTTGAACATTCCATCGATACCGAGATCGTTAGAGATGTAACGTCGACGATTAGCATTACCTACGACCACCGTGAACGAGTGTACTTGATGTGATTGACACAAACCAATGTAATCTAACTCAGAATGGCCCGGAGGGTATATGAACACCACTCCTCTCGCATGCGAGTGCAATGCTGTGAGCACTGTAGCACTTCTCTAGACTAGTGGTTCCCAACAGGTGGTCCGCGGACCGCCAGGATTCCGCGAGCTATGCCAGAGGGATCCGCAAGATGCTATTAGAATAAAATATATATTAAATATATTTCCTATGATAACATTTTTGTTTTGTTTTGGCCGTTTCCTGCATGAGTAGACCTTTAGCGAACGCTAACTTCTGCGTCTAGGGTCTTCCTAGAGCTAACTGACACTAGCACACTCTAGCGCAAAACTAGAATTAGATAGAGGCAAATAGTTCTGCTGTATGCCGTTAGACTGCGCGCTGCCTCTTTGCAGCTGACAACTGACAGTCACTTTACACAGAAACTCCCATTTCAGACGACAATCGGCCATTGTTAATTTATTACCAGTGCTTTTACAGACCGTGTTGTTTACATATTCAGTATTATGTATTAAAACAGTAGTGTTTGTAAAGCGATATTTTTCGCGGAAGCTACAGTTCGAGTAGTTAAAAATGGACCGTTGGTTAAAAAGTGGTTCGTTAAAACGAGAAAGGCCTACAGATGAAGAGGAAGATAATGCATTTGATGTTCAAGCAAGTAAGTCAGTGACTCTCGAACCGAAGTTGTCAGTGTCCATTGAACCTAAATCATCGGCGTCCCTTGAACCTAGCCCTTCCGAGCAGACTGTTTCACGCCTAAACAGATGTGAACATTTGATAAAGAACGATTAACGGAGTTGGTTGGATTTCAGAATCTTACCGTTCTCTCACACATTCCACTGTAGGCCTTTTCCTTTCGGGTCATATTAAAGGCTGTGTTCTATTCTGAATAGTTTAGAAAATATATAAGGCGCGATCAAAAAAATTTCCGTTCCAAGGCCGTACAACCCAGGGTAAATGGCCGTGAGCATTAAGGCAATCATCCCACCATGGATGCACCAGGTTGAAGTTAATCGTTTGGTAGACCACAGTGTCCAGCTGCGTGAAGGAGGCCCTTACTGCTTGTTGCACATCCTAGTCCGACAGGATTCGTCGACCCTTCAATGTCTTTTGTTAAGGATCGGAGCTGTGATAATCACATGGGGAAGATTAGGACTACAGTGTGTCCTCGAGTGTCTCCGCCGAGTTGGCTTAACTTCTGCGTTACGACATTTGCGCCTTGTGCCGAATCGCGACCAACACGGAACCTGGCACACCCTTCCACAACAGAGATTTCCGAGACACATGTTGCGCCATACACATTTTTTTCATTCTCTGATGGATGTCTATCGGTGTTTGTCCAGTCCGCAGCTCGTGGTCGTGCGGTAGCGTTCTCGCTTCCCGCGCCCGGGTTCCCGGGTTCGATTCCCGACGGGGTCAGGGATTTTCTCGACCTCGTGATGACTGGGTGTTGTGTGATGTCCTTAGGTTAGTTAGGTTTAAGTAGTTCTAAGTTCTAGGGGACTGATGACCATAGATGTTAAGTCCCATAGTGCTCTAAGCCATTTGAACCATTTTGGTGTTTGTCCTTCGGCAGCCAAGGAAAGAATAACAGCGCGTCGGTCCTGTTTAAACACATTTGATAATAACGCCGCCATAGTTCACGTTTCCGCATTTACCGCACGCAAGCCGGAGTGACATGAATGCCACACTTATCCCTTGTCCACATGTCGAAGCTTAAGATATCCACATCGGAGTCGCGCTACGTTGCGTATACGCCGCAGCAACGCTGTCAAACGGAAACTTTTAGATCGCCCCTTATAGTGATTTGAATCTCGCAGCAACTACAACTATGCACGAGATGGTGAATTAATATAACGTTGCGTTTTATTATTAACATCCCCTTACAACAAACCCTAAAAAATTCACGTTCTCAATTTCAATAGGTTCAGCAGAAATTACGTATTGTTAATCGGAACTGGTGCCTACATTCTTCATTAAAGTAAGTAAGAGCATTTAAAATTCATCGAATTAATTCCTTCTTTGTTTAATATTTTTGTTTGTATATTTCGGTTTTTTTACTAACTTCAGGAGCGATAAGTTACTGAATAAGGATAGAATGAGCTTGTTATTTACGGAAAATCCCCGCTGCAACAAATTTCAGAACAGGTTTCAATAAGATTCTGTAGCCCAAATCGTACAGAACGTGCAACGGCTGACAGTGTTCGTTGTAAAATGATCTGCTGAGAAAGGACCACTGGTAATAGATACTGCAGATACCATGCTCGATTCTGTTGGTGAGCCGGCCGGAGTGGCCGTGCGGTTCTAGGCGCTAGTCTGGACCCGAGCGACCGCTACGGTCGCAGGTTCGAATCCTGTCTCGGGCATGGAAATGTGTGGTGTCCTTGAGTTAGTTAGGTTTAATTAGTTCTACGTTCTAGGCGACTGATGACCTCAGAAGTTAAGTCGCATAGTGCTCAGAGCCATTTGAACCACCTGTTGGTGATCTACAATAGGTAGACCAATGAGTTGGCTATGAATTATACTGCTTCGCACGTGAACTGACCGAAAATGTTATCTAACGACACCCAAAATTACTGTAACAAATGTTACTATTGTTGATCTTATTGTAGGTAAACACTGATTAAAATGTCTTCGAGCTCAAATGGCTCTGTGCACCATGGGACTTAACATCTGAGGTCATCAGTCCCCTAGAACGAAGAACTACTTAAACCTAACTAACCTAAGGGCATCAGACACATCCATGCCCGAGGCAGGATACGAACCTGCGACCGTAGCGGTCGCGCGGTTCCAGACTGAAGCGCCTAGAACCGCTCGCGCACAACGGCCGGCTCTTCGAGATCAACTCGTCGCTAGACTTTACTCATTAACAAGCTTTCTGATTTTGTAATCTTTCTCAAATGGCTGCACATCCTAGTGTTAATTGTACAGGACCTGCTCATGTTACTCACATATTATGCGCCACTTTCACCTCTGCAGAGTCAACAACTTTGCATCGTTCAATATACCGCTTCTCGTCAGATGGGCGTGGCCAGTAGTTGGATGGGTACCCGCCTGAGTACGTCACGTGCTTTTGGCACGGGGAGGAGGAGTGGAGCGAAAGGTCCCTGATTATCAGAATTTGCACCAATCTCCTGGATTATATTGCAGACCTCTCCGCAGTATCTCAGGAAGTAAGTGCATGTGACACTGTAGATGGTGACTCGTCCATCGGATGGGGACGTCGGATGATCTCGGCACCTCTCCTGCTGCTAGTCGAAAGGAGTTGGCTACGTGTTGACACCGGGCTTCACCCTCTCCCTTCGCTCATCATCGTTCAATACAAACATAACTGCACAATACACACACCAATTACAGTTGCATACACTTATCGGACACGCTTAAACACACCCGTAGGTTTCTTGAGGACAAGATTAGATTAATTAACTACAGCGCGCACGGAGGCCTTTGAACACTCATTCTTCCCGCATTTCATACGTGAATGGCACGGGGAAACAGCCTAATAACTGGTACAATGAGATGTACTCTCTGTCATTCAATTCCCATGGTTTGCAGGGTACAAATACAGATGTAGGTGTAGAACCAATGACGCCTGTCGCCTGGGAT
Organism: Schistocerca nitens; assembly: GCF_023898315.1. NCBI lineage: Eukaryota > Metazoa > Arthropoda > Insecta > Orthoptera > Acrididae > Schistocerca > Schistocerca nitens. Next base: position 655,191,114 of record NC_064616.1, on the reverse strand, counting down.
CTAAGAACATCCTTGGTTCTTTCCTTAAACCGGGGGAAATGGTGACGGGAGGTAGCCTAGCACGAGGGGTCTGAGGATATCTGTCGATGTGCAACAACGTTCCAAGGATTTATCGTGGTCTCTGTACTGAAGCTAAGTTAAGGGTGTCAACCATACACTTTCCTAGTTCAGAATTTTTCAATCTAGGTTTTACGGTGGAAGAATAAAGGGCTGGTCTACGCACATCAGGTGACGACTGTACACCAGACACCACTATTCCAGTCCGCAGCTGCAAGATTATCTTCGTTGCCCGTGCAGTGTGCGGCCGAGAATTGTCATTTAGAAGAAAACGCATGAACGTTACTTTTTGTAAGCTGCATGAAATCAGGCGAAACCTTGTAACCTCCCCCTCACTTATCGACCTTAATGACAGTGAAAAATTAAACCGCGTGTACCTAATGGAAATTTGGGAAAAGCAATCGTCATCGAAGTTAATCTGTCGGTAAAGAGGGAGGAAAGGGTTACATCTAAATGAAAAGAAAAATGCAAATGAAACTGGTGGAAATTAATTTTGAAAAGGGGTAAAGTTAATAAATAAAGTAAATGTACGGCCGTTACGTTAACAATTAACTAGCGGTAATTAGATATTTGAGATTTAGGGGAAATTACGGTCGCCAGTCCTATGGGCAATTACTATAGTAACTGAAAAAGAAAGGTTATTAGACATATAATTAGCACTAGAAGCGTGGCAACTGAAGGTTGACACGTGTAGTGTGAAAACTGAAAGTTTGTCAGAAGTAATAAATTTCGCTACACTCTGACTTAATTTAGAAAAAGAATTAATAAAACCGGAAAACTGAAAGTTAATTTAGTGACTGAAATTAATAGTGAGCTTTGTTTCTGAAGATCATCGAAATTCAGTAAAATACGGTTAGTCTTGGGCTACCTCAACAATCATTTCAAAAGCTACTTGAATCTACGCAATTTATAAATAAGATATTTAACTTTGAACTTGAATTAAATGATTCTGAACAATTAACAATAGTAAAATTTAGTACATAGCAAGCTGAGCTGCAGTCACAGGTAAGCTAAAATACGGTAACAAAACTCGCATTCTTTATTTGTGCTTGTGTAATCTAAATATTGTAGCCAGCTATGAATACCTTAACTGAACTTTGAAATTAAAGCAGTGAAATCGAATGATATTACTTTAATGCTGGCGTTTGAATTTCAACGACACTCGAGTTCATTCCGGAAAAGGAAAGGACCCTGCTTGGTAATGCAATTGGGACAATGAGCAAGAAACGTTCATGCTACGTTGCTGTAATTTAGTGAGAAAAATTTAAAAGTTTGAAAAGCTGAGGTCTGCCATATAGTTCTAAAACTTTACGTGCTACCAGTCTTCCTTCTTAGTTGATTGAAGGTTTGAAGTCGTCGATCGAGGAGGTGGCGACAGTCACTCATTGTCGGCCGTCGCTGTTGCAGAATCTGGATGTTGGCGCGCCTTCTTCTCGACACGGTCTCCAGGCGAAACGGGCTCTCGATATGCGCCAGCTAATGCTTCCCGTCCGCGACACCGTGTCAGAAACTATCATAGCAAGTCGAGCGCAATTGCATGCTGCCAAACCCCGAAAGCGCGGCAACTCGCGGGAGCGTCACACAACACACCTGCTCCGCTGCCCTCCTCCAGCCAGACCCCTCTGCCCGCGCTCGATGTGCCAGAGTTAACACTACCAAAGATCCTAAACACTTTGGTTCTCCACACGACCTATCGATGTATTCGTTCGATAGCATAGTTTTCCCTAGGCCAGACCCAGCGTACAAATACAAACAATATTTGCAAAACAAACCAGTTATACATCGACACAAATATATATATATATATATATATATATATATATATATATATATATATATATATATACAAATAGTAAAACAATTACAATATATAAAGACACAGAAATGTCATATCTTGAGGTAACAAAACAATGAAAAAAAAATTATAGTACAATAGATGGAAATAGGAGGATATGCATTTCCGGCGTTACAACCTCTCAACAAACACTTCACACTTGGTGGGAAACACTATTTTGTAGGCATCTTTGCGTGCTAACTGTGCGCTCAGAACTGAAAGGGTCCGCAGCTCGTGGTCTAGTGGCTAGCGTTGCTGCCGCTAAATCACGGGGGCTGGGGTTCGATTCGCTGTCGGGTTGGGAATTTTCTCCGCGCGGGGACTGGGTGTTTGCGTTGTCCTCATCATTTCATCATCATTCATGAAAGTGGCGAGACTGGTCTGAGTAATGACTGGGAATTTGTACGGGCGCTGATAACCGCGTGTTGAGTGCCCCCCCCCCCCCCGTCACCCCCAAAACCAATGATCATCACCCACTATTCCAGCGGCACAGTATGTGGAGAATGCACATGGTACCACTTAAGTTAAGGGAAGCTCCGAGAACCCTAGACGGAAAGCCGGCGCCCAAACTCGAACACCCGAGTGACTAAAAGAGACTCCGTATTCGACAATGCGTCGACATCCTCACAATAATGTAGGGAGATTTTAATACGCCTAGTTTCGTCGTGGGAAGCTACACAAGCAATACTACTGAAAGTGTTTTTAGACACGTGTTTCAACAGGCCACATATGAAAGAAATATTTTGGAATTAGAGACACCTTGAGTTATTGAGAATCTCATCAAATGGTTTACAGTGACTGTGGTCAGAAAACGCGTAAGTCCGTGAACAAGACGAGTATATTACGTTTTGTTCGGTAGAGCAGGTTTTTATTCGTTGCTATCTTAGCTAAAAACTAAGGGAAAATATTTAATGCAAAAGTCATAGAAGTAGTAGAATTACGGCACAGCTCAAACTCTTTTACCTTGCCCTCTAGATAAATATTTAACAAGTAAGCAATAAAAGATAGCGAAAAACTTAGTTTAATGATACAATTCGCAGAACACTAAGACAACATTTCTACATGTGCGCTTCAAAGTGAATGTAGGCAATCTGAAAAGAGGAACTAATTAGGAACTTGTGAAACTTTCACAAGTGTTGCAACTTAAGTGTACTTCTTCAGCTTCGCTGCTGTGTGACTCATCTCTTCTATTGAACAACTGCTCACAGCTCCTAAGGTACGCATTTTAAAGCTTGTGTTTACTATACAGTTTTTCCTATGTTCTGTTTCCGTGGTACCTCACCCCAAAATATGGAACTGAAAGGGCTTGCAGTTGAAGAGATTTATTTCATATTCTCCAAGATTAAGAAGTGCTCATAGTGTAAGTAGGCTGTTTAGGATTTTATGTTGGCAACGCCACATAGTGCTCTGTATGAAAATCGCTGACTGCGTTGTGTGCAGTCTGTGGCTGATTGGACTCATTGTTGGAATTTTCAAATGGCTCTGAGCACTATGGGACTCAATTGCTGAGGTCATTAGTCCCCCAGAACTTAGAACTAGTTAAACCTAACTAACCTAAGGACATCACAAACATCCATGCCCGAGGCAGGATTCGAACCTGCGACCGTAGCGGTCTTGCGGTTCCAGACTGCAGCGCCTTTAACCGCACGGCCACTTCGGCCGGCAATGGAATCTTCGCTTGTGTAGGGTTGGGCAGTTGGATGTGAACAGAGCGTAGCGTTGGGCTTTTGGAGGTGAGCCGCCAGCAGTGGTGGTTGTGGGGGGAGAGATGCCAGAGTTTTGAGAGCGGACGATCTGGACGTGTGTCCGTCAGAAAAAGGAAATTTGTAAGACTGGATGTCATGAACTGATACATATATATTATGACTTTTGAATACTATTAAGGTAAATACATTGTTTGTTCTCTACCAAAATCTTTCATTTGATAACTATGTCTATCAGTAGTTAGTGCCTTCAGTAGTTTTATTTAGCTGGCAGTATTGGCGCTCGCTGTATTGCAGTAGTTCGAGTAACGAAGATTTTTGTGAGGTAAGTGATTCATTAAAGGTATAGGTTATTGTTAGTCAGGGCCATTATTTTGTAGCCCTGGATTATTGAAAGCCGATTGCGTTGCACTAAAACATTGTGTGTCAGTTTAGTGATGATCAGAATAAGTAAAGAGAAAACTGTCTGAGTACGTTGAGTTTTACTCAGCTGTTTATGTATCAAATACCGTAAGAATTTTTCCAGCAGTGTCATTCTTAATTTTCAAAGGGGAAGTTTCAATAGTTCGTAAGCTATGCGTTTTAGAGTCCATGTTTACAACACGTTTTTTGCTTAGAATGAAGTTTCCTGTAATGTCCCATTCCTCCTGGGACATCCCGTATATTGAAATGAAGAACGATCCGCAGGGAAGTTTTATGACCAGTCAATGCCTCTTACCTTGTATCGTACTAGTTCCGTCCTACGCACATCAAAGGCTATTCTTCCAGTCTCAGGTGCGTGGTTCAATTTCATTACAGCGTTCGGACTCAGCTACGTTCTATGCTGTAAGTTCAAGCAATACAAGCGAACTCAACGACGAACATCCTGAAAGCTCATAATCCTAGAGAGTCAGAAACACAACACTTTTCAGTGTCTTGTGTTCCTCTGCACTGTAGGGAAAAATTCCCAGAACGTATGGAGTTAGTGAAAGTGAAAGACTTTCCTCCATTGCAGGGTGCGGACGTTTGTTCCTTTAAATGCACCTTCAGCACTTGAATTTCAGATAACTGCTGTGTTGAGGAGAAAGCGCTCATGTTGTCACAGCAAATTTAGTAGCTGGGAATGCCATCCAACCTTATACTAATTTGGTGGTGGAGATTAACATGGGCGATATCACCTCATTTCATCGAAGTCACATCGTGGGTTCCCGTATCCCATACCCCGTAGCGGGTTTTTCACATGCCATCGTGACAAAAGTTTACAGCGAGTATTTCCATCTGAGAAAAACCGCCGCGATCAGTGTCAACTGAAAATGATATCACCAAGTTATTGTAAGGTTTCTCCGTCGAGTTTCGCGGAGCTTAACAGTCGATAGACGGCCACGGCGCAGCAAATGATTCGCCAATTCACTGGTGAACAACAGCAATAATAAAGCAGCCATAACGTCTTAGCTCCATCTAAATTGAAGGGGGATCAATGCTGTCACTTGCAGTGGGACATTAAGCGGAATCAGCGACGACGAGCGAAAATGTGTACCGGACCGGGATTCGATCCGGGATCTCCTGCTTACTAGGCAGGTGCGGTAATCACTGAACCATCAGGGAGACAGCGTGATCGCAACTGCGCGGCCGATCCACACTCCCACCGAGCGCCACCTATCCGCAGTCGCTGTCCTGTACTTAGTACACATTTTCGCTAGTCGACGCTTTATGTCCAGCTGCAACTGGCAGCAGTGGTCCCCCTTCATTTTACATGCAGTGTTTCGCAGCTGCGAGATCTGCGTGATGTCTGTTCTTTCGTAGGAACAGACACCACGCATTCAAAAAAGTCTTGGACTAAGTCTCTGCTAGCCGCACAGATATTAGCATGTGTAAAAGTTCTCTTGGGCCGATAACTTGAGTACACGTTGATACAAGCCGATGGAAGAACACAATTACGTCGAAAACAACATAAGGCAATTGATGATGTGTGTTAACAAGGTACCAGGCACGTAGGTGGTGCAGGTATTCTTGTCTGGAGAACGTTCCCATACAATGAAATGTCTTCTATTGTCTCTCACAGGCACTTTCTGTCGGTTTGTTCTGTTCGCTTGCAGCACACGCAAAGGCTTTGGTCATTTAGCAAGACAATGCACCGCCCCATCGCTCTTAATTGTGTGAGAATGGTTTGTGAATACTCTAGCCCCTCCCTCCTTCCCGCCGAAGACCACTGCCACTGAGGATCCATCTACGACTAATGTCCGGCGTTTGAACGGTCGTGGATCATGGCAGTAGCCTCACAAAAATGTTCTTTTCCAGCTCGATGGGTTAATAGTTGACGGCACGTATCTAGAAACAGTATCTTCACATGGTAGTCTTCCCCGAACTAGTGTCCTGAGTTAGAGGAAGGGATTTCGAGTTTGTATACTAATATGGCGTCTGTTTCTAAAGACGACAATATATTCAGATCACCATTCTTTATTATCTCTACACAAATCTGAGCAACAATTAATGCAGCTTGCCATGATTCTTTAAGAGAGGTTAGGAAAGTGAGTTTCACATGTTTTCCACCGTTCGTTAAGACAACATAGGAAAGTGAGTTTCACATTTTTAATTCGTAGCATTTCTTGCAGGGAAGTAAGTTACCTTCGAGAAAAAGCATAATATTTTATTGCGATTTGTGACCCAAAGTGTTGTGTGGAAAAAGTATAAACACTACTGAGAATGGGCGTCTTATTGTGGTATTAGTTTGTGTGCCCACTGCCCTAACACCTGCAAGTCTGATTACTTCACTTACGCAACACAAGATTTATCATATTCCGGGATTTCAATCGTTTCTGCCAACCATATCTGTTTTAACAACGATGAACAACTGTAATTAGTTTATATCTCTGCACGAGTGTTAAGATTTGAAACTTGGGAAAACTGCCTGTGCATTAGTGATTAACTTCGAAACGCTTATGTCGTGCCAGAAGATAAAAGCACACTGCGTCCGTAGCGTAAGATTCATTTCAGGTTTATGGATAATAAGCTGTCGATAGAGAATCACTTCTGAGAGCCTAGTTCTGACACAGAAGTCGAGTGATATAACTCGCCAGGAGAGGCGACGAAAGATCGTTTTCTTTCTGGCGTGACTCAGCTTTCAACAGGTATACTGACGAAGATGGAGCTCACAGAGATGGACGGTGATGATAACCTGTTTTTATGCTATCCTGTGTAAACCTCCGCAGATTGTTTACACACCTTCCTCATCCGGCCACGATAACGCCACTGTTTATTGTTTAGATCTGCGCCAGTAACCCAACTTCTAGAGCTGCTGTAACGTTTTGAACGTTCCCTTGCTTTCGTCGCTAACGTTGAAGAATCACAAGGAACATTATTAGCGGTAAAGGCCATGAAACCTTGCATATACCGAGGAAAGTGTTGTCGAGCATTTGTGAAGAATTTCGTTGTTTTCAGTTGTTGCACCCTTAGCAATTCCGCTCATGAAGAATTTAGTGCTAAGTTGTTTGTAAGGGGCAGTCAGATTTAAACGAGACAGATGGAAAAAAGTAAACTTTTTGTTATTTCAAAACTAACTATAATTACTCTTAACGCATTTATAACACTGTGAGCCAAGGCGGTCAATGTCTTCATGGAAAAATGTCTGCGCTTGCCTACGGAAGAAGGATGGTACCCAGGTGTGCCGTTCTTCAGCCGAAGCACATAGACGGCAACGAATGTGTTTCTTCGGAGCTCGAAAAATACGTGAATAGCATGGCGAAAGACCGGGACTGTATGGATGATGTGTAAGGGTTTCCCAGTGAAACTTTGCAGCTTAGTCGAAACAACCTCGCCACATATTGGTGGGCCCACATTTTGCCAAGGTTGTGTCGACTACGCTGCTCAAGTTTCCCTGGTAATCCATTATACATCCTCCATATAGTCCCGATCTCTCCCCATACAATTTTCATATATTTGGAGCCCTGAAAAAAACGTTCGTGGCCTTCGATTTGCTTCAGGCGAAAAGGTGCACGCCTCAGTAAAATCATGGTCCTGTAGGCAACTGCAAACATTTTTCCATAAAATAACTGACTGCCTCGTCTCACAGTGAGATAAATGTATTAACAGTTATGGCGATTACTTTTGAAGTAATCACTTACTTTTACTTTTTTTACTTCTACTTTCTTTTTTCCCATGTGTTTTCATTTTCATTTGACTGCCCCTTATACGTAAAACACGGTAACACGGGATGCAGCTAGTAAGCCTTTGCTGCCTCAGATACTCGAAATCTAGTAATATTGTTGAAACCAAAAAAGTTTCCCTTTATATTGTGTACCAAATTTCTGTTTTCTATTCCAGGTTCTGTTAGCTAATTATGTGGGTAAACCCGAATTGATAGCAACGGGGACGGAAGGAGATTTCACGAACGGAAAGAAACAGTGCTCCACAGATACCAGAAGATTTGTTCAAAAGGAGAACTAATATGAAACAAGATCTTATTACAACAATCCTACTGTACATCATTGACGGATGGGGATGCGGTGGGCGTAATTAAGTCATCAGGATAATATTTAGACAAAGGCCATTTATTGGCGAAAGCATGTTAAAAAGGGGTCACACAGCCAGGCCTAGGTAGGCGAGGGTGAGACAGAGCATAGAGTTTGGCGAAACATAGTTCGTGAAGCTAACGAAAGCTGGTGTCTGCCAATCGGGTAAGTTCGAGCGGCATGCCGGCTGCAAAAACGAAGTCCACGGCGCCACAGCATCGGGAGAAGCAGTAGATGTTCACTGCTACAGGGCGCGCGTCCAAGAGATGGTTCAAATGGTTCTGAGCACTATGGGACTTAACATCTGAGGTCATCAGTCCCCTAGAACTTAGAACTACTTAAACCTAACTAACCTAAGGACATCACACACATCCATGCCCGAGGCAGGATTCGAACCTGCGACCGTAGCGTCGCGCGGTTCCAGACTGAAGCGGCTAGAACCGCTCGGCCACACAGGCCGGCCGTCCAAGAGAGCGAGCCCAGTGGCGGGCGGCCGGGTACTTCCAGCACGGCCACGCGGTTTCCTCCGCCCTCATTGGTCAGGACCGAGAAACCCGCGGGGCCGGCAATGGAACTTTCCAGAGCGTGACTTGGTCAGCAGCGCCTGGGACGGCGTTACTTCGTCAGCTCACGAGGGAGGCGCGTGATCGAGATTGCCTGCCTTGGTACTGACTTCCTGTTGCTAGACCGTGGGACGAGAAAATTTACAGGCAGCCGACGCTTCCGTTAGAGGCTTGGCCGTAACAAGAAAAATGAAGTTGCCGTTTGAAAGCTCATAAAATAAAATAAAATCCCCTACTGTCTGGTTCATCTTTACACTACTTCGGATTGCTGCAACACTAAGGAACGTGACAGCAAAGATAAAGATTTGTGACCCATTCAAACTAAGCTCATTAGAAACGAGCATTGGGTCAAATGAAAAGGTGGGTGGCCTACTGAGGCCAGCCCATAGCTCACATAAAAGGAATTAGAGGCAGTACCGAGCTACTATGGCATAAGGAGATACTGCACCACCTGCCTTTGTGTTACTTCAAGGAGGAAACGTTGTTTCATTTGTAACACACACTGAAACTTTTTCCACGTTTCGTTTTATCAATTATAAACACCACATACAAGTAAACAACTAAGTAACGAAATGGGGATTGGGCGTTCCATCGGAATGCTGGTACATATACCCATTGTCCTTCACCCTTTTTCACAAAGTGAAATGTCCCACACTTGGTACGTGCTCACATGTGATTCTTGTTAAAAGATGTATCGATATCATTTATACGGAGCTAACTTTGTTACAGCAACATATGCGACTATTCTTAAAATACATTTGAGTAAAAAAGAAATAAAATTAAGGGTTTCACGTTCGTCGACGACTATGTTATTAGAGACGGGCCACAGGCTCGGACTGGGGAAAAATGGAAGTGAAGTCAACCGTTCCCTTTAAAAGGAATCATCTCAGCATTCACCTTAAGTGATTTAGAGAAATAATGAAAACCTAAATCTGGGTGGCCTTACTATTTCTCCACCTCTCTTGGAAAACATACTCGAAGCCACATACTCAGACAAACATTCATCGCTCTAGAGAGTGCCTTTACAGTATTGCAAATGTCATTAAGTGTACCAGTCTCAGACTCCCTCCACCCTCTCCACCACGCTTTCCTGATCCATTCACGGATGGAATACAGGAAGAAAGACTGTTGTTAGCACCCAGTATGAGACGGCATTACTCTTCTTTTTACATCGTGATCTTTGTCTTTGTTGTGGTCTTCAGTCCGAGGACGAGTGTGATGCAGCTTTCCATGCTAGTCCATACTGTGGAATCTTCTTCATCTTTGTGCAGCTTTTTCTACCTACGTTCCTTTGAACTAGCTTACTGCAGTCTTGCCTTGGTCTTCCTCTACGCTCCCCCACCCCACCCACACATACACACACACTTACTACCATTACCAAACTGTTGTTCCTTGATCACGCTTCTGGATACGTCCTATCTACCGATCCCTTCTTTTAATCAATCTTACTACGCATTTCTTTTCTCTCTAACTTGACTGCGTGCCTCTTCATTAGTTATTCGACCTATCCATCAAATTTCCAGCATTCTTCTGCAGTACCAGATTTCCAAAGTTTCTATTTTGTTCCTGTCTCAACTGCTTATCATCAACGTTTCACTGCTGTACAAGGCTACATCCCAGACAAATACCTCCAGAAAAGACTTCCAGACACTTACATTTATATCAGATGTTAATTAATTTCTCTTTTTCAGAAATGATTTTCTTGCGGTTGCCGCCTGTATTTTATTTCCTCTCTACGTCAGCCATCGTCAGTTATTTTTGTGCTCAATTACTAAAAATCATTTAATACTTTTAGTGATACTTTCCTAATCTAATTCCTTCAACATTACCCGATTGAATTTACCTACATTCCATTATCCTTGTTGATGTTAATATTATAACCTCTCGATTCCGTTGAAATGATGTTCCATGTGCTTTGTCGTCTGTGACAGAATTGCAATGTCATCAACAAACTTCAAAGTTCTTCTTCCTGAACTTTGACTCCCTTTCAAAATATATATTTGCTTGTTCGATGTTTGAATAACTTCGAGGGTACACTGCAAACTTGTCTCACGTGCTCCTCAAGTGTATCTAGAACTTAGAACTACTTAAACCTAAGTAACCTAAGGACATCACACACATCCATGCCCGAGGCAGGATTCGAACCTGCGACCGTAGCAGTCGCGCGGTTCCGGACTGAGCGCCTAGAACCGCTATACCACCGCGGCCGGCTTCTTTCATGTCCTTCGACTCTTAAGGGGACAAGCCCCTTAACGGGTTGCAGTTTTAGCATTATCTTCACCCTCATAGTGCAACTGATCTATAAGTGAGAGATAGATCAAAACTCTTACACACAATTAGGTTCATTAGTCAAAGCACTTCCCAAAAAATCATTGAGATATTTACTATATTTTGGTACTGACAACAATTCAATAATTGTATAACAAACGGAACACTGTTTCACTGCGGTACCATTTTCTTTGCAACCACTGACTGCACTGCTTGGACAAAGAGTCAGAGTACAGACAACTTTCACATAAGTGTTTTATGCCTCTAATTTCCTTCTCTGATGATGATCTGTGAAAAAGACAAGGAGTTTATTTTACTACAGCAAAAATATTTAAAAATGTAGCTGAAATGTCACTGACATCATCATCATGTTACAAATTTTTCAGGAAATAGTAGGCATGGGAGGTAGAGGAGGTCATTCTAAATATCTGTACCAATTTTTGTGAGTTTAACGTCAGTCATTTAGGAGAAGAGTGTACCTGAATGATGAAAATTCGAGTTTTCGGTAAATCGCAAAATAATATTTACAGATTTATTAACTTACCACTACGCTCGTTTACAACATTCCAGCTGTATACTCCAGTTGTCCTTCTGTTTCCTTATCCTCCATACTCTTTCTGTTCATTCTTTTTTTTAATCCTAGTCTCCTTGGTAGCAGCTTTTGCAACTGTCTCTGCTTCGGTTACCCGCCGTTTATCAATAGCAGTTAGAGCTGAAGCTATATTCCTTCCCACCTGGATGTTCAATTTTTTCATAACATTGATCCTTGAAATTGCACCATCATTGAATTTTTTTATTGTATCCATTACACTTCTTCAGCTCTATCAGCCCAACAAATACAGTTATGGGTATTCTCTCCCATTTACAACTGTTGAAGCTTTTATTTGCATTCTGAGGGAGACCATGCATACATTTCCTAAGTAGATTTTTATTTGCCAGATCCTTATATACAGGCCTAATTGCCTCCATTACAGTAACTGGTAAGGAATGCTGGTGGGTATATTGTATGCTTGTAGCATTGCTCAACCAGTACTTATACCACGAGTCTTCCCGTTTTGGACACAAACCATGCTGTGGGGTTTCATCTGTTGACACTCTATGAAACCATATTGCCCAAACAGCTCGTCTCATGTTCTCTAAATCTCCTACATTTCTCCTTATTGCTAGTCCATAATATTGAGTCAAATAATCAGTTCCATTTTTTGTAAGATGACCTGGACCACCTATGTGTTTTCCGTCTGACAGTTTTTTTCCACTGAAGTCTCAGCCGAGCTCCCATTCTTTTTTGTACATGCCCAACACATTCAAGATCTTCTATCAAAGTGTCCCCATATGGTCTGTCATTAACAACAGTAGTGTGTCCTTTACAGTCTCCAACCCCAAGGTAGCCTACATACCTCACTCCGCGACTGACCTCTGATCTTCTAAAAATGTTTAGAATGTTTCCACTTAGGCCATCAAAGTTCTTTACACAAACATGGGTGCCAATAAATTTACCTGAACAACCCTGACAGTGCTTTATTAGACATTCATAATCTAGTATCTTACCAGTTTCAATAAATGTGGCAGTTACAACCCCATTCAGAGAAGTATGACCTCTCTTCTGCCAAGATCCATCACATGTTGCTACATTGTCTGTATTCTCAGACAAGGCTACTGCTTCTTCTGCTGCGCTTTTCATTGAATGTCCACTTACAACACATAAAGCATTATGTATTAATTTATTGTGTCTGTCAAACTTCAGTGGAGGTGGAGGGAAATCCGTCACTGCACAAAATGTCTGGGCAGCTCTCCTTCCCCTACCAACACATTGCATTGCATAAGCAAACTGAATATTTACACTGTAATGTCGACTATCAGTTACTGGCGATGTCATAGTAACACTGTACATCTTGCTCGAGTTACAGGCAATCACTAACCGATTTGAAAGACCCTCCTTGCTGAAATGTCCTCAGAAACGTCAATACTATCTTCACAATTGCATTACTTACATTTCACAGCATTCTTCAAAAGTCTTCATAGCATATTTAGGTTCACAATAACATTTCCGTCGTAAATGTGAATGCCGTGTGGCTAGGGCCTCCCGTCGGGTAGACCGTTCGCCTGGTGAAAGTCTTTCGAGTTGACACCACTTCGGCGACTTGCGCGTCGATCGGGATGAAATGATGATGATAAGAACAACACAACACCCAGTCCCTGACCGGAGAAAATCTCCGACACAGCCGGGAATCGAACCCGGGCCGTTAGGTATGGCATTCCGTCGCGCCGACCACTCAGCTACCAGGGGCGGACATTTCCATTATTATTGCTGCTCACAATACTACTAGACTTGTTCTTATTACATTCAGAAAGGGGAAGTTTACGTCTAGAAGCACTGCCTATAGACACAGTTTCCGCGCGCGACTTTTGAAGCAACTGATGTGTATTATTCGATTGTATTTGGAACTGGTTGCCGCGAAACTTTCGCTTGGTGCTAAATTTCTTTACTCTCGGCATTTGTAGCACAGGAAACACACACACACAGAAACAGAACAACACACAATAACTACAAAATCACACGCGTATGAAATTTCGGAATCATATATTCTCAGATCTTTGTTTATATTCGAACCATAGCCTTCTAGACATGCCTGTACTTTGGTTCGGTAAGTCAGTGCCATCTAGAATACACCTGTGTTAACGACCCGTAACTAACGACAGAAAAAACGGAAGAACAAAATAATGCATCACGTATTCTGACGCACTTCAAACTGACATTCCGGAGGGCTGAACGGAAGGCTTCTCCAGTTTGTCTGACGAACCGGTTTCAGGCTCTGTCTCCGGCTGATACTGATCTTCGGCCGGACATGGCTGCTTGTCCTGTTCCAGAGGTTGCCCCTCAGTCTGCAAGATCCGGGCGGTCGCAGAGGGTGGGCTTACTGGTAGTTGGGAGCTCCAACGTCAGGCGCGTAATGGGAGACCAGATATTCTCGCAAAATTTCGTATTCACAAAAATTCTAGTTACATTTGTGGGAGCATGTAAAATAGGTGGAAAGTAATTAAAGTCGTTCGGATACATCTGTGCCGCTTAATACTAGAAACGCTACATTTCGACACATAATTTATAAGAATTCGCGTATATTATAACATATATTTGTATATATCGGTACTGGTTGAGCCTTGTGTTTGAACAGTGAATTGTATCGTAATAATTAACTGTGAAAATACTGTGTTGTGTACGAGGGTTACTTTGTTTTCAACCTCCAATCGGTCGCGAAATTAAAACCACTTTGGAAATCCGGTGAAGTTTTGCGGAGATGTGTTGCGCAGTGTGTCTAATATGACCATCTATTAGTCACGTTGCACCTTCCAGTTCTGAACGCACAGTTAGCCCGCAAATATGCCTAGAAAACAGTGTCTTCCTCCAAGTGTGAAGTGTTTGTTGAGAGGTTTCGCCTAATTTCATGCAGCTTAAATAACGTAACGGTCATAAGTTTTCTTCTGCATGACAATTCTCGGCCGCACACTGCAAGGGCAACGAAGATGATCTTGCAGCGTTGTCGATGGGAAGTGTTTAATCACCCAACATGCAGTCCGCACTCGGCTCCCTCTGATTTTTCGTCCGTTCGCTCCAATGGACCGCTAGCTATGAGGACAGTATTTTGTCACAGACAACGAGCTGCAGGCCAATGTAGGGAATTCTCGGAAATCACAGGCGGCTACTTCCTACGAGGAGGCTACTGAAAAGTTGGTACTAAATGTTAAAGTCGGAATGGCGACTATGTAGAGAAGTAGCTGAAAGGTCTAGCTAAATGTTGCAAATAATTGATTTTTGCTCTGGTTTCCATATCGTGACCGATCGCAGTTTGAAAAATATAGCCCTCATATTATACGCTGGCCTTGAACGTATCATTGCGATTTTTAGAAACGAATTAAATGATTATCACGATGGGAACAACTTGACAATGCTTACGAGAAAGCGACCGATAGATTGGCTGTGAAAGTGACTCCGATTCATTTAGGAGAGAATAATGTGTGAAGAGTGCACCCCTGTGATAGAGCAGTTTTCAGAATGACCATGTATTTATTGTATTAGGGGATGGACTGTATCTAGAATACATTTGTAGAGCATTCCATAGCAAGTATGTTACTTTAGATGATGTAGTAACGTCGATCCCTTCCATAGCACTGCGGTGGAATATTTCCACGACAGAGCCGCGGAAGGAACAGCAGCCCACGCTGAGCCTTCCACGGGGTGGTTTAGGTCGCGGTCGTTAAACAAACTTTCCTAACGTCTAACTGACGAGTATCGACAGGAAGTGGAACAGAAGAGTCTATGAAATACTAGCAGCAGCAGAGAGAGCCCAGCCATTTAGAAGCTACCAGTCTTTGCACTAAGTGCAGTTCATCTTCAAGTGCGATTGCTTTTCCTAAGTTTGTAACGCTGTCATCTCCATATAGTAAGAGCGTTTCCCGGCTTGGATTCTTGTTTATCTCCACCTGTCATGTTACGTTCCCTGTGAAACTAGCCTGCAGCTTCATTTCCAAAGAGTATGCTTCCCATTATCTGTGACCGAGCGAGGTGGCGCAGTGGTTAGAACACTGGACTCGCATTCGGGAAGACGACGGTTCAATCCCGCGTCCGGTCATTCTGATTTAGGTTTTCCGCGATTTCCCTAAATCTCCCCAGGCAAATGCCGGAATCGTTTCTTTGAAAAAGGCACGGGCGACTTCCTTCCCCATTCTTCCATACTCCGTTGAGACCGATGACCTCGCTGTTTGGTCTCCTCCCCCTTATCGGTGGCTGGATGGGACATTTCACCACGGGTTGATCCCTACTAGTGACGAGGTGCTCCGTTTTCAGCCATTTACGACAAGCCCAATCCTGCGCCCCGTTGTCTCCACGGCCACACTGATTCGTATAAATTTCTCCTGGGACTAGGCATTATACGAGGGCAGTTCAATAAGTAATGCAACACTTTTTTTTCTGAAACAGGGGTTGTTTTATTCAGCATTGAAATACACCAGGTTATTCCCCAATCTTTTAGCTACACAACACTATTTTTCAACGTAATCTCCATTCAATGCTACGGCCTTACGCCACCTTGAAATGAGGGCCTGTATGCCTGCACGGTACCATTCCACTGGTCGATGTCGGAGCCAACGTCGTACTGCGTCAATAACTTCTTCATCATCCGCGTAGTGCGTCCCACGGATTGCGTCCTTCATTGGGCCAAACATATGTAAATCCGACGGTGCGAGATCGGGGCTGTAGGGTGCATGAGGAAGAACAGTCCACTGAAGTTTTGTGAGCTCCTCTCGGGTGCGAAGACTTGTGTGAGGTCTTGCGTTGTCATGAAGAAGGAGAAGTTCGTTCTGATTTTTGTGCCTACGAACACGCTGAAGTGGTTTCTTCAATTTCTGAAGAGTAGCACAATACACTTCAGAGTTGATCGTTTGACCATGGGGAAGGACATCGAACAGAATAACCCCTTCAGCGTCCCAGAAGACTGTAACCATGACTTTACCGGCTGAGGGTATGGCTTTAAACTTTTTCTTGGTAGGGGAGTGGGTGTGGCGCCACTCCATTGATTGCCGTTTTGTTTCAGGTTCGAAGTGATGAACCCATGTTTCATCGCCTGTAACAATCTTTGACAAGAAATTGTCACCCTCAGCCACATGACGAACAAGCAATTCCGCACAGATGGTTCTCCTTTGCTCTTTATGGTGTTCGGTTAGACAACGAGGGACCCAGTGGGAACAAACCTTTGAATATCCCAACTGGTGAACAATTGTGACAGCACTACCAACAGAGATGTCAAGTTGAGCACTGAGTTGTTTGATGGTGATCCGTCGATCATCTCGAACGAGTGTGTTCGCACGCTCCGCCATTGCAGGAGTCACAGATGTGCACGGCCGGCCCGCACGCGGGAGATCAGACAGTCTTGCTTGACCTTGCGGCGATGATGACACACGCTTTGCCCAACGACTCACCGTGCTTTTGTCCACTGCCAGATCACCGTAGACATTCTGCAAGCGCCTATGAATATCTGAGATGACCTGGTTTTCCGCCAAAAGAAACTCAATCACTGCCCGTTGTTTGCAACGCACATCCGTTACAGACGCCATTTTAACAGCTCCGTACAGCGTGAAAGGTGGCTACACTGAGCCACAGCGCCAGAGATCGCTAGAGAGTATTGTTCCGCCGCCTCCACGGGCTGTCATTATTGAGATGTGCTAGAGGTCACTGCTTGGGGAGAGCTGGTAGTAGTCAGTTGGTGTTCAGATGTGCTAGTAGGGAGTGCTTGCTGAGATGTGATACTGAAAGGTTCTTGTTCAGATGTGGTAATAGCGAGGCGGTGTGGAGATATATTGTAATTATGAGAGTGATTTTGGTCAATATATGAAGGTAACGAAACTTGATTTATTTTTCATTATTTCCATGTTTTAAATAATGTGTCATTACAGGTTCAGTCAACAAAGCATCTGGCTTGGGTTCTTGGATTAGAGTGTAATTGTGGTTCTCTTGAGTAATTATGGTATTTGTATTTTCTTTAATTAATTCAGTATAATGTTATTTAAAAATTGTTGTGTTGTTGAAGAAGAACCGTGCCAGATGCGTACGTTGAGTCACACTCCCACACACAGAACAGTTACTCTTGTGCTTGTTGTTGCGTTGGTTTTATAGTTGCTGGGGGCTTAATTAATTAACTGTGTTAATGAAAATTTCCATTTCATTCTTTATTATTGTTCTAAGCAGTCAGATTGCGTAACAATAACAGTCAGGGCCAACCGTTACGAGACTTCGTAATCGGACATACAGCTACTAAAGCAAAAAAAAAAAAATTAAAATTATTTGCATTAATATTTTTATTAAGCCCCCATGCACGTGGCGTCCACTGCTTCGGATCGTCCCTTGGAATTCTTCTGATTGTAGAAATAGTAGACAGTAGGATTGTTGTAGTAATTTGTAGTTAGTAATTGTAGTCTATATTGCATGTGTAGATTTGGTAATTAGCATTCTTCTAATGGTATTTTTCAAAATTTAATTTTTATTGCCTTGTATACGCGTTTGACAATTTAATGCAATTATTTCAATTGTTCGTTAATCGTGTTTGAGGGAAGCATTTCGTGTGAAGGGTATTGTTGGAGATAAAGAGTCATTGTGTGTAATTTTCATATAGTGACGAGTTTTGTATATTTTGTAAATGATTACGCGATCAATGAAAAAGGCAAAAATGATGAATAGTGAGAATGACGAAATTGTTGACATGGCGAACTCGCCAACACAGGAGAACAGTATGTTGAATAATGAAGTGGAAATCAATTTAATAAGTCGGGAAAGTAGTCCGGAACCATTTCAAAATTTTTCTCAATCAGAAAATTCACAGAATACGAGATTAACGATAGAAAATTCTGGAATAGCATCAAACACAGATAGCTTTACAGCTATGACGAATGAAACTGGTTTTGCGGGAAATGTTAGGGGCGAAAGGAATTGCGAACAAGCTAATATGGAGCAGTTGATGGGTGCAATATTAAATTTGGGATCACAAATAGGAACAATTAAAACACAGATGGGAACGCCGGCCGAAGTGGCCGTGCGGTTAAAGGCGCTGCAGTCTGGAACCGCAAGACCGCTACGGTCGCAGGTTCGAATCCTGCCTCGGGCATGGATGTTTGTGATGTCCTTAGGTTCGTTAGGTTTAACTAGTTCTAAGTTCTAGGGGACTAATGACCTCAGCAGTTGAGTCCCATAGTGCTCAGAGCCATTTGAACCATTTGAACAGATGGGAACAATGGAAACACGGTTAGACTCACTGGGATCACAGTTACAATCTGAATTAAAAACAGATAGGGGAACAATGGAAACACGGTTAGACTCACTGGGATCACAGTTGGGATCACAAATAGGCACAATTAAAACAGAGATGGAAACAATGGAAACACGGTTAGATTCACGAATAGGGACATGTTTCAAAAATATGAAAGATGAATTAAAGAAAGAAATCAGAGAAGAAGTACAACCGATTTTGAATGCTCACAATAATAGATTAATTGCAGTAGAGATTAGACAAAGGGAACAGGATAGAGAACAGGAGGAGAGAGATCGCGTGATAGTACAGAAATTTTCAGAGTTAAATTTACAACGTGCACACGATAAGGAAGAAATATTTGAGAGAATCGAGGAATCCGTACCAAATGACAGAATAAATAAACTAACACAACAATATGAACAGTTAACTACCAAATGTGTTAATACTGAAACCCGAGTCGCGACACTTACGGAAGACGTAAATAGACAGAAAGAACAAATAGGTGATTTATCGGAAAGAGTTGAGGAGATTTCAGATAAATTGACAAGTCTTAGTTTAAATGGGGATAGAGATTCAGATGATACAGCTCCATTACCATTTGCAGAAACCGAAGAGTACCAGAACATAAATAAGCATGTTGAAAATCAGGGAAAATTTAATGAACGCGTTAAAAGGGAAGTTGAGGCATTACGAAAGCAAGTCAAACAAATTGAAGGCGAAATCGTAGGAAAAGACAGCAGAAGAAATTTAGAATCACAGATAGCAGAGGGGTTTGAAGAAAGTAATTTATTTCATTTACGGGACACAACAAGAGAGCGCCAGGCGCGCGAACTTGACAATAATCGACATTCAAACTGGGACAGACGCGGTAGGTCTTTGTCGCCACGAGGCGAAAACTTTGACTATAAACACTTTTTGACTGTTCGGAAATTTAAGATCTTCCGCAATTCTAAAAATGACATACATCCATGTGCATGGTTAGATCAATTTATGTATGCACTCCCACCAAATTGGCCACTAAGTCACAAACTGGAATTTATGTGTGGATATTTAGAAAACGAACCGGCGACGCGGATGCGTGCACTCATTAGAGATTGTAATAATCTGAATGATTTTTATCATGCATTTCTATCGGCATATTGGTCCGAAAACACGCAAGACAGAGTCAAACACAGTCTTATTATGCAGCGTAATTTCAAACAGTCTGAATTCCGCACGCCAGCAGAATATTTTGAAGACATGATTCGAAAGAATCAGTTCCTTTCCAACCCTTACAGTCCGACTGAATTAATTCGCATTTGTTTAACTAAGCTGCCACAATCCATAAGACAAATTGCTTTAGCCGGAAGATGTAAAGACGACATTGAGACTTTTAAGACTTTGCTACAAGAACTTGAGTATGACAACGACGACGGGACTTCTTGTAATTTTTTCAGTAGCAGTAATTACAATACATTTTCAGAGAAAAGGGATAGTGATCGGAACGGACGTTATTTGGGTAACTTTGAGAATGACAGACGTAACAGACAGGACAATAGATACCAGCCTTATGACAATAACAGACGTTCTAACAGAAATTACACAGACAATTATAATAACGGTAATTCCTACCGGAATGATCAACCATACGGAAACAGTAATCGGTATCATCAAGATAGAAATTATTCATACAGTAACAGAAATTCTTACTACAGAAATAACCAGGGTAGTAGATACAACAATAATTTCAGAAGTGACAGTCGAAATTACACAAGAAGTAGTTATGCAGACAGACAGGAAAACAGAAATTTTAATAACAGACACAACCAAGAATTTGCATCTAACAGACAGGAAGGACCTAATTGGCATCCTCCACGTGACAGAACTTCAGAGAGACAAGTGCAATTAGTAGAAATTGATCCGCGAAATGACGCGAATAATCAAAGACGTGACGCAAACAATCGACAATGACTAGCAGCTTCGGCTTCTGGCAGCAATATAGACGGTTCAGAAAGTAATGACACTTCGACTTTACACTACGTACGACTGGAAGACATGAGAGACATTTTGTTAGACGAAAAGGAAACTAATGTAGACGCATTTTTACATCCTGTTATTGAAGTATGTGTGGGTAAGAATAAGTTCACTGCAGTTTTAGATTCTGGGAGCCCATTGAACGTCATTAGTGAATCAGTTTTTCGTATATGTGAAAGAACTATTGCCTGTCCCGTGTTACCTATTTCTAAAACTACAATTCGAGGAGCGATTTCTGGAAAAGGTGTGGAAGTTAAACAACAGACCAACCTAAATTTCATTTGTCAAGGATACGAATTTTCTGCTAATTTTATTATTGTTCCATTACTCAGTACACAGATTATTTTAGGTATGGAGTTTCTTAACGCACATAAGGCAATTTTGAACTTTAAAGAAGGAAGTGTGAATTTGACTGTTGCCGGAATGCTGAAATGTTTGAAATTTTTCGAGTGTTTAGCAAGATCTGAATCAGATACAAAATGTTTAAGGTTTCTTACTTCTGATGCTTTTGTTGAGCATTATGACGACAGTGTGTTTATTCATGACAATGACAATAGATACAGGGACGCGATGGATGATGTAATTAATAGCGAAGAATTAATTAATGAAAAGGTTAAGAAAGCTGAAGTGCCAGATGACGTTGCAAGAGAAGAGCTGCACCATATTTTGACTTCACATGCTACAGTGTTTAGTCATCACACAGGAACTATACAAGGCTTACAATATTTATTTAAAGTAAAAGAACACACACCATTTCGCGGAAAAACGTACGCTATTCCTTTGGCTTACAGAGACAAGGTTAAGAATGAACTTCAATACATGTTAGATCAGGGCACTGTTGAGCCAGCAGTCAGTCCTTATACCAGCCCATTACACGTTGTTCTTAAAAAGGATGGGTCAATTCGTTTGGTTCTGGATTCCAGACAGATAAATAATATTATTATTCCTGAAACTGACCGTCCACAAAATTTAGATGAACTTCTTCAACATTTCCATGGAATTAAAGTTTTATCCACGATTGATATGCGCGCAAGTTTTTGGCAAATAGAACTCCACCCTGATTGTAGAAAATATACTGCTTTTTTAGCCTTTGGTAACTGTTACCAGTTTCGGAAATTACCGTTTGGACTTACTGTATCTTCAGCAGCATTCATTCGTAGCTTAAATGAAATTTTACCTGTTTATCTTCGTGACAATATTACTTCTTATGTTGACGACATTCTTATTGCTAAACGTTCTTGGAGTGAGCATAACAAAATTTTGGATTCATTATTACGTATTTTTGCACGAGTTGGCATGACAGTGAACTTGGAAAAATCTGAATTTGGTCGTTCTCAGGTGAAATTTCTCGGTCACATTATTTCTAAAGAAGGTATTCTCCCTGATCCAGAGAAACTAGACGCTATTCATAATTATGCTGTTCCTACCACAAAACGTGATGTTCGTAGTTTCCTTGGTGTCTGTAATTTTCTTAGACGCTTTGTTAGATTGGACAATTTGGCCACACCTCGTTTATGTGAATTATCTGGAAAAAATTCTAATTGGTGTTGGGATGAGGAAGCTCAGTCAGAATTTGAACAACTTCGTGATGCTTTAGTTGCTGCCCCACTTCTTTCACATCCGGATTTATCTAAAGATTTTTGTTTGGCGACGGACTCATCATACAAAGGCCTAGGTGCACATTTATTTCAAGAGATAGAAGAAAACGGCGTTGTAGTACAGAAAACTGTTGCCTTTGGAAGCCGTGTTCTCTCTAAATCAGAGAAGAATTATTCGATTACGGAACTTGAAGCTTTGGCTGTTGTATGGGCCTTCACAAAATTTCGCACATTTTTGTTTGGCAGACATACTAAGGTTTACACCGATCATCGAGCTCTGGAATTTCTTATGTCGACAAAATTAACTCATGGCAGATTGTCACGATGGGCGTTGTACCTACAGGAATTTGATTTTAGTATTGTTTACATACAGGGATCTTCAAATATTGTTGCTGATGCTTTATCACGTGCACCTATGGGTTTGAAACAAAGTGCCGAAGAGGACGGCAAAGAAAACCATTATTGTTTGATGTACATTCAAGGTGTTGCGTTTGAGAACTTTATTTCGTCTTCGCTCCAGGACATCGCTAAGGAGCAAAATAAGGATCCAATCTGGAAGGACATTAAGGAGAAGTGGAGGAGAAAGGAAAGCGTAGCGATCAGACAGTATTATTTAGTTCGCAATGATATTCTTTTCAAACGAAAATCGGTCGACAACTCTGTTTGGTTAGTTTGTATTCCTGATGAGTGGGTCAATAAATTGATTTGGTACACACATTTCAGTTATGCGCACTTTGGTCCCAGAAAATGCTTTCATAAATTACGAGAAAATTGCTACTTCAGTAATATGGAAAAACGTATTCGATCTGTTCTTGCCAAATGCAAATTATGTCAAAAGGCTAAGCCGCCAACAGTTTCTCACAGAGCACCGTTGTTTCCTATCATTCCAGCGAAATTAAAGGAGATGGCTGCAGTCGATTTGTTCGGTCCAGTGGTTCGTTCTACTAATGGTTTTGCGTATATTTTCGTAGCAGTGGAATTAACATCAAAATATGTGTGTTTTACACCTTTACGCAAAGCAACAGCTCGTTCAGTATCTAATGCTTTCATCAAACATTTTCTTAAAGAAGTGGGTCATGTTGATAAGGTTATATCAGATAATGGATCACAGTTTCGCTCTAAAATTTGGCTTCGTACTCTACGGCGTCGGAAGATTAAACCAATTTTCATTTCACTTTTTCACCCTCAATCTAATGCTTCAGAGAGATGGATGAAGGAAATCAATAAATTGTGCCGTCTTTATTGTCATCAGAATCACAGAACGTGGGATCAGTATCTTCATCTTTTTCAAAACATTCTGAATGAACTTCCTAATGATTCAACTTCTTTACCGCCTACATTGATATTAAAGAATAAAGCACCGACAAATCGCATTTCTGAAATCGTTCCTTTTCCGCCTTCACGGAAACTGCGGCATTCTGAAGTTGTCAACCTGGCTCTACAAAATATTGCATCGGCGGCTGCTAGAAGAGAGAAATCAGCGAAACGTCCTGGTCGTTTAAAAATCTTGTCAGTTGGCCAGAAGGTGTTAATTAAGTCCCACCGTTTGTCTCATAAAGGAAAAGGCTTGTGTCGCAAATTTTTTCTGCTTTATAACGGTCCATATAGAGTTCGCAAAATTATACATGATAACACTGTTGAAGTAGAAACTCTTAAATCTCGACGCTCTAAGGGAATACATCACATATCTAACGTAAAAATTTTTGTGGAATGACATACTTGTGAGAAACCAACAGCTACATGTAAACATGCAAAGAATACAAGGATACCGCGCTGTGTTTTGGCGGCGGCGCGTACTCAAAGCAACAGTCAGTCTGCGCGCCGCACAAGGCAGTCGTTGACCGCAAACAATTACCTTCCTACGTCACGCGCCTACAGCTGATCGAGCGCTCAGTGCGAATGCACTGACAGACGTAAATAAATACACAGTTTAATTTCTCCGACTAAATTCTGTATAAAGCTATAAGGACTTCATAAATTATGTTATTAACGTTCAGTATTTTTCAGGATACGGTTGTATAAAGTATTTAAGACCTTCAGGTAAATTCTGTGCGTGTCCGACGTTAAGACGACTTGCTTTGGAGAAAATTTTCAGGAAGAAGGTCATTTCGAAGATGAAACTAATAAACTAAAAAGGGTAACTATTAATTGAGTTTATTTTTCAGGTAACATAATTTCACTTAGGTACGTACTTTAGACGTAATTTGCTGCTCGCGATTACGTGACTCATACTTTGTGCTAAATTTTATGTTCTATGAAATTACTTGTGAAGCGACGTGCTTGTGTACATTTACTGATTTTGACAATTATTGATTAATGAACAGTGTTATTACTTGCGTATATTATGCATCGCTTGGCTGCTATGCTTTTTCACTGACGTCATATTTTTTTTATTATGTGCCTGCTGTGCTTAGTTATTTAAATTATAATTGTCACCTGATTAATTGTGCTGATGTGGTTAGATATGTAAGTTATACTTTGTGATTTATCTGCTTGCGCCTTCATGTTTACTTATTAAGATTACATATGAAGATTTATTTGCTTATGGCGATGTGATTCTAATGACCTGTTTATTGTGTAAGGCATGTTTGCTGCTGTGCGTATGGATTGCATATTTACACATTTCTGTTTTGTTGTCATAACTACTCTTCAAGCTAGTATATAGAAATGCTGATATACTGTGTACAAATATAGAGTTTAGGTTACACTGTGGTATTAATTATAGATTGTTCACTTGGCAGAGCCTCGTTGTAGGGATTGTGCTGCATCCACTTGTTGACATTCTGTTCTCTACTGGTATATTTACTCGCTATTGCATGTTTTGCTTACGCTCAGTGCCTTATATTTTTAAGATAAGAAAATGAACTGCTATAATTCGACGAACGACATTAGTAAAAGAAAGTCATAGAAGTCACATGAGCTGAGGTTTTATGGAAGCTGTATAAATTTATGCTAATAGGAAGGAAGCTAACGACATGACAGACCAAAACTAGGTTTAGACCATTGACAGTATTACACTGCATTTTTCGTGAGCAATTGAAATAGGAAGTGACACTTGACACAAGGAATACTCCACATGATTGCTTCTGCCATGATTCTTGAAGTGGTGTACACACTGTGAAATATTATGATTATTCACACTCCGTAATCGTACTTAATTACTGAGAGTTATTCGAACTAAGTCTGTTAGAGGTCATGTATGCATTTCTTTTATTTAATGATGGACAAGGAACCAAAATGTATCTTATAATTTATAATGAGTAGAAAATTTGGGTCAGATGGAATACACAGAGGTTGTGTGTGGACAATGTGTCTTCGGATTGTATGGGATGCTGAATTGAAGTTGCACTAGGATTTTATCTGTACTTGTTCGAGGAGACTGACTAGAGGAAAGAGTTGTTATGGAAGTGAAATGATATTGGTGCTGAGGTTTATATGTATCGACGTATTATTGAAGTATTAAGATTAAGTGATGATTATTGGAGTTTGGTGGATAAGAGGTAAAGTAAGTGAGGAGCATATTTTTTTTTTGTTGGTCCATATGGAACAAGGAGGATGAAGATGGCAGACTAGAACACTCAAGTAGAAAGAAGATTGCCTACACACACACTTTGTTAAATCAATAAGCAGTATACATTTTTTTTTGAAGAGAGGAAGTATTTGCATATCTTGGCTCACTGACAGTTGTTCAGCAACAGTACAATTTGATCTGGCTTGGCAAACATTGGTCTTGACATGATGACTATGACGTTGACTAACTATTATTGACTGTTATACATTGCTGCCACTACTACTTGGTACACATGATGAACATCAAATCTTGGACAGAGTTACATTTACACAGTTAACACTATTCAATTACACAGTAGCACTTAATGAGGATGAAAGATGAGTGGATGTGTTTTGTGTGTTTTCCTTTCCTAATCCTACCCACCTATCTCCTAAATATTATTTTATTTGTTGGTAGTGGCTTGCACTGACACCCATAAATATTATAGGTTAACTGTTATTGTGTACTGTAATAGTTAATGTGACAATTAACTGATATCATTTGTGTGTTTATTATGATTTGTATGTTTAGTGTAAGAGCATTGATTATATTTTGTTAAAGAAATTGTATGTGCATTCAAACTATTGTTCATGACTGAACTGTCTCAGTAGTTATGGTGAATAGTATGGACTGTTACTTGCACTTTTTCTACATGATTGGTGCTACAAGGATATGTTTAATTTCTGCTGATGAACTGTGTGATCAGTGATTGTAAAAAAATTATGGACTGTTACTTGTACCTTTTCTACAATATTGGTGCCACTAGGACATGTTTAATTTCTGCTTATAAACTCTGATGAACAGTGTGATCAGTGACAGTGTATTTTATGGAACTGCTTCTGCTGAGAAATGTGACTTGTTGCTGTGTGTACCTGCTCAGCATTGCTGGGTACCACTGATGGACTGCTTCTACTGAAATGGTGTTACTTGTTGATGTCTGCACCTGCTCAACATTGCTGGGTGCCACTGATGGACTGTTTCTAGTGAAAAGATGTCACCTGTTGCTGTGTGTACCTGCTCAACATTGCTGGGTGCCACTGATGGATTGCTTCTACTGAAATGAAGTCACCTGTTGCTGTGTGCACCTGATCAACATTGCTGGTGCCACTAATGGACTGCTTCTACTGAAATGGTGTTACTTGTTGATGTCTGCACCTGCTCAACATTGCGGGGTACCACTGATGGACTGCTTCTACTGAAATGAAGTCACCTGTTGCTGTGTGCACCTGATCAACATTGCTGGGTGCCACTAATGGACTGCTTCTACTGAAATGGTGTTACTTGTTGGTGTCTGCACCTGCTCAACATTGCTGGGTGCCACTGATGGACTGCTTCTACTGAAAAGATGTCACCTGTTGATATCTGCACCTGCTCAACATTGCTGGGTGCCACTGATGGATTGCTTCCACTGAAATGAAGTCACCTGTTGCTGTGTGCACCTGATCAACATTGCTGGTGCCACTAATGGACTGCTTCTACTGAAATGGTGTTACTTGTTGGTGTCTGCACCTACTCAACATTGCTGGGTGCCACTGATGGACTGCTTCTAATGAAAAGATGTCACCTGTTGATGTCTGCACCTGCTCAACATTGCTGGGTGCCACTGATGGATTGCTTCTACTGAAATGAAGTCACCTGTTGCTGTGTGCACCTGATCAACATTGTGGGTGCCACTGATGGACTGCTTCTATTGAAAAAATGTTACTTATTGGTTTTTGCACCTGTTGACCATTGCTGGGTGCTATTGCTGGAACTGTCAACTGCTTATTCATGGGCTATGGAAAGCGTTTATGTGAATATTTGTATAAACTGATTTATTGTGTATTACTGTTTGTGGAAAGTTATGAGACTCTTACCTGCACATATTCGTCATTGCTGACGCTATTGATTGAACTGTTTAACCACATAATACTTGTATAAACTGTTATGTAAAGTCACATGTATGAAAGAATTTGTATTGCTTACTGTATTCTATATAATAGGTTATTGAAAGGTCAGTGCAAAGCCAAAATTTTATCTAGTTATATGATATTTACGTATTAATATTATCTTTTATTTTTGTCTGTATTTTTTTGACGAATTTGGTGGTATTTTCACCACCAATGCTGGCAAAAATACCATCAAATTCTAGCCGTGGAGGAAGGGCATATGAAAGGTGGCTACACTGAGCCACAGCGCCAGAGATCGCTAGAGAGCATTGTTCCGCCGCCTCCACGGGCTGTCATTATTGAGATGTGCTAGAGGTCACTGCTTGGGGAGAGCTGGTAGTAGTCAGTTGGTGTTCAGATGTGCTAGTAGGGAGTGCTTGCTGAGATGTGATACTGAAAGGTTCTTGTTCAGATGTGGTAATAGCGAGGCGGTGTGGAGATATATTGTAATTATGAGAGTGATTTTGGTCAATATATGAAGGTAACGAAACTTGATTTATTTTTCATTATTTCCATGTTTTAAATAATGTGTCATTACAGGTTCAGTCAACAAAGCATCTGGCTTGGGTTCTTGGATTAGAGTGTAATTGTGGTTCTCTTGAGTAATTATGGTATTTGTATTTTCTTTAATTAATTCAGTATAATGTTATTTAAAAATTGTTGTGTTGTTGAAGAAGAACCGTGCCAGATGCGTACGTTGAGTCACACTCCCACACACAGAACAGTTACTCTTGTGCTTGTTGTTGCGTTGGTTTTATAGTTGCTGGGGGCTTAATTAATTAACTGTGTTAATGAAAATTTCCATTTCATTCTTTATTATTGTTCTAAGCAGTCAGATTGCGTAACAATAACAGTCAGGGCCAACCGTTACGAGACTTCGTAATCGGACATACAGCTACTAAAGCAAAAAAAAAAAAATTTAAAATTATTTGCATTAATATTTTTATTAAGCCCCCATGCAAGCGCTGCCACCTGTCGGAAGTCAATGAAACTATACGAGACGAAGCGGGAATGTTTGAAAATATTCCACAAGAAATTTCCGGTTTTTTCAACCAAAATTGGCCGAGAAAAAAAATGTGTTGCATTACTTATTGAACTGCCCTCGTAGTTTCATCGTGAGCATGTACAGTGAAATTATGATCGTACCTGTGATTTGAATTTTGTTGGAGTTCTTCTTGGAAATTTTTTCCTAATGCAAGGGTGGACTACGTAACCTCCTTCACTCAGTCTCGTAATTACGTCTAATGTCCATAATTTCACTCCAAATTTTCATTTTGTTCTTTCTGTTATTCAGACACAGTCTAGCCAGGTTAGCAAGTTTCTGAGGTTCTCTGAACTCTGTCAGACAGTTCGTCAGGTGGGTGATTACAGTGGTATGTATTTCTGAGGTCCACAAAAAAAAAAAAAAGAAAATTCCTACATTTGCCAGGTTTTCAGTTTTGTCGGTGACTTGTTTGAGAACTCTGGTGTTGTCGACGGTATACTGGCTCTTTCAGAAACTACCTTCATAATCTCCAATTATTTATTGTATTAGGGGATGGATTGTATCTAGTATACATTTGCAGAGCATTCCATAGCAGGTATTAAAGAGAGCAATTCCAGGACAGCTGATGTTATCCACTTTTATTATGATAATTGTTATTATTTTACACCCTGCTTAAAAATCTGATAGACTATGGCTATTTCCTAGTGTACTTGCATTTCGTCTGCTGTTCATATTAGCTCGGCAGTTGTCGTACAACGTTTATTACAAGTTCTTCTATTTTCTCCAGTACAGGTGTAGCATAGTCTACATCTTCGACAATGGCTTCGATTGCAGTTGATGAGTGTAAACTAGAGAATGTGGAAGATCAAGCCACACAAAAGATCGAACCGCGGTACACAAAATTCAAACGAGAAATAGCCACATGGAAAAGTATGAATCCCGAAATGATTTTAGACAGCAGAGATGATATTGTAACGTAATTCCCTGACGCAGCACTTGAAGTGTGCAGTCCGCGGTAGGCGACAATCCCGGTTAATGGGATCAGCCTGCCGGCTCTCGCCAAGCTTCTTGCAGTCGCTTTTAATTAATCAACGCGGCGCAGCCTAAGTCTCTGCAGTCCTCTTCAAACAAGTGTGGTGCACATGAAACTTCAGTATTCCCTGCTTTTCTGAATCACTGTAGCAAAAACTGGAAGCTGCCTTTCACCAGCTCACACTGTCGAAACATACAGTACTGTTTCGTCTGCGGGTATTATGTGCGTCATTTTTACTGATCCTGAGACCTAAATCCTTAAATAAAGGAAAAAAATGCATAACGTACTAAAAAGTTGAAGTGCTGCTTATAGGAAGCGATAGTTAAAGATACAGACGATTCGGAACTACACTCCTGGAAATGGGAAAAAGAACACATTGACACCGGTGTGTCAGACCCACCATACTTGCTCCGGACACTGCGAGAGGGCTGTACAAGCAATGATCACACGCACGGCACAGCGGACACACCAGGAACCGCGGTGTTGGCCGTCGAATGGCGCTAGCTGCGCAGCATTTGTGCACCGCCGCCGTCAGTGTCAGCCAGTTTGCCGTGGAATACGGAGCTCCATCGCAGTCTTTAACACTGGTAGCATGCCGCGACAGCGTGGACGTGAACCGTATGTGCAGTTGACGGACTTTGAGCGAGGGCGTATAGTGGGCATGCGGGAGGCCGGGTGGACGTACCGCCGAATTGCTCAACCCGTGGGGCGTGAGGTCTCCACAGTACATCGATGTTGTCGCCAGTGGTCGGCGGAAGGTGCACGTGCCCGTCGACCTGGGACCGGACCGCAGCGACGCACGGATGCACGCCAAGACCGTAGGATCCTACGCAGTGCCGTAGGGGACCGCACCGCCACTTCCCAGCAAATTAGGGACACTGTTGCTCTTGGGGTATCGGCGAGGACCATTCGCAACCGTCTCCATGAAGCTGGGCTACGGTCCCGCACACCGTTAGGCCGTCTTCCGCTCACGCCCCAACATCGTGCAGCCCGCCTCTAGTGGTGTCGCGACAGGCGTGAATGGAGGGACGAATGGAGACGTGTCGTCTTGAGCGATGAGAGTCGCTTCTGCCTTGGTACCAATGATGGTCGTATGCGTGTTTGGCGCCGTGCAGGTGAGCGCCACAATCAGGACAGCATACGACCGAGGCACACAGGGCCAACACCCGGCATCATGGTGTGGGGAGCGATCTCCTACACTGGCCGTACACCACTGGTGATCGTCGAGGGGACACTGAATAGTGCACGGTACATCCAAACCGTCATCGAACCCATCGTTCTACCATTCCTAGACCGGCAAGGGAACTTGCTGTTCCAACAGGACAGTGCACGTCCGCATGTATCCCGTGCCACCCAACGTGCTCTAGAAGGTGTAAGTCAACTACCCTGGCCAGCAAGATCTCCGGATCTGTCCCCCATTGAGCATGTTTGGGACTGGATGAAGCGTCGTCTCACGCGGTCTGCACGTCCAGCACGAACGCTGGTCCAACTGAGGCGCCAGGTGGAAATGGCATGGCAAGCCGTTCCACAGGACTACATCCAGCATCTCTACGATCGTCTCTATGGGAGAATAGCAGCCTGCATTGCTGCGAAAGGTGGATATACACTGTACTAGTGCCGACATTGTGCATGCTCTGTTGCCTGTGTCTATGTGCCTGTGGTTCTGTCAGTGTGATCATGTGATGTATCTGACCCCAGGAATGTGTCAATAAAGTTTCCCCTTCCTGGGACAATGAATTCACGGTGTTCTTATTTCAATTTCCAGTAGTGTATTTTGGACAGCGGCCTGCGTGAGAAAACAGTGGTACTCTATCAAAATAATGAAACCGTTCAGTGATGGCAAGGAGAAGGAAGTGGCTGAAACATGTTGCGCCATACTGCCACATATACTACTCACCTCGATGAGCTCTGGGCGGACTGTCAGGTTTAACGTTCCTGTCTGACCGACAGATCACCACTGACAGTTGTCACATTCCCTCTCTCTTATGACACTGTGGGGAGGTTTGGAGCTTAATCTTTGACATTGATCCAAAGTTTGGTGATTATGGTCCTTATACCACCACCTATACGTTTACGCCCATCTTTTCTTTTTCGAACAGAACTTATCTCAAGCTTATTCCACAATGTCCAAAAGAAACCACTTAAAAACATTACAGATGCCATAAAAGGCCGAATATTGCAAGCAAAATATGAACATTTTTTTGTCACCACCCCACTTAAAATAATCAGGTACGGGCTTTCACAGTAAATGAAAATAACTGACTTGCAGCATTATGCCAAATAAAAAGAACATGCAAATCTCCAACTCTCGAACACAGGAGGGCCAGTCGGCTTCTCGGAATCCGGAAGGGTTCGTGTGTGTATACAGTCAAAACTAACTATACCGGACGCGAGGTTTTAGGCGCTATGTCACGGATTGCGCAGCCCCTCCCGTCGAAGGTTCGAGTCCTCACTCAGGCATGGATGTGTGTGTTGTTCTTAGCGTAAGTTACTTTAAGTAGTATGTAAGTCTAAGTATTTCATTCGGCGCTGTATCTTCTCGTGCTGTTCATATAAATACAACCAAAATTGCAGCACGTCCATTCCACTGCAGTCACATATGCAACTCACCGTCGTCCCTACGATCCAACTGATTGCATTTTTTTTTTTTTTTAGGTAGTGTATGTCACATCCGGGTAAAGAATTCCCGCCGGTGTGATCTTTCTGTATGTGGTAGACTACGAAACACTACGATACGACGCGTCAGAGTCCACACTTCAATCACCTTCCCACACACCAATCGATGTTCATCCGTGGCCATCTGCCCGCGACAAGTGCAATGCAGTGAATCAACCATGTTCATTACGTACATTGTGGCCCATGTTCTACACTTTAACTAGAGCAAACCATCGGGTATCGCCGTTCCAACACGTTCCTGTCATGATAACGCATTAAGAGACGATGAATACATCACACCGTCGGGTCTCTGGACGATGGCTGGTTCAAAAATGGTTCAAATGGCTCTGAGCACTATGGGACTCAACATCTTAGGTCATAAGTCCCCTAGAACTTTAGAACTACTTAAACCTAACTAACCTAAGGACATCACACACACCCATGCCCGAGGCAGGATTCGAACCTGCGACCGTAGCAGTGGACGATGGCGCTCATGGCGAACGTAGCTATACTCTACAAGGCACGTTACTATGTGAGCAAGTATCGGCGGAATGTTGCCGACTGGAACAGGTGGCATATAAGAGCGTGCCTTCAGTTCGTCAATCAGGCCGATGTCATTGTACGCGTCCGACGGCGCCATGTTCTGAGCATCGCCCGCATCAACAGCGCCACAGCTTTAAGGTAGAGCCGGCCGAGGTGGCCGAGCGGTTCAAGGCGCTACAATTTGGAACTGCGCGACCGCTACGGTCGCAGGTTCGAATCCTGCCTTGGGTATAGATGTGTGTGCTGTCCCTAGGTTAGTTAGGTTTAAGTAGTTCTAAGTTCTAGGCGACTGATGACCTCAGAAGTTAAGTCGCATAGTGCTCAGAGCCATTTGAACCATTTTGACATACTGCACGCGTTGCATCATTTCTACGACTCTTAGGGAATTATCTCGCACCCCAAACGCGAATCGTCTGGAGCAGGTGCCTATAATTCGCCGTCGTTTCGTAGTTCACGGGCTAATGGAAATCTCAAGCATCTCAACGTTTCCACCATGAATAATGAGCCGTGGTCTCCATTCATTCCTCGTTCAATGGCCACTGTCCGCGATTTTGCCATATTCAGAACACTGCCCGCCGTGACTGCGTAGTGTGTGATCCAATCGAGGGACCTTCGCACCGCTCCTGCCGATTACGTGAGGAACAACAGGCCGTCCGCATACGTTCGACAGATGAAGGTGGTACCCCTCAACTTGACGCCATTGAGCGTCCGCCGCAGCCCATTCATGAACGGTTCAAGCGCTACCGCGTAGGGGACCACTGATAGAGGGCAACATTGTCTTACCGAGCTCATAATCGGTATACGATCCGCATCTCAGACGTTCACTGTTACTCTGGAGACCGCACCCCATAGCAGCCGCATGATAATCCGAATAAAATCGGGTGTAAACGCCATAAGACTGATGCTAGGAAGTCACGATCAATCCAGTCAAGAGCTTGATCAAAGTCGACAGAGACCAGAGCATCTCTAAGTCGACAGGTGGACACTGCGATTACGTCTCTCAGTCGCTGAGCGTCGATTGCTGTATCTTGCTATACATTCCAAGGGATATTTGATCTGGGGATATATTGTGTAACAACATCGTCTTATGCTGTGTCGCTGTAAGTCGAGCAAAGATCTTATAATCCCTACTAGCTGAGTACCTGTCGTTGCATGGTTATGTATTTATTCGAATATCCTATTAGTCTACCTCCTGCTTACCCTTCACTATCTCCATCTCTTCCTTTCCCTCTCTCTGTCCATTTACTCCACCCAATCGCTCTGTCCACCTCTTCCACTCCCCACTTATCTCCTGCATCCCTCTTCTCTCATCACCTACTCCAACCCGCATTCCCTATCCATCTGCTCCTGTTCCCCACTCTGTCCATGTCCTCCTATCCTTTCATTTGTCCATCTATACCTTCCCCCACCGTCCATCTGCTCCTCCACCCTATCTCTGTCCATCTACTTCTCCTCATCTGTCCATCTGCTCCTTCACCCTCTCTTTGTCCAACTGCTCCTCCCCTTTCTGTTGATCAACTCCTTACCACTCAGATAATCTCCTCCTTCCTCACTATTAAGTCCATCTCCTCCTCCTTTCTCTATTTCTGCATCTCCTCCCCCACTCCATCTATCCCCACCTCCTGTCTCCCTCTCTATCACCTGTTCTCCCTCCTTCATCTCCCATTCCCTCCTATCTCTGTCCTTCTCCTCCTCTTTCCTTTATCTGTCGATCTCCTCCTCCCCCTCTTTCTGGCCATCTCTTTCTTCCTCCGTATCTACCCATCTCATCCTCATTCCTTTCTCGGTAAATCTCCTACTCTCCATCTCCTTCTCTTCCATTTCTCTGTCCATTTCCCCCTTTCCTCTCTTTGTCCATCTCCTCCTCCCCCTATCTGTCTGCATCTCCTCTATCCCCCTCTCTGGCTTCTCCAGCTTCTCCTCTCCCCTTATCTCTCGTAGTTATCACCCCCACCCAAGGAAGTTACAGGTTTTTACCTTCACAGTATAAATTCCTAGAAAGTAATTTATGTGTTTACCAAATTTTGCTGAGATCGTTCCAGAGGTTTAGGAAGAGCTTTCACCTGCGACGTTTCCCACATACGCCCATGCCAAATATACTTAACACATTTCACTCATATTTTTACACATATTTCACCTCTGTCTGTATCGACATTCACCCTGCAGTTTCATTTTCAAGCAGCTCAGTGTTTATAGCGTCATGTCTACTGAACTATGACTCATAGAATGATATACGAAGTGCATTCAAGTTCTAAGGCCTCCGATTTTTTTTCTCTGGGCTGGAAAGAGATAGAAACATGCGCATTGTTTTAAAATGAGGCCGCGTTCATTGTCAATACGTCCCAGAGATGGAAGCACCGTACGGCAGATGGATTTTG
Organism: Schistocerca nitens; assembly: GCF_023898315.1. Lineage (NCBI taxonomy): Eukaryota > Metazoa > Arthropoda > Insecta > Orthoptera > Acrididae > Schistocerca > Schistocerca nitens. Next base: position 655,155,723 of record NC_064616.1, on the reverse strand, counting down.
CCGCCAGCGGCGAGAATGAGAACTGTTTTAAATACTTAAAATGGCGACGTTTTCCTTACTTGAACAGCGTGCAATCATTCGTTTTCTGAATTTGCGTAGTGTGAAACCAATTGAAATTCATCGACAGTTGAAGGATACATGTGGTGATGGAGTTATGGATGTGTCGAAAGTGCGTTCGTGGGTGCGACAGTTTAATTAAGGCAGAACATCGTGTGACAACAAACCGAAAAAACCTCGGGCTCGCACAAGCCGGTCTGACGACATGATCGAGAAAGTGGAGAGAATTGTTTTGGGGGATCGCCGAATGACTGTTGAACAGATCGCCTCCAGAGTTGGCATTTCTGTGGGTTCTGTGCACACAATCCTGCATGACGACCTGAAAATGCGAAAAGTGTCATCCAGGTGGGTGCCACGAATGCTGACGGATGACCACATGGCTGCCCGTGTGGCATGTTGCCAAGCAATGTTGACGCGCAACGACAGCATGAATGGGACTTTCTTTCGTCGGTTGTGACAATGGATGAGACGTGGATGCCATTTTTCAATCCAGAAACATAGCGCCAGTCAGCTCAATGGAAGCACACAGATTCACCGCCACCAAAAAAAATTTTGGGTAACCGCCAGTGCTGAAAGAATTATGGTGTCCATGTTCTGGGACAGCGAGGGCGTAATCCTTACCCATTGCGTTCCAAAGGGCACTACGGTAACAGGTGCATCCTACGAAAATGTTTTGAAGAACAAATTCCTTCCTGCACTGCAACAAAAACGTCCGGGAATGCTGCGCGTGTGCTGTTTCACCAAGACAACGCACCCGCACATCGAGCTAACGTTACGCAACAGTTTCTTCGTGATAACATCTTTGAAGTGATTCCTCATGCTCCCTACTCACCTGACTGTCTCCTAGCTTTCTCCAACAATGAAAGACACTCTCCGTGGCCGCACATTCACCAGCCGTGCTGCTATTGCCTCAGCGATTTTCCAGTGGTCAAAACAGACTCCTAAAGAAGCCTTCGCCGCTGCTATGGAATCATGGCGTCAGCGTTGTGAAAAATGTGTACGTCTGCAGGGCGATTACGTCGAGAAGTAACGCCAGTTTCATCGATTTCGCGTGAGTAGTTAATTAGAAAAAAAATCGGAGGCTTTAGAACTTGAATGCACCTCGTAATTTTGCTGGTATATTTAGTGGTATTGAAGGGTCTCTACATGAGTCTCTTCACAATGTTTGAATAAAGTTTAACTTCAATTTATATGTCCTAGAACCTTATACCTTCGGTGCATTCAACAAACATGTCACGAGAAACAATCAGCAGCTGAGTATAGTCCAATCAGCCACAACTGCATACATTCACTGAATTCATATTCATTCTCTGACTATTTTATATCCATGTATTAATTTAGCTCGTATTTTTACTTCCTATAGCTTCCCAACAGAGAAAGTGGCAATAGCTTCCCAACAGAGAAAGTGGCAAAGAGGTTTCGTTCCATTCTGGTCAGGGTGTTCTCTGGCAACTTTCTGTACCTGCGTAAGGATCCTGATTTGATCATGGTGCTGATCACTCGGTACTGGGATTTTAAAGCGAAAGATTCCTCGTGGCAGTTCGTTTGCAGTAGTGAGTACGATAACTGAATCTGTGTAAGTTCGAGCCTAGTTGAAGTTTTAACCTATTTCTTTTATAGCTTCAGACCTTTATAATCATGCAGAATATTTCATTTGGAGTGGCAGAGTTTTTCTAGTTGTTCGATTTTACTGGTAGTTACTTCGTTCAACCAGAACTTAGAAATGTGGCAGTATGATGTGCAAACTCTGCTTAGTCTCAATTAGAATTCGTGTTTCCCAGCATGAATGTGAGTGTACTTGTGTTTCTTATATTATTTATCCTCCTGTTTCGTTAGTTTCATTGGTATTTCGTAATTTCCATCAGTTAATACGAGTGCCTTTGAGTGTTCAGCCCAGACGTTTGTTGTTCTTTTGGTGGACCTTCAGTTCTCGGACTCTGTTTCATCTTGCAATTATTCAGCGATAATGTATTCATGTGGGTAATTCCTTCCACATATTAACCGACTTTTCGGAATTTTTATATTTTTTCTTAATCTGGCTTTGTATGGCTAGGTCCACGAGTCTGAAAAACGAACGAGCCTTCACCTCGTCGGTTTTCAGTTCTTGTCCTATGCTTGCAGGGCTTCAGTTATATTGCCATCACGTGTGTGTTGTGCTTCACAGGCATTCCCGATCTGATTTGCATTTCGGATAGTAATTCTCGTTGAATTCCACCACTTGAGTTTTCCATATTTTGTGTTGGGCCGATGGAGCAAACATTTTGTGACTATATGTGTTTGTGGTGCATGTTGCACTTCTAGCTCCTGTCGAAATTTGACATCGTTCAGTATCTTGTCACATGCCGCATCGGTAACTAGCTTGTCGTAGACGACACTGCTCACAGTCTATAAATGGGTGCCAATAATCGTTAAACGTATGCCAATAACGTCGTTGTAATTAATGTGCACTTCGTCTCGCAAAATGCAATCGATTTCATGGGACTTATGTCTTGCATACTCGGAGAATGTGAACTTGAGCGTGGTCTTTCTGACTGAGTGTGCTGTAGTGCTCGTCTATAAGATTTTACACACCAGAAGCCGGGTGCAGTAAACACAACCTCGAACTTGAGTGCGCGCAGCCAGGACGTAAACAGCACGTCCGAGCCGCTCCACTGCCAAAAGCGACTGCGTCGGTTATAGAGGAGAGTTACGTGCGAAAAAGACCAAGACTCATATAACGACGTCTGTACCCCACAGGCCAACTTCGGTGTTTGGCAGACGGCACTTCAGGCACCACGCTCATTTCGTCCTTCATGAAATGTATTCGCAGTTGTCAATACGAAAACCCATCAGATGATAAGGGAATGACGAAAGTGAAAGGTCGTGCCGGACCGGGAATTGAACCCGGATTTCCCGCTTTACGCATGCGGTTGTCTTAACCGCTTTGCCTATCCGTGGACGACGCATGGCCAGACCGAAATTTCCGTACGTCATCGTTCATGCGTCACAACCTGCTCTCGCACACACATCATGTAATTCCCGTACAGGGGACGACATTTTAATTGAAAGTAACTGTTATCGGCGGATAAATACGATATTGCAGTGCATAAGCCGGCCGAAGTGGCCGTGCGGTTAAAGGCGCTGCAGTCTGGAACCGCGAGACCGCTACGGTCGCAGGTTCGAATCCTGCCTCGGGCATGGATGTTTGTGATGTCCTTAGGTTAGTTAGGTTTAACTAGTTCTTAGTTCTAGGGGACTAATGACCTCAGCAGTTGAGTCCCATAGTGCTCAGAGCCATTTGCAGTGCATATGTTGGTAAGAATAACAATGCAATGCATGCATGTCCGAAGAAACATTACACCGTACTTCCTGAGAACGCAGGCACTGCAATAGCTTATTTTCTTCTTCCCTGTTCCATTCGCAAAAGATGCACACAAAAAAAAAGGACTCGCGGAAACATTCGAATTTCTCTGACATTCCTTCAAAGTCATACTGCCAGATGTATACGATAAAAAGTAATACATTGTTTGGCGCTTCTCTAAACAAAGGGCTCTGAGCACTATGCGACTTAACTTCAGAGACAATCAGTCGCCTAGAACTTAGAACTAATTAAACCTAACTAACCTAAGGACATCACATACATCCATGCCCGAGGCAGGATTCGAACCTGCGACCGTAGCGGTCGCTCGGTTCCACACTGTAGCGCCTAGAACCGCCCGGCCACTCCAGCCGGCCTTCTCTAAACGTTCGCGCAGAGAATTTTAACAGCAAATCATTTAGTGATGCACGATGTCTGCCTTGTAGTGCCTGCTACAGGCGTTGGATGAAAATACGTGTGTCAGTATCGCACTTACAAAACAAATTCTACAAATGATTCAATATTGTCTTTTCGCTTTTAATCATTCCAGACGATTACTCGTGGATTTTTTCTGTTGGAACTATTCCCAGTGTTTGATCGCTAATAGCATACTCTAACAATAATGAGTTTTTTTCTGCATATTTATGCGCGTTTCGTTACAGCTCTTCCTATATTATCTACCAATTTTGCCATTACGACTTCTCTATATATAACAGCATCATCCGTAAAGACCCACACGAAGCCTTGGACATCGTATATACTCTTTCTTCTCTTACCTTTATCTCGTAGTCACACGGGAACGGCATGTTAATGGTCGGAATTAGGACTGTTAATGTTAGAGGGTGTTTTAGTGTGGCTGGATTCCCTTCCTGTCACCACCCCTTTACCCTTTGGGATGAAATTCGTGTATCCCAATGTTCTGGGTCTAGTGTTACCCATACGAAAGTCTGCGAACTTTTTCTAAATGTTTGCGAACAATGTAATTGAGGTGGGACTTGGGTATTCAGCTCGATATTCACGTAGTCGGATGTGGAAAACCGACTAAAAACAACATCCAGGCTGGCCAGCACACCAGGCCCTCGTCGTTAATCCGCCGGGCGGATTCGATCGAAGGTCGGCGCGTCTGCTCGAATGCCGGAATTGGCTTGCTAACGTGTTCGGCTATCCAAGCGGATCCAAAACATAATGTACAGTATATACTGATGATCCAAAACATTATGACCAACTCGAGAAGGAAATTTTCACTCTGCAACGAATTGTGCTCTTGTATGAAACTTCCCGACAGGTTAAAATTGTGTGCCGGACCTGGACTCGAATCTTGGACCTCAGCCTTTCGCACATGTGCTGTACGAACTGAATTACCCGCACACGATTCACGACACTCCTCAGAGTTTTACTTCCACCGATACCTCATCTCCTACCTTCTCCTGCATAGACTATCTTGCAGCACTTGATCGTGAAATGTGAAGGTCAGAGGTTCGATTTCCTGTTCGGCACACAGTTCTAATCCACCAGAAAGTTTCATTATGACCACCTGCTTAAGACTGAGTTGGTCCGCCTTTGGAACGCAATACAAGAGCAGTTCTGTGTGGCATGGCTTCGAGAAGTTCTTTGTGGGTTTCCGGAGATATTTGGCACCAAATATGTACGCACACGTCACGTAGTTCCCGTAGATTACGGGCCGGTGGTTTGTGGGCGCGGAGCTGGCGTCCGATAGAGAAGAAGACTTGTTCCAACGGGTTCACAGCGGGCGAATTTAGTGGCCAAGACATCAATATGAGTTCACTATCGTGCTCCTCAAACTACACGCTGTTGGGGAAGACATCAATCATGAAGGTGATCCGCTATAATGTTCATGTAGTCCACAGTTGCCGTGTATTATCACAAGTCCATTGGAAGCCCAGATGGATTTATCCCGTAGCATAACACAGTATTCACCGCTCTACGTCCGAGGCGCAGTGCTTGTTTCGAGTAAGCGTTCGCCTGGACGACGACGTATCTGGATACAACTGTCATCCTGGTGTAACAAGAAACGTGATTCATCCGACCAGACGTCACGTTTCCATTGATCGACGATCCCAGTCTGAATAATCCCGAACTGAGTGCAGTCGCAACTGACGATGTCTTTGGGTCAACACGGAGACAGGTAGGGGCCACATGTTCGACCACGTGCGCTGAAGGGGTGCTCCAAAATACTTGTGCCTGCCCCAGCGCTAAGCTCTGTCGTCAGATCCGCCACAGATCGACGCTTATCCTGATTTACACGATACCACCAGGCGAACAGTTTCGCCATTTCCGAAATACTCGTTATGACGTGATCGTAGGACAATGAAACCTTGTGGAAACGTTTTAAGGACGCGGGTAAGAGAAATAACGCATATTTCCACATAAGAGGGTAATATTTGTTAACTGCGTACCATGCTTACGTTCCAGGTTACAAAAGCTGCTCAGTGTGACGATCATCTGCATCCACGACAGCCTGGAACCGCACTAGAGATACCATTTCACAATTGTTCGCAGCACTTTTCGAACGGTGGACTGTGGAAAGCTCAACTGTTGTGACACAGATCGTGTACTGCTTGAGGATTGCACATCGCGTCCAGCATTCTTCGCCATGGCAACAGTAACTTCAACAATTTGTGACGCAATTGAGCGTCGGCCTCTCGGAGGAGCAATTCTCAAATCGCCATTTAATACGAACTTCCGCACTGTGTTCGTCAATCGCGGAGTCAGGACTCGCGGAGAGCAGCAGCATTTCTACTGCTTTGATAAAACAGCCTTGCAAGAAAATCCTTACTCACCTTGTCAACACCCACGATGACAATCTGCAAACGTAATGCACACTGATTCTTGTGTTTCAACCCTAAGTGGGCGCAGCAGCACCGGTCCCTAACGACAAGTCATGACGCTAATACTACTAACAACGCTTATCTTGCAGCGAACGGTCAGAACATCATTCTCATAAAGTTGGGCACTGATACGACAATAGTTTTCCGTCTACACTGCCGAAAGTTTAACCCTCTGCCTGCGGTATTGTGAGAATGAGGGGCTAGAATGATACACTAGCTGGACTAAGACTTGAGCTACATCCCCGCATTTTCACTAAGGCAAACTGGGCATGTGTGTGGTTTTCCACCACATCTTGTCGTCAGAGGGTTAATTATAACCAGCCTGCACTCTACCTATCGTGTCACGTGCCTGAAACGCCACCAGCTTATCTTCGGCCTTCAGGTAGGAAATCGTCATAATGCTTCGGTTTATCAATGCGTATATATATACATATCGTAAAATGTAACAGTCTTGTAACGCTGCCTTGGGGAACTCTCGAAGTTACTTTAGCATGTACTGAATTCTGTCTGCAAGGCAACTCTGAATACAGTCCGAAATATGGTCCGATAATCCGTATCCCCGCATTATGATCAGTAGGCAGCAATGCGGAACTACATTGATCACCTCCCAGAAATCCAGGAATACGACCGCTTTTTAATGAATCTATACTGATATTCTTCTCCCATGAACCATGGACCTTGCCGTTGGTGGGGAGGCTTGCGTGCCTCAGCGATACAGATGGCCGTACCGTAGGTGCAACCACAACGGAGGGGTATCTGTTGAGAGGCCAGACAAACATGTGGTTCCTGAAGAGGGGCAGCAGCCTTTTCAGTAGTTGCAGGGGCAACAGTCTGGATGATTGACTGATCTGGCCTTGTAGCATTAACCAAAACGGCCTTGCTGTGCTGGTACTGCGAACGGCTGAAAGCAAGGGGAAACTACAGCCGTAATTTTTCCCGAGGACATGCAGCTTTACTGTATGATTAAATGATGATGGCGTCCTCTTGGGTAAAATATTCCGGAGGTAAAATAGTCCCCCATTCGGATCTCCGGGCGGGGACTACTCAAGAGGACGTCGTTATCAGGAGAAAGAAAACTGGCATTCTACGGATCGGAGCGTGGAATGTCAGATCCCTTAATCGGGCAGGTAGGTTAGAAAATTTAAAAAGGGAAATGGATAGGTTAAAGTTAGATATAGTGGGAATTAGTGAAGTTCGGTGGCAGGAGGAACAAGACTTTTGGTCAAGTGATTACAGGGTTATAAATACAAAATCAAATAGGGGTAATGCAGGAGTAGGTTTAATAATGAATAAAAAAAATAGGAGTGCGGGTTAGCTACTACAAACAGCATAGTGAACGCATTATTGTGGCCAAGATAGACACAAAGCCCATGCCTACTACAGTAGTACAAGTTTATATGCCAACTAGCTCTGCAGATGATGAAGAAACTGATGAAATGTATGACGAGATAAAAGAAATTATTCAGGTAGTGAAGGGAGACGAAAATTTAATAGTCATGGGTGACTGGAATTCGTCAGTAGGAAAAGAGAGAGAAGGAAACATAGTAGGTGAATATGGATTGGGGGGAAGAAATGAAAGAGGAAGCCGCCTTGTAGAATTTTGCACAGAGCATAACTTAATCATAGCTAACACTTGGTTCAAGAATCATAAAAGAAGGTTGTATACCTGGAAGAATCCTGGAGATACTAATAGGTATCAGATAGATTATATAATGGTAAGACAGAGATTTAGGAACCAGTTTTTAAATTGTAAGACATTTCCAGGGGCAGATGTGCATTCTGACCACAATCTATTGGTTATGAACTGCAGATTGAAACTGAAGAAACTGCAAAAAGGTGGGAATTTAAGGAGATGGGACCTGGATAAACTGAAAGAACCAGAGGTTGTAGAGAGTTTCAGGGAGAGCATAAGGGAACAATTGACAGGAATGAGGGAAAGAAATACAGTAGAAGAAGAATGGGTAGCTCTGAGGGATGATGTAGTGAAGGCAGCGGAGGATCAAGTAGGTAAAAAGACGAGGGCTAATAGAAATCCTTGGGTAACAGAAGAAATATTGAATTTAATTGATGAAAGGAGAAAATATAAAAATGCAGTAAATGATGCAGGCAAAAGGGAATACAAACGTCTCAAAAATGATATCGACAGAAAGTGCAAAATGGCTAAGCAGGGATGGCTAGAGGACACATGTAAGGATGTAGAGGCTTGTCTCACTAGGGGTAAGATAGATACTGCCAACAGGAAAATTAAAGAGACCTTTGGAGAGAAGAGAACCACTTGTATGAATATCAAGAGCTCAGATGGCTACCCAGTTCTAAGCAAAGAAGGGAAGGCAGAAAGGTGGAAGGAGTATATAGAGGGTTTATACAAGGGCGATGTACTTGAGGACAGTATTATGGAAATGGAAGAGGATGAAGATGAAATGGGAGATAAGATACTGCGTGAAGAGTTTGACAGAGCACTGAAAGACCTGAGTCGAAACAAGGCCCCGGGAGTAGACAACATTCCATTAGAACTACTGATGGCCTTGGGAGAGCCAGTCATGACAGAACTCTACCATCTGGTGAGCAAGATGTGTGAGACAGGCGAAATACCCACAGACTTCAAGAAGAATATAATAATTCCAATACCAAAGAAAGCAGGTGTTGACAGATGTGAAAATTACCGTACTATCAGTTTAATAAGTCACAGCTGCAAAATACTAACGCGAATTCTTTACAGACAAATGGAAAAACTGGTAGAAGCGGACCTCGGGGAAGATCAGTTTGGATTCCGTAGAAATGTTGGAACACCTGAGGCAATACTAACCTTACGGCTTATCTTAGAAGAAAGATTAAGAACAGGCAAACCTACGTTTCTAGCATTTGTAGACTTAGAGAAAGCTTTTGACAACGTTAACTGGAATACTCTCTTTCAAATTCTGAAGGTGGCAGGGGTAAAATACAGGGAGCGAAAGGCTATTTACAATTTGTACAGAAAGCAGATGGCAGTTATAAGAGTCGGGGGGCATGAAAGGGAAGCAGTGGTTGGGAAAGGAGTGAGACAGGGTTGTAGCCTCTCCCCGATGTTATTCAATCTGTATATTGAGCAAGCAGTAAAGGAAACAAAAGAAAAATTCGGAGTAGGTATTAAAATTCATGGAGAAGAAGTAAAAACTTTGAGGTTCGCCGATGACATTGTAATTCTGTCAGAGACAGCAAAGGACTTGGAAGAGCAGTTGAACGGAATGGACAGTGTCTTGAAAGGAGGATATAAGATGAACATCAACAAAAGCAAAACGAGGATAATGGAATGTAGTCAAATTAAATTGGGTGATGCTGAGGGGATTAGATTAGGAAATGACACACTCAAAGTAGTAAAGGAGTTTTGCTATTTAGGGAGTAAAATAACTGATGATGGTCGAAGTAGAGAGAATATAAAATGTAGACTGGCAATGGCAAGGAAATCGTTTCTGAAGAAGAGAAATTTGTTAACATCGAGTATAGATTTAAGTGTCAGGAAGTCGTTTCTGAAAGTATTTGTATGGAGTGTAGCCGTGTATGGAAGTGAAACATGGACGATAACCAGTTTGGACAAGAAGAGAATAGAAGCTTTCGAAATGTGGTGCTACAGAAGAATGCTGAAGATAAGGTGGGTAGATCACGTAACTAATGAGGAGGTATTGAATAGGATTGAGGAGAAGAGAAGTTTGTGGCACAACTTGACTAGAAGAAGGGATCGGTTGGTAGGACATGTTTTGAGGCATCAAGGGATCACAAATTTAGCATTGGAGGGCAGCGTGGAGGGTAAAAATCGTAGAGTGAGACCAAGAGATGAATACACTAAGCAGATTCAGAAGGATGTAGGTTGAAGTAGGTACTGGGAGATGAAGAAGCTTGCACAGGATAGAGTAGCATGGAGAGCTGCATCAAACCAGTCTCAGGACTGAAGACCACAACAACAACAACAACATTCTGATATTTACGGGGGAGATTGTCACATGTTTGGCTTAGGCTACATAACAATTTAATCAGCTCAACATATCTTTTTGAAAATGCATTCATTACATAACACATAAAAGTGTGCATCTGTGCCTTGAGACCGCTATCTGTAACTGTTATGTTTGCATCGAATATCTTTATTATCTGTGCGACTCTCGTATTACAGACGCTCATGTTATAGCGTGTAACACTGTGATGGACGTAAGCAACTAACTGAGATAACAAAGAACAGAATTACAAAGTGTAATTACTTCTTTCTTGTGAGTCGGGATGCCGACGCAGACGCGACTCTCGACTTGAGGCGCTACAGAAGGTGCAGAGCTACTGTTCTGACACCTTCCTGATATCGGTAACTATTCCCAAAACTGAAAAATCGACGCCGAAGAACGATTATTCGCACAAACCTGTAGGACAGTCAATCTGGCGCAGAGTGCTGGTGTATGAGTAGCTGCTGGCGATCTCCGTCCAGAGCATCTTGGCACGCGCCGCTGTTGTTCGCAGAAGCATTCGGAGCTAAGGGTCAGTCTGCTGCCAGCCAAGCACATCGCCTGGCACGGGCACAAGCGCTCCTGGCCGCTATTAAACAGTACTTTTGTTTCACAATGCTTTGCTAATTAATAGCATGGCCTACTCAGCTTTTAATTGTAACGTTCGGACAACGGTGAAATAGTCACACAGATTTCGTATGAGAAACGATGTTTCAATTTAGTAGTGCCTCCAAGCTTCTTAAGAACAATGTTCTCTGTCACTACTTCTTTGGTCTGCCTCGATATATTCTGTGATACCAGACTAGTTTGTTCATGAAGTATGGCACTGATGCACAATACGTTTCCTGTGAACCGATTTGTCTTCGTTCCTTGAAGATACCCGGGTTCCCGGGTTCGATTCTCGGCGGGGTCAGGGATTTTCTCTGCCTCGTGATGGCTGGGTGTTGTGTTATGTCCTTAGGTTAGTTAGGTTTAGGTAGTTCTAAGTTCTAGGGGACTGATGACCATAGCTGTTAAGTCCCATAGTGCTCAGAGCCATTTGAACCATTTGAACCTTGAAGATAACATTCATTTTAAATTCTGAAAGAGGAGGCGTAGAACACAGCATGTCGTCAATGTTTACGACTTAAATTCTTGTTAATTCCACCTACAGTGCTTCCTACTATTACACTTCAATTCGTATAATTTGATTCTTACAAATTTTGTAATTATTTGTAAAATTTTGAGCTGATAATAATAAAGCAAATCTTTGATCTCAAGCTTCCGGAGCAAACTGTTCCGCAGGAATCCGCTGGTCACCGGTCAACACGGATGTCGTTTCACGCCGTCGGACTTGTTCCTCATAATACGCGAGCTACAGAGGAAAGGCAAGAATACCCGTTTCAGATATCACATTGTAACCTCCCCCATCCTAATCGACTTATTGGGTTGCGATATAACTGATCCTGATTGCATATGCCTAATGAACCGTTATCGAAAGAAAATAACACCGGTTAGTTGGAGGAAAATGTACAACAGACCCTTCTAAAGGAAGAATCTATTCTAAACCTAATCTAAATACTGATGATAATTTTGAAATGGATGCAACATACTGCAATCGCTCACGAACCACACAGGGGGGAAAAGGGTACCACGTAATATATACTACAAAAATTACTAATGATACAAAGAAAACAATGATTAGCTAAAAAGGGGATAAGTAAACGGTCGTTAGCCCACCCAGCCCGCTAGAGCAATGAATCTTCACAATATTAAGAAAGGTAATGGCAAAGAAATTTAAGCAAATAATCACTGGCGTAGCAACATAAGGTTGTCACGCTTTTCCACAACACAACAGTTCACGAGAAAATAAATGAATCAGAAAGCACTGAGTTTGCAGTTACTTATTCTGAAATACTAAATTTTAGAAGTTAACGGGGTTACTGATTAAATAAATGTAACTAGAGCTTCGTTACGGAAAAGAAAAATTACTTTCAGTAACCCCAGAGTAACGTAATGCAAAATTTAGAAAAGGACAAGCAATTTACTTTTGATTATTGAAAGACTGAATTGAATTCCCTTTAAGCAAATGAGCAACTGATTTTGCTTTTAATATAACGACTACAAAATATTTGTGCACAATTAATTTGTGCAGTATCTTTAGTTATTAGTTTTGCCAGTGAAATTTTACGTTACTTCAAGTTAATGATGTTAATACTGAAAACTGCAAATTAGTTAAGCCTCTGTTATGCAATACAAGAATGAACAGTTACTGATGCGGAAAATTTAGACTGAAACTGGTTGTTAGCAAACACACAAAACTGTCAACAAATAGTTAATCAATTTTCATAACTTAACGACAGTCGATGATTGCCCGGAAAGGAAACGGACCCTGCTTGATAATAACGTCTGAGCATAATGACAACACAAGTGCCCTACAAGTTTCAATTATTGCAGGTTCTTATTTACGTTAAACATACTGCGTGAAAGAAATGCCTCTAGAAAATGCCTACATACGTTTATAATTGCTCACTTAACAGTGTTACGATGTTGCAACTGTTCGGATGACGAAGAATGTGACTGCGGACAGTGCTGAGCTGTCGCTGTTGCTGCTGGTTGAGAACCCCGAGACGTCTCCAGAGCCACGGACAATTATGGGACAGGCAACAGAACTGCAGCTTCCGAGCATAGCTGCACACTGCTTCTGCGGGACCGCCCGACAAACACTTCCGCACTGTTTCATGACTCAAGCCGCTCTGCTTCCTTTCTGCTCGCAAAGCTACAGAGACTCTCCATACGCAAACATAAACAACGGCACAGCTACTGCCATTTCGTTACTGCTATCGATACATTTAAATAAAAAAAAGTTTCCTTGGCTATTACCCAACAATTTACAATATTTTCATTATAATTACAATCAATTATATACAGTCAGAAATAAATACACCATTACATCGATTAAGTATTAAATATAGTTTCTGTAAAAAAGCTTACAGATTCAGAATCAGTGCAAGTTATCAACGGATATTAAACAGCGAAAATTTTGGGATGGTGTAGAAGGTATTTTATCTGCATTTTCGGTGTTACAGCATTATTCAAGGATATGTTACGATATTGCAGCGCCTGTGTCGTTTTGAAGTACGATGCATGTCCGAAGGAACAGTCAGTGCGCCGACTACAGCCTTTATGAAATATGCGAAATGTATTCGCAGTTGCGAATATGGACGAACAGTAGGTGTATAACGGAACGACACAGCGAAAATTTGTGTCGTACCGGGAGTTGAAACCGGATTTCCTACTTTACGAGACCGGTCGCCTTAGTCGCCTTTTTTCCGTTGTTGATCGTTGTGTTTGGTCGTTGCGGACGTCACATGACATCCGTTCAAGTTCGTTTGTTGATCCTTCGACGCTTTGGCTATCCGAGCATGCTTCCGGTCCGAGCCAAAGTCCCCTCTTTTTGTACACTACTTGCTTAGCGCCTCCTCTCCAGCACGCTACTGCTCACCGCATTAGCACAAGAGTTCAAGAGACAGAGTGCATATGCACTGACATGAACTTAATGTCCGTCAAGCCGCATGTATTTATACGTATATCTGTGACGTCTGTTCTTTTGGACATGTCTGGAAGAACAGACGCCAAATATATATAAATGTGTTTAAGCCAGAGCGTAACCGAGTTGCTCTTGTTTTCCTGACAATGGTAGTCTGGCGGTCTAGTGCTTTTGACCTGCCGTCAGCTTTCTTTTATAACCTTTCATACATCAGCGACCCTTATCTCAACCGATTAGAGATGAAAGGGAGCACGGATAAGGAATAGTCACTCAAAAGCGAAGCTACTGAACAGTATGCGGAAATCTTCCGTCATTTTTGTGTTGGACAGGATTATGACGCCGATTGTCACCATTCACTTTGTAGAGGCCTGCACGATACTCATATATTCGCCACAAGCAGTTGCCTTTCGAAACTTTTTACGTAGGTCTTCGCAAGATATAGGACTCTGCAACGTAACAGCTTAAATTTGACTAAAAATTTATAAATTTTTTTTCATTAAACTTTAACCAGAACAATCGGTCCTTCAGGTATCGATTTTATAAACTATGTTAAATGTCTTTGACCTAGCTTTTAAAAGAAAATGAAGTAATAAGTATTTTTAAAGGAGACTCATATCATAAGAATGAATTTCTATAACAGTTATTTGGAAATGTATTAAACTTCTGAAAAAGCTAATAAGAAAGGCAGAGATCCACGCCGGATTTTCAACTCGTGTTATGTGGATGAGGCTGGCAAAAAAAAAAAAAAAAAAAGGTTCAAATGGCTCTGAGCACTATGGGACTTAACATCTATGGTCATCAGTTCCCTAGAACGTAGAACTACTTAAACCTAACTAACCTAAGGACATCACGAGGCAGAGAAAATCCCTGACCCCGCCGGGAATCGAACCCGGGAACCCGGGCGTGGGAAGCGAGAACGCTACCGCACGACCACGAGCTGCGGGCCTGGCGCAGAATGGTGCAGAAAGAACGGAAGGATAACAGTCGCAGGCAGGGTAGCCTCGCGTGCAGGCACAACTGAACCACGTATGGCAACTTAAAAATTTAGTGAGTGCTAAAAGTGTGGAAATTCGAGTGTAAGTTTTTGTGCTAGCGGTATCTGTACTGCGAAGTCGCCTAGTTTTGGAACGTAAGATTATCCAGAATTAATTTACTATGGAATTTAGAGCCTATATCAAGAAAAATGGCTACTGCAACCAACGTGGTACTAATAAATTAATTCCATCTCCAAGGAGACGTGAACAGCCTAGCCAACAATCAGTGTGCAATTTTCAACTACAGCACAACCACAGCTATGATAAACGGGGCAAGAAATTTTTTAAAATCTAAATGGTCAGAACTGTACCGAATATTACAGTCCACATTTCATACACCATTATGCAATAGAGTATGTTATTT
This sequence comes from Schistocerca nitens, assembly GCF_023898315.1. Taxonomy (NCBI): domain Eukaryota; kingdom Metazoa; phylum Arthropoda; class Insecta; order Orthoptera; family Acrididae; genus Schistocerca; species Schistocerca nitens. The sequence goes on along the minus strand of NC_064616.1, from coordinate 655,140,588 downwards.
AAAATTATTTATTAAACTCGTTATCCTAAAACCATAAACAGTATCCTGCTTCCTTGTTACAGTTTGTAAATAATTTTGAGTAAAAATAAAGGGTCAGAGGATCGTATTAATTTTCCAGAATCACAACAATGGAAGACTGTCGAAATTTCAGCTAAAGTTCTTTTTGTTGGAAGGGACAGCTTCAAATCTATTTGCATTTACCTGAAGTTTACTGGTCACATTGCTAACTTACTTGCTGATGTTGATCTTGATATTTATTTCACTAATTTTTCACTTATTTAATTTGTGTTAGGAAATTCAAATTTTAAAGATACCAGCCATTGAGTTACATTGTAATATCACAGCTTGCATCGATCTAGATTCCAAGGAGAACATGCAAAATAATTATAATAAAATAATTACATTTTAGTAACAGTAAAATTGCTTCTGAAATATTAAAGTTAAATTGCCCCTAGGCAAACAAAAATCTTCGTAGACTTAGTATCTTTTATAGAAGGACTGTCGTAAGGTAAGATTACACCAGTCTACAATCCATTCGCTACTGTGGTGGGGATAAAACTCTCAAGTAGACGGTGAAGTGATGATTCATTGAATTAGCCTTTGTTGTGTGCCGACGTTATTGCATTCGAGTCCCCTTGGCTTCATCCCGTTTTGGTGAAAGGTCCATGACAAATTAGCTGCCTAAAAATTAACAATATGTTAACGCATGGTCAACAAGTTAATTAAATATCTTTAGTCAGCAGAACAGTAACAGTTTTAAAGCGCATATTAAATGTCAATACTCGACTGAGCGATAAATATCGCAAACTGTACCATACTAAATACCTTTGAGAGCAAACATAGGTAATATAGAGGGTTTTGTCAAAACTCTTTTATTCAAGCTCCTGTTAATTTGGTTTTTCAACGCTTGTCTGATAATCTCGGCTGAATAAAACACCCCATCGGTATTGTTGCTTTTGTGCAACATTTATTGGTTAGTCACTCAGCCCGAACGCAAACGCTTTAAAGCACTTTCTTGAGTTATCGTGGGACATACTAAAATAACGAATTAGTTTCCCACGTTTTATCTTTGAGTGGTTTTAAATAGTGTGGGTATTTTCCGGCTTTTATGCCGAGTCTCTGTTATTATGGACGATTATCGAGATGAAACCGAAGATGGGTATGAAACACAACGCTGGCAAATAGCATACTTGTCTTGAGTAACACTCACGAGGAACAATTTGAGTGCGAAATTGCGAGTTTAATCTTTGGTAAGGCTCATCTGAAAGTAGTGTGTTAACAATTTTAGCAGGAAAAAATTAGCTGCTAATGACTTACCATGTGCATTAGGAGAGCGACAGAAAATGAGTGTCCAGGAGGTGCAGAGATCACCTTCTATGGGATGTAAGTTTACACTTCACAAAATGGACATCGTTGACATTCAAGAAATGTTCAAAACAAACCATTAACTTGCACCATGAACACCGAATGGAAAATGGCGCGCCACAGTGATCACAAAGGTTCGCACCATCAGGATTGAAGGCGAACTCCTTTGAAGTTACATACCGTGCAAGATGTTCAGCTAAGTATCCACTCTTAAAGAATGCATATAGAGTGATATTGGCGTTGGTGAGAACTGATGGAATGTGATGGCATGCAACAGAATGCGAAAACGTATTTCGTGGAGCTTATCGTGAAATTGGCTATCCTTTCAGGCGTAGCTGCAGATAGTGCCACAATATGTTTTATAGGCACGGCAAAAACAAAAACTCCAGAGGCTGAATTTGTCCAGTGATTCCAGGTGGTGCGAATTGCAGTCTCACACACTTCTCAGGACGGATAGTCTGCTCTAAAGGAGTAAAATTTTTATACGCAGACCCGGAATCAAGCAAAATCAAGTTCTTTTTACCAGCTATTGGCCAAACACAGTGCTCGTATCATAGTTGTAGTTATCTTACGCCCATTTTCCAACTCTTGCTTGCTGTGATGTAAATATTCCTTACTGCCCTTACAAGATCAAGCACACTTGAAAGAATGGTAGGGGGTAGAGCACTTTCAAATTCTCGCGGCATAATAAATAACTTTCCAACGCCCATACATGTTTCAGTGAAGTTTCACTATCGTTGCTGCTGCTGATTGAGGGTATGAACAGATTAATCACGGTCGGTCATCAGTCTCGTATTGACGTATAATTGTATACTAATGAGTTAAGGCATGTCAGTTGATACTGATAATTCTCCCTTGGTACTTATGATTTAGAGGCTCTCTTACATATGCACTTCCTCTTTAAATCCCGACTGGTCAGAGTTGAAAACAAATTCCTTGAATAAGTTTGTTTATCTTATCTACAAATTTTCGGGCCGGTTCCGTAGTTTGCTGTTTACACTTTATTTGAAATTTCTTTATCTTACGTCTTTCAATTCTGTAGCACTGTTTGAGATCACGCAACCATCCACTCCTTCCCGTGAAATCACTGTAAATTATGTTGCACGCAGTTTCATGTGCTTAACGAAGTAGGTCACTACCATGCACGTCTGTACGTTGTATCTTGGAACGCGCAAACACCAGTTTTTGTAACACGTGACCCTTATCTCCCTATTTTTCTTATGCACTACACGGTCATATTGCTGCGGACTTATTCTACACCTGTTCATATTTATTTTTACTATGATGTAGATGATTCTGTGTACGTAATTATGTTTAGTACCGCTCCTTGGACAACGATTGTCCTTTACTGTGTTTCACTGCAGACGGGATTTGTGGCTCCCGTCCCATAAAGATGATTAACTACCTGGCTCGACACCTGTTTCAATAACACTTTCACTTTTTAAGCACGTATCGTCATGATTGTACTCCTCATGTACACTGCCCGCACAGTCGAACGTATACGACACCACACATTACTTGAAGAAACGCTAATATTTCATCTGCCTCTGCAAAATTTCTTGCATCCCTTTCTGATGAAATGTTAACTTGGACAATTGTTGTTGTAGATATAATGCAATGTTTGCTTCGTTTATCGTTTCCATTGTTCTGCTTTGTTTCAACACTACTAGCACTGTAGCACTGTTGTGATTTACTCGTCCACTAAGCAGTTCAACTACGCTCCGTTGCCTCATGTTGTGCACACCATTGGATACCTCCAATCCCGTCCTCCGTTGCCATAAACAGCTAATAATGTCCTTGCATGGTAGACAATCTGTGGAGCGTCGAATGCCGTAAACAATAATGGTCTTTTGCGACATCGCACTCAAGGGATCCCTTGTGACTGGTCTGCCGAGAGCACTGCCCTAGCTGGCAGATGGATGACTACCAACCTCTGCAGAAACTGCACGCTGTCGCACAGTTCTGTGGTTAGGAACTGTACAATATCACTTCTCTTCTCTTTTCCAACAAAATTACGGAAATAAAAGCTCCACTACGTTTATGACGTGACTGTTAGGGCCGCCGGCCAGGGTGGCGGAGCTGTTCTAGGCGCTTCAGTCCGGAACCGCGCGACCGCTGCGATCGCAGGTTCGAATCCTGCCTCGTGCATGGGTGTGTGTGATGTCCTTAGGTTAGTTAGGTTTAAGTAGTTCTAAGTTCTAGGGGACTGATGACCTCAGATGTTAAGTCCCATAGTGCTCAGAGCCATTTGAACTGTTAGGGTCGATGATTACAGAAAAGGGAAAATCTGACAATATGTTTCTGCCTTGAGCGAACACATATTCTTCCTTAACACTACACATGTTTCGGTGATGTTTTACCACCATCAGTGGGTTCATCATTTATTCTTAATACCTGTACTTTATAATATGCACTGCATCACTAAGACCAGAAAACGTGAACACAACAAAAAACTGACAAACGAGAGCTATATACCAGCTGTACTAAAAATGCAAGACAGACACACAGTTTCAATATATTATATTAAGAAAATAAAATGAAGCTACTAGTGATGGCGAAACACCCGCAGGATAGCCCAGTCGGTAACCGCGCCGCTTCTGGCACAACTTCGAGTAGGCGAACCTCACCCGGATCCAAATCGCTTCGCAGATCAACGCCAAGGACTTGTCAGCCGGCCAGCCTGGATGTGCTATTAGGCGGTTTCCCAGGTTTCCCAGGTTTCCCACTAGGTGAATACCGGGATGGTATCCGTGACCCGTCTCAGATACTCACTGCGCAAACATTGACAAAACCTTCCTAAACTTGCATATAGGATATACTCTAGACCTGATGGCCTACGGTGATTAATCTGTTCAAACCCTCAATCAGCAGCAGCAACGATAGTGAAACTTCACTGATGCAAGTATAGGCGTTAAAGAAGAATTGCTAATTGCTCAAGGCAGAACCGTATTTCCATAGTTATACACTCCTGGAAATTGAAATAAGAACACCGTGAATTCATTGTCCCAGGAAGGGGAAACTTTATTGACACATTCCTGGGGTCAGATACATCACATGATCACTCTGACAGAACCACAGGCACATAGACACAGGCAACAGAGCATGCACAATGTCGGCATTAGTACAGTGTATATCCACCTTTCACAGCAATGCAGGCTGCTATTCTCCCATGGAGACGATCGTAGAGATGCTGGATGTAGTCCTGTGGAACGGCTTGCCATGCCATTTCCACCTGGCGCCTCAGTTGGACCAGCGTTCGTGCTGGACGTGCAGACCGCGTGAGACGACGCTTCATACAGTCCCAAACATGCTCAATGGGGGACAGATCCGGAGATCTTGCTGGCCAGGGTAGTTGACTTACACCTTCTAGAGCACGTTGGGTGGCACGGGATACATGCGGACGTGCATTGTCCTGTTGGAACAGCAAGTTCCCTTGCCGGTCTAGGAATGGTAGAACGATGGGTTCGATGACGGTTTGGATGTACCGTGCACTATTCAGTGTCCCCTCGACGATCACCAGTGGTGTACGGCCAGTGTAGGAGATCGCTCCCCACACCATGATGCCGGGTGTTGGCCCTGTGTGCCTCGGTCGTATGCAGTCCTGATTGTGGCGCTCACCTGCACGGCGCCAAACACGCATACGACCATCATTGGCACCAAGGCAGAAGCGACTCTCATCGCTGAAGACGACACGTCTCCATTCGTCCCTCCATTCACGCCTGTCGCGACACCACTGGAGGCAGGCTGCACGATGTTGGGGCGTGAGCGGAAGACGGCCTAACGGTGTGCGGGACCGTAGCCCAGCTTTATGGAGACGGTTGCGAATGGTCCTCGCCGATACCCCAGGAGCAACAGTGTCCCTAATTTGCTGGGAAGTGGCGGTGCGGTCCCCTACGGCACTGCGTAGGATCCTACGGTCTTGGCGTGCATCCGTGCGTCGCTGCGGTCCGGTCCCAGGTCGACGGGCACGTGCACCTTCCGCCGACCACTGGCGACAACATCGATGTACTGTGGAGACCTCACGCCCCACGTGTTGAGCAATTCGGCGGTACGTCCACCCGGCCTCCCGCATGCCCACTATACGCCCTCGCTCAAAGTCCGTCAACTGCACATACGGTTCACGTCCACGCTGTCGCGGCATGCTACCAGTGTTAAAGACTGCGATGGAGCTCCGTATGCCACGGCAAACTGGCTGACACTGACGGCGGCGGTGCACAAAAGCTGCGCAGCTAGCGCCATTCGACGGCCAACACCGCGGTTCCTGGTGTGTCCGCTGTGCCGTGCGTGTGATCATTGCTTGTACAGCCCTCTCGCCGTGTCCGGAGCAAGTATGGTGGGTCTGACACACCGGTGTCAATGTGTTCTTTTTTCCATTTCCAGGAGTGTACATTTGAAAGCAAAGACGGACAAAGAAGTTAGCTTCAACCAGATGAGGAGTGCCTCATCAGGTGTTCATGTACTACCGTCAGCAGCATGTAGCGAACGAGGACGAGTGGTAGTAAAAGCGCTAATACCACCGTTACTAACACTAAAATCTGAGTCATTGTTTATTTTGCTTTTTCCCGCTATTATTTACGTGGTATCACATTTTGGACAACTCTCTGCACCCAGAACGAATAGTCTTGGCCCACAGAAAGGCTGTTAGAACAATCGGTTTGCGAGCTTCGCATACGTCTTCCATGGGGTGTATGCTAACCCAGAATATGCAGACCACGGCGCAACATTCACTCAATAAGAAAAGTAGTCATGTCGTGGGCATTCTCCTTCACTGTGTCCATCCATCATTCCTTCTGTCAGATGGCTATATTGGTTTGAATGGCCCTGCCGCAGTAAGATCAGGACAGATTGCGCTAAGGCGCCCATTCACAGCACTGGTTCTCAAGTTGCTGTGGGGCCTGAAGACCGCGCCGTTATAGGCAGCCAGCACTTCGGGTGCTTGTATGAAGCTGTTTCTCACGCGCCATGTTAGTCTGACATTTACGAACGTGTTGCTACAATTTAGTCTGCTTTGGTTACGTTTTGGACTCGTTACACTAACCACATGACAATTTTGACTCCTGAGTAAGGATATTCGATTGGGCTCGCAACCTGGGCAGAGAAGCTGCTCGCTCTTTCTGTCCCACGTCGTGTGCGTTATACACATGATCATAACTTCGCTGCACTCAACAGGGACTTTGAACATAATCTAGTCTCTTCAAAAAATCCCATCTTGTTCCAAATTGTTGTCACACCGTGAGAAGCAGGCTAATGTGTAACATGGTTGCGTGTTTTCTTTCAAACTTATGATCCGAATTAAAACTAGCAAAATCACGTCAAATCGTCACAGCACCCCCAAAGACGTTCAGTGTCGATACAAAGCACTCTTTTTAACATCACCCGCTAGGCATCAACCAAATGCTATCTGAGTACCAATCAGGTACTACTCAGCACTTCACAGAACGTTCTTTCACTGCTCCATAGACCAGTGAAACCATTTTTTTTTCTCATCATCAGTCCAAGCGATATCAAGAATTCGATCTTGTAATCAAAGCTTCTGTTTGGAAGAAAGTCCAAGAAAACTGAATCTTCTCGCCTGTTAACTGATCGTTCTGTTGCTAACCTCCACACGAGGACTTCAACGGAAATCCACTACAATGAATAATGAAAACAGTAGATTGCGCTCAGCGCTCGACCGTCCCTATCAGTGAATTTCTTAGCCTTACCAGCAGCATTATTTCCTGGCATTTCCACCCAACAGCACCGTCTGTAAACTATCTGATGAAATATTCGATCTTCTGGGTCCGTAAATTTGCACTTCACACGGAATTATTCAGCTGTCTCCGTTGATTAATTTTGACAAAAAAAAAATGTCAATTTTGTGGTGACGCACTGTGCCAGCATTTATATGCCCCTTTACGTATATCCCAACACCAAACAGTAGACGTTCAGTGAGGAGTCCAAAAAATTTTGGCAGCAATATATATTTTATTAGGGAGACTTTGGCGTGCTGCTGAAATGAAAACTTTTCTTTAAATGCGAACATTTTTAGGTTAGGCTTTACCGTGACTGTTACTGACATTAAATGAAACAACAAGTTTACTGTTACCAGTCACCGTTTTATTTTTTCCACGACGCGTTTCGAAGGTTTATACCTCCATCATCGGGTGGATTTACATTAGTTAGTATTACATATGTGTGTATGTTGTGTTACGACATTTGGAGGAACTTGTGGCACTGCCTAGTCGAGAAACAAGACACTATTTCAGAATATGGTTTTGGATAACTTTTGACAAAAAATTAAACTGATATTTAATGGTAAACTTTAATAAGTAAACTAGAGTACCTCCAGTGGTCACAGGTTCCTTTTTCTGTCGTAACACTTCACATGTATACTGCCACATTTGTAAACAAATATGGCGTCTGGAATCAGCTGGGTGCAAGGTTCGTACAGCAGAACAGAAGACATAATCGCAAAGTGCAAAGAATATACATTGTAACAACATTATTACAGAATAATCGTTTAAACCATTTGGAGGTGTTTGTTTTGAAGTGTCAAATATATGTGTGTGTACTTCAGGTGGTATATAAATCCAATTTTGAAAGGTTAAAACAGCTAAACATTCGTACTCGTTTATGCAATCAGGTGAAATGTTAAAATGGCTTAAACTTCATACTTGCTAATAACAATTAGGTAAAATGTTACAGGCTTGAATTACAATGATCATATTGGCTACAGCAGTAAAATCATACATAGATGACACTCTTTGAAGAAAGAGAGAGAGAGAGAGAGAGAGAGAGAGAGAGGAAGGAGTGATTATATGAGAGCAAACATTTACATGGCAAGGAGTCTTAAGATTACATGTTGCATATATTAGCTGCCTAAAGGTTGGGGTAATACACTGGTTAATTTTATAAAATATGCAGATAGATATACATTTGTGCCAGTAGTTGATGTACATACAGTTTTAAGCTGACAGGGGGTACAAGCTGTTGGTGTGATGAATTATCTGTGAATGAGGTCAATCTCTTGTACTCTTGGCGGCTGTCAATATTTATGGTAAATATTAGTATATGTGCACGTGTGTGTGTGTGTGTGTGTGTGTGTGTGTGTGTGTGTATTTTAAGAGTGTAGGCAGTTGCTGAAAACAGAGATGATAGTATTGTAAATATTGTCATTTTTGTCATTTAAGATGGATTCTGGTTGTTTCATTTGGTGTTTGTATATTTGGAGTGTTTCAAGGATGTCTAGTTTTCTGCCTTTTGGTTGGATGTGTAGGATGCTAATACTTGTGTTGTTAACATGGTGTTTTGTTTCATGTAGGTGGGTAGCTATTGCTGATGTGTGGTATTTTTTGTTTTTTAGTGCTGCCATGTGTTCCTTGAACCTAATCTCAAATGATCTGCCTGTCTGGCCTATGTAGAAGCAGTCACAGTCCAAACATTCAGTTTTGTACACACCTGTGAGATGAAGTGGGTTTCGTGTGCCGATGTTGTGGGGTAACTTCTGTCCAATCTTGTTGTCTGTTGTAAAGGATATGCTTATGCCTTTCCGTTTGAAGACATTAGCAATCTGGTATGAAATGTTACCCAGAAAGGGGATTGTATGCAAGACATTATTTTCTTTTTGTTTTTTGTGTTGTGATTGCTTTGCCATTATTGAGTGTTTTAGAGTGTCTATTATGGAGTTGTTATAGCCATTTTCAATAGCTGTTTGTTTTATTATTTCAATTTCTTGATCACGTTTATCTTCTGAGAGTGGTAGTTGGATAGCTCTACCACCCGAAGTACACACACATATATTTGACACTTCAAAACAAACACCTCCAAATGGTTTAAACGATTATTCTGTAATAATGTTGTTACAATGTATATTCTTTGCACTTTGCGATTATGTCTTCTGTTCTGCTGTACGAACCTTGCACCCAGCTGATTCCAGACGCCATATTTGTTTACAAATGTGGCAGTATACATGTGAAGTGTTACGACAGAAAAAGGAACCTGTGACCACTGGAGGTACTCTAGTTTACTTATTAAAGTTTACCATTAAATATCAGTTTAATTTTTTGTCAAAAGTTATCCAAAACCATATTCTGAAATAGTGTCTTGTTTCTCGACTAGGCAGTGCCACAAGTTCCTCCAAATGTCGTAACACAACATACACACATATGTAATACTAACTAATGTAAATCCACCCGATGATGGAGGTTTAAACCTTCGAAACGCGTCGTGGAAAAAATAAAACGGTGACTGGTAACAGTAAACTTGTTGTTTCATTTAATGAAAACTTTTCATAAGTCACGACACACAGCATCTCTCTGATTACATCGAACTTTTGTTGTTAGGCTACTTAGTATGTCTCCAGCGATTGTGCGAAGCATTTTAAATGCAAAAAATGTTCCTTGTTTTTTCTTTGCAAAGGAAGTTCTAGAAGGATGGTCGACATTTTTTAAAAAAACTAGGTGTTCTTTGTTTTGATCACGATGTAGTCAGTGGGTGTACAAACACATAAAAGCACATTAAAGTACGAATGCCACACGGGTTTAAAACTAATTGAGACGGATTAAAGCACGAATGCCACACGCGTTTAAAACTAATTGAAACTGATTAAAGCACAAATGCCACACGCGTTGAAAGCAATCTCTGAAGTCTACGACAGCGGAACGTCAAGAAAACTGCCGTTAGATTTCAACAACGTAGCTTCCCAGTTCCTTGGCTCTCCGCCATAAAGGAAGTAAATAGCCAACTAATGTGCGAGAGGAAGAAAAACAACCAGGAAGCCACCTCCCGGTTCGACAACAATATTGTGGTACACATTATCTCTCTCTTTGGCTGCCTGTTATCGCCATCTATCCGATGACGGTGGCCCACCAACAGTAGGTGGAAAATTTTCACCTAGTTACCAAACTTCTTTCCTTTTACAACTGAACGCGATACTGGTTTTCAACACTGTTCAGCTAACAGAGAATACCGGAAGATCCTGGAGGAGATCAGTGAAATGGGATGAAAAAGTTGAGGATAAACATGACAGCCAACAGCCTGCAGGATTTCGCCTTCCATGATAGCGGCTACGAAAGCCTGCAGGCTAAAATATGCGCGCTAACTTCACCGCAGAGATCGTTGACCAGTGACTGATATACGTAAGGTTTCTCGGGATATCTAGTGATGGCCCAACGCTTCGTTTATTACACTGATAATATCCGAACTCATTTCGAATAACTTCCGTCTCTCGGCAGTTTTTACTCACCCTTAGAGATTTTGCTGAAACGTAGCCATTTACTTACAAATTTCAAAATATAGTTATATTTTAACAACGGAAACTCCAAGCTGGAATAGCAACAACATTAGGAAAAGGATAGATTGTTACTCACTGAGTTGCAGACAGGCACAGTGAAAGAACTGTTAGACATTATAGCTTTCTACCAATGACTTCTTCAGCAAAGAGAACACACACACGTTGTGGCCGAGCGGTTCTAGGCGCTTCAGTCTGGAACCGCGCGACCACTAAGGTCGCAGGTTCGAATCCTGCCTCGGGCATGGATGTGTGTGATGTTCTTAGGTTAGTTAGGTTTAAGTAGATCTAAGTTCTAGGGTACTGATGACCTGAGATGTTAAGTTCCATAGTGCTCAGAGCCATTTGAGCCAGAACACACACACACACACACACACACACACACACACACACACACATCCAATCAAGCAAGTACATCTCTTGCACACATGATCGCTACCACCGGCAGGTCCAACCTGACCTACCAGTGGTGGTGGTCGTGTGTGCATAGGTCGTGCTTGCTTGTGTGTGTGTGTGTGTGTGTGTGTGTGTGTGTGTGTCTGAGTGTGTGTGTTCTCTCTGCTGAAGAAGGCTTTGACTGAAGCTATATTGTCTAACAATCTTTTCATTTTGCCTGTCTGCAACTCAAGAGATCTTTACGGTGAGCAGCAGTCTATCCTTTTCCTAATATTTTTACAATTTTGTAGGAATTCGTGGCATCTTGAGATGTTGTACAAGGTACTCCAGGACAGCAGTGGGCTACTGACCGTCTTTGCGGTAGTAGAGGATCTCGAAGTGCTTCTCGGCGCCGACGGCGAGCGCGTCGCGGACGACCTGGGCGGCGTGCTGCGAGGTGAGCGGCCCGTGCAGGAACTCGCAGGACGCGGGCCGCTGCATCACCTCCGCCCTGCTGAAGCCCGTCATGCGGCAGAAGCCGTCCGAGCAGTAGATGATGTGGCATAGCCCCCGCTGCGCGTTCGCCACCAGGAAGCTCCGGTCTGCAACACGTCATCACGAGGGTCAACCCACCTGGGGGGGCACATCAGTTTGGGTTTAGGAAAAAGAAGGAACACACGAAGCAATACTGATCTTATAACTTTTCTTAGAAAGAAGGTAAAACTCTCATTTACAGCACAGAATATTTAGAAAAAAGTTTTTGACAATGTTGACCGGAACATACTAATTTGAAGTTCTGAAGTTACCGTGGATTAAATGCAGGAATAGAAATGCTGTGTACAACATGTACAGAAGTACATATACTGTACAGTTTAACTAAAAGGACACGTAGTGAGGCATTGAGGGACTGTAAATTTGGTAATGGTGGGACTTAAAACGGGAGTAAAAATATTACAGGGAGGCCAAAGCAGGTCATATGACTGTAGGTTGCAGTGGTAATGTGGAGATGAAGAGGCTTGCACAGGGTACACTAATGTGGAGAGATGCATCAGACCAGTCTTCTTACTTAACACAAGAACAACAACAATATAAGTAAGACAAGATTAATGAAGTGTAGCGAATGAAGTCAGATGATCCTACGAGAAACAGATTAGGAAATAACGCACAGAAAGTAGAAGACATTAATATAACAGACAGGAGTTGTAATTTAACGCGCATGTAGGCGAGCGATTTGCCCGCCTGTAAGATGTATGAGGAGAGGTGAAATTATTGTACGGCTGAACGCTAACGGGCCCAGGGCTCAAGGCGTGCCACAGCAGGTCCGGCTGGGCGACTGGTACGGGCGAGTCCAGCGAGCAGCGTCGCCGAAAATGGGTAAATCCCGTATCAGGGAATTTGGACGGCTGTAGCTCACATAGCCTTTGTGCAGGAGATGGTCCAAGAATTGACGGAGTGTCAGACAGCTGAAAGATAGCTTCTTACAGCTCTTCAAAAATCTATAATAATTAAGTCACATATTAAAGCAAATCTGAATACATCCGCGATCTCAGAAAAATGAGGTGCATACAGTGACGCAATAGTATTTCAGTATCTTCAAAACTACAGAAGTTAATATTTCACAGCGAATAAAAATTTTCACAGTGAACCTTAGAATTAACAAATTTTAAACGCTTCATGCGATTTCAACATACGATATCTTAGATGACAGCATTGAACTATAGCTATCATCTCTGAGAGCTACTTATCTGTATCTATTTTATTTCTTCATGCATTACGTTATTTATATCTTTTCACTATCTAAATGTTGTCAGAAGATCATGTACACCACAATTGCACAGCAAATGAATATAGCATGAATACCTCACATTTTGTTATTACTTGTGTATTTATTTAATGAACAGTTTACTACTTTCCCAGTAACTTTATTTAAATATTAATTACAACTGAAAATACAAAATCGTTGTAATTTAATCACGCGTCTTAGCTGACACCACCTTTGTAAAAGAGTGCCAAAAGACACTTCTGACAAGCAGGCCTAAATAATTGTTTAACAATATTTAACAAAAATCTATTGTTATTTATCGTGAGCGCACTTGCGCAAGAATGCTGTCTTATTTTTGAACAAAAGTTACTTATATCTATCGTAAATGATCTGAGTGGAATCAAGTTTTTATGACATTCCTTTATTTAAATATTGTTGTAATACACTCCAGGAAATGGAAAAAAGAACACATTGACACCGGTGTGTCAGACCCACCATACTTGCTCCGGACACTGCGAGAGGGCTGTACAAGCAATGATCACACGCACGGCACAGCGGACACACCAGGAACCGCGGTGTTGACCGTCGAATGGCGCTAGCTGCGCAGCATTTGTGCACCGCCGCCGTCAGTGTCAGCCAGTTTGCCGTGGCATACGGAGCTCCATCGCAGTCTTTAACACTGGTAGCATGCCGCGACAGCGTGGACGTGAACCGTATGTGCAGTTGACGGACTTTGAGCGAGGGCGTATAGTGGGCATGCGGGAGGCCGGGTGGACGTACCGCCGAATTGCTCAACACGTGGGGCGTGAGGTCTCCACAGTACATCGATGTTGTCGCCAGTGGTCGGCGGAAGGTGCACGTGCCCGTCGACCTGGGACCGGACCGCAGCGACGCACGGATGCACGCCAAGACCGTAGGATCCTACGCAGTGCCGTAGGGGACCGCACCGCCACTTCCCAGCAAATTAGGGACACTGTTGCTCCTGGGGTATCGGCGAGGACCATTCGCAACCGTCTCCATGAAGCTGGGCTACGGTCCCGCACACCGTTAGGCCGTCTTCCGCTCACGCCCCAACATCGTGCAGCCCGCCTCCAGTGGTGTCGCGACAGGCGTGAATGGAGGGACGAATGGAGACGTGTCGTCTTCAGCGATGAGAGTCGCTTCTGCCTTGGTGCCAATGATGGTCGTATGCGTGTTTGGCGCCGTGCAGGTGAGCGCCACAATCAGGACTGCATACGACCGAGGCACACAGGGCCAACACCCGGCATCATGGTGTGGGGAGCGATCTCCTACACTGGCCGTACACCACTGGTGATCGTCGAGGGGACACTGAATAGTGCACGGTACATCCAAACCGTCATCGAACCCATCGTTCTACCATTCCTAGACCGGCAAGGGAACTTGCTGTTCCAACAGGACAATGCACGTCCGCATGTATCCCGTGCCACCCAACGTGCTCTAGAAGGTGTAAGTCAACTACCCTGGCCAGCAAGATCTCCGGATCTGTCCCCCATTGAGCATGTTTGGGACTGGATGAAGCGTCGTCTCACGCGGTCTGCACGTCCAGCACGAACGCTGGTCCAACTGAGGCGCCAGGTGGAAATGGCATGGCAAGCCGTTCCACAGGACTACATCCAGCATCTCTACGATCGTCTCCATGGGAGAATAGCAGCCTGCATTGCTGCGAAAGGTGGATATACACTGTACTAGTGCCGACATTGTGCATGCTCTGTTGCCTGTGTCTATGTGCCTGTGGGTCTGTCAGTGTGATCACGTGATGTATCTGACCCCAGGAATGTGTCAATAAAGTTTCCCCTTCCTGGGACAATGAATTCACGGTGTTCTTATTTCAATTTCCAGGAGTGTATATTAGTTTGTCCGGAAAGTGGCCACGTTGATTCAAATCGTGTCTGTAGAACATAAGAAGTAGGCTTATGTATTCTTGATGGGGACTGCCCTGAACTAATGTAAAAGCGGACAGTAGGCGAACACGATAGGAGAAAAGTGGAGAAAGACACTTTTTCGAGTGAAGAGCTCAAGGAAGCGATTGGTGGCACTTTTACGAGAGTTCTGGAAGGAGGCAGACCTGCCTGTGGTGTCGTGTGGTATTCAATCTTGCAGGTATTCGATTCTGGGCAGTGAACGGCTACAACCATACTTTGACTTCTGAAGGGACTTTATATTTCGTGAGGTCTGAATATGGTGCAGTGTAGGACTCTTTAAGTTCTTCCGCTTGTATTACGGAACAAGGGATAGACATAGTGGGAGTTACTATTCTTTATCTTATGTGATAATTTGTAAATCATTATTTTGAACTGTGAACTGTTTTGAGCTGGTGAATATTTCGTGTATTATGATTACGAAATGGACTTAATTTCGCGTAACTTTGATGACTACTTAGTTTGGGATTTGCTACCATTCTCGTAACGCTCTCAACGTAACTACATATGATGAGGGTATTTTCTGTCTGTATTTTAATTTCACTTCCTGTTTATTTGAGATGTCCCTTCTGGAATAAACATTATTCGACATAATTATCTGTTGTCTACATCAATTACAGATGTTAGAATAGAATCCTCGTTAATAAATTATTCATTTAACTTTTATTTTGTATTTATGTGTATTTTATTAACTCGTAATTCTAGCCAATGCATGGACTATTTGACTGTATGATGACAACTAAAAAAATGGTTCAAATGGCTCTGAGCACTATGGGACTTGGAATTCTGAGGTCATCAGTCCCCTAGAACTTATGACTACTTAAACCTAACTAACCTAAGGACATCACACACATCCATGCCCGAGAGAGGATTCGAACCTGCGACCGTAGCGGTCGCGCGGTTCCAGACTGTAGCGCCTAGAACCGCTTTTTTTTCTTAAATCTCATTTTGTTCGCTTTCGTTCGTTGCATCTGCTCGGGGCGGACGTCGTGACATCCGTTTTAAGTTCGTTGTTGATCTATTAACTCAGTTTTTTTTATTACAGAGGGCAACTAACCCTCTGACCGAACACGATGAGCTACCGTGCTGGCTCACCGCTGGCCACCCCGGCCGGCGATGACAACTAAAGGTTGTTATCTGCAGCGAATTAGCTGCGGGGCATGAAAGTACAGGTGCGCGGCTCGACCATATGACTAGATAGAGATATTCTTTTTAAACAGAGCCGTGCATAGCCCACGTACCTAAAGTACGAGTAACCGCGGGTAGAGACACAACTGGTTTGCGCTTATGGGACACTGTTTAATAGAGCAGCTACACTAACAGTAAACTTTAGTACGGCCACAACATAAATGACGATGACAAGACAAAAAGGCTATAAAATGCAAACTGTTTATAGAAAGAAAAGTGTTCCTGAGAAAGAGAAATTTTAAGTACAAATTTTTTGCTGTGCTATTTATTTATTTATTCGTACCGATTCAAGTTACACGACGAGCTCCTTTCGGCGTTTTCCCATTATCAAGTGTACCTTTGAAGATGGTACATTAGACGTAACATTGGTCCTTAAGTCTGTGTCTACGTATGACACCTTATGCTTACGTCTTAGCTGGTATGACGTGTTCTGTATGGCATCTTGGAGCGTAAATATCGGTTGTCTTTTTGTTATGATATGATCATGTAATTTATATGTTTGCTTTTTATTTGCGTGATCTTCTAAAGTTATTTTTGGCAAATTTTTTAATAGCTTTTGCTCCATCGATGCTAAATGTTTATAACGGAATCTATGTTTTGAAGAAAGTCAGCGATTACGTTTATTTTTCAGAGATTATATTTTGTGGTTTCTACGTAAATGATAAGTGTTCTGTTGTTTTGTGTTTACGTGATAGTTTACCCTTTTCCTTTTTAATGCCAAAAATTTTTTCGAGATATTTTTAATTTTTTAATCTGATTGTTCGTTGGGGATGTCTTCTGGGTATTTTTCTGTATGAGTGTAAATCTCCATTTCCTCCAAAATGTTTATTATATACCCAGAACACGTACTCAGCGAACAAACTTATTGACATTTTAGCATAAAAAGGGTACATTATCGCGGTAAGCAGAAAGAAATAGAACACTGAGTATTTACATAAAACCAGAAAATTCTATCTCTGAAAAATTAAACGTAATAACTGATTTTCTGCGAAATAGAAATTCCATTATAAACGTAAAGCATCGTTGGAGTCGACGTCGTTAAGGAAGCTGGCAAAAACAACTTTATACGATCGCGCAAAGAGAAAGTAAACTTATAAATTATATGATCACGTTATAACAACAAGACAACCGACATTTCCGCTCCAAGACGTCAAACGGACTACGTCACACCAGCTAAGACGTAAGCATAAGGTGCCACATGTAGACGTAAACGTATATTTATTGTACCATCTTCACAGGTAGACTTGATAACAGCAAAAGGCCGAAACGAGATCGTTGTATAACTTGTATCACTACAAGTAAATAAACAGTGCAGCAAAAAACTAGTATTTAAAACATATCGTTCTCCACCAACACGCAAGCTGCGGGCCACTGGAAAGGAAAGGGAATGGAAATTCGTTAACATCGAATATAAATCTCTGCGTTAGGAAGTTTGCAGTGAAGCCTTATATGGAAGCGAAACGTGCACGATAAAGAGTACAGACAAGGAAAGAAGTTTTTGATACATCGCGGCGCGGAAGAATACTGATGGCTTTATACGTAAACTAATAAAGACGCACTGAAAAGGGCTTCGTTGCACAACTTAACTACAGAATTGATAGGTTAATAGTTTAATTTTTGAGGCAACAAGGAATCGTAAATTCCGTAATGGAGTTAAGTGTGGAGTAAAATATTGAGAGGGAGGGGGGGGGGCAACATACGAGAACAGTAAGTAGTTTACGACGAATCAAGGCTGCAGTAATTACACACATAAGAGAAGATATTGCACAAGATAGATTAGTGTGGAGAGCAGTATCATGCACCATTTTTCAGACTAATGAGTACAGTAACTGAATTGTTGTGAACGTATAATACTGAATGAGGGAATATTCGGCACGTTAATTCCTTTTTACTATTGTTAGAGTATTCTATATCTCTATCGTGTTTCAACATCTTTCCAGCTTCCGGCTAGTAGTATTCGCTATTTGTATTTATCTAAAGAAAAAGCTAAATCCGCAAATTCGGTATGACGCCTTCAATAACCCAAACCCTCCCTGGTAAATTACGTTAAAAGTGTTCACTAGACTGTGAACCCGAACTCTAACAACAAAATGTCGGAGGTTGTTCAGGGATATCTACTAAAAATTTTGGTACAAGGACCTGTAGTCTCTTGTGGTTCGTTGCAGAGGAACTGCGTTTGGTTTGATTTCTTTCCATCATATTTCTTTGTGTCTGCATTGAACGGTACGCGCTTTGCGTCTTGTCTAAAAACGAACTTGTTCCATTCACGCACGTTACTTGACTATGGTAATGGCCACTTTGCTCTTAGCCCCGAGATTTCATCCAGTACTGCTCGTTTCTAATCAATTTATGTCATCCATAATTCTCAGTCGTTTGTAGATAATTTTTTGCCTACATTTTATGTATAATCTATCACTTTTTATGTTTATTTCTAATTTTGTACCAAATATGAAAATTTTCTATACATGTAATTTAATCCGTAAAAATATTGAATAGGTTAATGTTCCATGTATACGGTCTACAGAACTGTAACGGTGAGACACGAAGAGTCTCTGTATGTTAAGGAGGCAAAAGCGCGCCAGTGCATAAGGTGTAAGGCATATGGAGAGGGCGCCAACTGAGGACAAAGTCATCAGTCAGCCATTATACTGAGAACATGCTGGATCGTATAAGACGCTGAAGGCTATACAACTACATAGAAAAACTGCCGTCGATGGTCTTTGGATCCGACAGTAAAAATGTGGTTGTTTAAACATTGCTCCATGGCAATTGTTAATTAGAGGAAGATTCATGTGTGAGCTTTGTAAACGCTGGAAACTGTAACTACATAGTATTCGATGACTCCAACGCAGTGCTTCGCATCGTCACATCCAGATTTCTTTAACATTACCTAATGGACAATCAAAAAGTTTCCGTTTCAGAGTGTTGCTGTATCGTATAAGCAACGTAGCGCAACTCACTCCAATGCGGGTATACAAGTATCGACATGTATGAATGGGATTCCTGTGGCATTGGTGTCTTTCCGACATGCGTGCGGTAAATGCCGAAACGTAACCTATGGCGATGTTATTACCAAATGCGTCCAAACAGGACCAATGTGCTGCTATTCTTTTCTTCGCTGCCGAAGGGCAAACACCGTTAGACATCCATTGGAAACTGAAAAATGTGAATGGGGCAGCACGTCTGTCTATAACCGGGAAAACTGCGACAAAGGGTGCTGCTGCTGCTTACTGATAACTCAAGTCCCCGCATCGCAAATATTATAATGCAGAGGCTACGGCAACTCAGGTGGGAGGCACTGGGGCGCCCGCCCTGTTCTTCTGATATCTCGCTTTGCGATTATCACGTCTACAGTACCTTAAGTAAGGCCTTGAAGGGTCAACGATTCTTGTCGTACAATGATGTGCAGCAGGCAGTTGCGGACTTCTTGACGCAGCAGGACACGGTGTCTTCAATCTGGTGCGCCGTTGGGATGATTGCCGCAATGCTCACGGTGATTTTGCCTGATTGCCATACCGATTCTGGACTGTATGGCCTTAGAACGGAAACTTTTTGATCGCCCCTTATAAATCACAAGGGTCAGTATTTATTGTGTGTTCTTTTATCGACAGGGTTCAAGTTAAATGTACATACAGACTGCTACTGGCCCAAGGCAAATCCTAAAATTTACCTTATTCTCATAATTATGAAGAAAGAGCTGCCTCATTTTCATAAAAAAAAGTCTGTTAGAAATTTGTGTTATCTATAAAAACAGTTTAACGCTTTCTTCTGCTTAAACAGGGCTTCAAACGTGTCTGCCCCATAATTGTATGGTATAAAATTGACTTTTATTGTTAAATGAGGTGGGTTAAGAACAAATATTGAATGTATGTACCACATGTAAATAAACTCTGTAGTAAACTTTACAATTCGCTTTTTTGTGCGCTGGTTATGGGATGTTTTGGAGAAGAATAATTTTACGCTGCCATCAGACATAAAGTTGTTCACAGCCTTCTAAAAGAACGAACGAGAGTGAACTCTCTCTAGAAAACGATCGGCATACAAGGCAACAGCTGCGTCAACATTTCTCCTACATTCTCTGTCAATCAAGATCATTTGAGTTTTTTCTTCTGTGGTTGCAACATTCATCGTCCACTGGCACGTCTCTTCTCCAAATGTGTTCAAAAATAAACATTGCGCAGGTATAGTAATGTTTAGAGCCGCCATCTGCTCAACGTCTGCTCTATACGAGAGCTACGCTCGCAATGTACTGACTGTTATGATACGCCATAGTTCGGTACACGGCCATAGTGGTGCGTCGAGTTGTCCCCTGTTCGATATGTCGGAGGAATACAACATTGCGAAAGGGGTTTCCAATTACAAATTTTCTCATGAGAACCCAACTGTTTTGCTCAGTTCTAAATTATGCGGAGCTTCAAGTTCCCAGTCGGATTCATTCAGGGGGACAGGATTGAAAGAAGTCATTAGACCAACACCACAGTGGAAGCTAACCCTGTACATGTAAGAAAGATTGCAGCATGTAATGTGGGTGGAGTTCTTACGACAGCAAAATTTACAACAGTAGAAAGAGAAATGAGAGCGAATGACCTGGATATTATTGGGCTTGGCTCTGAGCACTATGGGACTCAACTTCTGAGGTCATCAGTCCCCTAGAACTTACAAACTGGTACCGAAAGGCAAATAATTATTAATTATGGATACCTGGCTCTTTAAATAATTGAGCCGATACACGCCGCAATTTTATTCGCAACACAACATCCATTGGATGAAGAGTTTAAGTCCATGAAAACTTGATTAGAAATGAACATTGTATAATGGGAGGCAAATTAAGCAAAATAATTATCCTACAGTTGGCAACAGAATTGCAAAATACGCTAAGTATTATTTTTTTCAGCTTGATCTCTTTGTTCAACTAACATTTAACCGTATTTTCCACACTTTTGCCACCCACATTCCATCTGGACAAATGGACTCCTTGGTCTAGGGGACAGGACTCTATTTCTACAGTTATTTCCTGTTACTAGCATTGAGACCTTATCGACTTTGCCGAACATATTCCTTTTCTGTAAGTTTACACGACCTTCGCTCTTAAACATCCTCAAACAAACGTTCACCATTTATACCAAGATCCAAAAGGCAAGTCTCCTGTCGACTGCTTACCAAGAATTTACCAATTACCTCAAATGGCTCTGAGCACTATGGGACTTCTTCTGCGGTCATCAGTCCCATAGAACTTAGAAGTACTTAAACCTAACTAACCTAAGGACATCACACACATCCATGCCCGAGGCAGGATTCGAACCTGCGACCGTAGCGGTCACTCGGTTCCAGACTGTAGCGCCTAAAACCTCTCGGCCACTCCGGCCGGCTGTTCCTAGGTACACAATCCTACAATTACAACACTCCCCCCTACTAGCGCATAGCATACAGATGACAGTTCTTGCATTTTGTTCCCAGGGAAATCCAACAGCAGATATCGTCTAATCCCGTACCAGCTACTAGCTACTATTGTTTTATTGTCTCTGCGTGGCTACAACAGAACGCGTAAAATCTCATCCTGTTGCGACATTAAAATTAGCTTCACTCATTCAGTGTCATATATTCAAGAGTTAGAGTGCTAAATAACTAATGCAACAACATTCATAGGGCCAATCAATTTTACTCTTAAACTAATCTTAAATTTTCAACAGTTTAGTTCCTTCTGCTGGTCCCTTCGTAATTAATATTCCCATTTAAACATCAAAATCTGCTCTCGTAAATGACACACTGCCTTACCATCAACAGTTGGTGTACTGGAGAAATTTGGTAGCAAAAAAATGGCGTGTGGAAAGTTGTTTCACCACAACTTTATTAGGATATTACCGTCGTTTTAAATGGGCTGTTTGGAATGTTCTTTTGCGACGGAACTACTTAAATCTGACTAACCTAAGGACATCACACACATCCATGCCCGAGGCAGGATTCGAACCTGCGACCGTAGCGGTCTCGCGGTTCCAGATTTTAGCGCCTAGAACCGCACGGCCACTCCGGCCGGCTTATTGGGCTTAGTGAGACTCACTGGAGGGGAAATGACCAATTCATGAACCAAGAGAGGAACATCGTGTACTTTTCAGGAAGCAGTGACCGAAGCAAAAATGGTGTTGCAATATTCGTTCCTAGAAATCTGAAAAACTGTGTTATCGGTTATAAAACCGGTAATGACAGAATCATCTCTATCAAATTGAATGTTTCTCCGTGTAAACTCAAATGAGGAGACAGAGGAGTTCTATGTACAACTGTAACAATTACTTGGTACGAAACCTAATAAAGAACAGGTAATAATTCAAGAAGACTTCAATGCTAAAATTGGAGATACTACACAAGACACGCACTTACAATCTGCTGTTGGACCTTATGGTCTAGATGAGAGAAATCAATGTGCTGGATACTTACTAGATTTCTGTGTGAGTAACGGCATGACTGTCTATAACACCATTTCAAACGTCACCTAAGACGACTGTACACACTGACCTCATCTGATGATAGATTTAGAAACTAGTCTGACTTCACCCCAGAGATGTTGGAAGACTTCGGTCTTGGACGGTAAGACTGTAAGATCTTCTCTGGAGTTGACTCTGGTAGTGATCACAATCTGCTGTCCAATGCGGATTACGCTCAAATCCACCAAGAAGAGCGGAGAAAGACAGCTAAGACTCACGACCCACAAACAATGAAGCTCTTCTGGAATTGGGTGAGTTTTTAATATCAAAACTCCACAACAAGTCTTGATAAGGAAGCACCAGCATCACAAACATGGGACCGAATGAAGGAGGTCATTTCCTCGCCACTTCCGACGTTAGAACGACGACAGAGTTCAAAAACTCCTTGGATATCACATTCCACATTAAAATTAAATGAAGAGAGAAGCAATTTGAAGAAATCGGGTATCCGCACTACCCAGGATCAAGACAGATATAAGAACATGTACAGAGATATACAACGGAAGGGTAGAAAGTACAGGTCACACCTCATGAACAGTATCTGTGATGAGATAGAACAACATTTTAATCACAATAAAATACGTGATCTCTTCAAGGAACTCGGCGGCATCACAAGTGAATTTAATTCTCGTACGTGGTGGTAGATGATGAGAATGGCAATCCTATCGCAGACAAAAAGACGCTATTGCTAGGTGGAAACAGTAGTGTGGAAAGTTGTATTCTGGAATGAACAACAGTATGGACAGTCGGGCAGTTGAGGAACATACGTCAGAACATACAGTCTTACCGGGCGAAATAAAAAACGCAATTAAACATCTGATGAACTATGAATCCCCTGGTCTAGAGTGTATATCCCGGGAGATGGTTAAAGAAATTGGGCATGTCGGTGTTGATGTGCTGCATTCATTGTGTACAAGAAAGTGGGAAACTGGGGAGTGGCCAGAAGACGGTCCAAGTCTCTTTTCATCTTCCTACACAAGAACGGGTCAATCACGAACTGCTCAAACTACCGAACTATTGCTCTCATATCCCACTCGAGCAAAAGTTTGCTCTAGATAATAAACCAGCGTTTGAAGCCGCATATTCAGCCGCACATATCTAAAGAACAAGCAAGTTTTGTTGAAGGAAAATGAACTCGTGAACATATTCTGATCATACGTCGAATAATCGAGATGTCGCTACAGTTCTGTGTTCCTCTTTTCATCTGCTTCCCTGGCTATAGCAAGGCCTTTGCTGTGGTGTCTGGGAGAAGTTGTGGCAGGTGCTTTCAGAGTTCGGTGTCCCCCACACTTGACAGTACTGATAAGAAGTCCATACAAGAATCAGCTCACAGCTGCGAAGGCAAGCGCTGGAATGTCTTACAGGGTTGTGTTCTATCCCCTCAACTGTACAACATCTATTCAGAGCATGTCATTATGAATGGTCTTGATGATTTGACTACAGGTATCTCAATTGGTGGTAGAATTATTAACAACAACCACACCGATTTGCTGATGACTCCGTCCTTTTAGCCACCAGCGAAGATGAACTTTCTGAGCTACTAAAAAATGTAAAGGACATTAGTCTATCATACGAGTCAGACATAAATTTCAGCAAGTCCAAACTCATGATAATTGATCTAGGAGCACAGGTTCAACTTACAGGCCGATTAAAGGAACTGGAAGTACATTCATTCATCTGTCTTGGGTCAGCCATCAGCTAAACGGGAAACTGTGACGATGAGATAAGAAGATGGATCACGATAGGGCAAATGTTTATGAAGAAACTCACCACGATCTGACAGAACAGAGCGATAACGATCAGCACAAAGAACCGGCTCGTTGAAACATTCGTGTATTCCGTCTTATTTTATTGTTGCGAAACATGGACCCGTAGAGCCAGAGATAAGCAGCGTATTGATGCATTTGAGCTTTGGTGCTAGAGGAGGGTGCTTTGTCCATTACTGACGAACTCAATATCTCCAGGCGCTTTTCTTCTCGTGTCAACCAAAAATACTATAGTTCTTTGGAAATATTGTGATAAGAGATGGTGAAAATCTAGAGAAAATCATCACGGAATTGAAGATCGAGGGTAAGAGACCTAGGGAACGAACAGTGAGCAGATGAACAGATCAAATCAAAAAGATCTCTGGTCTACTTCTTCAGCAGACCCTAAGACAAGCTAGCAACCCTCCGGGTTAGAGACGCCTGGCTCATGGGGTCATAACGCTCAGCACTGAGCACGACGACTTATGGCGATGAACTGCGAAATTGTATCATAGTACGACAAATAGTTCATGAGATACGAGGTCATAAACAATGAGATGCGTGAAAAATTAGGTTTTGCTTAAATTGAGCGTAAATTACCCAGACTATATTCATCCGGTGTTTCGTAATATGACCACTCAGTGACTGCCATCGAATTTTAAGCATAATTTCAAATCCTTTTTAATCTTTTCTTCTCGCTCACATGCTTGTAGTCAAATATGTAACAGATTAACTCATTTGTAAAGTAATAAGACGTTTGAAGCAGTTTTATACATGGGAGTTCGGTTTTTTAAAGAATCGGGGATTTATTGGTGCTAAGCTGTTCTCATGGCGACGACAACTTCAAGACAGTACTGTTTCTTTTGGGGGCTGTTGCATTACTATTCGTCTTGTGTTTTATATTTTACTAATTGTATATTGCAGGCTTTTCTACTGATGTGAAGGCATTCTCACGGGAAGAAAGGTAATAGGCGTAACAAGCCGAAGAAATTACATTATTAACTCTGTAACGATACACCGAGTCCTTTATACCAAAACACTCAGAAAATATAACTGAAAACCCTCCGAAGTTTTGTCTACAGAGTTCGGATTCACCCAATATAACATCGACAGGGGATTTTATATCGAAAAAATACTGTTCTAGTACCAACCCTCACTTGATACAACGGTAAGTTAAGGCTGTCCGTAATCCGAAGGGTGGTTTGTAAACTGCGCAACTTTATTAGGCGTATGCCTGCTGGAGGTACTATGCCTCCGACCTCTGAAGTGGATTACCCACTCAGTTACAGGAGGATTACAGATAATGCCAAATCCACACCACAGTGCGAGTTGGCATTTTTCGTATCATTTTCAAAGGTGACAAAATAAGTTTTATGAGAGATAACTGCACTCAGAGTATTCGTAGTCCAAAGAGAGATATAATGTGGTAACAACACAGTTTTAATGTAGGCTCCTCTGTTTACATTCCTGCAACTGGTGTGAATAATCTTTCAGTTGTTACTGACTGCGAATTCAGCATTAAAGTTTATCTGTTTTATAGTTAATAAAATAATTAACTTTACTTACCTTGAAACGAGAGGTCTAACGACAATACGTTACTAAAACTTGGAAGTCATTTGGAGTACAGGAACATTTCATCGGCTTTGCTCGGTTTCCCCTAGCTTCCCGAACAATACGTATCACACTACAAACTATGTAACTGAGCCCCACATTCAATGTTAGTGACTATAAGGAGGTTACTCGTAGTCACTTATCCTGTAATCTGTGACGACACTCAGGGGGTGCACTTAGCTTTTTACAACTTTTCACTGGAAACACGCAGCGCAGCCGCTGTTAGCAAAGCATCTTTTCCATAATTTACTCTGTCTTTTTTCGATTTTCAATAACACGAGCAAGATACAAGGTCAATGAAATGATGAGGATGAGGCAAATAACGGGACTTTAATCGGAAACTTAAAACTTGGTTGTAACGTGAAGCACGGCGCACAACGAGAAGCGCTCCTTGCCTCGCTTGGCCCGCTTAACTCTCCAACAGTCTCCGATGATTTTGCCGAGTGCTGAAGTGATTCTCGAGTTTACACGGCAATAACATCAAATCGAGAAATCACAAGCTTCTTTTGACGGCATGTAGTCCGGTGCGCAGGAACGTGAGGAAACTCACAAGCATTTTGTAAGGTTCATGGACTGTTCCTTGTGTGTCGTCACACACACGGGGAGCGTGGTTGTATAAGAAACAATTGGAGTCACTGTTTAATTTTTAATCTTGCAACACTTTCAAGCCGACTATCAACTACAGCAGCTAAGAGTATGACTAAGTTAAAGAAAGGGAACTATCATGTTGAACGATAAGACCATGTGTTATTATTGGATTAATGAACGTGTATCTTACTTATAACGAATAATTTAATTTAGTCTACGAATAAGACCGAAAAAGAATAGGCTACATTATGTCAGTAAATCGAAGGAGGTATGTGAGCTTCTGGTTAAGATAATGCATTCGGAAAGAGTGTCACTGAAATCACCGTGCAGACAAAAAAATGGTTCAAATGGCTCTGAGCACTATGGGACTTAACAGCGGAGGTCATCAGTCCCCTAGAACTTAGAACTACTTAAACCTAACTAACCTAAGGATATCACACACATCCATGCCCGAGGCAGGATTCGAACCTGCGACCGTAGCGGTCGCGCGGTTCCAGACTGAAGCGCCTAGAACCGCTCGGCCACACCGGCCGGCACCGTGCAGACATCCTCTTAGGTTCCCCATGGTTTGATTAAATTACTTAAGATAAATGCCATAATGTTCCATAAATACACCAATACCTATTCTTTTCCCCATCCTTCTCCATCTGAGCTACTGCTTCCCCTGACGAATCTACGAGGCTTTCAAACGTGAGCCTCCTCCGTATCCTTCGTTGCACACTTATTCAGATTACAAACATGACTACATTTTAAAAAATAGGTTTTGTACCTAAGACTACGTGTAATGACATACTTCAGCAGCGTACAAACTAAACCTGCTGAGTTATCAATAACAAAAATCCAGTTTTCTACGTCTGTTGGGTCAAACAGCCACGAAAATTTACTGAGACTCTGTCAATTATTACACTTGTAAGTAACTCATATGGAGCCGTGCACGTCACTACCCTTGATTAACAGATTATCTCACATTACTTTGTCACCCTGCCATAGATGCCGAAAGGTATTAGAAGGAGTACACTTGCTGGTAAGTATCTGAAATTAGAGCTGGTGTTTAGCAGTACACAAATGAATTAGTTAATACCTCAATCCTTCCACTAACGGCGTTACATTTCGTAATGACATGAATTCCACTAGTTCCACGTACGCGATTGGAGCCATATATCCATGCACAGATCATGTTGTTGTTGTTGTTGTGGTCTTCAGTCCTGAGACTGGTTTGATGCAGCTCTCCATGCTACTCTATCCTGTGCAAGCTTCTTCATCTCCCAGTACCTACTGCAACCTACATCCTTCTGAATCTGCTTAGTGTATTCATCTCTTGGTCTCCCTCTACGATTTTTACCCTCCACGCTGCCCTCCAATGCTAAATTTGTGATCCCTTGATGCCTCAAAACATGTCCTACCAACCGATCCCATCTTCTAGTCAAATTGTGCCACAAACTTCTCTTCTCCCCAATCCTCCTCATTAGCTACGTGATCTACCCACCTTATCTTCAGCATTCTTCTGTAGCACCACATTTCGAAAGCTTCTATTCTCTTCTTGTCCAAACTGGTTATCGTCCATGTTTCACTTCCATACATGGCTACACTCCATACAAATACTTTCAGAAACGACTTCCTGACACTTAAATCTATACTCGATGTTAACAAATTTCTCTTCTTCAGAAACGATTTTCTTGCCATTGCCAGTCTACATTTTATATCCTCTCTACTTCGACCATCATCAGTTATTTTGCTCCCCAAATAGCAAAACTCCTTTACTACGGCCGGCCGAAGTGGCCGTGCGGTTAAAGGCGCTGCAGTCTGGAACCGCAAGACCGCTACGGTCGCAGGTTCGAATCCTGCCTCGGGCATGGATGTTTGTGATGTCCTTAGGTTAGTTAGGTTTAACTAGTTCTAAGTTCTAGGGGACTAATGACCTCAGCAGTTGAGTCCTATAGTGCTCAGAGCCATTTGAACCATCCTTTACTACTTTAAGTGTCTCATTTCCTAATCTAATTCCCTCGGCATCACCCGATTTAATTTGACTACATTCCATGATCATCGTTTTGCTTTTGTTGATGTTCATCTTATATCCTCCTCTCAAGAAACTGTCCATTCCGTTCAACTGCTCTTCCAAGTCCTTTGCTGTCTCTGACAGAATTACAATGTCATCGGCGAACCTCAAAGCTTTTATTTCTTCTCCATGATTTTTAATACCTGCTCCGAATTTTTCTTTTGTTTCCTTTACTGCTTGCTCAATATACAGATTGAATAACATCGGGGAGAGGCTACAACCCTGTCTCACTCCTTTCCCAACCACTGCTTCCCTTTCATGCCCCTCGACTCTTATAACTGCCATCTGCTTTCTGTACAAATTGTAAATAGCCTTTCGCTCCCTGTATTTTACCCCTGCCACCTTTAGAATGTGAAAGAGAGTATTCCAGTCAACATTGTCAAAAGTTTTCTCTAAGTCTACAAATGCTAGAAACGTAGGTTTGCCTGTTCTTAATCTTTCTTCTAAGATAAGTCGTAAGGTTAGTATTGCCTCAGGTGTTCCAACATTTCTACGGAATCCAAACTGATCTTCCCCGAGGTCCGCTTCTACTAGTTTTTCCATTCGTCTGTAAAGAATTCGCGTTAGTATTTTGCAGCTGTGATTTATGAAACTGATAGTTCGGTAATTTTCACATCTGTCAACACCTGCTTACTTTGGGATTGGAATTATTATATTCTTCTTGAAGTCTGTCTCATACATCTTGCTCTCCAGATGGTAGAGTTTTGTCAGGACTGGTTCTCCCAAGGCTGTCAGTAGTTCTAATGGAATGTTGTCTACTCCCGGAGCCTTGTTTCGACTCAGGTCTTTCAGTGCTCTGTCAAACTCTTCACGCAGTATCTTATCTCCCATTTCATCTTCATCTACATCCTCTTCCATTTCCATAATATTGTCCTCAAGTACATCGCCCTTGTATAAACCCTCTATATACTCCTTCCACCTTTCTGGGTGGTTAGTGTTTAGCGTCCCGTCGACAACGAGGTCATTAGAGACGGAGCGCAAGCTCGGGTTAGGGAAGGAGTGGGAAGGAAATCGGCCGTGCCCTTTCAAAGGAACCATCCCGGCATTTGCCTGAAACGATTTCGGGAAATCACGGAAAACCTAAATCAGGATGGCCGGAGACGGGATTGAACCGTCGTCCTCCCGAATGCGAAACCTTTCTGCCTTCCCTTCTTTGCATAGAACTGGGTTGCCATCTGAGCTCTTGATATTCATACAAGTGGTTTTCTTCTCTCCAAAGGTCTCTTTAATTTTCCTGTAGGCAGTATCTATCTTACCCCTAGTGAGACAAGCCCCTACATCCTTACATTTGTCCTCTAGCCATCCCTGCTTAGCCATTTTGCACTTTCTGTCGATCTCATTTTTGAGACGTTTGTATTCCCTTTTGCCTGCTTCATTTACTGCATTTTTATATTTTCTCCTTTCATCAATTAAATTCAATATTTCTTCTGTTACCCAAGGATTTCTATTAGCCCTCGTCTTTTTACCTACTTGATCCTCTGCTGCCTTCACTACATCATCCCTCAGAGCTACCCATTCTTCTTCTACTGTATTTCTTTCCCCCATTCCTGTCAATTGTTCCCTTATGCTCTCCCTGAAACTCTCTACAACCTCTGGTTCTTTCAGTTTATCCAGGTCCCATCTCCTTAAATTCCCACCTTTTTGCAGTTTCTTCAGTTTCAATCTGCAGTTCATAACCAATAGATTGTGGTCAGAATGCACATCTGCCCCTGGAAATGTCCTACAATTTAAAAACTGGTTCCTAAATCTCTGTCTTACCATTATGTAATCTGATACCTATTAGTATCTCCAGGATTCTTCCAGGTATACAACCTTCTTTTATGATTCTTGAACCAAGTGTTAGCTATGATTAAGTTATGCTCTGTGCAAAATTCTACAAGGCGGCTTCCTCTTTCATTTCTTCCCCCCAATCCAAATTCACCTACTATTTTTCCTTCTCTCCCTTTTCCTACTGACGAATTCCAGTCACCCATGACTATTAAATTTTCGTCTCCCTTCACTGCCTGAATAATTTCTTTTATCTCGTCATTTCATCAATTTCTTAATCATCTGCAGAGCTAGTTGGCATACAAACTTGTACTACTGTAGTAGGCATGCGCTTTGTGTCTATCTTGGCCACAATAATGCGTTCACTATGCTGTTTGTAGTAGCTAACCCGCACCCCTATTTTTTTATTCGTTATTAAACCTACTCCTGCATTACCCCTATTTGATTTTGTATTTATAACCCTGCAATCACCTGACCAAAAGTCTTGTTCCTCCTGCCACCGAACTTCACTAATTCCCACTATATCTAACTTTAACCTATCCATTTCCCTTTTTAAATTTTCTAACCTACCTGCCCGATTAAGGGATCTGACATTCCACGCTCCGATCCGTAGAATGCCAGTTTTCTTTCTCCTGATAACGACGTCCTCTTGAGTAGTCTCCGCCCGGAGATCCAAATGGGGGACTATTTTACTTCCGGAATATTTTACCCAAGAGGACGCCATCATCATTTAATCATACAGTAAAGCTGTATGTCCTCGGGAAAAATTACGGCTGTAGTTTCCCCTTGCTTTCAGCCGTTCGCAGTACCAGCACAGCAAGGCCGTTTTGGTTAATGTTACAAGGCCAGATCAGTCAATCATCCAGACTGTTGCCCCTGCAACTACTGAAAAGGCTGCTGCCCCTCTTCAGGAACCACATGTTTGTCTGGCCTCTCAACAGATACCCATCCGTTGTGGTTGCACCTACGGTACGGCCATCTGTATCGCTGAGGCACGCAAGCCTCCCCACCAACGGCAAGGTCCATGGTTCATTGGGGAAGATCATAAACTCTTCATATCGCAATGAGTTACTCATGAATTTCTTTATATTGCAACGAGACACCTTGTGAGATATAACCTGTCACCATACGATACCAATGAAATTCAGTGAATTTGCCTGCCGAAACGTCACACAACAGAGCAATTTTCTACAGCAATTACTGTCACTCACTGTTTCCCCAGTCACCTAAGGAAATTATACATAAATATTGTTACTTAATGGGTCAGCCGCTTCAGATTACTCGTGTATGGAAAGCTAAATATGAGAGATAACTTAATTCTGAAACTGGCAACAAAAAAGCTGGGAATTCAGTGGAAGTCTATGTTTGTTTTAAATTGAAATGGCTCTGAGCACTATGGGACTTAACATCTGTGGTCATCAGTTCCCTAGAACTTAGAACTACTTAAACCTAACTAACCTAAGGACATCACAAACATCCATGCCCGAGGCAGGATTCGAACCTGCGACCGCAGCGGTCACTCGGTTCCAGACTGAAGCGCCTAGAACCGCACGGCCACACAGGCCGGCTATGTTTGTTTTAGTTTTAGTATCTTGAGATACTCAGTATGGAAACAAATCACAACACATAACTGTAAGGTAGAACCTTTTGTTGGAGGTAGTGAGCACATACTCGTATTTCCTGCATCACTTAGCACAAGTAAGTGCACAGAGTATTAACAATTATCTGAAATTACAGTTGGTGAGGCCTTCAGAAGTGCACACAATAATTAGCTCTTCAAGTGTACATATAAATTTTGATTCAGATTTGTTAAGACAAGAAGGAATTATTACATTCTTGATTAGTAGAGTTTATTAACTTTATTCCACCACAAATATTTTAGACAAAAACCATCCAAACAAGGATACAACGATTTATAACTGATCCAGGTTTAAAACCTCATTCTTGCATGTATCGTCCTAAATTTACTGCGACTTGTTATCTGCTAACAACTCGATAAAACATGTAGTGGAATAGTGTTCCAGATTATTTACGAGTCATCATTCACAGCCAAAACGAAACAGCAGCTACACCAGTACCCCGTCTTGTAACACGGTTTCCAGAACAGGGAGGCCGCTGTTGACAAAAGAAGAGAAAATTGTCGCAACCTGGTAACAACGTCGTGTGTGTAATCTACCCCGCGGCACCACCTCTCCGTATTCTGCATTCGCGACGCTAGAATTACGCTATCACACGCTATACTGCTTCACGTGAGTGTATGTTAATGAACGCAGACTTGTCCCACAATAAATTATCTGATTTCATGCGCGACAATACAGGATTTTTTAAAATTATTTTTGTGGTTCAACGTCCTGTTGACAACTAGGCCATCGTAGACGTCTTGACATTTTACATACAATCTTTAGACTGGGAAATTTAGTGTGTATTACTGATTTCTAAAACTTACGTATTAACTCTGTCAAATAGTATTGCACGGGGACCAACAAAATTCGACGTAACTTGAACAGTTTAGCACTCGCTGACCTGATCAAGAAAAGCTACCTAAAAAGCTCATCCGACAACAAAACAAAATCCAGGACATACTAGACGAAGAAAGAACACTAGGGTTTAACTTGTCGTCGACACTGAGGACATTAGAGCCGGAGCATAGTCTCGGAATGTTTCAAGGCTGGGAAAGGAAATTTATCTTGCCCTTTCAATGGAAACATCCCGGAACTGCTGGAGCGATTTAAGGGAAATCGCGGAAAACTTGAATCAGGATGGTCGGACGCAGATTTGAACCGTCGTCGTTCCGAGTGTGCTAACCACTGCGCCACCTCGCTCACTATCTAAGTAAGTGTTCCATCATTAACAAACTGATGTCAACCAAAGGTTACATAAATAACAAAAGAGGTGTTGAGGAGCAGCTAAAACGAGTCAATTGACAGTGCGTGTCGTGCGCTGGTTAGCAAAAACAGTCCAGATGGCAAACATAAAATGTTTTGTACGATGAATTGCCACGTCATGCAGACTCATGTTCCAGCGAATGCAACAAAAACACATTTGCGCGATGCAGAAAGAAAAAGGCGTGCAGATGTAGTCGTTGCTCTATGCGAACATCTGGTCTGGGTTATACGCCTGGAAACCATTGATATCTGTGCTCCTTACACCATATTTTACAGATGGAGCCACGAGCAGTAACAGACATTATTTCTGGTTTCCTGATGCGCACTGACTTAGACCAAATTAGTAAACATTACAAGTGATGCAGTACCTGACAAAATGATTGTATAGAACTAATTTGGCGTATCAGCCGTCTAGTAGTACGTACCATCGTCTAACGGCTTCACCCGACTATGGTGTGACCTTCATGCAAATAATTATGGTACGTATCTCTGTAAGGAGACCAACTTTCGTATCCCACACATCGCTCTGAAATAATATACGAAGTTGTTATCGTATTTTATTCAATATTTTCTTCTTAGCGTCCAAATAATCGGGAATGGTGTAAGTTTGTTTGGGAGGATTCTGTTTAGCTTTTCTTGAATCAAACATTCACTCGCAGTAAACAGTGAGCTAATGAGAATGTTCTTGATGGATGAAAACCTTAAACTAGACCGAGACACGAACCTGATGTTTGCGACTTCCGGGCAAAGCTCTCAGGTTAGCCATTTTCGTGTATTTATATTACTTTTGTTTATTTCGAGACAGAACGGTTTTGCCTTGCTAAATCAGGGTCACTACCGGTACCAGTTTATAATAAATCAGCAGTCTCTTGTACGAACTGGTGAATCAAAAGGTATCGCTTGTAAAGCATCCAGATGTTCGCTTCTGTTGGACAGTACTGTCTCACTGAGCCTGTGCATCTGGTTCTCATTCCCCAAACTGTAGAGCGACCAGTACGCTCCCTTGTCATTGGGGGAGAGGAGCGGAGCCCTCAATAGCGTTCTTACATGTGCCGGCATGCAGAAATGCCACCCATTACGCTTCGAGCAGCTGCTCCATTCTCAAGTAAAAGCGCTGCTTAACGAGTATCAGGATCCTCGAAACGGGTCGAGGGTATGTTAGGTACTAGATGGGATTACCACTGTAGCGGAATCTCTCTCCGCTCCCCATCGATTGCCTGAGCTAACACATAGAGACCTTCAAAGTATGTGAATCAGAACTCCAAACTTTTGCGAAGTTTTGAAAGTAGGTGAGAGGTACCGGCAGCGTTTAATCTGTAAGAGCGAGTCGTTAGCTGTGTCTGGATAGCTTGATTGGTAAGAGTATTGCCCAGGACAGCCAAGGTTCCGGGTATGATACATTACTTAAAACTGTTAAAATGCCCTATCAGGAGAATATTTTCCCGAGCTCTTATTATTGCTCGGGTTTTTTTATTACCAAATAATCCACTAGATTCGCTTGAAGTGTTTTTGTGAGAATTAGATACTATTCAGTTCCGACATGAAGCTGGAGATACCTGGACAAGCGTAACAGAACCGAGGTGAGGTGAGGCAATGAGGCAAAGTGTTTTTCGTTAACATCTCTGCGGCCATTCACTCCACTAACACATAACACACCTTGAGTTAAAGGTTTCAATTTTTGTATCTTTCCGCGTGGTGTGTGGCATTCCACTGTCGCAACTAACGCCTGTCGCTGGAACATGCAGATGCCTATGAGCGTTGAACACACCCTTTGTTGTCCGGATACAGTCAATGTCTGTCGAGTTCCTTAAGATGCTCGCCATTTGACACGATCTACGTGACACGGCGAGCATTATCCGCATACATACTGGGATTACTAGCTATGATTTAGCTGTGTCATCAACGGCCATCAAGAAACGTACTACGAAAACGGGGTTTACATGGTTCGCCAAATCTGCAAACTGAGGACAATGTTATATCTGAAATAGAAGTAAGAAGCTAACACCTAGAGGACATGTGGCGCAAGCTCAGGCCACAGGCTGATAGATAGAGCATTACAGAAGTACGAGTAGTTAGTTACTCTATGCAGATTACCTCCAATCGTATACAGACAGCAATATAAAGCTTAAAAAGCAGTATGTACTGGTCAATAGGGCAACGCAACGTGTAAATTTGTAGCTAGCCACATGGTAAACTGAATGCCTCTGGCGACTATAAGATACAACACGCAAAGCGTTCAACAACAACTGTAGTTATTCCAGAACACCTCTTAAAACTATAAGTAATTTCGAGAATTTGTTACAGACGACAGTGACAAAAAATTAGTTTCCAGACACTACATGTGTACCGAAATCGACAATACAAAAATGAAAACCAAAGTTAAATGTGTTTCCACATATTCCTTCACACAAAATCAAGCGAAATCACCACCGTTAGAAATACAGCACCGCTAAAAACCTGAATCCGATAAATCTTAATAATGGCTTGGAGCCATATACAGGGTGTTACAAAAGTGACCGGTATACTTGAAACGGCAATAAAAACTAAACGAGCAGCGATAGAAATACACCGTTTGTTGCAATATGCTTGGGACAACAGTACATTTTCAGGCGGACAAACTTTCGAAATTACAGTAGTTACAATTTTCAACAACAGATGGCGCTGCAAGTGATGTGAAAGATATAGAAGACAACGCAGTCTGTGGGTGCGCCATTCTGTACGTCGTCTTTCTGCTGTAAGCGTGTGCTGTTCACAACGTGCAAGTGTGCTGTAGACAACATGGTTTATTCCTTAGAACAGAGGATTTTTCTGGTGTTGGAATTCCACCGCCTAGAACACAGTGTTGTTGCAACAAGACGAAGTTTTCAACGGAGGTTTAATGTAACCAAAGGACCGAAAAGCGATACAATAAAGGATCTGTTTGAAAAATTTCAACGGACTGGGAACGTGACGGATGAACGTGCTGGAAAGGTAGGGCGACCGCGTACGGCAACCACAGAGGGCAACGCGCAGCTAGTCCAGCAGGTGATCCAACAGCGGCCTCGGGTTTCCGTTCGCCGTGTTGCAGCTGCGGTCCAAATGACGCCAACGTCCACGTATCGTCTCATGCGCCAGTTTACACCTCTATCTATACAAAATTCAAACGCGGCAACCCCTCAGCGCCGCTACCATTGCTGCACGAGAGACATTCGCTAACGATATAGTGCACAGGAGTGATGACGGCGATATGCATGTGGGCAGCATTTGGTTTACTGACGAAGCTTATTTTTACCTGGACGGCTTCGTCAATAAACAGAACTGGCGCATATGGGGAACCGAAAAGCCCCATGTTGCAGTCCCATCGTCCCTGTATCCTCAAAAAGTACTGGTCTGGGCCGCCATTTCTTCCAAAGGAATCATTGGCCCATTTTTCAGATCCGAAACGATTACTGCATCACGCTATCTGGACATTCTTCGTGAATTTGTGGCGGTACAAACTGCCTTAGACGACACTGCGAACACCTCGTGGTTTATGCAAGATGGTGCCCGGCCACATCGCACGGCCGACGTCTTTAATTTCCTGAATGAATATTTCGATGATCGTGTGATTGCTTTGGGCTATCCGAAACATAAAGGAGGCGGCGTGGATTGGCCTCCCTATTCGCCAGACATGAACCCCTGTGACTTCTTTCTGTGGGGACACTTGAAAGACCATGTGTACCGCCAGAATCCAGAAACAATTGAACAGCTGAAGCAGTACATCTCATCTGCATGTGAAGCCATTCCGCCAGACACGTTGTCAAAGGTTTCGGGTAATTTCATTCAGAGACTACGCCATATTATTGCTACGCATGGTGGATATGTGGAAAATATCGTACTAATGAGTTTCCCAGACCGCAGCGCCATCTGTTGTTGAAAATTGTAACTACTGTAATTTCGAAAGTTTGTCTACCTGAAAATGTACTGTTGTCCCAAGCATATTGCAACAAACGGTGTATTTCTATCGCTGCTCGTTTAGTTTTTATTGCCGTTTCAAATATACCGGTCATTTTTGAAAAACCCTGTATATCTGACACTTAATTAGCTTCACTCTTACTAACAATTTACCACGAATACGTTTGGCAGGGACATACCCGCAGCGACTGGTGGACAGCACAGTTCACTTCAGTCTCCGAAACCGATTCTATGATATTACTCATGCTGGCCTGTATTACAACTGTAAAACATATTCCACATTCATGCATAATGGTCGATTAGAACCTTCTCCAAAGCAGTCAGAAGGGCTTCATTATCACACAAGCTATGCTTCAGTTCAAATAACAATCGCAGTTCCTTATCGAGCGCAATATACTCGCTGCGTTTCCTGATTTTCAGGTACATACAAACAGAGCCTTGCCAAGCGTAGGTAACTGCACACCGGTAACCTCCATTACTTCAGTTTGTCTGCCGAAAAGCTATTTTACACAATTATACTTCTAATAATGTTAGTTATTGTTGTCTACATTTTAGAGATGACATCTTATCTGATAAAAACTGTAGCAATATTCAGTTAGGGATTGCTAAAATACTAGTTTGGTGCAAGTATTGCTGGGAATCACGAAGAGGAACAGTGGTATCTGTTTGGTCACCAATGGAACAAATAAGCAGGCTTCGTTTGATTGTACTGAGGACCTATAATTTATCTAGCGCGGAGCTGGCCTATCCTGGAATGTAACTCAAACTTGGGGGATCCGTTGTCATATTGGGCAAACAGGGGAGGTCGAGACTTCACTCTCGGAAGTTTTTCACTGGAATTCGACTTTCAGAACTGCCAGGCGGAAACCTCGCCTCGGTAAAGAAGCGTTCAAAAATACCAGAAATACTCGGAGATCGTGAAATAAAGTACGCACAGCATATGTGAATATTCCCTTACTGTCTTTACAAGTTAAAATGGCACCTCACGTCTAATAAACTGCTTGGCGATGTGCTGAAAAGCCTATTGATAAAGTAGACAAGCGCTGTCGAAGCCAGAGATTAAGAGCGCCGTGAACACAGCAGTTTGACGCCGTGCCAGACTTAAGGCATTTTGAGTGCTGCAACGGCCGAATACTTTGCGCCGCTCTTCATCACGCCAAGCAACTGCCAAATCCTCCTCATCCGGATACTGTTCGTAATTTTTCTTCTCTATTGAGTGTCATACAATAGATCAACTTGTTAAATTCCAAAATTCCGTCGCAAAAGAACATTCCAAACAGGCCATTTAAAACGACGGTAATATCCTAATAAAGTTGTGGTGAAACAACTTTCCACACGCCATTTTTTTGCTACCAAATTTCTCCAGTACACCAACTGTTGATGGTAAGGCAGTGTGTCATTTACGAGAGCAGATTTTGATGTTTAAATGGGAATATTAATTACGAAGGGACCAGCAGAAGGAACTAAACTGTTGAAAATTTAAGATTAGTTTAAGAGTAAAATTGATTGGCCCTATGAATGTTGTTGCATTAGTTATTTAGCACTCTAACTCTTGAATATATGACACTGAATGAGTGAAGCTAATTTTAATGTCGCAACAGGATGAGATTTTACGCGTTCTGTTGTAGCCACGCAGAGACAATAAAACAATAGTAGCTAGTAGCTGGTACGGGATTAGACGATATCTGCTGTTGGATTTCCCTGGGAACAAAATGCAAGAACTGCCATCTGTATGCTATGCGCTAGTAGGGGGGAGTGTTGTAATTGTAGGATTGTGTACCTAGGAACAGCCGGCCGGAGTGGCCGAGAGGTTTTAGGCGCTACAGTCTGGAACCGAGTGACCGCTACGGTCGCAGGTTCGAATCCTGTCTCGGGCATGGATGTGTGTGATGTCCTTAGGTTAGTTAGGTTTAAGTACTTCTAAGTTCTATGGGACTGATGACCGCAGAAGTTAAGTCCCATGGTGCTCAGAGCCATTTGAGGTAATTGGTAAATTCTTGGTAAGCAGTCGACAGGAGACTTGCCTTTTGGATCTTGGTATAAATGGTGAACGTTTGTTTGAGGATGTTTAAGAGCGAAGGTCTTGTAAACTTACAGAAAACGAATATGTTCGGTAAAGTCGATAAGGTCTCAATGCTAGTAACAGGAAATAACTGTAGAAATAGAGTCCTGTCCCCTAGACCAAGGAGTCCATTTGTCCAGATGGAGTGTGGGTGGCAAAAGTGTGGAAAATACGGTTAAATGTTAGTTGAACAAAGAGATCAAGCTGAAAAAAATAATACTTAGCGTATTTTGCAATTCTGTTGCCAACTGTAGGATAATTATTTTGCTTAATTTGCCTCCCATTATACAATGTTCATTTCTAATCAAGTTTTCATGGACTTAAACTCTTCATCCAATGGATGTTGTGTTGCGAATAAAATTGCGGCGTGTATCGGCTCAGTTATTTAAAGAGCCAGGTATCCATAATTAATAATTATTTGCCTTTCGCTTAACAGGATCTAGTGAAATTGGCAGGCCGAACGGGCAGTTCAAAATCGGTGACGTGTTCCATCTTGCCAAGCTTACAGGCGGCAGAAACTGCGTACTTGCCGAAGGTGCAGGAGGAAGGTACGTTACCCTTTAATACGCGGAGGAAACCATGTTATGGAACATAGAAGTGTTACAGTAGAATTAATAAAAATGAGAATCAATGTAAACACACGCGTACTCTCACGTACAGCTATTGCAATCTATTTCTGTTGAAAAGAAAGCGCAGTTATTCGTAGAGTATGAAGTTATTTAGCTCAAAACTAATACTAAACACCAGTAAATACTTTTTTATTTGTGTAAAGAGAACAGGAATAAATAAACGTAACCCTCCATAGGCGTTCTCATGGCTGATAGGTACGCTAAACGAGGAGGATTTAAATTCTGAATGAGAGACTACCGTAGGTGAATAAAGTGCTGTCGTGGCGGATGTAGCAAACCTACAAACGCTGGGCGCGTGAGCAGACCTTGTTCTTTGAAAGGATGTCTCTGAAATATGATTTTCACATATAATAAATTCTAGAACATGAATTTATTCGCTTTGGAGAGTGTAAAACTCTTTCAGCATTCCAACTAAAGCGACTGAGCTCAAAGCTCTAAATTAATAATTACATTTCATTTCATAACGAGTAAGTACGGAAAGCTTGTCATGATGTTTTGATGTCCATTCGAACTCTGTTATTGGCTTAGCTCAGCATCCCTCCGTAGGTTTCTCATGAAGTTTCTGTGAACATCAGTAACGTTGTTTCAGTTTAATTTGCTACATATTTTCATCTCCAATCGCGGTAAGTAGTACTACAAAACTAAATACCGATTCCAATGATGTTCCAGTAAACACAATGCTGAAGCAAAGCAAAATAAATCTGCGCAATTTCTATATGCTGCTGGTGGCTAATCCGAAATCCTCAGTTTAGAGCAAACTACCTGATATCAGTTACATCTGCATCACTCTCCCTCTATCCA
Organism: Schistocerca nitens; assembly: GCF_023898315.1. NCBI lineage: Eukaryota > Metazoa > Arthropoda > Insecta > Orthoptera > Acrididae > Schistocerca > Schistocerca nitens. The sequence continues at coordinate 655,100,134 of NC_064616.1, read as the reverse complement.
TTGCCTTGTAGTATTTTAGGGGCGCATGCATTCATGTCATTAGCAACGCCACAATAATCGACTTCACCAACACCAGTACCACATCTTTCATCATTATTTTCCGGCACAACATTATTAATATTTGGCTTTCAGAGACAGGGAACCTTTATCTGTAATGGTTTCATTGTAGATACAATAAGAAATTCTGTGATCTAGCCACCCTTTACTTTATTTCCAAATGGCTATACAGTTCTGATACAAACTGTTACATCAATTTAGTTCGTTACGGCACAGCACTCGTAATCCGATGTGTCATTGAACATCACCGAGCTGTCGTCTTGGCTCAGATTTTCCAAGTTTTTCTTAATCACTTCCATACAAATTCCGCTGTTATCCCTAAAAGAAGGCCGCAACCGATAACCTTTTCTACACTTGCCCAGTCCGAAGTACTGGTCCTCATCTCATAACATCAGCGTTGACGGGGAATTATATTCTAACCTACCGTACTTCCAGTAATGCAACCACAACTTTCCAGCATACGTTGGACACTCTCTTTTACTTGTCAACGTTTGTTCGCTGATTTTTCAATTTCATGAGCCTTGTTAATTTGAAGACCATAAACCTTCACTGATTACCTGACATGGCACACTGGGACCAACTCGGCTGAGGTGAGCGACAGTTGCACTCCAAGTCCTCTTGCAGAGCATCAAAATTCATCGGCTTCATCACCGCTTCTCTCGCAACTCTGCTAGCTTCCATTAGGTCCTCACACAACCTCGTTTTCATCGTAAAGAGGTTGCACGAAAACTCATCACCGAGCGACACAACTGCTTTACTATTTTAATGGAGTGCTCGTATATTCTACACATTTCACGCATCAATAACGCAGTTAGTATAAGAGCCAGTGAAATGAAAACGCAACAGATGAAAAAAGAAAGTAAACTGATTACTATTTCAAAATTAATCGCCATAATTGTTAATACATTTATCCCGCTGTGAGACAAGACGGTCAATGCCTTCATGGAAAAATGGCCGCGGTTGCTTGCGGAACCATGATTTACCCAGGCGTGCATCACTTCGTCCGAAGCAAATCGATGGTCACGAATTTCTTTCTTCAAAGATTGGAAATCGCAAGGTGAGAGAGGATGGAGGTTGCGTAAGAGCTTTCCTGCGAAATTTCTGCAGCGTAGTGTGACCGGCTGCAGATAGTAGCACATGTCGGAACGAATGACGCCTGCCGCTTGGGTTCTGAGGCCATCCTTGGTTCCTTCCGGCGGCTGGCTGATTTGGTGAAGACAACCAGCATCGCACGCGGAGTGCAAGCTGAGCTTAATATCTGCAGCATAGTGCCCAGAGTCGATCGCGGTCCTCTGGTTTGGAGCCGTGTGGAGGGTCTAAACCAGAGGCTCAGACGACTCTGCGACTATAATGGTTGCAAATTCATCGACCTCCGTTATTGGGTGGAGAACTGTAGGGCCCCCCTAGACAGGTCAGGCGTGCACTACACACCGGAAGCAGCTACTAGGGTAGCAGAGTACGTGTGGCGTGCACACGGGGGTTTTTTAGGTTAGAGGGACCCCCCCTTGGGCGAAACGATAAAATACCTGACGGCTTACCAGAGAGAACATCAGCATCGTTGATAAAGAACGTCCGTCCTCAGAGACCAAAAACAGGAAAAGTTAACGTAATATTGGTAAACTGCAGGAGTATCCAGGGCAAGGTTCCTGAATTAGTATCGCTTATTGAAGGAAATAGTGCGCATATAGTATTAGGAACGGAAAGTTGGTTAAAACCGGAAGTGAACAGTAACGAAATCCTAGACACAGAATGGAATATATACCGCAAGGATAGGATAAACGCCAATGGTGGAGGAGTATTTATAGCAGTAAAGAATTCAATAATATCCAGTGAAGTTATTAGCGAATGCGAATGTGAAATAATCTGGGTTAAGTTAAGTATCAAAGGTGGGTCAGATATGATAGTCGGATGCTTCTATAGACCACCTGCATCAGCAACCGTAGTAGTTGAGCGCCTCAGAGAGAACCTGCAGAACGTCGTGAAGAAGTTTCGTGATCATACTATTGTAATAGGGGGAGACTTCAATCTACCAGGTATAGAATGGGATAGTCACACAATCAGAACTGGAGCCAGGGACAGAGACTCTTGTGACATTATCCTGACTGCCTTGTCCGAGAATTACTTCGAGCAGATAGTTAGAGAACCAACTCGTGAAGCTAACGTTTTAGACCTCATAGCAACAAATAGACCGGAACTTTTCGACTCCGTGAATGTAGAAGAGGGTATCAGTGATCATAAGTCAGTGGTTGCATCAATGACTACAAGTGTAATAAGAAATGCCAAGAAAGGAAGGAAAATATATTTGCTTAACAAGAGTGATAGGGCACAAATCGCAGAATATCTGAGTGACCACCATCAAACGTTCATTTCTGAGGAAGAGGATGTGGAACAAAAATGGAAAAAATTCAGAAACATCGTCCAGTACGCCTTAGATACGTTCGTACCGACTAAGGTCCAAAGCGAGGGGAAAGATCCACCGTGGTATAACAATCATGTACGAAAGGTACTACGGAAACAAAGAAAGCTTCATCATAGGTTTAAGAGTAGTCGAATCATAGCTGATAAGGAAAAGCTGAACGAAGCGAAAAAGAGCGTAAAGAGAGCAATGAGAGAAGCATTCAACGAATTCGAACATAAAACATTGGCAAACAATCTAAACAAGAACCCTAAAAAGTTTTGGTCATATGTAAAATCGGTAAGCGGATCTAAATCCCCTATTCAGTCACTCGTTGACCACGATGGCACCGAAACAGAGGACGACCGAAGAAAGGCAGAAATACTGAATTCAGTGTTCCGAAACTGTTTCACTGCGGAAAATCGTAACACGGTCCCTGACTTCAGCCGTCGCACGGACGCCAAAATGGAAAATATTGAAATAAACGATATCGGAATTGAAAAACAACTGCTATCACTTAGTAGCGGAAAAGCATCCGGACCAGACGAGATACCCGTAAGATTCTACAGTGATTATGCTAAAGAACTTGCCCCCTTTCTATCAGCAATTTATCGTAGATCTCTGGAAGAACGTAAAGTACCTAGCGACTGGAAGAAAGCGCAGGTCGTTCCCATTTTCAAGAAGGGTCATAAATCAGATGCGAATAATTATAGGCCTATTTCGCTTACGTCAATCTGTTGTAGAATAATGGAACATGTTTTATGTTCTCGTATTATGACGTTCTTAGATAATACAAATCTCCTTCATCATAACCAACATGGATTCCGCAAACAGAGATCATGTGAAACTCAGCTCGCCCTATTTGTCCAAGAAATTCACAGTGCCGTAGACACTGGCGAGCAGATTGATGCCGTATTCCTGGACTTCAGGAAGGCATTTGATACGGTTCCGCACTTACGTTTAGTGAAAAAAATACGAGCTTACGGAATATCGGACCAGGTTTGTGATTGGATTCAGGATTTCCTAGAAGAAAGAACACAACATGTCATTCTTAACGGTTCAAAATCTGCAGATGTAGAGGTAATTTCGGGAGTACCGCAAGGAAGCGTGATAGGACCTTTATTGTTTACAATATACATAAATGACTTAGTTGACAACATCGGTAGCTCCGTGAGGCTATTTGCAGATGACACGGTTGTCTACAAGAAAGTAGCAACATCAGAAGACTCGTACGTACTCCAGGAAGACCTGCAGAGGATTAATGAATGGTGCGACAGCTGGCAGCTTTCCCTAAACGTAGATAAATGTAATATAATGCGCATACATAGGGGCAGAAAACCATTCCAGTACGATTATGCCATAGGTGGTAAATCATTGGAAGCGGTAACGACCGTAAAATACTTAGGAGTTACTATCCGGAGCGATCTGAAGTGGAATGATCACATAAAACAAATAGTGGGAAAAGCAGGCGCCAGGTTGAGATTCATAGGAAGAATTCTAAGAAAATGTGACTCATCGACGAAAGAAGTAGCTTACAAAACGCTTGTTCGTCCGATTCTTGAGTATTGCTCATCAGTATGGGACCCTTACCAGGTTGGATTAATAGAAGAGATAGACATGATCCAGCGAAAAGCAGCGCGATTCGTCATGGGGACATTTAGTCAGCGCGAGAGCGTTACGGAGATGCTGAACAAGCTCCAGTGGCGGACACTTCAAGAAAGGCGTTACGCAATACGGAGAGGTTTATTATCGAAATTACGAGAGAGCACATTCCGGGAAGAGATGGGCAACATATTACTACCGCCCACATATATCTCGCGTAATGATCACAACGAAAAGATCCGAGAAATTAGAGCAAATACGGAGACTTACAAGCAGTCGTTCTTCCCACGCACAATTCGTGAATGGAACAGGGAAGGGGGGATCAGATAGTGGTACAATAAGTACCCTCCGCCACACACCGTAAGGTGGCTCGCGGAGTATAGATGTAGATGTAGATGTAGTGTAAACAACCTTGGCCAGATCAAAATGGGACTCACTGCCAAGTGGTGTTAGTATAAAATAAAGCTGTTAAAAGGTACAGAATCAATATTAACTACACTGCGTTACTTACGTGTTCAAAAATGATATCAGGAAGACATGCGGCCCCGTAACTATGATTGCATACAGTTTAAAACCTCTATAAATACAGTATATTAATAAAGCTCCATTCATGTCTGATAACTGCTTCAGTGCGCACATTTTTCATTTTCCACTCGCATCCATATCTAAATGAACATCACAGAAATATCTTCCACATTGAAAACAGTTATATACAAAGACTGCTTTCACGTAAAACAGCCGGTCGGAGTGGCCGAGCGGTTCTAGGCGCTACAGTCTGGAACCGCGCGACCGCTACGGTCGCAGGTTCGAATCCTGCCTCGGGCATGGATGTGTGTGATGTCCTTAGGTTAGTTAGGTTTAAGTACTTCTACGTTCTACGGGACTGATGACCTCAGCAGTTAAGTCCCATAGTGCTCAGAGCCATTTGAACCATTTGAACCACATAAAACAGCAAGATGACAACTGGACACCTGTCTACAATAGTAGAACAATGAAAGATGTTGCACTCAAACTCTAACATGATCGTATATCGTGTGAAATCTTCATAATACGTTAATAAAGCTCCATTCGTATGGAACAACTGCTTCGAGGTGAATATTTTTTTAAATGTGCCATTTACACGCATACCTACAATATGTGATCAAAAGAATACGGGTACCCACAAAAACATACGTTTTTCATATGAGGTGCATTGTGCTGCCAGGTACTCAATATCAGCGACCTCAGTAGTCATTAGACATCGTGAGAGAGCAGGATGGGGCGCTCCACGGAACTCACGGACTTCGAACGTGGTCAGCTGATTGGATGTCACTTATCTCATACGTCTGTACGCGAGATTCCCACACTCCTAAACATCCCTCGGTCCACTGTTCCCGATATGATAGTGAAGTGGAAACGTGAAACGACACGTACAGCATAAAAGCGTGCAGACTGACCTCGTCTGTTGACTGACAGAGACCGCCGACAGTTGAAGAGGGTCGTAATGTGTAATAGGCAGACATCTATTCAGACCATCACACAGGAATTCCAAACTGGATCAGGATCCACTGCAAGTATTATGACAGTTAGGCGGGAGGCAAGAAAACTTGGATTTCATGGTCGAGCGGCTGCTCATTAGCCACACATCACGCCGGTAAATGGCAAACGACGCCTCACTTGGTGTAAGGAGCATAAACATTGGACGATTAAACAGCGGAAAAACGTTGTGTGGAGTGACGAATCACGGTACACAATGTGGTGATCCGATGACAGGGTGAGGGTATGGCGAATGCCCGGCGAACGTCGTCTGCCAGCGTATGCAGTGCCAACAGTAAAATTCGGAGGCGGTGGTGTTATGGTGTGGTCGTGTTTTTCATGGAGGGGGCTTGTACCCCTTGTTGTTTTGCGTGTCACTATCACAGCACAGGCCTACATTGATGTTTTAAGCACCTTCTTGCTTCCCACTGTTGAAGAGCGATTCAGGGATGGCGATTGAATCTTTCAACACGATCGAGAACCTGTTCATAATGCACGGCTTGTGGCGGAGTGGTTACACGACAAAAACATCCCTGTAATGGACTGGCCTGCTCAGAGTCCTGACCCGAATCCTATATAACACCTTTGGGATGTTTTGGAACGCCGACTTCGTGCCAGGCCTCACCAACTGACTTCGATACCTCTCCTCAGTGCAGCACTGTGTGAAATATGGGCTGCCATTCCCCAAGAAACCTTCCAGCACCTGACTGAAAGTATGTCTGCGAGAGTGGAAGTTATCATCAAGGTTAAGGGTGGGCCAACACCATATTGAATTCTCGCATTACCGATGGAGGGCGCCACGAACTTGTAAGTCATTTTCAACAGGTGTCCGGATACTTTTGGTCACATAGTGTACATGAACCCGCCCGGAGAAGGAGGGAGCCGCGCCAGCGCCGGGTCGAAAACGCCCGACGAATTAAGGACGAGGATTCGTGTACCGGCCATACTGGATGTTGGTTTTTAGGTGGTTTCCTACAACCGACTAGGTGAATACCTGGCCCGTACCCATGTCCCGCATCAGTCACACTATTCACAAACATTTCTAAAAACATTTGCACACTTACACGTGGGGTAACACTAGATGCAGACAGATGGGTTTCGCAAATTCCATCCCGAGGCGGAAAGAGTGGCGACAGGAGGAGCAGCCGGCCACCCTCTACGACTAACATTCGCAAATCCAGATTAGCATGCCGACCCCGTGAAGATACTGGATATGGCCAGGGTAAAGCAGAAAGATGCGTATATAATTAAACATCACAGAAATACTACCCAATAATGAAAACGGCGATATCGAATGAGCATTTTCACAGAAAACTGCCATCTGACTTACGAAAATTCGTCTACAAAAGTAAAACAACGAGAGATGTTTCTCACTCGAACTCTAATTACGTTCCTCACCTCCAACAGGAGGTTCCGTGCCTATGCCGACCACCCGTGTACAACTTGCATGAAGGCATCGGCGTCTCCATTCCCTACAGAAAAAGATCTTCCTTTGGACTCGAAAATGGAACTTCTGAAAACGTTTGTATTTACGACTGTTGACTACAATAATGGCATTTTACAATTACTTTCTAAGGAAAGCGCACCGTGGTTGGAGCTGGTGATGAATGCCTGTGTACTGTATATCTCGTTCAGTGGTCAATTTCATATTTCGCCGTTTTATGCACTATACAGAACAGCAAAAGGAACTCCATGTCTGAGGAGAGAGAGCAGATACCTAAGAAAGAGCACACGGTGCCTCTACGACGGGAGGATGATGTGATACAAAAGACATAGGGTATCCGGAGCTTTGATATGACATTAAACAAGCAAGGCTGAAGGGCTAGCTAACGTTCTTTCGGTATTTATAAAACCACTGGGTTACGCATTAGAATCTATGAGACTGAAGATCAGATAGACATAACAACATCATCTACACAATCCTGAAAATACCAATGGCAAATAATATTCGAAATCTACATACAATTTGTTTAACAGTTCCTATTTAATCAAAATATCCACGGGTGTGCTGCCGGTCTATAGTGTCCAACGGGCACAATATTTCGGCGATCATACATGTCGCCATCATCAGGTGAACTGACGGACTGAGCTCCTGTGAACGTGCCGGCACGGAGATCCGTACGCTATGGCTGCTCAGAGGGAACTGGGTTCGGACGCGGGGCGGCCGATTTAAATACCCTCCGCCCGCGGCGCGCTCCCTCCGCTGTCCGCGCCCCGCGCTACGGTCGCGCGGTGGAACAGATTGCGACGGCGTCTGAGATGACGTCGGAGTGATGGCTCTGTCCGCCGTGGTCGTCACAACTATACGTTTGGTCGATTTACTCTTGATTAACCCAATCGCTGGTTCCCAAGCCTTGCTAAGATTATAGCCACAGTCACGGTTTATGAGGTCGTCATTGGTGCGAATGTCGATGGCCTCCCTAACAACGCTGTCCCAGTATCTCGACGTCTGTACCAGAATCCTCGTGCGGTCATACTCCATAGCGTGATTTTCCGACAAACAATGTTCAGCGACCGCCGACTTGCTCGGATACATCAGTCGAGTGTGCCTCTGGTGTTCACGGCATCGATCCTCGACGGTACGCATCGTCTGACCAATATACGACTTGCCAAATTGACACGGAATCTGGTACACGCCGGCCTTCCTCAAACCGAGGTCATCTTTGGCGCTCCCCACCAGTGCACGAGTTTTATTCGGAGGACAAAATACAGTTCCGACCCGGTGTTTCTTCAGAATGCGGACGATTTTCCCCGAGAGTGCGCCTGTGTATGGAATAAATGCAGTGCCTACTTCCTCCCTCGTGACTTCATCCATCTCAACAGGTTGTGCTGCAGTGGCTGGGCGGTGAGCACGTTGAATCTGCCACTCTGAGTAACCATTTTTTCGAAATACAGTTCTCAGATGTTCCAATTCCTGGGGTAGACTCTCTGCGTCAGAGATAGTGCGCGCCCTATGTACTAGAGTTTTAAGTACCCCATTCCTCTGTGAAGGGTGGTGGCAGCTGTCTGCGTGCAAATACAGATCAGTGTGCGTTGTCTTCCGATACACCCCATGACCTAGGGTGCCGTCAGCCCTTCTCTTGACCAAGACGTCAAGGAAAGGTAATATAGCCTCCGTTTCAGTCTCCATACTGAATTTGATGTTGGGGTGTATGGAGTTTAGATGTGTAAGGAAGTCAAGGAGTTTATCCATACCATGTGGCCAGATGACGAACGTGTCGTCCACGTCACGGAAAAAGCAAGTAGGTTTCCATACGGATGATGACAGGGCTTCCTCCTCGAAGTTCTCCATGTACAAATTCGCTACCACCGGTGAGAGTGGGCTACCCATGGCGACTCCCTCCGTTTGTTCGTAGTATTCAAATTAAAAAGAAAATACGTGGAAGTCAAGACATGCCCAAAACGTTCAGTGGTCTTCTCGTCAAACTTCTGACTAATCAATTCTAGTGACTCTCGCAGGGGTACCCTCGTAAACAAGGAAACGACGTCAAAACTCACCATGATATCTGACTCATCCAACCTGAAGCTATCAAGGCGTTTAACAAAATCCACGGAATTACGGATGTGATGAGAGCATTTACCCACATAAGGACTTAATATCCCCTTCAGGTATTTGGCCAACAAATATGTAGGTGCCCTGATGTTGCTGACAATGGGGCGTAATGGTACCCCATCTTTGTGAACCTTCGGGAGTCCATATAGTCTAGGCGGTACCGGACCTTGGGGTAACAAATTCTTAGCGTCACTCTCCGGTAAATCTGCGTCCTTGAGAAGCGCCCTCGTCTTGTTCTCCACCTTCTTTGTAGGGTCAACGCTGGATCTTCCGGTAGGAATCGTCATTTAGCAGGCTCTGCATCTTATCAGTGTAGTCCTTATGGGAGACAACAACTGTAGCATTGCCTTTGTCAGCCGGTAAGACAACAATTTCAGAGCGCTCCCTCAGATCACGAATGGCCGCCCTCTCTTTACTGCTGACATTTGACTTCATCGGCTTGGATTTCGCCAACGCACGACAAGTTTCACGACGTATTTCCTCGGCTGATTCTGGCGGAAGTCGAGCTGCAACCTGTTCAACAGCACTAACAATTTCTGCGACCGGAGTGAACTTGGGGGTGGGAGCGAAGTTGAGACCTTTCTGCAAAACCGAGACCGCATCATCACTCAACACCATGCCACTCAAATTGATGACAGTCTTGCACGGAACCTGCAGAGATGGTTTGTCAAGGAGACGTGAGAACGTAGCTGTTTGACGTCCCGGGGGCCATCGAAATTCGCACCAATGACGACCTCATAAACCGTGACTGTGGCTATAATCTTAGCAAGGCTTGGGAACCAGCGATTGGGTTAATCAAGAGTAAATCGACCAAACGTATAGTTGTGACGACCACGGCGGACAGAGCCATCACACCGACGTCATCTCAAACGCCGTCGCAATCCGTTCCACCGCGCGACCGTGGCGCGGGGCGCGGACGGCGGAGGGAGCGCGCCACGGGCGGAGGGTATCTAAATCGGCCGCCGCCGCGACCGAACCCAGTTCCCTCTGAGCAGCCATAGTGTACGGATCTCCGTGCCGGCACGTTCACAGGAGCTCAGTCCGTCAGTTCACCTGATGATGGCGACATGTATGATCGCCGAAATATTGTGCCCGTTGGACACTATAGACCGGCAGCACACCCGTGGATATTTTGATTATCAAATACGCCGGGAGAAACTCAAGAATCACAGTTCCTATTTAGGTTAAAATCAATAGTCGAGATCACAATAATATTTGTTTATTTACCGGTTTCGGCTTATGTTGAAACCATCTTCAGGATTTTTGGCCTCCTATGGTTGGTGCTGGCGGCTGCCCGGTTTTCTCGTGATACCGATGAAAACGCGGAGAATACCGCGAATACGATTCATACGTACATGGCATGCGCAGTGATGTTCCGATAGAGGTTAATTTAACTTCAGCGGAAAGTAAGGGTCTATAACTGTTGAACAAGTTCGTGATGGACGGTCAAGAGGATGAGAGCCGTATGTATTACGAAGATACGTGAGGTAGAATTTGGAAGCCAGCCAAATGTTCGCCGGAATTCGAACGGTATCACGGAGTTGCCGTCTCTGTCAGTGGCAACCAATTCTGGCAATTTACCACGAATTCCCCGGCAGTTACTTATTGCCACTTTTTTCCAGTTCTGGTTGCCAAAAATTCCACAGCTGAAGTTTGGCGAGCACAGTCGTTCTCAGATCATGTCGGCATTTAACGTAGTTTGTCTCCGGAATGCGCCTAAGTAAGAAAATAAAAATGATATATTTCTTTGAATGTCTGCTACTCTCATCCCGCATATGAGTTGAACATAGTGGTAATCAAAACGGAAAGTTAGGTTTTAGGTATAATCAAAAATGAATAAATATTCTCATTTGTGGAGGGTTCTCTATTCTTTTAATTGCACTCACATCGAATACAAGTAAATCCTTCATCCCTTCATTTTTTATGTCTTCCTCGACGGCGATGGCATATTCCAGCAGGATTACTGTCCGTGTTACAAGGACAGAATCGTGTTACAGTGATATGAGGAACATTATAGTTACCTCAGGTTGATGTCTTGGCCACCAAACTCGCCTGATGTGAGCTATAAGGTTATAGTGTGGCAGCTTCGCGTCCACAAACCACCGGTCCGCAATTTGCGGGAACTGAGTGTCCTGTGTATTCACGTTTGTTGGCATAAAAGTCCTCAAGCCTATCAAGGAATCGCTCCTGTGTTGCATTCCAAAGGTTCATTATTATTATTTAATTATATAATTAATCAAGTGGTCGTAGTGTTTTGGCTTATCAGTAAGTTTAGTGCCCTGTAGGAATAGGGAAGTAAAGAGCCATATTTTCTTATACGCTCTTAGTAACTCGCCCATCCTCGTCTACTGGCTGCCTCGGCCTGTACACTGCGTGGCCCGCCTGGCACATCCCATCCCCACGCCCAGTGTGAACGCATCCGACATTTCCCTGTAAACATGCCTAACAGGTCTCAGCTACATCACACACCGTCAGTTCGACGTTGTTTTAACCTGCAATCGATCTGTACAACACGTACCGCCACAAATCACTTTATTAGATTTTTTAAGATGGGTAGTATGGCTGCCCAGCACTGAATTGGCGAGTGACCTGAGATGCCCTGCTTAGCCCGCAGGACAGTACAGATAGAATAAATTGTGGAAAGGGGCCAAAATAACGGGCTGTCAGTTACACTCGAACATACAACTTTATTATTTGATCAAACATTACAAGAGCCCAAACAAATTTTTTAAACGCACAGCTTTAATCTTTGGGGCTTCATTACCGGCTGAAAGCCACTTTAATTTAAAAACGGCTGAAGGCCAATAACTTAAAACGCAAGCATAATAAGAAATTTAAAAGGCAAGCCTTATCTTAAAACAGTTCTTCAGTTAGGCTGAAATAAACAAGTTAAATTCAAAGCGGGTGAAAGCCGAACACTTAAAACTACAAAACATTATTTTTTTTTAAATACCGAAGTCCTTACGTGAAACAGTTCTTTAATTTAGGCCGAAGGCCTTAAGAACAAACAACTGAAACTCAAACCGGCTGAAGGCCGAAGACTTAAAAATTAAAAAAAAAAAAATTTTTAATGCCAAAGGGCTTACGTGAAACAGTACTTTAAACTAGGCTGAGGGCCTTAAGAGTAAAACAACTCTAATTTAAAACACAAAACCGTCTAGAAGTCATACAAGTACCAACAACAAGTTAAAAAAATAAGGCAATACACATAAGGTCGCCCAGATGTTCGAGGGTCGGCCTGTAATTCAAACATTAACGCTGGCTTAGGTGAGACAGGCAGTCGGGCCAACCATTCACGATCCGGCGACAACCCAACCGACCGAAAGTCAGCGGACCCACCGACAACATAACTTCCACTTCACCCGACAAGGGCACAATCGGGAGTTCAACGGAACAACGTAGAAGATATTGGCGCCCACAACCAATCATACACGGAGCTGTCAAACTACACACCGTGTCGGACAGCAACAACACGATGAGGAAACTACACTGCCTCAAATTTACGTCAACGCCCAGGGCAGGTAACCGGAACGTTAACGGCCACAAGGCCGAAGATTCCACTGGTGCACTTCAATTCAAATAACCAAACACAGTGAAACTCCACCGCAGGGTGGCTAGAATTTTCTAACTTGAAAACCACGCTGTTGCTCGCGGGAATATCCCAACAGCCGACAACAAACTCCAAACGACAGAATGTGAACATTCTTGACTTGTTGGTAGGTTAATCAGAACTCAACATTCGTGTCCAAGGACCACGTAGCAATAGGAACAGCGCCACACTCTTCGACACCGCGTAGAGACCGCCAGCGGGCCCCATAAGCGATCGCCGGCCAACATATACGTTGTACGAGAAGACGACCGGCTGACGACCAACCAAGGTGGTCCGCACTCATGTGATATGTATTGGCAACCGTCGGGCGAGTCACGGCTGTCCGGACCTCACTGCAGCCGCGCCCCGACTGAACTTCTGCAGCGTCCTAAGTCAAACACTGCCAGGTCCGATCTGCACTGCTAGCGCCTCCCAACTCGCCGGCAGATCCGAACTAACTCCCAACACACGACAACCGGGAAGTAATAGCAGTCAGCAACGATAAAACGCCAGGGCTTATATCCATAAGCGCCGCTGCTGCCGCTCACGGGCAGGCAAGGCGGCAACTCAGTGATACTAGTAATTGAAATTAACATAACGAGGTGGTAGTAAATTAAAAACAGGATGTCAAATGAGATATGACACGAACACGAGCCACACACGGCTCATGACCTACTGCCGCATGCTACAGTTTCAACATCCACTCGTTGTTGCCAACACATCGGAATGTCGACGGCGAACGTAACGGTAATTAGGGTGTCACCCCCCCCCCCCTGGTGTCCTGCGACAAATAAGAATTACTGATTGTTTCTTCACTTTGGGGTATAACCACTTTACTGGACATTTATATAACCTTTATTTGTTTAACAGGGGAAGAGGTGTCCATATGCAGATGTGCTTTAAGTAATAGCTTTCTGGAAACGTCGTCGTAACTTTATCGGTCATAACGTCCACCTTGTGTGCATAGTACAGCAGCGAGAGAGTTTATGGCGTGGAAGACTCGAGGCCTGGCCGAGCAGAAGGCGGCGGACGACGTCGGCGTCCATTTGCAGGGGCGGCCACACTGAAAGCGGCTGGCCGCAACCACTGCCGCTGCTGCTGCCTCTGCCGCTTCTGCCTCAGCCGTCACATTGCGGAAGCGGCCGAGAAACAGTCTCGGGTGCCGGCGCCAGGACAGTCAGACCATTTGCTACGCCAGACAGAATACATATGTTTTTTATAGAAATGAGTATTTCGGAAGAAGAACAACTCCTCGTACTAGCATCGCGAAACGGTACGAATAAAAGACGACATACAGTATGTGATAATAATACGAAGAGAAAGAAAGGGGACTATAACTGACTATTTTTTGAACTGGAATTGCATAAACAACGGATTTTTAAAAATTTGCGGATGTCACAAGAACACTAAGAAGTGCACAACGAACCGAAGAAAACAACAGCGACGAGGAATAACCAGTCATTTGTTTGGGGTACGTTACACGCTTTATGCTCTTCTTGTGTCTCAGACAACAGTAACGTGAATTTCAGTGTCGCTGCATCACCTAGAGCAAATGAATTGTTGCCCGCTTGGAAACGATACGTTACAATACACTATGTATATCCGAAACAATATAGCCATAGTGGCAGTAAATGAAAGATTTTTGCCAGGTGAACTAGTGACTTTATGTTTTCCAGCTTTTCGCGAATAAGTATACTGTAAACATTGACATATGCTGTATCACTGAGCTCGCTTTTAAGCAACTGGATGACGTTATAAAAAGCACATTCGTCTGTTAAAAAACCGTTCTTGCTTCTGTATCTTCCGCATGTAAATAGATTAAAAAGTTCTGATTGTTTACCGCAATAACAACATAATAAAATAATCGACTCTTTGCATAATATCGTTTGCCGAGAACACCCTTTCGACATGTTATCAGTGTATCAAATACTGCACGGCGTGAGGACGTTTAAAGATGCAGCAGGTTAGCCGAGGTCTGCGAAACGAATTACGAACTGTGGCAGTAGCGCGCACTGTGAACCGGCGGCCCTCTTTCTAGCCCGGCCGTACAACTAGTATGGTACAGAAACTGCACTGCGCCCTCTGTCTCCTACAAGTCAGCTGGTGACACGTGCCTAGCAAGTACTTGGGGACTCGCTACTGTATTGCATTCCAGACGTCGACTAATACGGTACTAAGCACGTGCTCACAGTGTTCGCTCATCACTGTGTTTGTTCGACGTTCTCCGTCTCGCTGATGTCGCGGAGGATATTTCGACACATTCCCAGTAATGTGTGGCACACGATAAAATGCTACGCCACGACTGGCGAAAGAAACATTAACTAATGGACGAAGTTCCATATACTTTTGGACTTGTGAAGTTGCTCGAGTAAATGTAGTCAGACTTTATCTAGCCCGCTATACAAGGTTAAAAATTCAGTATCTTGCTACACTTGATCCGACCACTGCACCGGAAATCATACACTGTGAACAGTCCATTTTTTAGCAACCAACTGATTGCTTTTAATGTCCCCGCAACGTGAGAAACTGAAAGAGTCTCGCGATAGCAGATCTAAAGTACGAAAGAGAGTCAGATAGTCTCATAGCATCGATCATTATTTTCTATTGAAGGGATAAGTTTTATTTACGCTTAATAAAAATTACTCGGAGATTTCGTTGCTTAGACAACTCCCCTCCTCACCCCCAATCCCGCCATCCCACGGCTCCCTACCAGCTTTCTTTCTTTTAGGTTTATAACCTAACAAGTGTGTCAGCGAGAAGTTCCACACACTTACGCTAAAACAGAATTAAGGCTCTTCAGTGGCCTAGTCTACTATCACCGACAGTACAAGAAAATGTAAGTGTACCCTCAAGCGATCTATTCAAAGCTGGAACGTTGAACTAATCAGCGTAATTTTAGCGTTCAGAGAGTGATAGCTGCCGAAAATAGTCACTTCTGTTTCCCAAAAGACGGTAGAACACGTTTCCTGGCATCCACACCCAACACACCAGATTTTCGTACGTTGAGAGCAACTCCCAAGAATTCGTTTAGCATTAGGTCTTTTAACCAGTCAGCACTGGAAATCCATTTACACTGCTCCTTCTTCGGCATACTGCACACCTCTGCTTTGTGTAACCTTCTAACAGAATCTCGAGTTACTATTATGTCCGTCTCAAAATTATTCTACGACCAACATTTGAGGCAACTTAAAATTGCGTGCGAGGTGTGAACTGTGACAAGGAGACGTGCGTTCTGCACGCAATCCACTGTGACTTGGGCGGTCGGAGCACGCGTCACGGAGCTCTTGTAAATTTTAACTAGTCACTTCTCTCCCTCCATGGTTCCTAGAGGCTCTCCTGCTACGCTGCTGCGGTAATATCGCTAGGAGACAGAACATAGCGGAGAATCCGTATTAACTACAGTTTCAAGGGTGTCTTTTACTTCTTGACAGAATGCGCACTGCGATGAACACCTACGACGGCTTAAATTAGATTAGAAACCAGGTAAGATTCAGTTTTCGTTCCATAGACCCAAATATGAGATTCTCGTGGGTGTGGAGCATGACACAGAGTGTAACAACATAAAACATTTGAATATAACCCTCACTACCCTATTCATTTGTCAAGAGACTGTCAAAACAGGTGAAAACATAACAGTAAACTGGAACTGCTAACATTTACAGAATTAATACTCTGTCAGAATGAAACATATCTACGTTCTTTAAATACATTTAGTATACCCAAAATACCTAATCTTGACTGTTGTGACCAAGTGCTGTCAAAACTGAAATATAACAGACATTTTCACTTAAGTTGGTCTGACGGTCCTCGTTAAGATATTCGTCTATCGAACAGAAGGCGTTGCCTATCAAAAAGTCTTTCAAACTCTGTCATAACTGTGCTTTATCTGAAACCAGGTTTTTAATGGTTGCTGGCAATTTATTGAAAATGTGTGTTCGTGAATATTGGAGCCGTTTTTGGACCAAGGTAAGGGATTTTAGGTCTTTCTGTAGATTGTTCTTATTCCTAGTATTGATACTATGTATTGTGCTATTGCTTGCATCTAGAGATAGATTACTTGCGACAAATTTTATTAAGCAAAAAAGATACTGAGAAGCAGGTGTTAGAATAAAAAGTTCCTCGGACAGGTTTCTACATCATTTTCTTGAATTTAGACCACAAATGAGGAATTATGATCCAGTATGACATAAGAGAATGAAAGTAAGCAAAGTATGCAAGTTTTTTGTGTTTATATCTCCTACATTTGACATCATTCTCACTGCATATACAGTCTTGTTTAGGCACTTCAGTAATTCTGGAGTATGCCTAAGCTGTAATCCTAGAACCTTAACACTGTCAATCTCTTCGATCTGCATGTCTTAATGTGTTATACACATGCTGGAAGGAAATCTCTTACAGGTTCTGAACTGCATATCGTGGATCTTTTCAAAGCTTAATGACAATGAATTACCTTTAAACCATTTATTATTGTCGGTGAAAATTTGATTATCAGTCATTTTTAAACGTGTACTTGACTTGCTACTTATTGCAATGTTTGTATCAGCCGCAAACAAAACAAACCTATTGTCTGCCAAAGTAACAGACGAGAGATCATTAATGTACACAAGAAAAAGCAAAGGACCTAAGATGGAACCTTGAGGAACATCACATGTAATTAATTCCCAATCAGATGAAGACTGACTGCTTACTGCACAGGTATTTCACAACGATGTCCCTTGTTTCCTGTTAGTTAGATAAGACTCAAACCATTTTGCAGCAGTGCCGGTGACATCGTAATATTCTAATTTACTTCAGAGGACGCTGTGATTCACACGGTCGATGGCTTTTGACTGGTCACAGAAAATGGCAGTAGCCTCTATTTTGTTATCTAATGAATTAAAGTACATTCTCTCACTACACGTGTAAATAGCTTTCTCTATAATGGAACCCTCAAGAAACAAAAACTGTGAGTTGAACAACATATTATTTGCAGTCAGATGCTTAAGGAGATGCTTGAACATAAGCTTTTCAAATATTTTTGAAAAAGCCGGCAAAAGTGAAATTGATCGATAGATTTGTGGTATCTCTTTATCCCCCTTCTTGTAAAGAGGCTTAACTACAGTATGTCTTAGCCATTTTGCAAATGTTCCACTGATAAGAGTTTGATTACATTACTAACTTATAATAGAACTCAACTCTGAGGAGCACTCTTTGATTAACTTCGTTGATATGGTATCATAACCACTAGAATACTTAGATTTTAAGGATTTTATGATGGGTGCTACTTATTTGGGAGACGTGAGTGTAATTTCTATTTTACTGACGTTACTTGTATAGACTGGTCTCAGATACTTCACTACACTGTTTACCGACCCTGATAACCCCAAGGTGTCAGTAACAGAAACAAAGTATTTGTTTAGCAGGTTTGCAACATTACATGCACCTATTACCGATGTCTCATTTACTTTTATAGGTATCTGTTCCTCTGCTGTTTTGGCCCCATCTGTCTCTGTCTTCACTATACCCCATATGGTTTCTATTTTGTTGCCTGATGCAATTATCTTTTTCTCATTATAAAGCTGCTTAGATTTATGGACTACTTGCTTCAATGTTTTGCAGTATTCTTTGTAATGCACTACAATGCTAACATGAGAGCTGTTCCTAGATGGTAGATACAGTCTCTTTTTGTCCCACATGACATCTTTATTCCTTGTGTAACCCATGATTTATTTTTAGACTTCTGTTTACTTTGAGTTACCTTTAGGGGAAAACAATTTTCAAAAGAGGAAGTAACTTCATTAATGAATGCTTTGTATTTTCCATATGACTCAGAAGTATTGTTAACATCTATCCAGTTCATGTCTTTGAGCAATCTCCTAACATTCTTAATTTTTGACTGATTTATTACCATACTGTACGCAGATTTAATAGATATTTATCCTCACAAGTTTCTCCATTTAACACAAGATACTGCATGTCGTGATCAGATAGCCCGTTTACTACTGGTTTTGTGATATTACTATTGGTTTTGTCTAAAAGATATTATCAGTAGCAGTCTCAGAGCATTTACATACCCTAGTTGCAAAGTTCCCAGTAGGAATAAAATTGAATGACAGTGTTACTGATTGCAATAATTGATCACTGACAGAGCTTTTCAATAAATCCACATTAAAATCACCAGAAACCACTATTTTCTTGTTTTTTACTGTGAGATTTGTTATAAAGAGGTCAAAGTTTCCTGAAGGTACTCTGTATATACTTACTATTATAAAGGACTTATTATGAAATACTACTTCTGCTGCACAAGCTTATAAGTGCTGCTTTGAGCAAAATTTATTAATTTCAATATTCTTGAAATCAAAACGGTATCTGACAAATGTGGCAACTGCTCCTTTTTCCATATTTTCTCTACAGAAATAAGAAGCTAACTTGAATCCTGTAACACTTGACTTATCTATACCAGTTGTCACATCATGTTCAGAGAGCCAGATTATATCAGCTGGTTTGCTCAATTCAAAATCTTCAGCACAAATAAGAAACTCATTAAGCTTACCCCCTTTTCCTCGGATATTCTGATGGAATTAGGATAACTGATTTTGTGCACTCGCTGAATTACAACTGGGTGGACCTAATTTTTCTGTCAACTTTTGAATATCTCCAGTCTAAATCAGAGACTGTCTGCATGAATTGTGTACATTAAAATTTGATTTCTCGCTGCCTGTTTTATCAGTGTGAATGTCATTTTCAGCCTGTCTCTCAACATCTTTTATTTCTGCCCTTCATACCCTAAAAAACTGCAGTTCTGTCACTTGTAACCACTGGTACTTTACTACTTGTGATAATCACCCTCCCTTCCCCATAATTTATTTGCCACTAGCCCATATAGTTTTCCCTTCACTTTCCTGTTCAAGTGAAGGACATGCCGAGTATAGCTCCACCTTTGGATAGGGTCAACAGGAACCACACCGATATGGGACACCATACATGATCCTGGCAGCTGTTCCACCTCTAAATTAACTCTCTCAGCAGAAGAATTTAAATAAGGCTGGTCATGGCGCCACAGAACAGATACAACCCGAACACCAGTCTGTCTCGTTGTTGATGCTATCTTTACCAGGTCACTCTTAATTAAATAATTACTGTCCCTGTCTATACTGTTGCCCAATCCAGCCACTATTGCCACGTTGTCTTCCTTTGTGAAGTCTTTGGAAAGTGAACCTACATCCTCTATCACCTGACCCAGCCTTGCACTAGGTTTAAAAAACTTGGGACGTGGTAACCTGACGCTAGTTCATCTTGCAACGGTTGGCCAACACCTCTAGCGTGTGAACTACCAACAACGAAACTTTCTTCTTCTCCACAACTTTTTTGACTTCTTACTTCTCAAACACTTTATGAAAGTTTGTTGTGTTCTTTCTACTTCTAAAGCTACTTATGGCTTGTCAGTTTACAACTGTGACAACAGAATATCTTCCCGGCTCACTTGTACGTATCAAAACAGTGTATTTCTCATACAGCTATAAAAACATGCATGCTAACAATTCGTTCTACTACCTTCACACCACCGAGCGAGGTGGCGCAGTGGTTAGCACACTGGACTCGCATTCGGGAGGACGACGGTTCAATCCCGTCTCCGGCCATCCTGATTTAGGTTTTCCGTGATTTCCCTAAATCATTTCAGGCAAATGCCGGGATGGTTCCTTTGAAAGGGCACGGCCGATTTCCTTCCCAATCCTTCCCTAACCCGAGCTTGCGCTCCGTCTCTAATGACCTCGTTGTCGACGGGACGTTAAACACTAACCACCACCACCACCTTCACACCACAGAACCACAATGTATAGGCCGCTATTAACCTCTGCTAACTGGGGATTTAATCATTTTAAAATTGTGTCGAAGACTCTCGAGGTTTTCGTATGTTCAAAGTGCGCTTTTCTGTTCCACATTTCGTTCAGCACAACGTATACGCGTTCTCTGCCACTCCGTGGTTTGGTTGCAATAACGTATGGTAATGAACGCTTGTCGATGTAGGTGCTGCTCCTTTACACCACAAAAGAGTTCTATTAAACTCTTCTATCCTAAAGTAACCGTTCCTAAGTCCCTTGATTTCACTGTGCCGAGCGGGAGATGCTTTATGAAACCTTTTGTCACAGGAAACGTGAGGTGCTTCTAGGATCCAAAGTAGGTAGCTGAAATTCATTTTACTTTGTTCCCAAGATTAGTTTCCGTCGATAAACTGAGTTGTTTCCAAACACACTTTCACTTGTGTTTACGAGCCTTACTAATTTTTCACGCATTGTTTAAAACTTAGCGGTCTAAGGCGCTGCAGTCATGGACTGTGCGGCTGGTCCCGGCGGAGGTTCGAGTCCTTCCTTGGGCATGGTTGTGTGTGTTTGTCCTCAGGATAATTTAGATTAAGTAGTGTGTAAGCTTAGGGACTGATGACCTTAGCAGTTAAGTCCCATAAGATTTCACACACATTTGAACATTTGTTTAAAACTTATACAGTTGCCCGAGTTTTAGAACTTGTGTTTGCTCACATACTTCCATAGTTGACCCTCCTAATCTTAGTATACTGGGACACAGATTACATGTGGTTTGATGATCTCATTTTCTTTTTCAGTACAAGGTATTTGTTCTTGATAGCTAACAATAATTTCCTCACTATTCCTAAAAGTCTGCGACAGCGTTTCTGGATTTTGTCCCATTGCTTACAAGTCCACCAAAATCGCTTTAGTTATGGTACTCCAGTTTCCCAGCTGAGCAACATTGCGACGAGAGCTGAGCAACATTGCGACGAGATCAGATTCAAACATTTTCACCAACACTGCCCACATTACTCTTGCTGAGAAAAATTTAGAGTAGAAAATTAGGGCTATCACTTTGCACTTTGTTGTAGTGTAAGCAGTATTTAGCGATGTTTTGGAGAGCGTAACTTGTAGTTTCATCACAACTCGTGCCAGTCTGTCCTCATTAGCCTTAAAGGAGCCTCTGTTCCACTGTAGAATTTTGTATTCCCTTTGGCATCACTGAGGTCAAAACCAACTATTGTACATTCAGCAATCTTCTTGTCACAAAACTTACCATACTAACAGTCAAACATCGTTAAAAAAGTTAATACAAATATAGTGTTCGGCAATTTGAGGACGGAAAACTGAGACAAGTTTTCAATAGGAACGTGTTCTCCGTATTCTCGAGTACTAGCGTTGAGTATTCGAAGATTCTATCCGAGAACCAGACCTCCCGTCTGACGTTGTGAACGCCTCGTGTTGGCAGCATTTCAGACGAGATCGAGAGCAGTTGTTCGCTGTCGTAAAAGTTCACGCTTCTCGGATGCGTGTTCATTTCCAGCTGTGTCTTATTACGGAAATTGTGGCAACTGTTTTCACATGTTCACTTATCACACAAAAAAGAACGTTGCATTGAAAATTGCACTACAATTTTTACATTAACATAATCCCTTAGAATTTCGCTAAGAATGTTTCCATTAATTTTCAGAAATTGTTACGAAAACCCAAAAGAGTGAAATATTTTGAAATCAAGTTCTCATAAAATTATTGAAGTTAATTAATTTTCAGTTCAATCCTAGAGTTACGTTCTCACGACTCTTTACCAGATGGTCATGTGAGGCTATAATAAGCGAGAAAAACATGCTTTTACCGATTAGCTTCCTTAAAATAACGAAACAAACACTGCGTAACATAGAAAACACGATAATCAAAAAACAGGTAGCATTGTTTTCATGAAGAAAGTAAATAATTATCCAAAAAACTCGACAAGTGTATGACTCTCGCTCTGAGGGTTCCGTACAAACTTAGACATGTATATAGACGATACTACTACTACTACCACCACTACTACTACGTGTGGCTCAAGGGTCTGGTGCATATCTTCCTACAGGATGCCACTTCGGCGACTTTTATGTCCCTTACCCACCCGAGTTATACAACCGAGGAAAGCAAACCTACAGTTTAACATGGAATCCAAACACGTGTTGTTTCTGGTGACATCTCACATAACTGAAAGGTGAAGGCTAGGTGACTCTTTGGACTTAAAAATTCGCAATCCGACCGAGATTCGATCCGGCAACCTCTCGGTTTCGAAGCACGCGCTTACCATTTTTATTAATTTAGGCACTGGCTGGGTTCGAACCCGGGAGACAGGACGTTCACAGATAAAAGACGCTACACCTTTTTGTTAATTTAAGACTGAAAAATCGTTGATCCGATGGAGAATCTATCCCGACACCTCTAGGTTTCCAGGCACGCGCTTTACCGCTTTTTTTTAATGAATTCACAACAGTAACTCATTGACTATTCTACATGTAAAACATGTGGAACATTTTACAAATATGAAAATAGAATTAATTACAACAGAAGTATCTGACTACTCGTGCATAACTGGAAATTCATTTTACTAAAAGCAGTCAATAAGTCAGTTAGCTTCGGGCTGATAGAGACAAGGCGGACAGGGGTCGAATCCCGAGGCCTAACCACGTTGCCTCCCCTCCTTGTCACTGGGCTGCTCCCTCACATGGTCTTCTTCCCGTAAACAATGCCAATGGCGAAATGGAAGGAATACAGGGTAAAAATAGAGACAAGAACACGAAAGCACAATGAGGGCAGGAACTGCTGCCAGAGCTATTCAGTGCCCTATCTTTGACCTCTAGACCATCAGGCCAGACCTGTATGAAGATAGTTCATCTCCAGGTTTTTGATGACCGAGTTAGCGGGTCTCAAAGTATGCGACATATATGACCGTAACTTTCTACTGCACTGACTTAGAACATTAGATACATTATTTACACCGCCAAGCGACCCTAGATCTTCTATTTGACATCACTTTCAACTTGATACCTCTACCCGTTCCTAAGACAATGGAGTCTTAACAGTTAGACAGACAGGCGAACGGAAAACTAGGTGTTCCTATAAGAATTTAGTTTTTTTCCGATTGAGGTACGGAACCCCAAAAGCAAACTTCAGAAACGGATATAGCTTTGCTTCTGCGACACAAAATTATTTTCTTTAGCGATGCAATAGAAACATGAAATCCCAAATTACGGGTGCAGGCACATCCGAGAGCCGAGAACGTCACGAGTACAGCAGGCTGTGTGGATGAAACGTACTGGACGACAACAACTCGCTAGACTGTACTTGGACAGGCTTTTGATAATCGGGAAAAAGAAGTCCTCATTCCTCAAAATTCTCGGTCCACTCAATCCTTACACAGTTGAACCAGTTCGAACATTGATGTCACTGAGCTGGAGAAAGGTCGGCTGCGGACTTGGGTTCTCACGGAACAGTAAATTTCAATATAGCGCTGATCATGAGCTTTCTGTTTCTTGAGTGTAATATTGCGTTTCTTACTTGTTTTTACAGTGAGCTGGTCCTTCGCTACCACGGTGTGTCATCCTTTCGCTCTCTGTGCGGAACATAAGCTACCGTTATGCGCCCACAGCAACAGTGGGACCGTGCCAATAGTCTTGCGAGGCTTTTAGTATGTACACCATCTGATCAAACGCATCCTGACACCTATTAGTGGACATTAATAAGGAGTGTAACCACCCTTCCCCTTTATGACAGTCTGAACTCTGCTGGGAACACAGACAATATATTGGTATTCGACGCCGGAGTCTGAGCAAAGTCGACATTATGCTTCATCGCGTAGGCTTCAGGTCATGATTCTGTGCCCGCCAGTCCATTTCAGGAATGTTTTTGTGCACAAACTATTGCCTCATAGATGCTGCATTATGACAGGATCCACTGTCGTGCAAATGCAATCAATCATCGTCTCCGAACTGTTCCTCTACTGCGCACAGTGAACAATCATGTAAAATGTGTTCATATCCTTCTGGGTTTGGTGGACATTGTTCGTGAAATTCGTTGAAATTTGACATTTTCTGTTTTCTACTCCATAATGTACTTTGGACTTTCCTGGACATTTTGGTGTATAATACATTAAAATTTGACAATTGTGAGACCTTCAAATAATATTTTGAATGCTGACGTGTGACTGTCAAATTTCGCGGCTACGCATATACTGCAGCAGTTGAGCAGTCGTATCTTGGGAACTACACAGTCTAGAAGGCTGTGAATTGCTTTGTTTTGTGTCTACTGCTACGTCTCAAAAGTTGGCATTACAAATAAACAAATCTGTCCTTTGTTTCTAATACTAGTTTTCGTTGAAAGTAGTGTGATTATCGGCTATTTTTGTAGTAAGCTAACTTCTATTGCTTTTTATACGTAAATAAAATGACTAAGCGTTAAAGTAACTTAAAGAAACGCAAATTTGCGGGTAACAGATATGTGAGACCTGCATTTTCTTCTGAAGTACTTGAAAACAAGTGTGCTAGTAGTGAAGGAAACCATGATCATGCTTCTGAAGTGACCAGGCCCCCTAGTGCATCGAAAAGAAAAGTAACTCTAGAAACGGGTGACAGTGGTAAAAGTAATGATATTATGGGCAACGTCATTATTGATCTGCAAATCCTTGCACAAGTTCTTTCTGAAACTGTCTCTTGTTGTCTTTGTGGTGGTGGAGTTAAACTTTTTGAGGATATTGGAGCTAAAACAGATGTTGTGTCTAAATTAATTATTAAATGTCAGAAGTGCAAAAACAGAAAAGCATTTCATAATTCATCTAAGTGTTCAGGTAATGAATTGTATGAAACTAAATTGAGATTGTTCTGTGGCATTAGACGCATTGGTAAAGGTGCCAGGGCTGGTAATGTTCTTTGCACAGTGTTGAATTTTCCAAAACCACCTTCTACGTATACGAAATATGCAACAGCAATTGGGGACTCTGTAAATGCTGTAGCTGAAGATTCAATGATTGTTGCTGCATCAGAAGCTGTTGAACAAAATGAGGGTGACACAGACATCGGTACTGATGTGGATGAATCGTGGCAAAAGAGTGGGTTTAGTTCTAAAAATGGTTTTCGTCTGCAATAAGTATTGACAATGAAAAGTTTTGGATTTTGAAGTTCTCAGTAAGTACTGCCAAGGTTGTACAGTGAACTAGAAGAACAGATTACTTCATAAGCAGCAGTGTATAAAAAATTATGATGGAACAAATGAAGGAATGGAGGTGAAAGAAGCAGTTAACATTTTCCAGCATTCGCAGAAGGAGAGAGGTGTTTGATATGTGAATTACTTAGGTGATGGAGACAAAAATGCTTTTATTGCAGTACAAAACAGTAAGCCATATAATGTT
The DNA here is from genome assembly GCF_023898315.1 of Schistocerca nitens. NCBI lineage: Eukaryota > Metazoa > Arthropoda > Insecta > Orthoptera > Acrididae > Schistocerca > Schistocerca nitens. The sequence goes on along the minus strand of NC_064616.1, from coordinate 655,074,235 downwards.
CCTATACAAAAACTTGAGTGTGTAGGACATGTCGAGAAAAGGATGGGAACACGTCTGCGTAACCTAAAAATAAAGCTGGGTAACACAAAACTGTCTGATGGTAAAACAATAAAACGTGCTGGAAGACTAATGGACAAAGTAATTGATGAAATACAGGAATATTATGGGAAGGCCATAAGAGATAACTGTGACAATTTAGAGAAGATGAAAAGAGCTTTATGGAGAACTTTCTTTCATCGAATATCAATTGATGAAAAGCCATGTCATGCTTTGTGGCCACCTCCACCAAACACTTGGTGTAAATACAGGCAAGCTGAATTTTCTGGCACCCTGCATGAATTTACACATAAACATTCTCTTCCTTTCGCAGTAATGGAGGCAATAAAACCTATTTACAGAGATTTGGTAAATCCTGAGTTACTAAAGAAGTGTTTACATGGGAAGACCCAGAATGTGAATGAGTCCTTCAATAATGTTGTGTGGTACCGTGTGCCTAAAAATGTATTTGTTGGCCTTATGACTCTAAAGTTAGTAGTGTCTGATGCTGTAATAACTTTTAATGGTGGCCACTATGAAAGACATAAGGTTCTTGTGAAGTTGGGGGTAAGATTTGGACAGAACATAGCTAAAGTACTGCGGGAACTGGATGAGCTTCGTGTACGTGAAGCAGAATTAGCTGCTCAGCAAATGACAAAAGAAGCAAGAAAGAAAAGGAGCAGGCAAGCACTGGGCAGTTGTGACACTGAAGAAGACACAAACTATGGGCCAGGGCAATTCTAGTGCATAAAAGACGCAGAAATTTAAGTCTGTATAAGAATTTATAATAAAAAAGGTTTAAACCTCAATATCTCTTAACTACATTTTTTGCAATAAATGACCCGTTCTCTAAAAAAGTACTGATGGTAGAGACACGAAATTTTCACAGCATGCCAAGTGTAAGATTCAACACATATTAAACTAGAAGAATTAAAATATCTTGTTGTTTTGTTTTTATGTTCATTTATTTACAAAAATTCTGTCAAAAATTGAGTGTTTGAAAAAAAAGATCACATGCCCCCTAACACAATTTTAGTAATAATTCTACTTCAGTGTATCTAGAAAGGTGCATTCAATAATTATGGAAAATTGTGAGTTGGTGTCTTAAAAAGTTTCCAAGATAATGAGTCGCAAAATTCGATAATTTAACATTGGCGGCAAAGGACATTCAATGTCCCTTTTAACATTTACATAAGCACAATAATAGGGCCACATGCATATCACCCCTATACCGTAATACCACCTCCTCCATACTTCACTGCTGGCACTACACATAATGGCATGTAATGGTCGCATGGCATTCGCCAAACCAAAACTTTTCTATCGGATCGCCATAGGCTACAGCGTGATTCGTCACTTAAAATCATTCGTTTCCAGTCATGCACTGTCTTATGGCGTTGCTCCTTACATCGTCTCAAGCGTCATTTAGCACTGACTACAGAATGTGTGACTTACGAGGAGTTGCTCGCAAGACCATTGCATCCCTTTTACTTTAACTCTCTACGCACAGTCACTGTGCTAGCTGAACTGCTGACGGTGCTTTGGAACGGAAGAGTGATTTCTTCTGCTGATTTCATTCGATTTTTACAATCACTCTCCACAATACTCTACGTTCCCTGTCCGTCAATACGTACGATCTGCCTCTTCTTGGTTTAGGTGTTGTTGTTCCACTTCACAGTCACAACAACAGTCAACTTGGGGAGCTTCAGAATGGCTGACAGGTCAGTGATGGATTGTTTTACTCAGCTGACAATCAACGACAATTCCACGTTGGAAGGCACTGACCTCTCCTGACTGCCCATTCTGCTGTTGCTGCCTCTCTACTGACACACACAATACTCCCTGCGCCTGTTGTACTTGTAGTTGCGCCGCTCGTCCCATCCAGAGGTCAATTCCGTACTACATATGGCTGTACGGATACGTTTGATCACATAGTGTACTCGTAGGCAGCGATAGATGGAGTCATTGTCATGAACGTACGAAAGTGAAGTAATCACCCCGTTCATAAACAATTTTTTTGTTCGATTGTACAAAGGCTTGTCTGTAGAAACCTCCCGTTTTATTTCCTATTGGCACATATATTCCGAACAATTTTGAGCAAAATATTGTGCTAAAATAATTGTACAATGATGGTTAGGAACTGGAAATCTTATTAGCTTTTAACGTAAAAATTTAAGAATATTGATATTTAATGAAGCACAGTCACAAAGAATCGGCAGACTCGTGTGCCACAGGTAGTCGCACGCTTAACTCAGAACATGCTGATGTACATCTGAAATAACTTGTAATACTTACCGACATTAAACAGTCGCAGAGCCTGTGAGTTTTCTACTGCCTGACTCTACGAGTTTCAGTGTCCGTGATGGCTACAACATTGTTTCTCCCTCTGAAGCCTTCCTGAAGTGCCCTCTTTGGGTAGCTTTTATCATTTCAATCGTGGACGTTTCTAATACGATATTTTAATATCCACCATAAATCCGAACTACAAGTATATTTTAAACCAGCTTGTCACAGTGGTGTTAGCAACTGTCTCGCTTAACAATAATAATATTTTATTAGTTCTCCGTGCTTCGTCATAGAAAATCATTTCCCTCAATATATAAAAATTCGTTTCATTATTATTGCTTTAGTCAGTTCTAGGTGTATGATTCCATTCAAAATGGTGCAACGTCCAACAAATACGGAATCAGTTCCGAGCTTTTGAGTAAAAATTAAATTTCTAACTAGTAAATACCTTTTTTTCTCGAACAACGGGTTTTCCAACAAACTAAAAAAAGTAAGGTCTTTCTTGATCTTTTCAATATTATTTTATTTCTTTTTATAGCTTTTTTTCTATTTTCCTCATTAACCCACTTATTCTTTGTCAGTTATTGTGCAAGATACTATTCTCCTCAGCATACAAACATTCATTGCGCTTACTCATACGTCCATTCTCCGTTGATTAAATGGGTGGATAGTTTTGGATCCCTGACCTAAAGTTGCAGCATACACTGCTGGTCATGATCCACAGCCTCCCATATCTGTGAGTGCCACATTCTGTCTGATTACTGTAGCATACCAAAGCCTATTTTCACCCAGCACATTTACTTTTGTGAATTAATCATTTTTCTATTCACTTCAGCTGGCATGACTGATGCTCTCCTTCCACCAAAGAAAATGTGGTAGCTACATACAGATGAAAACAGGTGGTATTTCAGTAACACAGAGTAACTGGAACACAACGTTTGCTCTTCCATCTGTTCTTATTACTGACTGTCGTACCCTGTTTGACTATTCATTTGCCTGTGTTCCAGTCTTCCAAAGAATGCTCGTTGCAGTTTCTGAAATTTCCAGTCGTACAAGTATATTTTTATAAATTTTTTCTTAAACTACCGTAAACGCCAAAAATTCCACACATTGTTAACGTTCACAGAATGATTTTTCCCAAGCTATAGAAAAATTCGAAAAAATTTATATAACCGAACAGTTTTTCATTTTTCAAATAAGACAAACACAACAGGAAACAGAAACAGGTAATATTTTTTCGTAATTTTTCCCACTGGGTATTACGTTCTTAACGTCTTGGTCATATCATGATAAATAATCAACATAATATCTAAAATGTTAGATCTTGAGAGATCTTCACATGTGAAATATTTTTAAGTTTTCGGGTACACACTTCGTTCCACAATCAACACCTTCTGTAGGCACAGGAAAATTGAACGACCTATGAACCTTTATATCGACGGTACTATTTTGAACTGTATTTCAAAAGTCTCGAAAAGAAAATTTTAGATTATGTAAAGATAAAATTACTAACGGTGATAAATGTAAAGGTTCCCAACGAATAGATCGACTTGAATACCAGACGACTGGAAAGAGGCATTTGCGAGGAGTGGGTTTCAAATCCCCGTTTGACAGATCAAATTTAAGTTTTATACGGTTTCTCTAAATCACTTAAGGGAACTGTCGGTACGATTTCTTTGAAAGGTATACAGTTCAATTCCTTCCCCAGCCTTGTTTAAAACGAGCACGTGCTGCATCTCTATTGTCTTCGCTGTAGACGGGACATAAACCTCCGACTTTCCTTCCTTTTCTTATTGGTTCAAATGGCTCTGAGCACCATGCGACTTAACTTCTGAGGTTATCAGTCGCCTAGAACTTAGAACTAATTAAACCTAACTAACCTAAGGACATCACACACATCCATGCCCGAGGCAGGATTCGAACCTGTGACCGTAGCTGTCGCTCGGTTCCAGACTGTAGGGCCTAGAACCGCACGGCCACTCCGGCCGGCCCTTTTCTTATTCATTGGCAACAGACTGTCTAGGAAAATGAAGATTGAATTGGCAAATTACAGAATTTGACATCTTCTTCATCCTTCGCATGCCATACAGGCCAAGTATTATGCGCCACACATTTTTTTGATAGTAATGGTAATTACTTCAGGAGGTGATCATTTGGACACTTTCTCGTTGAAAAAGTCATAGTGGGCGATGACACCCAGTGTTAATACGGGTCGTCTGGTATGCCTTGTCTCCTCTCTGGATTTGAATACGCCCGAAAATTGACGCCAACATTCGCCGATGTTTTCCTTTGGTGAAGCAGGGATCAATTGGTATCGTATCATTCTCAAGGGATGGCATGAAGCTGATCTTCCTGGACTGGTTTAACTATACATATGCACATGCCCTTAGGGATGAGTTGCAGCTGTTCATTGCAACTGGTGACCCAGAGCTCTCCTTGACAACATGTGATACAATTTTATTTTGTAAGGCTGTGAAACTTTGAGGACTTGTCAAGTGACAAAACACAGCCGTTCAAACTTAATCTTATCAGAATGCAGCCAGCGTAGTCCTTCAACGTAGAAAACTGCCCGGGCCAATCGTCGTTGCGTGAACTTCTTGAGGTAACTTCATCAACCTGAAGCACGAAGCTTCCACAGTCTACAGCGCTTGAGACGCCTGCAAGAAGTCCCACTGAAGGACTACGTTGGCTGCATTCTGATAAGATTAAGTTTGAACGGCTGTGTTTTGTCACTGATAGTTATCCATACAATACAGATTCCTGCAGGCGGGCATATTCTCCAACTGCAACCTCCATAACATTAGCCTTTAATACAGTGAACGTAATCTTCTTCAACTGGTGACTGCATCATAGAAAACGTAGCCCCAGCATTGACTAGCGACTGGACGGGTCGGTAATCCACGATGACGACATTGTGGCTTGCAGAAAATGGAGCACCTGTTAGCCATGAAGGATTTTCAGATACGGCGGCCTTACCTCCACAAATGGTCGCCTCGTTTAGCGGCGGCTGGGCGAGTGGCTGGAGACTCATTCTAACGGCGGTGCGGGCCGCAAATGGCATACATTATAAGCTTAATGTTATGACCATCCTCTAGGACATCAAGCTTCTTTCAAAGACTCAACTACAAGTGCGAAACACAATTTTCTTCATTCACACTCGATGTCTTTCAAACAGTACATGCAGGTTGACAGATAGGTTTCTTTTCCCAACATTTTTGGAAGATGTTAAATACTGTAACACATCATCGACTAAGAACCAAGATACAATCATCGGAATATCTTTTAAATACGTGACGGACTGACTGACTAACAGAACCCAGTACGTTATACTGGATAGCATATGTTACAGAACGAAAATAACATCGAGTGGGCCCCAAGGAACTGTAATAGGATCTCTAACGTCTCAACATATGTCAGATAGAATGAGCGACACTATAAGACTGTTAGTGACGAAAATCGTAAGCACACCACCGTTTACTTATTTAGGGGTAATGATAAGAAGCAACATGAAATGCTTCGATCACGTAAAATCGGTAGCAGGAAAGGCAACTGAAAGACTTAGATTTGTTGGAAGGGTATTAGGTAACTGCAGTCCTCTAGGAATGCTGGGTATAGTTTCAGTGATACGAAATTTCATCGCATGACTTCTTTTTAATCTAGGATAGTCTATTATGCTCACTACGTCTATTTGAATCTGTAACTTAGGACACTAACACATGTTGCCACAATTACTTATCTCTGGAGGACTGTTGATACAGATGTTATTGAAATGGAGTTAAAGACTTTCTTAAACTCTACGACTTCTACACAAAGCAGTAATTTACACTTATTGCTCAATTCGGCAATTTAATTTTCACGATTAACAAATGATACGTTGTGTTATATTTACTTCTAAGGCGATCTTGAAGCTTTGCTTGATTGAAATATAGTTTTTCCAATGTGTTTGGTGATAATATTAGTCAACATTTTGTACATTATGAAGATAAAGTTTTTGTCTTTTCCTCCTTTCTGATGGAGTACAATAATTAGAGCATTTTTCCAGTTTTGATAATTTGCGATTCTCAAAGATGTTGTGTGAATACTTTCGCCAGTTTCTTTTACATTCCTATTCATCGAGCTTTAACATTTTCTATTCCTGGCACATCATGTGCTTAACTTCAGGAATTTCATTTCTTTTAATATTAAGTATCTAGTTCATTTCTTGAACAGCACAAACATTTGAGAATATCTGCTAACACTTGTACAATTTTCTCTGTGTTTTTAGGGACTAAGCAATCCGCCATGTTAACTATGTAATGGCATGTGGTGCATCCCCACGCTAATTCTTTGTCCTGTTCTTTTCATATAGTTATTGCTTTCACTTGCTTCCCTTACAAAATGTTCACTGTGCTTTCTAACATCGTCTCTTAAGTATTTCTGAATAGTTTTGTTGAACTCAGTGTATTCGATATTGTTCCTGTTACCATCTGTTTACTTTCGGCTCCTCTTGAACAACTGACTTGTTTCATTTTATGTTTTCTTTTCTTTTGATTTCTTCGTACATGCAACATCTTTTGCTTTTATGTCTAAATAGTTCGGCTATTTATTTCGTTTGTGTCTTTATAATTTTAATTTTTAGATACTTATTTCTTAATTTAAATTTGTATATCTCGCTGTATTCTCATACGCTACGTATCTCATTACCTGCTTCATGAATTTGTTTTCTTTTTGCTTCGTATCTATTCTTACTAAGCATATTACTAGTCTATAATCACTTAAAATTGGAACTTGGTATCGAAAACATTAAAGTCAGTAACAAATAAAAGGGCGCAGACGCGCACGATGAAGCATTGACGAACACCATTATGCTAAATTTTGAAAAATACTATGGATGTTAATTATACACACCCTATAAGAAGGTAATGACTATGAACAAAGAGCGGATGTAAATAACCTGTCGGGTTCCCAACACCGCATCGTAGACAGACACCAACTAATCGCGTTTCTCTCTTATACCTAACGACTGCACAACAGCGACAAAGCTACGTACAATCTGAACATCGAAACTGCACCGCTAGTTTGGTTCCGCAAGTAGAAGCCGAAGCCGCAGCCTTGCCTGCGGAGGAGCTCATACATATTCACCGTACGGCTTTCCGGACCGCCTCCCATTAAGCTCCGCAAACACTGCCTTCCTAATGGCACTTGCACTTTTAATGTGTCAGTGTTATTAATGATAAAGCTATCTGTTTCATACGTTTCAACGAAATATTCTTAAAATTATGTTTAGTAATGGTTAAGGACTGCCGTTTTATTTTTTACGCCAGTATCGAGCTAAATTGAGCAGCTTATAAAAATGTATGCTAATCCTATCCTTCTCTCACAAACTTTATATTCATAATCGCTTGTCCTAAGAACCATCATAATTTTTCTAAGAACCCTCTTCCTTCTCCCATCATCTCAACACAAACATCACACTAATCTACATGCACACCCATTATAGCGCCGGCCGGAGTGGTCGTGCGGTTCTAGGCGCTACAGTCTGGAACCGAGCGACCGCTACGGTCGCAGGTTCGAATCCTGCCTCGGGCATGGATGTGTGTGGTGTCCTTAGGTTAGTTAGGTTTAATTAGTTCTAAGTTCTAGGTGACTGATGACCTAGAAGTTAAGTCGCATAGTGCTCAGAGCCATTTCAACACCCATTATAGTCACCTACATTTAACATACTGTATATACTTCCCGTACACAGCTCTCATACTTCACGAAGGAAAGGTGGTTACGAGCGCAAATAATAGGAAAAAGCCTTCCGACTCGGCCATTTATGCCACACGCCTAACAACATTATATTAAACCCACAACGGAGGGTTCTCCCTTTCCTGCACAAACTGTTAGATCTGGTGACGTCAACTTCAGAGAAATTTTAAACATTAATAAAATGAAATAACTCTGTTTCTTGTATCAGGTTATCCGCCAATGCTACTTTCCTTGACTGTGGAACTAGGTGGAGCCTATCTCAACATTAGTTAGTTAGCTGCATATTCTATAGATAATCTGAACGATTCTTTTATCGAAGTGATGGGAAACGTGTCAGTTTACATGATATGTATGCGTAACTAGTGTTAACATTAATGAATACATTATTCTGTAAATGTCCAACTCATTGAAGAGGTACGTACAGTCGTGCTCAAAAATATCCGAACCACCTGAATTGCATTTCGCCTGATTCGCATACAACCCTCATAACGCAGCTGTCTAGCAGGTCCTCTAATCGCTCCTCGTTTGACTATTGAAAATGGTTCCAATAAATCACCTCTAGAAAACACTGCTCTGTATTGCAATAACTCAAGACGTAAAGTAATACCACGATACTACAAATATCAGGGAACACCTTATCACAGATAAGACTCTCCTTAAGGCCTGAAAGCTCACATTTATTACAATAAATGACATACCTGAAATGTTACTACTCTCATTATTACGTCAGATAGGTAATGCACGTAGTGAGTTCGTCGTATTCATGATTTCCTTTTCAAAGTAACATACCGTACATATTATCTAACACAAAATGATACTAACAATTTTAAGTTTTTCACAAGCTGCTAGTTGAGAATATGTATGAACTTCAAATGACACGACGAACCGTCTCGTTCTGCGTATGGATTCAAACCCAGGTCATACAGAGCAAGCAATGATTTCGTTACTGACAGAAACTAACAGTCATTCCTGACTAGGCATACAGAGAGTGAAATACCTCGATTTTAGACAGTATCAGTAAGGAAACATCAACTTTAAATTACATAACGTAAACATTTTTAACGGACGCGAATTCCTACCCAGCATCTATTGTCCCTGTTAACGAACTACGAGAGTTGTTAAATATTGCTTCTTCACAAGTAACTTACTTGAAATGTCGTGAGGTAAAGCTTTGTACGGGACAGGGATTCGAATCCAGAACCTAATCGGATTGTTATCGAAGCAGAATCAACAGTGACATATCGGATTTTCTCGGCAGTAGCAAGATGTTTTAACTGAAATGACGAGACGAAACATTAATTTTTTCCTTCCCAGGACTCAAACCTGGCACCTATCGCTGTTACATTCTAGAGAAAACGAACGTTAAATATGGGTTTGTTACACCAGAAGCGACATGTGAGCATGTTTGAACTAGAAATAATACGACGCATAGTTCAGTGCTGACTGGTAATCGAACCCCACACATATCGTTGCTGACTGCACACAAAGAGACGTCAGCTACCGAATTTTTCTCCACCAGCAGCTCGGAATAACATCCTTGAACTTACAGTGATCTCGCAAATAGTTCTGTGTCTCACTGGGAGTTAAAAACGCCAGATATCGTAAGTGTTGACAACGAATGAAAAGACATTAAAAATCAGAATTATTATCCACCAGCAGATAGGTGTTCTCATGCTAGAGCTTGCAAAAACATATTGCAAACTTTAGCGCCGGGCCAGGATTGGAACCCATTTACGCGCAATATGTGGAGATGTTGAGGAATCTGCAGTTTTGAACAAACAACAAATTGTAGTCGACCTGTATTGTCACGAAGGGATCAAATTCCGCGTTAAGGGCAGTTTGAGTTGCATTCCCAGTTCACAACCAATTTTATCGACATATAGAAGCTCAAATATAAGATGGAATAAGTGTCCTGTGACCCTAATAGCGTTTGTTTCGTCATTAGAAATAAATAACTAGTATAAGAAAGGTTACTGATCATAGAGTTTCTACATGTCGCCACTCCTGACTTTATTGCGGTTCAACCTAATGTCTACTTGGTAGAGAAGGAATATCATGTTTAATGTGAATTTCAGACCACAATGCCATTATACCTTCTTCATTTGGCGTAGCCAGAAGAGAATAGAATCTGTCTCTCCCTATCAAAAATAATTGGCAGAAATTGGAGTCGAACCCAGACCATGAATATATGAATCTATCAGCAATCCAACAGACAACCAAATCCTCTGCTTCGTGGCTCATTTTTCTATTGTAGCAACGTTGCGCTACACTGGATGAGAATTCTGACACACAAGCTCCCTGTAGTGGTCTGCAGCATCTTCAGTACATTCATTTACTTGGTTGACCGAATCGCCATGAACTAGCTGCTTCGGCTACCCAGTGCATACATTCGACTATATTTTGTAATCACCGAAAAAAATCACGTAAATGCCACGTACACAGAACTGCCAACAGTGTAGGATGCAGAAATTTAAATAGGAAGTGATCCTTTCCACTTGAGCTACTCTATTGCGCTATGTGTTTGTAGAAAACGTCGTGCAGTGCGAAAGAAAAGCTGTAACTGTCTGTCTCTCAGAAGTCTACATACGGCCATATGCATTATCACACACCACTGTGGAATTGCCGAAGTTCTAGAGGAATTGCTGTTGACTTCTGGAGCTGCTGTAGTTACGCTTCAGCTAGTAGTGTAGCGGTAAGTGTAGTGTCCTGTAGACGAAACATTGCGAGTTCAAATACATTCTCTGCTAGATTTTTTAAAACGCAATTCTGCTGTCTCCTGAAGTTATCAATCTAATGGAACTTTGAACATAATTCCGTTCACTTCACAACCCAAAATAGTCGCATGTGGAGAAAGGGCCAACTACTGCGACATTTTGTTCTTTTCAGGTTTAACAGACTGCCAGGCAGCAGATGCAGCTCGAAACTTTTGTATTATGTATGGGGAGAGCGCTTCGTGCCAAAATACGTCAGAAAAATGTTTTCTACGTTAGCTGTCGAATGGTAGTGGCATTTTTTCCTTCTTCAAACCTCGTTTGACAGCTTGAACTCAGAACAAGTTTTCTACATGCATGTAATCAATAAACTGCATGTGCATTATCAGACTGTTACAGATAACATCAGAGAATTTGCACATATCATTGGTGATTAATTCCTCTCTCATGTTTACTATTGTTTAAACAACACTAAAAGAAACCCTACGAAAATTGTACACCGTATTACAAGAAATGAAATAAAACTACCCACGATAACCTTACGACGAAAGTCTGTTTTAATAAATCTGAGTGTCTGTACACAAGCGTGCCTCTATCGAAAATACTACTCACGTAGATTTCGATTGGGTCTGTGTTTAATTGATATGCTGTGTCATACTCAAGAGGTATGCAAATGTATCATTTCATAAATAAAGTTTTGTATTCCTAGAAACCCAAAATTTGCTTGTCACCAACGGAAAGAGCCATTATGTGTTGTGCAGCATTGTAAGTTTTTCACCATTGCACTATGAGCCGAAAGTATTTTCTTGCGTTTTCCTTATTGATGTTTGATCTGACTGCTTGTAGCTCTCTCACGGAAGGGATAAAAACGTCGCAGTCAGCGAGACTGAAACCGCGAACCAGAACAGACGCTTTTCTACACGTCAGCATGTTTCCACACAGCTAGCGAAGATATATATTTCCGGTACTCCTATTACGAGGCCAATAGTGACTACAACTCGTAAATCGCTATTTAATGGACAAGATTAGTTGCGATTTCCACGTGCAACGACTTTCCTGGGCTGAAAACCGTAAATTTACAACCTTTTGTTATACCTCAAGCGATAATAACTCAGATTATTCAATGGAAATGACAGGAAAAATCAAGTGAACTTTGAGGCTTAATTCCATGCACACCAGGAAGTAACTCGTCGATCACAGAGTTGCCAAACATAACTTGCCTTGTTGCCAAATCTCAGTTACAGTACCAGCAGGAAGAAGACGAACCGATGTGTTCCTACAGAGGGCTGGGAAGAGACCATAGATGGCATCTCAAAGACGCGGCTGGCACGGCCTGGAATACGTAATGCGTCTGATTCGCATTTCTGTAAATAGGTTTAGGGATTGGAGGGTAGTTACTAAAAATACTCAGAACTGATTGTAAACTAAGCATCATAAATCAATAACTCTCATAGTTGTTTTTATACTTCTTTCGTAAGTGTACTCAAAACTATAAAAAAACTCATTGATCATAGAATGAAGGCTTTCACAGCAGGTGGTGTCATCACTGTCAGGGGAGAGTTTTACGTATGGACCACGGCATCTCAGCCCGGAAATGTTAACTGATGATACGAAACTCATTAATGCACGTTTTCGTGCCTGGCCGATAGTCGAGCACAACAAACAAATACAAATAAAAACCCATGTTTGGGTTTGTGTGTGCATGTGAGAGAGAGAGAGAGAAGAGAGAGAGAGAGATAAATATAGAAAGAATGGGAGAGAGAATAAATAATTGAAACTTCCTGGCAGATTAAAACTGTGTGCCCGACCGAGACTCGAGCTCGGGACCTTTGCCTTTCGCGGGCAAGTGCTCTACCATCTGAGCTACCGAAGCACGACTCACGCCCGGTCCTCACAGCGTTACTTCTGCCAGTATCTCGTCTCCTACCTTCCAAACTTTACAGAAGCTCTCCTGCGAAACTTGCAGAACTAGCACTCCTGAAAGAAAGGATAATCTAATCTAATCATATTGCTGACTAGCCATGAAGATTCATTATTTCCGAAATGTTCGTCAATATCAGTAAACAAATCTAAACCTGAAAATAAGAGACCACGTTTTTTGTAATAAAGCGGGACTCCTATCAAGACCCTTTCGTCTCTGTTAACTAACCACAGCCTGGGGGATGTTTCCAGAATGAGATTTTCACTCTGCAGCGGAGTGTGCGCTGATACGAAACTTCGTGGCAGATTAAAACTGTGTGCCCGACCGAGACTCGAACTCGGGACCTTTGCCTTTCGCGGGCAAGTGCTCTACCATCTGAGCTACCGAAGCACGACTCACGCCCGGTCCTCACAGCTATACTTCTGCCAGTATCTCGTTTCCTACCTTCCAAACTTTACAGGAGTGCTAGTTCTGCAAGTTTAGCAGGAGAGCACTCAGATGGTAGAGCACTTGCCCGCGAAAGGCAAAGGTCCCGATTTCGAGTCTCGGTCGGGCACACAGTTTTAATCTGCCAGGAAGTTTCATATCAGCGCACACTCCGCTGCAGAGTGAAAATCTCATTCCAGAATAAATAATTGTTGTAAAGAAATTGCATCATGGTATGTAAAGAAATCTTTCATTAAAATGACACGTTCCCCATTATTACGAATGCCGTATTCATGATCTATGGAACAAATATGTAATCTAATCTAATCATATTGCTGACTAGCCATGAAGATTCATGATTTCCGAAATGTTCGTCAATATCAGTAAACAAATCTAAACCTGAAAATAAGAGACCACGTTTTTTGTAATAAAGCGGGACTCCTATCAAGACCCTTTCGTCTCTGTTAACTAACCACGTAAGATGTCTGATATACCTCCATTCAGAAGTAACAAAGTGTGCATTCATTTAAAGATGAAGCGCGTGATATGAAGTTCTGTGCCGGAGATACGAACCCAACACGTAATCGGATTGTTAACTAAGTTAAATCAAATGTTATGTATCGGTTCTTCTTATCAGCTGCTACGTGGTTGAATCTAAAAAAAGTAAAAGAAAAAGAGAGACAGAGAGAGAAAACAGAAATGTGTTTCAAATATCAGTTCGGTGACGCCATGTTCGTCTCATGATGAAAGCAAGGATAGTTGATAGGTAATTTCTCGTTGTACTTGCGATATGTATGGCTACAGGGTTCTTTTTTTTCCCTGTGCAAACAACCAGAACAGAATTCAGTAACAAAGTGGTAAGAACACCTATGCAGTGCGCAAATTAAACCCTCAGCCTTTCTTGGCTATTTTGTTCATCGTTACCAATTGTCTGTAATGCAGTAAATATCCTTGATTACTGATTTGTTACTACTACCTTTCGCTATTGTTATTCGTCACCTCACAACAACTCATTGTTGCCGATGTACATAACGAATGTATCAGGATGAATGGAATGTGGGATGTTTCGTCACGGAGAATATACACATTTATCTCGGCGTTTTGTGTTTAGGCTAATATGAAAATCTCAGTAAGAGAAGACAACAATGGGCCGGAGATGCAGGCAATAATACCCAACAATTTCTGTCGACTTAACACTATGACGACAGACCAATTTGCGTATCATTGTATTTTGATTATACTTCGTTAGCCTTCTTGCGACCTCGTTCTAATACCTGGTGGGAGCAGGCATAACGTTTTGCTTTTTTGAACACCGAGCAATAACACACAAAGATAGTAGATGGATGGATACAAAGAAACAATCAGACTCATGGGTGTGAATCCAGTTCATCATTAGAAGACTAAACAAGAGGGAAACATTACGAAAGCAATGAATACCCTGGGTAGTATACATTATTTGTATAGATCTGAAGATGAAAAAGCGCAGATCTGCTCAGTGCCCGCATCTGCACTTTAGTTTCTGTCTTAATGGGCATAATTTTTAGTTTCTTCTCTTCTGAATCTTCAAATGAATTGATTATTACGTGGCACAGAATAATTAGTTAACTGTGTTTCTTATAGCTTCCATTCTCACCAACATTTTTCTACATTCTCGTGCAATTCATGAAATTCTACTTGTATGATCACAAGACTGCACATAGATGCAATCGATTTCGAGGTGCAAAGTGTATGTTATCTTACTTTTCGTGACAGGTGGGCAAAGTTGATTTCCAAAGAATTTTATTGTACTGAAATAATCTTTCGTCACAAAGTAACGAGGTAAGTGTTTTATTCGTATATATTTTTTGGGCAACTGTAATCGTGATGCCGTGCGACCGCTACGGTCGCAGGTTCGAATCCTGCCTTGGGCATGGATGTGTGTGATGTCCTTAGGTTAGTTAGGTTTAAGTAGTTCTAAGTTGGAAGTTTATACACCTGAATGTTTGACACAACTGGTAGGAGAAAACGCTGTAGATTAACCAAACCCTGTGCCTCCTCTCCGTTTCCTCATATGACACGAGCACGGGATTCTCCTCGCATACCACTACATAGCTGTTCCTAGCACAACTGAGAATTGGCAACATTGTCACAAAAATTTGGCAACACTACGACAGTGCAATCACTTCCATGTATGGTACTGACCTGACACGCTAAATTCACTTGATATTCCCTTTCCATTTGAATGACTCGTGCTACATAACCCCTAGACACTGAGACAGAGAATTCACTTTTTTGGCTAAAGAAATGCTATTCTTCACGTAAGTGACAACTTCCATTATCGTTCACGATGCGTTATGAGGTTGAGCGACCAATACCATGATGAGAGTGGCGTGCTGGCAGCAGTGTGTTCGTAGCCCCGTTCCCCCGTCCGTATCTCGTGTCACAAGAGCTCCATGAGTCGTCAGTTCTAACCGTGGGAGGGATCAGGGTGTGCGAGCTTTTTTTCTGATTTATTTTATGGAGCTGCGAATTTCCAGAATAAATTCTGTGACGAAATCGGAAGAAAACCTTTACACATCAAGTCCCCTTGGTAGCTCGACACAGCAAGTTGTGTTAATGGTCACAGATCTGTGACTGCCAAGGTGCTTCACAATACAAGTGTTTCTAAAGAAATTCGAATCGACCGTGAACGATACGAATTTCAATATTGTTCTTCACTTAAGACTCACATGCCAGGGTTATAAGTATGAAGGAAATGAACCTCTTGATTACTATAGGGCCTCTATTCTAAATTTCCACAGTAGCAATTAGGAAATCTCTGCAGACATTTGGTAACAGTGGCTCTAGCAACTTACTTTTTCTCTGAGTAGCTTTAAATATGAGCAATTTTGTCACCTTAAATCGAATTGAATATTTTAAATATCACTTTTGAACAGCGTTCACTTCTCCATTATTTAATGTATGGACATCAAAACAAACAGTTTGCCTTAGTAGCTATAGAGCAGGTTCTGAAAGGTATTGACACAATGTTTCGCATCCATTTACCAAAGGGAATCAAAGAAAGAAACCAAACACATTACATTGCATTTACTCTCTGTGCCTTGACTAACACATATGGATGCATAACAAAAATAAATTATTTGAAGAATCTCCTGTGAAAGGAAAAAGAACAGGATGCACCACTTTAATTATATCACACTAGGTCAGGAACAATGAAATTAATTCTGTGCCACATTGATGTATTGCATACTAGTGTAATAAAATAATCATCAAATAAAAACGGTTTTGTGCCTCCATTGCTATCGAGTCTGAAACACAAACCATAGGCAGATTTTATGGGTCACCACTCAACAACATTAAAACATGTTACACCATCGAGAGTGAGGAGTGGAGCAGACGTTGTCGGCAGAATGCGAGGCAACACAGTGCCTCAGCCCCTGCCGGTAGGCAGCAAACGGGTCCCAGAGAACTCTGACGGATGCGGTGTTCAGAGGCAGATTTCCGGCCAAGAAATCTCTCACTAAAATAGTGTTGAACCAAACTGTTAATACCAATGTGACAGAAAGCGAAATATATTGTAGATTCGCTTGAATTACACTTATAGCTTCAGAATCGAGAGGAAAGGGACGATAAAAGTTTTGTCGACGTGTGCTTTCTGTTGCCAGATGTCGTGTTACCTAGTCTCGTGTTTTACCTCAAGACTATGGTCGTATTCAAGACCGATGTACTCAGGCTACAGTCAGGACTTCCTCCAGGAAGTGCCATAGTCTAAAATGTTCCAAGATCGACCATATTGCCGGACATAGAATTCTGAGGGGAGCACGACTGTACTGCCCACCTTACATGAACGACTCGGTGGTCAATTTTTTTGTCTAAGACTGTATCTACAACACATATTGCACGCGGAAGACCCAGAAGAATTAAAAAAACAAAATTAGTTTATGAGAGCAACGTTAACTATAGCGTTCGAAGTATTCATAGTGTTGCATACGTGTGTCTAAATTCCTTCCAATGCCCACTCAAGGAAGACAAGGATACACAGTCTAGCTTCAATATTATAAATACGCCACAGTTTGTGAATAAACTCAGTCTTAGATTGATAATCATTTTGTATATTTTGCAGTACTATACCCACTGGTGATAAACTCGTTTTCAACCAATTATTCCCACAGCTACAGGAACACTACTTGTGATACCTCTGACAAAATACTTACGCAGTGCTATCAGACGAAAAGATAAACCTGACACGAACTGCTTGTTTTACAACCTTCGTACCTGGATAAAGAGCTTTTCCTGTCTGAGATATCTGTGAACGTTGCTGCATAAGAAGATTTAAGAAGAAACTAAATTCCTTCAGCTACGACAATGTTTAAGGAAATCGTCTTAACGGCACTAAATCGTGGTTTTTGAATCGTTTACCAGCCAAACTCTGCCACATTTCGCTGGTTGGAAGGCAGGAAGCTTACTGACAAATTTCACAGAAGGAAAATGGGGACGAAATGTCTCACAGTGGAAGGTCATGTTGTTTCATTTAAATGATTACAAAATCAGGTAAAACTAACAGTGAGGTTGTCAGTAAAAGCACATTACTGTTGTCAGTATGATGTTGCACTGCCCAGAGCCTGTAATGATAAAGGGCCTGTTTAGATCAGGCATATTGTATACAGAAGTGGAAGAGAGAGCGCCACTAAATTCTACAATCCGTATGCATTGCATTATGGAGCCCAATGGGTTAAGTGCGTATTTTCCGGTGAGAAAGAGCACTGGCAAACAGTCTTCGCTACATTAGGTTACTTAAACTGGGGTCACTCTGAGCTAGAATTTATGGTCAGCGACTACGTGTAAGGTCAATGGGCCGGATGCGGGTTTTGCAACTGTGAAATACTTTCCCACATTACAGAAGCGAATATTGAATTTGAACCCATATTGCGAAAATTTTGAACTTGGAGAGCTTAGAATGAAAATCTTTCTATTTATTGCAAAGGAAAACAATTCTAAAACATTCTCAGTCATGCAAAAATTGAAACAGGTCACGTCGACCAAATCATGTGGAAGTAAGATCCCTTAGCTTTTGGTTTGGCAGTATTCGACAGCCATTTCTAAGTGCAAGTAAATGAAGAAAGACAGCACGTTTTGTTATCAAGTGACGTCTTCATCAATTACTTCAGTTTTAATGTAATCTACGAGTAATTGCTGATGTTTGATATTAACATGAGAAGACTTCCGTAGACAGGGAAAGAACATGTTCTTGGGCAACTACTTCTATAATGACCAAAAGGCATCTAATGACGTTCAAGCACAAGTGTTCCAGCAGCGGAATGAAGAAAATAATAGTAATAATGACAGTAATAACGGAATTATCCGGAAACTTCACACTTCACAGTGGATTTTCTTGAACTAAGAAATTTGCTGAATTGGTGAAAATTTCAAAATGGCTTCACATCGAAGCTATGATGCCTAGAAGAGTCTTTACATCCTGCTAACATGAGAATAGCATAATCTCCGCGTCAGAAGCTTGCTTCTACTTAACCAGTTAATGGACTCGCATTTTTCCACCGTGACTAATTTTGTAAGCTAAGCATATGATCCGTTACTGCACACTCCTGGGGCTGGGAAATGTGGCCACATTGGTCTGGTGCAACGAACTATCACAAGTGCAATGCCTGGGTTCAGGCATTTACTTTTAAGAGGCACAAACAGATTTACTTTACCTCTGGTAACCTCAAGAGAAAGACGTTATAATTCAGAATCCTTCATTACCAACTGGGTAGAGCCGGTTTACGTTGGGAAATGACATATGCGGAAGTCATGGTAAACAGAAATACTGTCGCCAGTAAACTTACTTACATTAGAAAATTTTATTTTATTTGATGAACCGTTAGTCATTTAAAGGAACAGGGCTCTTATTTTACTTGCACTTGCCTGAACTATAGACGTTGTAAAATTTGGTGCTGGAATGTGATTTAGATTGGTATCTCCTCTCTTGAGGATCTGAATCTCTCGCAACAGTATAGTTCAGTCATTTCGTTCCTTTTCCCAAGACTGCAATCTTCTCTAGGTCTCCTCCAAAGGTAAGTATGTGGATCCGAATACTGATCCAGTATAGAAATATTCATAATTTCATTTCAAACCCTATCACGTGCACACCGGCCAGCTAGTGAAAATTAACATGCATTTTTAATGTCTGTCCATGTGGTGCCAACATTCGCAATAGGTATCGTTATTTCTGGTCAAACACGCACGCATCTTACTGTTAGTGAGTAACCAACTGATACTTAAGCTACATTCGTGGATGATAAAGAAGGACGGTAGGTGTGCGGGTCGATTGTCGCTCAGGCACAAAAATTTCTATCCTTATTTTAGATTCAACCACCTAGCAGCTGGTAAGAAAAATCGATACGTAACATTTGATTTTACTTAGTTAACAATCTGATTACGTGTTGGGTTCGTGTCTCCGTCACAGAACTTCACATCACGCACTTCATCTTTAAATGCATGCACACTTTGTTACTTCTGAATGGAGGTATATCAGACATCTTTCGTGGTTAGTTAACAGAGACGAAAGGGTCTTGATAGGAGTCCCGCTTTATTACAAAAAATGTGGTCTCTTATTTTCAAGTTTAGATTTGGTTACTGATACTGACGAACATTTCGGAAATCATGAATCTTCATGGCTAGTCAGCAATATGATTAGATTAGATTACATTCGAATAATATTTGTTCCATAGATCACGAATGCGACATTTCGTAATGATGTGGAACGTGTCATTTTCATGAAAGATTTCTTTACATACCATGATGCAATTTCTTTACAACAATTATTTACTCTCTCTCTCTCATTCTTTTTTATATTTATCACACACACACACACACATTCGTTTTTACTTTTATTTGTTTGTTGTGTTCGACTATCGGCCAGGCACGAAAGCGTCCATGAACAAGTTTCTTACTTTTGAGTACACTTACGAAAGAAATATAAAAACAACTATGAGAGTTACTGATTTATGATGCTTAGTTTACAGTCGGTTCTGAGTATTATAAGTAACTACGCTCCAGTCCCTAAACCTATTTACAGAAATGCGAATCAGACGCCATCTATAGTCTCTTCCCAGCCCTCTGTAGGAACACATCGGTTCGTCTTCTTCCTGCTGGTACTGTAACTGAGATTTGGCAACAAGGCAAGGTATGTTTGGCAACTCTGTGATCGACGAGTTATTTCCTGGTGTGCATGGAATTAAGCCTCAAAGTTCACTTGATTTTTCCTGTCATTTCCATTGAATAATCTGAGTTATTATCGCTTGAGGTATAACAAAAGGTTGTAAATTTACGGTTTTCAGCCCAGGAAAGTCGTTGCACGTGGAAATCGCAACTAATCTTGTCCATTAAATAGCGATTTACGAGTTGTAGTCACTATTGGCCTCGTAATAGGAGTACCGGAAATATATATCTTCGCTAGCTGTGTGGAAACATGCTGACGTGTAGAAAAGCGTCTGTTCTGGTTCGCGGTTTCAGTCTCGCTGACTGCGACGTTTTTATCCCTTCCGTGAGAGAGCTACAAGCAGTCAGATCAAACATCAATAAGGAAAAAGCAAGAAAATACTTTCGGCTCATAGTGCAATGGTGAAAAACTTACAATGCTGCACAACACATAATGGCTCTTTCCGTTGGTGACAAGCGAATTTTGGGTTTCTAGGAATACAAAACTTTATTTATGAAATGATACATTTGCATACCTCTTGAGTATGACACAGCATATCAATTAAACACAGACCCAATCGAAATCTACGTGAGTAGTATTTTCGATAGAGGCACGCTTGTGTACAGACACTCAGATTTATTAAAACAGACTTTCGTCGTAAGGTTATCGTGGGTAGTTTTATTTCATTTCTTGTAATACGGTGTACAATTTTCGTAGGGTTTCTTTTAGTGTTGTTTAAACAATAGTAAACATGAGAGAGGAATTAATCACCCACGATATGTGCAATTTCTCTGATGTTATCTATAACAGTCTGACAATGCACATGCGGTTTATTGATTACATGCATGTAGAAAACTTGTTCTGAGTTAAAGCTGTCAAACGAGGTTTGAAAAAGAAAAAAATGCCACTACCATTCGACAGCTAATGTAGAAAATACTTATCCAATGCATTTTGGCACGATGTGCTCTCCCCATAAATAATACAAAAGTTTCGTGATGCGTCTGCTGCCTGGTTGTCTATTAAAGTTTAAAAGAATAAAATGTCACAGAAGTTAGCCCTTTTAAAACATGCGACTATTTTGGGTTGAGAAGTAAAGAGAATTATGTTACAAGTTCCATTAGATTGATAACTTCAGCAGACAGCAGAATTGCGTTTTAAAAAATATAGCAGTGAATATACTCGAACTCGAGACATCTGATCTACCGCGCACGATAATTAGCATTACGCTACTAGCTGACACACAGTTATAACAGATCCAGAAGTCAACAACAATTCCTCCAGAACTTCTGCATTCCACAGCGCTGTGGGGTAATGCATATGGCCAGGTCAATACTTATGAGAGACAAACAGTTACACCTTTTCTTTTGCACTGCACTACGTTTTCAACAAACAGATAGCGCAACAGAGTAGCTCAAGTGGAAAGGAACACTTCCTATTTAAATTTCTGCATCCTACACTGTTGGCAGTTCTGTGTAGGTGGCAGTTACGTGATTTTTTTCGGTGATTACAAAATATAGTCGAATGTATGCACTGGGTAGCCGAAGCAGCTAGTTCATGGCGATTCGGTCAACCAAGTAAATAAATGTACTGAACATGCTGCAAACCACGACAGGGAGCTTGTGTGTCAGAATTCTCATCCCGTGTGGCTCAACAGCGTTACAATAGCAAAATGAGCAACAGAGCAGAGGATTTGGTAGTCTGTTGGATTACTGATAGATTTATATATTCAAGGTCTGGGTTCGATTCCAAATTCTACCGATGATTTTTGATAGGGAGAGACAGATTCTATTCTATTCTGGCTACACCAAGTGTAGAAGGTATAATGGCATTGTGGTCTGAAATTCACATTAAACATGATATTCTTTCTCTACCAAGTAGACAGGTTGAACCACAATAAAGTCAGGAGTGGCGACATGTAGAAACTCTATGATCAGTAACCTTTCTTATACTAGTTATTTATTTCTAATGACGAAACAAACGCTATTAGGGTCACAGGACACTTATTCCATCTTATATTTGAGCTTCTATATGTCGATAAAATTGGTTGTGAACGGGGAATGCAACTCAGACTGCCCTTAACGCGGAATTTGATCCCTTCGTGACAATACAGGTCGACTACAATTTGTTGTTTGTTCAAAACTGCAGATTCCTCAACATCTCCACATATTGCGCGTGAATGGGTTCGAATCCTGGCCCGGCACTAAAGTTTTCATTATGTACTAGCAAGCTCTAGCACGAGAACACCTATCTGCTGGTGGATAATAATTCTGATTTTTAATGTATTTTCATTCGTTGTCAACACTAACGGTATCTGACGTTTTTAACCCCCAGTGAGACACAGAACTATTTGCGAGATCACTGTAAGTTCAAGGATGTTATTCCGAGCTGCTGGTGGAGAAAAATTCGGTAGCTGACGTCTCTTTGTGTGCAGTCAGCAACGATATGTGCGGGGGCCGGCCGGAGAGGCCGTGCGGTTCTAGGCGCTACAGTCTGTAGCCGAGCGACCGCTACGGTCGCAGGTTCGAATCCTGCCTCGGGCATGGATGTGTGTGATGTCCTTAGGTTAGTTAGGTTAAATTATTTCTAAGTTCTAGGCGACTGATGACCTCAGAAGTTAAGTCGCATAGTGCTCAGAGCCTTTTCAACCATTTCCTTTTTGTGTGGGGTTCGATTACCAGTCAGCACTGAACTATTCGTCATATTATTTCTAGTTCAAACATGCCTACATGTCGCTTCTGGTGTAACAAACCCATATTTAACGTTCGTTTTCTCTGGAATGTAACAGCAATAGGTAGCGGGTTTGAGTCCTGGGAAGGTAAAAATTAATGTTTCGTCTCGTCATTTCAGTTAAAACATCTTGCTACTGCCGAGAAAATCCGATATGTCACAGTTGATTGTGCTTCGATAACAATCCGGTTAGGTTCTGGGTTCGAATCCCTGTCCCGTACAAAGCTTTACCTCACGACACTTCAAGTAAGTTACTTGTGAAGAAGCAATATTTAACAACTCTCTCGTAGTTCGTTAACAGGGACAATAGATGCTGGGTAGGAATTCGCGTCCGTTAAAAATGTTTACGTTATGTAATTTAAAGTTGATGTTTCCTAACTGATACTGTCTAAAATCGAGGTATATCACTCTCTGTATGCCTAGTCAGGAATGACTGTTAGTTTCTGTCAGTAACGAAATCTTTGCTTGGTCTGCATGACCTGGGTTTGAATCCATATGCAGAACGAGACGGTTCGTCGTGTCATTTGAAGATCATATATATTCTCAACTAGCAGCTATTGAAAAACTTAAATTTTTAACCTCAATTTGTGTTAGATAATAAGTACGGTATGTTACTTTGAAGAGGAAATCATGACTACGACGAACTTATTACGTGCATTACCTATCTGACGTAATAATTTATTTTTATTTATTTATTTATTTATTGTTCCTTGGGACCAAATTAAGGAGAAGTCTCCGTGGTCATGGAACGAGTCAATACATGAAATTATAACACGATATTAGAAACAGATAAAATGAAATATAAAAAAAATATTCCGGTGACAAATCGTAAATTTAAATAAAGAAAAACAACACTGTAACACTGGAATTTGCTAATTTTTTAGCTCTTCCAGGAGCTCCTCGACAGAATAGGAGTGAGCCATGAGGAAACTCTTCAGTTTAGACTTAAAAACGTTTGGGCTACTGCTAAGATTTTTGAGTTCTTGTGGTAGCTTATTGAAAACGGATGCAGCAGAATACTGCACTCCTTTCTGCACAAGAGTCAAGGAAGTGTATTCCACATGCAGATTGGATTTCTGCCTAGTATTAACCGAGTGAAAGCTGCTAACTCTTGGGAATAGGCTAATATTGCTAACAACAAACGATATTAAAGAAAATATATACTGTGAGGGCAATGTCAGAATTCCCAGACTATTGAATAGGGGTCCACAAGAGGTTCTCGAACTTACACCACATATAGCTCGAACAGCCCGTTTTTGAGGCATAAATACCCTTTTTGAATCAGAAGAATTACCCCAAAAAATAATACCATACGACATAAGCGTATGAAAATATGCGAAGTAGACTACTTTCCGTGTTGAAATGTTACTTATTTCAGATACTGTTCTAATGGTAAATAAAGCAGCATGTAGTTTCTGAACAAGATCCTGAACATGGGCTTTCCACAACAGCTTACTATCTATCCGAACGCCTAGGAACTTGAACTGTTCCGTCTCGCTTATAATATGCCCATTCTGTCTGATCAAAATATCGGTTCTTGTTGAATTGTGAGTTAGCATCAAATTATTTTCCACAAGCCAGAAACTTATTTCATGAACTACATTACTTGATACTGTTTCAATATTACACACAAGATCTTTCACTATCAAGCTGGTGTCATCAGCAAACAGAAATATTTTTGAATCACCTGTAATACTAGAAGGCATGTCATTTATATAAATAGGAAACAGCAGTGGCCCCAGCACCGACCCTTGGGGAACGCCCCACTTAACAGTGCCCCATTGGGACTGAACATCACTACCACTCTCAATATTGCGGAGAATTACCTTCTGCTTTCTGTTCTTAAAGTAAGAGGCGAATCAATTGTGAGCTACTCCCCTTACTCCATAATGGTCCAACTTCTGCAGTAATATTTTGTGGTCAACACAGTCAAAAGCCTTCGTTAAATCAAAGAAAACACCTAGCGTTCGCAACCTTTTATTTAATCCGTCCAAAACCTCACAGAGAAAAGAGAATATAGCATTTTCAGTTGTTAAACCATTTCTAAAACTAAACTGAACATTTGACAGTAAATTATGTGAATTTAAATGCTCCAGTAACCTTGTATATACAACCTTCTCGATAACTTTAGCAAACACCGATGGCATAGAAATAGGTCTAAAATTGTCAACATTATCCCTGTCTCCCTTTTTATAAAGTGGCTTCATTACCGAATACTTTAATCGGTCAGGAAACCGACCACTCCTAAAGGAAAAGTTACAGATATGGCTAAGTACTGGGCTACTAGAACAATACTTCAGTATTCTGCTAGATACCCCGTCATATCCATGAGAGGTCTTGGTCTTTAGTGATTTAATTATGAACTCAATCTCCCTCTTGTCATTATCATGGAGAAGCATTTCAGGTAACAGTCGCGGAACACTTTTTTCTAAGAGCGCTATATGATTCCCTGTTGGGACTAGGTTTCTATTTAGTTCACCTGCTATATTCAGAAAGTGATTATTAAATGCTGTACATATATGCGACTTATCAGTAACACGGACATTCCCACTACGCACTGATTCTATATCCTCGACCTGTCTCTGCAGACCAGCCACTTCCTTTACGACTGACCATATGGTTTTAATTTTATCATGATACTTAGCTATTCTATCTGCATACCACATACTTTTTGCCTTCCTAATAAAATTTTTAAGCACCTTACAATACTGTTTGTAATGGGCTGCTGCATTTAGATTTTGACTGTTTCTAACGTTTTGATATAATTGCCACTTTGTTCTACAAGATATTCTTATCCCTCTAGTCAGCCACCCAGGCTGCCTGTTTGTGCTAGTACCCTGTTTTGAACGTTCTAACGGAAAGCAACTTTCAAAGAGCACGAGAAAAGTCTTGAGAAAATTATTATATTTATCGTCTACTGTATCAGCGCTATAAACATCTTGCCACTCTTGTTCCTTGATAAGGTTTACAAAGGTCTCTACAGCAAATGGATCAGCTTTCCTAAACAGCTAATGACTATATTTAACACGTGTTGCAGCACAAAAATCTTTTAGAGTTAAAATTTGTGCATCATGATCTGAAAGGCCATTCACCTTTTTGCTAACAGAATACCCTTATAGTACTGAGGAATGAACAAAAATGTTGTCTATGGTTGTTCTACTGTTCCCTTGCACTCTCGTTGGAAAGAATGCGGTTTGCATAAGGTTATATGAATTAAGGAGGTCTACCAGCATCCTCTTCCTTGCACAATCACTTATACAATTAATATTGAAGTCACCACATATAATTAACTTTTTGTATTTCCTATAAAGTGAACCAAGAACCTCCTCTAGCTTTAGCAAAAATGTTGTGAAATCGGAGTCTGGGGATCTATAAATAACAACAGTTAGAAGTTTAGCTCCGTTAAATTTAACCACACCTGCACAACATTCAAACACCTTTTCAGTGCAGTACTTTGAAACATCAATTGACTCAAATGGGATGCCGTTTTTCACATACATGGCTACTCCCCCACACCGCAAAGAGCTCCTCGAAAAGCTGCCAGCCAACCTGTATCCTGGTAAAGGAAGCCTCTGAATTATCTCCTTATTTAAGAAGTGTTCAGATATACCAATAATTTCAGAGTCAACATCTAGAAGCAGTTCACTAACTTTATCTCTAATACCTTGTATATTTTGACGAAATATACTAATTCCCTCATTACTCGGATACCTAAGCTTTGTCAAAAGTGGTTCCTTTGTTAGAGAGACTTCCCTTAAGCAGGAATACCTATCAGCTGACTTCAATCTAAAAAAGGTGCAGCTCTAACACCCACTACTGCAGGAATTTTCCCATGAGTGATCCCACCACCCCCACCTATGCTGTCACCTACAAGCTTTGCCAACCTCCCCTTCCCATACCTGTTGAGGTGCAGGCCATTTCTAGTGAAACCCGTCCTGCTGATAGACTCCGCCGACACCACTGAAATGTGACCCATGCTTTCTGTCATCAGCGAACCCCCAAGTCTCATGTTATTACGCCTGACGGATGTATCAAGATGAGGCCGGTCGTGACGCTGAAACAGTTCCACGAAATGCACATTCGTGTTGCCAGTCTGAGTGGCTATCTTTTCTAGGTCACCATCTATGTCATACTCCCCATCCCTATCAATACTATTACCAGCCCCACCCACAATCACTACCTGATCCTCTTTAGTAAAATCCCTACATAACCCCCCTATGTTAACAGTCACCTGAGCCAATCCTGCATTAGGCTTCACAATGCTGGTGACCTGGTACTCACTCCCCAGCACTTCCTGCAACTGCTGGCCTACACCTCTGCCATGAGAGCTACCTAACAGCATAATCTTCTTCTTCCTCTTCGAATTTGCAACTGTTCTAGCCACCGTAACTACTGAGGTCTGCTGCATACTTCCTACATCTACAGCTACTAGAGATTCCTCTCCACTAGACTCTGACAGTTGGTCATATCTATTGCAAACACCAATACTAAAACTATCTGAAAATCTTCTTCTCCTTGAATTCTGAGAGTGGTAACATTTCAGGTATGTCATTTATTGTAATAAATATGAGCTTACAAGTCTTAAGCACAGTATAATCTGTGATAAGGTGTTCTCTGATATTTTTAGTATCGTGGTATTACTTTACATCTTGAGTTATTGCAATACAGAGCAGTGTTTTCGAGTGATGATTTGTTGGAACCATTTTGAATAGTCAAACGACTGAGGAGCGATTAGAGTACCTGCTAGACAGCTGCGTTATGAGGGTTGTATGCGAATCAGGCGAAATGCAATTCAGGTGGTTCGGATACTGTAGAGCACGACTGTACATGACGACCGCAGGGAACACCACATATTATTCTTACTACTCGCTTTTGTGCAATCACTAATTTCTTAATAAGTGATGAGTTATCCTAGAAAATTATTCCATAAGACATTATTGAGTGAAAATATGCAAAATATGGCGGGAGGTTGATTTGTTTCTTTCTAAGACTAGAAATTATACGAGAACAAACGTAGCTGACCTTAATTGTTTGATAAGTTCAGTAATAAGATTCTTGCAGTTAGTTTTCAATAATACATACACCCAAAACATGTGGAATACTCTACCCTGTTTACTGACTCCTGCCCATGTGCTACATTAAGTTCTATTATGACTATTTGTTGTACAGAACTAAATATAGTATGCTTTCTCATAATTTACAGTAAGCATTTTGTTGGAGCAGTGTTCAGCTCTCAACTGGGTTGTGCACTCTGACCCATTTCACATGGTTCACCTTACTGCATGAGCAAAATGACTATATGATCTTTCTTTCCTTCTTCTCTTAAGACGTAAGAGTCTTCGAAGGTGCTAGAATGAACAACAGCCCTTAATTAGGCATTTCTCCCTCTCTAGAATTTCATATATTTCTTGTTAGCCTTGCTACCTTAATTACTATTTTTCTGTACAAATGTCCTCATTTACAATTAAAATATTTAGGAATTAAGCTGACAGCATATGTTGCTGCTGCTCTCAGTAGTGCTACACAACATATTCCAGAGTTTTCTTAGGTTATCAGAGAAAACTAAATTTTGATACTTTCACTAAGAGGGCTATCAATCATGGGACAAAGACATATGTCTACGTTATGCACACAGACCTTCTCCAAGATACGGTGTGCCAAGTCGGAGCCCTATCGAATACCACGTGCCATTTATCATGTACGAGAAGACATCATGTGTGTTATCATACTCAAACGACCAGAATTGCATTCCGCCTGATTTGCATGCAGCCCACAAAACGTCTTGCAGGTTCTCTAATCTTTTTTCAGTACAGTCATTTGACTATACAAAATGGTTACTACAACTCATCACCAGATAACACTGCTCTCTATGGTAATTACTCCAGATGTAAGTTAATACCACGATACTACAAATATCAAGGACCACTTTATTAGAGATGACACACTCTTCATGATGGCATGCGACTAAGCGCAGTTTGAAAGTGATCTATTGCCCTTCTTATCTGACACAAAAAGACATTAGAAATCATGAGCAGTTAGTTGTGCATATGTCTGAATTTAAAAGACATGACCAACTGTGTTGTTCTGAATATGAATTCAAACTCAGTGTCTATGACTGAACACATGTATCTGATAGATGACACACCATACGTGGAATTCATTCAGAATATTTAATTGAAATACAAAGACAATATCCAATGAAGTTAGCCGAAAGTGACTCTACTATCATAGGGTTGCCAGAAACATTCCAAAATGTTGCGAAGTCTCAATCATCCTCGCAGCAGGAAGGAATACGTTTCCACAGCATATGTGTTTCTCGAGCGGCCTAGCAATCCAGGACTGGAAGATGCACTTAAAAGAAGAAGTGGAAATCCACAGATGCCTCAAATATGACACGTACAAGAAAATGTTTAAGACAACCGAAACACCATACATAAAGATCAGGGAAAATTTAATTTAATGACACTCCTCGTAACAGCTGTCATTATTTTACTTTGTTTTAGTCTCTCGGTTATCAGAATATTCATGTGACAATTTTCAAAGAGTAATTGTTAGAACAGACTGTTAAATTTAGGATAAATAAGGAAACAAATTATCTTTCTAATGAAGGGCTCACTGACAGCAAATTCTTTATTTAAACAAACTAAAGTGGGGTGGCGTTTACAGATGGCGAGTTACGATAACATTTGGGGATATGAATGCTACGGTATAGTTAGGCAGACGGCGCTGGAATGTGTAGAGACTATGCCGGTACTGCTAATTCATTGAGCCAAACACCGACGATTCATTAACAGTATTCGGTGTCATCCAGACTATTACTGAAACATGCAAAGCACTGTGTGAGTGGCTACAACATTTTTTGTATCCCACACACAAAACGGCCTCATCTTATGGCAGTTAATGCTGAGCATGTCTCTTCCCACTACTTCATTCTGCAGATAATAATAACAGACTACTTACTGCAACTTATTAGCAGATTAAACTGTGTGTAGGTCCATGCATCGAGCCCGGGACCTTAAACATTCGTAGGCAATTGCTCTAAGAACTGTAATACACAATCATGACTGTCTTCACAGTTTTACTTCCGCCAGTACCTCATCTCCCACTTCCGATCCGACACACAGTTTTAATCTGCCAGAAAGTTTGGTATCAGTGTACACTCTGCTGCACAGTGAAAATTTTTTTCGGCCCGCTGTTAAAAATTTGTCTCTTCACACGTTTCGGCCGTCGCCCGTCATCACATCACATAATACTTCATAGATAGTTTTCGATCCGATGATGGCAGTAGTCGAAACAAAATAATAAATAAATTAAGATATTAAGTGATGTAAATGGATCTGTTCAGAAAACACGTGATTTCAATCTTAATTAAGCACCACCGTTAAGACTGAAACCATGTAACACAATACTAGGCATTAAGTCCTTCTATATGGTGTTCTGATGATGGACTATGCCTGGAACGCGTAAACATACAAATTTTTGACATATGGACTGTTATTGTTAGCGACCGAATAAACGGTGAGAAACTACATGCTCAGCATTCACAATATGGTTGCAGGGTTCCTGTGCTACTTTATTTCGCAACTGACACTTACGCTTGTTAACCACAGCAATGTCCGCCCCGGTAGCTGAGTGGTCAGCGCGACGGAACGTTAATTCTAAGGGCCCGGGTTCGATTCCCGGCAGGGTCGGAGATTTTCTTTCACTCGGGGACTGGGTGTTGTGTTGTCCTAATCATCATCATTTCATCCCCATCGACGCGCAAGTGGCAGAAGTGGCGTCTAATCGAAAGACTTGCACCCGGCGAACGGTCTACCCGACGGGAGGCCCTAGTCACACGACCACAGCAATATGCCATATGCTTACATCTTTCTGTAGATAATTTAATATTTTCCAAAACTGACTGTCATCTCACTGTGGATATGATAAGCAACAATAATAGGTTATCGCATTACTATGCAACCCCACTACTCCCTCACCCCACCCCCTACCAATCCCATTGTTTATTTCTCATAAATTACGATACTGAATATGTTCTGTTATATGAATATATTTCCCCGTCTTAGCACTGGTGAAGAGATTATATACGGAAGACCTGCCACTCGAAGATAAAATTAGTTTCTCTCAATCCTTAAAGAGTGTAACATGTCGAAAACCAGTAAAAAAAGCCTTTAGACTACTGTCAAGCCTTAATTATGCTTTCAAGATACTTCTTGAGCACATTCACTTGCCTCCAGACATTACTGATTCGATCTTTTGAAGCCACGCGAGATTAGCTGAGTGGTCTGAGGCGCTGCAGTCATGGACTGAGCGGCTGGTCCCGATGGAGGTTCGAGTCCTCCCTCGGCCATGGGTGTGTGTGTGTTTGTCCTTAGTATAATTTAGGTTAAGTAGTGTGTAAGCTTAGGGACTGATGACCTTAGCAGTTAAGTCCCATAAGATTTCACACACATTTGAACATTTGATTTGATCTTTTGTAACTCCAAGAAATTGGGGTCGCACCAAAAGAGCAAAACCAGAACGATTAGTGGACATGCCAACTAAAGTGCTCAATATTAACAAGCTGTAGTTGTCTTTCCAAGAGCTAAGTCTAGGGGCTGATGACCTCAGATGTTAAGTCCCATAGTGCTTAGAGCCATTTGAACCATTTGATTCTAGAATTCAGAGCATTAGCCATACAAAACATTACGTGCCCCTCAGCATACTATCAATTGCGGAAAACCTCGTTTCGATACCTGGAACCGTTCATGAAATAAAAGGGGTGTCACGTCTTTCGTGACTCATCCAACATATACCGACGGAATATTCCATTAATTTTAAACACATGTAAGTACTGTTTTCAACCTTGGCTACTGTTTCTCGGAGGATAATTTTATTTAGAGACACAATTCTGTCATGCTTCAGTTTTAGATGTACTGGACAGTTTCGGAAGAAAGGAATCAAGTTTTACATCTTGCCAATGATGAGGTCACTAGAGGCTAAGGATAAACTCGGATGAGGAATGAAATCGGCCGTGCCAATTCAAAACAGTCATCCCAGCATTCGCCTTAAGCGATTTAGGAAGGGAAAACCGAACATGGATGGCGGGAGGGGGAGGGGAGGGGAAAATCCGAGCTGCCGTCTTCCCATATAGGGACGGAGTCGGAGTACCGGTACAATTATTATTATTATTTTCGTATCGAGGAAAATATAATACAGATTATTCACAAATTCAAAACATATCTACAACATATAAGGAAGACCTTATCCATTTCAAATTGATTATGAGACTCAGAATTCGGCAGTCTTGATTGCTGGAACTTACATAAACCGGGTCCTCCAGCGTAAAGGCTTCAGGCAACTTCGGGCAGACCAAGAGGTGCTCAGAAAATTGAAGTTCTTCGCATTCGTAGGTTACATCTCCAATAACGTATTCCCAGAATACGAAGTTTTGTTTCCACCTCGTCACTCTAGTTCGCAGTCTGTTCAGTTTTCCACGTCTGGTAGGGTAGTTGGAAACCGGCTCTTCCTACAGATTTTCGTAACTTCTAGTTGCATTGTTTCTCTACAGCTCTATTCGGCGTGAACGGAAGGTGATGATGCAGTTCCTTCAGTTGTTCGAAGAAAGCTCTTTCTCTACTTTAGCCTGGGACGTGACACTTCGCATCTAAACATGGGATGCCTGGAACCATATTCCTGTTTTTTCTTCTCGCCCTCTGCCGCTGCTGTTCGTCTAATATCCGCAGGTTGCTATGGCTATCAGATTTTGTCAACTGGAGTTGGTCGTAGGCAACTAGCTATAATGCAGCCTGTCTCGTTAAGAGCGGTGTCAATGTGACTAGCGTATGTATAGTTCAGCCAGACTGGTGCTGTGTATTCTACCGTAAAGAAGCATAGAGCTAGAGCAGACGTACCGCATGTTCTATTAGTGAGTATGCTGTTCGATCGACCATCCCAGGATCCTATTCTGGACAACATCCACATCTGCTGTTTCCAAATTGCTGTCGTGATCAAACCTCAGGCATGTATAGGATTGTGAAACAGATGGCACGTAGGCTTCCACTGAACAGTGAACTCCGAGTATATGAACGAATTACGAGAGCCGCTATGGTTTACATGTAGGAACACAAACAGGTAACAGTTTTTTACTATTATTTTCTAAATTCAGTTTCTCGGTTTTGCAGTATCTCATAACTGCTTTAATTTCGCAGTAACATGCCGTTCCAGTTAACATTTGCTCTTCTATTACTGAGGTTCCTACATTCCCTATAACTTTCTGTTTAACGCTAATGAACTTCGGAATATATGGACCAATATTTGCCTTGCTTAAAGAAGAATTTTGAACAACGACATCTGCGATTTATCCTGATCCCCTCCCTACTTACACACGGTTTTCTCTGCTTCCACTTTGTTATCTATGGATTTGTGTAAGAACATGTAGAATACGTTCTAGTACCTCCACATTATGAGATATGATGATTGCGTTACTCAGTCCACCAATGGTTTAATGCGGCATTTCAGTATCCAGTGATACAATGCATGGCTGACTGTGCTAAGTTTATGCAGCATTAGTCTTGCAATAGCAACCGCCCATGGTATTGATCGCAGTCAGACTTGTTTTGGCCATTTATCAAAAGCGGTAATATATTTAACATCGATACGAAAACTGTCACACTCTTCATTTCGCGAGCATTCGCGGAGTAGGGGGAGTTAACAGAGCCTAAGCGAGCCGACGTCTCGGAGTTAACTGTATAATACGGTAGCATGGTGTTGGCAGTTCGGTTAAAATCCAAAATTCTATTCAAACAAATAAACTCAAGGAGGAAAAGTGAAGAAGATTTATCTGACGAGCTGATGCACGTAGTGCGGTCTAAAAGCCCGTATAGGATGAGGAGTTGGTCTGCTATGAACTACATTGGTAGCAAAGCATGGACAATCGATACATAAGCCGTAAAATGCACGTGTAAGTTTGGGAAATTGTTTCTTTTAATTAGAAAATGAACGCAAGACTTGGAAGGTTAAAGAAAATAAATAACTCAATTCTTCTGAAACAGAATCCCTCTTTTTTATTACTTTATTACAGTAATAAACCAAGTCAAAGTTCCAAACTACTTCCTAGAACAAGTATTGAGAAAGATCAGAACTTAAAAAATATTTACATTTCGAACTAAAAAAGTTGGATGGAACAAAATTTTCTGGGATTACTAATCGCGTCAAATCACGGGCTGTTCTCGAGATTTCGGAAAGCATATTCTCTCTTCCAATCTTCTGGTGAAGCGGCAGTTTGCTGTTGTCTCGACTTTCACAAGACACTCTTTTCTTTCTCCGTTTAAAGAACAGCTTAAGCATAAAGTGCAGTTCCTGCAGACTTCTTTGCTTTTCTTTTCATCGCTTTGTGGCTGGCCTCTCGTCGGTGTGCCCTTATTATAGAGACAACGGCGGCAGTGGCCATTTCATCCCCCTTGCGGCCGCTCTGGGACAAATGAACGACCACAGCTCGCAACAACATGTCACGCCTACAACGTGGCCGCCACAACTAACCCCTTGCCTCGGTTAATGAGGTTCAGTATATTTCATATCTCAATTGCCTCCTCAATTATGCTATTCCAAAAACCACCCGTCGAACCGACGTAATTCCGCAATTGCAGGTCTCTTTCTCTTTTCATCTGTAACCGGCCAGCGCAGACTGCTCTTTCTATCCGAATCGTATTTTGTCTATTTACACTATCTGACCAAATGTATCCCGACACCCCTATGAAATACAGAATTGACCATTAAATGTGGTGAAAAGCGGACTTGACAGTACAATGGTCATGCAGCTCCTCATAAAAGTCACATAGTTCAGCAGTCAATGCTAAGCGATGCTTGAGGTGGTGTAAAGCGCGACGCCATTGGACAGTGGATGACTGGAAACGAGTGATCTGGAGCGATGAATCACGCTGTACCCTTTGCCAATGCGATCGAAGTGTTTGGGTTTTTTCGAATGCCTGGACGACTGATGTGGAGCACTAACAGTAAAACAAGGACGGGCTGTGAATACATTTTATAGCATTGTGTACTGCGCACAGTAGAGAAACAGTTCGGAGACGATAACTGTATCAGCATAAAAATGCACCCTGTCATAAAGGCGTATCTGTGAGGTAACGGTCTGTATACAATAACATTCCTGAAACGAACCGGCCTGCTCGCAGCCCAGGCCTGAATCCAATAGAAAACCTGTGGGACGAGCAACATCATTACCTTCTCTAGCATCGGCTTTTGAGGAAATATGTGCTGCCATTCCTCCAAAGACAGTAGGACACTTCATTGCAAGTGCCCCCATCAGAGATGAGGAATGAAATACCACATATTAATTTCTAATACCTGGTGTCCGGATCTTCCGTTCAGGTAGTGTATTCCGTGCAATGTAGAGGGAGACAACACTGTGTTTGTTCAGTGTACAATTTGTATAGAAATGTAGCGAATGCGCCAAAATTTAACTTTAATGTTTCTGTGATTTCATTAAAACCTGTAAATAACTCAAATAATTATTGTTGTTGCGAAAAATAGTGAGGATTTTCATAACACTGCTCCCGTATATTAGCATTCCACAAAAACATTGTTTGACATCACTTCAGATTTTCCTAGAGCCAATGTCTTCTTTATTAATTTTTGTTGCAAAATTGAAATTTATCGCCGAAATAATTTGTAATAAAAACTATTTACGTATATAATTACATACAAGCACTCCCGTGGCATTGTTCCCATACATTAATTTATAATACAAACACAATCTTATCAGAGCCCATTTACAAATAATGATTTTGAGAGAGTAAATAGAAGTATATCAATTAATACGTACGAATTATGTAATATATTCAAACTATGTAAGTTATATGCAGAGCTGAACATTACAAGAGATACTGAGTTGGACATGACGCTGAAAATTTGCCGAAATCGACAAGCATTTGTCAGTTGCAGTTGATTCCTACTGCGTCGCTAATTTTTCATGTTGAAGGATCTTTATCGATGATAAATTTACCTTTAAATAACAGACGATGTGTCACTGAAGCGCACTATCGACGATGGTGCTAATATAGCGAGAAGTACGTCTCCATCGGACAAAGTGAAATTACGAACTACTAATGTGGCGTCACGCATATAATTCTCTCCGGATGACCGAAATGAAATTTCACGAGTTGAGAGGTTGTGTGATGTTATTTCATTGCGTACAAAATCGTTCCAAATTTACAATGAACTTAGCAGAATGAGCATCAAGTCTTCCTTGAATGTATGTACTGATTCGGTTGCGAATAGTGTCACGAAGCCGTCGTATCCTCTCTTAAGGGAAGATACCCCACAACTGTTGTACGTGGTGCTCGATAGCCTGGATACTGCCACTGGAAGGGATTTGACTTCCGAGCTGGTCCCACACATGTTCCATCGGGGGCAGATCTGGAAATCTTTCTGGTCACAGGAGTACTTCAACATCGCGCAGATAGTTAATAGAAACACGTTCCATCTGTAGACGAGCATTTTCCTGTTGAAAAATGGAGGCACGATACTGTCGCATGAGAGGTAACATATGAGGACGCAGAATGTCCGCGTCAGACCGTTGTGCCTTCAGACTTCTCTCAATGACTACCAGCCCTGACCGTCATACACGATGGCTCCCCACACCAAGAAGGCAGAATTAACATCACTACGTCTCCACAAAACGTTGGAACAGTACGACCTCTCCACAGGTCGCCGCCATACTCGCCGACGGTGGTCATCCGGTGTAGAGTGAACCACGATTCACCGCTGAACACTATGTAACACCATTTATTAGCAGGTCACGCTCCCCGGTCATGGCACTACTCCAAATATAGCCGTTTGTGTTGTGCTCTTAACAGTACCTGTGCATGTGACGGTAGTTCCCTAGGTAGCTACTGCTAGCCTTCGACCAATGGTGCGGAAAGACGCACAATATTGCAGGAAGGCCATTACTTATTCACGGTTGGCAGGTGCATGTGAAGGACTCTGATGTGCTCGGTGCACGATACGGCGATACGCGTTTGTGGTAGTCAGACATGGTCGACAGTAACACTGACGACGAATTTACCTGCCTTTGCGTTTGCATGCAGTCCAACACTGGGCTACAGTCACATCCGAAAACCCCACAAATTTGATATTGCACGATTCGTCCAGGCGGCCAAATGGAGACCCACAGCGAGGGCCCTTTCAAATTGTTTTCAGGCGCTGATAATGCTGTCTTCACATCTCCGTGTCCTTCACAGTGATCCCTCAACATCTGATGGTGTTCACGTCCCTTATATCCTAGCCTGGCCTCGTGACAACACTACACACGAATAACACTAATGCGCTACGGTGGCCGTTATACCTTTCACAGAGAATTGCAACTCTAATGATATACATACCCGTTGATGGTGTGTACGTGTACGAGGTTACACTGACATCCGATCATGTCCTCTGGGTACTCTTGTGTCCAGTATTGTCGGCGCACCTCGCTTTACTGCCGTGTCGAGAGAAGCTGCAACAATGATCGTCGTGATATCAGACCGTCGAGCACCAAACGTTCTCGCACTGTCTGGATACCTGTCTTGCTGAAACAAGTCCATTTCCTGACTCAATAGCACGTGACGTGGCGGTACGATCCTCCACGGCCGAGGGAGCAATATGGTTGTCCTCTCATGCACTAGCTGCGTGGAGCCATTGACGTCCTGAACGGTGTCGAGTATAGTCCTCCTTAACTCATCCATTCCATAATCGAATGACAATCGTGGGATATCGATCAACGCTGGCACCAAAATCGCGGGCTAGAGAGGCCGAAGTGCTAATTTCGACACGTGATGGTAGACATTTCTCCTTCTTACACCGTGCTTAACACGATCTTCTCACAAACAAACATTCAAATGCGATTTCTGAATGTTAAACCTGCTGTGCACTCATTCTTTACCTAAAGAATGTAGATGGCATTTCTCCTACTTACTGTATCCCGTTACATTGAGATGCTAATCATCTGAAAATTCGAGCATGTAGCATATTTCATGCCAATTTGATGTCTGTAGTACGCCTTCTTCATAGTGTTGGAATGTAAATCACGTGTAACGACGGTGGATGAGATCATAAAACATCTGAGTCAGCAATGTATCGTCAAAATATTAAACAAAATAGAGTCGGCTTTGCTGCGGAGATGATTTGTGGATAAAATTAAACCAGCGAGTTGTTGTCTTCAGATTGTTATTCACAGGCATACTAAAAACATTGGGTGAGACCCAAGGAAGCGGGATAGGACCATTGCGTTTCACGGTGCAGATTAACGGAAACATTAGTTGTAACGTCACTCGAGTGTAAACCAACTGGCAAGCTTCAATCCGTTAATACAATGCTAGGAAACTGCAGTTTTTCCACGTAGCAGAAGCACACGAAACGCTTCGTAATTAGAAAGAAGAATTGCTCAAATGTATAGTCTATATGAGGCTGGATAATTGGCGGATATACAGCACATACATAAAAGGGCAGCACCGATAGTCAGATGTAAGTCGAAAAAAAGTCCTGTCATCGTATTCGACAATTTTTTTTTTAAATACAGATTTCATTTGTGTGTATATGACCGGTTTATTGAAATTGTAATATAATGGCCGGAGGGAGTGGCCATGCGGTTCTAGGCACTACAGTCTGGAAACGAGCGACCGCTACGGTCGCAGGTTCGAATCCTGCCTCGGACATGGATGTGTGTGATGTCCTTAGGTTAGTTAGGTTTAATTAGTTCTAAGTTCTAGGCGACTGATGACCTCAGAAGTTGAGTCGCATAGTGCTCAGAGCCATTTGAACCATTTTGTAATATAATGTACTACATTGCTCGTTATTGGTATATAAATTACTGAGATAAATTGTACACTTCGATGGCGTTGTTTGTTTACCTCCTTTTTATTAATGACTTACACAATGAAACTTCCTGGACTTTCACAATGCCTGTGTATTATACAGTGTCTGTATGTCACATTACAACGTCCTTCAGACATGCATGCATACATGTCTAAAGGACATTGTAATGTAACATACAGACACTGTATGAAAGAGAAACATTGCGTATATCATTAGTAGGCCTATATATGTCTTGACGGGCTAAAATGCCAATTATAAAAATTTGCCTCTCCCTGTGCGGGAATCACAAAGTACGAGCGTATGGACAACATGACATGTGAAAGTTTGGGTGGGTCCGGAAAGCGTGCTCGGATAATACGTGAAGATAACGATTTCGTGAGGCAGATGGCAAAATATTATATATAGGAAGGCCACTATTGCGTAACTAAGCCATAAAATTTTACTTTTATAGATTTTAAACTTTTACTGCGCTCGTATCAGAAACTGACATTTTAAAACGTCTGAAATGCTGAGTAGAGTCTGCAGAAATAATATTACCGACAGTTGCGTATGTTCTCTGGCATGCACTCTGCTGCCTCTAAACGTATAACAAATAAGACAACAGCACCAGAAAAATGAAGTTAGCAGTGTACTGAAGCACGAGGCGTTCTTTCACAATCATAACTAACATTGAAAAAATTATCCAAGATGACGCTAACAAAAAAAAAAATGGTTGAAATGGCTCTGAGCACTATGGGACTTAACATCTATGGTCATCAGTCCCCTAGAACTTAGAACTACTTAAACCTAACTAACCTAAGGACAGCACACAACACCCAGTCATCACGAGGCAGAGAAAATCCCTGACCCCGCCGGGAATCGAACCTGGGATGGCGCTAACAGGTAAATTGTGTCGCATGATGGCAGTCTTCAGTAGTCAATGTGATTTATGGCAGACCAACAACCTATACCCAGTGCTCATATGTATCCTCTTAGATATTTGTTACAGTAACTCACACAGGATTCTCTAAATTCAATCATGAGTTCCAGACCACGCTTATGTGCTCTTACTTCGATTTGTTCCCAAGCAAAAATCAGATCTTACGAAACTGATTCGCAAACTGCGAATACATTTTGATGTCAGCTGTATTTTTATTAGTGATGGATGAAAATTTGTGGCGACACAGAATTCCCGCCTATAGTGAGCAGCCGCCGTAACAACTTTGGGCATCGGAGCACGCCTCCAGGAACGACCCAAACTTCCATATGTCACGGATTCCACAGTCCTTAAGCTCGCGCATTCCCTGATCCCCGCACAGGAACAGATAAATATTTTATTGTCGTTTTATCCCATCGAGCCATTGCCACATCATTGATAGTTACAATGTCTGTCTTTATACAGTGTCTGCTTCTTCACATTACAATGTCCTTAGACTTGCATGCATGTGCAAGGATAAGGGTGTAATACTTGAAGTGCAGAAGAAGAAGAAGAAGAAGAAGAAGAATCTCATACCTATAGAACATGCTAATTACGCTTTTTTGTGGTTCATGTGAAGTAGTTCATGATTTAAAATGATTTCTTGTCTGAGCTAATCTGTTTTAGTCCCACTGATCGTTTTATAAAATAAACATTTCTAGTAAAAGGAATTTTTGTTGCACATTGATCTCTTACTGCTTTCTGCATGTGATGCTATAAGCACGCCGATCTATGTGCCCACAACGGACGGACTATCTTCGTATGCTCTGAAATGGAATGCACATTTTCTCTGCCACTTGTTACCCATACATTCGAAAACGGCTCTTCATGTTCCGCAGTACGAACTTCTAGAGGTCTCTAATAATAATCTACACCTCACATCGGGAGCTTGAATCATCACATACATTTGTCAGTTCGCAATAATGCTAGTAACGGCGCGGCTGGAGCAGTAATTGCTCGCTGCACCCCACGCGTATCTCAAATTGTACGAAGGCCAAAGCTGAGAGTGTTACACATTAGCTAATGAAGCACTGTCTCATAAAGTCTCAAAAAAATATCAACCTCTTGTAAAGATGATCAACTAGTGTTAAAGGTAGAAAAATGTAAAGTGGTGGGCTGAGATATACACTAACATTTAGTCGCGTTTGACAACACGATTAACGAATAATGACTGGAGTCATTCGAGACATACACGCGCCTGACAGTCAAACTGATTGGGTGTATCATTCAGAAAGACAACTGAGGTTCAACTGCTTGTAAAACACGTTGTACGCTTTCACTCATTCCTATTCTACCCCAAAACTGCCATGTATAGACAAGTGAGATAGCTTGCGAAACACTTGTATGTCAAATGCTGGACTATTGAAAGAGTGTAGGATCCACATCACGGTAGAGTGATAGGGGATATTGAGCGATGACACCACAAATAGTCACTGTCTTGATTATTACGTAGCAGACTGTAAAATAAAAGATAAAAATATGAAACACTCGAAAAAAATTGCCTAATATCTCATGAAAAGCTAGTTTGAAAACTGCAAGAACGGATTTGCACAATGGTTCTCACTAGTATTCTCCTTATGCATGACATGATTCCCATCGGGACGTGGGTATAAGAACCAGAGTAGTTACTGTCTGTTTAGAAATAAGTCAGCAGTTATTGTTCTGAAGTCATTAATGGAAGGGTAGAAACAAGGTGTTTTCTAATTATTTATGTTACATGTATGAGGGAAAGGGGGGGGGGGGTGAGATGGGTGAGCTGGGTTGGAAGAAGGAAATCCCAGGTGCAAAACAAGAAAAAGAATTATATACAGTTGTTACGCATTGCTGTGGCACAGAACTACCGATACTGTACACAGTTTGGTACCATGTTTTACAACGGCAACATTTTGTCCACTGACGCGGGGACATTTGGGCGAGATAGCATCGTAATTTTAAAACGCCACGCGGGTAGATATTAGTTCTCATTGTCTGGTTGTGAATAATCATCGACACAGATATGGTCTCAGTGTGTGATGTTACGCAATATCTGGAAATGTGTGCTCAGTAGTTCGGCACACCATATGGTTCAGACAACTTAGGGCGTCGGTTTGGATGTACGCCAGATCTACTGTCAGCGCTTTGTGCAATGGCCCACCTGGTTTGCTGACATTTGTTTGTCGGAATGCATGACAAGTCTGTTTAGCAACATCAAAACCCTGGAATAAAACAACCATGACGGCTACGCTGCCGATCGAGTGGACGCAGGTGTCCTCTGAGGCGCTGCCTTGCGTGGGCGGACACTTGTGTTGAGGCCTCTGTATGTCATCTGACTCAGTACCAAAACAGTGTAGCTGACATGTACACGAAAAATTCTGTTTCCTTTGATCCTAGTGGCCCATCCTCTACCGTTAAGATAACTAAAAACTCTCTATAAAGTATAGTAAAAGTTAACCTACGCCACACACCATGCCATGATATGAATAATTTAGGAATATAAAGCGACAATGATCCGTTAACACTGTTATTGTTGTTGCTGTGGTCTTCAGTCCGAAGACTGGTTCGATGCCTCTCTCCACGCTACGCTATCCTTGCCAAAATGTGGGCTGATTGTTTCGACTACGATGCAGAGGTTTCGCTTGGACGCTCTTACACGTCTTCTATACACTCCTGATCTCTCCTCATGCTAAAAAAATGGCTCTGAGCACTATGGGACTTAACTTCTAAGGTCATCAGTCCCCTAGAACTTAGAACTACTTAAACCTGACTAACCTAAGGGCATCACACACATCCATGCCCGAGGCAGGACTCGAACCTGCGACCGTAGCAGTCACGCGGTTCCAGACTGTAGCACCTAGAACCGCTCGGCCACCCCGGCCAGCTCGATTTCTTCAATTTTAATCTACAGTTCATAACCAATAAACAGTGTTGTGAGTCCACATCAACGTCTGTAAATATCTTACAGTTTAAAATCTGGTTCCGAAATCTGTGTCTTACCATTATACAGGGTTTTTATTTTAACTGAAGACATGGAAATATCTAGAAAACTACATATCGGGTCAAAAAGTTATAATTCCAATTTGTTTGTATCGGAGGGGCACATCCAATGACGTAACACTCTACCCCCTACCCAACCCCATGCGTGGGCGGCAACTTTGAAATATTCAACGGGAACCCCCGTTTTTTACTGTAGATTACGATTCTACGGCAAAATCTACATGTGTTTAGTCTGAAGCACTTTCTTCGTTTCGCCAGAGATGGTGCTGTAATCGGAGGAATGGAAATGGCTGCACATCGACATGCTACTCAGTCACCCTTGAATGGATAGTGGCACGTGGGACCGACCTCCATGCTACAGGCCAGTATTTCAAAACTTCTAATTGGAAACCCAGTTCGCAACGTTGCATTCCTCCGACATATCGAACTGGGGACTACTCGACGCGCCACTTTGGCCGTGGCTCGAGGCGAACGCTACTCCACTTTTCCACTTACAGTAAGTGTTCAAACGCAATGCCGCCAACTTCCACACACTTCGTGATCCGCTAATCAAATGATCGTACACGGACAGGAGCATATCTGCGCGAATGTCAGCACAGGCGTTTCTGATGCGGTCGACCACGTCTTCACGGCCTGTTAGCACTTGCTGGTACACCTTATCTTTCAAATATCCCCACAGAAAGAAATCCGGTAACGTCAAATCCGGTGACCTAACGGGCCAAATAATAGGGTCACATATGCCGATCCACTGACCAGAGTAAATGTGGTCTCAGACCTCGCGTGCTTCAATTACGTAATGCGCGGGGCAACAATCATGCTGAAACCACATACTTTATCGAAAGTGCAGGGCAACATCCTGCAGTAGTAGTGGTAGCTCCTGTACCAAAAACGTTCGATATTTCCACCCATTCAACGTGGCGTCGGTAAA
Source organism: Schistocerca nitens (assembly GCF_023898315.1). Classification (NCBI taxonomy): domain Eukaryota; kingdom Metazoa; phylum Arthropoda; class Insecta; order Orthoptera; family Acrididae; genus Schistocerca; species Schistocerca nitens. Next base: position 655,030,516 of record NC_064616.1, on the reverse strand, counting down.
ATATCGACCAATGAGTTTTTTCCCCATGACGCCACACCAAGTGTTAATTGACCAAGGACGCTAATGGTCAACTTGCCGCCGTAACCTGTGGGGATTGTCTATACTCCAGTAATGAATGTCATGCCGGTTAACGCTGCCATGGTTTGTGAATGTAGACTCACCGGACAATAGTACCTCGGCAAATAAAGTGGGGGTCGCTTGCATTTGTTGAGGTGCTGATTCACAAAACACTGCCCGGTTAGCCGGCCAGAGTGGCCGAGCGGTTCTAGGCGCTACAGTCTGGAACCGCGCGACCGCTACGGTCGCAGGTTAGAATCCTGCCTCGGGCATGGATGTGTGTGATGTCCTTAGGTTAGTTAGATTTAAGTAGTTCTAAGTTCTAGGGGACTGATGACCACAGCAGTTAAGTCCCATAGTGCTCAGAAAAAAAAAAAATTAGCCGGTTATGGAAATCGAAGCCTGATGCAGTGACACGTGGTATGCGCGATGCTTATGACGACGCAGTATTGTGACAATACTACCTACGGACATACCGGAATAGCCATGCAATTGCCCGGCGTTTGACCGTGGGTTGTGGTGCCCTACCGCTAGTACAGCTATTTTATTAGCTTCTCCTGTAACACGTTTGTTTCGTTTCCTTTTGCCGGTCTGTACGCTGCCATAAGACATAAAGCCGTTCACAACCTTGTAAAACAACGAACGAGAGAGAACTGTCTCTGGAAAACGCTCGGCATACAAGGCAACACCAGTCTCAACACTACTCCTATATTATCAGTAAATCAGGGTCATTTCAGTTTTTTCTTCTGTAGCTGTCCACTTGCGCGTCTGTTCTCCAAATGACAGGCAATAAACACTGTGCAAGTATTGTAATGTTCAGGGTCCCTGTATGTTCTACGTCTGCACGATACCTGAGCTCCAGTCGCAGTGTACTGCCTGTTGTTCGCTACACAGCTACGGTGGCGCGTCGAGTAGCCCCTCGTTCAATATGACGGAGAAATATAACGTTGCGGATGGGGTTTTCAATTCGAAATTATGAAATATTGACCTGCCCTACCCTCGCAGCATGGAGTAGTGTCCCACGTGCTACTGGATATTCAAGAGCGATTGAGTAGCCCCATCTGTGGCGAAACGAAGAAAATGCTTCAGGCAAAATGTATGTAGATTTTTCCGTAGAATCGCAATCTCCAATAAAAAACGAGGGTTCCCGTTCAAGATTTAAAATTGCCTTCCCGCCACCCAAGCACTGGGTGGAGTGGTGCATACAGTGTGGTATCCTCTGACGTCCCCCTCCGAGACAAACAAATTCCACGTATACAACCTTCTTTGATGATTCTTAAACCAAGCGTTGGTAGTGATTAAATTGTGATCTGAACGTTAAAAAAGACTTTTCTTTTTTTTAACAATTTCTTAGAAGTAAGATTAGGTTAGAAGATTATCTACGATCACGACTGATTGGAGTTGTACGTGATGGCTTAGTCAGCTTCGAGGGTGCTGCTCCTTTACTGGTATCTGTCTCCGCTACTTATCACACCATCCTTCGCAACAGGTACTGTATCGTACTGCCAAGTACTGTATCGTAGGCGAATTTTTACTGAATTCAATACGTTGCAAACAATTGCACTGCGCTTCCTCGTACGATATAACAGGTAAGCTGCGTCAAGAACCGCAGGTGAAGGTAGACCAAAAGGTTGAGAAATTGATGCGAGACAGGCAGCCCTGCTGACAGGAGGTGGGTGGGATAGTGGTACAAGAGGAAGCAGGCCGAGAACAACGCAATGCGGCTGCCGCGCGTATTGAGCCGGCGTATGACTCAGCCGATGCGGCTGCAAGCCATCCACTACTACGCCTGCTTCGTTATTGATTTCTTACACTCGGTATTCCTCTACAATTCTGTGAAGCTGGCAATAGACTATTTACCGAACGAGATAAGCAGCGCTCAACCGTTAGTACTGTAACTGGAAGGATCACCCTTTTGATGTCGCTCTTAACGTCATCATTCTCGTCTATTGGATCTCTTAATGCTCAATGGAGCTTAAGTGTTTTTTAAAGATAATTCTCATTTATTGTTCTGTCCCTGTTGCATATTTTTAATTAGACTACATGTTTAGTTCTCTCGTGATCATTTTCGGATCTAAGTAGTTGCGTCAGTCATCCGTCTTATCCATTCAGAAACGCATATCAGAGTGTGTATGTGGATATGTGAAAAACTTCAACTGAGATTGAACAATACATGAGAGTTATCTTACATATTATTAGAGCTGCTAACTCACACCAAACGAATATATCATCTACATTGAACGTTATATGCTTTAACGACAGCAAAATTGTACCCATTTTCTCCATATACTGAACTTTACATAATTGGCACATTTAGTTGTTAAAGCAACAATAGTCATACCAGGCAATACTGACTCGTACACGGAAGTTGTGTCCATCACTCACTTCAAAACGGAAAGCGCTCTATAAAACTGTTCGCGGTGCAATTGTTCAAATGTGTGTAAGTTCTTAAGGGACCAAACTGCAGAGGTCATCGGTCCCTAGACTTACACACTGCTTAAACTAACCTATGCTAAGAACAAGACACACACACACCCATGCCCGGAGGAGGACTCGAACCTCCGGCGGGAAGGGCCGCGCAGTCAGTGACAAGGCGCCTCTAACCGCACGGCCACTCGGTGCGGCGTGTTCGCTGTAGCGTTGACTCTTCCACAGCCTTCGCGACAAAGACATTAACTATACAGAATCGGCGCTAGTGACACATCTGAAAATAGTTTTCTTCGAGTGCATGTTTTTCGACAACGGTGAACATAATGTGGTTAAAACACAACGGGGTTAACCAAAAAGTTGAAAAGACAGTATGCATTATGTAAGTCAGGCACTAACGTTCGTGATAAAGGTAAAGCTCTGCAGTGGTAGGAGATATCTCAGGTACTGGTAGGAGATATCTCAGGTTCTGTAATGACTTTGTGTTGCATTTCCTGTTTCCAGTTTACTTTTCTATTGGCAAAGCTCTGATACGCAAAAGCCGGCATGGTTTGGCGTGAGCTTAGTGAGTCGACTGTACCCAAATGATTTGAGTTCTTCCGTGTACATTTGAATCTGTATCTTTATCTGTGTGCGACGCCATGTGTTGTCTTACGATAGATCTTCATTACGCATGTCTGGTATAATCTATATAAAAATACGCGCTACATATCACAAGGCAGAAAACGAAACGGTTAAGAAAAAACAGTCGGTGTGCTTAGTTCGGGTCCGCACATTAGATTTTTCGTGAAAACTTCGGGATAAAATCATATTTCATGTTTCATTTTAATATATAATTTAGTTATCATTCACTTTAACACTATGGTTACACAGAGCAGTTTAATGGTTACAGAACAGACAAATCATAAGATTAGATTGTCGCTGGCCGCTGTATGTCCGATGGACCAGCTAGATAATCGCTTTCCGTTTCGACGCTGCCGTCGTTCCCGCACTCGCTCAGCACTGGACTTTTAAGCTTCGCCGGCAGTGTGGCCGAGCGGTTCTAGGCGCTTCAGTCTGGAACCGCGCGACCGCTACGGTCGCAGGTTCGAAAAATGGTTCAAATGGCTCTGAGCACTATGGGACTTAACAGCTGTGGTCATCAGTCCCCTAGAACTTAGAACTACTTAAACCTAACTAACCTAAGGACATCACACACGTCCATGCCCGAGGCAGGATTCGAACCTGCGACCGTAGCAGTCGCGCGGTTCCGGACTGCGCGCCTAGAACCGCGAGACCACCGCGGCCGGCTCGCAGGTTCGAATCCTGCCTCGGGCATGGATGTGTGTGATGTCGTTAGGTTAGCTAGGTTCAAGTAGTTCTAAGTTCTAGGGGACTGATGAGCTCAGATGTTAAGTCCCATAGTGCTCAGAGCCATTTGAACAAATTTTTTGACGTTCCGGACAGCGATGGCGTATTAACCTGTCTGTCGCCCACCATACGGCTCGACAGCCAGGAGTGGTGGTGTGGGGTGCCGTTTCTTTCCATTTGTGTGTCTGTACATGTACATCACATCTACCAAGTTCCGTCCTATTCGGGTAATTCTTTCGAGGAGTGTCTTTTCTTGGGCTCAGAGTCTGAATACACAGAATTATCGACATGACTGACCATCAGTAAAACGTATATGAAATGTAATTTTATTCATGAAACGTACGGCTTGAACGCCGTCACAAGTGACCAAAATAAAAGCAGCAGCGTCAGGTGATGGTGCAGTTGTGTCGACAGTTTTGGGGAGTGCTGAGCTAGTTAGGCTAGTGATTCTGATTTTTCAAACTTATTAAATAATATGTTGTCAACACTGACTAAGCAAGGTACGAGACGTCACTCTCAATAATCAACAAACGTTACTGAAAGCGTTCATTTATTTTCTATTACAAAATGGATTCGTGAAACCTCAGGACTGAACAACCGTTACGTGTCGAACAGAAACAATGAGTTCAACAAAAACGAAACTTCCAAAAAAAGTTCTATGCTATCGTACTTGAAGATAAATGGAAATTCATTCAAACATTTGTTTGTCTGCATTGTTGTTCGTGAACCACTCTAACAGAGAAATTATTAATTTCAAAGTCAGCAGATGTTTTGTTCACTTAATGACAAACATAGGATAAAGTGCTGTAGTTGCTTGCTTCTAATTTAATTTTGTAACTTCCAGTCTAAACTGTGTTGTTTTAATGAAGTACATGGAAAGTAAATCTGCAATCCCGTTCCATAAACCAAAAGTTCAGTTTTAGAGTGTACTTTAATCTGACTTGTATTTCAGCTAATTGAAAATGTAGGGCTGTGTTTTCGGAATATATGACGTGAATGGAAACAGTAATCGTCAGTGTCCTTTCAGTACAAGATCAAAAATTTTACGGAAAGGCACTGTTCTCAACCCAGGAGATTATGCTATGACTAAAGTATACAGAAAAAATAAGGCTTTCAATTGCATGCGTGTAAAATTTGTTATTTAGAAGGCAACGATAATGTCGATGTTTCTCTGAAAAAACAAGGCTGATAAAACACGTTTATTTTCACAGATGAGGAATAACTTTTTAATCAATATGATGATCGAAAGCATTTAGTTAGTTCTGTGGGTGCGACTAGTTGATTCTGACATTGTTTTTAAAACTGATGTCAGTATTAACAAACTAAGTTCATCAATTTAATGTTACAAAAAGGGAGATCAGGGACGGAGCACACGCTCATACTTTTTTTTTTTTTTTTTTTTTAAGAATGGAGAAGGAAATCAACTACGCCGTTTCAAAGGAATCGTCATGATATTTGTCCGAAGCGATGTAGGGGAATCACAGAGAAGCTGTATCTGGACGGCCGAACGCGACTTTGAACCATCGTCCTTCTGAACTTAAGTCCAGTTTGTTAATCACTGCGACACTTTCCTCGGATTAATTTTACAATAAAGTAATTAGAGATACAACTCTTTTTATTTGGGATATAGAATAAAAAACCACAATTTATGCAATATTTTTTTGTATTGAATAAAACGTTTTTTAAACCAGATAAATTTTGATTCTTATTTTCCTAGATCCAAAGGAGATTTTGCACTTTCTGTGAGATAAGTAGACCCGCTGTCCTATGGAAAAAACTACGTGGTCTTGGTATAGGCACTGTAAAAGTTGCAGCTGATCCCATTGTTCCAATCGGAGAACTGAACCGGTACTCCACATCATCTACAAGCACAACTGAACCACAAACGAAACAGACTCACTGATACTTCATGGAGGTAAATGACTATAGCCACCAAAAATTCTGCCTAAGGCATGTTACGTGCAATACCGTCAAAAAAATATCATATCATCATTTACTAAACACCATGGCATCACAGTCCATATAATCTTTTATCTGCTAAGATGGAAGTGGTAACGGATAGAACAACTAATTCAATTTATTCTCACAACTCCCCCTTAATGCATTTCGCACTCGCTGCAATTTAGTTAGTTAAAGCCGCACAGCTGTCCATTCAAATTTGTTTACTGTCGTTAGATTAATTCAGGCGCAATATTTGCATGAAAGTCTAACTCGCGTGTAACCCGAGCTCGAGCCCACGAGCAATTCTTGAGTGGAAGGCCGGGGAATTCCAATAACAATACCTTAACAACCGGTTATTTCAATAACCAACTGGGTGGCCAGAAACGACAACCCATTTGGGCCAGTAGGGCACACACTAATTGAAGATATGTAAGGCTGAAGGATATATTTGTTTCACAGCGTTCTAAAAGTATTATCATCCACGCCTTCCGAAGCAAACGGATTTAAATCCGTTAATAGCGGAAAATTTCGTAATCGCTGAAATATAATATCCGTGGAGTTCAACGCCTACTACTGCAGCCTTAAAAGAAATGGTACATATCGGCAATAGCTCCCTGCAATTCACAACTGCCACGAGGACCACCTGCAACCACGCCTAAGCAACTCAAAAGCTGACATCCTGAGCTGCACAGCAATTAAATCCACATTAATATATAACAAGTAAAATCTGCAGCAACATCAACCGTGAAAATAGCTGCCCGGCTAATCTGTGCAGGACTTAAGACCCACGAATATTCAATCAACAACCGCAACATCTCAGATGAATTCAGCTTCCCAGCTGACCTGAGGAAACATTGATGAATTTAAAGAACCAACTGCTACAAAGCTAGCGAACACGGTGGCTGCTCAGATCGGTACAGCACTTAAAACCACATGAAAAATTAATCAACAACTACCACAGCCCAAACGAATTCAATAACTGCCCAGCCGATCCTTGCAACACTTAAAACCGCATTAACATTTGAACTCAAGTACAAAGCCACTCAAGACAACCGTCAAAGAATTCCCTTCAATGAATGGAAAAGCTAGCACGACATCCTCGAGGTAACCCACAGCACAACCCACCGAAGCATCACCAATAGCCTTCCCCCTTCTGCTACCGCCGTAGCTCTACGCGTTCCTTGCCCTAAGCAAGAGCGCATTGCCTGCTTACACTGCGTGCGACAGATCGAACCATCGGGTCTTTCAAACTAAACTTCTCGCAGACGCAAGTCGAAAGGCGAGAGATACTCTCGCGGCAAGTGCCACAGGGCACCAGCGCAAATAACGATAAAACTGGCCGAGGGTGGATACATCGTAACCTGAAGCCATACGCCCCCTCCATTTCGCAGACTTTTGGTAGCTGGTGCCTGAGGAATACAAAGGTTTCTCTGGATGGCGACATTTCGGCCTCTGGACACGTGCGGCGTCGCTAGTGAGCCGCTTTCTGTGCGAGTGTCTCGCGCACAATGGCCGCCTCTACGGCATCGCCTGGAGAATGCAAGCCGCCGCCCTCGCGGACACTGTTGCTTTCCAGAGCTTCTGCGTATTTCAGAGCCAACCCAGTAGAATTCTAACCGCAGAAAAATACCACATTCTTTGGAATTGCAGTCTGCCAGGTTACGGAAGGAAGGACAAACAGTTGAACGTATGGTCCAAAGCTAACAAACAAAGTAAATCTTTCAACCAAACAGAGTACTTTAACCAAGACATTTATACCTATCGGTACGAAATATTACAACTGACCAACACGCAAGTGCTAGTGCTGTTGGAGACAAATAATTGTCTAGATGCAGCGGCTGCCTTCTGATGTGAAAAATACACTGAACTGCAGTGAAAAGAGGCACAATTTACACTGAAGCGCCAAAGAAACTGGTATAGTCGAGCGTATTCAAATGCCGAGATATATGAACAGGAAGAATACAGGGCTGCGGTCGACAACGCCTATATAAGACAACTGTCTGGCGCAGTTTTTAGATCGGTTACTGCTGCTACAATCGTAGATTATCAAGATTTGAGTTTCAAAGTGGTGTTACAGTCGGTGCACGAGCGATGGGGTCACAGCGTCTCCGAGGTAGCGATAAAGTGGGGATTTTTCGGTACGACTATTTCACGAGTGTTCTGTGAAAATCAGGAATCCGGTAGAACTTGAAATTTCCAATACCGCTGCGGCCGGAAAAAGATCCTGCACGAAAGGGGCCACCAACGTGTCACAAGTACAACTCTTCAGCAAATTGCTGCAGATTTCAGTGCTGGGCCATCGACAATTGTCAGCGTGCGAGCTATTCAACGAAACTTCATCGATATAGGCTTTCGGAGCCCAAGGCTCACTCGTATATCCTTGATGACTCCACAACACAAAGCTTTACGCCTCGCCTGGGCCCGTCAACACCGACATTGGATTGTTGATGACTGGAAACATGTTGCCTGGCCGGACGAGTCTCGTTTCAAATTGTATCGAGCGGATGGACGTGTACGGGTATGGAGACAACCTCGTAAACCATGGACCCTGCATGTCAGCAGGGGACTGTTCAAGCTGGTGAAGGCTATGTAATTGTGTGGGGCTTGTGCAGTTGGAGTGATATGGGACCCCAGATACGTCTAGATACGACTCTGACAGGTGACACGTACGTAAGTACCCTATCTGATCACCTGCACCCATTCATGTCCATTGTGCATTCCGATGGACTTGGGCAATTCCAGCAGGACAATGAGACTCTCCACACGTCCAGAATTGCTACAGGGCGGCTCCAAGAACGCTCCTCTGAGTTTAAACACTTCCGCTTGCCACCAAATCCGTCAGACATGAACATTATTGAGCATATCTGGGATGCCTTGCAACGTGCTGTTCAGAAGAGATCTCCAGCCCCTCGCACTCTTAACGGATTTATGGACAGCCTGCAGGATTCATGGTACCAACTCCCTCCAGCACTACTTCAGGCATTAGTCGAATCCATGCCACGTCGTGTTGCGGCACTTCTGCGTGCCCGCGGGGGCCCTACGCGATATGAGGCAGGTGTACTAGTTTCTTTGGCTTTTCAGTGTAGGTGTGCAGGGATGCAACAACGGATTTAATCCAAGTGAATATAACACCAACCACAATTCGTACGTGTCTTTCGTATTGCGTAGCACATTAAAGAAAATATGCTGGTGAGAACAAAATTCTCTAATATGTGCAGCGCACAACTGGTGCGAACACAGACGGTACACTCTGATAACCTTTAGTTTTTTAGTGATTTTTACATCCAAAACTTGCAAAAAACGTGTGTTACTAATACTGTAATTTACAAATAATTCACCCGTTTCTGTGTATACTTCAGAAGCAATCCTAAATTATGTTTTCCGCGGTTGCTCTAAGTCACTTGAGGTGAATTCCGGGAAGATTCCATAGTAAGGCCAAGGTCGATTCTGTGTCTACATCTGTAGGTGTATTCTGTAGGACACCATACGATGTACCACATAGTACCAGCAACATTTTAGCTCTTTCTATCGCACTCTCGGGTGAACAATTGTCGGTACAGCTCTGTATAAAATGATGTCGCATGTGTCGCTTATCTGGGACAGCAAGTTACGTATTTAGTTTCCCTGTGTTTTACTGCTTAAATTTCGTGCATGTTTTTGTATTTACGAGGTTTATCCTCGCATTGTGTACGTTCAGGAAGTCAGCTACACAGTTCATTAAGGTATCAGCGTCCAATGGTTGCATATCTATGTACCTGTCAGTTTTTTTCGTACATTTTTTCAGTTAGTCTTACTAGGTTTGGAAGGATGTGTGCGTGCTGCGTGCGGGCGCAGAAGAAGCTGGCAGCAGTTCGCGAACAGTTGAATGTGGTTTCGGGTACGCTGAGCCGCCTTTGCCCTGCTGCCTCGGAGTGTCGCATGGGACACTTCAGGTGTCGCATGTTTCACCCACGGGCTCTGCTGCCGAGATACCTCCTAGTGTACCCGACGCGGTGGGTCCGACCTAAGAGCAGGGTGAGGGGCGGGATGTAACGCGTTCGCGTCTCTGGAGGCGGAGGACCAGTGTGGAGGCTGAGCGTCTGAGCTCCCCTATTCACCCTGTGAGTGATCAGGTGGCCGCTCCTTCAGCAGGGTCCGAGCAGGCACACGTAGGCAGGGGCTTGCTGGTTATCGGGAGCTCCAACGTTAGGTGCGTTATGTAGCTCCTCGTGCAGACTGTGTTTAGAGCTGGAAAGAACGCTAATGGGCATTCTGTATGGCTGCCAGGGGGCCTCATCCGAGATGTGGAGGCAGCCTTGCCTGCGGCTAATGAGCGTGCAGGGTGCAGTCGTCTGCAACTTGTGGCTCACGTCGGCGCCAACGACATCTGTCGCATAGGTTCTGAGGACATCCTCAGTTTATACTGGCGGCTGGCGAAGGTGGTGAAGGCTGCTTGCATCGTCCACGGTCTGAAAGCAGAGTTTGCAATTTTCAGCGTTGTTCCCAGAGGTTCATCGGGGTCGTATGGTTTGAAGTAGAGTGGAGGGTCTCAGCCAAAGGCTTCGTCGCCTCTGTGACGGTCTTGGCGGAAGATTTCTAGACCTGCGTTATCGGGTGAGGAATCATAGGAATCTCTTTGATAAGTCAGGGGGGCACTACACAAAGGAAGCAGCTACTCGGGTAACAGAATACTTGTGGAGTACAGTGGAGGTTTTTTGGGCAGGCGGTAGTTTGAGGTACTCTTATGACTAACCGATTCGCAGTTAGGGACATCGGACCGCGTTCAGAGTAAAGACACTTCGATTATCAGAATTTTATTAGTAAATTGTCGAAGTATTCGTAACGAAGTTCCCTAATTCATTGGCCTCCAGAACAGTTCTCACGCCCAAATTATTCTTGGGACCGGCAGGCGGCTAAAACGCGACGTAGAAGGTCCTGAGATATTTAGCGAGTCATGGAACGTTCAGCGGACAGACAGGTAGACGCCATAGGAGGGGAAGCGTTCACTGAAGTTGGCAAAGATACTGTCTCTATTGAGGCTGAAACTGAGTGTGACAGTGAAGCTACATGGACGCTCACAACAGGTATAGATGAAACCAAGTAGATTGTTGAAAGTTTTTACAGGCCACTAGATTCTGCTGTGACAGTTCTAGATTCATTCAACGAACATCTATGGTCGGTAGCAAGTAGATACCCATATCATGAAATACTGCCTGAAGGCGACTTTACCTTACTGAGTATAGACTGAGATGTCTATGGATTCATTGCAAGGGGTGCAGACAGACAATCTTGCGAAGTACTTTTGAACACGTTTTCCGAAAACTGTCTTGAGCAGCTTGTTTGGCTGCCCACACGCAGTGGAAATATGTTAGCTCTTGTAGGTACATACAGGCTGGACCTTATCGATGGCGTCACTATAGAAACAGGGATTTGCGACCATCATGTCATTTCCATTATGATTATCCGGGCTGTTATGCCGTGGTCGGTTGACGAATTCTGTGTCGATTCCCAACGTTTTGTCTCCGACTGCGGGAGACATCTTCAAGGGGGTCCGTAGCTCGATGGAAGGTCCAACACACCCACATCATGTCATTACAGCAACTACGGCTACGAAAGTTAATAAATCACTCAAGAAGGCTGGGAGAGAACCCCATAGAAGTGCGACAGGACCGCTGATATTTTTTACACACATAAATGATCTGGCGGTCAGGCTGAGCAGCAATCTCCGACTGTTTCCTGACGATGCCCTGGTGTACACCAAGGCGGCGAAGGTGAGTGACTGTATGATGATTTAAGATGACTTAGACAAAATTTCTAGGTGGTGCGATGAATAGCTGCTGGCTCCGAATGTAAATTAATGCGGATGAGTAGGAAAAACACATCCGTAATGTTCGAATACAGTATTAGTGACGTCTTGCTTAACACAGTAACATTGTTTAAATATTGAGCGTAACTTTATAAAGCTATATGAAACGGAAGAAGGATATGAGGACTGTGCTAGGGAAAGTGAATGGTCGACTTTGGTTGACTGAGAATTTTGGGAAAGTGCGGTTCATCTGTAAAGGAGACCCCATATAGAACGATGGTGCGACCTATTCCTGAGTACTGCTCGAGTTTTTGGGTTCCACACCAACTCGGATTAAAGGAAGACATCGAAGCAGTTCAGAGGCGGGCTGCTACATTTGTTACCATTAGGTTCGAACAACACGCAAGCGTTATGGAAGTGCTTCGGGAACTAAAATGGGAATCCCTGGAGGGAAGACGACGTTGTTTTCGAAGAATGCTACTGTGAAAATTTAGAGAACAGGCATTTGAAGCGGACTGTAGAACGGTCCTATTGCCGCCAACATACATTTCGCGTAAGGACCACGAGGATAAGACACGAGGAACCAGGGTTCATACGGAGACATATAAATAAACGTTTTCCCTCAATCTATCTGCGTATTGAACAGGAAAGGAAATGACTACCAGTGTACAGTGTACCCTCCGCCACACACCGTACGGTGGCTTGCAAAGTATGTATGTCGATGTAGATGTATACGATGATGATGACCTAATTTTGTCGTCATGAGCGTCATGTGAGATTTATGTGAATAACATGAAATACTTCTTGGCTCGTATTGGAACGTAATTTCCCGGAAGTATTAAGACTTTTTTTATATACAGCATTTCTTGTAGTGTTCCTCACAGGAAATATATCGTGGTTATAATTAAACTTTCGCCACTTGAACCAATGTAGCCGGAAAACTATTTACCGTATAAATTCCTAACTTTCTAGGAATATAGGTGCAGACTATGCGCTACAGGATTTTCTTTGTTAGTGATGTTAGTGTTATAACTGCCGTTAGGCGCCGGTACTCGAACGGCGACATAGGGTCGAAACACAAGTATCAGTGTGCATTACAGTTGCAAACAGTCAACATGGTCGGGAAAAGGTGAACAGGTCTTTACTTGTAAAGCTGCTTTATCAGAACAACTGCAACAGTACTGCTGCTCTTCGCGATTATCGAAGCATTTAAGGAAAACGGAGATGCCTTTCCGCAATGGGGTTGAAGAACATAATTCCGAAACTCAAACTAACTGCCTATTTAGGAAGTGCTCTTGGGACAGGCCGACGCACAATTGCGCCACAAATTGCTGAAGAAGTTATTGTTGTCATAGCAGAGAATGCTGGAGGCAATGTCTGATGTTCAAGCAGTGCACGAGCTGTGTCAAGACAGCGGAACATTCCATCGTTCACCGTTCAAAAATGCCGCGAACAGTTGTGAAATGGTATATCTAGTGCGGTTCCAGGCTGTCGTGGATACAGACAGTCGTCACTCGAGGAATATTTGTGTCCTGGAACGTGAATCTGGTACGCAATTAACAAATGTTGCCCTCTCATGTGGAAATTAAAATGGGTTTGCCGGCCGAAGTGGCCGTGCGGTTAAAGGCGCTGCAGTCTGGAACCGCAAGACCGCTACTGTCGCAGGTTCGAATCCTGCCTCGGGCATGGATGTTTGTGATGTCCTTAGGTTGGTTAGGTTTAACTAGTTCTAAGTTCTAGGGGGCTAATGACCTCAGAAGTTGAGTCCCATAGTGCTCAGAGCCATTTGAACCATTTGAAAATTGGTTTCTTTCAGTAGTTTACTCGTTATTTCTCCTCCATATATCCTTAAAAATTGTCTCTACAAAGTTTCATGGTCGTATGATCACTCGTTTTTCATGGAGGCCCTCTCAAGTAGTAAAAGTTTAGTTATAACCACCATACACACTGCCGGAGAAACATGCAACACCCTGAAGGACAAGGCCATTTTATATACACGGAATGTGACAGGCAGTTCATCATTGTAGGGGTATACACTAAGGTGACAAAAAAAAGTCATGAGACAGCAATATGCGCATATACAGATGGCGGTAGTATCGCGTCCACAAAGTATGAAAGGGCAGTGCATTGGCGGAGCTGTCATTTGTAGCCAGGTGATTCATGTGAATAGATTTCCGACGAGATTATGGCCGCACAATGGGAATTAACAGACTCTGAAAGCGGAATGCTAGTTGGAGCTGGACGCATGGGCTATTCCATTTAGGAAATGGTTAGACAATTCAGTTATCCTAGAACGACAGGCCAATAGTGTGCCGAGAATAACAAATATCAGTCATTCATTACCTGTCACCACGGACAACGCAGTGGTCGGTGGCCTTCTCTTAACGACCGAGAGCAGCGGTGTTCAAATGGCTCTGACCAGTATGGGACTTCACTGTTGTGGTCATCAGTCCCCTAGAACGTAGAAACACTTAAACCTAACTAACCTAAGGACATCACACACATCCATGCCCGAGGCAGGATTCGAACCTGCGACTGTAGCGGTCGCGCGGTTCCAGACTGTAGCGCCTAGAACCGCTCGTCCACTCCGGCCGGCAGTAGCGGTGTCATCGTAGAGATGTCCGTGGTAACAAACAAGTAACACTGCGTCAAATAACTGCAGAAATCTATGTGGGACGTATCACGAATGTATCCATTAAGACTATGGGGCGTAATTTGGCGTTAATCGGCTATGGCTACAGACGACCGACAAGAATGCCTTTGCTAACAGCACGACATCGCCTTTAGCGCCTCTGGGCTCGTGACCATATCTGTTGGACCATAGACAACTGAAAAATTGTGGCATGGGAAGATTAAACCCGATTTCAATTGGCATGAGCTGATGGTAGGGTTCGAGTGTGGCGCAGACCACACGAAGCCATGGACCCAGGTTGTCAAGAAGGCACTGTGCAAGCTGGTAGTGGCTCCATAATGGTATGAGCTGTGTTTACATGGAATGGACTGGGTCTTCTGATGCAACTGAACCGATCATTGACTGGAAATTGCCACGTTCGGCTACTTTGATACAACTTGCAGCCATTCATAGAATTCTTGTTCCCAAACAACGTTATTTTTTATTTTTTTATGACAATACGCGAAGTCACCGGGCCTAGACTGTCCCAGGAAAACATTCTGGACAATTCAAGTACCTGTCATGAATCTCATCGGACATTTATGGGACATAATCGAGACATCAGTTCGTGCACAAGTTCGTGCACCGGTAACACTTGTGACTAAAGAGGGAGCGTGGCTCAATATTTCTGCAGGGTACGTCCAGCAACTTGTTGAGTCCCTGTCATGTCGCGCTGCTGCACTACGCCGGACAAAAAGATGTACGACACGATATGAGGTAGTAGGGAAGTGCGAGTGTCACTCCCCTTTTGATATCAAATTGATATGCAAATAAAATAAACTGATCAATTAATCAACCCAGCCCCGCCTACCCCTGCCCCCGACTCCTGCGCCACCGGATGACGTCACGTGTTTTTCTCAGCTGCACGTGTGCCCCAGCCCCCTCCTACCCCTCCCCCCTAACCTACCCTATTGGCGGGAATATCGAATTTTGGTTGCAATTTCGAATTTTGGTGGGAATTTCGAATATTTGTGGGAATATCGAATTTTGGCGGGAATTTCTTTGTCCCTGGGTTGTGCTGACATCCCACCGCAGCCCCCCCCCCCCCCCATCCGGGAATTGATGGGAAATTAAAACTGGCAGTACCCTTTCTGGGACTCGAACCCTGATCCTCCTGGGCGGAAAGCCCAAGAGAACCCCCCAACACAATTAAACCACCAGAGGCGCTTGGAATTGACGGGAAATTAAAATGGCTGTGCCCTTTCTGGGACTCGAACCCTGATTCTACTAGATGAAAAGCCCAAGTGTACACCCTAACACATGGAAACTATCCAGATGCGGGAGAGAAACGTTAGGTTAGTGTACTTTATTTATTTTGGTCGGGAAACTGACGCAAATATCGATCCTAATTACGCAGCTACACACAAAAATCGGGCCTAATTACTCAACTATATGCATAGCGCTACACAAGGACAGCATAAAAGCGCAGTACAGCTCAAAAACTGACGATACCACACAACTGGTGTTATCCTGCTGGGAAAAAATTTCGCAATACCACTCGAAACTGGCGACAGACACACTCAAACTTTACCCTACACCCACAAGCTAGCGGGAAAAAGGCAGGTGTGTAAGGTACTATCTTTATTCTCTTTGGTGGGAAATACGTTGAACTAACAAAATGCTGGTGCTGGACAGAGAGGAGTTTAGAAAGTGTATTACCTGTAAGCATACAGTATCTATCGTTGTTGGATGTCTGAGTTCGCTACAAATGCCTGCCCAAAAACCATCCTGCAGCCCACGTAATCGAAGCCAATACACGCTATCACAACTGATGGAAAAAAATGCGTCACAGTTCTAATTACACTCCGAAATTGTCGTGAAAAAACCAGCACTCGTAATGAACGGGTCATAATGCAGCACATGTACTGGGGGAAAATCGTCGTCCTAGAAGACTGCTGAGGGCAGAGGGGTGGTAGTTGAACATGCGTTCTTCTCGATGTACAATCACAAACTGCCAAAATCGAAGGCCTTCTGACTCCCCCTGACGCCTCCCCCTACGCCTTTCTACGATGCTCCACCGAGCGTCTCCTGCCCCCGCTACCACCCTCTAAGGCCGCTACCCTCATTCGGCTTTCCACCATCTGGCCACCGCCTTAAGGCGACGCTCCTACGCCTGCACAACAGCATATACAGTCAACTAAACAATAGGAGATAAAAGGACGACTGCCTCAAGTGCAACTTGTTCGTCTAAAATATAGCGACAGAGCCCCCACATGCCACCCCCCGGGGAAAGAGAGGCTGTGTCCGGCGACCACCGTAGCAGACACGCCCCCCTCCCTCCCCCTCGCCCGCAGCAGGCCCCCGTTCGGCGATGGAGAACAACTGTATTTGACGCCAACGCATCTATAATCAAGAATCTATTAAAAAAAGCAAAACACATTTGCGACCATAATAAGTGTCCTCTTTCCACAAATATAGGTAAAGTCAATTTTCTTTTAGTTTTATGAACAAAATCGGTATAGTTTTTACATTCTACTGCAGTCGCATCTCATTATTTTGTGACGTCCAGCGAAGTGTACTGCCACCGATCACAAATGATCAGCAGAGACATGCCCACCCTGCGTAAAATCAGGAAAAAAAACTTCGACTATTTTGATGCGAGAACTACCAGCCACTGCAGAATGTCCTCGACAAGTAGCAGATATCCAGTGTTCCGTCGAGGTTCCCTCCATCTCAACGGAGTGGTGTCAGTCAGTCATTATGCGGTAATCAACAGTGTACCCAGTGGACCATCAGGATTGGAAAGATGTCATTGATATGGAGCGATGTACTGAAAACACACTGCAGTTGATAGCGAGATCAATTTTAGAAATTTTACCCAGATGTCAGAGAGAGCAATATCTAACACATTCTGCAACTTGTGTAGAAACAGAGAGAGCTGAGTTAATGCTTTAGGAGCGTGTTTTGACAACTCCGTGGAAGTGGGAACATGTTGTCATAGCTCCGCCACCTGTGTATGATGTGTAAGGTCAGCATTAAATGAAGCCTGCTCCTGCAACACGACGACAGTACGAACAGTTACGGTGGTGTTTCTTGCTGGGAAAATTAGGTTCAAATGGCTCTGAGCACTATGGGACTTAACATCTGAGGTCATCATTCCCCTAGAACTTAGAACTACTTAAACCTAACTAACCTAAGGACATCACACACATCCATGCCCGAGGCAGGATTCGAACCTGCGACCGTAGTGGTCGCGCGGTTACAGACTGAAGCGTCTAGAACCGCTCGACCACTCCGGCCGGCGGAAAATTAGGAAGACTCAACATGGAAGCAGATCCGCATCCCTCAGGATCCATTCACTTCTATCACCCAAACATCCTATGATCGTTATTCTGTACCATCCAGCAAAGAAAAATTACGAACTATAAAAGCTTCGTTAATTTCATCTGCTACCCTTTTACCGCATATCTCTCTTCCGATATATCGAAAACGAATACCATCTACGAGCATATGCGGCGATCCTATTAAATATACAGGTATTCATCCACTGGAGCAGCTGGCCAGTGAACGAAGTCACTTGCACAGACCGGTGTAAAGTTTCATTGCTTGTATTGTACAAGAACCTTCTCCCAGGTGTTATCAGTTGCAAGAGAGAGACCATGTTTTGTTGTTTGATACACCGCTTTTTCTGCTGTAACGCAGTTTGTACAGTGCCATATATTTCTTTTCCACCACGACTTCGACGTCTATGTCAGATTCTAAACTGACATTAACAGGTTTGGTCCACTGACTAAACCAGGAAACTAGACAGTGCACGGTGTAAATCACATTATGTGGTAATCAACAGCGTACCTGGACTGTTGGGATGGAAAAGACACAGCAGATATACTGTAATAATAAGCATCATAGTTGATAGTGCGATCAATTTTAGCAGTTTTATCGTAATTTCAACACCGACCAATGACGCGACAGCATGCTCACCAATTTCTGTATCAGCGCTAAACAGCCCCTCCACTACTTTACGAGTACCATCGCAAATGTAAGTAGCTGACTGTGCAGTATGTTCATTCATTGTTAAATCTCAAACATATACACCAAAGTATGCCAGACAGCGACCTACATATCTCTAGCAGTCCGATCATAACGCGTAACTTACGATCTTTCTCTATGTGGATGGGAGTCACAGGCCATTCTCGCATTCTTAGGATAAAGTTAGAGACCAAAAGATCTCCTCCCATTTTCTTTGACCAACGGTCCCTGCAGCTGACCAGAAGTAGACGGCTACATTCCACATTTCGTATAGAAACAGTGCGAATCGAGGCTCTAACTGCTGTCCCGCACCCATCCAAGAGCGCAAAATTTCTCCAGATGCGCGAATGTCAAGGTGGGTAGCACCCCTTATCGGTGTACACTAGATATGAAACTGTTGTGATGATATAACAGACGGTTAAAAACAAGAAACGAGTGGTTTTTATGCATGATGGAGCTCCAGACGGATGACGTTTGCTGCGTTTTACGTAAATCAACTGTGCTAGCAATTCGAAAGTATTGTTCTAGTGTCAGGGAGCTTTACCAAGAAGGTATTGGTAGGAGAGAACATTAACACATGCACTACTAAGGCTACAATGGTCTGCACTTAAAACACGCTATAGCGTTAGATCATTGCGATTTCCAACCTATTAGTCGTATGGAATGCAACGCCATTACTATCCCAATGTAAGAAATATAATTCCAGCACATGACATATATTCTCCTTGCAGGTTTCTCTACGATAAACTATGGTGATAAACTGTAAAATGAAAAACTACTTCTTTGAAACATCGATTGCTTGTGATACACGTACAATATAGCTTTCCAGAGGTGTGTAGCCCCCACTATTCATATCCCATCACGGTTCAGAAATTACATTATACTCGCATCAGTCCTATATAAAATGATCGTCAGTAACGAGGAATGCATCTTACAAAGAGAGGGACAAACGTATAGCAGCCGTGGTTGACATGTGAAATTACACGTCATTCCGCCACTAACCCCGTAAACAGGATATCTGTCAAACAAATGTATACACGGAGATTGTAGTACCTCACAAACACCTGTCGCTAACTTAGAATCACCGTAGTTATGAAACTGAAGACTTGATTTTATGCCCGAGATGCGGCAGGGGAATGAAGTACGTCGCATAAATCTTCGTTCGTCTAGAGGAATGTGTCAAAACAGGACGGAAGTCCTATGATGACGAAGAGGTTTGCTGTTAACGATCGCAAGTAGACAGTGCTCTATGTCATACATAGAACACGCAGTTGTATGCGAGTCGAATGCAGGTTATGTCACACAGCTGATGCATCCCAACAGAGCAACGGAAAAAATGGTCAAATGACCTGCAGCAACATGTCCCTCTCTCTCTAGAATGCATCATCAGTCTACCATTAAATCCTACCACGTTACAGCTCCATCTAACCCTATCACTCCATCCACTCTCTATCATCCTTTGACGTATATGCAACTAAGTTTAGAGGCAGATGGTTCTCTTTTTTCCAGGAAAGCAACAAAGACAGCAGTCATCTCGCGCGTGTCACTATTACCTCAATAGGCATACAGTATAATGCTGCCTCCATGAAAAATAAAAGACTGAATCCCCATTCCCGGTGCTTCCATCTCGCCGTTTTCCCGCATTCCTCTTTCTGTCGTATACTCGTTCCCACGTACAAAAATTGTTCTGCACCAATCAGAAGACATGTAAGTATACACCCAATTTCCCCGCATTTCGGCGTATTTTCCCTCAATTTATACGTATTTTCCGTCATTCTATCGATTTAATGAACTTCTATCCACGCGATCACGACATCACTTATCCTTCCGTGTTCCAAAATTGCTTGTACATGTAGTACAGCTGCTAACACCTAGCGCAAAGGCACTATTTTTCTGGTCGGGCGGCATAGTATACCACTGTACTGGAATGCAACCAGTCACCTCCAAATGCATATTCTACAGTTGCGGCACGTTTGCTCTGTTTTCTGTATGCCTGTATCTGTGCATGTGTCGCAGAAGGCTCCCGTGACGTTTCCACTGGTGGATCCAACTTTGAATATACAGGGTGTTACAAAAAGGTACGGCCAAACTTTCAGGAAACATTCCTCACACACAAATATAGAAAAGATGTTATGTAAACATGTGTCCGGAAACGCTTAATTTCCATGTTAGAGCTCATTTTAGTTTCGTCCACCTACGCTCAATGGAGCACGTTATCATGATTTCATACGGGATACTCTACCTGTGCTGTTAGAACATGTGCCTTTACAAGTACGACACAACATGTGGTTCATGCGCGATGGAGCTCCTGCACATTTCAGTCGAAGTGTTCGTACGCTTCTCAACAACAGATTCGATGACCGATGGATTGGTAGAGGCGGACCAATTCCATGGCCTCCACGCTCTCCTGACTTCAACCCTCTTGACTTTCATTTATGGGGGCATTTCAAAGCTCTTGCCTACGCAACCCCGCTACCAAATGTAGAGACTCTTCGTGCTCGTATTGTGGACGGCTATGATACAATACGCCATTCTCCGGGGCTGCATCAGCGCATCAGGGATTCCACGCGACGGAGCGTGGATGCAAGTATCCACGCTAACGGAGGACATTTTGAACATTTCCTGTAACAAAGTGTTTGAAGTCACGCTGGTACGTTCTGTTGCTGTGTGTTTCCATTCCATGATTAATGTGATTTGAAGAGAAGTAATAAAATGCGCTCTAACATGGAAAGTAAGCGTTTCCGGACACATGTCCACGTAACATATTTTCTTTCTTTGTGTGTGTGGAATGTTTCCTGAAAGTTTGGCCGTACCTTTTTGTAACACCTTGTAGAATACATCTCCGGACGTAACGCGTGATTGATCCACCTTCGAGCCCTATTCCGCATGAGACGTGTTGTGGATCCGCATCCCACTGGACTTACATTCATTTTAGAATATAACTAGATATGGAAACAGGGGTGTGTAGACGAAGCGGTGAGGGAACAACGTGCAGTAGGCAACGCGCTGTGGAAAATCGGCTGGACCCATAGCGTGTACACTTTGTAAGTGATACAGATGTAATTGTTGCTCGCGCAGAACGTCCCAGACTATACTGCGACTAATACCCACTGCACGCGCAATTGTTCGAGAACTCGTCGACGGGTTGTCTTCAGTGCGATGCAGTTCATCATCTTCAAATTCGGACATGCGGCGCTGCCGTGGAGCACCACAGTTCTGTCCCCTTACGGTGAAGCTACCTGTTTCTCGCAGTCGCTGCGTAACTTGGGACAACACTTTTTGTCGTGGTGTGCTATGTTGCAGAAAACGTTCGTGATATGGTCGACTAGCAGCTTTTCCATTATCTCGAGCTCCACCATACACAAGAAGCATGTCTGTGTATCTTGAAAACGTGTACTGAACCATATTTACTGTATCAGACATGCACAGGTATTGCATCCGTCTCGCACCAAGGCAGACGTTAAGCGACCTCAGGTGACCATCTGACGTGGTACACGTCATAGGGTCTACCCTATTGCATACCTGGGCAAGCAACTTTTAGACTGTTCTCTTCCGTTCAGCAGATGTGGAAGCACAACACATCTGCATTGAAACAGTCGTGGAACGGAAATGGTACGTTTCCGGACACGGGTTCCTACTTACACGGGTTCCTATTCAAAACATTATGTGCTCACTCCCGCCTACTAGTCCTAGGCGTTTGTAACTGGATTTTCCGAACACCCTGTATACCGGATGTCCCTATTAAGAGCCGACAGACGCATTTTCTCTTCCGATTCGGCAAATATTGGCAGTTTAGTTTTTTTGTACTGTATAGCTGGGGTCAACGCAAACAGATACCGCTCATCGTGTTTCCCATGCGATGTCCAGTGCCGACGGTAAGAATCTGTTTGTTTTCTGTTACAAACAAAATTATTTTTAAACTAAAATTTCACGTCCCTATTCGAATGAGCGGTCCTACATTAGTGCGTTATTCGTTTTATCGGTGTTTAGCCTTATTAATAGGGATAGTAAAACACGAAGAATAACGAGTACTCCAGCAGTGACTGATTGGCACTGCTGCGTAGCGATAGCAGCCAGTGCAGGGCCAGGGCAGTGCTATCGCTGCCGGAGTACTGCAGTTGCGGTGCGTGGTATTGTTGCAGTTTCGCACAACTCACAATAGTTTTACTCTTCCGGTGTCCTCTTTTCTTGTATTTTATTACCATATAAAGCCTAATGTACACGTCCTACTGCCCAGTAACAGACCGAATAACGGTGCCGAGCTGGAAGTAAACTGACAAGGTACGGCCGCGGCGCTGGGATCACGGATCTACTTCAAACTTTGTACACCTTTAGTAGGCCATTTAAAGAACATAACATGCAAGTAGTAAGGTGCACTACTCTGGCAATTCCGAGAAAATTGCAAGAAAATTTGTACATGTCTATTATGTAACTGATATATTTGTGCGAAGGTACAGGGCCTACGAAGTCATTGTGATTAAGTGGTTACGCGGCCTAGTGGTTCAAATGGCTCTGAGCGCTATGCGACTTAACTTTTGAGGTCATCAGTCGCCTAGAACTTAGAACTAATTAAACCTAACTAACCTAAGGACATCACACACATCCATGCCCAAGGCACGATTCGAACCAAAGACCTTGTAAAAAATAACTAGACTCACTGATGACGCTGCAGTCGCGGGATAATTTGAACCTTCGGCTGGACGCCATTATAGTGGTTGTAGTCTGATGTGTTGTGTAGTATTGTTGCTTATGAAGACCCTGATTCAACGTTGTATAGTTGTTGGGGCGTATATACAGTATTTGTTACTCGTAATTCTACTGTCTGTATGTTCCAATCAAAAGAAGTACAATGGTGAAGAGTTGTGCAGCGATTAATTGTACAAATAAATTCGAGAAAGGAACCAATATTACATTTCACAGATATGTGAATATTTTAAGTTGTTTGTATGTCAGTGCACTTGATTAATAAATGTTTTTGTAACAGGGTATTAGGATAATGTCTGTGCATCTATTTACAGGTTTCCTTTCTCAAAACCACAGCTGTTACAAAAATGGTTACACGCTGTCAGGAGGCAAGATTTCCGACCGACAGAATACCATTTTATATGTTCTGATCATTTTGAAGAAAGTTGGATGATCGGTACTGTTTTCATGGTCTAGATTAGGTTGAAACTTGATAATTTGGTCGTGAGTTGCCGAAGCACTATGCCATATATAACGCACTTCTCGTCATAAAATCTAAAGCAAGGTAGAGTCAGAAAATATCTATTAATATAGTGGGGAAATCTTCGAGTATTTTGATGCATTTTGCGTATATCTATCGTAAATAAACTACGAAAAATGCTAGTGGTCCCGTACATAACTTTTAGCTACGGCAGATTCCATGTAGTACGTAAGATAAATTCATAAACAGTGACTAGTTGCTGTTTGTTCATAAATTAAAAAGTATATTGTAGTAACGTATTTAAACGAGGCATTATGTTTGTGACCTAACTCAAGGGAAGGCATTTTATAACCAAAAGCGATGTATAAACATTCGAACTCCGCGCGTCAGTTTACCACTCTAATGGCCGCCGCCCAGCTATTCAATTTGTCCGCTCTTCACAGTCGACCACTCGCGCGGTTGTGGGGGCCTGATTCGAACCTGCGACCGTAGCTGTCGCGCGGTTCCAGACTGTAGCGCCTAGAACCGCACGGCCACTCCGGCCAGCGCGGCCTAGTGCTCAGCGCTCCGTGTTGTAGCTGACTGGTTACGTAAACAAGTATTACGGTACGTGTACAATGTGTTCCTTGTGCAGCCACCGAGCTTGTAAGTAGTGATATTTCTTGTTCTTTGTCTTCACCGTCTTTTGTGTATAGTTCGTGAAGCGTAGATTCCGCTTCGTGCCCGTAAATAATGACCATGAATTCAATCAGGAAAAGTACTTTGAGGTTCGCCTTTGACAAGAAAACAAGACACGTGCAACCTACGATTTTGGAGGTTCATGATTGGTTACATGAAAATTTCGATTTTTCTAGTGATAATGCAGAGTTCATTCAAATGGATAACGAGAAATACTGTGTTTTTGCTAGTTACATAATTGTGTAATGTTATATTGCTAATTACATAATTGGGTTATGTTACACAGAATATTACTGAAAACCAAGGCAAATTTGAATTTCGTCATCGTGATGATTCAGTCAGTATCGTTGATGTAAGTAACGCTAACAGCGAACTGAAAACTGTCATGGTGCTAAATCTTCCCCCAGAGCTAAACAACGAGGACTTAATACAGGCACTTTTCAAATCACGGACACGTAAAAAACATCGAATTCGAAAAGTGGTCTACTAGATACAAGATCCAGTGTTACAACGGGATTAGGTGTGTAAGTATGTTTGTTACACCCCGTCCCACATTCTTGTAGGCGGTTGCAAGGCACACATAATATATGTTGGGCAAACTTCCACATGTCACGTGTGCAATGAACCAGGACATCTACGAGAAAACTGCCCACGGCGCATGTTTATTCTATGAAATAATTTGAAACAGCGGACGAGATTGCAGGCACAAGAATTAGTACTTTCAAGTATTGTAACGGGCAACTTTAAGAATACTCACGTGGAATCCACTGGCCACTCTCCTAGTTTGGTTGAAAAGGAATTCCCACCCTGGAACAAGTGACTAGCAACAAATGAAGTACGCAGGAACGCAGACAACGATCAAAAGGATGTAACCGATAGAGACCAGTCTGCAACTATTGTTCAGGAAAACAGCTACAGAGTCCAAGAGACTTCAATTCAACAGCAAGAAAACGAAACAGATATGGAAAATGAAAGTCTTTCTTGTTCTCACTGAAATCAGAACAAGAAACGGCCATTAGAGAAGGGCAGTACGAGCTCCGAAGAAGACCCTGAAGAAAAATCGGCACAGATACCAAGGTAACAGAAGCCCAATAACGTTCCAACAACACAGGGTGGGCTCGAGATTAAGGTGGAAAGTCAAGCGGACACAGATATTCTTCAGTCCCGACAACCAGTCCCATACAACCTTGAGCC
Organism: Schistocerca nitens; assembly: GCF_023898315.1. Taxonomy (NCBI): domain Eukaryota; kingdom Metazoa; phylum Arthropoda; class Insecta; order Orthoptera; family Acrididae; genus Schistocerca; species Schistocerca nitens. The sequence continues at coordinate 655,005,280 of NC_064616.1, read as the reverse complement.
GTCCACAGCAGGAAAGTAAACACCAACCACTGCAGGAAACAACACGCCCGGCGACAACACAGGAACAGCTAAGTGCAACCACAGCAGCTGTGACTGGCGCATGTAAATGGGCAATTGTAAACGAACAGCTTTCGATGTCACCTCATGAGCTGCAAACCACACAGTTAAGGCAGCAGAGAAAAGTATTAGCAACCAAAAGACTATATAAAATCTCAAGATATTGAGGAGGCACCGAGAATGAAAGCCAAACCAAATCTAAAGTGCGGCACGCGGGAAAAATAAGAAATATGCGGAAAGAGAATACCAAGACGAGGAGAGAGGAGAAATGGAAAGTGAAACTACTGGAAACAAATCCGGACAAGACAAATAAGTAAGGGAATATGAATAGACGTGGAAACTGACAAATCGCTCGCAGTTGACAATAAGAGGGTGCTGACTCTACTCACGCTAAATATCTGCGGAATAACAAGTGAAAAAATGATGAGGAATCTGGGGAATTTCTTAAAACACCAATGACGTGGACGCTGCCTTCCTTCAGGTAGTAGCTAGCGAAAAGATGAATCTAACAGCATTACAAAGTGTACAACAATGTCGGCTTAACGGTAGGTTCCAGGCGCATGGATGTGTGTGATGTCCTTAGGTTAGTTAGGTTTCAGTAGTTCTAAGTTCTAGGGGACTGATGACCTGAGAAGTTAAGTCTCACAGTGCTCAGAGCCATTTGAACCATCTAACGGTAGGTGTTGCTGCATTTTAACGAGATTGGAACTGGAATTAAATAACTTAGAAAATCACCAGGATGGACGCATTATCCAAGCTAAACAAGATGAAATAACAATATTAAACCTTTATGGCCCATCAGGAATGCATAATAGAACTGGTAGAGAAATTTATTTTAGTGAGACTATGTCATACTTTATGAGACACGCCAAGGGTGACATAATAATGGAAGGAGATTTCAGTTGTGTTGTAAGACCAGCAGATACAACAAGATCAACGGTGCAGACAGAGATTTATCGGAAATCTATAGTCTCTCGACGGGGACGATGCCGTTAATATGGAAGATATTAAGGACCATTTCTAAAAAAAATGGTTCAAATGGCTCTGAGCACTATGGGACTCAACATCTTAGGTCATAAGTCCCCTAGAACTTAGAACTACTTAAACCTAACTAACCTAAGGACATCACACACACCCATGCTCGAGGCAGGATTCGAACCTGCGACCGTAGCAGTCCCGCGGTTCCGGACTGCAGCGCCAGAACCGCTCGGCCACCGCGGCCGGCGGACCATTTCCAAAGACTGTTCGGAGAACAACCCTTAGATCCTACCACAATCGCAAGTTTGCTACAACTCTGCACGACGTCTCCCACGAACGAAAATGTCACTACTTTGGTAGAGCCCATATCCGAAGAATAAATTGCAGACATCATAAAGCAATTACCATGAAATAGGAGACCGGGTACTGACGTCATACCGTAAGAATTTTACGAAGTATTCTCGTCAGTTATCAAAGCAGAATACACGAAGGTTGTGAAAGAGAAACAAAGAGTAGGTCAGATATATTCAGAAAATAAACAAGGAATTATAGTCCTTGTACCCAAAACTTCGAAACCAAGGAGCATACGTGATTATAGGCCAATAACTTTATGTGCCGACTCAAAAATAATGGCGCGCATAACAGCAGCAAGACTAAAAGAGATTCTTCTAGAGATAATCGTGCCTGTTCAAACGTGTAGTGCTCCCAATAGGAAAATCACTGATGAACTTTGCTCTCTGACAGACATGACCTTCTTCTCATGGATGTACCAAGCAGGAACAATGGGATTGTTGAACACAGACCTAGAAAATTCCTTTGACAAAGTGAGTCGCCAATATCTAAGGATTGTGTGGCAACACTATAACTTCCCACAGGCCACAATAGATCTACTACGAATAAACCGGAATCCAATGGTCTCCAAAATACAAATAAACGGCCACTTCACGGGAGAATTTTCAGTTCAGCTCTCAGTCCGGCAGAGATGCCCGCTATCCATGATATTATTTATAATTTTCTTGGAGCCAGTGATCCGCTCAAACACCAACCAGATCTGTGGAATACCTGTTGGCGCACAAAGATTCGCCGCTAACGCTTATGCCGATGATATAACAATTGTACCAATTGTACTCACGCAGCATCAAGACATGGGAAAGATATTAGAAATAATGGATTCTTATAAGGCAGCAGCGGGAGCAAAAATAAACAGCAACAAAACCCGGCCCCTATGCTTGAACAAAACTTCACAACTCAAGCCACATCTCTTCACAGAATGCGACGAAATTGAAGTGCTCGGCGTTAAACTGAAGAAGAACATGAACTAACTGGTTGAGGAAAATTCCAAATCGATGGTGGAGAAAATAAGAGGCGCCTTAATAGCGAACAGTACTAGGAACTTAAATCTTATTCAAAGGATACAATATGTCAATATCCTGATAGTTTCAAAAATGTGATACACAGCTCAAATAATAGCCATAGAGAGACAGTACATTGCTCAAATAACGAAGTATATCGGATGGTTCATCTGAAAAAGGGGATGCAACTCCGCATAGCCAGAGGCCAGTTAACAAAACCTCCAAATCAAGGTGTATTAGGCTTAGTAGGTTGTGAGGAAAAATGCACCCGACAAGTCAGTCGGATTTATATTGAATGCCGCCCACCCGCCCGCGTATACACTCCTGGAAATGGAAAAAAGAACACATTGACACCGGTGTGTCAGACACACCATACTTGGCTCCGGACACTGCGAGAGGGCTGTACAAGCAATGATTACGCGCACGGCACAGCGGACACTCCAGGAACCGCGGTGTTGGCCGTCGAATGGCGCTAGCTGCGCAGCATTTGTGCACCGCCGCCGTCAGTGTCAGCCAGTTTGCCGTGGCATACGGAGCTCCATCGCAGTCTTTAACACTGGTAGCATGCCGCGACAGCGTGGACGTGAACCGTATGTGCAGTTGACGGACTTTGAGCGAGGGCGTATAGTGGGCATGCGGGAGGCCGGGTGGACGTACCGCCGAATTGCTCAACACGTGGGGCGTGAGGTCTCCACAGTACATCGATGTACTGCTGTTCCAACAGGACAATGCACGTCCGCATGTATCCCGTGCCACCCAACGTGCTCTAGAAGGTGTAAGTCAACTACCCTGGCCAGCAAGATCTCCGGATCTGTCCCCCATTGAGCATGTTTGGGACTGGATGAAGCGTCGTCTCACGCGGTCTGCACGTCCAGCACGAACGCTGGTCCAACTGAGGCGCCAGGTGGAAATGGCATGGCTAGCCGTTCCACAGGACTACATCCAGCATCTCTACGATCGTCTCCATGGGAGAATAGCAGCCTGCATTGCTGCGAAAGATGGATATACACTGTACTAGTACCGACATTGTGCATGCTCTGTTGCCTGTGTCTATGTGCCTGTGGTTCTGTCAGTGTGATCATGTGATGTATCTGACCCCAGGAATGTGTCAATAAAGTTTCCCCTTCCTGGGACAATGAATTCACGGTGTTCTTATTTCAATTTCCAGGAGTGTATTACTTGAACTATTAAAATCACAATGGGTTGGTTCAAATGGCTCTGAGCACTATGGGACTTAACGTCTGATGTCATCAGTCCCCTAGAACTTAGAACTACTTAAACCTAACTAACCTAACGACATCACACACACCCATGCCCGAGGCAGGATTCGAATCTGCGGCCGCAGCGGTCGCGCGGTTCATGACTGTAGCGCCTAGAGCCGCTCGGCCACCCCGGTCGGCAAATCACAGTGGGAATTGTAGAAAAACTCCCAAATGAAAAGAACTTCACCACGAGAAAGACTATGGGAGAACTACAGAAAGAACCAGTTCACATACCAATCAACCAAATAAAACACAAAGATCTTAACTGGAAGCTAGTGTGGTATAAATTTTCCTATGCAACTCTAAGTTCAACGCTGCGCTCGGCCGCTTACATGTTCTTAAAAGATCTGTTTCCGACAGCATCACGGCGACAGCACCTGAGACTGCGAACATTGTGGCCTGACTGACACAGCGGTGCACCGAACAGTAGGCTGTTCTCGCATCCTAGCCTTGTGGAAGTGGATTAAATTTAAATGTGCCTTGCTATTAACGACAACAACGGCTGAAGTTAAAGCCAAGAAGATAACGTTCACGAATTTCAAAACGTTCCCGGCTTGAAACAGTCCAGTGATATAAGCTACGTCATCAACGATGAAAGTGAATATGTAACCGAATTCAAAGTATACTTGCACCAAGAAAGGGACAAAATTGACAGAAACAACTAGAAAAAAAGAAAAACTTGGCCCATTCATACACATTTTCTAAAAATAAGGTTGTTTAAAAGAAAAGCAAACACCAAACAATTATCTTTTAAAGGAAATCTCTAGTTTATGTACAAACATAGCATTTAGTCTCCTTATTTGAAACACAGTCAGAACAAGAACTTAATTCTTCTAAAATGTCATGAATTACATAAAACCATACCACTAAGAAGAAGGAGGTTTTGGTTTCGAGAGGAAATAGAAATAGACCACAAATAAAACCATATTAAGAGAGAAATGACAATTATGCTGTATACTTTTGTAACTTTGAAAAATTACGAAATTGTACTTTTTGTAACTTACAACTTTAAATTTGTTACAAATTATAAATAAAATATATGTTGTAAAAAAATTTAGCGTTAGCGCTTTGCAACTGGTTCGTGGACGAGACGACGGTTCGAATCCCGCTAATATACTTTTTAATCTATATTTTTTTTTCTTCACTCGTCACATTATTTAATTTATATGACATTTGGGAGCTAATACAATGAAAAAAAAGCATGTGAATTTTCAAGAAGTTGTAGTGCAAACATATGTTACTTAACTACTTACTATTTGTAATTAAATTTTTATGGACGAGGGAGAGGCTTGGAAAGCCCTAGTCAACCCTCGATAGAAAATGATGCGAATGACGGTATTCACAATCAGTAATACAGTAAGTCACAATGTGCCAATGTACAGTTACTCGTTGGATGTGCTCTCGACATAGCAAATTGCGGGATAGTATTTGTCATAGAGACGTTGAGAGCGTAAATTGAAAGTTCATACAAATACCCGTGGTTTTTTTCATTATATTATCTCTCAAATGTCATATAAATTAAATAATATGACCAGTGACGAAAAAATAGATTATTAATTAAATTCGAGCGGCAGTAGAACCATCGCGTCATACACGCTCGTTTTACGAAGCTGGAACGCTAATCACATGACCACCACATCCGGCGCCTATCCACAGATACATAAATCACATAATAGACGGGTAAAATTTCTCTTGCTACTTTCTCGGAATTGTCACAGTAATGCGCCTTACTACTTGCACATTACGTTGTTTAATGGCCTACTAAAGGTGTAAAATAGTTCGAAGTAAATGTGTGATCCCAACGTCATCACCGAGCGAGGTGGCCCAGTGGTTAGCACACTGGACTCGCATTCGGGAGGAGGTCGGTTCAAACCCGCGTCCGGCCATTCTGATTTCGGTTTTCCGTGGTTTCCCTAAATCATTCCAGGTAAATGCTGGGATGGTTCCTTTGAAAAGGCACGGCCGATTTACTTCCTCGTCCTTCCCTAATCCTATGGAACAGATGACCTCGCTGTTTGGTCCCCTCCCTCAAACCACCCAACCCTCCCAACGTCGTGGCTTCCCGTTGTCAGTGGTTTGCATTCCTAGGCAACTCCCTGCTGATAGCACGCCCCATTGTACCTCGAGCAGGTTAGAGTCGAGACCTGTCCCTAACACCACCTAGCATGCTCTCCAGTGATGTTACAGGATGTTGCAGTCAACATGCAAGCAAGCTTACTGCCTAGAACAGTTCCAAATGCCCCGTTAGGTAGCACCAATCAACGGAGGACATTAATCTCAGCTTTTGTCTCATCTCACAACGTTACTTGGTTATCAAAGCCGCTTGGAAACGCCATTCCGCCAGCCACAATGTTACCAATTTTAATATCTGAACAGCAATCGAATAATTTTACTTCATTCGCAAAATTGGTTTCCAGGGTACAAATTCGGACGAAATGTTTTCTCATCAGCATAACTGCATTTTATATTTTTGTCTGTTGTAAACATAGCTGAAATGTAATGCTAACTTAGTGACATTTGGAAAGTGGCTATATTACTGAAACTGTTGGTGTTACCGCAACCGTAATGTTTATGTGTGTATGAATATTACTTCTAAGAACCTTGTGTATAGATGTTGTGGTGCCTCAAGGTGACAGAGTGTTTTGGCCCCTGATGCTGTAGTTTTCTATGCGTTGAACAATAAGAACTACCTCGTCACAAATTTTCTAGGTTGTGGAGCGCGAGTAAAATGAATAGCATAAAGAATTTGCAAGGTACAGATTTTTCTCATCTTTCTGATGAGGAGAAGCTTTCTGTAAAGAGAACAGGGCGACCATTGCTAGGTTTAAATACTGTGCTAATTATGAATACTGGAAATCCACAGTTTAAGAGAGCATTTAAAATGGATATGTATAAAAACAGCGATTGGTCATGTGGCTGCGAAGTTCAAAATGCATTCTTCTGCTTCCCATGCCTGTTGTTTGGTGGAGAACCTTCGTGGACGAAAGTGGGAGGTACGGTCATTAATCATCTGAGTACCACAGTGAAGACGCATGGATCTTCATCTGTTCACATATAAAATTGTTTTACACTGGAACTTTCTGGAACTGCCAAAGTAGATGAACAGCTGGATAATGCTTATAGAAGGAAAACTGCGGAATGTAGGGATGAACTTAGTCATAGCACGTACATGTTAAATATTTTAATAAACTGTATTCGTTTCTGTGGTACCTCAGAGCTGGTATTAAGGACTCATGATGAAACTGGAATCGTGATCAAATCCAGGTGTTTTGAGGAGACTGATTAAATTTAGCGCTGAATTGCATGCAGCACTAAGAGATCATTTGGATAAGGTGACTGTTTTCAAAGTAACATCCAAAAAACTCAAAATGAACTTTCGCAAATTATGTTGGAGGTATGCTAAGAAGAAATTTCAAAGCAAGTCGGGGAATCAGAATTTTTTGCTGTTATGGCAGATGAAACTAGTTATATATCGAATGTATTTCAGATGGCTGTTGTATATCGTTGCGTATTAAGATGTAAACCAATAGAAAGGTTTTCGAGTTTCTTGTCTCTTTCTAAACATGACGCACAGACATTAGCTGCGAATTTGCTAGAAAAATTAGAGAAGTAAAAAGTAAATGAAACCCCCCAAAAATTTACTGCATAGACCTACGATGGGCATCTGTTATGGGTGGTTTCTCTGGTGGTGGTACAAGATATTATGAAAAACTACTATCCTAATGCAGAATATGTCTACTGCTACGCCCATCAAGTTAATCTTATAATAAGCAAGACAGTTTCAGTCAACCGCAATGTGAAATTCTTTTTCGAGTTTGCTGGGAATACGTGCATTTTTCTGAAACAGCCCACAGCGGACCGCGATCCTTGATGAGATAGCGAGAAAGCGTTTGGCTCGGTCTTGTACTGCTAAGTGGAATTTTCAATCTTGATCCCTGAATACAGTTCATGGCTGCAAAAAAGTTATTATTGAACGTATGAATCACATATTGGAAGGTCTAACTTGTTGTAATGAAAACAACGAAGCAAAGTAAGTCTCAGGTTTAGTCGATTTAGAGAAAGCACCGGAAACCTAAATCTGAATGGCCGAATGGCTATTTGAACACCTCTCCTTCCGAATCCAGTGTGCCAGCCAGTGCGCCACCTCGCTTCGTAGAGACTTTCCCAAGGAAATTCGATTTTTAAGCTTTTCTGAAAGTACCGGAACATACGTAACATTCGGCAAGGGATGTAGTTTGAAACCAGAAACCTGATGGCCGTATGATTTTTGCTGTCGATTTCTTGCATAAGTGGGTATAATTAACTGAAGAAGGTAGGTCAAAGCCGAAGTTGGGTCTTTCTAGTTGTTAGCAGACTGTATTGTAGAATTGTTGAAAACAGATAAACCCACACTTCATCAGTTCTTATGTGCCCCACACATGTTATGATAACTGGAGGAGATTTTAATGATTCAACAATAAACAAGAAAAGTGAAAATTTCTGAACTGGTAAGACGAAATCAAACATTCTACAAAATCGTTCTAACAGATATCTAAAACGGATAGATTGAATCACCATCAGTTATAAAAATAATAATAATAACAGATCAAATTAGTTGACGAGGATCAGCGTCGATTCCTTTGAGGAGATCACATTAAGAGTTCACGGATCATGATGAAATGTCAGTAACAATGAACAGCAAAGTAAAAAGGATTCATAAACAAAAGGGTAAGTCTGCATCTGCAGTTAGCTGTAACATTGCAAATAGGAATTGTAATCGTCTAATTTAAGCAGAGAATACGTACGGAAGCTTTAGTTCGTGGGCGGCTGAGTAATTAATCACTTGGACAGCGAGATCTAACATCCACTCTCTCCCTCACCCCTGTATAGTACAAAAACAGCATCATCAAATTTCTTAAGAAACAGAGTGAATTGCACAACAGATATGAGGCAGCATGTGCATTTGTAGATGTCATCCAAACACATCTCGCCACCAGAATGTCAATGCGTGAACATTTAAGACAATGCTGGCAAACTCCTGACGCAAAATATTTTTCTAAAGAATTTTGGTCACGTGTTAAGGCTATCAGTGGCACAAGAAATAACATGCACATACTTCATCACTTGGACAGCGAGATCTAACAAGCTGACGCTGAACTCCGTATCAAATAGTTATTTCTCTTAAATTTCTATCAGCTTTTCATTCATAACTACATCGACAACTGCTAAAAAGTAACTTCGTATTAGATATCTAGCTAGATCGATCACTGGACTGCGAATGTGTTAACAATCAGAACGCAGCACGTTACTATGGACGGAGAATCATCAACAAACAAAGTAGGAATTTAAACTGCGGCCCAAGATACAGTGATAGGATCATTATTGGTCATATTTTATATAAGACAGAAATACGAGCTGCAATTCAAACTTTTCCTAGATGATGCAGTTATCTAAGAAATGTATAATTCGATTAACATCCCGTTATATTTCGACAACAAAATATTAGTCTTGTGGAACGATTAAGAACTAGCTCTTAATCAATGGAAACACACAGAATTTGACTATTACAAGTGCAAACGAAGTGGGCGAGACCAGAACATTGAAAAACAAAAACAAAACAAATGAGCCCGATAAACCTAAGTCCGGATGCCAACGGTTTCCCCGATACGACGTATTACAACTGAGTAAATAAAAATCTAATAACCGAATCCGCGAGGATCCAAACTGCAGATACGCACTTGAGGACAAACACGTAACAACAAAGTGTTCCACGTGGCCACCGGTCATGTGAATGTGCGGTTCAGCACGTCTCCTCATCGATCCCCGTAAACATTCAGAAATCCCAGGCATGTGCCAAATGCACTAACAGCCATAGACTATGCGTTCCTAGAATTCATAGACACTATCAATAGGGCTGTAATGCACCAAAGCTTTCAAATTTCCGCACACAAATAAAATTCTACTGGTTCAAGTCAGGTAACCTGAGAGACCATGCTACTGGGAGCCACGACCTGTATATTTATTGTCACAAATTGAAAGTGTGCCGGTGCATCATCATGCGTGTACCACATACGCAACCTTACACCATAAGTAACATAATATAAATAGTCCATTAGCTAGTACTGTAAGAAATAAAGGTATAAACGGCCAATAAGTCAACCATGTAGGAAGTGTGGCCCTATCAACCGATTACACCTACCCAAACGTTAACGGTAAATTGCCCTCTCAGTCGCAGCATGTGGGTTCACAGTACCGTCTCGGGCAAACTATGCCTTCTCTGGGCAGAAGGGCTGGGAAGTTACGTGCGGCAAGCGCTTTTACATGGTGTGGGTTCAACGGTCCCTCATGGAATATCCGCCATTTGGTGGAGGGCGAAAGCGTTCTGCTACAGCAATCATTCTTCTACTTGTTCCCGGCATTGCGTTCACTTGTTATAACACTTGCTCCTCCTGGACACCGTTCCTGATGTAACTGCGTGCTTCGTTTTGAGTTTCAATGAACTAGCCTGGCGCAGGCGCTGATTGGACGCACTGAACACACTGTTGTCTGTTTGTCTTCTACAAGAATACACTTCGTGATACAATAATGCTGCCTCCCGTGCATTGCCATTAGTACGTCCATGTATGACGTGGGATCAGCCACTTCTTAATATGAAAATGTGTGTGTGTGTGGTGGGGGTTGGGGGGGGGGGAGGGGGAAGGAACCGATTCAAATGCTACAAGAGCATACTTCGTTTGCTGTTCACTATAGGAACAGGTACTTGGAACATACTCTTCCTTTCACACCAATGAAAATAACGAACTAACCTAACTGACAGCGATGTGCTTGTTGCGAAGCTGCAGCATAAACGTAGCATTGTACCTAAAACAGTCAAACATCCTGTATATAGTTGTGTGTTTCTCGAAAAATGTAGTAAACCTTGAACACACTCAAGGAGTTACAACTGTACCAGTTACGTAATACAAATCTGTGAATAAAAATGTGCGGAAAAGTTAAGAAGACTGATCATATAGCTTCAGCTGTAGAAAAAACATGCTGGGTTTCATTTATTGGTAGCACGCAGTAAGGCTGCAGTTTTTCTACGACGAGACTGTTTAAAATATTCGTGTATGACTCATAATGGAATACTTCGTGTGGAATCCGCATCAGGTCGGGCTAAAATGAAGTCTACAAACAAGAATAGCACAGGCCTGTATTCCTGAATCTAACTGAAATATTGATAAGCTAAATATATAAACACTGCAATATCTCGTACGCATCAATTTAGGAAATTCCAAGAAAGAATCTAGGAACATTCTTCAGCTTCTACTCCAGTTGCGAGCGTGGACATGTAAACAACTTGTAACAATTCACAACCGGACATTATGCAGTTATAATTACCCAGAATAAAGGAAAATTATGCACAACTACCGGGTGGTTATAATTAATGTGCGGCTACTCACAGAGGTCCAGTGTGGACTGTAATTATCATATGGCAGCGAAGCTTGGTAGATATTCTAATGCGTTAATGCGGAACCGATTTACGCTGGGAAAAAAATAGTTCCACTTTTAACCACCAGGTGCAAATCTGGCGCTGTGAATGCAAGACAGACGTACTTTTCTATATGTAATGGATTAGGAATGGGATGTGAGCAGCAAAGCTCAATGAAGTGAGAAAGACATATGCTGATATTCACATTAATTGCCGCTTACACAATTTGTTCAATATGCGGACCGGAAACATCGACGAGATTCTGTACAGCGTCAGATTCGCACCTGGTGGCTAAAATTGGAACTATTTTTTTTCTAGCGTAAATCGGTTCTGCATTAACACAATAGTAATTGTACCAAGTTTTGTCGTCATACGATAATTACAGCCCGCACTGGACCTACGTGAGTAGCTGCACTTTAATTGTAACTACCCATGTCCCTTCTTCAATACTGCTTCATATGACCATGGGATAAGCCAAGGATGAGAAATAGCTGACTGGTCAAAGCCATTTATGCTTCCTGTTTCATCACATCGATTCCCACGTCTGTGTAACACTTTGTTCCAGAAAAGAGCGTCAACTGCGCACGCTGATGGAAGCATTATTGTGGCGTAACCAATCAGTGAGTGTTTAAAAGCCATCATGTAACATAAACAAATAAATATCGTGTGGGTTATGGTACGGCAAAAATAGTTGGAGAAGCATGTCCAGCGATTCCAATATTCCCTGAAACCTATAGTATATTTTTCCACTCTGGCTATATCCTGTCCCTCGCAATGATTAGCCCAAGTACGAGGTGCATTCAAGTTCTAAGGCCTCCGATTTCTTTTCTAATTAACTACTCACCCGAAATCGATGAAACTGGCGTTACTTCTCGACGTAATCGCCCTGCAGACGTACACATTTTTCACAACGCTGACGCCATGATTCCATGGCAGCGGCGAAGGCTTCTTTAGGAGTCTGTTTTGACCACTGGAAAATCGCTGAGGCAATAGCAGCACGGCTGGTGAATGTGCGGCCACGGAGAGTGTCTTTCATTGTTGGAAAAAGCCAAAAGTCACTAGGAGCCAGGTCAGGTGAGTAGGGAGCATGAGGAATCACTTCAAAGTTGTTATCACGAAGAAACTGTTGCGTAACGTTAGCTCGATGTGCGGGTGCGTTGTCTTGGTGAAACAGCACACGCGCAGCATTCCCGGACGTTTTTGTTGCAGTGCAGGAAGGAATTTGTTCTTCAAAACATTTTTGTAGGATGCACCTGTTACCGTAGTGCCCTTTGGAACGCAATGGGTAAGGATTACGCCCTCGCTGTCCCAGAACATGGACACCATAATTTTTTCAGCACTGCCGGTTACCCGAATTTTTTTTGGTGGCGGTGAATCTGTGTGCTTCCATTGAGCTGACTGGCGCTTTGTTTCTGGATTGAAAAATGGCATCCACGTCTCATCCATTGTCACAACCGACGAAAAGAAAGTCCCATTCATGATGTCGTTGTGCGTCAACATTGCTTGGCAACATGCCACACGGGCAGCCATGTGGTCGTCCGTCAGCATTCGTGGCACCCACCTGGATGACACTTTTCGCATTTTCAGGTCGTCATGCAGGATTGTTAGCACAGAACCCACAGAAATGCCAACTCTGGAGGGGATCTGTTCAACAGTCATTCGGCGATCCCCCAAAACAATTCTCTCCACTTTCTCGATCATGTCGTCAGACCGGCTTGTGCAAACCCGAGGTTGTTTCGGTTTGTTGTCACACGATGTTCAGCCTTCATTAAACTGTCGCACCCACGAACGCACTTTCGACACATCCATAACTCCATCACCACATGCCTCCTTCAACTGTCGATGAATTTCAATTGGTTTCACACCACGCAAATTCAGAAAACGAATGATTGCACGCTGTTCAAGTAAGTAAAACGTCGTCATTTTAAGTATTTAAAACAGTTCTAATTCTCGCCGCTGGCGGTAAAATTCCATCTGCCGTACGGTGCTGCCATCCCTGGGACGTATTGACAGTGAACGCGGCCTCATTTTAAAACAATGCGCATGTTTCTATCTCTTTCCAGTCCGGAGAAAAAATCGGAGGCCTTAGAACTTGAATGCACCTCGTAGGTCACTGTTCTATGAAACCAGAAACGGGTTTCCAATTACAAAACGTTCGTGGTACTGCGAAAATCCCTGTTCGTCAACTTTCAGAAGCACGCTGTTTTCTGCTGGAAGAATCAATTCGATTACTGTTAATTTCAGGCATTGTATATGTATATTTTTATTCATTTGTGCGCGATGATAAGGTTTTCCGAATTTTACACTGAGGTGAAAAAATTCGTGGGACACCAATGAATATTGTGTCGGACACCGGCGTAGTGCAGCAGCTGTACGTGTCGTGGACTCACTAAGTCACTGGAAGTCCCCTGCAGAAATACTGAGCCATGCCGCGCTCTACAGTCGTACATACAGGGTGTTTCAAAAATGACCGGTATATTTGAAACGGCAATAAAAACTAAACGAGCAGCGATAGAAATACACCGTTTGTTGCAATATGCTTGGGACAACAGTACATTTTCAGGCAGACAAACTTTCGAAATTACAGTAGTTACAATTTTCAACAACAGATGGCGCTGCAAGTGATGTGAAAGATATAGAAGACAACGCCGTCTGTGGGTGCGCCATTCTGTACATCGTCTTTCTGCTGTATACGTGTGCTGTTCACAACGTGCAAGTGTGCTATAGACAACATGGTTTATTCCTTAGAACAGAGGATTTTTCTGGTGTTGGAATTCCACCGCCTAGAACACAGTGTTGTTGCAACAAGACGAAGTTTTCAACGGAGGTTTAATGTAACCAAAGGACCGAAAAGCGATACAGTAAAGGATCTGTTTGAAAAATTTCAACGGACTGGGAACGTGACGGATGAACGTGCTGGAAAGGTAGGGCGACCGCATACGGCAACCACAGAGGGCAACGCGCAGCTAGTGCAGCGGGTGATCCAACAACGGCCTCGGGTTTCCGTTCGCCGTGTTGCAGCTGCGGTCCAAATGACGCCAACGTCCACGTATCGTCTCATGCGCCAGAGTTTACACCTCTATCCATACAAAATTCAAACGCGGCAACCCCTCAGCGCCGCTACCATTGCTGCACGAGAGACATTCGCTAACGATATAGTGCACAGGGTTGATGACGGCGATATGCATGTGGGCAGCAGTTGGTTTACTGACGAAGCTTATTTTTACCTGGACGGCTTCGTCAATAAACAGAACTGGCGCATATGGGGAACCTAAAAGCCCCATGTTGCAGTCCCATCGTCCCTGCATCCTCAAAAAGTACTGGTCTAGGCCGCCATTTCTTCCAAAGGAATCATTGGCCCATTTTTCAGATCCGAAACGATTACTGCATCACGCTATCTGGACATTCTTCGTGAATTTGTGGCGGTACAAACTGCCTTAGACGACACTGCGAACACCTCGTGGTTTATGCAAGATGGTGCCCGGCCACATCGCACGGCCGACGTCTTTAATTTCCTGAATGAATATTTCGATGATCGTGTGATTGCTTTGGGCTATCCGAAACATACAGGAGGCGGCGTGGATTGGCCTCCCTATTCGCCAGACATGAACCCCTGTGACTTCTTTCTGTGGGGACACTTGAAAGACCAGGTGTACCGCCAGAATCCAGAAACAATTGAACAGCTGAAGCAGTACATCTCATCTGCATGTGAAGCCATTCCGCCAGACACGTTGTCAAAGGTTTCGGGTAATTTCATTCAGAGACTACGCCATATTATTGCTACGCATGGTGGATATGTGGAAAATATCGTACTATAGAGTTTCCCAGACCGCAGCGCCATCTGTTGTTGAAAATTGTAACTACTGTAATTTCGAAAGTTTGTCTGCCTGAAAATGTACTGTTGTCCCAAGCATATTGCAACAAACGGTGTATTTCTATCGCTGCTCGTTTAGTTTTTATTGCCGTTTCAAATATACCGGTCATTTTTGAAACACCCTGTACTTTCGGAAGTGTTGTCGGTGCACGCACTGGCCTCTCGATTATCTCCCATAAATGTTCGATGGGACTCATGTGGGCTGATCTGGGTGGCCAAATAATTTGCTCAAATTTTCCAGAATGTTCTTTAAATCAATCGCGAACAACTGTGGCCCGGTGACATGGAGCACTGTCATCCATAAAAATTCCATCATTGTTTGGGAACATAAAGTCCATAAATTGCCTCCAAGCAGCCGAAAATAACCATTTCCAGTCAATGATCGGATCAATTGGACCAGAGGACCCAGCCCATTCCCTGTAAACAGAGCCCACACCACTATGGAGCCACCACCAGTTTGCAGTATCTTGTTGACAACTTGGATCCATGGCTTCGTGGGGTCTGCATCACTCTAACCCTAATTTCGTCGTACAGTCCTAACGGATATTTTCATCGAACGTCCCACATTGATTTCTGCGGTTATTTCACGCAGTGTTGCTTGGCTGTCAGCAAAAAAAAAAAAAAAAAAAAAAAAAAAAAAAAAAAAAAAAAAAAAGGTTCAAATGGCTCTGAGCACTATGGGACTCAACATCTTAGGTCATAAGTCCCCTAGGCTTAGAAGTACTTAAACCTAACCAACCTAAGGACATCACACACACCCATGCCCGAGGCAGGATTCGAACCTGCGACCGTAACAGCCCCGCGGTTCCGGACTGCAGCGCCAGAACCGCACGGCCACCTCGGCCGGCTTGGCTGTTAGCACTGACAACTCTACGCAAACTCCAATGTTCTCGGTCGTTAAGCGAAGGCCGTATGCCATTGCATTATCCGTGGAGAGAGATAATGGCTCATATTTGCTGTATTCGGCACACTATTGACACTGTGGATGTCGGTATACTGAATTCCCTAACGATTTCCGAATTGGAGTGTCCCATGCGTCTAGCTCCAACTAACATTCCGCGTTCAAAGTCTGCTAATTCTCGTCGTGCGGCAATAATCACCTCCGAAACCTTTTCTCGCAATCAAATGAATACCAATGACAGCTCCACCAATGCACTGCCCTTTTATACTTCGTGTACGCGATACTACCGCCATCTGTATATTTGCATATCTCTAGCCCATGACTTTTGTCAGCTCAGCGTATATCGTAATGTGTTTTCAATCAAATGAACGTGGCGGCGCTTTAGAAACTTTACGAGTACCTGCAGTTTTTAGAAACTTTCACCGTACAACCAGGAATCCATTTGTTAATGTTTCTGGTCTTATTAAACTATAAATTTAACGTCTGTCTAAAATAGCTTTGAGCAAAATAATACCCGGAATAATTTCCATCAGCCTAGCTGTACAGAACATAACGAGTATTCTATGGGTGCATACGAATCTTGACCGGTATCGACAGGCGTGCGCATTGTCGCTCACTCAATACTGTACTTCAGGAGGTATACTGATTCTATAAATCAACAGCATCTCTTTCTGACTCTAATCCTGTATCCTTCATCTTGCATTTAACATTGCTCCGCCGACGTCGAACTTGCGTCTGTGCAAATGTCATAACTTCTACTGCTTGATTAAGAGTGTTTATGAAGACAATATGTGTTGCTGACCCGTAATTCCAGAATAACGTATAGATATGCAGCAGTTCAGAGTACAGGTTACCAAACAACAAGAAGGTCAAACTTCTTTACAGACATCACGTTTTCGTAAAAGCCACAGTGCATGTAGTAACAGGAATTTTTCGTTCCAAAACGAGTCGAGTTTTATATCATGATGACTGTTACGTTTGAAGGAGAACCATTCAGTTCTTGGCAACAGCGCAGCATCGCGCGTTAAAACTTAAATCGGTTAAAATGCGTGATTTCTGCAATTTTTTTCTTTTTTCTAAGTACGCAGTCGCTGATCGTTTCCTGCTGGTTGCAGCAAAGAGATTGAAAACTAATTTCCAGTTTGCACTTCTCGACCATCTATTGAGAACATTCTCTTCTACTGCTACTGGTACTGGCTGCTCTTCCTGCTGTCTCATGTCTTCGTCACTTCGTCTTTCGTTTCAGTATCCTAATCGTTCTTTCCCTCCAACGTTTAGAAACACTGTATCTGTTCTTCTTTAGGGGTTTCATGCAGCATTTCTAAAAGAATTTTTCATATCTCAGTCTATATATCCTTTTGAGGTCTTCCGAGCACAAGCTCAGATAAGACATGGATACTGATCGTGGCCTTTTTGAAGGAACCAATACGCTACCGTCCGAGGATGACTGATACCAACAACGCTTCTCGAGGAATATGTTAAAAACCTTTAAATAAACCGATCGTCACGAACGCCAAATGAGTATCTAAGAGTGTTTACAGCCATTTACTTTTCTGATCGTTAGCAAATGAAGACTTGGTGTGAAACTTTACTAAACGACGTATGATATTACATTGCAAATAGTCACCAGGCTCCAAAGCCCAGCTTCTCTCGAGTTCGCTTTTAGTTAAAACACTGGCGCATTTTGTGACTGAGGAATCTAGTGTGACGCAGGCGAGACGGCATGCAGTGGGCGTGGCCGGGGCTCGCGGAAAACTCCCGCCATCGATTGCCGTGTGCCAGCTAGCCTGCACCAAGCGACCCGCTCTCAGCCTATCACACCATTCCCTAATAGTCTAGTAAATACTGCCTGAATCAATGTCACCGTTCCTCATACGCACGCTTTCCGTTTCTATAAAGTTTACTGGTAAAGAGTACTGGTGTGCTGGATTCATGAATGAATATCAATAAGCATTTGTCATACTCACAGTCACTGTTATTACTGAACGAAAAATTTTCTCTTTGAATTGATTAACGTGTAAGATAGAAGTCTCTGGTGCAAGTACTGCACCAGAAATCTCCAGCGGTACTGCAGGTATCACACTGCAGGCTGTTGCTCTAATGCTTAAGTGGACACCGTGCTCACCGTGTTATACTGCACAACTCTTTTGTCGATGCTTCCTATGTGTTTTCTAAACTGCTGCCTTTAGTTATCAACTTCCTTTATTTGTCACAGACAATGACTCCCTTCCATGGATATACAGAGTGGTCAGAAACAGTCTCAAGAGTTTGCAAGGGTATTCCACGATAGGTTGTGCCGAGAAATAATTGTTAAAAAAAATTCGATACTTTGCGCCGTTCCTGAGTTAATTAGCATTGAAGTTACCCAATCATGCCGTTAAGCGCGAAAATTCGAGCGGTCCGCCAGATACAATTAGAGTCAGTTCTTCTCATAGTCCAGGCAGCCTACCCTGAAATACGCTTATAAGCATTTCAGTCTGTTTCTGACAGCCCTGTATACTCCGGAAACTAAACCAACAAACGTTTGGATGGTCATAGTAAGGTGTTACCTTATTATGACTTTCTGGGCTCAAAGCTTGTTAAGCCGGCCCTAAGTGACCGAGCGGTTCTAGGCGCTACAGTCTGGAACCGCGCGACCGTTACGGTCGCAGGTTCGAATCCTGCCTCGGGCATGGATGTGTGTGATGTCCTTAGGTTAGTTAGGTTTAAGTAGTCCTAAGTTCTAGGGGACTGATGACCTCAGAAGTTAAGTCCCATAGTGCTCAGAGCCATTTGAACCATTTTTTGAAACTTAACATTAAGCGACGAGGACCAACTCACTGCCATCGAATAATTTAGCCAGGACACACATATGTAGCATATAAAAAATCTAATTAATTGGTGGTTCAGCTTATTATAAGTTGTTATGTTCATGCTTTTCATTCATTCCCCTTCACCTGTCAGCAATAGCTTCAGAGAATAGGGTCTTGAAGTGAGGAAAGTAACAGTATACGTCGTAAAATACGATACTGATTATTTCACGGTCAAATGCATTATAATCTGTTACTAAATGTAGAAACAAAAGTTTAACTTTTGTTTCCTTAAATCAGTCATTCATGTCTGAACGGCATCATTCTGATAGTTATATCACTAGAAGTAGTTTTTAACAGACTGCCGAGAAAGTTTATTCAGATATTTGTTTAGTCTCCTTCGGAATATTCTTCTTCTCCTTCTTAGTTCTTTGACCATCAGACCAGTTGGCAGCAGCCCACTATGTTTTACTGTCCTTCGAAAGCGTTATAGATGGTGCAGGGAGTATACTTCATCATCTGGCTGATGTATGCCATTCTGTTGTGTTCTTCCCTCGCATTGTCTCTTCAATTATACTTTTAATGATATCACCGTATCTCAGCAGATGGCCGACCAGTGTGCCGCTTCTGTGTTGGATAAGGCACGGATTCTCTTCCTCCACCTCTTCATTTCATCCCTTGTCTTCCCATGCAAAGTTTAGAATTACGCGGTAGCACCATTTCTTGAACTTTATTTGGCGTTTTCTCTGCTTCTCACTTCCGAACCTTAGCACACTCAAAACAAACGTCTTTATCAGGTAACCAACGAGATGTTTGTCTATGCAGATAGATGTGAAAAGGTTTCTTCTCTTGTTAAAAGATGCTTGATTCGGCTGGCAGTATCCTTCTTTGATTTTCCATCTGTTGTAATTTTACTCCGTAGGTAGGCGGATGATCCGACTGTCTCCAGTCGCTCATTATTGGATGAGTTTATTCCCGTGGTTCATAATTAACAGATCTGTTTGTTGTTTGACTACTACCGTTCTTCTTAACCCTTACAGACCTGAGTTTTTCCTGTCTGAAGGAAAATTTTTCTTTATGCTCTATTGCTCTTAGCAGATTTTTTAATGATTTTAGATGCATGATTTATACAAATATATGTACCAGTTTTCAATACATACTTTCGACATTTGCTTCTTTTTACAGATTAAAATAATTTTGAAATATACACTGTTGTAATAAACAAACTAATAATTCCAAAATTACCATGCAGAATAACAATAATAATATTCACTTATACAGTAGAGTATAACTAACCAACAAATTCCGTAAATTCTGGTGGTTACAACCTGCTGCGCACAGCTACATTCACCTGTTGATATTTTAGCGGCAATGCCACATGGGTGGGAGCACTTGTGCATGATGAAAAGACTGAACATTCACAGATGTGTACATGATGTTTCCATCGAGGAAAAATATTTCTGTTCCAGCTATACACACTAAACATTAGTGCGCACAATTTTAGCCAGTGGGACTGAAAGGGTTAATGTATACTAGTGTAGTGAATACAGCCACATGATACAGTTAAAATCTTTAAAGTCTGAAGTTGGTCCTTAAAATGAATTCGGTTAATATGTTTGGTCATCATTCTTACCTTTCCCTAATGAAATTGCGTTTGATTAGCAATTTAAAGTACTAGTGACATTCAGTTAATAATAGAGTCTTCTTTATTTTTCTCTTATTACGTTTTAATTTAGTGTATACTGAAAATTTGGGAGTATTAAAGTATTTAACTTTCTTTTTCCATCAGTTTGGTAGTTTATTGTTTGATAGCAGGTTGATGCCAAACATAAAAAGAAGCCTTCCTCTGTCTCTAACTTTATCTAGAACATCACTGATGTCTATTAATCTAACATGCTTCTTTGGATGACTCCGGTATTTATGTGCGTCATATGTGACGTCTTTGACCAACAAATTTATTTTATTTTATGGCTGCAATATTCCTATGTTCAAACCACATTTTCCAGATATTATTAGAACAACTTATTTGTTACCACTGTAGTATATTATTATATTTAAGATTGCTTTATGGTCAACTATGTCGAACACTTTGGTGCTAGGTCTAAAAATATACTGGTTATGTAACTGCCCTTGGGCGACTCATCACAATTTTTATGCTCTTCACTAAGTCCTGTCCCATACGTTTGCTATTTTACTGCAGTGGCAGTTGATGCTATCTTCCCTGAGTGATTTCTATTTCTGTAGATATGATCTCATATAACTTTTTCTGTTACAACTGTTGAGACAGTAATCTTGTGGCTGCCTTGCCTTCTTTCTTAGCTTCTACATACACTAGTATTTTACAGTTGAAGTCGTAGACATGAAAAATAAATATTCATAGATTAGTTTTCATTTTCGTTAGTATAATTATCCAAGGATTTAGAACCCTGTCCTGGAGCACGTTGTCGCATTTCACATAAATTTTTGTTCTCCAGGTAGCTGTGGAACAGAGCCGAGGCAAAGAGAAGAGCGTTCACGGTTTTCTACAACACATACCAATAAAAATCTGTAAGTGTTACAAAACATGTACGTGGATTGCATCACTGTATTAAAACTAATTATAATTGTATATTTTATTATGGAGGAAGAGGAACATTACGCAGCCAAAGTAGTCACAAGATTTTTGCCGCCAGTCTCAGCAGCAATATCAGAAGAACTTATATGAGAAAGGGCGACACAGAAACTGCTCCGACATTTTCTGTATTACCTTACCTTCCATAAGGAAGCCACAACTTTGCTCACTGTAAGTGTTCTGAAAAGCAACCAGACTGAAACTGTTCATTTCTGCCATCTATGAATTCATTTTCTCATGAAGTAGCCACTCTTTCAAATAATATTTCGTTTTTAAATTTCCGTACTACGTTCCAGACATTCTAATCTGTGGTGGATAACGGAAAAATTGTGTTCACTCCATAAGTTTTGATTTTTATTACATACAAAACACTGTTATTTACAACACGTACAATATTCTGTAATTTTAAGTAGATCATTCCTGTACTTGATTTGTATATTTTAATATTATTATATCTATTATTTATTTGTAAATTCTGCTACCAGTCACTTTTTTATTTTTGTTTTATTTTTGATATAACAAAATACAACACGTTTCGAACATGTTCTGTTCATCTTCAAGCGTTTATACATACATACATACATACATACATACACAGGCCACCCTTTGAAAATCGAAGACAACCTCGAAATTTTGCACAAAATAAGAAAAAATAAAAGAATGGACATCATGGAAGAAATGGAAATTTTCATACATAACACAAAGCATGGAGAAAACACTCTTAATGAGATAACCTAATTCAAAAACTCATTGTTCTTCAACAGTCTTAAGCCAATTCTAACTCAATAGATTCAAGATGTGTCAACGTAAATAAATGACTAAAAATCTGTCAGTACCATGAATATCGATACAAAACCTCGATAATCGATACTAGCTCACAAGTCCGCCATCTTGTATTACGTATGTAATGTTTATATGTATGTCGAAGCAATTTTTGCAGTGAATTACGTTGGAAATCAGTAACAAAATACAATGTGCAATAGTGTAATGTCAATCAACAGCTCCGACATTACACCAGTGATGCAAGTGAAGCTGCAAGGTGATGAAATCGTAAGTGATCAACCGTTATATAAAGCCTTTCACGCTATTTTCGTAACACACAACTAATGCAAAATTATCTGCATCCTATACAGGCTGTGATATCATACATAGTCAACAACAAGGAAGAAAAGCCGCAGAAGACATCACTGACTTCGATTTATGGCCATCCACTGCCACACCAGCCGCTACAGTAACAAACAATGGACAATGAGTTCTGGCTTAATCTAGTTTAAGACGGTTTATTTTTAAGTAACATTTGTCTGTCTGTATGTATAAACGCCTGAAGATGAACAGAACATGTTCGAAACGCGTTGTATGATGTTAGATTAAACACAAAACAAAAAATAAAAGAAGTGACTGATAGCAGAAATTACAAATAAATAAGTATCCCAAACAGTCACAGTTCACAAACATAGCCATTATTGCCGAGAATAATTATTATATCTGCTTTCATTTATTTAGTAGTGATTAAATTTACTTCTGTGTCCTAGATATCCTACCCTTTGTCAGCTGAAGACGTCATTCAGCAAAAATACAGCTCCCCTTTGCACATTTTTTTTCTAATTATGGAGACCCTGGAGAACTGTTAGAATTTTTGAACGGTTTGGCTGGTAAATTAGACGTTTTAGGGTTTCCGATTGTCTCCTAATAATTGTGGATATCCTGTTTCTATCTATTAGTCAGTATAACAAAATTTGCACTCATATATTGTCTCACACCGTAATGCTGTTACTTCTGCAATAAGATCACAACATATTTTGGATTTGAGAAAGTTCGTTTCCCGACAAGTTTAATTTTACTGGGTTGTTACATGTCAAATATAGTTATATCTATATTTGTAATTATAAGGTATATTTGCGATGCTGAAATTTAGGTCACTGTGGACCAATGATGGTTGCTACAAGTGTACATTATGTTTAAGGATATGTTACTGACTTCACAAGTAATACTTGTGTTTATACACTCCTGGAAATTGAAATAAGAACACCGTGAATTAATTGTCCCAGGAAGGGGAAACTTTATTGACACATTCCTGGGGTCAGATACATCACATGATCACACTGACAGAACCACAGACACATAGACACAGGCAACAGAGCATGCACAATGTCGGCACTAGTACAGTGTATATCCACCTTTTGCAGCAATGCAGGCTGCTATTCTCCCATGGAGACGATCGTAGAGACGCTGGATGTAGTCCTGTGGAACGGCTTGCCATGCCATTTCCACCTGGCGCCTCAGTTGGACCAGCGTTCGTGCTGGACGTGCAGACCGCGTGAGACGACGCTTCATCCAGTCCCAAACATGCTCAATGGGGGACAGATCCGGAGATCTTGCTGGCCAGGGTAGTTGACTTACAGCTTCTAGAGCACGTTGGGTGGCATGGGATACATGCGGACGTGCATTGTCCTGTTGGAACAGCAAGTTCCCTTGCCGGTCTAGGAATGGTAGAACGATGGGTTCGATGACGGTTTGGATGTACCGTGCACTATTCAGTGTCCCCTCGACGATCACCAGTGGTGTACGGCCAGTGTAGGAGATCGCTCCCCACACCATGATGCCGGGTGTTGGCCCTGTGTGCCTCGGTCGTATGCAGTCCTGATTGTGGCGCTCACCTGCACGGCGCCAAACACGCATACGACCATCATTGGCACCAAGGCAGAAGCGACTCTCATCGCTGAAGACGACACGTCTCCATTCGTCCCTCCATTCACGCCTGTCGCGACACCACTGGAGGCGGGCTGCACGATGTTGGGGCGTGAGCGGAAGACGGCCTAACGGTGTGCGGGACCGTAGCCCAGCTTCATGGAGACGGTTGCGAATGGTCCTCGCCGATACCCCAGGAGCAACAGTGTCCCTAATTTGCTGGGAAGTGGCGGTGCGGTCCCCTACGGCACTGCGTAGGATCCTACGGTCTTGGCGTGCATCCGTGCGTCGCTGCGGTCCGGTCCCAGGTCGACGGGCACGTGCACCTTCCGCCGACCACTGGCGACAACATCGATGTACTGTGGAGACCTCACGCCCCACGTGTTGAGCAATTCGGCGGTACGTCCACCCGGCCTCCCGCATGCCCACTATACGCCCTCGCTCAAAGTCCGTCAACTGCACAAACGGTTCACGTCCACGCTGTCGCGGCATGCTACCAGTGTTAAAGACTGCGATGGAGCTCCGTATGCCACGGCAAACTGGCTGACACTGACGGCGGCGGTGCACAAATGCTGCGCAGCTAGCGCCATTCGACGGCCAACACCGCGGTTCCTGGTGTGTCCGCTATGCCGTGCGTGTGATCATTGCTTGTACAGCCCTCTCGCAGTGTCCGGAGCAAGTATGGTGGGTCTGACAGACCGGTGTCAATGTGTTCTTTTTTCCATTTCCAGGAGTGTATATGTTGTCGCACAAAATAAAGACATTCATTGCATTTTAGACTTTTCCATGTCCTTAATCAGACCATTAAGAACATAACCGTATTATCATCTGGTGATCAGTATATATATAACATGATCAATGTTTTGCAGATGTCGAATCCTCCTATTTCAATATCCAACTGACACAAGCATTAGTCTGTGGTAAATGCGATGAGCTCATTTTAAATATAAACTATACATTCTCTCTCTCGGAATGCTTTCTTTATGAGAATAGATCTACATGTATACTTTCTCTTCCTTAGCACCATGATACAAGAAACTGAAGATATCAAACAACAAAATAAAGTTTTTCATCTAATGTTTAAATTGGCTGTGTTTCAGCAAGATAAATCAGATGTATAATGTTAAAGGGACATTATATATCCTATGCCACCAATGTTAAATTATCGAGTTTTGTGATCCATTATCTTCGAAACTTTTTAAAACACTACCTAATTTTCCGCAATTTTTGAATGCACCTTTCTAGATACACTGAACTACAATTATTACTAAAATTGTATTGTGGGGCATGTCATCTTTTTTTTTTCAAACATTCAATTTATTGACAAAATTTTGTAAACAAATGAACATAAAAACAAAACAACTCAGGATTTTTAACTATTCTAGTTCCATATATGTTGAACCTCACACTTGACATGATGTGAAAATTTCATGTCCCTACCACCAGTACTTTTTTTAGAAAATGGGCCATTTATTGAAAAAAATGTAGTCAGAGATATTCAGGTTTAAAACTTTTTTTGTTACAAATTCTTACACAGACTTAAATTTCTGCGTCTTATACGCACTAGAATTTCCCTGGTCCATAGTCTGTGTCTTCTTCAGTGCCATCACAGCCCAGTGCTTGCCCCATCCTCTTCTTTGTTGCTTCTTTTGTCATTTGCTGAGCAGCTAATTCTGCTTCACGTACATGAAGCTCATCCAATTCCTGCAGTCCTTTAGCTGTGTTCGGTCCAAACCTTACCCCCAACTTCTCCAGAACCTTACATCTTTCATAGTTCCCACCATTAAAAGTTATTACAGCATCAGACACTGCTAACTTTAGAGTCATAAGGCTAAAAAATACATTTTTAGGCACACAGCACCACACAACATTACTGAAGGACTCATTCACATTCTGGATCTTCCTATGTAAACACTTCTTTAGTAGCTCAGGATTTACCTAAACTCTGTAAATAGGTTTGATTGCCACAATATCATTAGTTTTACGACTATCACCCATTTCTAAAGTTACTTTCCTTTTCGATGCATTAGGTGGCGTGGTCACTTCAGAAACATATCGTGGTTTCCTTCACTGCTAGCACACGTGTTTTCAAATACTTCAGAAGAAAATGCAGGTCTCACATATCTGTTACCCGCAAACTTGCGTTTCTTGAAGCTACTTTAAGGCTTAGTCATTTTATTTACGTATAAAAAGCAATAGAAGTTAGCTTACTACAAAAATAGCCGATAATCAAACTACTTTCAACGAAAACTAGTATCAGAAACAAAGGACTGATTTCTTTATTGTTAATGCCAACTTCTGAGACGTAGCAGTAGGCACAGAACAAAGCAATTCACAGCCTCCTAGACTGTGTGGTTCCCAAGATATGACTGCTCAACTGTGGCAGTATATGCGTAGCCACGAAATTTCAGTCACATGTCAACATTCTAAATATTATTTGAAGGTCTCATAATTGTCTGATTTTAATATATTATATACCAAAATGTTCAGGAAAGTCCAAAGAACTTTATTGTGTGGAAAACAGAAAATGTCAAATTTTAACGAATTTTACGTACAATGTCCCCTTAAATGGTATCCTTGTAAAGCGCAGTAAACTAAAGGGAGCCTGGTGCCTGAATTAACCCCAATGACAAACAGGAATCTGGCCATATTTAACTCGATATCAATCGCATATACACTCACTGATAAGCTCAATCAGCTTCAGAGTTACATCATAAAATACATACCATGGAAAGCATTATAAACGCAGAGTCGTTCAAAGGAGATAAAATAAGTTACTGCTGTTATCTGAAGGTTCATTCACTAACTGCTAGCTATGTAAGTTGTAGATATGTATTTCTTATTTTTTTAAATATTGTCAAAAGGATTGTTACAATCACCGAATAAAGTAAGTCCACTGAAGACTTTTGTGGACAACAAATAATAAAGGGATATATTGCGTCATAATGTAAAATTGAGGACTGCTTTTCTTCTTACTTTGTGTCGCAGTTGAACTATATGTCTTAGTGAATACTTTGCTTTTTATGTAGACAATCTTTTATTTTCGCAAATCTCTATAGATGCAGTATAGTTTCCACTAAAACGTTGGTTATTATGTTGAATTTTGTATTAAAATTTTAGTTGGTCGTTATAAACTCACTTTTCAACTATCATCTTATTTTACTGTAGATTGGACACTATGAGTTGTATTTATGGCATGCTACGTTTCGTCGTGCAAGCAGTAACCTAAACAGTTAAGTTAGCATTATCTGACAGTATTCCAAAATCTCATTGGCTATGAAGGAATAAGTCATTACTGCATTTTTGAGATGTTCAAAATACCATACTACTTTCAGCAACTTTACGGTTAATCATTGCGTTTCATACATTTTTATCGTTTAATTATTACTGCAACACTCTACTGATGAATGAAAATTAACGATTTTACATTTACAAAACAACCAGCACACATGATTCTTCAGCTGGAAGGTGAGTCACGTCGTATCGAAAGTGGACAGTATATGGTACTATGGTTCTGTTATTTTCGTTTCTATACCGAAGGTTTATACAGCTAAAGCCATATAATGAAGCCAGTACAGCAATCATAGCTACATTTCCGAATATTATACATGTGACTTGCCTCGCCTATGGCCTCCTTACTGTTCCGAGTATACATGATAGCGCTTTCAGCCTGTTGATTGGTTGCGATCTTACGTGAAGAAAGTGCTTGTTAAAGTACCATGAACAAAAGAAATCTTAGACGCAACTACTGCCGTTATCCTGCCCCACTATCAATTATAACATGCTGGTGCTCGCGCTGCGTGCAGTGATCTACTATATCGAACAATTACACATTATTTAGATCGTTGTGTACACTTTATACAGTCATACGCAACTAGGGTTACAGGGGGCAAAAGGGAGTGCTTCCTCTCCCTCCCCCTTCCTGCTCCCTCTCCTCTGTAATTTGGCGAACAGAGTTTCTATTCATTACACAGTTCTCATGCACTTCTAGAACTGATGTCCCTCGTTCAGCCAACTGTAACATTAAGGGGCTGATCGTAAAGAGACATTAGTATGACTTCTCGAAACTGACCAACTCCTTTATACCAAAATGCCAGTTTTAGTCTTGGCCTTCCCGGCGGAGGGTCGAGTCCTCCCTCGGGCATGGGTGTGTGTGTTTGTCCTTAGGATAATTTAGGTTAAGTAGTGTGTAAGCTTAGTGACTGATGACCTTAGCAGTTGAGTCCCATAAGATTTCACACACATTTGAACATCTGAATTTGAGTCTTGGCCTCCCACCCGGATAAATTTCTACGGATTCCCATGGATACATAGAGCAACTTCAACTACACAACTGCCTAAAAACGCGGAAATGGGTAGTAATCTTCCCGATTACAGAGCTAACTTTTCTAGTGTTACAGCAGCCGCTATCTCTGTGGAGACAGATAGACCTAAATTTTGTGATTTATAAGCGTATTTAAAGCTACCGCCTATAAATTGAATTCTGATTCAGAAAGTGTTTGTGAAGCACTAAATCAAAAAGGAAGGGAACAGGATTCAAGAAGACCGAAGAACACAATCAAATTTGCGATACTGTATGGATTTCAGCTGTCGAAACATTGAACAATGGTGCAAATAACTGCTTTTGTTACGTACTTCTTGATCTGTGACCCAGAAGCAACTTTTTTCCGCAACAAGATTTCACGAGACTACTGGAGTAATAATTAATAGTAATAGGAGGAAAGTTGCAAAATCAAATGTTAGTACAATATTTAAGCGTAATTTTTACATATTAAACTATATTTTAATCGGGTAACTCTAAAAATGGAATCATTCAATGCATAATCGTCGCGAAACCTTTTTTGTGACAGAAATAATGTAAATTCTTAATACTTTGTATGTATATTTTAGGAAAAAGATTTCTCAGTTAGTTACTAAATTTACATCGCCCGACAATTGCGCCCCATTAGAACAGAAAAGCAGCTACTACTATACATCACGCCTTCACCTAATATTACGCATTATCTATACGACGTATCCAATTTTAGTACATTAAACGTATAGGCAACAAATGACAGTGAAACTATTTTGTTCTTTTCATATTCCATTCCGATATCACATTCCATTTCTTCTCCAGATCTGTCGTAGTCTTCAAACGTAGGAATGGGATTCAGAATGCCACGACGACTTGCCCCCCCCCCCCCCTCCCCACCGCCGACTGTGCCTGACAAAGTGGCTTTGCTGTCTTACGCTGAAGAACTGGGGCAGTCGATTCGGCTGAATTATGCGCGGCCGCAGGTCGTCCGACGGCGCGGCCACATGACGTCACCAGAGTGACGTCACATATCGAGCGGGGCTCGCAGCCAAGCCAGCTGTGCCCGGGCACACGTGCGCGCCGCCAGCAGCGAGCAGGCGTCATCCCCGGCCTCCGCCCCACCCCCCCTTTCCCCCGACCAGAACTTCAAAAATCCGTCAAGACCTCAGTTAAAAGAGTGCCTCCAATTTTTTGTCTGCACACAGGCGAAAGGCTTGAGCAAGTTTCACAAAACCTGTTGCAACAAACCAATTATCTTTATTACTTCATAAATGCATACGTTATTCACCTGTCACGCAGTATTATAGATTAGGAGGGAGCGTACGTACGGAATTAGTACGCCAACATACACACAGGGCACTGGAGGATCGTCCTTTTCGCGGACAAGCCTCGGTTTAATACATCACACAACAGTAAACGTATTTTGATATCGCGAGCAGATATTGTTCGTTTTAAGAGATCTGTGAAAATGATGCCTTCGGACGAGACTTCACGTTCGTGAGTGTGCACTGAGGTCAGCGATGCAAGAAGAATGTAATATTCATGCTACGTAAATCTTTAATGCCACAGTTAACCGTTTCACACGTTTCTGAATGTACTGCTTTCCTGCTTGGGATGATTGACGTTACTTATGCTGTCACATTAATTTTCCACGGTTAAATACATAATAAACTCACAAACCAAACCTTTCTCTCAAATCTGGGTTGTTGTGTTTTATTTATAAAGAGACATTTTTGCAGTCTCATCAAAGTCGATACAATTTCTAAAGAAATTATCGTTGTTTGATTTATGCATATTAGCATAATTTTCATCGGCTTACCATATTTAGCATTGAATTCAACAGGAAACCAGTTTCTAATTCGGCCTATAATGTTCAGGTTTTTTTAATGGTGGTTAAATTACTCCATCTTTATCACCAGTTATCAACAAGAAGAGTAGTTTTTTATATTATAGTTGAAGCTCTCTTTCTGCCCGTTTTTATTTGATATTAACTATGGAACTACCGTTCTGCCTTGAGTAAACACAAAACCTTCTTGTTTAAACCCAAATATGCTTCACTCTTGTTGAATTTTTACCATCGTTAATGGATTCATTTATTCTCTTAGTATCACATTATGATGTTTATATGGCTGTCTGACACTTGCAGTACAGCTAATATTTTGCTCGAGTCTGTCATTTTTTTAATGACTCAACAGGGTATTCTGTATCAGAGGAAAGAAGGAAACAGTACTTGAGTTTAACGTCGCGTCGACGGGCCAGTTGTGCGACAGGATTTGTGATTTCCTGTCACAAAAATCACAGTTCGTTCTAACAGACGGAAAGTCATCGAGTAAAACAGAAGTAACATCTGGCGTTCCCCAAGGAAGTGTTAGACGTACTCTACTGTTCCTAATCTATACACACAATTTGGGAGACAGTCGGAGTAGCCCTCTTAAGACTGTTTGCAGTTGTCTCTGTCATTTACTGTCTTGTAAAGTCATCAGTTGATCAATACCATTGCAAAATGATTAAGACGAGATATCTGTAAAAGGCGGAAAGTGGTAATTGACTCTAAATAATGAATAATGGAAAGTGTGAAGTCATTCACATGATTAATAAAAGGAATCCGATAAATCTCGGTTACGCGGTGAATCACATTAACCTTAAGGCTGTGAATTCAACTAAATACTTAGGGACTATACCTACGAACAACTTAAATTGAAACGATCACATAGATAACGTCGTGGTGAAAGCGAACCAAAGACTCTGATTCATTCGCAGAACTGTTAGAAAGTGCAACAGGTCTACTAAAGAGACTGCGTACACTACGCTTGTCCGTCCTCTTCTGGAGTATTGCTGCGCAGTGTGGGATCCGCGTCAGATAGGCTTGACACAGCACATGTAAAAAATTCAAAGAAGGCAGCTCGTTTTGTAGTATCGCGAAATAGGGGTGAGAGTGTCACGGATATGATACGTGGATTGGGGTGGCAACCATTAAAACCAAGACATTTCTTGCTGCTGCAGGAACTTATCGTGGAATTCCAATCGTCATCTTTCCCCTTCGATTGCGAAAATATTTTGTTGGCACCCAGCTACATACGGAAAAAATTATCGTCACTAGAGCTCGTAAGCAAAAACTGAAGTGTTCGTTTTTTCCTGCGTGCTGATAGAGAGCGGAGCAGCAGAGAAATAGCTCGTTCTATGAACAATAGCTTGTCCTATGAACCCTCTGCAAGGCATTTAACTGTGGATTACAGAGCAATCTTGTACACGTAGATGTAGACGAGATCACGAGACATGCAGCTTTATTTCGCATCAAGAGGAGGAAATGGGCCGCGTCCTTTTCATATCAACCATTCCAGTATTTGCCTTGAGCGGTTTAAGTAAACGACGAAAAACCTCATTCTGGGTGGCCACACGGGGATCAGAACCACCGCCCTACGGTATACGTGTACAGCGTGCGCCGCCGTGTCCTGCTGCCTGTCACGCGGAGCAAGAGTAATGTAGAGTGAGACACGCGTTTTGTGCAGGAGGAACTGCCGTCAACTGCGAAATGGCAGGAAGTGATTTACAGAAGCCAGCACGGCCAGTAAACAGTTTCCGCTCCGGTTACCCAGTAGAATCGCCGTAACCCGTCACCTGGAAAATTTATTACGCCAGTCTGTCTCGCATTTATCCTCTGACGACAACAATGTGTATAAACTACGTCCAGAACGAATGAATCAGTACAAGTAGTAGTAATAACTGGTTAAGAAAGTTGGTTCAGTTTAAAGCAGAGAGAGCTGGCTTTCGAGACAGGGAGGTGATCCAGAACCAGGTAAACGACACCAGTCAGCCTGACGGTGGTTTCTGGGCAGTTTCCCACGCTCACTTATGCAGATGCTGGGCTCGACCTCAACCAGCGCCTCGGAAAATCCGAAATAAAAGCAGTTAAAATACAATAAAAATGAAACTAAGTTTACACAAGTGACAGACGTATGTTACGATTTCCCTCCTTTAGAATAAGTTACGACAGCGGAGACGGAAGGGCATGCAAACCCCCTACGATAAGATAACCCTTAAGAAAGACGGAATGCAAAACATAGGCTCGTTGCGCCGTATCTCATCTGACTGGAAAGGTCAGTGTTACACTAAGCTACATCACTGAAGGGGCGCGAACGGAAATGTGAACGTGAAAGCAAGTACCATTTTGCCTCGTCGACGCCAAACACCTCAGTATTAGCATGTTTAGCCTTTCACGGCGCATGTGATCTTGAAGTGCTTTCACACATTTAGACCGAGCTAAATGGCGCTCTGGTTAGCACACTACACTCGCATTCTTCAGCGCGATGGTTCAGTTCCGTGCCCCATTATACAGATTTAAGTTTTCAGTGATTTCCCTGCTTCACTTAAGGCAAATGCAAACATGGTGCGTTTGAAAGCGCACAGCTGATTTTCTCTCCCACCCTTAACCAATCGGAGCTTGTGCTACGTGTCTAATGACTCCGTTGTCAACGGGACGTTAAAACCTACTCTTCCTTGCCCGTATTCCGGCAGATGGCGTCGTCCAGATGGTACAATATTTATACAAGCTGACTTGTTACCATCCTCAGGCGGTGCTAATGACTGGACGCCTATCCTTAACGAGCTTTGGCTTTTTTAAATTTTATACATACATCACAATCCACCAAACTGTACACTGCGGAGAGTACACTGCACCACTGCTAATCATTCCCTTTTCAGTGCCACTAGCAAATAGAGCTAGAGAAACGAATATCCATACACACTGAAGCGCTAAAGAAACTGGTATACGCATGCGTATTAAAATAAAGAGACATGTAAATAGGCAGAATACGGCGCTGCGGTCGGAAACGCCTATATAACACAAGTGTCTGGCGCAGTTGTTAGGTCGGTTACTGCTGCTACAATCGCAGATTATCAACATTTAAGCGAGTTTCAACGTGGTGTTATAGTCGGCACACGAGCGATGGGACACAGCATCTCCGCAGTCGCGATGAACTGGGGACTTCCCTGTACGACCATTTCACAAGTGTACCATGAACATTAGGAATCCGGTAAAACATCAAATCTCTGAACGAGACCAACGACGACTGAAGAGAATCGTTCAGCGTGACAGAAGTGCAATCTTTCCGCATATTACTGCAGATTTCAGTGCTGGGCCATCAACATGTCTCAGCGTGCGAACCATTCAACGAAACATCATCGATATGGACTTTCGGAGCCACAGACCCACTCGTGTACCCTTCATGACTGCACGACACAAAGCTTTACGCCTCGCCTGGGTCCGTCAACATGGACATTGGACTGTTAATGACTGGAAACATTGCCTGGTCGGACGAGTCTCGTTTCAAATTGTATCGAGCGGATGAACGTGTACCGGGGATGGAGACAATCTCATGATTCCATGGACCCTGCATGTCAGCAGGGGACTGTTCAAGCTGGTGGAGGCTCTGTAATGGTGTGGGGCGTGTGCAGTTTGAGTGACATGGGACCCCTGATACGTCTAGATACGATTCTGACAGGCGACACGTACGTTAAGCATCCTGTCTGATCACCTGCATCCATTCAGACTGTTGGTAGTAGTAGGATCGTTCTGCAGTCTGTCGCAAATGCCGGTTCTCTGAAATTTCACAGTGGAAAGTCTTCTATCCTCCAGGGATTCCCATCTGAGTTCACAAAATATTTCCGTAAAACTGTTGATCGAACTTACCGCTAAGAGATCTCGTAAGTACGTCTCTGAAGTGCTTCGATGTCTTCCTGTAATTCGACCAGGCGGGGATCCCAAACACTCGATCAGTTCTCAAGAATGGGTCGCACAAGAGTTCTGTACTCCTTCTCCTTTGTACACTGAAGAGCCAAAGAAATTGGTACACCTGCTTAATATCGTGTAGGGGCCTCGCCAGCGTGCAGAAGTGCCGCAACACGACGCGGCATGGACTCGACTAATGTCTGCTGGAGGGAACTGACACCATGAATCCTGCAGGGCTGTTCATAAATCCGTAAGAGTCTACGGGGTGGAGATCTCTTCTGAACAGCACATTGCAAGGCATTCCAGATATGCTCAATAATGTTCATGTCTGGGGAGTTTGGTGAACGGCGGAAGTATTTAAACTCAGAAGAGTGTTCCTGGAGCCACTCTGCAGCAGTTCTGGAAGTGTGGGGTGTCGCATTGTCCTGCTGGAATTGCCCAAGCCCGTCGGAATGCGCAATGCACATGAATGGATGTCGACGATCAGAAAGGATACTTACGTACGTGTCACCTGTCAGAGTGGTATCTAGACGTTTCAGGGGTCCCATATAACTCCAATTACACACGCCTCACACCAGGGCCTTCACCAATTGGAACAGTCCCCTCCTGACATGCAGGGTCCGCGGATTCATGAGGTTGTCTCCATACACGTACACGTCCATCCGCTCGACACAGTTTGGAACGACACTCGTACGACCAGGAAATATGTTTCCAATCATCAACAGTTCAATGCCGGTGTTGACGGGCCCAGGCGAGGCGTAAAGCTTTGTATCAAGGCTACACGAGTGGGCCTTTGTCTCCCACAGCCCATATCGATGATGTTTCGTTGAATGGTTCGCACGCTGATACTTGTTGATGGTCCATAATTCAAATCTGCAGCAATTTGCGGAAGGGATGCACTTCTGTCACGTTGAACGATTCTCTTCAGTCGTCGTTAGTCTCGTTCTTGCAGGATCTTTTTCCGGCCGCAGCGATGTCGGAGATTTGATGATTTAACGGATTCCTTATATTCACGGTACACTCGTGAAATGGTCGTACCGAAAAACCCCCTCTTCATCGCTACCTCGGAGATCCTGTGTCCGACTATAACACCAGGTTCAAACTCACTTAACTCTTGATAAGCTCTTGTTGTAGCAACTGTAACCGATCTAACAAATGCGCCAGATATTTGTTGTCTGATATGGGCGTTTCCGACCGCAGCGCCGTATTCTGCCTGTTTACATATCTCTGGATTTGAACACGCTCGCCTGTACCAGTTTATTTGGCGCTTCTGTGTATATGAACTACAATTTCCTGGAATTCCCCCAATAAGTCGACCATTCGTCTTCCCTACTACCTTCCTCTGACCAACCATGGTTCGCAGAATATCGTGTGGGAATAGGGTAATTTGAGTTTTGGACGAGCGATGCCTTCTAAATCCACGCTTATTTGTGGATAGAAGCATTTCTCTCACAAGGAAATTTATTATGTTCGAACTTAGAATATGTTGATGAATTTTGCTTCAACTTGACTTCAAAGATCTTGGTCGTAATTTTGCGGAACCGTTCTATTACCCTTTTTATACACGGGAGTTTCCTGCCCTTTTCCCCATTCGCTTGGGACTCTCCGCTGGGCGAGAGAAGATGGAAGCTAAGTAACGGGCCAGTGCCGAGGAGTATTCTCTGTAAACCCGAATTGGGAGTCCGTATGGACCTGATGACTTACTTGTTTACAACTCTTTCAGCTTCTTTTCAGCGCCAGGGATGCCTATTTCTACGTGGTCCATATGGGAAATTTGGCGGCGGTCAATCTATCTTATGTCCGTACGATCCTCGTGCGTGAACGATGTTTTAAGTGCGAAATTTAAAACTTCAATTTTCCTTTTTGTTTCATCTACTACCACACCAGATTGGTCTACGAGTGGCTGAACACAAACTTTCGAAACGCTTCGCGATTTTACGTAGAGCCAGAATTTTGTAGGACTTTCGACAAGGTCTTTCGCTAATTTATGATAGCGGCAGTTGTTCTGTTTAGCGCATCGATCTTTATATGGGTTCAGGAATTTACATTAACTTATGCATATCGATATTCCCGCATTTTTTATCGACCTGACAGTACAAAAATTTTTGTTATCTCAGGATGTTTTGAATTTTGTTATCAGAATCACGATGGGTCTTTTCCGTCTTTACTAAACTTACTCCAAACATACGTCTCCACAGCGTGATTCATATCTCTTCCTTGGAGGTTGCTCGAGGGGCTTATTAACTTTAGTAGTCATCGTGGCTACGATCTCTATATTGACATCATCGACAAAGGCCCTCTTACTGTCGCTCGCGGGTCCTCAATGGCCGGGCTTGGCTGCGTTGGCGAGGTGGAGGCGGAGCACGAGCTCCGTCTCTCGTCGCTGTATCAACACCAGTAAGGATGGCAACGTGTCAGCTTGTCGAAATACTGTACTGTCTGGGCGATGCCAGACTGGTTTCTGTCAAATAGGTACGACTGTGCTGCGTCCGCGAAACCAGAGTGTGATACGCAGCAATGAATGGATACTGGATCACGAAATGTGACCCCTGCATGATGTGACTGCCATCTTAATCATACGTGCATATCTCAGCAGTTTGGTCCCATAGGAATTTACCACCACCACCTAATCTCCGCACTACTGCATTCGAAAATTATATTGGTAATGGATACTATAAACGTGAGACTTTTCCATGATGTATGACCTCAGCGACTGTCATCCAGTTTCTTATAAACGGAGAGTACTTAACTTCTTGGTTGATAATACTTCCAATCACGGATTCATTCAGGAGCAAATTACAAATGCAATAACCGCATTCACGGGCCGATTGTGTAAGTGTTTAATTAATCGGAAAACTTAATATGCAAATTTCTTTAAAATATTAATTTTTCTTGGTTTTATGGACCTGCCGATGTGGTGCGTCGTTACAGAACTACCAGATGGTGAGTGGTGAATTAATTTTAACATCAGCTGAATATATCGTTTAAGAAAGTCAAAAGATGGAGTCGTAGCATTCGAATTGGAGGCGCAGATATGCCAATGTGGACAGAGGCTTTTGTTTTCATTGGAGTCACCACACAATGACCAACCTAAGCACCCGGGAGTCATCCATGCCACCTCCGGCCAAACAGCGCAAGGAACGGTCAGCACTGCACTCCAGGTAAGGCTGTCTATAGAATTTACTGTTTCCTGGACAGGCACTTCACTTTGTCTCCTTCGAGGCAATAAAACCCTGGAGGACTGCTCTCTGTACCTTATTGGTTGCAGATTTCAGACGAAACCGACAGTCAGATGGCAAGTCGCGACGTGGACTGGCTTCCATTACTTTGGAATCACATCGGTAGAAATTCACGGGTCACACACTCTTACCTCGACCGCTGCATGCAAGCTGTCAGCATATCACTCACCGATGCTGATGGGAAAACAGATGTCACGCTTACCGCCCTTTCTAATCGAATCTCTTGGTCAAGAGTAATATCCCCTGTCTGTTTCTTAAAATGTTTTCCCACGTTTCACTGGTTAGCATTCTCTAGGGGCTGGACGAACATTTATTTCTTGTTCAATGATTACCCTCCTGTAACTTTTAATTCTTCTATCTGACGAGTAATCCATAAATGTACTGATGTCGTCCCATGTCCGTTGCATTTTTTAGGCTTTCCCATTGTCCCTTACTGTATACCTTCTTCTGGTGAAATGAGCTGCTGTAGCTTTGACCTCCAATGCTGCCACAGTCAGAGGACAGAATATCTGCAAGTAAGACATCTTTTATCTGCTGACAGGGAAGTCGTAACAGATACGACAATTAATTCAATTACTTACTCTCACAACTCTTCCCTAACAGATTTCTCCCACCCTACAATATGGTTAGCTAAAATCATAGAACGGTCCATTCAGAAATCTGTACTACTGTTATGTTAATTCTAATGTAATATTTGTGTGAAACTGTAACTAGCGCTGATAACGATAAAACTGGCCGAGTGTGGATACATCGTAATCTGGAGCCGTACACACCCTCCCTTCCGTGGACTTAAGATTTCTGGTGCCTGAGGAATACAAAGGTTTCTCTGGATGGCGACATTTTGGCTTCTGGCCACGTGCGGCGACGCTAGCGAGCCGCTTTCTGTGCATGTGGCTGGTGTAGACTGGCCCTCTCGCCGGCGTCGCCTGGAGACTGCAAGCTGCCACCCTCGCGGACGTTGTTGCTTTCCGGAACTTCTGTGGGTTTCAGATCCCGCTCAGTAGAATTCTAACCGTAGAAAATACAACATTCTTTAGAATTTCAGTTTGCCACGATATGGAAGGCAGGACAAACAGGTGAAAGTACGGTCCGAGGAAAAAACACAAAGTGAATCCTTCATCCAAACAGAATACTTTAACGAAGGCGTTTATACCTATCACTACCAAACATTACAACTAACCACCAAGTAAATGCTAGAGGTGTTGAAGACAGACATTTATTTCTAGATATAATGGCTGCCTTCTTATGAGAAAAATACACTCGACTGCAGTG
This sequence comes from Schistocerca nitens, assembly GCF_023898315.1. NCBI lineage: Eukaryota > Metazoa > Arthropoda > Insecta > Orthoptera > Acrididae > Schistocerca > Schistocerca nitens. The sequence continues at coordinate 654,966,785 of NC_064616.1, read as the reverse complement.
AAAAGATGCATATTTCATGCACGTAGGGATGCAACACCGGATTTAATCTGCCGGAGTATAAGAGTAACCAAAATTCGTACGTGTCGTTCTTATTCCGTAGGACATTAAGGAAAACATACAGGTGAGACAAAATACTCCAATGCATGCATTGCAGAACTAGTGTGAACACAGACGGCATACTCTGATAACCTTTTGTTCTTTTGTGACTTGTATAACCAAAACATGAAACAACCGAAACTGTGTTATTAAAAATTTAAAAATAATTCACCCGTTTGAGTATGTACTTCAGGGGAAACCCCATATTACGTTTTCCGTGGTTGTCACGAGCTGTGTCACTATAGCTGAACATTCCCTGGTCCACCTTTCGAAACGTGCTATGAACAACTGTGAAATGGTTTCCGTTCAATTTCCATGCTGTTGTGGATGCAGATGGTCGTCACGTCGAGTAACGTTTGTCATATGAAACGTAAACGTGGTATTCATTTAACAGGTGTTACCCTCTCACAAACATGTGGTTCCTGAAGAGGGGCAGCAGCCTTTTCAGTAGTTGCAGGGGCAACAGTCTGGATGATTGACTGATCTGGCCTTGCAACATTAACCAAAACGGCCTTGCTGTGCTGGTACTGCGAACGGCTGAAAGCAAGGGGAAACTACAGCCGTAATTTTTCCCGAGGACATGCAGCTTTACTGTATGATTAAATGATGATGGCGTCCTCTTGGGTAAAATATTCCGGAGGTAAAATAGTCCCCCATTCGGATCTCCGGGCGGGGACTACTCAAGAGGACGTCGTTATCAGGAGAAAGAAAACTGGCGTTCTACGGATCGGAGCGTGGAATGTCAGATCCCTTAATCGGGCAGGTAGATTAGAAAATCTAAAAAGGGAAATGGATAGGTTAAAGTTATATATAGTGGGAATTAGTGAAGTTCGGTGGCAGGAGGAACAAGACTTTTGGTCAGGTGATTACAGGGTTATAAATACAAAATCAAATAGGGGTAATGCAGGAGTAGGTTTAATAATGAATAAAAAAAATAGGAGTGCGGGTTAGTTACTACAAACAGCATAGTGAACGCATTATTGTGGCCAAGATAGACACAAAGCCCATGCCTACTACAGTAGTACAAGTTTATATGCCAACTAGCTCTGCAGATGAAGAAATTGATGAAATGTATGACGAGATAAAAGAAATTATTCAGGTAGTGAAGGGAGACGAAAATTTAATAGTCATGGGTGACTGGAATTCGTCAGTAGGAAAAGGGAGAGAAGGAAACATAGTAGGTGAATATGGATTGGGGGGAAGAAATGAAAGAGGAAGCCGCCTTGTAGAATTTTGCACAGAGCATAACTTAATCATAGCTAACACTTGGTTCAAGAATCATACAAGAAGGTTGTATACCTGGAAGAATCCTGGAGATACTAAAAGGTATCAGATAGACTATATAATGGTAAGACAGAGATTTAGGAACCAGTTTTTAAATTGTAAGACATTTCCAGGGGCAGATGTGGATTCTGACCACAATCTATTGGTTATGAACTGCAGATTGAAACTGAAGAAACTGCAAAAAGGTGGGAATTTAAGGAGATGGGACCTGGATAAACTGAAAGAACCAGAGGTTGTAGACAGTTTCAGGGAGAGCATAAGGGAACAATTGACAGGAATGGGGGAAAGAAATACAGTAGAAGAAGAATGGGTAGATCTGAGGGATGAAGTAGTGAAGACAGCAGAGGATCAAGTAGGTAAAAAGACGAGGGCTAATAGAAATCCTTGGGTAACAGAAGAAATATTGAATTTAATTGATGAAAGGAGAAAATATAAAAATGCAGTAAATGAAGCAGGCAAAAAGGAATACAAACGTCTCAAAAATGAGATCGACAGGAAGTGCAAAATGGCTAAGCAGGGTTGGCTAGAGGACAAATGTAAGGATGTAGAGGCTTGTCTCACAAGGGGTAAGATAGATACTGCCTACAGGAAAATTAAAGAGACCTTTGGAGAGAAGAAAACCACTTGTATGAATATCAAGAGCTCAGATGGCAACCCATTTCTAAGCAAAGAAGGGAAGGCAGAAAGGTGGAAGGAGTATATAGAGGGTCTATACAAAAGCGATGTTCTTGCGGACAATATTATGGAAATGGAAGAGGATGTAGATGAAGACGAAATGGGAGATAAGATACTGCGTGAAGAGTTTGACAGAGCACTGAAAGACCTGAGTCGAAACAAGGCCCCGGGAGTAGACAACATTCCATTAGAACTACTGATGGCCTTGGGAGAGCCAGTCATGACAAAACTCTACCATCTGGTGAGCAAGATGTATGAGACAGGCGAAATACCCTCAGACTTCAAGAATAATATAATAATTCCAATCCCAAAGAAAGCAGGTGTTGACAGATGTGAAAATTACCGAACTATCAGTTTAATAAGTCACAGCTGCAAAATACTAACGCGAATTCTTTACAGACGAATGGAAAAACTGGTAGAAGCGGACCTCGGGGAAGATCAGTTTGGATTCTGTAGAAATGTTGGAACACGTGAGGCAATACTGACCCTACGACTTATCTTAGAAAATAGATTAACGAAAGGCAAACCTACGTTTCTAGCATTTGTAGACTTAGTGAAAGCCTATGACCATGTTGACTGCAATACTCTCTTTCAAATTCTGAAGGTGGCAGGGTAAAATACAGGGAGCGAAAGGCTATTTACAATTTGTACAGAAGCCAGATGGCGGTTATAAGAGTCGAGGGGCATGAAAGGGAAGCAGTGGTTGGGAAAGGAGTGAGACAGGGTTGTAGCCTGTCCCCGATGTTCCGATGTTATTCAATCTGTATATTGAGCAAGCAGTAAAGGAAACAAAAGAAAAATTTGGAGTAGGTATTAAAATTCATGGAGAAGAAGTAAAAACTTTGAGGTTCGCCGATGACATTGTAATTCTGTCAGAGACAGCAAAGGACTTGGAAGAGCAGTTGAACGGAATGGACAGTGTCTTGAAAGGAGGATATAAGATGAACATCAACAAAAGCAAAACGAGGATAATGGAATGTAGTCAAATTAAATCGGGTGATGCTGAGGGAATTAGATTAGGAAATGAGACACTTAAAGTAGTAAAGGAGTTTTGCTATTTAGGGAGTAAAATAACTGATGATGGTCGAAGTAGAGAGGATATAAAATGTAGACTGGCAATGGCACGGAGAGCGTTTCTGAAGAAGGGAAATTTGTTAACATCGAGTATAGATTTAAGTGTCAGGAAGTCGTTTCTGAAAGTATTTGTATGGAGTGTAGCCATGTATGGAAGTGAAACATGGACAATAACTAGTTTGGACAAGAAGAGAATAGAAGCTTTCGAAATGTGGTGCTACAGAAGAATGCTGAAGATAAGGTGGGTAGATCACGTAACTAATGAGAAGGTATTGAATAGGATAGGGGAGAAGACAAGTTTGTGGCACAACTTGACTAGAAGAAGGGGTTGGCTGGTAGAACATATTTTGAGGCATCAAGGGATCACAAATTTAGCATTGGAGGGCAGCGTGGAGGGTAAAAATCGTAGAGGGAGACCAAGAGATGAATACACTAAGCAGATTCAGAAGGATGTAGGTTGCAGTAGGTACTGGGAGATGAAGAAGCTTGCACAGGATAGAGTAGCATGGAGAGCTGCATCAAACCAGTCTCAGGACTGAAGACGACCACAACAACAACCCTCTCATGTGGAAATTAAAATGGCTTTCTTTCAATCGTTTGTTTGTTATTTCTCTTCCAGATGTCCTCACAAATGTTTGGCTCTAAGCACTATGGGACTTAACATCTGAGGTCATCAGTCCCCTAGACTTAGAACTACTTAAACCTAACCAACCTAAGGACATCACACACGTCCATGCCCGAGGCAGGAGTCGAATCTGCGACCGTAGCAGCAGGGCGGTTCCGGACTGAAGCGCCTAGAACCGCTCGGCCACAACGGCCGGCTAAAAATGTTTCATTGCCCCAGCATCATTTGTTTTTCATGGGGGCTTCTCAAGTAGCGGAAGTTTAATTATACCCAATCTGCACACTGCCGCAAGAAAACGCAACACCCTCAAGAACAAGGTCATTTTATTGACACGTAATGTGACAGGTAGTTCATCACTGATGGAGTATATGATAACAAATTATGATAACAAATTCAGACCAAATGAAACACACTTCTTGCAGCACAGGGTGCCCAAGCAGTCGCACCGATACACAGTGTACCCATCTCTGGTGGCAATGAAGGCGTGTATTCTTGGGTGCAAACAATCATTGAGGTGGCCTCCTGCGATAGATTGTCTCAAGCATCTTGCGCCTTTTGATGCAGTTCGCCAATGGTTCTTGCAGGCCTTGGAGAATGAATAAGTTCCCGCTTTATCGTGTGCTATTGGCAAAAGATCTGGGAATGTTGCTGGCATGTGCAGTTGTTGCACACCACTAAGGCCACGTTGCGTCGCAGCAGCTGTATGTGGACGTGCATTATCCAACTGAAAAATAAGGTCACCTTGTCGAAGAAATGGCAAAAGCCTGTGCGAAACACTAAATGTGACTGCGTGTTGTAGCCAATGGTGGTCCACATCATGAAGCCTGGCACCCGTGTTCATGGGCGCATTCACTCTGGAATAGGCATTCTGGATCTAAGTCATGCACGGGTACATCCATCACACTCATACACACAGTAGCTACCCTCATCGCTGAAGCCAACATACAGCTAGTTCACTCTCCAGTGTCTGGGCACGTATGACCCTAGATGTTTTTGCGCCCTAAAACAAAACAAAAACAAACTCTCCAGTGTCAGAGTAGCCATGCTTGACGGTGTCGTGGTTTCAGTGGTAGTCAGCCAGAGGCAGACGTGAGCTTAGTCCTTCTGCAAACAGACGGTTCCAATAGGTCCCTGATGACACAGCAGATGCAACACGTGCACAGACTTTGTCCCTGGACGGTGTTCGGTAGCACAGTGCGTCGATCTTGACGTGCGTGTGTACTATGCGGATGACCAGAACCTATACTACAGGCGTGGAAATGAGCACAGACCACTGCTGACACAGCAGCGACACACCACCGATACACTGAGTCCAACATGTGCAGCAATCCGTTAATACATCCATCCAGCTTCCCGCAGGCACACAGTGCGACTCCATTCAAGTGCCTGAAGCTGTTCAGTAGGAGTCGTACTCGTCAGTGGGGCACGATTGTAGGCTAGATAGAATGTTTCAAACGCTGTTCACCTCTAACAGCGGCACAGTTACTGCCTGCGAAGTCAAAACAGAAGGTGCACAGACAGGCCTCTTGAGCGCCATCTGACCGCCGCCGACCGTGGCAAACGATTACTACAAACCCTCAGTAAGCACAATGCGTCGATCTTGACGTGCGTGTGTAGTACGCGGACGTCCAGAACCTGGTCTACAGATGTGGAACTGTCTACAGACCACCGTTGACACTGTACTCAGTCCTTGACGGTGTTGCATTTTTTTCCGGCAGTACAGTTAAGCATTTCTGTGACGAAACGTCCAGATTTTCTTTGCCTTTTTCCTCTCTTTCCCGGCGCATATTAATGGTCACACACTGAAAAATATGCGGTACGCGATATGATAGGTAAACCGACAGGCCAGGCAAGATAATGGATTAGTTGTTCACAGAAAAAGTCTTGAAGGTTCTCTGCGGCAAGTGGACGAGCATTGAGGTGTAGGAGGAACAACTGGTACTCCATTACTGACTGATCAGTGCTGCAGCCTCTGTAGGCCGGGGCCGAGCTATCACTTCTGGAGTACTAGTTATCGTTTCTGTTTTACTGTACCTGTTATTAGGCCTACATATCGATAGAACGAATATCACACTTGACTAATGTGGGACCACTCTATCGAATGTGCACGTAAAATTCCACTTTAAAAAATTATTTGGCTTGTAACTGGAAACAAACCGACACTTTCCGTCGACATTGAGCGTCACGAGAGAGCCGTGATAAGCAGTATTGGTCTGGGCTCACCCCAGCTACACACTGCAAAAAAACTAAACTGCATACGTCTCCCGAAACATCAGAGAAACTGTGCCTGACGGACAACCTATATCCAGATTGTCTCTCCTAACAATCCTTGGGCGCATTTTCACTGCTGTTTCACCAGACGCTTGTAATTTCGTTTTTGCAATGTATAACTGGAATCAGCCCAAACAAATAGTGTTCACCACGTCTTTCAAGCGACGTTCGATGTCATAGAAAAGAATCAGTTTGTTCCCTTTACAAACAAAATGAATTTTAATGCGGTCTTTTACGTGCTCATTCGATAGAGCTGACTCAAATTAGTGCGATATTTATTTTATGGACATAATTAACAGGGACAGTAAAACACGACGAATAACCAGTACTACAGCAGCGTCAGCACCGCCTTGGCAAGTGCTGACTGCTACCTCCAAGCAGCAATGCTGTTGCTGTTTCGCTCCTGCAGTACTGGTTTTTCTTCCTGTTACACTGCTCCTGTTAATCCATATTAGTAAGACAAATACCACACTAGACTAATGTGGGACCGCTCTGTCGAATGAGAACGTAAAATTCCGTTTCAACAATTTGTTTGTAACAAGAAACAAATCGACGCTTTCATTCGACACTGGACGTCGTATAAAAGACGTGATGAACTGTACTTCTTTTGGGCTGATTTCAGCTTCGCATTGCAAAACCGAAATTGCAAGTATTTGTGGAAACAGTAGAGAAAATGCGCCTGACGACTCCTAGGAGAGACACCCGGTATATTCACAATAGACATCGAAGGAATCCACACAAGCGCTAATTATATCGAAACAGGTTGGAATATACGTACGAAAGTGTAAAACAGATAACAAGACAACATAAATGGCAAAAGTCAGAATAAAATCAGCGATTTTCTCGTACAAGCCTGTTGGGTGAATTTCGAAAACCGGTATTCCGGACAGACTATCCAGTACTCATCTACCTGTATCACACATCATCTGTTCAAAAGTATCTGGACACCTATTAGTGGACATTAATATGGGCGGAGGCAGGGTGTCCACCATTTGCCCCTGTGGTGACTTGAGCCCTGCTGGGTCTCAGTGTCTGTGGAAGAATGGCAGCCCAGTCTTCCTCAAGAGCCGAAACCAAATCAGATAGTGATGTTGGACGCTGGGGTCTGAGAGAACCCAAAGGTGTTCCACTCGGTTCAGGTCGGGGCTATAGGCACGCCAGTCTTCTTCATGAATGTTATTGTACACAAACCACTGCCTCACAGATGCTACTTTATGGCAGGGTGAATTTTCATGCTCATACAAACAACCATCGACCCCTAAACATTCCTCTACTGTACGCAGTACGCAATGCTATAAAATTTGTTCATATCCTTTCTCATTTTGCGTTTTCTTAAGCTCGTAAGGGGACAACATCCTAACCACGAAAAACACCCCACTCACCCTAACACTACCTCCTTCGTACTTCACTGTTGGCCCTACACAAGCTGGTAGGTAACGTTCCGCAAGCATTTGCCAAACCCAAACACCTCCGACGAATTGCCATAGCCTATAGCGTGGTTGATGTCTTCATCACTCGTTTCCAGCCATTCACTGCCCATTGGCGCAGCGTTTTACACCACTTCAAGCGTCGTTTAGCACTGACTACAGAAGTGTGTGTCTTAGGAAGAGCTGCTCGACCGTTGCTCCCATACTTTTAATACAGTCAGTGTGCAAGCTGGACTGCTGGAAGCACTTTCAGAGTCACGAGCGACTGTATGAGTGCTCTTGCAACCACCCCCGCAATGTTGGACGGTCGCTGTCCGCCAGTACATGACGTCTGCCCGGTCTTGATTTAGCTGTGGTTGTTCCTTCGCTTTCCCACTTCACAATCTCATCACTAACAATCGACTTGTGACGCTTTAGATTTGGATTTGTAACTCAGGTGACAAACCAGTGAGTAGTCCACAGTCGAAGTCACTGAGTTCGTCCGTGAGAACCGTTTCCCTGTTACTGCTTCGCTACTCAGAAAACAACCCTCTACGCCTTCTTTTATACAGGCAGGTCCACCTCTCGTGACATCTAGTGGTCAATTCCACATTCCATGCCGCCGTCTGGATACTTTTGATCAGATTGTGCATATCTCGCGTAGTGATCGTAGGAATAAGACAGGAAAGAATTATTTGCACATACCGAAACACATACGTTGTCACTTTGTCCTCGCTCCATACAGCGATGGAACGAGACAGAAAGCCGAAGTACCTTCCAGCATGGCTGCAGCGGCTATAGCAGTAGTTATGCAAACACACAGCAAGGATACGCTTACCACCCTCGAGATGGAAAACGACCCCGTGACCTATGCTTTACCCACCCCACTTTGTCATGTATCGCTCATTTGTGTGTGTGTGTGTGTGTGTGTGTGTGTGTGTGTGTGTGTGTGTGTGTGTGTGGGTGTGTGGGTGTGCGCGCGCGCTCAAAATACAGAGTTGCCTTCTCAACATACCTAATGAGGAATAGCCTTGATGCGTCTCTTGTCCTTGTATATTTTATTCTCTCTACGAATAGTACAATATGCGACCGAATTTCAGTTTTTCCGTGAATATACAGGGTGACAATTCTTGAACTATAAGAAATAAAATCGTTATAGCTTCTCAACGGTTTGCGTTAGGACGTTCAAACTGCACGGCTGGCCGCGGGACATGATGGAAACTAGCATGCGCATGCATGGTTTGGTTTAGCGAGAAGCCCACTTTCATTTGGATGGGTTTGTCAATGCGCAAATTTGGTGCATTTGGGGGACTGAGAATCCCGCGATAGAGAAGTCTCTTCACTCTCAATGGGCGAATTTGTGGTGTTCAATGCCCAGTCACGGAATAATCGGTGCGATATTCCTTGATGGCACGGTGGCTACCGAACGGTACATGAAGGTTTTGGAAGATGATTTCAGCCCCATTATCGAAAGTGACCCTGATTTCGACAAGATGCGGTTCATGCGAGACGGAGCTTGACCCCATCGAAACAGGAGTGCGTTTGATGTCCTGGAGAGAAAGGCATTCTAGCTCGGGGTACCCAGACACCACTGGCATGGGCCTCGATTGGCCGCCATGTTCTCCGGATATGAACACACGCGACTCCTTTTTGTGGGGCTATGTTAAAGACGAGGTGTACAGCAATAACCCCAAAACCATTGCTCAGCTGAAAAACAGCCACTCAGGAGGTGATCTACAGTGTCGATGTTCCGACACTTCAGAGGGTCATGTAGAATTTCGATATTCGTCTGCGCCACATCATCGCCAATGATAGCAGGCATATCGAACATATCATAACCTAAATCCGAATATCTGTAGTGAAGTTTACATGTTGAATAAAGTTTTTTTTTCTTTTTTCATATAGTTCAGTAACTGTACCCTGTATGAATAACTCTCTGCATCTCACTTAGCACAAAATGTACCAGCGCTGTAGTCGTCGCTCGATAAAATCTTTGCCTGTACACGTACGTGTCACAAATTTATAATTTATATCACTAAGGTACTATCCCGGAAGCTGGAACCCAGTACCTGTTGCAGGTTGCCACATAACAGTATCCGGGGGCAGCAAAAATTCGAATTTCAATATTTCGTGCAATTATTGACCGATTTTAAAAATTTAAAAATATATCATAATCTGCTCATTAAGAGGTATAATATTAAGTCAAAAGTTTAACACAATAAGACAAGTATTACAGTTATAAACTGTGTGTTTGTCTTGATGCAGCGTAACTGACGGCGCGCAGATACTGTGACTTTATTCATCCGTTGTTGGGAATGAGAGCACTTAGTGACTTTCAAAGAACTTCATTTCAGGCCTTTAAGAAACTTTTTTCGCTGACGCCCCCACAATACGATGAAAAATTGAGGTCTACCACTTACTATATTTTCGCTGTTCATGCAGACTTCAGCATGAAGCATGACATTTTGATTTTGGCAACACACTTTGCAGGTATTATCTGTGTATATCAATAAATTTACCTGCAAAATTGTATCACTGGATGACACATAGTTCGGGGGACATGACGTCATAAACACTAGTATGCGAGAAAAACTTGTTTTTGCTTAAAATGGTGCGTAAATTATCCAGATTATATTCATCTAGTGTGTCAAAGTGAGTTTCTCGATTATATGCTTAACGTCAAATATTTAACGCATTAATTCATTTGTAAAGTAATCAGAAGTCTGAAGCTGTTTTGTGCATGAGAGTTCGATTCTTTAATGAATCGGGGGTTTACTGGAACAATACAAACTGCACATTTATTGAGACAGCCAGGAGCTGCAGAACGATTTACACTTACCCATAAGTATCAGGAAAGCAAACATAGCCCCACGAACACTGCCTGACAAAGAAAACTGAAGCATCCATAAGATATAGTTCGTACACGTACACACCACCGGAGGACGTGTAAATGATCAAACATACTTATAAATGATTTAGAGTTGCATTTTTCTGTGACAGGTAGAACGGCCGCCAGAGTGTATTAATGCTGTTCGTGTTTAGTGTTGTTACTAGGCCTGATAGAGCAGCAGTTCCCAACCTGGCGGTAATTACCCCCTGAGGCGAGAAATGAAATTTCCTGGGGGGTAAAAACTAAACGATTCGATTCTGTTTCAGTCACGAAACTAAATTATTTTGAAAAGATCATTACAATTATCACAACTTTGTAATACTCTAATATTGATTATATAAATTATCAATAATTACTTTTTCTCAAGCAGTAGCATTAATGCGGTGGATGTTACAGGTTTCTCAAATAGTTCACCCACTACACATACATGTTGTGCTTTGTCCCGTACAGCGATGATGATGAAAGTGAGGCATATACGTAGCAAATGCTAAATATCTCAAGAAAATGTCGTCTCCAAGTTTCAGATAGTACCTACACTACTCTGGAAATTGCTTAATTACTCGCTTCGAAACAGATAAATGAATTAATTGACAGTACGACAAAGCAGTAACTATATAAGGGCTACTATAGTCCTGTACACAGTTTTATTCCTGTTATTATTACTGGTTAGACGCAAAGCATTAACAGCCTGAAGTCGTCCAATTTCTATCAGTTTAGAAATAAGGAGTGCAGCAATGACGTTATTTACGAACAGTAAGTATAGTGCACACATCTGAACTTGTTTTGATTTTAAATGGGGTTACAGTGTGCAGGCTAAGCAAGTGTCGCAATGGAGAGGACTAATGCAGGGGAAGCATGTTTTTGTAACAAGTGTGCCGGCCGAGGTGGCCGAGCGGTTCTAGGCGCTACAGTCTGGAACCGCGCGACCGCTACGGTCGCAGGTTCGAATCCTGCCTCGGGCATGGATGTGTGTGATGTGTATCACACAACAAAACATGGTCTCTCTCTTGCAACTGATAACACCTGGGAGAAGGTTCTTGTACAATACAAGCAATGAAACTTTACACCGGTCTGTGCAAGTGACGTCGTTCACTGGCCAGCTGCTCCAGTGGATGAATACCTGTATATTTAATAGGATCGCTGCATATGCTCGTAGATGGTATTCGTTTTCGATATATTGGAAGAGAGATATGCGGTAAAAGGGTAGCAGATGAAATTAACGAAGCTTTTATAGTTCGTAATTTTTCTTTGCTGGATGGTACAGAATAACGATCATAGAATGTTTGGGTGATAGAAGTGAATGGATCCTGAGGGATACGGATCTGCTTCGATGTTGAGTCTTCCTAATTTTCCGCCGGCCGGAGTGGCCGAGCGGTTCTAGGCGCTTCAGTCGGTAACCGCGCGACCACTACGGTCGCAGGTTCGAATTCTGCCTCGGGCATGGATGTGTGTGATGTCCTTAGGTTAGTTAGGTTTAAGTAGTTCTAAGTTCTAGGGGACTGATGACCTTATAAGTTAAGTCCCATAGTGCTCAGGGCCATTTGAACCATTGTAACAAGTGTGTACACTCACTGTTGATAGCTTTCTTTTCTGAGAAGGAGTTGCAGATAGCACTTACGACGCACAACGAATTTCCTCGTCATTCATTGTAAGACACACACACACACACACACACACACACACACACACACACACACACACAAACACTAACTAACTAACTAAATATTGTTCATCTTGAATCATTTTAAAAATAAAAGTGTTCCAAGAAAAATCTTTCATTCTACAGTTTTTTAGGTGCTAAAGTTGGCGATAATGAGGGGGACTGGGTGGCAATAAAGAGCAGGGGGTGGGGTACTAACTAATTTCTGATTGTACTCACGGGTAATGGCCTAATAAAGGCAGAGTACATAAGGGGCGTGAACGGCGTCAGATGATGAGTAATCACTATGAAGGACACGGTGACACCGTATACTCGTCTGAGGTAGCGTTACCAGTACCTGACAGTTTGAAAAATGTCTAATTCTGGGTATCCATTTAGCCCACTAATTGAATCGTGCAATATCCAAATTTGTGGGACGCTTGAATGTGACACTTGCCCAGTGTTGCACTACATGCGACTCGTCGTCAAAGTTCCTCCGGCCACCACAAGGGGGATCGGCACCAAGCACACCGTAACCCTTTCGCATCTGCGCCTCCCACCCGAGAACAAATAATGGACTCCAAACAATATTCTTTGTCATCCCACACAATTGGTTGGAGATTAGCAGCAGTCGGACTAGGCAATTGCCGTACATACGTAGGCTGCCATTAACACCTCAACACAAATGGCAACATTTGGAGTGGTTCTGTGAGCGAGAAGCGTGGACTGCCGATGAATGGCGTTTTACCGTGTTTTACTGTGTACGCTGTTCTGCATGATCATCCGATCATCGTCAGCGATAGTGATTGAGGGCACTCTGTTGGCACAACAGTACGTCACGGACAACCCACGTCCTAAAGAGTTAACTCACACACGACAGTACCTTGCCGCCGTTTTTCAACATGACAATGCTCGTCCACACACGACACGTATCTCTATGAACTGTCTGTGTGATGTGGGTAGCAAAATGCCCAGATCTGTTCCCGATAGAAGATGTGCGAAACCAGCTCGTATGTCTGTCCCAGTGCCAGTATCCAGGGCATCAAGGACCAGCTACAACAGCTGTGGGCCAGCTCCTCTCAAGGCTCTGTGACGTCCTTCAGTGCATGCACCCAGACCAGATACAGATAAATGGGCTCGTAGTGCCACTTACAAGGCACTGCTCACTCGATGCCATTTTATCACGTTGTAACTCAGATCATTTAATGTCAACATGGACGTATCGGTAGTGAGTATGGAGCACAATTACGTTAACCAGTAGATGCCTTGTAACTTGGACGATTCGCAGTCCGCGGGCAGAACACTGTAAACCACAAAGTGGGCGCTGCGTGACATTTAGTTGGCCGACGCCGCAGCCAGGCGGTACGGCGCTAACTCTACGTCATTAATATCGACGCCGATCGGCTCCCTAACTGTGCGTGGCCCACACCTGTTAACAGCTAGCCTCAGGGAATACCATACAAGGTCAACAGTAGTCGACGCTTGGTGGCAGTTTCTCATCGGAATGAAAGTTTTTGCCAAAATCTGAGTATTCAATTCATTTTTGGGGACATTGCTAGGAGCACACTACCGCAATTACAAGTCATCTCTGGAGCTGTAGTCGGCATGTTTATTTCGATGTCTTTAAGACACTGAAAAGCTGTACCACTTCCAATTCGCTTGCCGGTTATTTCCGGTCACGGTGGCAGAGGAATCCAAAACGGGCTGTTTCAGAAGAATATCACCGAACAAAATAAATCTTTGTAACAGGGAAGTGAACCCGATTTTCACCGTCTGCGACAGTGGGATTTCTTGAACATTCATAGAAGGGCTACAAAGCCACAGCGTAGCCCTCGCTGTCTGGGGGTGGGAAGGTGTAGGGGGGGTGAGAGGAGGGAGGCTGAAGTTGGAGGTCACAGTAATTGCATTCCTTTCCGCCGATACCAAGTGTGACAGCCGTTCGGGTGCGTTCCTGGGATACTTTGTCGAAGTCTGCACAAGTCGAGGGACTGGAAATATAAATTGCTACTTGCCTTGAGGAGCGCAGTAATCCATTACCTGGTACTATTTGGAGACAAAAACAGAGGCTAAGTATCCTTAATAGTAACAACGGAAACCAGATTTACTGACTACAGAAATAAACGCTGCAATCATTTGCTACTTTCCCGATGTAGGACAAACGTTAGGTTTCTAAGATTACTGTATGCAAAAAAAAAAAAAAAAAAAAAAAAAAAAAAAAATGCTTTTCAAAAGCTACAAGCATCGTTATCAAACTACGTAAATACTCAGAACTAAATCGCGATTTATGACTCAGACTGTCATCAGTAAGTCATTCCAGGTAACTTGTTTCTCGAAGGGGGTAGTCCTTACTTCGTTCTGTAATTTGTCTCACTAGCTTCCATCGCAGACGCAATACGCTGGGCTCCTTACCAAAGAGCTTCCGTTTGCTTTTTGCAGTTCCCCTTGGTGATACCTAATGTAACCTTTATAATGGATCCACTGTCATTCATATGTTAAACGCAAAGAAGAAAAAGTGAAACGAACTCACTCAAATCGAGAGATGATCAACAGTGCATATCTGACAAAATGTACCTAATTTACCCCGCTCCGTCACATCAGTTCTTTGTCCCGAACTACTGGAGCTTCGTGCTTATGGTCTCTGTGGTCGTAGCAATGGTTTTTTTTCTTTTTTATACACGAAAAGAAGTGTTACCAGAAATATGTAGATTACATCGTTCTGTGTGGTATGGAGGAGCATGCACCCGTGTTTCCGACGATAGGAATGAATTGTTGTAACCACGGAACACCCAAATCCGTAAAACTCTCAACTAGGGCTCCAGTCAAATTTCTTCTCAATAGCACTTCTGAGGTAGAAATAATAATAACATGACTGGTGAACCATTATAAAACATCTATATTATTACTGCTGATTCTGTTCAACGATTCTTAGTACAACTAAAAGACTGCTTTTATGATCTGGCAGTTAGCGATTATACACGAAATGTAATACTATTCTGAAGATAAGCTCAAACATCGCAGAGTGAGAACAAAAACTAGTCCCAGCAATCGCAGTCACATTTAAATAAGTCTATAACACTGATGCGAATGAAGTGCACCGTCTAATTATTCCATTTACATTGTGAACTTGCGAAAGATGAAATATTACTTAAATAATTATTCTACGCCTATTCCAAGTCACACCTTTTTTCAAATGGAACAGAACAATATTATCTGTTGCAACCTTTCGTAGTAACTAAACAGGAAACGTTCAGTCGATGATCTTCGTAGATGAAACTAACCACACGAGAACGATGAGAAGCTCTCGTGACGAGCACATCACCTTGTAGTTCCCAGTATGATAAGCCTTAAACGAATTCCGGATCAAGCTGTATACCTCGTGCTATCAGAAAATAGGAGTGAACTAGAAAATGGTGACTATATTGCTAATGTAATTACTGGTTTGTTGACAATTGCAAAGTATATCAAGAAGCCCCCCCCTTCCTCCCATGAACCATGGACCTTGCCGTTGGTGGGGAGGCTTGCGTGCCTCAGCGATACAGATAGCCGTACCGTAGGTGCAACCACAACGGAAGGGTATCTGTTGAGAGGAGAGACAAACGTGTGGTTCCTGAAGAGGGGCAGCAGCCTTTTCAATAGTTGCAGGGGCAGCAGTCTGGATGATTGACTGATCTGGCCTTGTAACACTAACCAAAACGGCCTTCCTGTGCTGGTACTGCGAACGGCTGAAAGCAAGGGGAAACTACAGCCGTAATTTTTCTCAAGGGCATCCAGCTTTACTGTGTGCTTAAATGATGATGGCGTCCTCTTGGGTAAAATATTCCGGAGGTAAAATCGTCCCCCATTCGGATCTCCGGCACGTCGTTATCAGGAGAAAGAAAACTGGCGTTCTACGGATCGGAGCGTGGAATGTAAATAAAAAAAAAAAAAAAAAATTTGTTCAAATTGCTCTGAGCACTATGGGACTTAACATCTATGGTCATCAGTCCCCTAGAACTTAGAACTACTTAAACCTAACTAACCGAAGGACAGCACACAACACCCAGTCATCACGAGGCAGAGAAAATCCCTAACCCCGCCGGGAATCGAACCCGGGAACCCCGGCGCGGGAAGCGATAACGCTACCGCACGACCACGAGCTGCGGACGTGGAAAGTCAGATCCCTTAATCGGGCAGGTAGGTTAGAAAATTTAAAAAGGGAAATGGCTAGGTTAAAGTTATAGTGGGAATTATTGAAGTTCGGTGGCAGGAGGAGCAAGACTTCTGGTCAGGTGAATACAGAATTATGAATACAAAATCAAATAGGGATAATGCAGGTGTAGGTTTAATAATGAATAAAAAAAATAGGAATGCGTGTAAGCTACTACAAACAGCATAGTGAACGCATTATTGTGGCCAAAATAGATACGAAGCCCACGCCTACCACCGTAGTACAAGTTTATATGCCAACTAGCTCCGCAGATGACGAAGAGATTGATGAAATGTATGATGAGATAAAAGAAATTATTCAGATAGTGAAGGGAGATGAAAATTTAATATTCATGGGTGACTGGAATTCGATAGTAAGAAAAGGAAGAGAAGGAAACGTAGTAGATGAATATGGAATGGGGGTAAGGATTGAAAGAGGAAGCTGCCTGGTACAATTTTGCACAGAGCATAACTTAATCATAGCTAACACTTGGTTCAAGAATCATAAAAGAAGGTTGTATACATGGAAGAAGCCTGGAGATGCTGGAAGGTTTCAGATAGGTTAAATAATGGTAAGACAGATATTTAGGAACCAGGTTTTAAATTGTAAGACATTTCCAGGGGCAGATGTGGACTCTGACCCCAATCTATTGGTTATGAACTGTAGATTAAAACTGAAGAAACTGCGAAGAGGTGGGAAATTAAGGAGATGGGACCTGGATAAACTGACAGAACCAGAAGTTGTAGAGAGTTTCAGGGAGAACATTAGGGAACGATTGACAGGAATGGGGGAAAGAAATACAGTAGAAGAAGAATATGTAGCTCTGAGAGATGAAATAGTGAAGACAGCAGAGGATCAAGTAGGTAAAAAGACGAGGGCTAATAGAAATCCTTGGGTACCAGAAGATATATTGAATTTAATTGATGAAAGGAGGAAATGCAGTAAATGAAGCAGGCAAAAAGGAATACAAACGTCTCAAAAATCAGATTGCCAGGAAGTGCAAAATGGCTAAGCAGGGATGGCTAGAGGACAAATGTAAGGATATAGAGGCATATCTCTCTAGGGGTAAGATGGATACTGCCTACAGGAAAATTAAAGAGACCTTTGGAGAAAAGAGAACCACTTGCATGAATATCAAGAGCTCAGATGGAAACCCAGTTCTAAGCAAAGAAGGGAAAGCAGAAAGGTGGAAGGAGTATATAGAGGGTCTATACAAAAGCGATGTTCTTGCGGACAATATTATGGAAATGGAAAAGGATGTAGATGAAGATGAAATGGGAGATAAGATACTGCGTGAAGAGTTTGACAGAGCACTGAAAGACCTAAGTCGAAACAAGGCCCCGGGAGTAGACAACATTCCATTAGAACTACTGATAGCCCTGGGACAGCCAGCCCTGACAAAACTCTACCATCTGGTGAGCAAGATGTATGAGACAGGCGAAATACCCTCAGACTTCAGGAATAACATAATTCCAATCCCAAAGAAAGCAGGTGTTGACAGATGAGAAAATTACCGAACTATCAGTTTAATAAGCGACGGCTGCAAAATACTAACACGAATTCTTTACAGACGAATGGAAAAACTGCTAGAAGCCGACCTCGGGGAAGATTAGTTTGGATTCCGTAGAAATGTTGGAACACGTGAGGCAATTAAGTAGTAAATCCGTATGTTGAGCAAGCAGTAAAGGAAACAAAAAAAAATTTGGAGTAGGAATTAAAATCCATGCAGAAGAAATAAAAACCACGAGGTTCACCGATGACATTGTAATTCTATCAGAGACAGCAAAGGACCTGAAAGAGCAGCTGAACGGAATGGACAGTGCCTTGAAAGGAGGATATAGGATGAACATCAACCAAAGCAAACTGAGGGTAGTGGGATGTAGTCGAATTAAATCGGGCGATCCTGAGGGAATTAGATTCGGAAATGAGACGCTTTAAGTAGTAAATGAGTTTTCCTATTTGGGGAACAAAATAACTGATGATGGTCAACGTAGAGACGATATAAAATGTAGACTGACAATGACAAGGAAAGCGTTTCTGAAGAAAAGAAATTTGTTAACATCGAGTATAGATTTAAGTGTCAGGAAGTCGCTCCTGAAAGTATTTGTATGGAGTGTAGCCATGTATGGAAGTGAAACGTGGACGATGATCAGTTTAGACAAGAAAGGAATAGAAGCTTTCGAAATGTGGTGCTACAGAAGAATGCTGAAGATTAGTTGGGTAGATCACATAACCAATGAGGGGGTAGTGAACAGAATTGGGGAGAAGAGAAATTTGTGGCTAACTTGACTAGAAGAAGGGATTCTGCGGCATCAAGGGATCACCAATTTAGTATTGGAGGACAGCGTGGAGGGTAAATATCGTAGAGGGAGACCAAGAAAATGGCTCTGAGCACTATGGGACTCAACTGCTGTGGTCATAAGTCCCCTAGAACTTAGAACTACTTAAACCTAACTAACCTAAGGACAGCACACAACACCCAGCCATCACGAGGCAGAGAAAATCCCTGACCCCGCCGGGAATCGAACCCGGGAACCCGGGCGTGGGAAGCGAGAACGCTACCGCACGACCACGAGATGCGGGCGGGAGACCAAGAGATGAATACACTAAACAGATTCTGAAAGATGTAGGTTGCAGTAGGCACTGGGAGATGAAGAAGCTTGCACAGGATAGAGTAGGATGTAGAGCTGCATCAAACCAGTTCTAGACTGAAGACCACAACAACAGCAATCCAGAAACATTTGAATATGGAAACTCCTTAAAGAGTGTCTCAGTTTGACCACTGCTATCTATGCCTATGCAACATTATGCATCCCCACACTGTAACACCTTGACCACCAATGCGATCATGTTTGAAAATGTTCCCAGGCACTACGTGTTCCCACCTGTCGCCACATGAGAGCACGTCCAGCTCGCTTGTGGAGGAATGGAACGCCCTACCACGAGAACTCCTTTCCTACCTTGTGGCCACCGTGGGAGCACGTTGCATAGAATACTACCGCCCGTGGTGATCACATACCCAATTAAGAGTCATACCCCGCCTTTTGTACTGGCCAGAGTACCATCACGAATCTCTGTGATTTCAGCGTAATTATTGTCTTTGAATAGCACTGCCATTCCTGTTCGTTCCGTTGTGTACTTTTTTCAGTTACCTTATGTGTTATATTGTAGCAGTTTCATCCATTTACGTTACTTGGCAGTGACACATCATGCAAAAGTTCCCTTCGTCTTACATTTTGCACAACAGTATATTTCAGTTAGTTGGAATTCATGTATAAATGTAGTCCACATTGATGTAGTGAACTATCTTTAACGAGCTATCCATTACTGTCAAAATAATGCGTATTTGTGTGAAATGCTTCTTTTTTACAAATAAGGGCAAATCAGCGGCATATATGTATCTGTTGTTGGTCACGTGCAGTTTTGAAATAATTGCAATAAATAACTGCAATAAATGCAAAAGACGCAATTTCTTGGTCGTCGCTTGTTTCTGTGTGTTCTGGTATCATTGTTACATTGATTTTGGTAGCACAGCTGTTTTCCCTCGTTGTGCCATTATCAATTTTTTTTCCTATTTAACTTTTTGCTTCATTGCTCGCATCTGATAATTTCTGTACCCTTTACCATAAGTAATGAGAGAGAAATGATGTAGTCAGTTGTAGATTGTTTTAAAAATAATAAAAATGCCACGAATAAATTGCTCGAAGTACAAACTTCAGTGGCATGAGAAACACGTTCAACCGCAGAAACTTCACTCAGGCTTGGCAATTAGCTGTGTATGCGCCCTGTTCTATACTAAGTGAAACATGTCATTTATTTCGTTGTTAAGTTACCCATATGTAATGATCAGACTTCTGTAAAAAATAATGGTACCAACAATATAGTAACAATAAATTAAGTCTATCACAATCCGTTACAAAGCTGAAGATTATTAAAGGCTGATACTTTGATCTGTATAACAACAACAGCTATTAAAATCAAAAGACAGCGGATTTCAATTAACTGAAAAAAAGTTAGGAAACAGTCTAACTTCTGTTTCTCATAATAATTTTTAAAAAATGTTATTTCTCTTTTGTAATTACTATTGTCGTTTACTTAGCGATACTGTCAAAAAAGCTATTTGCAGTTTTGTAATGATATGGTCTACAGGGTTTCTTAGCAGTACTCTGTTATAAAGAAAGCATCAAAAATATTTTATAAACATTTCAAAATTACTTATATGTGTATATTTGGAATCATTGTTGTTTTTAAATTACGTATTTGACTTTTACTGATACAATCTACGTACTACAGCGACACATGTTGTGCTTGTGGTCAGTTCGTCTCATGCATTGGCTATTGACAGTTAGTCATGTGGTGCCCTTGTAGACATGACGTGTTACGTTATGGGAACGATGATTTGGCGAATTGTGATATACATCGCAAACTTAATTTTGACGTGCCAAAGTATCGCTTATTTCATGTTTTATGTACATGTAATTTCAATGGAAAGATTTCGTGTATAGCTAGCACAAATGCCGGCCAATGTGACCGAGCGGTTCTAGGCGCTTCAGTCCGGAACCGCGCCGCTGCTACGGTCGCAGGTTCGAATCCTGCCTCGGGCGTGGATGTATGTGATGTCCTTAGGTTAGTTAGGTTTAAGTAGTTCTCAGTCTAGGGGACTGATGACCTCAGATGTTAAGTCCCATAGTGCTTAGAGCCATTTGAACATTTTTTAGCACAAACGTTTGGAATAAGCTTAATGGTGGTATGTTGGTTCTTCTACGTATTAACGTTGAATTATTTTATAACGGCTTGTAGCACTTCTTGTTATTTTATTGCGAATTTCAAGACGGTAATTTAAGTTTTATCGAAATCGGTTACTTACAATAAATCTTTTTATAGCGAACTCGGCTAAGAAGTTTTTCTTCTCCTAATTAACTCGTAAACGGAGCAACGTATAGAATTTTTTTCTTACCAGTTATTTATCATGACAAACTACCTTGCAACACCCAAAGAAGATTTTCAGACTGTTCCTGACCACCCTGCGTATACCTACTAACACACAGACGAAATAAAATATAAAAAGGTGTAGAGAGTGAGTGACCTCAACACTGGATGTATGTGAATATACTGCATGCCTCTTACTAACAACCACTGCACCACTAGCACATGCAACAGAGGCCTCTTCAAACCATAGAGGACTACAACAAACTGCTGCAGAGTACA
This sequence comes from Schistocerca nitens, assembly GCF_023898315.1. Lineage (NCBI taxonomy): Eukaryota > Metazoa > Arthropoda > Insecta > Orthoptera > Acrididae > Schistocerca > Schistocerca nitens. The sequence goes on along the minus strand of NC_064616.1, from coordinate 654,945,431 downwards.
GTGTTGGGAGCCTGTGCATATTACCGCACTTCCGACGGTAGGCATGAAAGCAACTGGCTCAGATTAGTTACTTTGTCTACCAAGCTTCTTTGTCACAAACAGTATTCTTAATTTCCCAGAGTAGATTTAACGTTATACTGAATAAATTAAAGTTGATTCTGGTGGCAATGATGCTAAAACTGGCACCAACCTAGAAACTCAGTTTTTGCATATTTTGGTATAAGCTTATGGATGTGAGACAACTCTGATGTAGCACTCCTTACGTTTGGAAAATATAGGAATAATAATAATTCGTAGTTTGAAAAAACTTCCTGGTAGTTCCATGATAATGTTTAATAATAATAATAATAAATATAATTTATTGTCTCGAAACAGTTTCCAGAATGAGTTAATTGTAGCCGGTTGACGTTTCCATTTAGTGAGGAAGTTACTCTGCCGATTTCCTGTCAGTTATCTAACATTCGATTCTCCCGGAGAAGCTCGAGTTAAACTGTGCATCGTGCTGTTACAATGTACATTCGTACTTACACAATGAATGGGAGTACACAGTTTATGGTAATTTACCTCGATGTTACAATGGTTAGAGCAATATCTTCATAACTCGAAAGCAAACTCTGCAAGATTACGACAGAATTCCCCGAAAGGCAAATTTCTTTTGTCTTATTGCGTTAATTCGTTTAGTCTACAAAAACACGAATTTAACAGAACGGCCACCGTTTCTGATAAGATGTTTTCTATTCTCGGAAGGGCACAGCATTTAGTGTCTATAGATCACTTAATATGTCTTTCAAAGGCCTGCGACTTAAATCACCATCTGCATTCTGCGATGAAGTGAATCTACGAGTAAGAGGTGGGCGATAAATCTTTCTTTTTCTGCCACCTCTTATACGGCAGCTTACGCGATGTTCCACTGCTTATAACTGATTCTTGGCGCGGGGCCAGACCAGGTTACTTGCATTTTCGTCTCGTTGTAATCACCTCGCTTTAATTGTACATCACCTCGCCATAATTCCCGTCACTTTATTGACGAGCCATACTTCAACGACATCAGGCTATACGTAACCGCCAACGTCAAGAGCCAGAATAAGTTTAATCGTTCCTAAGTCCACTATGCGACGATGACAGACTATAATGAGAAATTTTAGAATCCGCTGGGATGAGGAAAGTGTATCCCCACTGATTCAGGATAATGAACATCACGATGAAAATCCTTGCTTAAACGTGCTGCGTCGAAACATACTACTGCGGTCCCAGCGACGGCGGATATAGTACGGAGCCGACGGGAAGCTCTAATACAAAATGAAAGTTCAGCCTTCAAGGAGAGGTTCCGTGATGAAAATTGGCGAGCGTTTCCCGAGTACACTATCAATTGTCACTGATGGAAAGTAATATCTTCGAACGAACCAATATCTCCCTAGCGAATTATGGCCCAGTACTGTATACAGGGTGTTACAAAAAGGTACGGCCAAACTTTCAGGAAACATTCCACACACACAAAGAAAGAAAATATGTTATGTGGACATGTGTCCGGAAACGCTTACTTTCCATGTTAGAGCTCATTTTATTACTTCTCTTCAAATCACATTAATCATGGAATGGAAACACACAACAACAGAACGTACCAGCGTGACTTCAAACACTTTGTTACAGGAAATGTTCAAAACGTCCTCCGTTAGCGAGGATACATGCATCCACCCTCCGTCGCATGGAATCCCTGATGCGCTGATGCAGCCCTGGAGAATGGCGTATTGTATCACAGCCGTCCACAATACGAGCACGAAGAGTCTCTACATTTGGTACCGGGGTTGCGTAGACAAGAGCTTTCAAATGCCCCCATAAATGAAAGTCAAGAGGGTTGAGGTCAGGAGAGCGTGGAGGCCATGGAATTGGTCCGCCTCTACCAATCCATCGGTCACCGAATCTGTTGTTGAGAAGCGTACGAACACTTCGACTGAAATGTGCAGGAGCTCCATCGTGCATGAACCACATGTTGTGTCGTAGTTGTAAAGGCACATGTTCTAGCAGCACAGGTAGAGTATCCCGTATGAAATCATGATAACGTGCTCCATTGAGCGTAGGTGGAAGAACATGGGGCCCAATCAAGACATCACCAACAATGCCTGCCCAAACGTTCACAGAAAATATGAGTTGATGACGTGATTGCACAATTGCGTGCGGATTCTCGTCAGCCCACATATGTTGATTGTGAAAATTTCCAATTTGATCACGTTGGAATGAAGCCTCGTCCGTAAAGAGAACATTTGCACTGAAATGAGGATTGACACATTGTTGGATGAATCATTCGCAGAAGTGTACCCGTGGAGGCCAATCAGCTGCTGATAGTGCCTGCACACGCTGTACATGGTACGGAGACAACTGGTTCTCCCGTAGCACTCTCCATACAGTGACGTGGTCAACGTTACCTTGTACAGCAGCAACTTCTCTGACGCTGACATTAGGGTTATCGTCAACTGCACGAAGAATTGCCTCGTCCATTGCAGGTGTCCTCGTCGTTCTAGGTTTCCCCAGTCGCGAGTCATAGGCTGGAATGTTCCGTGCTCCCTAAGACGCCGATCAATTGCTTCGAACGTCTTCCTGTCGGGACACCTTCGTTCTAGAAATCTGTCTCGATACAAACGTACCGCGCCACGGCTATTGCCCCGTGCTAATCCATACATCAAATGGGCATCTGCCAACTCCGCATTTGTAAACATTGCACTGACCGCAAAACCACGTTCGTTATGAACACTAACCTGTTGATGCTACGTACTGATGTGCTTGATGCTAGTACTGTAGAGCAATGAGTGGCATGCTAACACCAGCACCGAAGTCAACATTACCTTCCTTCAATTGGGTCAACTGGCGGTGAATCGAGGAAGTACAGTACATACTGACGAAACTAAAATGAGCTCTAACATGGAAATTAAGCGTTTCCGGACACATGTCCACGTAACATCTTTTCTTTATTTGTGTGTGAGGAATGTTTCCTGAAAGTTTAGCCGTACCTTTTTGTAACACCCTGTATAGTTCCGTTCCGCATCTTAATATACTCGCGAGTCATATTGCAGTGTCAGTCGCAGTTGGGGGTTAGGTGTTTTCCCGTAGACCTGGAATGCATCACAGAATATATATTTGACTTGGTGCAGCCCAATGAGTATTTTCGTAATACCGTTTGCGCAGCAGATGTATTCTGAAGCATTAATATGTTTCCATTAGGATTAGTTTAAAACAGACATCTCAGTTATGGTGCAGGACTGACTGCAGAGCACAATGAAAGTTCTGTACTCGGTTGGCCGCCTTCTCCACCAGACCACAACGCCACTAAAAACGTATAGGAAGAGATGACAATGCAAGTACACTCGTCTCGCACCGCGCCAAGAACCAGTGATAACTGGGGAAACGTCGCCCTAGCACTCTGATGTGATTGTTTCCTGCGTAACACAATCCAAACGTCCGCTCCGGTGAATTTTTTGTGTTGTCAAGTGTATATAACAAATGAAGAGTAAAACAATGACTGTTAAGAAGTTGGGGACGAGATACAACTTACCGGCTGATGAAAGTTACAAGGAAGAAGTTCTAAATATTGGACCAACGTTATTCAAGGAATATTTTAGAGCAGACATATAAATCTAAGAGTACTTCGAAGGTTAAATGAAGAATTTGCGACCACGTCTGTAGAAGCATCTTACAGACATAATTGTGAGGTACACAGCTGCGTGTTACTAACAGAGGAAACGTGGTTTTCATATGGCGCCGGCCGCCGTGGTCTCGCGGTTCTAGGCGCGCAGTCCGGAACCGTGTGACTGCTACGGTCGCAGGTTCGAATCCTGCCTCGAGCATGGATGTGTGTGATGTCCTTAGGTTAGTTAGGTTTAAGTAGTTCTAAGTTCTAGGGGACTAATGACCACAGCAGTTGAGTCCCATAGTGCTCAGAGCCATTTGAACCATTATTTTTTCATATGGCTATACTTATCACTGGAGGCCAAACACCAGCAGTATCTATTTTAGATGAACACCCTGTACAAACGTGGCTGTGCTCGTCAACTGTCTCCAGAAAAATATATTGCAGTATTTAATACTGGTGAGAAACCTAATTTGTTTTATAGCGAGGAATGGCCTGTCTTTTCTTTGTCTGTACAAAGCTGTCAAAAGAAGGCTGGACTTAAACAGAGCCGTAAATTTATTATATGATTTTCCTTTGAGCCGTAAGATTAAAAACAGCACCGTACAACTGAAGCTGCTCACTCTATTAAAGAGTCTCGTGGCTAATTTGAAACAATACAGATATCCAAATTTCCCAAAGTGAATGACGCAAAGAACAGCAAATAATTAAAACTATAGCCGTAACTCAGCTGTCGAAGTGAAGAATTCTTGCATTGTAATATATTTAAAAATAATACCTGAGGTACGCGCAGAATCTGATTGTCAGTTTATTTGTATTTCTCGGCAAAATTTTCAGCTACGATGATTATGCCTAGATAGAGGCCATCAGCGGCTGGGCAATGTTAGAGTTCCTAGGCGCCTGGCCTGGTCATAAGAAACTGAACAAAGCTCTAATACACGCAGTGGAAAGGGTCAGTTGGTTTCGTTCGTTCCACGCGTATTTCTATCAAATTGTACCCTAACTTGACTAATTCCGAATACGTACGAAATTTCACCAGTAATCACAGTCTCTTCTGGCAATCTTTAGGTTAGCAATTGAAATAAATGGCCTCCAACAAGTGGACGGCGCCTACTCGTCATCACCGACTTCGTGCAAACGTATGGTATATGTAGGGCTTGGCCACAGATAAGTGACAGGATTGAGAGCTCCAGATGGCCAAGGCGTTTAACAGAAACAACAGCATTATTGGCGAGAGCTGGCATGGCAAAGTTATTTGTGTTAGCGTTGTTTCAGGAAACGGCTGGCGCAGCGGAAAGATCACTGAACGGTGATCCGATGGTCGTGGAGTCGAGTATGTACGCGAAAACTTGTTTTGTTTTCAGTTTTTACGTTACTTCAACTGCAAATAAACAGAAATAATGCTCACTATACTGTATTTATTAATATTTCCATATGAGGAATGAAAAAGAAGGCAAAAGAAAATTTGGGATTGCAAATAAATTTTCAGGAAAGGATTCTACTTACAGTGTCCACGAGGAATCTGCAAATAACATTTGAAGTAGAGAATGTAATTAAAACGTGGACTTCTTAATGACCTTGGAGACGGCTGTATCAAAATACATACCACTGTACATCACCGGCTGTCCTCGACAATATTTGGAGAAATTTTCCGTTGTACCTAGTTTGCTGGCAAACTGTGCCATGAGAGAGAATCTTTTATAAACGTAAACCAGGTTTGTCTTCTACAGAAACTTAAAACAACCTGGTAATTGTAAAAATTAGGGCGTTTACAACGGCTACAAAATGCCGAGAACATTACTGCTTCCCCCGTTTTACGATGGATATCACCATAGCGTGTAATTCATAAACTTTAAAATAATAAAAAAGTATCTTATTTGATATACGAAGTTCACGTGTACGTATTACATTCTCGGAAATTGATTTGCAATCCCAAATTTTCCTTTGTCTTTCCTTTTCGTGTCTTTTATGAAAATGTTAATAAACACAATAAATTGAGCATTACTCCGGTTTATTGGCAGTGAAACTGAAGTAAAAACTGAAAACAGGCAAAAAAGTTTCCGCGTAAGGACTCGACCCTACGAACATAGGATTACCGTTCTGTAATCTTTTCTCTGCGCTAGCCGCTACCCGGAAACTACGCTAACATGAATCGCTTAAGCCGCGCCAGACCGCGGCAAAAATGCTATTTTCTCTAAACTCTTGGCCATCTTGAGCTCCGACTCCTGTCACTTTCATGTCCGACCAAGCCCTGCATATACCATACGTTTGCACGAAATCGGTGATGACGGCACGGTACATGAAGAGCATCAACATAAAAACAAAAGTTAAAAAATACTCATTTACGTCTTAATAACATGCAGCAACTTTCCCAGCTGGGACAGATGTACCCCTCCCCCTCCCCCCCCCCCCTCGAGACGTTTGGTACATCCCTCCAAGAGGTCTTACAAATTTTCAACAGGGTTTAAATCCGGAGACTTCATAGGCCAGTCCAGACGTTTCATTGCTTCCGCGTGTCCTTTATGTCAAGCAGTCACTCATAGTTTTAACCATGAGGGGATAAGAATACTGTGTTGGGAGAAACGGCTGGTAATGTTTCGCTACTCATTCAAGATGAGAGATGATCGCAAAAAGCAAGTTATCCGATGGTTGCAGCAGTACTGGATATGACGTCAGTTATCTCTAATTACCAAAGAATCTATTCTTGTGTAATTGAAACACCCTCACAAATTAATAGACCCTCCTTCGGCTTGAAGCATCCCACACGTGCCGTTCTTCAGGAACTATTCATGAGGTCTGTGATAAACACAACGTCACGTATCATTCACGCACAGGCATTCGTCTGACGCATCACTAAGTGTCCACGATCTATGGTCGGTTTCAATTCGAAGCTGCGTACTTTTCAGGGAGAATGAGCAAGGATCTACTGCAGGCAACTGTCTATTGCGATGCAGTTGATTCAGAAGTGTCGGATATGGAGCGAGTCGCTAAGGACCATCACTCACGACCTGCAGCAAGGCGTTCCGCGCAGGAAGGCGAGTTTTGCCCTCGCTCCACATCCGTCATGATGGTTATCGGTCGCCTTTCCGGCGCGGACTGCGTGCAGACTGCAGATAAAGCCGTGGAACAGTACAGCTGAGAAATTCGTCACATTCTTCTGAGGATAAGCTCTCCTACGCTCCCTTTTGTCATTTTATTACCGATGCCTTGCAGCTGATATTATCACCTACAAAGGCGACAGGCTATAATCTGTACAAACTCCGTGGGCTCCCTGAACAGTGGTCTACATTTCCGCAGCAGTCCCTGCTCACGGCACCTCCCTGAAGGTGCTGGAAGTTATGCTGACATGCAACATGAACATTTGTGTCCATTGAGCTTAAACGTAGCACAAACTGCATTACAGTTAAAGGTTATTTAATATCCTTAATAATTTGGATGAATAAGTCTAGAGTGAAGTAGAATATTCGTCTTATTGACTGCCAAACTGAATTGGCTCTGAGCACTATGGGACTTAACATCTGAGGTCATCAGTCCCCTAGAACTTAGAACTACTTAAACCTAACTAACCTAAGGACATCACATACATCCATGCCCGAGGCAGGATTCGAACCTGCGACCGTAGCAGTCTTGCGGTTCCTGCAAACTGAATTAAAGTGAAAACATGTAATATGCAGAAAAATTAAGTTAAGCTATCTGCAACCATCTAATTGATCTGAATACCCCGCTGTTTTCCTAGCCAAGTCTGTATTCGAAGTGGTACCCGCTTTCATTCCTCTGATCTGTGACTGAAGTTCCTAATATTTACAGGAAGACTCACAATTTAAAAATGACTCAGCACCATGGGCTAGTTAGCATTTCTTACATGCACAAACCGCTGTTAGATGTGAAAGAGGCATGGCAAATTTTTGAAAATATTACCTTTTGCGCTCAGTATCTTATATTCGATTTAGCAGTACATAAAGAAAGGCAGCACAAAATGGTGACAAAAAGATAAAAGATTATAATTCTGCAGAACATGAGAGGAACGGTCTAACGTGGTAGTGCTTCGGAAAATTAATAATGGGTTTGACTGACTTATGACTCCTCGTTATAGCACAAACTGAGATCAACTTGTCAGGGAAAAGCCCGCATCTCGTGGTCGTGCGGTAGCGTCCTCGCTTCCCACGCCCGGGTTCCCGGGTTCGATTCCCGGCGGGGTCAGGGATTTTCTCTGCCTCGTGATGGCTGGGTGTTGTGTGCTGTCCTTAGGTTAGTTAGGTTTAAGTAGTTCTAAGTTCTAGGGGACTGATGACCATAGATGTTAAGTCCCATAGTGCTCAGAGCCATTTGAACCATTTGTCAGGGAAAAGTATCCTCATTTCTACCATCATCCAGTTTGATATCGTCTGCGAATCCCAGGAAATATAGAGCATCAACGTGAATTATATGCTACTATACAAAGACTGGATTGTGTCGTGGTCACAGCTGCAGCATGTGAGTGACATCCGCGCGAAAAGCGAATAAGATACCTTCTTCTATTGGCAGATTCAGTATTACGAACACGGCGCCATGCCACGCGTTTGCATAAATGTTAATGCTGCCTCGCAAAAAGAAAATAAAAATATAGTTAAAGCCACAGGAAATAACAGGAACATCGCATCAAAGAGAACAAAGACGCAAAGACCACCCTTTACGCAGCTACGAGTGGCAAAAATGGTGTTGTGTAGGAACGGAATGAGACGATAAGTGCGACAATAAGCGACGTTTGACAGTGAAGGCGGTGCAGCTGCAGGCGTGTATTTAAAGGCTTCCTGCGGTGACGCCGCGCCGTGACGTCAGCTGTGCCCGGGCCGTGGCCACGATAACCACTAGGCGCATCCAAAATACCCGCCCTGCCCTGCCTGGGCATACTCCGCTGTCACATCTCTGTCCGCGAGGCCAGCTCTTTGATGCTCCTCCACTGCCTCCCCCCTTCCTCCAAACCGATGTTCCCTATAGCGCACCAGCTCGTCGTAGGTAAGTGTTCTCACCCTACACGACTTTCAACATAGTCCGAACCAAATGCGATAATTCTTTCCATGCTGTGACATTTGTACAATGATTGACGTGAGCGAGTAGAATCGGCCCAGGAGCACAAGCCTCTTGTCGTGTTCTGGTACAGTCTATTTACAGTGAACAGTGGGCTCCGAACATCATGGGACATGACGTATTGCCTATTGGCTTTAGTCGACATTTGTTTAATGATTTTTCTGACGTTTCGAAAGCACGAGTGCTGACATTGTCAAAGATTCGTCAGCAACGGCGGGTGGATCTTTGGTAATGCCAGCCACTCGTGCTGGCTAATCGTCAGAAACGTTGTCAAAAGAAACGTCGATTGAAAATCTCAAGACTAAATCCAACAGGCAGCACTTCAACACTTCAAAAACTGGTCACGACAGTCACAACAATTTTGTATCAGAATACATGTTCCAGTGCACTCCTTGTTGAAATATTGAATAGTTTGCTGCTTCTAAGAATATTACGAGGAGTTACGAGTACGGTCTTTGTTCCATTCTCAGAGAAAACATTGTTTAGAATCCAAAGGGAGCAGTTGATAAGCAGAATGATTGTTATGAAACAGGAATAAAATACAGTAAAGTTACATATAGTGTATTTTAGTCCTAAAAACTTCGGTAAACACTGTGTCCAAAGCAAATAGCGAATTAGAAAAAACGGGAAGGAAGGTTACGTGTACCGGCCCGTCCACGACGAAGTCATGAAATATGGAGCAGAAGGTGGCGAATGGGAAGGATGATCCAAGAATCGTAGTACGGTCTTTTAATTGCACTTTAAGCAACTCAAGTATCGAGGTAATTAACGTTTTAGTACACACTTGGGTTTGATAACGAAGAGGAAGTAAATTTGCCCTCTGGCTTTCAACTGATTTAGGTAAATAAAGAAAACGTAACTCAAGATAGCGAGAGAGGAATTTGAACTATGCTCTAAATGAATAATTATCCAGTGTCTGAACCAGTGCACCATCTAGCTCAGTGGAGCTGATATGGTACAATGTACCGTGAATGGAAAAAATTCGTACAAGAGCTGCCCCTTTGGAGATGCGCTGTGCTAGATGTTGCGTGCCTAGGCGCAGGCTGGTGGATGATGATCGCTCATAGCACATCGTAAATTACAGAAGAACGTATGTTTCCGAGGTGAACGATACCTATGGTGGATCTGCAATATCGCAGAGCCGCGCGCGTTAAAGCTCCCTCTTCCCGGACGGGATACGCTACAGCCGCCATTCGTATCTACCTGGTTGATTAACGACGAGCGCCGGCGTGTCGGTCAGCCTCGACGTAGCATTTAGTCGGTTTCCTAGATTCCACTACGTGAATACTGGGCTGCTACGCCTAACAAGTACACGCTTTCCCATACTTGCACATATCTCGCTTCCCGCGCCCGGGTTCCCGGGTTCGATTCCCGGCGGGGTCAGGGATTTTCTCTGCCTCGTGATGACTGGGTGTTGTGTGCTGTCCTTAGGTTAGTTAGGTTTAAGTAGTTCTAAGTTCTAGGGGATTGATGACCGTAGATGTTAAGTCCCATAGTGCTCAGAGCCATTTGAACCATTTGAACTTGCACATAGAATTTACTATAGACGTACACAGATGGGGTACACTGATTCAATCGAGGGGGGAGGGGCGGTGGTGGGGTTGGACTGATGACCCTATATGTTAAGTCTCCTTAAGCCAACAATCAGTAATCAACAGCAGAGACAATGTTTCCACCCGCCTAAACCACCGGTTATGACGAACCCAGGTGTCTGACGATCGGACGTCATACCGCCTCTGCAGAGACACACGCGGCGTTCAACAGTCTACCGGGGATCACATCGCCGCCGAATGTCCGGAAGCCATTCCTATGACCACTAAACACAGGAACATGCATCACTTTGACTTCATCAGCCAACGACCGACTTGTGTCTATTTCTTCTGGCACTTGTTCATCGAGCTCCACGGCTTTATGGACCCATGACCATCATCATTAAACTATGAAACAGTGAAGTGTATCATCACCCGATTTCAGTTGTATGGAGATGACGCCGAGTGACAGTATGGTGTACAACCAATGACAGTACATATCTTGCGTTTCCAGACGGGAGATGACGTATTTATGGTGTGCACTGTGTTCACGTGGTCTCAACTGGGCCCGACTGTCCGGCTGCAGGGGTGTACGTAATGTAGACATTCTTGCGTGCATCCGTTTATGCCGTTAGAGCACCTAGATGGAGGTGCCATATTTTGAAAAGGACAATGCGACATGTCACCGTTCTTTGCACACAGATAACTTGATGGAAACTCCATTGAATCCACGACCATTGTTTTCAATGGCTAGTGGGACAAAAGTATGACAACCCGAAAATTCAACATCATCATCTTCAGTCATTAGGCCGGCCGAAGTGGCTGTGCGGTTCTAGGCGCTACAGCCTGGAGCCGCGTGACCGCTACGGTCGCAGGTTCGAATCCTGCCTAGGGCATGGATGTGTGTGATGTCCTTAGGTTAGTTAGGTTTAAGTAGTTCTAAGTTCTAGGGGACTGATGACCACAGCAGTTAAGTCCCATAGTGCTCAGAGCCATTTGAACCATTTTTCAGTCATTAGGTCGACTATGTAGGATTTTTCTGGTAATGAAATCTTAGCTTGCGTAAGACAGAAGAATAATTATTACTGACATGAGAACTTTCAGTCGTAGGAAGGCGTTACGGTTGGAATAACTTTCAGTTACACATGAGAAATTTACTCACCATATCCTTACATTATGGTCCCACTTAAAGTAAAATTTCTATGTTGTAATCTTAACAGTTGCTCGATATAATATAATCTCTCATTTATACAAAAGCTGTGTAATGATTCAGGACGAACAGGATTGAAATCCTCTTCCAGCCATCAAGAACTACGTTTTCTATGGTTTTTGTAGACCACATAAGGCAAATACTGGGATTATTCCTTTGAAAAAGATACGGCCGATTTCCTTCTCCGATGGTATCGTCGTTGAAAGGACTGTAACCGGATCTTCCTAGTGTTATTTCTTTCTATAAAAGACATCTTCTCACAAGGAAATAAAACGTAACAAAAAACATGATATTGTACGGAACTCGAAACACAGAGCTGGGTACTGCTAATAAACGATGCCTAAAATCCTCCATGCTCGTGACCACATTACACCACTGCGGCGTGTGGTATAATATCACTGTGCCAGCGTACTATCTCAGGCATTGTCGCTCCCACAGAGGATGTTTCTATGGACAAAACAGCAAGACGAAAAGTGCTTAACTTCCTTATAGGGCCACTCAAATGGTTCAAAAAAATGGTTCAAATGGCTCTGAGCACTATGGGACTCAACTGCTGAGGTCATTAGTCCCCTAGAACTTAGAACTAGTTAAACCTAACTAACCTAAGGACATCACAAACAACCATGCCCGAGGCAGGATTCGAACCTGCGACCGTAGCGGTCTTGCGGTTCCAGACTGCAGCGCCTTTAACCGCACGGCCACTTCGGCCGGCTCAAATGGTTCAAATGGCTCTGAGCACTATGGGACTTAACTTCTGAGGTCATCAGTCCCCTAGAACTTAGAACTACTTAAACGTAACTAACCTAAGAACATCACACACATCCATGCCCAAGGCAGGATTCGAACCTGCGACCGTAGCGGTCGCGCGGTTCCAGACTGTAGCGCCTAGAACCGCTCGGCCACACCGGCCGGCTATAGGGCCACTCATCCAACTTTAACTTCATTCTACGATTATATTCTTGTAGAATAGTGCGGGATGTTAGACATAATGCCGCAATGGGTGGCAATATTCTATTGCAAAACATGGCGGTAGAGAGTTGTAAGTTATGTCTGTAAGCGCATCATTCATCCTATGGTAGCTAATGCAGTAAATGAGTCGAAGTCAGATACCTGCTCCAGTTCGCTTTATTCATGATCCACGTTTCACCGTCAACATGCAACCCGTGATTGAGTCGTTGCTCTTGCAGAGGGAAGGAGGGAATTTATGGACATCGGAAGGTGGGACACGCTATAGCACTCCGGAACTCATTGCGCAGTGCTGGGTAGAACATTATTGAGTAACAACAGTCCACGAGGTGGGTGGGAAAGGACCTTCGTGGGGTACGACGCCATCCTAGGATAACGAAACAATATTAACACTGCAGCCAAATCTGTCTTTAAATGCTCAGTAGTTCAGAGACACTATTGTGTTTTCTAGACCCCAGATTCCAGTTCGGATCCGGACGACCAAGAAAACGTGCTGCCATCTGGAAGGGCCCACATGATTAACACTTACTGTGCTGAATAGCTTTTGCCGATGACAATGCCAGTGGTAACTGGCAAAACGTTATTTAGGACAGAAAGAAGGTCAGCATCGGTCGTCATATCACCTGTCTTTTTTTATTGCACATTTAGATTTCAGCTGACAGTGCACCTATCATCAGTGCGTTATAGGTAATCATGTAGGTTCTACGTAATTATAATAGTACATATTCCAATATAGCTTAGGCATGCACAAGTATCATTCCATGCTTGTACATGTCTAAGTTATAGTGAAATATGTGTTGTTATAATTACATGACTACCTATAAGGCACTGATGATAGTTGCACTGTTAGCTGAAACCTTGACGTGCAGAAAAAAAGATACGGGATGTTACGACCGATGCTGACTTTCTTTCTTTCGGTCCTGGATTAAGTCACGGTCGTGAACTTCAGTCATTCTCTTGGAATCGAACGACATTTTCTAAGTAATCGGCTTTGTCATTGGCGAATGATGGTATGGAGTCAGCATCCAGACGTAAAGTGTCTAGAAGCACCTCGGAGTGGTCCTGTATCTGCAGCTGCATGTCTTCCCATGGACTTGGAATGCGTCTCAGAATAGATAGCTGACTTGAAGAAACCCATTATAATCATACTACGAGAATTACAGGGTCATCGGTTAGACTTGTACATCCTAAGACACTGTGCAGGAGAAGTCATGATTATTTGCAGAACATGATGATTTATAGAACACAACTAAACTACTCTGATAGGTCTCCTCCTACCCCAGACCTCAGACCCGTAGAAAACTTATTGGCGCAGACCAAACCAACGATACAAAAATAACTGCCTAACATGGCTGAAGTAATCCGTAATAACATGCGAATGTCACGCTAGCTACCGGGAAGAGATTGCACAAAATGGGAAACTTTTTGCCCACTTAATATACTCCCTTCTTCACAAACGCACACGGTCAGTAATATAGAGGGCTTTGGACCAGATAAGAAGGGGCAAAGAAACCTCAGGCTGTGCCCTTTTAAGAGCCAAAAATGTATTTAAAGTAAGTTCTGTCATTTTCGTAGGCTTTTTTTTTAGATGAGGGAAATTAACTCAAACACACAAAAATTGTCTAAAGTGGAAAGCGAACCAAAAACTTATTTCACTCGTAACCGTTTCAGTTTTTCGATCAACCCACAATGCTAGAAAACCATCATTCTCGCTACTCCAGCAACCAGATATCTTTTGGCACTGGTCTTTCTTTGATTTCACCTCACAAATATTTGGCACCTATTCTACGTCAGCAAACCGAAGAATCAGCCGGCAAAGGTTTTCCTGTGTATCTTCTCTCTCTCTCTCTCTCACTCTCTCTCTCTCTCTCTCTCTCTCTCTCTCACGCACACACACACACACACACACACACACACACACACACATACATACAATTACAAGCGTTCTCTACCCGAAAACCGGCGCCGAGGCGACTGCGGTGCACCACGGACCATAGGTGACAGGGAAACGATAACTACGGAGATGTGTACGGGCGAATAGATGTGGAACTGACCGTCCGGATGAACCAAGGAGTTACCAATAGTGTCTCCCATGACTGTTTAGCGGAAGTTGCCGCTGTGGGTCTCCACAGTGGGTGCCTGGTTCATACACACATGCTGGCTGCTGTTCATCGGCGACGAAGGCTGGAATTTACTTACACGCCAAGACCGCAACTGGACGTCTACTGAGTGATGGCAGGTGGCCTTATCAGATGAATCTCCTTTTATGCTCCATTGGACAGGTTGCGCCCGGCAACAATTGTCGGAAGGGTCCATGCTGGAGGATGGAGCGTGGCGGTCTGGAGATTGTTTCGCGGCTTTTCCCTAGAAGATCTCCTCATGCTGGAAGGCACGATGGATCAACACAAGTACGCATCTATCCTTGAGGACCATGTACATTCCTACAATGTGTTCGTTTTTTCTCGGCACGATGGCATCTACCAGCAGGACACTGCAACGTGACACACAGCTCGCAGTGTATGTGTGTGGATCGAAGAGCACCATGATAACGTTACCGTACTCTCCTGGCCACCAAACTCGCCGGATTTAAACGCAATCGAGAATCTGTGGGACCACCTCGATTGAGAAACCTACCATAACGACACTGGAGTCGGCATGACTCCGTATCTCTGGCGGTATCTTCCAGAACTTCATTGACTCCGCAAAACGTGGTTATTCAGACTTTTTACACGTGGTCAATTATATTCTGACTGGAAAGTGTAGTTCGACAACTGTTCAATCTCCCGTTGCCTGAGAAGCTCCACCGGCCGCTGTGACCGAGCGATTCTAGGCGCTTCAGCCCGGAACCGCACTGCTGCTACGGTCGCAGGTTCGATTCCTGCCTCGGGCATGGATATGTGTGATGTCCTTAGGTTCGTTAGGTTTAAGTATTTCTAAGTCTAGGTAACTGATTACCTCAGAAGTTAAGTCCCATACTGCTCAGAGCCATTTGAGCCATTTGAGAAGCTCCTGTCACTTTTATTTACTTTCCCGTGATTATGAATTCTGAACTCGTCGAGTTCTCCTACTTCCCCTTATTGTTTGGTTCCTCTTTCTCCTTTTACGATTAATCTCTCGTAAACTATTCGTTTGCTAAAAGTCAACTTTCTCTCGCTTGCATTTGTATTTTTGTCTCTGTACTTAAGTCTGTCATATAGTGAAAACCTTTCGAATTGCATTAAGTTACTTGATTATTACCTTCTAAGAGCTGCATTCCACGCTCCCTTACAGATCGACTCTGGCCAAAAGCCGTGATCAGAGCAATTCAGTACAAGTTCCTTTCGCGCGAAAGCTGTTACACTAAAAATTTTCCATTTTTCGTCTATGGACAGAAGCAGTCCACTTAAAGCGAGTATGTTACTTCACTGGAGCAGGGTTCAAATCCCCGAACCGACGTCCGGATTAAGATTTCCCGAGGTTCTTTAAAACTATTGAAGCGAATATCGGGAGTTTGATTTCGAAAAGATAAGGTCGACTTTCTTTCCCATTATTGATCAATCTAAGATTGTGTGCTCCATCTCACAACAACCACATCTGTAGTGTTGGCAGAAGAGCCAACACCGTGATGCTAGAGGAGGCCGAAATGCACGCGTTTAATTACACGCAGACTGGCGTGAGGTCTGGAACAGGACAATGTCTTGAGAATTGCAAATAAAGTACGTAGATGATGTAATACTTAACTTTAATCCATAATTGGTGTACATCTCTCTTGACTGTACATGCTTCAAGATAAATATCAATTGAATACAGCGCCTTGCTAGGTCGTAGCAAATGACGTAGCTGAAGGCTATGCTAACTATCGTCTCGGCAAATGAGAGCGTATTTGTCAGTGAACCATTCCTAGCAACGTCGGCTGTACAACTGGGGCGAGTGCTAGTAAGTTTCTCTAGACCTGCCGTGTGGCGGCGCTGGGTCTGCGATCACTGACAGTGGCGACACGCGGGTCCGACGTATACTAATGGACCGCGACCGATTTAAAGGCTACCACCTAGCAAGTGTGGTGTCTGGCGGTGACACCACAGCATCACTGACAGCACGGTAAACCTTAATCTTCTTTCCTTATTCAGGTAATTAATGGCGGCAATTACAACTGGGCATCTGCAAAGTTCAATGGACACTGAGGTGGTGATGACTGCCAGGTTCGTCTAAATGTGTTCCTCGTCTCACTGCCAAGTGTACTGTGCTGCGCTGCCATTTCGTTCCATTCACAGAATGGCCGCTCTCAAATGCAACGTAATTCATTTGTTTTTCTCCACACGTGGTTAGCAAGCGTGGCTTTTGTCACAGGCTTTTGCAACAGCGTAGCTTGGGCCTATTTTCGTACCCCTGTCAGATTGTTCGGAATCAGTTTTGCTCCAATATTAAACCAACTGACAGTTGTACTGTTTTATCTCTCAAATTCGTTCTATGCCCACCGTTAAGTCGAGCCAGTTGCAACCCCTACGTTTTAGAGGAAATTAAAAACACTTTGTAAGCATCGTTCATAGAAGATAATTTCTATATAAATAAAATCGAGCTCTGCGCTTCATCTATTTCTGCATTTTTGTCTCCTCTCGATGTCATCTGTTCTAGTAATATTAGTGATTGCACAGGTTTTAGCCGCGACTCAGGGATTTGATATCACAGGCCGTTAAAAGTAATTTTTTTTCGGAAGCGCATTACCTCCACTGGCCAAAATGTCATATCGGACGCAATCACAATATCGGCTGCGGTATAGATTCGCAAGCGGTGAACTCTCAACGAACAGCTACACGAACAGAAGTAGTTCCCATCTACTTGGAAGATGGTGCAGTGAGATAAACACTTAATTAGTAATCGGGAATTGATTCGGGTCCTTACGGTTCCGTCAGTCCGTTCTAAGCTCATGGCCGATGGTTAGTTGAATAAGATTCCTGTCCATATAGTTTTAAAACTTTACAATAACCAGCATGTGACGATTTCACTGTTGACTGCACGTCCAACTTCAACAAAAAAATGAGCTAAGGTGAATGTTTATTACAAAAATCGATCTCCCTTTCTTCCCTAGAACGAGGCGCGAATGGTTGCCATAGCAGATGTCGATGAGAACATTTTTGGGTTTCAGTTGTCCCAGTCGGAATTTTTTTAAATTGTTATTTCATCCCCGTCGTCCCATACTGGCGGGCGGTGTGCTGCCAGCGGTACAATATCTCGCTCTTCAGCCCAGAGCATTTGCAGAAATTAAATGAAGAAATGACAAAGAATATTTATGTACGTAAATTTAAAAAAGGTTGTAAAATATAATGTAGAGACGATTAACAATTTATAGTGTGGGTTTTATCATTTGAAGCTTAAAATGAAGTGATTAGTCTGACAGGTAAAGATAAAAAGACAAAACAGACGTTTGAAAACTTTAAAATTATATGACAGCTTTCGTTACAAAAAAAGTCACTGTATTTCACTAAAAAGCTGAAGGACCTGAGCTGGTTGAAGAAACTGAGGAGATGAAATGTTAGGATGGTTGTGGGTTTAAATTCATGAGGCGTTGGGTGACATTTGTAGAAAGAGGGTAGCTGGTAAAGATGGAAAGGAAGACTGAGTTTGGTGGGTGAGCTGAACCGTGGTATCGGGAGAGGAAAGCAGGGAGTGAAATGGAGAGGGAGGAGCCTTGATGTGGAGTGGGAAAAGCTGTAGCTGGTAGGATGGATAAATGTCGGAACGGGTTTCATCATCTGCAAGAGGGAGTGGGTTGAAATTGCGCTGGGGTCACACGGCTGCATTCACGTAAGTTACTTGTACAACTTAAATATTGACCTTTCTTGGGCCCCTAAGTGCCAGTGTCCATCTGCTCCTTCCCCCTCCGTCCGTCTCCTCCTTGTCCCTTTCTGTCTGTCCACCTCTTCCTCTCCACTTCCCTATCTACGTTATCACCCCACTCCATTAGGAGCTTTGTGGTTTTTACCTCCATAGCATTTCTTTCCAGATAGTAAGTAAAATGTGCATCAAGTTTGGCTGGAATCGATCAAGTGCCTTACGAGGAGTTTTTTATCTGGGGTTTTACCAGCATACGCATGTCACATATATTTAACATATCTCATCTGTATCTCTAGCGAATTTCGCTCTGCAGTTTAGTTTTCACGCAGCTCAATGTTTATGGCGACGTATCTCCTAACCCGTGAGTCGTAAAATGATACAACTTTGTAGGTACATTCAGCGACATACGTGTATATTGTCTACGGCATGTGTTGCGAATAACCTTAGTGGAAAAGAAGTAAAATATTTAAACGTCATGCACGATGCAGCAGTTTTTCACGCATCTCGGTGTTTATGACGTCATATCTCCTGAACTATGCGTAGCACAATAGTATAATATCGCATGTACATTCGGTGGTATATGTGAATACCGTCTGGAAAGTGCATCGCGAATATGGTTAGCCGTGAAGCGGTAGTAAATTAAAACGTCATGTCCGATGCGGCAGCTTTACTTCATGTAATAAGCGAGAAACTTTTTTTCTTTCATCATTTTGTGGCGGTTGTCAGCGAGAAAAAGTTTCGCAAAGGTTTAAAATTATGTGTAAAGTTTGTTGCAAGTCATCAAGTGCTCCCATACTCAAATCCTGAATGAAGTCTGGGTATTCGAGCGTCGTGGGCTACACTTCTGTTTCACACCCAACCCCGCTACTTTGACAGGTAGATGGTTCGTATTCCCACAGCTACTTTTTCCAGGTAATAAGTGACATGTGCACAAAGTTTGGTATAAATCTGTCAAGTGGTTCAGGAGAAGATGTGTAACAACATACATACATATATTTTTCTAATGTATATGGATTATTACTTTCCACACATACTCTGCCTATTTAATGGAGTGACACATGACCGCGCCCACTCTCTCCGGTCGTAGTTCTGACGTGTAATTTTACAACGTAAAACTCGTGCCTTCCTCCACAGCAGAGAGGAATAAAACTGAGTGTACAGCCCAGAAGTGTTTGGTCAAAGCAGCGCACATAAAACAGTCGAAGTGGGAGACCAAAGGAGAGTAAGCGCCCTACTGGGTTATTGTCACATGATAGTGTGTTACTGTGGCAGCGCAGTAAGCGACTAATCGAGTGCATCCCAAAGCCGTGGCAGCTGCTACATAAGATTTAAATCAGCCGTCTGGAACGCACAGCTCCGATATAGAAGAAAACTGAGTGTCATTAAAGTCTCAAGATGACTCTTTCATACACATATCTGCATGGGTTGTGAACCGAAACAGATTAATTGGCAAATAATATCCGGTGAAAAATAGCAAAATAGAGAATACTTCTTCATTAAACGGTAATATTGAAAGATTAGGTATAAAATTATCACGTTAAAGTAAAAACAGTAAGATATGAGCGTTTGAGATAGTTGTCACCAGCCACACCCTGCGCTCAACCCTGAAATTCGAGCAGTTCTTGCTTTGCATCGAGCTAACTTTGTAATGCTTATGAAACCAACTTCTGTAATGATACAACACTTCAGCACGAGCCGAAGGACTGCCTGCGCTGAAAAGTCAAAGGGCAAGGATTTCACGAGTATGAATTTGTCCTCTACATTCTCGAAATGCGCTCGACAGCAAAGTAAGAAAGTGTGTGCTCAGACAAGTGGAAGGGTTCAAGTACGTCCTTCACGGCTGCACCGATAAGTAGTATGTCAACCTCTGTAGGCTCTTCACTCGCCATCTGGATAACTGATGGTCCCGGGGGAGGTTCGAGGCCTCCCTTAGGATAATTTAGGTTAAGTAGTGTGTCAGCTTAGGGACTGATGACCTTACCAGTTAAGTCCCATAAGATTTGAGCATTTTTTGGATAACTGAGGATGGAAATCAGTAATCCGTTAGCAACCGGACGAGCAATACGGCGTCTCTAGCCACAACAGCTAATTTAAAATGAATGCAAATCACATATTGCATCTGAAGTTGAGATAACAGGCAGGCGGGCTAGTATTGGGGAAACCTGCGAACTCCGCTTTCCGTGAAGTTGTAAGCGCTTCAGTGCTCCGCGACTAAATATAGTACAGTAAACCATATCTGGAAGGAAACATTAATATTGCTGGATGAAAAACGATCATCGAATAATTCGGTATCGGATACAGCAGGTAACTTGTTTAATGTCTGAACGTAAGTGAACGATTTCAGGTATATCTGTAAAGTGGATATTATTGATCCGTACTTATGAAAATATACACATTGGAATGAATTGCGAGACTGTAAGCATAAAAAAGAATCAACAAGATACTGAATGAGTCACTACTACGAATAACTTACGAGCAATAATACGCTGTGCAGTTCCTAGAAAGATCATACCGCCAACAAAGTGCTTTTCAACTGGACCAATGGATGTGATCAGTGAAATTTAATACAATGAGCTCGATTTGTAATCGATCTGTTGTGCAAATTTGGGAGTTCCATGCAGGTAATTAATGTTGTAATCTAGCTAAGATGACCGAAGTTTGTCTCTTACCTAAAGCTATTCGTAGGATATCAGAGGCAACCTACGCTTAATTCTCTCTTGTTTTCTTTTCTGTGACGTTGGAGACAGAGCTCTCTCTCTCTCTCTCTCTCTCTCTCTCTCTCTCTCTCTCTCTCTCTCTCTCCGTTTCATCAAACCGCAAGCCGCTGTGGCTGCTTCGGGATTGTGAACACGTTCATCATTTCGCCGCTTCACCGTCTTGCTAGATGAAGCGTTCTTCCGCCGCCCCCGCAACTTCCACGTGAGGGTCAAGAGAAGTTAGGGCTGATGCCAAGGCGCTCTCCGAGCTGCACGAGTTAATGAAACAGGAAGAGTTGCGTGAGAAGTTTGTAGCAAGTGCCTTTCGTTGTGGTGTAAACCGTTGAGGCTCGGAGAGTCAGCTTTATGGAGCAGACAAAGGGCCGAGTGAATCGACAAATGGAGGAAGAGAAGCAGTGCTGGCAGGCGGCCGTACCTTCTATATATAGAAGCTACAAGCTTGCAGATCGCTGCCAGCCGCCAGCGCCCGCCACCTCTACCCGAATCGACGACACTTTCACTCCTTGCTGTCCGCGTGTATGTGCAGCATTTAGGATCTCTTTGGTGCGTTCTTCCAATAGCAAGCGACTCTTGCTACAAATCGTACATGCCATCAAACAGCAGTAGCTTTCGGCGTAAAAAAGGCGCTCTCAACTGAATTAAATAAAGACACGTCGATCGACCTTTGGACAGGGTGCAGAAAATATTTGCATAACTCACAACTTTGTTGCAAAGAATAAATTACACTGAAAATAATACTATTAAAGATGACAGTTTTTTAACTGAGTTACAGAGAAGCAAACGTGACCCTGTGCTACGGGTTGCTGCCGTGTTTATTTCTTAACCTCCGTCTTTGCTACTCGTGTGTCAATTGTATCGACAGTTGTCCAACGGCATCAGCAGTCACCCAGGAACAAAGTTACACGCGGAAAAACATTTGAATTGGACGCGATTAGAAAGAACGGAAATTATTCCCCTAGGCTGTGAGTCTGCGTTGACACCAACACATGCGCCATGTGACAGAATGTACCGCTTGCGTCACGTGCTTCAAATAGCCAAGCAGGTTTCCAAACAAACAATGTGAGTGAAAAAATTGCGGAACACTGTCCAGGCGCTGCATCTGGACCTCGAGTGCACGCGAGTACAACACAGCGTGGGCTCATTAAGTAGGCCTGCTGTCCAAGTGGCCACTCAAGTTCCTACCGGCGGCAAACTTCTCACAAAAAATATAAGCAAAAGAGCTCGGACCGAACAAAGACGAAAGAAATCGGCCATGTCATTTTCAAAACACCCACCCCGGACTTTAGGGAAAGCACAGAAAACCTAAATCTGCATGGCTACCAGGGGATTTCAGCCCTGATCCTTTCGAATGCCAATGCTGTGTCTTAACCGCTGCGGTCGGAACCAAAAAAGAGAAATAAGGAAGCGCTGCGAGGAATCTAAATGAATGTGTCTGAATGACCGCGCACAACCAACATTCCTACTGACAATACATCTAATGGAGCTGCACTTCTACCTCAGAGTTTGGTGGCTCAGTGCGTGTCAAAACACCAAATTAAAGGTTTCTGATTTGATCCCCAGCATTCCCTAGGAACTGTCCAGGTACTTAGTACACTTTCCCTCTGGCAATCCTTCGCCGAGGTTCCCCATCTCATGTTAAATAGTAAGTCCCACTACAAGAGATCCGGCGAATCATTTCTCGAGACGGTGGGGAGAAGAATATAGATAATTTTTACTAAAGCCCTTCACCATTCACAGTAACGTATTTTCTGTTTTTCATATACTTTTAACACGCGGATTTCATCGGCAGTTGTGAACACAATAGTGCGTTGGGCGACAGTCAGAAGTTATAATTTCCACACTTTATCATTCAAGAAGACCACTACACGTCGAAATAACGAAACTGTTGGTTGAACAACACACGAACGTCGGAGGCTTTTACTTTTACAAACCAAAGAAACGCTCCGCAGAGGCAAACGTGGAGCCTTGACAGCCTTGTAGATTGAAAAAAAAGTCTAGCATTTTTGGCCGGGCTATCCCCTTCTGGGGAATTCGGCCGCCTTCTGCAACTCTTTGTATTTGACGACACTTCGGCACTTCCGTGTACCTAAGGATAAAATGGTGATTAGAGCAACACACGCAGGCACGCACGCACACACGCACGAGTCCCAAGAGGGGAAAGTCCCCGACCTAGCCGGAAATCGAACACTCGGACCCGTGGCCGAGTGTCACGAACTCTAGCCACAAAACCACGAGCTTCTGACTCTCGATGAAAGAATTCGTCATTTTTACGTAAATTATGCCCTGGCTGCACGGCACACTGTCTGTACATCATCTTCGTGGTCCGCAAAATTGACGAGATTCCAAACTATTAAAGAAATACACTTAATTTCAACGATTGCTAAAATATATTACTGAACATAACAATTTTTACGGACGAAGGCCACACTCGGGGAATAATAATCTTCCACTGATCCTTGAGCATGTGCCTCGAACTAATGGCCTTCACTACTCTTCTTGTCTTTGTTCAGAGAGTTGAAACATGTGTAGCATTTGTTTTCTTCATTGAGACTGATAGCCTAGCAGGGTGTAGTGAGTCGGCCACTTTCCCACGGCGAGATTGTTTGCAACCGCGCCGCCTTCGTGGCCATACTGCCCTGTTTTACCTGAAATATTTGCTCGTAGATGTTGTCAACCTTCATCATTCAGGAGATAACCAGTCTGAGTGTATTACTCAAGCAGTTTATTGGTAAATGGAAGTGCAGTTTCTTTCAATGTACGTAGTTGCACAAATAATAATGTTTGTGAACAAGATTTAAAATCTCCATACCACCGATGTTACTACAAATATTCTACATTAGCTGTGGAAAAATCATTCACTAACATCCTGAAATATTTCGGTTGCAGAAACTCGCAAGCATTATTATGATGAACAAACCTTGTCGAATTAGAAATTCAAGCGAACCTGTGAAGCACTGGTCGAAAATTTCGTGCGTACTAGCTGTTGCCAAAGAAATACCATTCACAGAAATTTACCGTAAAATATACCGTTTTAGTAACAGCATGAGGTTTCTGTATGTATTATACGGAGTGATACAGAAGCTGGCGGATCCGAATACACAACACAGGTGTGAACACGTAATGCATCAACTTCTCCGGTGGCATAACCTGGAAGAACACTGCCATCTGACAATATCAGTTACAAAATGCTCCGTCAGAACCCACATATGCGAAATCAGTAACACCTATCAGTTTGGAATCAGCTTACCTTTATTTCATCTAAGAAACCGAGTCCCCAGGATGTCTTCCATCAACCTTCTTTCAGTCAAGTTGTGCCGTAAATTCTTTTTTTTTTTCCTCATTTCGATTTAATGCCTCATCATTAATTAAGCGAAATTCCCATCTGATATTCATAATTTTTCTATAGTAGCACATTTAAAAAGCTTCTATTCTCTTCTCGTCTGAATTGTTTATCGCCCACGAATTCCTTCAGCGCTGAAAAACGAAAGTGCGAATCTGGTGGGACGAAAGATAGGGACGGAATAAGCAGCAATGGCTAATATTGTACCGAAGTGCAGTCTGAGATTCCACCAACGCATCTGTGTGCCAAATAAATGATACCACAGAAATTTCATGCAATCATTACACAAAAAAGTTTAAACTCAAAAATCATCTAAATCGATCACAAAACATCAGTAGCCCTCTGTATATATGTACAGATGAAAAATACTTGAACCATATAATCTTAGGACGTCCAGAAGTGTAAAAGATGACGTATCATACACTGACACGATTGCGTTCTATAGCTTACAAAGGCCCCCACTGTGTTACCACATTGTTGGGAACAACAGACGTCAGGCTATATCACCTTCTGTACACATTTCTCAAGAAGCTAGAAGTGTCCATCTAAACAGCCACACGCAAATGTAGATCCTGGGAGTGAGATGAGTTTTTTTTACTGCTTCAAGCAACATGAGAGACAACTGGAAACACGTAACAAGCCGGAGAAGACATGCAACATGAGGCCAGTAGCGTGTCGACGTAGAAGAGCCTGCATCAGAAGGTTCTTCAAGCTAACAGAAAGTAGACCTTTACAAACACGATGAGAATCGTCTTGTGCCCTGCTACAAATTAACCTAACTACGCAGAGGAAGAAATGAAGATGCTGTTATGTGTGTGTACCTCAAATCAAATTTTACCATTAGCAGATGATTATAGTAAGTGATTTTTTTTTCGTTACTGAAATTTAATGGATTTGTATTTTCACTTTTTAAAAAATTGTTAGTATGTTTACTGATTGGTGTTTTGCATCATTGCACATATTCGTAGTACGCGAAACAAAGATAAGAGGTCTGCAAATAAAAAACTGCCCAGGACTTTTGTACATTTCCTTGTAGATTTCAACTTGGTAAAAACTAAAAAACCTTCCATCAGGCCTTTTTTCTCGTTACACGCAAGGTTTTGTTTATATTTAGCGTAAAGTTCCGAATTAACTAAAAATTTAGTACTCTTTTTTGTTTAAATAATGGCCTTGAAACTTAGTCTTCTCACATTAATTCTATCACTCAGAGATGTACTTGGCAAGAAATGAAAAAAAACCTTATGGTTGAAGAAAGTAGTGATAGGGAAGGTGGGTAAGATTACGAGGAAGGTCGCATGATCGTGTCGAAACACTTAAATTAGTTAATAGTGACCAATATTATCGGTGAGGCCGAGCATGTTTCGATGCTTTGTCTGTGGTACTAGGAATAAATATAAACATCCTGCTGTTGGATTAGAACATGCTACAACAAGCTAAGTAAGTTCAGTATGTCGCTGGCCATCTAACGCCACACTTAGTTTACATCTAGCATTCGAACGGTACTGTGCTTTCCTTTTTTTTCTGGAATATGGCTCACAGAACTTGTGTAATTTCTTCCGACTTCTTCTGTTATGTTTGTGGTGAATATTCTGTGAAGAGACAACAAATAAACATAAGTTGCTTTGTGAAGAAAGTTTGTTTTGGGTATTCAAAATTGAAATTGGACATAAAGACAGGGCATGGACTTCTCATAAGATGTGTAGAAGATGCAAGGAAGATCTTCGTTTGTTTTTTAAGGGTACGATAACCTCATTTCGTTTAGGCAATCATCTGATATGTCATGAACAGAAAAATCGCACAACCGACTGCTATTTCTGTTCGGTAGATGCGAAAGGTTTTAATAAAAAAAAATAAAAAGAAAACGTCTTACCTAGCCTTGAGTCGGCTATTCCTCCAGTGTCACATGGCTCTGAAATACCAGTTCCACAGCCACTTTCTAATTTATATGACACATTAGCTTCCTAGGAGAAATCTGGTTCAAATTTTGGAAATTTGTGGTAAGGTCATGTGGGACCAAACTGCTGAGGTCATCGGTCCCTAAGCTTGCACACTATTTAATCTAACTTAAACTAACTTACGCTAAGGACAACACACACGCCCATGCCCGAGGGAGGACTCGAACCTCCGACGGGGGGAGCCGTACGGACCGTGACAAAGCGCGTGCGACCGCGCGGCTACCCCACGCGGCAAATCAGGTTCAGATTATGCTGTTGACGGGGCATTTTCTTTTTTTTCGGAATGAGCTCAACGACCTACTTAGAGACTTACGTCTTTCAAAAGATGAAGCCGAGTTGCTAGGATCAAGACATAGAAATAAAAACCTGCTATCATCTGGGACCTCATTTTCGTGGTAGAGGCATCGAGAGAGAATTTACTTATTTGTCCAAAGAGGGAAATCTGGTTTATTGCAATTATGCCCACGAGTTTATGAAGTGTTTTGAAACAGAATGTGATTCATAAGAATGGTGCATACTCATTGATTCTTCGAAAGGTATCCTTAAAGCATTCTTGCTGCATAATGGAAATGTATTTGCATTCTTCCTGTGGGACACTCGGTTCATATGCAAGAAAACTATAATGACATGGCTACAATACTTGAGAAAATCAAATATCAAGAGCATTAGTAGATGGTTTGTGGAGATTTAAAAATAATAATAACGTTTTTGGTTCCATCAGGGATGTTACACGAAATATCCTTGCTTTCCTTCTTTGAGACAGTACAGCCAGACAGCTGCATTGGACAAACACTGACTGGCCACCAAGAAACACTTCAACCACCGGCGAAAAAAAGTCACCAATACGACCTAGGTTTCACCAGAAAAAGGTTTTATTACCACTTCTTCATATTGAATTGGGGCTTATAAAGCAGTTTGTCAAATCATTGCAAACACATGCGGATTGTTCACACATCTGTGTTCCAAATTCGCGGAAGTGTATGATGCCAAGTTAGAAGTTTGGAAACAACGGAGAAAAGGAAAAAGAAGCGTGTGACTCCTTCAAGAATATTGTGCACAAGGTTCTGGGGAATTCTGGGAACCCTGACTGCAAAACCATTGTAAAATCCACTATGGCAGCGTATGAAGCTCAATGATGTAAGACGAGCTTAAAAGTTCATTTTACACTCTCATGTTGACTTTTTTTCCAGAAAACGTGGGAGTCTACAGTGAAGAACAGGGTGAAAGATTTCACCAGGATGTCCGTGATACGGAGAGACATTTCCAAGGAAGATGGGATGTCAATATGCCAACTGACTACTATTGGATGCTCAGTCGAGAAACCAGACAACGAATTCGGAAACGAGTTCAGAGAAGAGCCAAAGAGAAGAAGGAAAGGTTTCACAAGAAAAGACTAGACTAAAAATACTACATGAATCACAAACAATTATTTTGATTAGTTGGAAGTAAATATAATACGTTTAGTTCATTGTAATAAATGTTTTATCGCAAATGGGATGTTATGGATGTCATTTTTATAATTGGCGATTTCTAAACGTGTAGTTCAGCAAAAATATCGCGTGGAGCTTTACTTTTTTTTTTTTTCAGACTTATGCAATTACTGAAATGTACAATTTACGAATAACTGGCTAAAGGCCAACATAGAACAAACAAAAACTAAATATCTGAAGTCTGTTATTACAGTGGCTCAGATAGGAATGTAATCAGTTCCATAACATAGATAAATCGGTATTGTGAATTACATATTACGACAGGAAAGATTTACATCAACACAGCACATATTCCACAAATAAATTAGAACTAAATTTTGTGTTACGTTACCGCTTAATTTTCTACACATTCCATGTGTCACATATATATTCTTATCTACAGAGGATATTTTTTAGTTACGTTTATCTAAAAGTATTTCACAGGCAGTTTATTCCCTGCAACGCTACCGCAACTTCATTTTTCATTATATTGGATTGTTCAGAATTATATAACTCAACGGAGATACTATATACGTCATTTGTTGTTGCGACTGTTCATAAAGTCGTCTCTTACATTACCTTTGAAAGATAATGATATCACTACCACTCCTTCCGCTAATGGAAACTTATTTTCTCACTATCTCACAACAGAAGAAACTGGCACTACGAAAAATTAGGTGTAGGCATCAAATGTCCCGGATGTGTCTCAGAGAATCTGACTCGGCAGCTCAAAGAACCCTCGTAATCTCACTGTGCACGTAAAAATATACAGATAATAATATACTAAATGCCCTATTGTACTGGAAATGGTTGCATAAAGTACTGTCAAATGAATCGAAAACATTTTTGTAGTTGAGTCCAGCATACACAAATGTATAAATTTATTAGAAATGGAAATTGGTACCTGCATCCCCTGACATAGTATGATAGTGGTAGTAATCTTTCAAAACGCACTTAAAAATGTATTTCTAATTAAAACGAAAAGCTTATTTACAGTATACCCCAAACATTTCTGTCCTACCTCGCTTTGCCTCGTTTTAACTTGAAATGGCAGCCATGTTTTACTGCGCCACAGGACTACTCGTGGCAATGTCTGTTTCGACAAAAATGTTATTAAACTGATGACGAAATCGGAGTAACGATATGGATCCGTGCACGGGTCTTGTGGCAGATTTCCACTGGTAGTCTAGTCCGTCGGCCTCCTCGCAAATCCAGTCAGTAACGAGCCTCACATTACCGTATCTCGTGACAGAACAGACTGTTCCTCTTTCAGGCTGAAGTATTCGCTTTGCCCAGAACTAGTGCCTTCGCCGGCCGGAGTGGCCGAGCGGTTCTAGGCGCTTCAGTCTGGAACCGCGTGACCACTACGGTCGCAAGTTCGAATCCTGCCTTGGGCATGGGTGTGTGTGATGTCCTTAGGTTAGTTAGGTTTAAGTAGTTCTAAGTTCTAGGGGACTGATGACCTCAGCTGTTAAGTCCTATAGTGCTCAAAGCCATTTGAACCATTTGAACTAGTGCCTTCATTTTTGATGAGTGGAGAACATTTTCTACCCTAATCGCTGTTTGTTATTACACTGAGACCAGTTTCATGCTAAGTAACGATATCACCATTTTCCGGTGTCGCAACTCAATCTTGCGTCGGTATTACCAGCGACAGAGGTTCATAGAAGTGCACCTAAAACTCCTCTGGCAGTTGACTGTTATTCATGTCGGTTCCGACAGCTATAGCGAGTCTTCGAAATTCTACAGGTATATTCGACAGAATAATTGGGCTCTCACAAATACTCTCACAACCATTCGTCATCATTCTGTCCAATCATCGTATTTGCGGAGGATGCTGCTTACTAATTTGTGACTTTATCGAACTATATCTCATCGAAATCGGACTCCTGTCCGTTGAAAAGGCCAATTTTTCATCTTTCTCTTGGTAGCGTTGTTTCAAATACGTTGACTCTATGGTTAGGTTCAAGAGATTGATTATAACACAGTACGACTTAGATATGACTGAAGTCAATGAAGGACAAACAGACGTCTTTATCTTCTTACAAAAGAGTGGAACTTCGTAAGGCATTGTATTACATTACAATAAAGTAAATAATGTAAAGATGAATCTAGAGGTTATAATGATGTACTTGATGTGACTGATTTTTCAAATCGAGGAACCAAGAGGAAATAGTTTATCACTGCCATAGCAATTGGCACAGACTGAAAAAAATATTTCATTCGATGTAAATTGAAGGTGAAGGAGGGATACAGGAAAGGAACAGAAAGGGACTAGTGATGTCAGCTGCATCGAGACTTGGTGAGGAATCAGCGGCGATGAGTGAAAATGTATGCCGAAAAAAACACACCACGCTTTCATATAATAGAATATTTCATTCTGTTGCATACATTGTAATGAAGAAAGGAGGTAAAGTGGGATGTAGGGGATTAAGTATTTTACTTTTCCTTTGGAGTAACAAATTTAAGAGTTCTCCACTCACCCATATAAATTAAACTGAGACAGACACTGTGTGCCTAATTTCCAGACTTGTACAATTACTCGCAAAATTTATGAGCGGAAGCGAAGGCGAACAGCCGCTGAGCGGCAGACTCGTGGGGGCCAAACACTGGCTCTGCACAAGACAGACTGGCTTTGCGAGATCCAACGGCTTCTCTCGTCCCACTGATTGCGATACGCTCTAATTACTAGCAATTAAAGTTTAACTCTAACGAAATGCAGCGCAATATATTTCAAGAAACGGGGAGGACTACGGCGTCGGAGGATTTAGTTACTTTGATGAGTTAGGAAGCAATACCTCATTATACGAGGCCCAGACGGCAGCCGCTGGAAAAAGGAACTCTGTAGCTAATCAGCTGCCGGCTACAGTACCAGACACTAATACCTAAAATTGTGTCGATGCCTCGATATTATCGGAACAAAGGTATACGAAGTATTGATTGCATTTGAAGTTATTCCTTACCACAAAAATACTTACTTAGCTTACAAGGCGGAATACGAACATTACGCTATGTTTGCACGAACCAGCTAAAGTGTAAAATTAAATACAAATGTAAGCAGGAAAGGATAAATATTCTAAACACAAACAAAAATGCAGATATTGACGTACATTTCGCGCTACAACCACACAGTTGTTTCGCTAAACTAAACTCAGCCCCAGGTTGGACGAATCAAAAATTAAGTGCACTTACTCAAGTGTGATTTTCGTTTTGCTTTGAATGCACGGTGCCTTTTCCTTCGAAAGAACAAACACCAAGCAGATCCCGCAGCTGTGAAACACTACATGTAAATTAAAGGGGGATGACTGCTGTCAGCTGCAGCGGGACATTAAGCGGAATCATCGGCGATGAGAGAAAATATGTACCGGACCGGGATTTGCACCCGGACTATCTCGGTACGCCTCAGGGCCGATCCACACTCCCACGGGGCGCCACCTGTCCACAGTCCATATCCATTACTTTCCACGACCTCCTGTGGGAATCTGTAAGTAGCGAACAGGAGTATAATGGACATGGACTGCGGCCACGTGGCGCTCCGTGGCAGTGTGGATCGGCCGTGAGGCGTACCGAGATAGTCTGTGCTGTTGCGATAACGCTGTATCCCCCATGGTGCAGTGGTTACCGCACCTGCCTAGTAAGCAGGAAAACTCGGGTTCGGATCCCGGTGCGGTGCACAATTTCGCTCGTCGCCGCTGATATTGCTTAATGTCGTGCTGCAGCTGATAGCAGTCACCCCCTTCCATTTACATATAGTAAAACTATTTGGTTCTTACTGGGAAGAACACTCTTCAGCAGGCGAGCGGGGTAGCCGTGTGGTCTCAGGTGCCTTGTCACGGTTCGCGGGGCTCCCATCGTCGGAGGTTAGAGTCCTCCCTCGGGCACGGGTGTATGTGTTGTCCTTAGCGTAGGTTAGTTTAAGTAGTATGTAAGCCTAGAGACCGATGACCTCAGTAGTTTGGTCCCATAGAACCTTACCACAAATTTCCAATCACTCTTCAGCGCTACCGGAATATATAATGATTTACTGACGCCGAATCATTTCATTGTATCTGTCCTCCACGCGGATGATATTCTGTCAACAGGTTCAACAACGTCTTCGATACACAGTCGGCTACTACATTCTAAACAGGCCAGGGACGTTACAATGAACCATATAACTCTTGTAACACTTCTGAATGTAACAAAATAGATTATGATGTTGTAACAGTGTAGCAACAATCCTTCATAGGAAGGTTCGAATTTTACGACTCATCGATTACGTCGGAGACGCAGTATTAGCTATCATAGTTAAAGAAGAATGGAAAAAGAAGCCGACCGTTCCCTCGTTGGAGGCAACCATTTCCGCATTCATCCGAATTAATTTCGAGAAAAAATAGAAGACACATAAGAGTTTACGTCTACATCTACATCTACATTTATACTCCAAAAGTCAACCAACGGTGTGTGGCGGAGGGCACTTTACGTGCCACTGTCATTACCTCCCTTTCCGGTTCCAGTTGCGTATGGTTCGCGGGAAGAACGACTGCCGGAAAGCCTCCGTGCGCGCGCCCTGTACACTGATCAGCCAGAACAATATGACCACCGACCTACTGTCGAAATAAGCTCGTCCCGGCGATAGTAGCGTCACCTAGCGAGGAATGACTGCTACTTAGACACATGTAGTACCTGAGTTTGACCGAGGGAGATTGTGATCGCCCGGAGGCTCGGAACGAATATTTCGGAAACTGCAGGACTTGCCCGATGTTCGAGGAGTGCTTCGGTGAGTGTCTTCAACACGTGGCGACCCCAGGTGAAACCACGCCCAGACGTCGTGGGGTTGGGCGGCCACCCCTCATTACAGATGTCGGACGTCGTAGGCAGTGAAAACTGGTAAAACAGGACAGGCGGAGAACGTTGGCGGAGCTAACATCAGACTTTAATGCTGTGCAACGTACAAACGTGTCTGAACACACACAGCACCGAACACTCTGCAGTCGATGCCCCTTGTGTGTGTGTCAATATTAATACCACGACATCGGTAACTACGGCTGAAATGGACACGTGACCGTCGACACTAGATGTTGGCGCAGTGGCAGAGCGTTATATGGTCTGACGAATACCGATACCTCTTTCATCATGCCAATGGGAGGGCGCGAATCCATCGTCTTCCAGGGAAACAGCTCTTCGACACTTGTACTGCGGGACGGAGCCAAGCTGACGGCAGCTCCATTACGCTCTGGGGAACATTCACCTGGGCATCCGTGGGTCTGGCGGAGCTCGTGCAAGGCACCATGTCGGTCAAGAAGTATCGTACACTGGCTGCACACCACGTACACCCCTTCATGACCATTGTGTTTCCAGACGGCTGTGGCATTTTTCAACAAGATAGTGCGCCATGTCACAAAGCAGGGGTGAGATGGAGTAGTTAGAGGAACACAGCTGCGAGTTCCAATTTTTGTAGTGGACCCCAACTCTCCATCTGAAATCGATCGAATGCATCTGGGATGTGACTGAATGTGGCGTCAGAGCTAATCCCCCCCCCCCCTCCCTCGGAATTTGCAGGAATTACGTGACTTGTGCGTGCAGATATGGTTTCAATCCCTCCAGCGACCTACCAAGGCCGCACTGCCTCCATGCCACAACGCGTCGCCGCTTTCATCCGTGGCAAAGGTGGACTTGCCGGCTATTAGGTAGGTGGTCATTATGTTCTGACTGATCAGTCTAGCTATCAGAGGCGAAACGTGTCTCGGACTAAACGAAGAAGGAGCGGATATTGGCCATGGCCTTTTCGACGGAATAATCCCGACACTGGTTTTCAGTTATTTCTTTCGGTAAATCTCGGAAAATGCAAACCTGGATAAGCGGACATGGATTTGAGCACGGAATGCAGCACTCCCCTTAGTCAGTCATTAAGGGCAACCAAGGAACACTTTATTCCCGATGACCAACCGGGGACTGAACCGCTCCTTCCGTATACGAGTTGAAACCCTTCATCCCGAAAAGAACACACACGATGACACGATATTGCAGTGCCTGTGTTATTCTGATTGGTCGGTTGGTTTAAAGGGGGGAAGGGGGGGGGGGACCAAACTGCGAGGACATCGGTCCCTTGCTCCTGGTAAAATAATTACACAACGGAAAGAAGAAAAGAAAGAAAGGAGACGTATAGCACAGTAACAAGAGAATGGAGGAACCAGAAGAACGACAGAAGGACAACCAACACTACTATGGACAAAACAGGGAAAGAAAACCACAGAGAGAAGCAAGAAACAGGTAGAAGGGATAAAAACAAGAGCGCAGATGATCGTGGTTGGCCGACCACGAGAATAAAAAGGAAAAGCCAACCACTCTGCGACACATTAAAACATCCAGCCTAAAAGCATTACAGTGGAGAACACAAACGGACAAAGGACAAGCGCGAAAACTTACATAGTATCATAAAACCAACCGTCACGTATAAAACGTAAAACTAAATTAGCCGATGAGGCGTTCTCAGCTAAAATCAATGGCAACGAGTCCGGTAACTGAAGAGTCCGTCGCAGGGCAGTCAAAGAAGGACAGCTCATCAAGATATGGGCCACTACCATCAGCTGTAGAATGGAATGACGACAATGAACATTTGTGCCGGACCAGGACTCGGACCCGGATTTCCCGCTTATCGTGAGCGGTCGCCTTACCATAGTCATTATTCGCAAGGGCGAATTCGTCTGTCTTTCGTAACGGCTTGGTCGCAGCAGTGCATCGTTATCAGAATAACACAGGCACTGCAATCTCGTGTTTACCTGCCGATGCCGGGCATGCGACTTTCAAGCACAAAGTCTGATCTGTACGAATGTGCAAGTACAGATCGTACACGTAAGGTTGACGACATATGGAAATTTGGTTCTGGCCGTGAGTCGTGCACGGATAGCCAAATGGTAAGGGGACCGATCGCGATAAGCGGGAAATCCGGGTTCGCTACAGCACAAATTTTCATTGTCATTCCATTTTACAGCTGATGATGAGATGTTTGGTTTGTAGGGCACTCAAATGCGCGGTCATCAGCGTCCGTGCAAAGTCCCAATTGTGACACAGTCCAATTTTTTCCCAGTCCACTCTAGCCACTGTCACAAATGATGATGATGATGATGATGAAATGATGACAACACAAACACCCAGTCCCCGGCCACATAAAATCTCCAACCCGGCCGGGAATCTAACCCGGATCCCCGTGATCTACAGCTGATGGTAGTCATTATTCGCAATTGCGAATTCATCTGATACACACGATGACATACCGTCTTCTCGTCATCAACAAGTTATTTATGAATGACCTTGAAGACAAGTGTTTCTGATCGTGCATCGCGTCATTAAACGGGTCTTTTCAGTACATTTGCAATTTATACGCTTTCTTCGCTCTTTTTTGTCTAATTTTCCGAACCTGTACCTGAACAAAGCTTTATCATTGAAGTACTTAAGATAACTGTTGAAGGTTCTGTGACCACCATATAACGACAGTCGGGGAATAGGTAGGTGTAATTTCACATTTAAAGGGGAACAACGTTGCAACAATACACGCTGAGCTGGTGAAAGTGCTCCATGATATTTCACGGTAGGTAGGTGGCGCAGACAATCCCACTGTGGTCAAGCAAGTCTCTGTCGTAGAAGGAAGTGGCAGCCCATGTCTCTGTTAAGAACCGGGAACCTAATAGAACTGGAGGCTTGGTGCTCTAATATAAGCGTATCACAATCGAGGCGACCGGTGGAAAAAGTAGAAATCAGTCATGGATCAGTTTTCAACATCTTGAACACTTTTTGAACATGACAAAGTTCGCCGCCCTCTGGGTTCGGCGACTGCTAGCACAGATTCAAAAATCAGAGGCAGCAGTGCAGCTGTGCCAGGCCAATCCAGATGATGTCTTTAAGGCACCTGGCCACCATGGACGATTGCTGGCTCTATCACTATTGCCCCGAGACTAAAGGGTAAATCGAGGAGTGTGGTTTGATAACTGCCAAAAAAGGATGAGACCCAAACATCAACAGAGAGGGTGAGGCTGGATGCTTTTTGGGACTGTCATGGTGTTGTGGTAACAGATTATGCTCGCCGAGGGCAAACCGTCACACGAGCGCATTACCGAAATCTCGAAATCTTGTGACTTGTTTACAAGAGGCTGTCCAATGGAGTGTTTTGCTCCGTGACAATGTCTCAGCTCGTTCTGCAAGGCACATATTGACACAGTCTGCCTAACCCCTGCATGCTTCTAACATGGCACCCACTCACTTCCTCCTCTTTCCTCGGATGGAGATACCATTGCTTGGCAGACGTTTCCAGAAGGCAACGAAGTAATTTTTGAGGCGGGACGTTTCCATAACAGACAAAATTCCGACTTTTACAGCACACGGCTCTAACAAGTCACCCATCGTTGTAATAAGAAATGTGTCGCATAGAAGGGTGATGTGTAGGACTCACACCAGTTACAAGTTTCATGGTCGCAGCTTGATTGTTTTTCAACGGATAATTACAACTTTATGTGTAACCCTCATTGAAAACGAAAGCGAGTCGCAGCTGTTAGTGAAGCATATTGCTGAGAGATTCAGTTACTCAAAAATTATGTTGGCGGAGCATAGTTTGTTCTAGCAGGCAATAAATTACTAACACATCGTAGTGAGTTCAAACATACCACTACTCCTATAAAAGAACTTATGAAAAGCCATTCTCTTTGTTTCAAAAGCGTCCCACGAATATTTGTACCAACTGTCGTATACTTGCCTCCGCATCCACACTAAATTTGCCTGTTCTGACCAATAAAATGTACTCCACTACATTCACGGCGCTGCTAAAAACTGTAGCCCTTTGTAATTTGGCACGAACGATAGGACAGGAAATTGATGATGAAAGAAACAGCCTCTTATCAAACTGAAGAAATTTATTAACACATTAACGGTTCTTCCAAACACTGACATTCTTGATATTCTTTAGCTGCCCTCCGCAATTACCGTATATTGTATAAACCAGAGACTCACGCACAGCATCATAACGAAGTTTGTTCAGGAATACAGCTGCAGTGTATGCAGTGCGGAGCTGTGTAATTACGACTGCGTGGCATACGCATTACAAGTGCTGACACAAGCGTTAAGGAGAGTGAGACTAATAGTGACTAAACAAGGTACAAATGGCACGAACCGAAGAATTTCCAGAAAAGTACCAAGTCGGCCTACTACCTCATGAGTTAAAACCTGTACGGTCGGCTATGATGTAGTTACAAAATCGCTGAAATCTGAATACCTATCGTACAAATGGCTTCTATATGATAAATAAGATCCACCTTCAAGAAAAGATAGTGGTATCTTTTCAATGGCCAACCATCTTTCACC
The DNA here is from genome assembly GCF_023898315.1 of Schistocerca nitens. Lineage (NCBI taxonomy): Eukaryota > Metazoa > Arthropoda > Insecta > Orthoptera > Acrididae > Schistocerca > Schistocerca nitens. The sequence continues at coordinate 654,908,412 of NC_064616.1, read as the reverse complement.
AAAGCCGTGGTACCCTCAATGAGCGTTTCCTTACCTGCCATCAAAATATAAATGATAGAAATTTTACCTGTCTAGAAATTGTTGGAATCTTATTGTTTACATCGTGTTGATGTCTACTTCCGTTGTACGTTTAGATAAGTTGTACATTTAGATAACATTTCGTTTTTCTGCATGTATCTGCACATTTTAGCAACACATCTGTAGTTAAGGAAGCATGCCATTTGCGGAATCGCGTCGTTCACATTTTGTGCAAGCACGGGTGCATGACTCTTAAACATATCCGACACGATATTTTACGAGGGCAGAAGCATACACCCAGGAGCCAAAAAATTATGCCAGAGATTCATGCCGCCTGACTGCGTTGTGGGCATGTGACGCGGTAACGAAAGTACTCGTATATAAATGGGGCAGGGACGATTGGGGAATCATTCTAGTCACGGTACAGGCGGCAAATAGGCGGATTCACAGACATAAGCGACTTGGACAAAGGCAGGTGCCCGGGAACGAGCATCTCGGAAACGGCGAAAATCGTCTGCTGTTCGCGTGCTACTGTCGTGTGAGCATCTGTTAGTGAACGAAGGACTGTGAAACCAAAAGGTGCTCAACGTCTACGCCTCACCATAGACCGTGGAGGTCGGACGATTGCCCGCTCCGCAAAGCAGCGATCTGTCGCAAATCTGATGGTAGAGTACAATGCTGATGCAGGCACAAGTGTTTCGGAGCACGCTTTCCACTGGACATTGTTGAACACGGAGCTCCGCAGCAGACGATCCCTATTAGTTCCCATAGTGCCATAACGATATCGTCAATTACAATTGCAACGCGCAACGAATCATTGAAACTGGGCCAGGAATCAATGGAAAGGTGTCGCCAGGCCGATGGTTATTTCCGGATGTGCCGACATCCGAGTGAAAGGCTGCTCGAAAATGCGCTGCATCTCTTTGGGGCAGTATTATGTTACGGGGAACATTCACTTGAGCTTTGATGAGACATGTAGAAGTAATCGAAGGCACCGTGACAGCTGTGGACTACGTGAACATTATCGCTGAACACCTGCAGCCCTTTCTGCTTGATGTATCCTTGACAATGATAACATCTTCCAGCAGGATAGCTCTCCATATCACAGGGTAAGAAACATGCAACAACGGTTTGAGGAGCATGATAGTGAACTCACGTATATGTCTTGGCCACCAAACTCGTCTGATGTGAACCCGATGGAACACAAGTGGGACACTATCGGGCGCCAGCTCTGTGGACACAAATCACCGTTCGTAATTTACGTGTGACTTATGCATAGACATCTGGAGCCACATACCTGCGGAAACCAACCAAGGAGTGGCTGAATCCATGCCGCACATAATCGCTGCTGTGTTGCGCTCCAGAGGTGAAGTATCACGGTATTAAGCAGGTGGTCATACTTTTTGGCTTTACAAAGCTTTGGTGGAGCAGTGGTTAAGAAATGCACTCGTATTCGATAGTAAAGGGGTTCAAATCTTCCACTGGCCCCCTCTACGTTTTGATACTTTTCTTTGGTACATTGAAGATGAATGCTAGGAATATACTTTAAATAAGGCTACAGCCGACTTGTTTCGTTACCCTGCTGAATCTCGACTATGTGTTTCACCTCTAATGACTTCGACGTCGACGGAACTTTATATCCTAACCTTTATTCCGCATTGCTCGCAATAAACACGAATTTAAATCTTATGCTGTCGTTATTTACCCCAAAACGTAACTATACGACAAAAATTAAGTGTCAGGTGGGAAATTGTTGGGTAATTCGTCGCGTAAAGCTTGACTAATTTTTTTGTGATTTGAGGGTGACACATCCGGCAGCAACAACGGATGAAAAATATGACTACGTCATACGATAGTGCATCCGCTCCAAATTGGAGTTCATCAGTCGTGGCTCGCGACAGTCGGCATGCCAGTGTCTCGGCAACCCATGACCACACGTCTCAGATGGCTGACACATCTGAGAACAAGCACGAATTCCGACAACATCCATCATGTGAAAGCCAACTCATACGACATCCTGAAAACCGTGGATCAAGCTTTTCCGAAAAGCATTCAGCTCAGCACTATTCTTATGCTTATTATAAAAAGTATGATTGTATGCCGTATGAAGCGAAATTTGAGATTGGATTGATTCTTTTGATGAAGAGCCATCGACAAATTTAGAAGTAACTTCATACGTGCGCAGAAAGTGAGTTGAGATCCTTGTGATTCCTGTTGTGTTTTAATGGCTTTGCAACAATATTAGTAGTACTCTCAGACGTTTTGTTGACAATACAGTTACCTGTGATGAAGTACTGTCTGGAAAAAGCTGGGTAATTATTCACTCGGGTATTGATACGATTTCAAGTGACGCAATTCGCTTTAAATATTCAGAAATGTAAAACAGCTCAGTCATAAAACGAAAAAAACGTAGTATCCTTTGACCACAATATCAACGAGTCACAACTGGAATCGATCAAATTATACGAACATGTGGATGTAACAATTTGTAGGTATATGAAATGGAACGATCACATAGGCTCAGTCGTAGGTAAAGCTGGGGACAGACCTAGGTTCATTGGCACAATACTACAAACGAGACTGCTCACAAAACACTCGTGTGACCAAACCTAGAATATTACACAAGTATGTGGGACCCGTACCAAATACGATTAATAGGGGATCAGAGAATGATAGCACGAATGGTCACAGATTTGTTTTACCCATGGGGGAGTGTCACGCAGATGCTGAAGAAACTAAACTGGCAGACGTTTGAAGATAGACGCAAACTATGCCTCGAAAGCCTACGTACTAATTTTCAAGAACCAGCTTTAAATTATGAATCTGGTAATGCACTATAACTACCAACGCATCGCTCACGTAGGAAATGCGAGGACAAGACTAGACTTATTACATTGCGCACAAAGGCGATTGAACGATCAACAGTCCTGAACTCCATACATGAGTGCAACGGGCAGAACTCATAACACCTGTTATTTACAATGGGGGCACCCTTAGTCGATCACGGTACAGTGGTTTGCAGAGTGTAGAGGTAAATCAGGACAGCACGCTCAATATGCAGTCTTGTCTTATCTTGTTGAAAGTAAGATCACTGATACCTCGAAGAGAGGGTACAGCTCCCGACTTTAATACCTCAGAAAAGCTGCTGCCACTGTTCAAATGAGTGGCTGTGTGAATAAGAGGTGATTTACATCGTGTCATCCCATTCCAATAAAGGCAGATGCTGAGTCCAGAAGACTATGACGATTTCAATCAGACAACGTTATATCTACGCGCGCATGATGGCATCGTGATGTTGCACACGCAACCGGAACTCTTTTCAAAAGAGTCTCACCCACCACTATCAGTGCGCATTTCTGTTTTGCCGCATTAAGGGAAGCCGCAACAAGGGACTGTGATGACCGCTAGTGGTCTTCCAGATGTCGCAGCACTGGGCGTGTTGTTATTTCTCTTGCTGCAAACAAGCCCATATATTGACTCGAGGTACGTAGGTACTTCAGAAAGTAAGTTAGAGATGTCGTCCTACGCTCAGACCATTGCGCAACAAGAGCGGCGCACTGTCAAACGAGAGTACATGTTCCGGGTTTCCTTAGACACAGTTCTGCTGCGGTGCGGATAACAGGTGTATCACAGTGTTGAAGTAAAATGGCGCGGCAAGTGGAAATGTGCTCAAACTTTGAAATGCCCGGGTCAGTACAATTCTCGTAGCTAAATCTAAATTGCACACAAATTGACCAGGAAATACTGGCGGAATACGGCCCAAATGCAACGTCGCGTCCAGCCGCAGTGAAATGGCCCCAACAATTTGAGTAAGGCCGCACACACGTGTGTGATGTCATCGGAAAGGAATGCCATCGACATTCCACATCCATTACAAGGCGACAATGTCCAGCCTGCGAATGGCCTTCAATAAGTAACGTAACACAGTTTTTTTCTCGGACAATTTCGGTTGAAAAAATGCAGAATTTTTTCAGGATAAATTTCAGTCGTCAGCTGCAAATATGTTTTTATTATGTTTTACCGTTTTCAACGAATTAATCTGTCGTTTTCAGAAGACTACAAAATTAGCGATACTATAAATCCTTAGATCTTGGCTATACATATATGTGAAGTCTACTAAAGAAACGTATTTCGTAGTGGTTTAGTAGATGTCAATATCGGCTTCACAGAAGCGTAAAGTCATGGTATATCCAGAAATGTAATTATTTTAAACACAGATGGACAATTTACAGTAACTGAATTACATCTAGGTATCTGTTGTGCTAGCAGCAAGGAACATTTATAAAAGCGTACATAAAAAACAATCACATACTAGATATACGAGAGTTGCCCAGAAAGTAATGCACCGTAATTTTTTTTCTCAGCCGAAAACAATGCTACGAATGCGAAATGTTACGTATGTATTATCTGAAGTCTCCTGAGTGAGCTCGCCAAGTTTGTCACTTCCGACAGATAGCGTAGCTGCGCGACTGTTTCATAATGGCGTCTGTAGGTGATGTACGTTACAAACAACGTGCCGTCATTGAATTTCTCGCTGCGGGTAATATTCACAAACGCTTGTGCAAAGTCTATGGAGCACCTGCTGTCGACAGAAGTACAGTTAGTCGCTGGGCACGGAGGGTGAGGTCATCACGTGGCGGTTCGGCGGAGCTCCACGATTTGCAGCGATCGAGGGGACCATCCACGGCTGTCACACCTGACATGTTGCAGCGAGCTGACGTTGTCTGGGCCTTTAAAGGATGCCATTCGTGGAGGACATTTTGAGGACGATGAGGAGGTGATTCACACAGTGAAGCAGTGGCTCCGCCACCAGGAGAAGGATTGGTACCTCCAGGGCATATACGCCCTTGTGTCTCGCTGGAGTAAGGTCACAGAACGGGATGGAGATCACGTAGAGAAATAGGGTGTGTAGATAAAACGCCATTCTTTCGTGTGTGTAATTCTCATTATGCTCAATAAAGAACTGTTGAAGAAAACAATGTGGTGGATTACTTTCTGGGCAACCCTCGTAAATTTGTTGACATGCCTTAGCGTTAAGATTCTATGAAGAAGATATTGACAGCTGCTAAACCAATACTACGTTACTTTCTGTGATATACTTACTACGCTTCACATAAATGTATAGGCAAAGTCTAAAGTAATATCCCTCGTTATGTAGGCTTCTAGCGATGACAATTTGCCGAAACCGATAAAGCTTAATAAAAGTATATTTCCAACTGGCGACTGAATTTTGTCCTGAAGAAATATATGCTACAGCTGCTGAAAATTACAGCCACGAATAAAGTAACACGGCGTTTGTTGTGGGAAACCGGAGAATATTCACAATTTAGCCCCCATAGTTTGATGGAGTTCCGACTGGTGGCGGCTCTATACGTAGTGCTTTTCAAGCAGAGAGCTTTCGTTGCGGTTCTTTTGCTAGAAAACCAGTGCATCGCAGATATTCATAGGGGCTTGCAGAATGTCTACGGAGATATGGCAGTAGACAAAAGCACGGTGAGTCGTTGGGCGAGGCGTCTGTCATTATCACAACAAGATTGAGCACTCCTGTCCGACCTCCGGCGTGTCGGCCGGCCGCACACAGCTGGGACTAATGCAATGTTGGACAGTGCGGACACTCTCATTCGACCTGAAAGACGAATCACCGCCAAACACCTCGCTGCACAATTGGACGGCTCTGTTAGTAGCGCTGACACACTCGTCCGCCAGTTGGGGTATTTAAAGGTGTGTGCCTGCTGGGTTTCTCGCCTCCTAACAGAAGACCGCAATGTGCAACGAAGGACCATCTGCACGGAATTGCTTGCGCTTTACAAAGCTGGTCCTGACAATTCTTTGTCGAACATCTTTATAGACGATGAAACTTGGGTTCATGACTTCGAACCGGGAACAAAACGGCAATCTATGGAGTGGCGCGACAACAAATGGTTCAAATGGCTCTGAGCACTATGGGACTTAACATATGAGGTCACCAGTCTCCTAGAACTCAGAACTACTTAAACCTAACTAACCTAAGGACATCACACACATCCATGCCCGAGGCAGAATTCGAACCTGCGACCGTAGCAGTCGCGCGGTTCCGGACTGAAGCGCCTAGAACCGCTCGGCCACCGCGGCCGGCCGCGCCACAACACCTCTCCTCGGAAGATAAAGTTAAGAGCCGCACCCTTAGCCGGTAAAGTCATGGCGATGGTCTTCTGGGACTCTGATGGGGTTATTCTGTTTGATGTCCTCCCCCATAGTGCAACGATCAACTAAGAACTGTACTGTGCTACCCCCAGGAAATTGAAGAAACAAATGGTTCTAATGGCTCTGAGCACTATGCGACTTAACTTCTGAGGTCATCAGTCGCCTAGAACTTAGAACTAATTAAACCTAACTAACCTAAGGACATCACACACATCCATGCCCGAGGCAGGATTCGAACCTGCGACCGTAGCGGTCGCTCGGCTCCAGACTGTAGCGCCTAGAACCGCACGGCCACTCCGGCCGGCTTGACGAAACAACTTCCGCTTGTTCGTCGCCACAAAAATGGAAACGAACTTCTCTTTCTCCACAACGCAAGGCCTCAAACAAGTCTACGCGCCCAAAAGGAGCACACAAAACTTCAAGAGACTGTTCTTCCTCATCCACCCTACAGCCCGGATCTCGTACCTTCCGACTTCCATCTGTTCGGCCCAATGAAGGATGCACTCCGCGGAAGCAGTACGTGGATGATGGGGAGGTTATTTATGCAGCAATATGTTGGCTCCGACGTCGACCAGTAGAGTAGTACCACGCGGGCACACAGGCTCCCCCTTTTAAGGTAACGTAAGATTATCGCACTGAACGGAGATCATTACAGAGACTTGATGACGATGTTAAAAATAGTGTGACGTACCTGTGTCACTTTGGAGTGCAGTGCTGGATTCAATAAAAGTTACCTGGGCTGCCACAGTAATGTGTAACTTACTTTTTGAAGTTCCCTGGTACGTGAGATGGCTATATGACCCTGCACTGCCGAGCGGACAACACGTTCTCTGTGGCGCTAGCCACATGAGGCCGTTGAGATTCTGCATGGCGTTGAATATGGCCTTGCTGAACCCATCGATTCGATATTCGCATGACAGGTGTGGGATCCTGACCAACGCGAGTAACAATTTTGCGTAACTACAAACCGCAGTCTCAATAAGTCAGGATACTACGACTGTCAAATTACGGTATGTGCTGGTAGACATATCACCTTACGCGAGACACAACACGATCTTCTCATAAAACATAAAACATTAAAATGCGATTTCTCCATGAGAAACCCGCTTACGTTATATACAGGCTTATTCGGAAAGTAAGGCACAATTGGCCGCAAAATGGAAACCACAGTGAAAATCAAAAATGTTTTATTTGTAAGAGTTAGCTACACCTTCCGGTTGCTTCTCTACATAGTCGCCGCCCTGGCTTAGACATCTGACGCAGCGTTGTACCAACTTTCCAAAACCCTTGTCACAGAAGGCAGTCGCCTATGCTGTTTGCCAATTCTCTATGCTGGTCCGCAGCTCGTTGTCTGTGCCAAAATGTGGTCTTCATGAGAGCAGAGATGAAAATCAGGGGGAGCCTAGTCCAGGATGCACCGTGGGTGATCAAACACTTCCCATCGAAAACGCTGCAGGAACGTCCTCATTAACCCTGCAGTTTGCGGCCGAGAAATTGTCACAAAGAAGGAAATGCATGAAAGTTACGCTATGTGGGGTTGCCATGGAATCAGGAGAAATTTCTCAACAGGCACACAAATTTCGTGGGAGTCACTATTTTCTAGGCATCTTTACGTTCTCAGTGTGCACTCATACTGAAAAGAGCGGCGAGACGCGATTTATGGGCATACTAGACATACTGTCCAACATATATGGGCGAAGTTTCGTCGGATTTTTTCACTGTAGTTTCCATTTAGCGACCGATCGGAGCTTACTTTCCGAATAACCTCGTATATGATGTTACTCCTACATCCTATGTGCGTATGCAAGCATTTAGTAAACTTTGTTGTTTGCCATCTTCATGGTGTTGCAGTTTTAATGGCTAGCAATACATTTAATCCTTCACGAAATTTGTCACGGGTAACATACCCCGTTTTGAACCCAGCATCTCAGATCATGGCATCAGTACTAGAAATGCGAGTAATCTACACAAATATTTAAAATTAGTTACTTTGGTCTAGAAAGGTGTCCATCACTCAGGTACACACATTATAGCGTACCAACAGCCATAAAAAGTTTAGTTATTGGTAAAGTTCAGTTTCAGAGGAGTTTAAAGAATTTATTAGTGGTCAACTCCATTACTCCAATGAATAATTTCTTAGTAGAACCAGCTGATGTATACATTATTAATAATATGAAACAGCTTGAATGTTTCGTAAAATAAAGCTTTTGTACATCTTCGCAGCTGTAATGTAATCAGATAAGTAAGTATTCCAAATTGGTTTCTACTTGATGATGAGTGGCTATGTTACAGAGTTAAAAATTACCTTATGCACAACAGTGTATATACATTCACATATCTGTGATAAGTTTGTTATTACCTCTTAAATTGAAATACGTGCCAACTCAAGTCTAATTTTAACTACATATTTCATATCAGTATCACAGGCATCAGATGAAGCTGCTAAATATTCCAGAGGACTTTGTCCCGTATTGAAAAGTACCCATCAAAGAAATTTCTCAAACCAATCTGCGGGAATGGCAGTGCATTTATTCCTGTCTGCCGTACTAACGAAATAAGCACATAAACACGCGAATGTTATTCTCTTCGTAGACGGATGACGTGCGCGAAATTCCGCATATATCTGCTCCGCAAGCCACTGCACACTGTATTATGGATGACACCCTGTAGTAGTATTAACCCCTTATTGTCCCACTTCATTCGCGTATGGGCTGAAAAAAATGCTCTAATCTCTATTATTTTCGTGATGGCTACGTCAGATATATGATGAATGCAAAATAAAAGTGTTGAACAGTCTACCTCAGTTCCCGGGTTTTCCAAATTTACTCAACACGGTTTTGCGAGCACAGCGATGCCTGTTTTTCAAAGAATTAAGTTGCTTGAGTATATGCGGTACATTTCTATAGGGGCTATACTGACCAAAAACGCCTCTGAATTCCTTCGATAAATGCTGCCATACCTACTGAAAACGGACTTCAAACACCGGAGCAGTAGGACCTACGCTTGAATTGCTTCCACTACCATTTTTCAATCTGTTTTCTTTATTGATGCACCATTCTTTCTCAGGACCCTCACAGCAGATCTTAGTCTTTACTGCTGATTTTACATCTTTGTTCCATTTCATGTCGCTTCGTACTGCTGCCAGTTGGAATTTCAACGACGTTAGGCGCTTCAACGGCTTACCATTTACACTGCAATCAGATTAGGTATGGGATTCTTTCAATTCTTTATACAGACTTAGGGATTCAGTTCTGCCAATGATACATACTCTACATACTGCAACTAACATGAATAGAAACGTACTAATGGTCAATGCACAATTAACCTGACAAAATAAATTCTCAAAGAAAATATTTCTAAGGCCATCAGCGAAATGTTGTGCAGACTCTTGCAGCACAACAACCAACCAAGTCTACTACTTGTTTGAAACCAGTTATAACAAGAAATAAAAAGAACAATGATAGGTAACAGAGATTTAGTAATCGATATAACCAATAACTCAATATTAAGTCTTGATCGCGGGAATTTACTCTTCGTAAGTCGGAGACATGTTGAGCCACCAATACTCGCGTTACTGACACATACTAAGCAATGACGCCTAAAACTGCGCCAAGTTTACCATTTACTGATACCAAGCAGGTTTAGTCTGTCAGGGCGAGGCGCGGTAAGTAAAATACCAACAGAAAATGTATAGAAAATGTAAGAATATTCTTAGACACGAAGATGGCGACTAGAGAAGGGATCTTTAACACTTATTAACATTAATTACGGAGGTCACACAGAATAAAAGTATTCATTCTCTGCGAATCTGTTAGTGAAAGGCAGGGGAGGAATATTCGATGGTGGCTGTTTAATTCAGAACAACCACTCCAGAACGATTCTTCCAACTCTTCCTGCTGCAGAGCAGAAATGACACAAAGCGCGAGCCCCGTGTAGAAAGAACGTCTTACAGCCTAGAACCAAGTGCGGATTTTGTCAAACTTTCCTCGGTTTTTGACATACTTTTCTCACCTATTACGCATTAACATTCGTCTGCCATCTAACATGTCCTTTGCTGGCAGATGTAACATTTTGCAGCACTTACCCCTGTCGAAACACACTAACTCCACACCGCGTTAATGCGAAGCAGACAAGAAAGGGTATTCGCATTTAGAAACATTAAACATGACGTGACTGGAAGTCCTGACCTCCATTTACAAAGTTACATAACTCTGTAGTGATTTTCGGCAGAAAGTAGCTGAAGTAGAGCACGGACATGCCACCTCCACCGTCAGCATCGTAAGCTGACGAATACATACGTCAAATTTGTATCAACGAATTACGCTGAAAGACTGTCTACCTACCAAGCAGATCCAATATACGAGAATTCAGGTGATAATCAAAGCACGGTTAACTGGAGTAAACTATTTCCGGAATCAATAGTATTGCTTCAAGCTACCGAATATCCTAGAGCACTAAGTGTCAGATATTGACGAAAATTCGCTTCGATGATACAAAAAATTAACCAGAAAGTTAAATCGTTCGCATAAAATATTGGCGCAGTGATATAATTGTGTGCTTAGTGTAAACTTATTTGGTAAGGAACAGGGATGTGGTCACCGGCAATGGTTGATCTATTCTTTCCTTTCCCTGTTTATTGTTTTACGATACATTCCAGGTCTGAAATGAGGGAGACAGTACCACAGATCATCTCTGCCCCATCAGTGGAATTGCCTACAACAAAAGCGATACATTCGCACAGGCTTCTAACGACGAGTGTAATTTCCTATCGATGCCTGTGAGTTCACTTTTCTACATCAGCCTACTTTGATTCACTTTGTCAGTCTCTTGTTATTTACGTTTTGTAATTAATTTCTTATCTTCCATCTGTGGATGAAGGGAACCCCATGCATACGTGGGCGATCTTTACGGAATCCACCTACATTTGAATTACTTGCATCCACAGTCCTAAAGAATTTTGTGAATGCAGTAATTGAATGTATTACGATGTTATTAAATGCATTTCTTTCCGATTATCGTTTCGGCTATTGTGCCATTCCTACGCAATATTTCACTATGAAGCGCGTCAAGGTACATTCATTTCTCTTAAAGTCGTTATTCCCGTGTCAAGAATATTCATTTATTCCGTGCCATTTGGACAATAACACAGGATTCCTCAGCATCTACACGAAAGGGCGTTGCACTACATGTAATAATTCATAACAATACTACACTTCCATATATCACTGCGCCTGTAGCAGGCGTGACAGCTGGCATAATAGCCGAAATCGCGATCGTAAAGAAATACATTTGATAACAGTCAAGTGGAAAAAGTTGAATGCCCGGAATACATCCAGTTGTTCTTCTCTGCGGTCCTCTATTATTCCCGTCTTACGCTCTTACAAGGGAACCTCCCCATCGCACCCCCCTCAGATTTAGTTATAATTTGGCACAGTGGATAGGCCTTGAAAAACTGAACACAGATCAGTCGAGAAAACAGGAAGAAGTTGTGTGGAACTATGAAAAAATAAGCAAAATATACAAACTGAGTAGTCCATGGGCAACATAGGCAACATTAAGACAAATTCGGGCTTAAGAGCGCCGTGGTCCCGTGGTTAGCGTGAGCAGCTGCGAAGCGAGAGGTCCTTGGTTCAAGTTTACCCTCGAGCGAAAAATTTAGTTACTTCATTTTTGCAAAGTTATGATCTGTCCGTTCGTTCATCGACGTCTCTGTTCATTGTAATAAGTTTAGTGTCTGTGTTTTGCGACCGCACCGCAAAACCGTGCGATTAGACGAAAGGACGTGCCACTCCAATGGGAACCGAAAACATTTGATCCAGGAAAACACGTCTGATATTTTCTATACGACACTGGTGACGGCATGTGCGTCACATGACAGGAATATGTTGTCGACCCACCCAACTTGCACAATTGGCGAATGGGTAAAAAGATTCTTCTACCTTGCCCGATTTAGGTTTTCTTGTGGATGTGATAATCACTCCCAAAAAAGTGATGAAAACATAAGAGTATGTCACATAAACTGCAACAAATGAATGCAACAGTTTCACAGTCGCACAGTTTTCTCTGTGCTCTGTCAAAACATATGTTTTTCACGTTTTCAAATTTTTCCGTGTGTAGACCGCCAAATCCTACATATGTCCAAGCAAATCTGAACATGTCCTGGAATTTTGGAGAGCGAAGTTGACTATGGGTGAGTGCCTGAACTCTGATAATTGTCTGAAAATAAAAGGTAAAATTTTATACTGGAGGGAAGACTTGAACCAAAGACCTCTTGTTCTACTGCTGCTCACGCTAACCACGGGACCACAGCACTCCTGTGCGTATATCATCCTTGATATTGCTTATGTTGCCCATGGACTACTCAGTTTGTATATTTTGCTTATTTTTTCATAGTTCCAAACAACTTCTTCCTGTTTTCTCGATTGATCTGTGTTCAGCTTTTCAAGGCCTATCCACTGTGCCAAATTATAACTAAATCTGAGGGGGGTGCGATGGGGAGGTTCCCTTGTTAGTATGCATCTTATTCTTTTACAACGGGATCTTTTCTTCCCACTCATGTTTATTAGACACAACGACCTTGATTTTACGAACCTTCCACGGCTCAAATTTAATATAGTTCTTCTAATATTATATGTTGTCATACTCAAACACTTTCCCGTGCACGATTTCCTGTTTGGTTGATTGAACTGTTTATCCCCAATCTTAGCTCGAAGCTTCAAGTATCTGATAGGTTTGCCATTTGATTCCATATGCATCGTCCTCAGTACTGCTGCCCAAGATGCGCAACGCACTTGACGCTGTTTCTTTAGACTCTGTGTAGGGATCCACTTTTTACTCCGTGTCCAGATCCATTTTTCGCTTACCTGTTTTTTTGTTCTCTAGGAAGTGTTTCTTCTCTTGCCTAGATTCCTATGTACAACGTTTTGCACGAACGTTCCATTCGACATCCATGTTAAGTTTAATTTGATGTATGTGCTTCAACATCCTGTGTCGATGTGATGACGACGGCGGTTCAGATCTCTGTATTTAGGTTTTTCACTGTTTTTCTAAATCGCTTAAGGTAAATGCCTTGGGAAAGGACACGGCCGATTTCCTTCCTCATCCCTCCCCCGATCCGAGCTTGTACTTAGGCCCGGCGGACATAAAATCTTGTTCTACTTCCTTCCGACACTACGTCTAATATTTTTTCTTCTAATAACTGTGTTTTGTGAGTGTCCTCCAGTTCATATATAATAATTCTATAGGTTCTCTCCTCAGTTAAGAAAAATAAAGGAGCGATTGTCGATTTGAAAGTTCCGTCGACGTACTCAGAGGCGAAATACTGGTTCGGATGGAACGAGAATGGGGAAGGAAAGATAGTTCGGCGTTCATTTAAGCAACGAACCCCAAATCACCTGAAGTAGTTTACGGAAAGCAGGGAAAAACTACATCGTATAACTGATCAAGGATATGAAGCCGCCTTTTGCTCCATTGTGCTAATCAGAGCACAACTTTCGGAAACGCACATGCTTAACAAGCAGGAGTGCAGCAGACACCAACTATGTTCGTTAATCATTTTTCGCACGATGACCTTCGTAAACAATAAAATATCAGTTTCCTTCACCAGTCCAGCAGCGTCTTGTCAAACTGCCTAGAAGCAAGGGCTAATATCGGAACTCCATCGACTCATTTAATTTTAAACGATTTCAGGTGGCGACGTGTAGAGAAGTAATGGATTTGCACGGACCAGTGATTCAGCAATTGCTCCTGCAGATATCGATACTGCATCTGACCAACAGGCGACTCCGTGTGTGTTGTTGTTGTTGTTGTTGTTGATGATGATGATGATGATGATGATGATGTTTGGTTTATGGGGCGCTCAACTGTGTAGTCATCAGCGCCCGTACAAAGTCCCAATTTTTACACATTCCAATTTTTACACAGTCCAATCTAGCCACTGCCAAGGATGATGACAGTTCAGTGCTGTGAATAAGCATGTTACACTGGTCGCCAAGTTTTCAGACTTTTACACGTGCAGGTTCAAACATATGGCCGCTAACTGCTTTTAGTTTCCGTGAAGTAATATTTAGTCTCGTAGTCTAGAAGAGATTGTATCATTTCCAAGAGAAATTATAAGTGGACAATGGTAACGCGACTCTAAGCAAACTATAATTCAAGAAGTCCGAGTGCTTTGTGCTCATTTTGTTAATGACGCGTAATTTTAGTACTAGGAGGACGTCTCCTGTTAACGTACAACAGCTCTGCAGTGATGCATGCGCTGCTCAATGTTACACCTCGGTTTACTCTCCGTGGATAAAGGTTAAGGTTAGATCTTCAGTGCGATCTCTGGCCTCTCCACTGCTTAGAAGAACTCCTAAAATTATTTTTAAAAAATCTGACAATTCTGTAATTAATATGGCCACCAGAATGTTATCTATGTTTTGGAATATTATATAGTTTTTAAAGGAGGAAAATAAATTTCTTTAAGTATATGCTTCTTTTCGACTCTGAGTAACTAGCATGAGGGTAAAGTTTCTAGGTCTCCTTAGGCTCCTGCAGGGAACGACAAATGCTTACGCTTAGCCATATTGTTTTCTGTGTCACTCTGGTAAACTGAATTTCAAATAACAACGGCTCAATGAAGAATAAATGACTCATACAAAAGCAGGATATTCAGTGCTGAATATTGTGTTTTCCCTGTCCATCCACGGCTATTTACTAATAAAGTTCTGCAGGAATGAAATACAGATGTATAGGTTGATATCCACTACTACCTCAAAGTTGGAAAAAAAGATTAATGATGAATTTAGTTACCATATTTATGTACGTTCTAAAGTATTTTATACGTACATTACACCATCTAATTATAGACAAAAATTTCCTAAACCTACTCAGGAATCTTTTGCTACGCATCGTATGTAATTGCTGAAGCAGTGTGTTGCCCATTGTGTATCAGTCAGAAAGTTCCCCGAATACCACTTACTGTGTGATATGTGACATAAATATTTACTTCATTAAATATGTTCTTCTGCTATTCTGTTAAGAACAATCGTCGCGGAAAATCAGTAATTTTTTGTGTTGCTACTCCCATTAGTATAAACTAAGCGTTTCCATGAAAACAGACGCTTCCATAATCTTCAATCAAACCATTTTTTTTTTATTTTTAGAACCCCTATTAGTTTACAATGATGAGAGAAGTAGCTCAAAAATTTACTGATTTTCCACGACGGGTATACTGTACAG
Organism: Schistocerca nitens; assembly: GCF_023898315.1. NCBI lineage: Eukaryota > Metazoa > Arthropoda > Insecta > Orthoptera > Acrididae > Schistocerca > Schistocerca nitens. The sequence goes on along the minus strand of NC_064616.1, from coordinate 654,892,989 downwards.
AATAGCATGTGAATATGTATAATGAAGTCAATATTTCAGTCTCTTCATTTGTCGCATCAACAAAAAGATTCTTACATTCTCAATCATTAAAACAAATATCCGCCCAAGTCCATGAGTTGCCACATCTGAGCGAATTCTCCAATACTGCGACCAGCAACTTGTGTGTAAAAGTAAATGAGAGACAGTGAGAGTATGGATCATCGCTCCACGAATTCAGCAATGGAGCCTTGCAGCGTATGGAAACAGAATCATAATTTAAAAATAAAATGAATGAACCACTGTATTTTAGTTTTAGCTTGTATTATAACCCCGCCATTTCTTTTTGTGTCACGTAACTGAAACGTCAAATAGAAAAGTAATAACAGAATATAATTACCAAAGCATCAGAAAACTCGTGTATCAAAACGAAATGAAACTCTTCCGTTCTCTTTGTTGTTGTTATTGTTCAATTGCTCCACTTGCACAATCAGCTGCTTTACGTAAGTGCTGCAATAGGCTTACTCACCTTCTCCGATCCACGCACGAGTTATTCGTGCCCTTTACAAACAATCTTAGTCCGATACATGAAGGTATGAAGAGCTTCTCTGCGACTCAACTGATACTCGGGGGTCTCAGTGCACTTAAAGATGTTCGTCTCTGTGCGAGTATCAAACTTCCCGTACTCACGTAACACTAGCCACTGTTAAAGCACATAAGCACACTATTTGCGATGCAGTAGCAATGATGTTGATGGTATGTAATCGTTATTATGAATATGCTGAGGATATGCTATGTGTTCCATAGCACAAACAAGCCGCAACAATACTTCTGAACAAGTATTAGACCAACCAGCGACAAGGGCGCATGTATAGTTAAACCCCATGGCTAAATGGCAGTTCCACACAGGTCATTTACATGCCACAGCTGTTAATTAGGTGGCATAATTAACTCACATGGCCGAACTAACTTCTTAAAAGTGTATAGAAAATATGAGAGATGGCCTACCATCTTAAAATTCCTCAACTGCTTAGATACCGCTAAAATGATTATTTTACCTGTAGAATGTAGAGAAACTTTAAAGATGTAAACAGGAAAGAAGTACACGCATTATACAAAATCTCTCGACGTCAGAGGAAAGCGTTTGACACGGTACCTCACGGTAGAGTGTTGACGAAGGTCCGAGTATAACGATTAGGTTCCCAGATATGTGAGTGACTCGAAGACTTCATAAGTAATCAAATCAACCAGTATGTTGTCGTAGACGGCGAGCGTTCATCAGAAACTAGGGTATCGTCAGGAGTGCCCCAAGAAAGGGAGATAGGTTCGCTCTAATTCTCTATATACATAAATGACCTGACGGACAGGGTGAGCAGCAACTTAGGCTACTTGTTGATGAAGCTGTGGTGCACGGGAAGGTGTCGTCGTTGAGTGACTGCAGGAGGAGGATACAAGAGGACTTAGACAGAATTTCTAGTAGGTGTGATGAATGGCAGCTTGCGCTAAGTGAAGAGAAATATAAGTTAACGCGTATGCGCGGGAAAAACAATCCAGTGACGTTCGATTACAGCATCGGCAGTGTGCTGCTTGACGCAGTCGCATCGATTAGATGTCTAGGAGTAACGCTGCAAAGCGTTATGAATGGAACGAGCATATCAGATTGGTAGTAGGGAAGGCGAGTGGCGGGCTTAATTTTATTCGAAGAATTTTTGGGAAGTGTAGTTCGTACATAAAGTAGATGGCGTATACAACACGATTTCGACCCATTCTTGAGTACTGTTCGAGTGTCTGGGACCCCCACCTTGTCGAATTAAAGAAAGATATCGAAGCATTTCAGAGGCGTGTTGCTAGATCTGTTACCGATGGGTTCGATCAGCACCCAAGTATTACGGAGATGCTTCGTCAACTAAAATGGGTATCCCTACAGGAAAGGCGACGTTCTTTTCGCGAGGCTCTACTGAGGGAATTTAGAGCACTGGGATTTAAGGACGACTGACGTCAAGGTACATTTCGCGGATGGACCACGAAGATGTGATTAGAGAAATTAGGGGTTTTACATACAGTTATAGACAGTCGCTTTTTCCTCGCTCTATTTCCGAGTCTAATACGAAAGGAAATGATTTGTAGCGGTACGTGGTACCCTCCACCATGGACCACACAGTGGCTTGCGGAGTGGGTATGTGGATATACACGTAGATTCAGTTGCTTTAAATGATGCAAGCTAACAGTGGATCATCTTTGATGGCTTTGCCAAATTAATAGTTACCGTGTCAATTAGCCAACCCTGCACTTGTTAATACTTGGAACACACCTGTTTATGTATAGAACAGAGAAGCGGGTTGTCAGCGATATCCCTGTATCAGAATGTGTAATTCGTATCCTCGATATTTTTATCACCTTCTTGACAAATATTAAGCGTCAACTGCACAACACTCAAATAAAACAACATATCGAGTATCCTGACACTGTATTGGCTTTCACGGCCGTTGCCAGTTTCTATAAAATGATGATGCGGTTGCATATCAGAGTAACGTTACTGAAGCTGTATTAATGTCTTTGGCGTGAAAATATAGTTTTCTTCCACATAAACGAAGAAGGATACAAATAAGAAATTCCTAAGCAAAGCAGGTAAAAATTTACTTGTAATTTTATTCCTTGAGAGAATAATGTGGAAACTTTTCTTCCTGTAAAAGTCGTTCATAAATGGTAATAACTGGAAGTTTTTATTCTAAATAAATTTTAATAGCTGCGACTCGCGCTTATGTTCCATTGACACAATTTTTAATTTAATGTAACGGAGCGAATATATCTGCCGAGTTTATCGTTGTTCGCTGTCAACTTGGTTTCACACGGCTTATTGTTAAAGGAGTAGAGGGGAGGACAGAGAGCGAGAGGGGGTGACAGGAGTTTGGAACATTCTACATTTCTGTTTTTAGACCACCTAGAACTTTCTTAACGATGCATTTAATGTGAACTTTAGTTCATTCTCCGTTGTTAACAACAACAATTAAACTGCGAGCTACTACTGTCAGCCCTGCACAGAACAGCGCCTTTGCAACTGTTTCAGATGACTGCGCAAAACAACGCATCCAGAGAAAAATATGTCTCTTTCATGCCAAAGACAACCAACTCCTCTAGCAAACTAAAGAACTTTACTTTCACGATTTCTCATTTATAATTCGCTTATCCCACAACTGCATAAAATTGACTATTCAGAAGGATAAAACTGGTGCACAGGTGGATATTTATACTTTTAATCAAGTTTATGTGTCCACCTGAAATCATTATATTTTTTGTATTAAATAAAATTGTGCACCTCACATGAATTTTTTTTTCATCTTGCGAAAATCTCAGCAAACATTCAATCACTAATTTTCATGAAGAAGCTAAATATATTCATCAAGCACAAATTGTGAGGCGCACACACGATGAAGCTGCGGAGGTTTCGAGAGAAGTAGTTGTCTCACTCTGCACCTGTGAAGAAAACAACGTGATAAAACTACTGGTGCCTCGCAACAATTAAACATTAACCTGCGATGTAGGAGTGAGCGTTGTATAACGAAAGTAAAAGTACTATATGTGGAATCTTCAGAGCCACGGCCATTGAAAACAACCAGAACCATCAAACTATTCTGTATTCCACTCATGTGTTACATCTTCTGCAAGATGCCAAAAGACAGGGGGCACAATTATATGTTCGTGTCGCAATATGTCCAAAAGAAATCACTAGAAGTAGACATATTGAAATAATAATCAGTCTCACGTTGGTGCACTAAATCAGAACGATTGTAATGGAAAGTATAAATCAGTCACAACTTGATTTTACATCTTTTTACTTGAAAACCTTTGTTGCCAGTTTCGAATTCTAATTAATTCACCTTAACAGGGGTTACACACTTATTTCGTCAAAAAGTCTCATGCTGCTTGTTTCACATACGTGACTAAAAAACTTAGTAAATAGTCGCTGACCATGAATTTGGTAAATTCCAAACGAGTAAAGGTATTTTTTACATAAAGTTACTTACAACCAAATTATGGCTGATTGCTGCTATCTATATAACATTTTTTGTATTCCATAAGTAACGTTTCTCTACAAATGCTGTTATTTTACAAAATAGCAGTACTAATTGCGGTTTGGATTGCAGATTTCAGCGAGTGACTATAAGTAAATCTAGACTGTAGTGTAAAACACATTTTCCTTTAACCCTAGAAAATTAATTCAATATAACTGATTTTTGTTCGGCTAATACTTCCTTGAACTCTTTGCAAATACTCAAAAAGACTAAATTGCAGAGCTTCACTGAAGTAAACATGGGTCACATTTTGCAAAAGCACATTTCTAACGAATGAAATTTGTAATGCGCGGTCCCGGTAAATACCTCAATTCAGACCTGACATTTACAGCAGCTGACGCGCACGTAACTGCGCCACTCTTAATAATCGGATCACGCACGTCATACAGTTGGAAATGACATATACCCTTTTGCTTAAAGAGAGATGATTTCCGTCGTTTAAAGTCTTTATTCTTTGAAATTTCAGGAACAACAAACACACGGTAGAATGCTAAAAGGCTTCAAGCACAGAATTGGAAATATGTTTAATTGAAGGCTCAAAATTTACTCTTATACATGTTTCTTTCTCATCTGACCAATAAGCTATTGTGAAAATAAACTACGAAATAACTTAAAAATAACCGTCTCAGAAGGCGCATAAAATAATATAACGACTAAGCGAAAAAGCCTCCAGACAAAAGTCAGGGGAAAGGCTCGCTTACGCAATTAAGAATGCGCCCTCGGTGTATTGCGAGCGCGCAGTTTATTTAGAGCACACTCAGGAATCGCTTGCGAATGATACACCGTTACACAGCTATATCTGTACCAGGGCAGCACGTAATTTGGCGCTGAGCACACTCGATATCTGTATCAGTTGTCGTTAATGACTGAATAGATACCAACTCTTAGTCATAAAATCGTGTACTTACTATGAGTGTCAAATTTTCGTATAATTGTCTCGATGATTGTAGTCCGTGGAGCGACGTGTCCTCTTCGAACTGGCATTGCTGAATCTACTTGTTCAATACAAAACCAATGTTTACCGCGTAAAAAATACAAAGCTCAACACCACACACACACGATTCGGTATTTTAGGTTTTCACTCGACTGCTCGAGGGTCTCCGAATGACTAAGCACGAAAGCGTGTTATCTACATTTTAAGTTCTAGTTCAAGCAGCTGCCGTTACCCTAAATCGAAAATTGAAACGAAAATGTGAAAGAGTTACTACGCGACTAGAGAGCGGAGCATCGGCCGACCTACTGCGTAGGCGGACGCCGGCACACTGCGCGTCGCCGTCGGTAGCAGAGGCGGAGGGGGCCGGGGCCTGCGCAGCCTGGCGCAGGGGGCGCTACCAGTCAAATGCACCCAACGCTGCCAACACGGCGAGCGGCGAGCGTAATCAAATGATGAGGCGCCCAAGCCACGGCTGCTCACAACTAACATTCCGTCGTGTCGAGTGTTCTGTCTAGCTACAGCTATAGCATTCTCATGTAGAAACTTCCAGCTTTTTTTGTCTGTTTTGCGGTCGAATTGAAAATTTTCAAGTCGACTGGGGCATAACGCCAAACTTGTTCTGACGTTTTAAATATTTCAGATGCAGAAACGTGCACGTGCAACGACAGTGTGACGCTGACTGGTGCAGCAACTACGAACAAGAACACGAAACAATTACAAAAGTACCTGCTGCAACTACACTGCTAAGGAGTTTACTACTGTCTGTGACACGTAGTTTGCGTTGTACACTGTATTTAGATGCCTTTATAATTATGAATATCAGCAGCAACAGGAGTATAGCAAAAGACTATAGGAAGTTTCAAATTAGAGTACCGTTAAATGGGTGAGTAGAAACAATGGGATGAATAGAATCGAAACTTCTAAAAAAGTTTTATGTTTTCGTGTCAGAACGAAACATGGGAGCATCATTAAAAGGTTGGTTTGTCCACCTTGGTACTGAACCAGTTTAACAGGGAGATTATGAATTTCAAAGCTGACGACACTGTCAATACACGTTTTGATCACTATAAACAAACATCGGAAGTGTTACTGAATGTGCTTACTGCGAACTTTAATTGTAATTACAAATATAAATTCTATTGTTTTAATAGTGCACGGTAAGCAGATGTGCAATCCCGCTTCGTTAACCAAAAGTTCAGTTTTAAAATATACTTTAGTCTGTCTTGTCATCCGGCTAATTGAAAATGAAGGGTTCTGTTCTCAGAACTTTTGGGGTGAATAGAAACAGTGATAGAGTTTCTTCAGAAGAAGACAAAGAATTTGATGGAAATGAAGCATCTGGCACTGTTCTCAACCCAGGACATTAGGTAGTGATTAAAGTATATGGAAAAGTAGGCAGTCATTTAGATCGTATGGATGTACAATTTTTTATTTAGAAGGCCAACGCTATGTTGATATTTTATTGAAAAAAGGCCGATTAGACGCGTTTATTTTAACAGATGAGTCATTTTTTTAGTCAAGGAGATGTTCGAAAGCTCTTCGTTACTTCTGGGGTACAACTTGAGATTGAGACATGGTTTTTAAACATGATGTCACTGACTTAAAGTGTAAACAAAAAGGCCGAGTTCATCAATTTCATGTTAAAATAAAGTAATTAGAGATATGACAATTTTTATTTGGAAAACAGAACAAAAAGTACAATTTATGGAACGTTTTTTACTTTTTCTGTCAAATAAAACTATGCTGAACCAGATCAAATTTCTTTGTTATTCTTCTAAATCCAGAACAGATTCTGACGTAGCCCTATTCACACCTAAGAGCCGGCCGCTGTGACCGAGCGGCTCTAGGCCCTTCAGTCCGTAACCACGCTGCTGCTACGGTCGTAGTTTCGAATCCTGCCTCGGGCCTGGATGTGTGTGATGTCCTTAGGTTAGTTAGGTTTAAGTAGTTCTAAGTCTAGGGGACTGATGACCTCAGATGTTAAGTCCCATAGTGCTTAGAGCCATTTGAGGCATCCCTAAGACCAATAAATAGGAAATAATAATGAGACTAACACTACTTTTTCTGTTGACCCCTCTTTTACCGGAGTGAATAGAAAGATAAAGTCCAAAACTAATTATAAATATAAATACAATACCTATAATCTCACATAATTTTGATTTTCATGTTCCTTTTTAAAAATATCATTTTTATCTTTTGAAGTTCAAAAGTGTTTCTATTCACTCAATTTTATAGTAATTACAATTAAGTTGTGACGGTTAGAACCTACAAGAAGGCGGGATTCGAGAGTTTCCCAGTAGTTGCTACACTGGCAGGATCTTCTCGTTGCGCATCTGACTCAGGAATACCGGTAGGAATTTGAGACTATGCTTCCTACACTTCATCGATGACGGGGGCTATTATCACCTGAAAGTAAATCGTTGGACTTCCAAGCTTCATTTAGCACAATCTTACGAACAAACACGAGATTGTGTCTGGGCGCACGAAAATTCTTCAAATGGTTCAAATGGCTCTGAGCACTATGCGACTTAGCTTCTGAGATCATCAGTCGCCAGAACATAGAACTAATTAAACTTAACTAACCTAAGGACATCACACACATCCATGCCCGAGGCAGGATTCGAACCTGCGACCGTAGCGGTCGCTCGGTTCCAGACTGTAGCGCCTAGAACCGCACGGCCACTCCGGCCGGCACGAAAATTCTTGTTCACGCATTTCAGTGCTGGAAGTATTAACCTTTTCGCTAAGGTGAACTTCTGTAGAAGTCGGGAGTAAATGTGTCGTTCAGTCGGTGGACTGCAGCAGTCGAGTGCTTCGCTACGCTCGACTTGTCTGGAAGTTTGGCCTACCTGTGTGCATCATCTAGCGGGTTTGTTCAATGTCTGTAGTTGACAAGGGTCACTAGATGGCAGTTGCATTCAGTTACAAAGCGTTGGTTTCGCTTCAGTTGACTGCTCATTTCCCGCCACGTTTCGAATCTGAAGTGACGTGTTGTTAACCTCAGTTTGTACTAGAAGTGATGTGGCAGATAAGCGATAAACTGTGGAGGACGCTCTTTCTCGCATGCCGGGTAGTGACTCTGAATCATCGTCCGAATCTGACGACGAACATGAAACACCTATTGTGGCTTCCGCTACATCAGGTACACGTGCTACTCCAGCTGTTCTGTGACATCCCCAGACTTGGATTTGTGCACAGACATGACACAGAATATTAAAAACATGTGTGATTTGTATAAATATTTTCCCGACTAAATATTCAGTAAAATGTCCAATAATTGCGATATACTGCGAGTGTAAAAGTAGGACAGAGTAACGCCGCGGGCAGCGTAAAGAATGTGCCGTACAGCTAGCACGGCCGTGCGGGACTCGCGCTCGTCCACAGCGCACGACGCAACAATCACGTGAAAGGGTTAAAGAAGGCGTCAACACACGAATATATACCATCATAGACGGGCTATGAGCTTAGTATTGCATGGCTCATGTGCATGATATATGTCAAATAAGGAAGTTTAACAGTTTATATCTGGACGCGAGGTATGTTACATCTCCGCGGCGCGTTATTGACGAAAGCTAGATGTAATAATTTGCCTACTAGGAGTTAAAGAGAAACACAGATGCTGTTATGCAATTCAGACGACGGTGCTGATGGCAATCAAAGTAAACCTGAGGTTTTGTCCAACACTACCCTATAACCGAGACTTTGTAGACGTAGTTTTACCTATTTTTCAATTTTTGTGTGATTCCAAGGAATACTTTTTAGCTTGTCAAATACTTAAAATTTCTGTTTAACGCTGTTTTCTTAAGGTTTCCCTGCATTACAGCTGTTAGTTTCTGTTACAAACAGTAAAAAAAGAAATGCACACGTCAAAAAAAGTTTTGCATCGCCTCGGTTTCGAGAGTTCCGGAAACTGTACAGAAAATTAGAATAGAGATCAACATAAACATCATTTCCACCCTTTTTATTGCTCATGGAAACCACAAATTGCATGTTGTACTACCATACAGCGAGACATTCAGAATTGGTGGTCCAGATTGCTGTACACAGCGGTGCCTCCAATACCCAGTATCACGTCCTCTTGCATTGTTACATGCCGGTATTCGTCGTAGCATACTATCGACAAGTTCATCAAGGCACTGTTGGTCCAGATTGTCCCACTCCTCAACGGCGATTCGGCTCAGAGAGGTTGCTGGGTCATGTCGTCCATAAACAGCCCTTTTCAATCTATCCCAGGCATGTTCGATAGGGTTCATGTCTGGAGAACATGCAGACCACTCTACTCGAGTGATGTTATTATCCTGAAGGAAATCATACACAAGATTTGCACGATGGTGGCGCGGATTGTCGTCCATGAAGACGAATGCCTCGCTAATATGCTGCCGATATGGTTGCACTATCGGTCAGAGGATGGCATTCACGTATCGTACAGCCATGACGGCACCTTCCATGACCACCAGCAACGTACGTCGGCCCCACATAATGCCACCCCAAAACAGCAGGAAACCTTCACTTTGCTGCACTCGCTGGACGGTGTGTCTCAGGCGATCAGCCTGACCGGGTTGCCTTCAAACACGTCTCTGACGATTGTCTGGTTGAAGGCATATGCGACACTCATCGGCGAAGGGAACGTGATACCAATCCTGAGCGGTCCATTCGGCATGTTGTTGGGCTCATCTGTACCAGGCTGCATGGTGTCGTGGTTGCAAAGATGGACCTTGCCATGGACGTTGGGAGTGAAGTTGTGCTTCATGCAGCCTGTTGCGCACAGTTTAAGTGGTAACACGACGTCCTGTGGCTGGACGAAAAGCATTATTCAACATGGTGGCGTTGCTGTCAGGGTTCGTCCGAGCCATAATCCGTAGGTAGTGGTCATGCACTGCAGTAGTAGCCCTTGGGTGGCCTGAGCGAAGCATGTCATCGACATTTCCTGTCTCTCTGTATCTCCTCCATGTCCGAACAACATCGCTTTGGTTCACACCGAGACGCCTGGACACTCCCCTTGTTGAGAGCCCTTCCTGGCCCAAAGTAACAATTCGGACGCGATCGAACCGCGGTATTGACCGTCTAGGCACGGTTGAACTACAGACAACACGAACCGTGTACCTCCTTCCTGGTGGAATAACTGGATCTGATCGGCTGTCGGACCCCTTCCGTCTAATACGCGCTGCTCATGCATGGTTGTTTACATCTTTGGGTGGGTTTAGTGACATCTCTGAACAGTCAAAGGCGCTGAGTCTGAGATACAATATCCACAGTCAACGTCTATCTTCAGGATTTCTGGGAACCAGGGTGATGCAAAACTTTTCTTGATGTGTACAATACAGCAGCCGCGCACTAGTGGTGGTCGTGAGCGTAAATACTTCGTCCTTCTCGGTGCTAGCGACTGAAAACACCCAAAGTCTAAAAGTTCAGACGGTATATTGTGTCCGTTGTCGATTATAATGCCCATACTAAGAACTCGAGTAGTGACGTACCAAAAACAAGGTAGAGAAAGCTTCTCGAATAGATACTGAACTGCAGTGAATGATGGATCAAAGCGACAGTCAGGCTAACCATGACTTACAAATCAGTGATGTAATTTAGCATGCATTTTCACATGCGGTCCCAATCACAACTAATGCAATAAACCGAACAGTTACAGCCAGTAAATGTCAGCAGTGCTACAACACGTACAGCTGCAACAACAGAGGGGTGGTGCAGTTGTAACAGACTGGGCTCCTTCTCGTGAGGGAGGCCGGATATAGGTTTTGAGTGGTTTTCCTAAATCAATTAAGACAAGATTCCAGGATGGTTCATTTGAAAAGAACATGAGCTATGTCAGCCGTGGGGGAATCGCTGGTGCCAATGATTCTCTTTCTAGTTGGGGCAGCAGTCCAGGTTGTTCTGGCATACGTGTTTTCTCTTTGATTTTTCTCTTCTGGCCGCTATTTAAGCGCGGCGCTGCCGGCGATGTGAGGCTTGGTTTTCCGCTCCGGGGCACTAGAGGTCGTGCTTGGCCGTGGTATGGGCGCAGGTTGTGTTGTGGAGTCCCGTAGTGACCGTTTCGTGGAGCGTTGGTTGCTCGCGGGACCGTGTTACGGCTTGAGAAGTGTGACGGCGCCGGACTGATTGTGACGGCCTCTAATGTACTAGCAAGAGTGTATATACGAGTAGTACGACTTGAGGCTGGATGCCTATGTACGCAATATGGAGTCTCATCGCTTGCTGCTACTGACGGTGGGCACCGCTAACTTCTTTCAAGTGGCATTGGTTATCGGTCTGATCGTAATTTGTGTCCGTAGCCGGAAACAGTGTTTGACTATGATTATCCGCGCTGAGGCGGAAATAAGGAATTCACTCTTGGTTCCGGTGGATATACAGGGTGTCCCAAAATTATGTATACAATAGATTATCTCTTTAATTAAAGGAGACAGAAATACAATTTTTGTGGGTAATAATTTAGAAGGCGGTGAAAGACATAAAAATGCTTTCTTGTGTTTCAGGACTGTCAGCAAACATGGCGTTATCGTTTGAACAAAGGAAATGGGTGCTAAAGTGTCACTGGAAAACAGAAAATGTGAGTGCGGTACGCCGACATTGGAGAGTTGAATTTGGAATACCACCACCGACAGGAGAAACAATTACAAGAATCAGAGATACGTTTGAAGCCGAAGGAACGGTGCACGATATGAAGAAGGGACATAGCGGACGAAAGAGAAGTTCAACAGACAATGAGAGTGTTGGTGCAGTAATCCAGGCATATACACTCCTGGAAATGGAAAAAAGAACACATTGACACCGGTGTGTCAGACCCACCATACTTGCTCCGGACACTGCGAGACGGCTGTACAAGCAATGATCACACGCACGGCACAGCGGACACACCAGGAACCGCGGTGTTGGCCGTCGAATGGCGCTAGCTGCGCAGCATTTGTGCACCGCCGCCGTCAGTGTCAGCCAGTTTGCCGTGGCATACGGAGCTCCATCGCAGTCCTTAACACTGGTAGCATGCCGCGACAGCGTGGACGTGAACCGTATGTGCAGTTGACGGACTTTGAGCGAGGGCGTATAGTGGGCATGCGGGAGGCCGGGTGGACGTACCGCCGAATTGCTGAACACGTGGGGCGTGAGGTCTCCACAGTACATCGATGTTGTCGCCAGTGGTCGGCGGAAGGTGCACGTGCCCGTCGACCTGGGACCGGACCGCAGAGACGCACGGATGCACGCCAAGACCGTAGGATCCTACGCAGTGCCGTAGGGGACCGCACCGCCACTTCCCAGCAAATTAGGGACACTGTTGCTCCTGGGGTATCGGCGAGGACCATTCGCAACCGTCTCCATGAAGCTGGGCTACGGTCCCGCACACTGTTAGGCCGTCTTCCGCTCACGCCCCAACATCGTGCAGCCCGCCTCCCGTGGTGTCGCGACAGGCGTGAATGGAGGGACGAATGGAGACGTGTCGTCTTCAGCGATGAGAGTCGCTTCTGCCTTGGTGCCAATGATGGTCGTATGCGTGTTTGGCGCCGTGCAGGTGAGCGCCACAATCAGGACTGCATACGACCGAGGCACACAGGGCCAACGCCCGGCATCATGGTGTGGGGAGCGATCTCCTACACTGGCCGTACACCACTGGTGATCGTCGAGGGGACACTGAATAGTGCGCGGTACATCCAAACCGTCATCGAACCCATCGTTTTACCATTCCTAGACCGGCAAGGGAACTTGCTGTTCCAACAGGACAATGCACGTCCGCATGTATCCCGTGCCACCCAACGTGCTCTAGAAGGTGTAAGTCAACTACCCTGGCCAGCAAGATCTCCGGATCTGTCCCCCATTGAGCATGTTTGGGACTGGATGAAGCGTCGTCTCACGCGGTCTGCACGTCCAGCACGAACGCTGGTCCAACTGAGGCGCCAGGTGGAAATGGCATGGCAAGCCGTTCCACAGGACTACATCCAGCATCTCTACGATCGTCTCCATGGGAGAATAGCAGCCTGCATTGCTGCGAAAGGTGGATATACACTGTACTAGTGCCGACATTGTGCATGCTCTGTTGCCTGTGTCTATGTGCCTGTGGTTCTGTCAGTGTGATCATGTGATGTATCTGACGCCAGGAATGTGTCAATAAAGTTTCCCCTTCCTGGGACAGTGAATTCACGGTGTTCTTATTTCAATTTCCAGGAGTGTACATTATCCCCGAAGAAATCTGTGAGGCAATGTTCTCGTGAGACTGGGATCTGCAGAAGCAGTGTCCATAGAATTTTGCGGTCTCAGAACTTTAAGCCTTGCATTCCAAGACTCCCCCATGCTCTTAACGAGGATGATCCAGGCAGGCGAAGCGAATTTTATGAGTGGTTCATTAACAGATGTGAAGAAGAGCAACGTTTCCAAGATCGAATTCTTTGGTCAGATCAAGCGACATTTAACCTGATGGAACAATTAACCGCCATAATTGCGTATACTGGGCCAGGGAGAATCCATACGTAACCGAGAAAAGGCATATTAATCTACCAGGAGTAACAGTCTGGTGTGGTCCGTCTTCTTGAAGGTTAATCAGGCCGTACTTCTTTGACAACACTGTCACGGGTGACTCGTACTTGGAAATGTGGGAAATGATAACTCCTGGTCTTAGGGTTGTGTTTGTAAACGAAGATCATTACTTTCAACAGGATGGGGTGCCACCTCACTTTCACCTGGATGTGAGGGCATTTCTCAATCGTACATTCCATGCCAAATGGATAGGACGAAGCGGGAGTGTGGAACATCCCTCTCGATCTCCAGATTTAACTCCTCTAGACTTCTTTCTGTGGGGTACTCTCAAGAACATAGCTTAAGCTGCGAGACCACACACTGGATGATCTTAGAGAGCGAATTGAGCAAGCTTATGCTGCTATTCCGCTGGAAACAATTAAGTTGGCATGTCGCTCAGTCGTAAGTCGTTGTCGACGGTGTATTGCGATGCCGGCCGTGGTGGCCGAGTGGTTCTAGGCGCTCAGCCCGGAACCGCGCGACTGCTACGGTCGCAGGTTCGAATCCTGCCTCGGGCATGGATGTGTGTGCTGTCCTTAGGTTAGTTAGGTTTAAGTAGTTCTAAGTTCTAGGGGACTGATGACCACAGCTGTTAAGTCCCATAGTGCTCAGAGCCATTTGAACCATTTTTGTATTGCGATGGACGGACACCAGTTTGAACATTTACCGCCGTAAGTCGGACCACGAGGCACCTAGCACCACTAAAATTGTATTTCTAGGCCCCTTTATTATAGAGATGTTCAGTTTCAAAGAGTGTATACATTATTTTGGGACACGCTGTGTATTGAATAGTGGTGTTCAGAGTATAAAACACTGCCCAGTGACGAGAGCACTAAACGTGAGTAATGTCAAACCTCCGGAGTCATTTTAGCGCAGTGCCCAGGCCATGTTTTGTATTAAAACAGTGGGTTTCTAATATACTTAAGTATCTTCTGATTTTTTACTGTGGTCTTCGTTTGAAGGGGCCGTGACCTTCGTGTCTTGTATTACAGTTTTAATATTCCTATATTCTTGTTTTGGCAGGCCGTTGACTTCTCCTGGCGTTATGCTCATTAATGGTGGAGGAGAAGGGGGGGGTTGTCTGTAAAATATTTTAATTATGAACTGTAAGAAGGTGAATAATTTTCCATGTCATATTTGAGGTTTTCTTTCTGTTAAGGGCGTTAAATTTAAAGGGGGCATAACCTTGAAATTAGAGTGTTTTGTGTTGCCTCTTTTGGTTTGGTTGTCTGTCCTTTTGTTTTAGAAATGTTCCAGTGTACTACCAGCGGTGGACACAACCAGTTCCGGGTTGACCGATACAGAGGGCGGCGCCATGGGCGAAATGTGTTCGGCCGCCGTTAGCTTGGCCAGCTACGTTTTGGTGGCACTCCACGCTACGTGGCTGTACCCTGTCAATGTCGCTGCTCGCCCCAGTAGTTAATAGAAGTTGAGTATTTTTCTCTCGCTATTATTTGAGGATTTCTCTCGTTAGGGTGTTCAAGTTGCACCAAGGTGCGTGCCCTGTTCCTAGTTATTGGTTTCTCTTGCATTTGTATGCCCGCTGTTGTATAGAATTTGAAGTGATTATTAAAATAACTGTTTTGCACACATTTAGTGTTATACACTACTGGCCATTAAAATTGCTACACCACGAAGATGACGTGCTACAGGCGCGAAATTTAACCGACAGGAAGAAGATGTTGTGATACGCAAATGATTAGCTTCTCAGAGCATTCACACAAGGTTGGCGCCGATGGCGACACCTATAACGTGCTGGCATGAGGAAAGTTTCCAACCGATTTCTCATACACAAACAGCGGTTGACCGGCGTTGCCTGGTGAAACGTTGTTGTGATGCCTCGTGTAAGGAGGAGAAATGCGTACCATCACGTTTCAGACTTTGATAAAGGTCGGATTGTAGACTATCGCGATTGCGGTTTATCATATCGCGACATTGCTGCTCGCGTTGGTCGAGATCCAATGACTGTTAGCAGAATATGGAATCGGTGGGTTCAGGAGGGTAATACGGAACGCCGTGCTGGATCCCAACGGCCTCGTATCACTAGCAGTCTAGATGACAGGCATCTTATCTGCATGGCTGTAACTGATCGTGCAGCCACGTCTCGATCCCTGAGTCAACAGATGGGGACGTCTGCAAGACAACAACCATCTGCACGAACAGTTCGACGACGTTAGCAGCAGCATGGACTATCAGCTCAGAGACCATGGCTGCGGTTACCCTTGACGCTGCATCACAGACAGAAGCGCCTGCGATGGTGTACTCAACGACGAACCTGGGTGCACCAATGGCAAAACGTCATTTTTTCGGATGAATCCAGGTTCTGTTTACAGCATCATGATGGTCGCATCTGTGTTTGACGACATCGCGGTTAACGCACATTGGAAGCGTGTATTCGTCATCGTGATACTGGCGTATCACCCGGCGTGATGGTTGTACTTTCTAAAGCCATTGTATACATGAATTGTAATCGTGCGACTTAATTGTATATGATATTACTGTAACTAAGACGGTTCGTTATATCTTATTTACGATATGTACAGTCCATCGTAGTATCCAGATGACGAGCCGTATAGCTTTTGCAGCAAATAAATAATAATTACAATTTACAAAGTAAAAATATCGAGACACCATATCAGTCATCAAACCAGAACAACGTTATGAGGCTGATACATTCATTTTAAACAGAAAGAGAGACATTGAAGAACTCCGACAAATAGAAAGAAAAGTAACTACCAAAATTTTATGTCCAAATTATACCGATGAATGAACATAAACACCAAGAGTAAATAAAAATTTTTAAAAATTTACCAATATTTATTTGGATATGAAGGAGCACATGCTACAGTTTTAGGGGCATATAAAAAGAAAGGAATCAAGCAGATTATTTGGACAGGTTGTGCAGTTCCACGCAAGTCATAGTACAGTCGCAGCTGAAACAATAAACTTGATCGTTGCAGTAAATCAAGACCTGAAGGAAGACATGAAAAGGTATAGGCTTAAAATTCCTGACTGAACAGTTGGCCTCATCTAAAAGCACAACAAGCACCGAACAACTTGATCTGACGAGCGGAAAGCACCACATTCTTGGAGGAGGAGTGTAGTACAAGCAGTGGTGCGAAGCAATTCGCTGAACAAGAAAACGATTGTACGTCCATTTCTGTGTTTCGTAGTACGTAACTGCAGATGTTTTGTAGAAGACCCACTGTAATTACCGTATGACGATTAAGACGCCAGATGCCATACCACGCTAATTTTTTACAAATAAAAATAAATAACCCTCGACCCAGAATCGAACCTTCAGCATCCTGCATGCTAACCCAGGACACTGTCCACTTCACCAACTGCGCAGAACCAGTGCGCTATTCTAACAAAGGTAGTTACCGTACACACGGTTGCAGTGTTGCCAGATTGCCAATCTTTAACTTCAATTTACTGCCCAGGACGAAATTTTGTCACAGGTATTTTTGTATTGCTACTATGTGAGGAATCGCTCTGAGAAGCCCGAGTATGTGAATTTTTCTTCAACCTGCATACAAGGCTGCTTGTTTATTTTTATTTTTACCGGAACGGTATCTGGCTGGATTACGTGCCCATCTTCAGTGGTCCTACAGAAGATACAAAATAATGCAATGCATAATACCACAAAACGAATTTTATACAGATAAATGGAAAAACTGGTAGAAGCCGTCCTCGGGGAAAATTAGTTTGGATTCAGTAGAAATATAGGAACACGCGAGGCTGTACTGAACCTACGACTTATCTTAGAAGATAGATTAAGGAAAGACAAACCTATGTTTGTAGCATTTGTGGACTGAGAGAAAGCTTTTGACAATGTTCATCAAATACTCTTTTTCCAGTAATGAAGATGGCAGGGGTTAAATACAGGGAGCAAACAGAAACCAGATGGCAGTTACAAGAGTAGAGGGGCACGAGAGGGAAGTAATGGTTGAAAAGGGAGTGAGACAGGGTTGTAGCATACCGCCGACGTTATTCAATCTGTATACTGAGCAAGTAATAAAGGAAACAAAAGAAAAATTTAGAGTAAGAATTAAAATCCAGGGTGAAGAAATAAAAACCATGAGGTTTGACGATTACATTGTAATTCTATCAGAGACAACAAAGCACTTGGTAGAAAACTCGAACGGGATGGACAGTGTCTTGAAAGGAAGGTATAACATGAACATCAACAAAAGCAAACTGAGGGTAATGGGATGTAGTCGTATTAAATCAAATGATTCTGAAGGAACTAGATTAGGAAACGAGACACTTAAAGTCGTAGATGAATTTTGCTATTTGGGAAGCAAAATAAATGATGATGGTCGAAGTAGAGAGGATATAAAATGTAGACTGGCGATGGCAGGGAAAGCGTTCCTGAAGATGAGAAATTTGTCGACATCGAGTATAGATTTAAGTGTCAGGAAGTCTTTTCTGAAAGTATTTGTATGAAGTGTAGCTATGAATGGGAGTGAAACATAGACGGTAATCAGTTTAGACAGGAAGACAATAGAAGCTTTGAAATGTGGTGCTACAGAAGCATGCTGAAGATTAGATGGGTAGATCACGTAACTAATGAGGAGGTTTCCAGATTGATGGAAACATCCCCCAGGCTGTGGCTAAGCCATGTCTCCGCAGTATCCTTTCTTTCAGGAGTGCTAGTTCTGCAAGGTTCGCAGGAGAGCTTCTGTAAAGTATGGAAGGTAGGAGACGAGATGCTGGCAGAAGTAAAGCTGTGAGTACCGGGCGTGAGTCGTGCTTCGGTAGCTCAGATGGTAGAGCACTTGCCCGCGAAAGGCAAAGGTCCCGAGTTCGAGTCTCGGTCGGGCACACAGTTTTAATCTGTCAGGAAGTTTAATGAGGAGGTACTGAATAGAATCGGGGAGAAAAGGAATTTGTGGCACAAGTTGATCATAAGAAGGGATCCGTTGGTAGGACTCGTTCTGAGGCATCAAGGGATCACCAATTTAGTATTGGAGGGAAGCACGGAGGGTAAAAGTCGTGGAGGGAGACCAAGAGATGAATTCACTAAGCAGATTCAAAAGGATGTAGGTTGCAGTAGTTACCTGGAGATGAAGAGACTTGCACAGGAGAGAGTAGTATGGAGAGTTGCAACAAACCCGTCTTTGGACTGAAGACCACAGCTGTATTATACGCTATGGGACATGGAATGTGTTCACAATTTTGCTCTAGTTAGCCCAGTATTTACATATAATTTATTATTTAGCCTTCCTAGAATTTCTAAGGTGTTTTTAAAGATTTTATCTCAGTATTTAGCTGGTTTTCAGCACGTCCTCATTGTATTATATATGGAGCAATGCTTTACATACCAGCGATGTATTTTGTTGTTGAATATATCGGGTCATGCATATTGTTGTCCGTGACTTAGTTGATTTTAATAATCGTTTTAA
Organism: Schistocerca nitens; assembly: GCF_023898315.1. Lineage (NCBI taxonomy): Eukaryota > Metazoa > Arthropoda > Insecta > Orthoptera > Acrididae > Schistocerca > Schistocerca nitens. The sequence goes on along the minus strand of NC_064616.1, from coordinate 654,874,090 downwards.
TTAATTACTTTATTTCGTTAAATTAATAATAAATACAAAAAATATAATTGACATAAAACTTAATTGTACAAAATGTAATTAGTATAAATTCTGTTGTGTTAAGTTCAGCAGGTTATTCCACTTCTGAACGAGGATATTTGTACAATTTTCGATAAAATTCTTATTCCTTATGTCTGTTTGCTCGTTTAGAACATTATGTCGATAGAGGATCTTCGAATATATTGAGATATTTGCGTTTATCTGCTATATATACTTAATGAAGGCTACACGAAACATTTACCTGCTTTGGCTGACCAGTTGGTTTCACGAAAACAAGTGCAGTGAGTGATCAGCCTGACGAAGGTAACGACAGCAGTCACGGCTTATTGCCAAACCGTCACCAGTGTGAGAAGGTGCTAAAAAATCTTAGTGTAGGATCCACCTGGAAGCAATACCACATCTGAAATACCGCAATGTGTACAGGTATCACTCTATCACTTATTGCAACGCTGATATGCCAGCTCCATTTCTCTATTTTCTGCAATTAGAAAATACCGGAGATGATCAAAACGGTCATGAGTACGTGTATGTAGACAGTCGTGCGACTTATTCTACTCAAATTGTCAGTGTCGACAATAGATATAAGTGTATCTAGAAGACAGTGCAGGCAGTTCTATTAACGTAGCTAAAAAACAAACCTTATGATCACTCAGTCCCAATCAGTATCTTAGCGGTTTCTCTGGCCGCCATGCAAATACCGGGCCCTTCATTCCCCTCCGCCAAGCAAAATCTATACTTATCTGCCAATGCAAATCTGTTACTTAAGTAAAGAGTGCCAAAACAGCACCAAAAACAATCGGCTGAAAACGGATCCGTCCTACCACAGCCCGCAATTGCTTCAGAGATAAAGTGGAAGATAAAAAAGACTCTTATGTTGTTTACATCGAGGGTAAATCGCACAGTGCTGGCAAACTCCTGCCTACGACTGTTGGCAGGCTATTATTTAAGAAAATTAGCGAAAGGAAAATAGAATTTCCTAGAAAAACAGTTCGGGTAGGATCAAGTTAAGGGTCCGCCAGTGCGGCTGATTTACCTGTGGTATCATAATTACTGCTGGAAAAAAATCCTGAACGTTGTGTGGCCATATATACGATATAAAAAACTAGAAATTATGTACAATATCAATAAGTGTATCAAGGATGGAAACATAGCATATACTCACCGTTTCCAAAAGTTACATGAAAAAGATTCTCCAAAAACCACGCGTGCAATTGGAAATTCATCTACCAATCTATAGTGGTAGTCCTGGTAACATTTAACCATGCCACTATACTATTAACATCTTATTTGTGGCCCATACACCCCGTCGACAAGGATGCACATGGGATTTTGGGATCAGCTTGTTAACTGGCATGGATGATAAAAAACTTACAAACTCAAATGGAATTTTAAATGCATTTACACCTAATCACGACCGTCAAGGACGTATTCTGAGAATCTAATATGGTCAGCTGCCTTTGATAACACACTCATGTACAAACAACACGTGTCACAACCAAAAACCATGCTGGACTGCAGCATGTTCTCATGCAATCGCAAAAGACGGCATGCAATCAAGACATTTAAAATGAATCAAACACATACGAATTTTACAGACAGGAGAAAGAAAGCAACTACTCAGGCGAAACAAAAATAAAACAAAACGTAAAATCACAGAAAACGCTATAAAAGTAGGTTAATTAAACATGGACCGAATATTTCAACTAAAACGCTCTAGAAAGCGGTTAATTATTTCAGAAGATCAACTCTCGGTAGTAATGTCATCGAAACAAATAAGGACTACGCAGATTAATTAACTGATTTGTTTCCAACACCCTATATACCACGCAGTATCCTTCCAACTAGAATTCGAGCCTAACTTCATTAAATATTTGATAGATCTTTTGGCATGAATGAGTTGCAACATCGTCTGAACAATAACGCTACGACATCACACTACACAAAATTTTGTGCTGTGTAATTTTTCATTTCTTCTGAGAAACAGCGTCCACTCTACTCGAGCTACTGAACGGTTTATTGATACTAGCCCGCAAACCCCAGAAGTAGCCAACTGGTGCCGGCACCACCTACACCACACGACTTTAAGATTAAGCACGGCGGGCGGCCAACTTATTTTCGGAATCGTTTGTAAAGGTTTATCATTAGGAAATTTCTTACTTTCACAAGCACATTGTAATATATAAAATGCCTGGGAGACTAGTAAACGATTACGTTATCCTGTCACCTTCCTACATTATGCAGACGACTTCGTGGCATATGACAAGCACAAGCCCAAGACCGTGTCTTGAGCTGCCTATAACAAGGAGTCAAGAGTATGGTACCTTGGTTAACCGAGAAACGAACCTGATACAGTGCCCGAGCAGGGCTGTATTTACTAAACGCGGTGGTAGACACAAAAACTACTTCCTTACTACAGTTTTAGATTTTAATGTCTACTTATATTAAATTTCTGGGTATGTGGCTCGGCGTACAACTGACATGGCAAAGACATATCAACAAGCTCTAGCCTGAAGAACATAATAGGATTAACAAAAAAATGGTTCAAATGGCTCTGAGCACTATGGGACTTAACTTCTGAGGTCATCAGTCCCCTAGAACTTAGAACTACTTAAACCTAACTAACCTAAAGACATCACACACATCCATGGCCGAGGTAGGATTCGAACCTGCGACCGTAGCGGTCCTGCGGTTCCAGACTGTAGCGCCTAGAACCGCACGGCCATCCCGGCCGGCTAGGATTAACATCCTGAGAGGTTTGTCGTGACCGATATTCGCTGAGGGTCGAATCCTCTATGAGACACCCCTAACAGTCGAAACAAACCCACTAATCCAATTACTGACTGGCTGGAAGAAGAAACTCAAACTCCTACTGTTAATATCCTATAGTTCGGTGAAATCGAGGAATATCGATAGCACAGTGTTGACATAAATTTAGAAGTGGACTCGTTGTGTCGGACTAAAGCTGTCTCTTCACAAATTAACTGTTCGATATACGATGGTCAAGGGCAAATTACTAAAAGCTCTTTATCCTAGAGTGATCTTGGAGACTCTACGCTGTCAAAAATTGATCGTTACTGGCATGACTGGTTCAGATTGTTTGGGGATGGCGCCAAACTGCCATACGTCTCTGCAGGAGTCGGCTTTTTTAATGTTCAGACGGAGGACGCAGGAGGGCAGTCTGCTTTGTTACCTATTCATGCGTCAGGATTAACTACTGTGCTGTGTCGCATTCACCAGCTTATTCCTTATATAATTTATTTACAAATTACAAAGTCCTGATATGTTCTGACTCGATGAATGGTGAAGACACTCTTACGAGGAGAGTTGAACAAAAATGGTAAGTTCCTTGCCACGTGTTATACGAGAAATCTAAAAAGAGCAAAAATCCTTACTCAACCGATTCATCTACAGCGGATACCAGGAGACCAGACGACGTTGTTATAATGGCAATGAACACGCAGACCAAATGATGTAAAAAGTGCAGCACCTCATTACTACTGGAAAATCCATACCGTTAAGTGGTTTTTGTGGCACACTCGCCCATAAAACGAAGAAAGAGTGGAAACTGGACAATGTTAGCGGTCTTGGACCGTAAAGGTATAAGTAGGGGGAAGCAATATATTCGATACCTCACCCAGAAACGTACCCTCTCGAAACCTGGCGAGCAAGCTACACCGCGATGCAGAGCACCTCTCTTGCAGAGTCTGCCACTTGAGTTTATTAAACATCTCCGTAACGCTATCACGGTTACCAAATAACCCTGTGGCGAAACGCACCGCTCTTCTTTGGATCTTCTCTATCTCCTCCGTCAACCCGATCTTGTACGTATCCCACACTGATGAGCAATACTCAAGTATAGGTCGAACGAGTGTTTTGTAAGCCACCTCCTTTATTGATGGACTACATTTTCTAAGGACTCTCCCAATGAATCTCAACCTGGTACCCGCCTTACCAACAATTCATTTTATATGATCATTCCACTTCAAATCGTTCCGCACGCATACTCCCAGATATTTTACAGAAGTAACTGCTACCAGTGTTTGTTCCGCTATCATATAATCATACAATAAAGGATCCTTCTTTCTATGTATTCGCAATACATTACATTTGTCTATGTTAAGGGTCAGTTGCCACTCCCTGCACCAAGTGCCTATCCGCTGCAGATATTCCTGCATTTCGCTACAATTTTCTAATGCTGCAACTTCTCCGTATACTACAGCATCATCCGCGAAAAGCCGCATGGAACTTCCGACACTATCTAATAGGCCATTTATATATATCGTGAAAAGCAATGGTCCCTTAACACTCCCCTGTGGCATGCCAGAGGTTACTTTAACGTCTGTAGACGTCTCTCCATTGATAACAACATGCTGTGTTCTGTTTGCTAAAAACTCTTCAATCCAGCCACACTGGGTGATGCAGCAACAAATTCCACACAAATCACGGTTCTTCAAATCTGAGCCCACGAGTAAATCGCACGGTACTATAAACAAACTAAGTGCAGGTCGCATGACTACGAATGAAACTAGACAGTTGTTTAAAATAACAAAGTCAGTAAGTAGATCGAAGTAATCTGTTCAGTCGCTCAGTGACCGTTCCGACGCAGAAATACTGAATGTGGACCTCCAAAATTGTTTCACTGTGGACGATCGTAATACGGTTCTCCTTTCAGCCAACTTTAACTGTTCAACAGTGGAAATGCATCTAAGTCAGACGAAATACCTGTGAGATTCTACAGAGATTATGCGAAAGATAGCCGTCTATCGTAGGCCACTGGAAAAATGAAGGGTCATTCCTGTTTCCAAGATAGGTCGCTGGATAGATGCATATAGTTATAAGCCTATACTATTGAAGTCAGTCTGTTGTAGAATTACGGAACACGATTTATGCTCACGTATTATGAGGTTCCGTAGAACGAAAAGGTACTGTATAATATCAAAATACATTTGCAAACAGATATCTTGCGAAATTCAGCTCGCTTTATTCTTCCGTGAGATCGCCCTTGCTGATGCCGTTCTCCTTGACTGCCAGAAGGTACCAGAAGGTATTCCACACATTTCCACACCTTCGTTTAGCGAAAAAAATACGAGTTCACTAAGTAGAGGACCAGGTTTGTCGCTGAATTCGGGACTTCCTTCTAGGTGGATCTTAGCACGTCGTTCTTAACGCAACATAATCGACAGATGTAAACGCAGTTTCAGCAGTACCCCTAGGCAGTTTGGTAAGGCCGCTACTGTTTACAAATGCGCTAATGCGGTCGCGGCTGCCGGCGGTGCTCGCCCGCGGCTGTCAGCCACCAGCTCCCCCTCCGCCTCTCTGCTAACATCGCGAGTTTGTTACCGGCATTGCTCGGCAAGATGGGCCTCTACACTTCGTGTCGTTGGTGTTGTCGGTACCGATGTCTCTTTTGTGTTCGTTGTAGGACAAAATGAATGAGTAGAAAATGGCTGAGGAGGAGTTAAGATCCTCAAAACGAGAGACGGCCGAATCCTTACGCTTCAACTCGCTACGGAAGGACTATTACTTTTCTATTGAAAAATATACCGGCCCTCTGTGTCTCTTTTGCAATGCCATTTTATAGTCACGCAAGAAGTAGAATGTAGAATGCGAAGCGACGTTTTCGACTCGATGAGAAATTCGTGATCACTTTGGATACTGAGGAAAGGGAGCCCAAACTCCTCGATCTTAAACAGAAGAGAGAGAAAGAAGTAATTTCATATAGATAGATGTCATAGTTCGCAGACTCATCGAAGAAATGGCAAACGACGTGGGAATGTAACTGAAAGATAACAATAAAGATTTAGCTTTTTTTCTCTTAGGCTTTGGATGAAAGCACAGATGTAAGATACGTTGCTCGTTGTGACAGATGTTGACGCTGAGTTCGACGTGATGGAGGAACTCTGTGATTTAGTGCTGATGCACGATACAGCTACGGTTAACAAGATACTATTTTGCTTAGAAAACATTATTGACAAATACAGAAGGCGCACATAAAACCGGCCCGAACCCGATTGCGAACGCGCGTGAGTAGCATTACTAGTTTGTCTTTGCCACTTTCGAACAGCAGTAGCGTGTGAGTAGTTCATACGGAAAGTAGTCGTTATGCCTTACTCCACTGAAGAACGTGTGTTCATTGTTGAAGATTATTAAACTATTAATGTTGTTCGTGACACTTTTCATGAAAAGTTTCCTGAAAGTTATATTCCTGCAAAATCAACGATTCAGGATCTAGTGAGAAAGTGGCGTTCGACAGGCAGTGTTTTTAATTCAGAAAGAAATAAGGCCTCGACTGTACGTACACTTGAAGTTGTGGCAAACGTGACGGCACACATTGTAAGAAGTCCCTACAAGTCAACACGACGATTCGATTATCACAGCAAAGTGGAATATCTCGCAGGTCATGTCAACGCATCCTTCATGGCTTAAACATGAAACCTTACCGTGTGACTGTTGTTCAGCAAATAAAAGAAGCGGACAAGGGTAACCGTACACATTACTGTAATTGGTTGCTGGAAAATATCGCTGGGGGGCATCTTGATCCGTTCATCCTTTTTTCGGCGGATGAACCTTGGTTTCATCTGTCGTGTTACGTTAATTCACAAAACACAAGACACTGGGCTACAGAGAATCCCCATGGCATATTGCAAAAGCCGTTACACGATTTAAAAATTGGTGTATGGTGTGCTGTATCTGGTAACAGAATTATCGGGCCACTGTTCTTCGACGAAACTGTCAACACACGTTTTCTTGCAACTCTACAATGAATTTTCAGCTCCCTTAACTCCAAACGAAAAACGTTGTGCATATTTCCAGCAAGATTGGCAACTTCTCATACGTCGGATTTGTCCTTCGCTCGTATACATACTGATTTTACAGAAGAGAGGAGCTTGTGGTCTCCCCGCTCTCCCGACTTGTCACCATGTGACTTTTACCTCTGGGGATTTCTAAAGGCTAGAGTCTACCGCAACATCCCAGAACACTTGACACCCTAAAAAACAACATATGTGAAGAAATTTCGAACATTCCTCAAAGAGTACTGAAAAGAGTTTTCCTTAACTTGCTTCGACGTGCACAACTTTGCTTGGATGTTGGCGGAGAACATTTTGAACATAGACTAAATGGCTCTGAGCAGTTTGGGACTTAACTTCTGAGACCATCAGTCCCCTAGAACTTAGAACTACTTAAACCTAATTAACCTAAGGACATCACACACATCCATGCCCGAGGCAGGATTCGAACCTGCGACCGTCTATGTCTATGTCTATGTCTATGTTCGGCCGGCCTGAGTGGCCGTGCGGTTCTAGGCGCTGCAGTCTGGAGCCGAGCGACCGCTACGGTCGCAGGTTCGAATCCTGCCTCGGGCATGGATGTGTGTGATGTCCTTAGGTTAGTTAGGTTTAACTAGTTCTAAGTTCTAGGAGACTGATGACCTCAGAAGTTAAGTCGCATAGTGCTCAGAGCCATTTTTTTGAAAATACATTTCTATAGATACGTATGTATACAAACAAAATATCGTTAAATTACACTAATTTCCCACACTTTTGCTGCTTCCCCCACTACTGAGGATGGGATTGGAATGGTAGAGGCACACACTTTATTTAAAACTAGCAAAAATACTATGTTTGTTTGCGTGGTCATCCTCCACAGCAAGCATAGAACTACTTGTTTTGTAAATAAAACCGCCTTTTCCTGCTGCCACGTAATTAAGTTTTATTTACCAAACAAGAAGCAAAAATATATTTTCGTTTTTCCATTCTATAAGTGTTATTGTTACATTCCAGGAAAAGACGAAAGCTGGTAACTGCAAGAAATAGTTTCCACCTCACACTACTACAGAAGTCAGACAGATGCTCCTAATGTACGAACAAGAACTGCTTGAAAAACATTCAGCAACAAATATCTTCTGGAGTCGTCCGCTGTAAGGAAAAAGACACAAAAATATTATATATTCTTACGTAACTAGTGGATTACTTGGGTACTGGAGTATTGCTAGTTAGTGTAAGAAAACCATTAAACGAACGAAAAATATTATTTATTGCAAAAAAAATTCTGAGAAATCAAGTGAAACTTTTACTTATAAATTAATAAATTTCCGGGTTCCTTTCAGAACAATAGATAGCCTCTTATGGATAGGAATGCTATTTTTACAAGGTACGGAAAGGTTCTTTTCTCCCTTTTCTTTAAGAATGTTATTTACTCGGCAGAATGCTGAGAGCCGCACCTACACAACTTGAATAACTTTTCTAGGTACGGTCAAGGCTGTCACGTGAGAAATGTAATGGCGTGTACTGTTATGGAGGACGTATGGGGCTCGCATATGCTGTAGCGGAGAATACCGTGTGCTGCAACGACTGCTGCTTGCGTCGCTCGCTGCTGACAAATAACACAACTATCTCTTTCTATCTGGATTGACCTTCGCCAATCAAACTCTCCCTACGCCTTGATGAAGTCGAGGACTCCTATCCGTCCCTAGGCTAACTATTGGCGTGGTAGACTGGTCAGATAACCAGTCCACCGCCATGCCACACAATATTCGCTCGCAGGCGTTTAACTAGTACTCTGTCCGTGTTCACACCGCATAATAGGTGTGGCGGTCAACACAGTGAACAACGCTTAATCGCGAGGGACTCAATGTAGAGTATCACTCGGATTTGCTAATGACAGAGGTGCTCTCACAATGAAGTACTGAGGAGAGACTTTGTTCCTCGCTCTTTGCGTACACGTACAAGCGCACTCGCTCCCTGTACATGTTCCCGCTCCAAGAGCAACAACGGAACGGTCTTTTTTCTGGAAAAGTTGCAAGGGTATATCATTCACTGTCTTCCCTCACTCCTCTGGCTCTTTGCGTGAGAAATATTCCGCCAATCAGCGTTGCTCTTTTAAACGGGAGAATGATGTTACGTTTAAGTCGACCAGTGTGGAAAGATGTAGCATCTCTGTTAGGCGTATACTGTCCTCCTGTGAGAACTCCATAACTATGCAGTCGGTCCGTCGAAAAATGCGTCTTCTGGGGGCTCCCACACAATGTAGCTGAATTTGGTTTTAAGTTGAACACGGGGATTGTTATCCTTTCACTCTGTCAAAAGCTGTCCTCTGTATGGGCGGTCGTTACGGCCGAAGTAGGTTTGCGCCGACCCACCTCTGAAGGGACGGGGCTCCCAGCGGGCCGGTCGCCTCCCTAGAACGAAAATTCCTGTGGACGTCATGTTGTGTACGCCAGCCTCGACTTTTTCAACCTCGGTTCACACTTGCGATTTACTTCTTAGATTTGCATATCGATTACATGAATTCATACAAAATTGACCCTATCTTATCGAGTTTCGGTTCGAATGAAGCGTCTTGATGTGCAGAATACGATAGTGAGGACAGATTATGTAAGAAATGAAGGTCAGGAGACCACGCCACCTTACAAACTGCTCAAGATAGTTACACAGCACTGATAAAAAAACGTTTGTTAAGTGATGAAAATATATTCAGGAGCTATTGACGTTCAAATAAAAGACAGTTTAATTTCGTGCTCGGTTTTATTAAAGATGACATAAAACCATAGTGCCTAAGAAACGCAATAAGTGTAGAAGAAAAATTATTCATGATGCTGAGGTAAGTCCACAAAATTTTATCAGTTAATGTGTTGCGCTAGAGTTCCAAGACTTGATGAGTGAAATGTGGAGGTTGAAAGGAAGCTGATATCACTTGGCTGACGTGTGTTGCACTGTGCAGCCATTATTTCATAATCAGAAAATATATTACTAATTTTTCTTCTGACTTCTGCCTCATAAACAGGAGGTAAACTCCTTACAGCAGTGCTGATGTCAATATCATCATCTTTGTGTTCCATAAACGTTTTTAGTAAATTTTTCATAATTTCGTCCCTTTCTTTCTACATTTTTGATACTGCATCATCATTACTAAGAACTTTATTACGTTTTCTTTCCCGTGCTGGCACACAACGTTCATCGTTTGTTACCTCAGATGTTTCAACGCTATTTTATATTGCGTGTGTTTCTGCCATTTCTTCCTCCTATGATGCCAAAAGGTCCTGTTGATGAGTTGGATCTCCACTGTCATTTGGGCTTTCTTGTGTTGTTGGCTGTGAAGATGTCAATGTATTACTTGTTCCTCCAGATCTGTGTTGAAGAATTGTAAAAAGTGTTTGGAAGATTTTAAGAATATGGCAGCTGCCCATGTTGATGCCACCTTCTACTGAATCAGATTTCAGAAGTACTGAACAAGAATTTTGACTTAAATGGAATATACCTAATTGCGTACGTGCCACAGATTGAAAATGTGTTCGTATAGGAGCACCAGAGAAGAGTGCATCGCTATTGTCTAATGACTGAGATTTTTTTGAGTGCTGCTGTGGACGCAAATTGTAAATGCTATGAAACGTCCCCTTTTAATAATTTTACACGACTGTGCTTATACTGACACACAGTATTTTGTAAGCGCAACGCAATCTGACTTTCAAAATTCCCTATAAAAGAATGGCCCTGACTAACATTAAACTATACCTTTCACAAATCACTTACCTCACAAAAATCTTCGCTGCTCAAGCTACTGCAATACAGCGAGCGCCACTACTGCCAGCTAAATAAAAGATTCAAACTATGGAAGGCACTAACTACTGATAGGGATAGTTAGCAAATGAAAGATATTAATAGAGAACAAAGAATGTATTTACCTTGATATCATCATATATATAGCAGTTCATGACAAATTACAAAACTCCGCCATCTCTCTCCCCACATCCACCACTGCTGGCGGCTCACCTCCAACTGCCCAACGCTATGCGCTGTTCACAGCCAGCTGCCTAACACTACAATGGCGAGTATTACAACAATGCAAAGCAGCCACAGACTGCACACAGCACAGCCAGTGATTTTCATACAGAGGTGGCGTTACCAATAAAAAAAAACCTAAACAGCCTACTTACATAGCCCCCATGCTCCCCACAAAAAAATTTTACAAGTTGGTTTGGGCAGTGCCCAATACAGATTTGAAAAAATTTTTCATAATTACAATAACAAAGAAATCAAATGCACACACTTATTGATACAATGTTGGTCAAAAGCTAAAATTTTCTCACAGTCCATAAAGACAGTCCTAATCGTTCATCACAGTAAAATATCAGTCTTTTTCTCAAAGTCTGAGCAGTAAAAGAAAATGCACACGAAAGTAGTGGATTTCCATGCAGTATTGAAGAAGTATTGTTGTCCTTCCAACGAAAAGACAGTGCTGACTCTACATGCAGACAGGTAATGGGCCACAACAGAGTAAACCCACAGCGGAGTCAGTCGAAATTTTGAAGAGTATTGGTGGGTAGGTCATCACAGAGCAGACCCACTGTAGTCCTGGTAGAGATTACGGTATTGGTGGGCCACCAGAGGCGCAGACCCACTGCAGTCCTTGTAGAAATAATGGTACTGGTGAGTCAGCAAAGACGCAGACCCACTGTAGTCCTTGTAGAGATTACGGTACTGGTGCGCCACCAGAGGTGCAGACCCACTGCAGTCCTTGTAGAGATGGCCAGCAGCCATCTGTTGTGACTGTGCAGGTGCACAATCACCATTGAAGAGTCTTGCGGATAATATAGCAAGTCCATAACCACCACTTGTGCACTCACAAAGTTTTTTGGAATTGTCCTTAGAACCAGCAATGCTGTTATCCAGTCCCTTGCTGAATTATTAACACACGTGCAAACACTATCAGTCCCTACTTCTCACATATTGTCCATATACTATGACCAACAAAAACGTGTGCAGTGAAATGTAACTTACAAGTTGCTTAATTTGATGAACTGGTGTCAATTACAATTTTATAACATAAGAACACAATAACAAAGGTACAAAACACATCAGTAAAGAACATAACAATACAGATAACATTTGTGGTAATAGGGGCTTTACAAAAGAATAGAAATAGACATATACGTCAGTGTTACAGGAATTATGACATGAGTACATACATAAAAGATCAGAATAACTTTCGAAACATCAACTTCACACATGAGCATTAAAATAAAACAAAATAAATAATGTCTAAGCGTATTTACAAGGTAAATAACATATTATTAATGCCAATTATATTTGAGGATAACAGTATTCCTCATCATAGTGAATGTAGCTTAGTATTAGAAGAAGAAAAAAATTCTATGAAACTACACAGAGACAGGAAGAAAACAAATACACAAGGGTACACAAACACATAGTGGGATAACACAAAAGGACAGGACAGGGTTTGTTTTACTGCAGTATTTTGCATGGAGATCTCCCTTCATTCATCATTATTCCCAAAAGTCCTATCTAAGCCTGTTTTCTGTATTCTGTTCACATCCTCTGTCAAAAATAGTTTTTCTCCACTGTACAGTATCCTTTTTTTTTTGCCAAACCATTTTCTGATAGCTTCTCAATGCATTTCTTATACATTCATCATAGTTAGTTTCTTATATAGTCTACCCCCTCTTAAGCTAACTTAAATCTACTGAGCTCAGATATATATACCAAGGGACGAGGCAATGCAGCATCACATAAAACAATTAATATAAACAGCAATGAAAAAAAACGCAGATTTGCGAAGCAAGCAGCATTAAGAAATTAGCAAAGCAATTGTAATATTACAACTAATCTAAGGCAATGTGCAGCAAACAATAAAAATAAATCATTAGTAAAACTGGCTTAACAGAATAATACAAAGTCAAATTCAATAACACTATGCCTGGCAAACAGCAGCAACTTATACCTAAACATGACATAGCTCAAGCAGAAAAAATATTACACTAAAAATGGCCATGTCTAATACCTATGTCACATCTTAACACTAGAGTGATGCATCACGAGAACTTACACTAGCAGATAAGTTACCAAATCGTAAAGGAATTGTTTATGCAATTCCTGTGGAGGGAAATGTCTTTTTATGCTCCCTCATTTTTTGGAAATATATCACAAAACTATTATTTACTGGATCTGGAGACAGAAAATATTTATATTAGTACATCTATAAAATTTTATTTTAACCAGTGCTGCAGTGCAGCTAGAAACTAGATATTAAACAAAATGAGTAAATAAATACATAAAGCAAGCCATATGGCATTTCTCTCAATTCTCGTAGATAGACACTTGTCCTAATCAGGTGTGCAGATGTAAGAATGTTTCCAAGCTATTATTAGCGTGTTGTATTTACGATGCTTTCTACAAACGAATGTCAATAGCGAGGATAATGGCCTCCCCTTTTTTTTTTTTTCTACCACCTGCGCCACACACTAATGGCTTTTTCTCAAGGCGGCTGGCACACCTGGCCGCTCACAACGCATTACGTGCGGGTGGTCACTTAACTTTCGTACAGAAATATTTACGACACCAGTTTCCACTACAGTGACAGTCTCATATAAAAATTTCATAGGTCAAGAATTTGCGTTACAAATCTGTAGAAACAAAATCGTATGAATATAACAGTTCGCCGGCATTGTGATACATTCACGCATTTACACACATTTCATAACTCTTAAAGTACGATTCTCGGTTTACAACAACCTTTTCCACAAGTCAGAGTCCCTAATCACTTTTCATTACTCCTTACCTTATTACACATATACATATTCATCGACACGTCAATCTTGCGACGACACTTCACTATTTCATCGTAATAAATACATAGCATAATCAAATTCCCCATATAGCATCAAATTGTTCATCATAAACATACCTCAACAGCATAATACACATCGTCGTCGTAAAAATAACATCATAATACCTCAGTCAACTCTCAAAATCGTCGTAGCTTCCTCCAATAATTTCAAAACCTAAAAAAATTCTCTGCTCATGTCAAAAGTGTCATCCACCTCAAACACACTTCAAAAATCATGATCCCATACCAAATACATCATTCAAAGTTCTCATAGTATCACAATGGTTCCAAAAAAATATGAACAGTTCACAAAGTACTGACAAAATACAATTTCATAAGTGTGAAGTTATCCAACTGTGTAATTACGTAAACATCTGTCACTGACGTAGTAAAAAGAATGTTTGTTTCTCTGTCAAATAATCAGATAGCTGTGTAATTTATGTGTTGGAGAAATATGGTACCGATGTGTAAAGTTGTATAAGCAAATACCATATTAGCTAGGGTTCCTTGTGGTTGCCACACACATGGTACACAAAGTAAGCGTGTACCCCCCTGAGGATTAATGTAATTATACCATCAGGTGTTACAGATTACAGCAATGGAATGAAATGTATCACGGAAAACCTTTGTATCATTGTACTCCAAATATCTTTAAAAATAAATATTTTAAGTACAAAATCAATCACTCAAATACGTGTCCTGTAGCGCTAAATGTGCGTCTTGTTGCAACATAATCTCTGTGGAAGTGTCGTAGTTATCGTCCTCCGAAAGCTAAGTTCTGCAGAAGTCAATGTACTTACCTCATGATAAACAAAAGTGAAATGCTTTGTGTATAGATATCGTAGTTATTACGCTTATTGTTGTGATGAAGAAAGTACTGTACTGTAACGTATTGTTGTGCTACGGAAAACCCTGTCTCATTGTAGCTATACTACAAAAGTTACTACTAAAATATGTTTTACTTTCCAGAAGAATTCAGAAAAACTGTGCAGATATAAAACAGATACACCGCAAAAGCAACAAGGTAAATTGTGTCACACATTAGTAGCGTCGTGATATAGTCGTGTAGCTGTCACACAAACTCCAGAACGTATTTTCAAGTAAACCAAAATGTTGCATTAAAATCTCATTAGCAGTACTGGTAAATGTTCCAAGTATGTAAGCCTTATAGTCGTTACGTAATCATGCAACTAACAAGCAAGAATGTACACACACAATAACACTGTGTCGTCTGTTCACAATAACAATGCATTCGTAATTTCTGTTTAAATAAGTTCTCTTGGTTCTTGACTGGATATTTAACTTCAGACATTGTTGCATGTTAACAGTTTCATAAGTCTGACTAAGCATACTAGAAATGTGAAGTGAAAAGTTTTATGGCAAAGACAAAGTTAAAAAGCAGATTATCTTTCAATAAACGGTTTTACATGTGAAATGTGCTGCAATCCTTTACTGTTCCTAGTACTCAGAGTGTCAACTTCAAAGCAATTATCATGTTGTATACATCGGTAAAGAATGCTAAAATTTTTCTCAAGGCTAGCGTCTTATGTTATTTTTCTCGGAGCGAGCCAGCGGGCGCACGCGGCTGCCTGCTGTGCGAGTCATTGTCTGTCTCTTTGTTGGCGCGCATCGTTATTGGGATTTGGAGACCTAATTTCTACAAATTCACCTCCTCGAGAGGGCCCTGCTCTGTTTGAATCACGCCAGTTCTGATGCAATTCAGGTCTGTCGTTACGATCATATCGTCTGTCGTCATGTCGGTAGATGCCATAGTTTCTTTCTTGTCGGTCATGTGGTGGAGAATTTCTCCCTGAATCGTAACTGCGCGCTGGACTGTTGCGTCTGAAGTTATTCTGCCTCCCTTGATAATAATTGTTTTGGTTTCCATATTGTCTGTTTCTATGGTTATCTCTGTCATATTCATAATTACGGAAGCGCGATCTTTCTCTGTAACTATTACTCTGCCAGTGGTTGTGATACGGGTGGTGTCTGTTTTGGTCACGATTTACGTTGTAAGAATAGCCTTGTCGTGTCCAGTTATTATTTCTTTCATCGCGGAATTGCGACGGATGTGACCTGTAATTGTTGTATTCCTGTTTTCGCATCCGGCGACTGTCTGTGTCAATTTCTAATTCTTGTAGGAGTCCCTGAAAAGCTTCAATGTCGTCTTTGCAACGTCCTGCTAAAATAATA
Source organism: Schistocerca nitens (assembly GCF_023898315.1). NCBI lineage: Eukaryota > Metazoa > Arthropoda > Insecta > Orthoptera > Acrididae > Schistocerca > Schistocerca nitens. The sequence goes on along the minus strand of NC_064616.1, from coordinate 654,858,235 downwards.
TGCCGTAAATGTTCAGGTAATTTGATTAAGCAAATGCGGATGAGTTCTGAGGGGCTGTATGGGTTTGAAAGATACTGATTCTTATGCAACATTTCTTCAAAATATTTCATAAGACTGGAAAATTCAGATTGTTCGAAACGTTTCATCATTATGATGCTATGTTTTACTCGGTCTTGTGTAGCTTGAGACCAATACGCTGAGAGGAAGGCATGATAAAAATCTGCTTCACTGTGACAATCGTGAATGACCGATCGCATTCTTACAGCTGGTTCATTCTCCAAGTAGCCACACATAAATTCTAACCTGTGCTCCAATGACCAGTTGGGGGGGAAACAATGAGAGGATTGATGGAGCCACGCTTGTGGATGAATGTCGTTGGCAGAATTTTTAAACGTTTTGAATTTACGTGTAGTAATGAACAGCTTATAGTCAAAGTCATCATGTCGGCGAGTCGCATATCGGTCATTGTTACGTCGTTTCGGCGGTTCCACTTCAAACTTCGGTGCACCTTGCCAATTTCTTTCATAATTTCCGAAATGCGCTGTGTTATTATTTTGTGGCTGTTCCGTATTTCTATGTCCCTCTTCCTGTACTGGAGCGCGAGTGTCCTCTGAAATATGTAATTCTTGTATTACCTGCGTCAACTGATCTTGTACTTCCCGGATTTCTCTTTTGTACTGTGTATTGATTTGATTTTGATTTTGTTTGAATTTTCTAATTTGTTCATACTCTTCTGTGTCAGTGAAGGCTACAGGTCTTGTGTCATTCAGATCATCATCTACCTTTGTAGATAAGTTAGTGACCTGATCCGAAAGTTCGGCTACTTTCTCCGATAGTGAACACATTTCCTCAGTGTGTTTTTCTGAACCAAGTTTCAGAGTGTCCATTTGTGTTGAAATCGAATCTACTGTGTCCTTCAAGTTTTCCTGAGTTTTTGCAAGTTGCGTAACCGAATCGGTAGATGCAACTGAGTCAAATTTAGCTTGCAAGGTCTCATGATTTTCATGAACAGTAGTTTGCAGTTCTTTTATGGCTGCTTCGTGATTCTGTAGTGCATTTTCATGACGCGAAAAAATAGGTTGGAAATGCTCACAAATTTGTGTTTTTACGTCACTACAGACTTTTTGACATTTCGATTCAATGTGATGTAACTCAGTAGTTAAATCCTCGCGTGTTTGTTCAAGAGTTTGCTCCAATGAGTCTAACTTTTGAAGATTTTGTTCCATTGCGTCTAACTTTTGAAGATTTTGTCCTATTTGTTTCTGATTTTGTTCAAGTGTTGTGTGTAACTTTTTAAGATTTTGTTCCACTGTGTCTAACTTTTGAAGATTTTGTTCCATTATGTCTAACTTTTGAAGCTGTTGTCCCATTTGTTGCATTAATTGTAATAACAGTGCACTGGTGGCGCTGATGACCTCGATGTTGAGCGCCCATAAACCCCAACACCCCCCCCCCCCCCCCAACAGTGCACTGGTGTCTGAAACATGTTCCTCAGTGCTATTCGGCAGTGAAGTTGCACCGGCAACATTCACATTTTGACAAGCAGAAAATGTGTCTTGACTCATTTGAGAAAACGGTGAGGACCCAAAACCTGAGTCTACAATATTTGCAAGATTGTTTCCTGTCATTTCAGATTCCTGAGGCGAGCTGTTGCCGACCGATCGATCGATAATGCTTCCCTGTTCTCTAATTGTTTCACTGTCTACACCATTGTTTGCCGCCCGCTCCATTTCCCTATGCGCAATTACCAAATTACTACTTTGAACATTAGTTAATTCATTACTCTGCGGCGCTAACACACTGCTTTCGTCTTCACAGTCATTTCTCAATTTAGTTTGGAGCCTAGTATTACGTTTTTCACACGCCATTATTGTCACAGTATTTCACACGACAACACAGAAAAGCACAATTTGAAGAGCAAAAATAAGAGAGCACATTAACATAACACTGAAAATAATATCTAGTTAATTGCAGCTGCGAAATACTTGGTGCAAATCTACATGCGTGCCACACCTGTTTTACTGTACAACAATGAAAGACTGCAACTACAAAGGAGATTCTCTTTACAATTACGTGCTAGCAATAAACAAAATCTACACTAATTACACAAACTACAAGAAAAAATCAGAAAATTCCAGTGAGGTATCCTGGCAGGGTCGCCATATGAAACGTCCCCTTTTAATAATTTTACACGACTGTGCTTATACTGACACACAGTATTTTGTTAGCACAACGCAATCTGACTTTCAAAATTCCCTACAAAAGAATGGCCCTGACTAACATTAAACTATACCTTTCACAAATCACTTACCTCACAAAAATCTTCGCTGCTCAAGCTACTGCAATACAGCGAGCGCCACTACTGCCAGCTAAATAAAAGATTCAAACTATGGAAGGCACTAACTACTGATAGGGATAGTTAGCAAATGAAAGATATTAGTAGAGAACAAAGAATGTATTTACCTTGATATCATCATATATATAGCAGTTCATGACAAATTACAAAACTCCACCATCTCTCTCCCCACCTCCACCACTGCTGGCGGCTCACCTCCAACTGCCCAACGCTATGCGCTGTTCACAGCCAGCTGCCTAACACTACAATGGCGAGTATTACAACAATGCAAAGCAGCCACAGACTGCACACAGCACAGCCGGTGATTTTCATACAGAGGTGGCGTAACCAATAAAAAAAACCTAAACAGCCTACTTACAATGCATTGGCGATGGTGTCGGCGCTTACGGAAAAAGAGTCTGATAATGGGATATTTCAGAAATCGGCTATAGACAAGAAAACAGGCGCAAAGGCGTTTAATATACCTCAACCAGAGTGTTTGCCGGATACAAATGTGACTTTACTACATTTCCTGATATGAAATGAAGCATTTGCTCTCAGTGACTGTATGATGAAATCTTATTCCAGGAGAGTTGCTACATCACATTGAGACAAATAGATCTATAACTATAGATTGCGCCGTGCTCGTCGAATGTCAGAAAACGCCTTTGGGATATTAAGCCAAATATTTAGCGTATTTTATAGTCCTACAGCTGTGGCGCCTGATGTGGCTGACGACCTCGTTTTATCAGCATGTTGTTTACACAATTTGCTATGAGCCGGCTATCTTAAAGAAAATGGTATTCCGATTCATAGTTTATAATGTTAACGAAGAAACCAACCAAAACAACATGCACAGCTTTTCTCGTTTTGGAGTATTTCTGAACAGCCATGGCTTTCAGATTAGAGACAAACTTGAAGATTTTTTCTCTAGTGAATACTGTTCTGCGGCGTGGCAAGAGGCAGCCGTTAAGAGAGGGCTGTGAATAATCAATGGATTGTAAATAATGATTTATATAAGACAAAACACATACAGGGTGGTCCATTGATCGTGAGCGGGCTGAATATCTCACGAAATAAGCGTCAAACGAAAAACCTACAAAGAACGAAACTTGTCTAGCTTGAAGGGGAAAACCAGATGGCTCTATGATTGGTACGCTAGATGGCGCTGCCATAGGTGAAACGGATATCAACTGAGTTTTTTAAACTAGGAACCCCCATTTTTTATTACATATTCGTGTAGTACGTAAAGAAATATGAATGTTTTAGTTGGACCACTGTTTTCGCTTTGTGATAGATGGCGCTGTAATAGTCACAGACATATGGCTCACAATTTTAGACGAACTGTTGGTAACAGGTAAGTTTTTTAAATTAAAATACAGAACGTAGGTACGTGTGAACATTTTATTTCGGTTGTTCCAATGTGATACATGTACCTTTGTGAACTTATCATTTCTGAGAACGCATGCTGTTACTGTGTGATTACCTGTAAATACCACATTAATGAAATAAATGATCAAAATGATGTCCGTCAACCTCAATGCATTTGGCAATACGTGTAACGACATTCCTCTCAACAGCGAGTAGTTCGCCTTCCGTAATATTCGCACATGCATTGACAATGCGCAGACGCATATTGTCAGGCGTTGTCGGTGGATCACGATAAAAAATATCCTTCAACTTTCCCCACAGAAAAAAAATCCTGGGACGTCAGATCCGGTGAACGTGCGGGCCATGGTATGGTGCTTCGACGACCAATTCACCTGTCATGAAATATGCTATTCAAACCACTTCAACCGCACGCGAGCTATGTGTCGGACATCCATCATGTTGGAAGTACATCGCCATTCTGTCATGCAGTGAAAGATCATGTAGTGACATCGGTAGAACATTACGTAGGAGATCAGCATACATTGCACCATTTAGATTGCCATCGATAAAATGGGGGCCAATTATCCTTCCTCCCATAATGCCGCACCATACATTAACCCGCCAAGGTCGCTGATGTTCCACTTGTCGCAGCCATTGTGGATTTTCCGTTGCCCAATAGTGCATATTATGCCGGGTTACGTTACAACTGTTGGTGAATGACGCTTCTACATCTACATCTACATCTATACTCCGCGAGCCACCTTACGGTGTGTGGCGGAGGGTACTTATTGTACCACTATCTGATCCCCCCTTCCCTGTTCCACTCACGAATTGTGCGTGGGAAGAATGACTGCTTGTAAGTCTCCGTATTTGCTCTAATTTCTCGGATCTTTTCGTTGTGATCATTACGCGAGATATATGTGGGCGGTAGTAATATGTTGCCCATCTCTTCCCGGAATGTGCTCTCTCGTAATTTCGATAATAAACCTCTCCGTATTGCGTAACGCCTTTCTTGAAGTGTCCGCCACTGGAGCTTGTTCAGCATCTCCGTAACGCTCTCGCGCTGACTAAATGTCCCCATGACGAATCGCGCTGCTTTTCGCTGGATCATGTCTATCTCTTCTATTAATCCAACCTGGTAAGGGTCCCATACTGATGAGCAATACTCAAGAATCGGACGAACAAGCGTTTTGTAAGCTACTTCTTTCGTCGATGAGTCACATTTTCTTAGAATTCTTCCTATGAATCTCAACCTGGCGCCTGCTTTTCCCACTATTTGTTTTATGTGATCATTCCACTTCAGATCGCTCCGGATAGTAACTCCTAAGTATTTTACGGTCGTTACCGCTTCCAATGATTTACCACCTATGGCATAATCGTACTGGAATGGATTTCTGCCCCTATGTATGCGCATTATATTACATTTATCTACGTTTAGGGAAAGCTGCCAGCTGTCGCACCATTCATTAATCCTCTGCAGGTCTTCCTGGAGTACGTACGAGTCTTCTGATGTTGCTACTTTCTTGTAGACAACCGTGTCATCTGCAAATAGCCTCACGGAGCTACCGATGTTGTCAACTAAGTCATTTATGTATATTGTAAACAATAAAGGTCCTATCACGCTTCCTTGCGGTACTCCCGAAATTACCTCTACATCAGCAGATTTTGAACCGTTAAGAATGACATGTTGTGTTCTTTCTTCTAGGAAATCCTGAATCCAATCACAAACCTGGTCCGATATTCCGTAAGCTCGTATTTTTTTCACTAAACGTAAGTGCGGAACCGTATCAAATGCCTTCCTGAAGTCCAGGAATACGGCATCAATCTGCTCGCCAGTGTCTACGGCACTGTGAATTTCTTGGGCAAATAGGGCGAGCTGAGTTTCACATGATCTCTGTTTGCGGAATCCATGTTGGTTATGATGAAGGAGATTTGTATTATCTAAGAACGTCATAATACGAGAACACAAAACATGTTCCATTATTCTACAACAGATTGACGTAAGCGAAATAGGCCTATAATTATTCGCATCTGATTTATGACCCTTCTTGAAAATGGGAACGACCTGCGCTTTCTTCCAGTCGCTAGGTACTTTACGTTCTTCCAGAGATCTACGATAAATTGCTGATAGAAAGGGGGCAAGTTCTTTAGCATAATCACTGTAGAATCTTAAGGGTATCTCGTCTGGTCCGGATGCTTTTCCGCTACTAAGTGATAGCAGTTGTTTTTCAATTCCGATATCGTTTATTTCAATATTTTCCATTTTGGCGTCCGTGCGACGGCTGAAGTCAGGGACCGTGTTACGATTTTCCGCAGTGAAACAGTTTCGGAACACTGAATTCAGTATTTCAGCCTTTCTTCGGTCGTCCTCTGTTTCGGTGCCATCGTGGTCAACGAGTGACTGAATAGGGGATTTAGATCCGCTTACCGATTTTACATATGACCAAAACTTTTTAGGGTTCTTGTTTAGATTGTTTGCCAATGTTTTATGTTCGAATTCGTTGAATGCTTTTCTCATTGCTCTCTTTACGCTCTTTTTCGCTTCGTTCAGCTTTTCCTTATCAGCTATGATTCGACTACTCTTAAACCTATGATGAAGCTTTCTTTGTTTCCGTAGTACCTTTCGTACATGATTGTTATACCACGGTGGATCTTTCCCCTCGCTTTGGACCTTAGTCGGTACGAACGTATCTAAGGCGTACTGGACGATGTTTCTGAATTTTTTCCATTTTTGTTCCACATCCTCTTCCTCAGAAATGAACGTTTGATGGTGGTCACTCAGATATTCTGCGATTTGTGCCCTATCACTCTTGTTAAGCAAATATATTTTCCTTCCTTTCTTGGCATTTCTTATTACACTTGTAGTCATTGATGCAACCACTGACTTATGATCACTGATACCCTCTTCTACATTCACGGAGTCGAAAAGTTCCGGTCTATTTGTTGCTATGAGGTCTAAAACGTTAGCTTCACGAGTTGGTTCTCTAACTATCTGCTCGAAGTAATTCTCGGACAAGGCAGTCAGGATAATGTCACAAGAGTCTCTGTCCCTGGCTCCAGTTCTGATTGTGTGACTATCCCATTCTATACCTGGTAGATTGAAGTCTCCCCCTATTACAATAGTATGATCACGAAACTTCTTCACGACGTTCTGCAGGTTCTCTCTGAGGCGCTCAACTACTACGGTTGCTGATGCTAAATAGAACGCGTGCAAAAAGTCTGTCATCGTCCAGTAATTTCTTTTGTGCCCAGTGGCAGAACTGTACACGACGTTCAAAGTCGTCGCCATGCAATTCCTGGTGCATAGAAATATGGTACGGGTGCAATCGATGCTGATGTAGCATTCTCAACACCGACGGTTTGAGATTCCCGTTTCTCGCGCAATTTGTCTGTTACTGATGTGCGGAATAGCCGCGGCAGCAGCTAAAACACCTACTTGGGCATCATCATTTGTTGCAGGTTGTGGTTGACGTTTCACATGTGGCTGAACACTTCCTGTTTCCTTAAATAACGTAACTATCCGGCGAATGGTCCGGACACTTGGATGATGCCGTCCAGGATACCGAGCAGCATACATAACACACAACCGTTGGGCATTTTGATCACAATAGCTACACATCAACACGATATCGACCTTTTCCGCAATTGGTAAACGGTCCATTTTAACACGGGTAATGTACCACGAAGCAAATACCGCCCGCACTGGCGGAATGTTACGTGATACCACGTACTTATACGTTTGTGACTATTAAAGCGCCATCTATCACAAAGCGAAAAAAGTGGTCCAACTAAAACAATCATATTTCTTTACGTACTACGCGAATATGTAATGAAAAATGGGGGTTCCTATTTAAAAATCCGCAGTTGATGTCTGTTTGACCTATGGCAGCGCCATCTAGCGGGCCAACCATAGCGCCATCTGGTTTCCCCCTTCAAGCTAGACGAGTTTCGTTCTTTGTAGTTTTTTCGTTGGATGCTTATTTCGTGAGATATTTGGCCCGGTCACGATCAATGGACCACCCTGTATACTGTTACCTTTCTAATATATGCATATAATAATTGTTAATACACATATGGATCTATTTGCTAATAGATAATTGGTTGAATATACTTAATTGTTTTATGTAAATCTTGTGCTCCAGACGCTATCTTTCACTAAAATATTTCTGTGTTCTTCATGTCCTGCCTTATAAATTACAGAATATTTTGCCACACGGTTAATTAACTTTTCTTCTCCGAAGTTCGAGAAAATCATTTTCACTGAATTGGATACGTTCGGCTAGTAAAAGCAGTCTCCAGTCGCCATGCGGTGCGGCGGCAACGGCAATACTGGTTCCTGGCCGGATGTGCGGCCTGTCGCCGTAGCAGGGTGTACGGCGGCAGACGACGCTGCCGCCGCCTTCCACACGCCTCACATTGCAAACAGTAGGAACCAATTGTGCCATCTGCAGCCGGTCAGTACGGTCTGCAGTCGTGTTCGAATCACACCTTCTCGTAGTCCGATATCGACGTTCTTGTACCGAGTCTGATCTTCATCAATCGTGAACGTTATTTATGTCTTTTATCCTGCTTTCCAATGTGGAGAATCTGTACCACTTTTCATTGTAAATATACCACTCCGCCTCTATTACATACACTCAGTGATCAAAAGTATTCGGACATCCCCCAAAACATAGAGGTAGGAGTGTAAATGTGGGTCGGCCGCGGTGGCCGAGCGGTTCTAGGAAGTTCAGTCCGGAACCGCGCGACTGCTTCGGTCGCAAGTTCGAATCCTGCATCGGGCATGGATGTGTGTGATGTCCTTAGGTTAGTTAGGTTTAAGTAGTTCTAAGTTCTAGGGGACTGTTGACCTCAGATGTTAAGTTCCATAGTGGTTAGAGCCATTTGAACCATTTTTTTGCATTTTCAATTTCTATTCTCGCATGCAAGCCCCAATCATGATGTGCTTCTTTACCCACGTTTACAGGTTTTATTCCACTGGTAGTTAAATTGTATGTCGAACTGAAAAGCATCGGAACATTTGATGCCTTCTTAACCACAGCATCTGCACTCTGTGCCTGCACTGGCATAGGGAGGTTCTGCTGAAATGGGTCGTATGTCAGTGACCAGTACTGTCCTCCATCTCTCCATCTTGCTGTCGTTTAGGACCACCACCAGCATTCGATGTGTTGGGAGCAGACCGCGTGTCCTCATCACACAAATCGATGAGTGGGACAGACAATAACTGCTCCTTCTCTTGCTCTAGCAAGTGGGATACGTGCGCTACAGGAGCCCACGTGGTCGCTATAGGTTCAGACATGCTGGAGGTTGTTGCTGTCGCAGGTCCAGAAGTCAGTGTATGTCTCAATAAGATGGCCGCTGAGGTTGCTGCAGGTCCAGAGGTGGCCGAGGTCGACATGTTGGCACTCACCCCTGCAGGTTTGGATGTGTTGAAGGCTACTTCTGAACAATGAGGAGGAAGCATTACACATGGACGAAGACACGAAAACAACCAATAATATAATGCTAACCGCAGAGAAAGATGTGATATGGGGTACTGACTTTTCGATTTCTTCCTGCTCTGTGGGATTGTACTGGATTGCGACTGCTGTTGATGCTTCATGGTTCTTCTTCTTCTTCTTCTGAAGCTGGCTGACTGAGCGAGTCTGAGATTGCAGAGCTGCTGAGCCTGCCTTATACTTACTCCAGTGACATTACCAGAGGCTGCCATTCTACTAGCTAAAGTGTAACATGTGACCAAATTCAGGGTCCCTATTGGTTCCTGCCAATTTTTCCCCAGACCGCCATCTTGGATTACGTCACAGGAGGGATGACAGCGCCCTCCTGTGGGTGTTCTGAGTACTAGGTCAGTTCGACTCCAGACCTCATGGTGAAGACGCTAGATGAAGCTGCTACCTACGACAACTAAAATTGTTTAAATAAACAGTGCATGCAAAATAAAGACTTATGTCCATCCCATCCAGCAGCCCAGCACAGGCTGAGCCCTTTCCCCGCCAATTCCAAGGAAAAGAAAGTGGTTGGATGACTTAGGTTAGTGGAGGTAGCCCAAATAACCTTTTTTCCCCACAAAAATTTGAACTTACTGCCATGATGTCATTGTAACATTGCCACATCCATCGTCATCATCTTGGATCTGCCATCTTGAATAAATTTGGGAACAACACAACATGGGGTGACGCCCCAGTTGCCCCACTACTATCGGCTGTGTATGAGGACGTGTCGGATTCATTGCTGTGGTACCTCATTACGTCATATGGATCGCAGTTGTTCACCCAATAGAAAACACTATCTACATCTACATCTACATGGAGCATCTACATCTACATGGATGCTCTGAAAATCACATTTAAGTGCCTGGCAGTTCGTTTTGCAATTTTCTTTTTATCTTCTGATGACTTTATTAGTCGATAAGCAACAGCAACATCTTCAAACAACCTAAAACGGCTACTCAGATTGTGTCCAAAATCGTTTATACAGATAAGGAACAGCAAAGGGCCTATAACATTACCATGGAGAACGCCAAAAATCGCTTGATGACTTTTTGTAAGTTACTACGAACTGTAACCTGACTGACAGGAAATCATGAATCCAGTCACATAACTGAGACAATATTCCATAAGCATGCAACATCACTACAAGCCGCTTGTGTGGTACAGTGTCTCCATACACATAAAGTAATTTAGACTCTGTGTGGTACAGTGTCTCTATTCATAGACAGTGTCTTCTTTTGGGTGAAGAACTGCGATCTATATGATGTAACGAGGTACCACAGTAATGAATCCGACACGTCCTCATACACAGCCAATAGTAGTGGGGCAACAGGGGCATCACCCCATGTTGCATTGTTGCCAAATTTATTCAAGGGATCCATATATGTGAAATGAGTTTTCATAGAGTCATAATGAAACCGGTGCATGTGGAGATTGTATAGGTCCAGTATCCACATCCCCTCATCAGTATGTTTCGTGAACTCTACTGCAACATCTGCCATCTCCACAGAAACAAAGCATTCATTGAATATGGTGGCCCATCTGAAATTTGGTCTGGCGATGCATTTTCTTGCTCCATAACGCCCATCCCATTTGGTTCTAATCAAAATTTCACGCAGTTCCCTCAAATTCTCAACGGTTTTGTTGAAAATCGAATTATTCATTAATTTAATTTTTTTTCTCATAGTCACACATCATGGAAGCTCCCTGTCTCATATTCAGATCAATAAATTCCTTCAACCAGAGGGACTGCTTGAAGCAGATAGTCCATGTGATCTAACCAGCTTCACCCCCTAGCTGAAACACTGCTTGAGATCACGATAATGAATAATATATTTCTGCTTATACGCCAGTGTTCTCATCAGTCCTGGGGTGGAGCCTCCTCGCAGAACTAGTTGCTCTAGGCAAAGCAACAAATCGGCGTGCACATCATGCAAATTAATATGGTATATGAGTTTTAACTCCACCACATACACCACATCAGAATCAGCCACCATACCACCCTTGATTTTTCCACCTAATACCTTGCATTCGTCTTTGTGCACCCATCGAACCTCCTCAAGTGGCAGTGATTACTGCATGTGATGCTCGTATAAGTTATTTACATACAGGTACATTATGTAAATCAGATCAAGGGTTGCATTGAACCTATTACCCATCAGTGGGTTATTTCCCTTGGCTTGCCTATGGACACCTTGGCAAAGTCCCCCGCGGATCTCTCGCTCAAAGAAAAGAAGCATGTCGGGATCAGTCAGTAATTCAATGCTGCATTTCGTTTTCTTGAGCATTGCATCCCAAGGAAACTCTGATGCCGTGTAATAAAAGGTGGGATTTAGAGAATATGTGGCCGTGCATAGACTCTGGAATTTCTGGAAAACATCCACAAGGAAGTGCACGTCTGAGTCCATGTAAAACCATGCATACTCTCCTAAAGTGAAGATGTTGAATTCCCACCAGACATGTTCATACTCTGCATCCAATGTGCCATCACATGTAAGGTTGGTGGAGAATGCACATGTGTCAGGTAGCCTGGTATCGCTGAGTTTGACCACACTACCCAGATATCCGTATGGGAAACCCCCTTACTAGTCACAAGTTGCAACTTTTCTTCAGCTGGAAATGCAGCTCAAGTGATTTGCATATCCTCCCATGGAAGAGTTTCAACGAGTTTCTGGAGTTGTGCCAGCATAACAAATAGCGTGTCAAGGAAGCGAAGCGTAATTCTAGGCGCCATTCATTTGGAATATGGAATATATTTCCCGACAGTTTCAGGCAGAGCACTGACCTGATGTTTCTCCATGCCGAAATGAGCCAAGTGCCTAACAGGAAAGTGAGCATCATACCTGCTTAAATTATGGAAGAAAACGGGTATGTACCTTGGTAACTGGTACTTCAAATTGCATGTATTGAGTACTGCACCTCAAAACTTCCCTATAAGATGACTATGGTCCCTATGAGAGGCTACCGCTTTTCTGTCTAAGGGTTGGGGTTGGGTTGTTTTGGGGGAAGAGACCAAACTGCGAGGTCATCGGTCTCATCGGTTTAGGGAAGGATGGGGAAGGAAGTCGGCCCTGCCCTTTCAAGGGAACCGTCCCGGCATTTGCCTGGAGCGATTTAGGGAAATCACGGAAAACCTAAATCAGGATGGCCCGACGCGGGATTGAACCGTCGTCCTCCCGAATGGGAGTCCAGTGTGCTAACCACTGCTCCACCTCGCTCGGTTTTCTGCCTAAAGGCAGGCCTCAAACATGACAGTCACTCGTGTTGTTGTACAAATCTTCATTCTCATTCAGTTTGGTCATGTGAACGCAGTCGCTGTAAAGCTTATCAATCTCGCTTAAAAGTTTTTCGAGCTTATTGAGCAGCCAAACTGCAGGATTATCCCCAACATAAGATTTGTAGCGACTGAGACTTGAATCATAGGACGATACAATTTGGTATGCTGTCGCATATGGTTTGTATGTTTCTGTAAAGGCCGTTGCTGTAAGGTTACCTTCACAGCAGATCACAGGAGCGAGAAGACATTGAAAGTCAGCGAACACCACAAATGGCCATCGCTCTTTTAAATTTTATGAATTCGTCTTCCTCAGTAGGCACAATAACACACACCACGTCCTCAGAAGCGCAATCTGCTAGATGCACTGCTAATAATTTTTCTGGGGAAAAATAATTGAGACATCAAAAGCAAAAATGCTTTTTATGTCCATATTTATACAATTGAGAGAATAGGAGTAAGTACATGTCTTTGATCGAAACATAATGATAATTTCCTTTCTCCTTATTTTTCTCATTGGAGTATAAGAACATGTTTACACGCCTCTTATGCTCACCAGAAAATCTTGAGAAATTGAGGAGGCCAATAACTATATGCTCGTTCTGCTCATCTGACTTCCGTATCTCCAGGTCATAAACATGAACTGATATTCCAGTATTCTGCACCTCAAATTTAGGTATCTCCTGGAGCTTAACAAGGAACTCAATACCATCAGAGTTATAACACTTCTGAATGTCAAGTCATCTACTATATAGAGATGTGCACTCTGGATATACCTTATCATTTCTCTAGCAAGCCAGGATTGACCATGCAAAACAAGCCTAATCTATTTTATTTTGGACATTAATGCATGCGTTCTTATCAGCTATATCTTTAGATAGCTCTTTATTGCTAGACCCTCCATTTACTGGCTCACAGACATGTATGTGTATGACGGAGTGATTTAGCTGACCCTGTAGCTTCCATCTCAGAAAATCGGCCCAGTATAGTTTTCAACATTGACTCACGAAACCGCACAGTGATTGATGTGCTCCTTGTTATCACGCCATTATTCCTAGAAAAGGTAATGAAAATTTGTCTCTTCAACACCAGAGGCAACTTGGGGGATGGGGGGAGGGAGAGTACGACAGTTCGATGCACAGCACGGCACCGCACCGCATTTAATGCAGCGTACTGCAGGTCATGAGCAAGCATCAGGAGTTCCATTTCTACAACAGGAAGGCACACTTCTAGAAACCCAACAGAGTTCCTGCCAGATTCGTGATTCTAGTGAACGAGATATTCTCCTCAAAGGCGTCTGTAATCAGCGAGCATTCTAACTGCAGTATGGTGTCACTGACCTGATGTTCTTCACTAAAAGGATGGGAGAGGGGAGTGCCACTAGCCACAGGATTACTACAAGTAATACTACTACAACTAGATGACAAAGTTGCTTGTGGTGAGGTGGTGATGGGTATGTGCCATACATTGCGAGATTGGCAATGATGAGAATGTGGAGGAGATGCTGCAGTATCAGGTGAGTGTGAGCAGCCTGGCAGTTGCTTCAGCTGCATCGCTCATAGATTATCCACAGGGGATCATAAATCAACCCTCAGGGGGTCATATACCACATATCAGAATAATAGATTAAGGGGAGGGTGTCATAAATCAATCAAGTTTTCCCCTGAATGTCTGAAACCCACATTAACAAATTGTCCTGACACCACTTTGCCCCACTACTCGCCTCAAGAAATGGTTCCATCGATTAAGCAAGGCTGCATAGGTGTGGATGCTGCTGATCAGGGAGGAAAGCTATCGACACACCTCAGAGGAGAATGTCTTGCTAGTTGAGGAACTGATTCGTAGCAACTGAAAATTTTCCAACGATGAGGACTTTAACATAGTGGTCCTCTGTGACCAAGGAGTGGATATCTATTGTCGAACAACCGAACGATTGGTAGGACTTCCCAACTGTTGTTTACAGAGACTTGATGATTGAGCTGAAAAACAATGTTATGTTCCTGCGTGAATTTGAAGTGTATTGCTTCATTCAGTATGTCATAATAATGTAAAACATACATTTTGAAGTCACTTTGTATCACCATTTAACCAAATTAGGTTTAATAATGATCCTGCCAGCTAGAATGCGGTTTCGTTTACCACCAATGGCCTAGGAGAACAACTGACATTATCTGCCACATTTCATGCGATGTCACCCATTGAAACTGAGAAATCTATATATCCTAGTAATATATACATCGTAAGAGAAACCAGCCCACTAATCAAATCGCTCTTGTAGAACAGTAACACGAGATAGACGTTTCAGTTGTATCATAGGGGGCGTCCTGATTGGACAAAATCAGCAGCAAATTGGATCCTTTACTGCAAATCGAATGCTACATCCTACATACATAGTTTTTGTTTTAAAATATTGTTCCCCCACTCGGTGTATGGATTTGTTTACATTTCTTCAATTATGAACAACCATGTTTCATTCCAAAATGAGCGAACTGAACGAGTCCCTGCCCACGTGCCTTCGTCAATAAACACATCAGTGTACGATGTTTGATTTACTACATTTTTACGTTTCTTTAATGACTTGCGTCTATTTATATTTACATTACAAACTTTGTACGGAATGAGTCAGAGTTTAGTGTACAAGAAAAGAGGCAGTCAACCTGACTTTCCACCAAGGTACGAGGTACATGGTCACCACAGAAATACATCAACAGGAATTTTTGCATATATTCGTCAAGTTAAGATTTCAGTCAGCATTTTGGAGTACCAGTAGCAAATGGCGACTGTACGTGATAGGATCCGAGTAAAGAAGTCAGTCCCGATCTAGAGATACGTGGTATCTGCAGGAGAGGCGGAGCAAGATATAAGGCTGCAAGATAACTAACCAGCGATAAGTCACCGCCAATCAGCTCTGCGGACGCAACCTGACAAATACACCACCTACGTGGGGGGCCGGACGGCTCTTCATTGCGCGCGTCTGGCGACTCAGATGGGGACCACGCCTACTCGTCAAAACCGACTTGGTGCAATTTTTTTGGTGTACATAGGGCTTGGCCAGAATCGAAATGTCAGAAGAGGGAGCTACAGACCGCCAAGCGCACAGAACAAAATAGCATTTTTGGTGCGGGTCGAACGAGGCATCAGCCATTTATGTTAGCGTAGTTTGCAGAAAGCGCTTGGTGCAGCGGGAAGAGTACAAGACGGTAATAAGAGGGCCGTGGGTTCGAGTACCGATGCGATATCTTTTTTTTTAATCCTCAATTTTTACGTTACTTACGCTCAAAATAAGCCGAAATAGTGTTCAATATTTTGTTTTTATTAATATTTTCATAAAAGGCGTGAAAAGGAATGCTAAGAAAGATGTGGGATTGTAAATAAATTTCCAAGGGAGAATTGCAGGTATACATCCACTAGAAATCTGCAAATAAATTCCTTGGAAAGAATATTAATGGTAAAAATAGGGGAAGCAGTAATTTTGTCGCCACCTTTCGGACGTAATAAATGCCGCAGTTTTTACAGTTACATGGCTGTTTGACGCTTAAAACAGACTTGGTATACATTCGTAAAAGGTTTTCCTCATCGGACAGCTTCGCAGAAAAACTACTCGTAACGCTACTCTGAAGTCCAATTGAAACTAACGGAATACGAAGTCCTGTACACTTTAACTACAATTCCTTTTTGGGAAGTTATTTGTAGAGTCTACATCGACGCTGTAAACACAACCTATTCTTGAAAAATTATTTGATACCCAGATTTTTTCCCTTCCTTCTCATGCCTTTTAAGAAAATATTAGTAAATACAGTATACTGAGCCTTATTTCGGTTTATTGGCAGCGTAAGTAACGTAAAACTTGAGAATTAAAAAAGTTTCCCCTTCGGGGCTCGAGCACACGACGCTCGGATTAGTGTTACGTGCTCTTACCAGTGCCTCAGAACTACGCTAACATAAATGGCACATGCTTCGCCCGACCTGCGAAAAATATGCTATTTTTTCTAAACGTTTGGCCATCTGGAGCTCCAACTTCCGTCACTTTCATATCTGGACAAGCCTGGCATTTACCATAAATTTCAACGAAATCTGTGATGACGAGTAAGTGCTGTCCCCTGGTTTGTGAGATTCTTATGCAGGTTGGGGTAGAAAAATGGGAAGAATCGAGACCTTCAGGTACCCGTTCTCGTCAGTCGAGAGGAATCGACTACCAACTGGACAGCTGAGCGTCCCACAAGTACAGCCTAGCTGCTGGCGATACCGCGCGAATCTACTATGCAGCACGCTGAAATCGCATTGTTCTCGGATCAGTATCTAGCGTGCCCGCGTCAATAATGTTTGATTAAATGTCGTCTGTTGCGTTTCTAAAGAGAAGAGTTTTATAAGTTGTAAGTAAAGCAAAGGATTTATTGAGAACTTAAATGTAGAATTAACCTGAAAATTAAACAACTTCATTATTTTGATTAGAACCTGTTTTCAAATATTTTATCCTCTTGCATTTTCAAAATCATTTTAAAAAATTAATAAATAGAATCTTAACGAAACTCTATGGGCTATGTTATCGCAATTATAAGATGTGCATAGTCCAAATACGCTGCGCACAGAATTAAAGTATCACTTTTTCGAAACCCCGTAATTGTCTCCCATTGCGACTCACGAGTTTAAAATTTGTCTCAGAGGTGCCTACAATTTTCCTCTGTAATGGTGCAAAAGCGTGACGCCCTGCGACGTCGCCCTCTAGCTCGTCGATGCTTCAAACGGCAAGATGTAGACACATCCGAAAGAAAGTCCACTGCTCAGTAAGTCACGTGGCGCGTAAGATGTGTCAGTGACGTCACACTGGCACCAAATTTCTGCACAATTCCGCCCAACCCCACGGTGGACGTGTCGTCACACTCCTTCTCCTACCCACATTTCATCCCTTCTTTTGACTCCTCGGCGACTGAGGTCAGAATCGCGACTCCCGGCGTTGCAATCACACGATTTTCTTATGGGTGGCAGAGGAAAACATTTCAGACACACTGCCGCTCAAAATCGACAAGATAAGACCTCTAAGGGACGTCAATGAAACCACCCCTTTCGTTGGGGCGTTGATTCCCACATATTTCACGATCGAAAACGACTGTTCGCAATGGGATGAGTAACAGGAAGCCGTTTTGGACAACCTGTCACACTGCTGACACTCTCGTACGTTCCAGCCCTCTCTAAGGTTAATGTGGGACTGCATCCCCTTTGAACGTAACCATTAGGGACAGTTCACAACCATTCGTCTTAATTTGAACGTGATCCGAAGCAGCGAAGGGTGTTTATGCTTTTTCAGAATTCCTATTTCGCATCTACTGTGGCGTGTTCACATGGCGGTGCGTCATTGATACAGGCGTCAGTAAAACGGCAAAAGGTCCCTCTAAGACTCCCCAGTTCGGCAACATCCGTTCACATTTCATGAGAATTTTAAAAACGAACTTGTACAGAGATTATCCGGAAAGTAGTCCCCCTTGACGCCCCTGCGATTCCAGTTGCCTGTCTGTTGGTGCCTCGAACTACTTTACAAGTTAACTCTGTGCACAATCTTTTTTAAAATTCTCAGTAAAGGTGGGTGGGTGCCACCAAGGTTTTTTTTTTCCGAACAGGGGGATTCTTACAGGGATCCTTTGCCACTTATTTCACACATGTGTCAATTTCGCACCCCGACGTGATCACGACACGGGAGAACGTGAAATAGGAATTCTGAAAAAGCGTAAGCACCCTTTGCTGCTTCGGACCACGTTAAAAATTCGCCGAATGGTTTTGAACGGTCCCTAGCGGTTGCAGTCTGCACAAGAGAGTAAAAACTGCGGTTGCGCTGCACTCCAGAGGGTGCGATCACGTTTAGTGGGATGCGGCCACCAATGTCCTTAAGTAGTGTTGAATCGCCCAGATGGTGGCAGCAGTTTCGAGCATTGTCAAGAAAGTCTTCCTGCTGCTCATCACACTGCGAACTGTTACTTTCGACCCGGAAATATGCGGGAGTCAACGCCACAAGGAAAGCGGCGGTTTCATTGGCGTTCTTTATGCCACCCCCAGAGGCTTTATCGCGGCGATTCTGAGCGGTAGCGTGTCTGATACGTTTTCCTCGACCAGCCAGATATACACTAGGAGACTCAAACGTTTATAAAGGGTGGTAGGGACAAAGAATCCAGTGAAATTCTTTTAAGTGCATTATCTGAAAACTACATTGAGCAGTTAAACAGAGAAACGACTCGTGGCGATAACATATTATACCTTCTGGTGACAAACAGACACGAACCATTTGAAACAGTCAACGCAGAACAGGGAATCAGCGATCATAAAGCGGTTACACCATCGGTGATATCAACCGTAAATATAAATATTAAAAAATGTAGGAAGATTTTTCGGTTTATCAAAAGTGTCAAAAAGCAAAATGGCTCAAACGGCTCTGAGCACTATGGGACTTAACATCTTAGGTCATCAGTCCCCTAGAACTTAGGAACTACTTAAACCTAACTAACCTAAGGACGTCACACACATCCATGCCCGAGGCAGGATTCGAACCTGCGACCGTAGCGGTCGAACGGTTCCAGACTGAAGCGCCTAGAACCGCTCGACCACACTGGCCGGCCGCCAAAAAGCAGATTTCAGAGTACTTGACGGCTCAACACAAAAGTTTTATCTCACGTACAGATAGTGTTGAGGATCAGTGGACAAAGTTCAAAACCATCGTACGATTTGAATTAGATGAGTATGTGCCAAGCAAGATCGTAAGAGATGGAAAAGAGCCACCGTGGTACATTACAAAACTGCTACGGAAGCAAAGGTGAAACGTCCCCTTTTTAAACAATTTTACAAGACTGTGCTTAAACTGACACACAATATTTTTTTTTTTTTTTTAGCGCAACGCAATCTGACTTTCAACACACAATATTTTGTTAGCGCAACGCAATCTGACTTTCAAAATTCTCTACAAGAGAATGGCCCTGACTAACATTAAACTATCTCTCTCACAAATCACTTACCTCACAAAAATCTTCGCTGCTCAAGCTACTGCAATACAGCGAGCGCCACTACTGCCAGCTAAATAAAAGATTCGAACTATGGAAGGCACTAACTACTCATAGGGATAGTTAGCAAATAAAAGATATTAATAGAGAACCAACAATGTATTTACCTTGATATCATGACAAATTACAAAACTCCGCCATCTCTCTCCCCACATCCACCACTGCTGGCGGCACACCTCCAACTGCCCAGCGCTACGCGCTGTTCACAGCCAGCTGCCTAACACTACAATGGTTGAGTATTACAACAATGCAAAGCAGCCACAGACTGCACACGGCACAGCCGGTGATTTTCATACTGAGGTGGCGTTATCAATAAAAAAACCTAAACAGCCTACTTACATAGCCCCCATGCTCCCCACAAAAAATTTTACAGATTTTGTTGGGCACTGGCCAATACATATTTGTTAAAATTTTTCATAATCGTAATTACAATAACAAAGAAATCAAATGCACACACTTATTGATACAATGTTGGTCAAAAGCTAAAATTTTCTCACAGTCCATAAAGACAGTCCTAATCGTTCATCACAGTGAAATATCAGTGTTTTTCTCAAAGTCTGAGCAGTAAAAGAAAATGCACACGGAAGTAGTGGATTTCCATGCAGTCTTGAAGAAGTAGCGTTGTCCTTCCAATGGAAAGACAGTGCTGACTCTTCACATGCTGACAGTTAATGGGCCACAACAGAGCAAACCCACAGCGGAGTCAGTCGAAGTTTTGAAGAGTATTAATGGGTTGGTCATCACAGAGCAGACCCACTGTAGTCCTGGTAGAGATTATGGTATTGGTGGGCCACCAGAGGTGCAGACCCACTGCAGTCCTTGTAGAAATAATGGTACTGGTGAGTCAGCAAAGACGCAGACCCACTGTAGTCCTTGTAGAGATGGCCAGCAGCCATCTGTTGCAAATGTGCAGGTGCACAATCACCATTGAAGAGTCTTGCGGCTAATATAGCAAGTCCATAACCACCACTTGTGCACTCACAAAGTTTTGGAATTGTCCTTAGAACCAGCAATGCTGTTATCCAGTCTGTTGCTGAATTATTAACACACGTCCAAACACTATCAGTCCCTACTTCTCACATATTGTCCATATACTATGACCAACAGAAACGTGTGCAGTGAAATGTAACTTAGAAGTTACTTAATTTGATGAACTGGTGGCAATTACAATTTTATAACATAAGAATACAATTACAAAGATACAGAAAACATCATTAAAAACATAATAGTAGAGATAACATTCGTAGTAATAGGGGCTTTACAAAAGAATAGAAATAAACATATACATCAGTGTTACAAAAATAATGACATAAGTACTTACATAAAGATCAGAATAACTTTTGAAACATCACCTCCACATATGAGCAACAAAACAGAATTTACCAAGTAAATAACATAGTATTAGAAAAATTCTACAACATAGCTCTAATCAGCTAAACACATAAAGACAGGAAAAACACAAATACACAAGGGTACACAAACACATAGAGGGCTGAGACAAAAGGAATGGATAGGGTTCGTTTTCAGTGTAACTTTTGGTACTGCAGTATTGTGCGAACAAAACCTTTTTTGTTCTTGGAGATCTCCCTGTGTTCATCATTATTCCCAAAAAGTCCTATCTGTACCTCTTTTCTGTATTCCAACCGTAAGTCTTTCAAAATAAATATGGCTCATTGTACAATACTCATTTAGGCCCAAATCTTTTTTTATATACCTTGTCAATGCATTGCTTCCAATTCATCATTACTCATTCTCTTATAGGCTACCCCCTCTTAAGCTAACTTATATCTACTGAGCTCAGATGCTAAACTAAGGGACGAGGCAATGCAGCAACACATAAAACAATAAACGCAAACAGCAATGACAAAAAAGTGCAGATTTGCAAAGGAAGCAGCATTTTAGAAATTAGCGAAGCAATTGTAATATTACAACTAATCTAAGGCAATGTGCAGCAAACAATAAAAATATAAAAATAAATCATTAGTAAAACTGGCTTAACAGAATAATACAAAATCAAATTCAATAACACTATGCCTGGCAAACAGCAGCAACTTATACCTAAATATGACATAGCTCAAGCAGAAAAAATAGTACACTAAAGATAACAATGCAGATAAGGGAAATGTATAATCACATCTTAATGTCTAAGTAATTAAAGTGGTGCACCACAAAAACTAATTCTACAAAAGATTCCTAAGTACTAGAAAAGAAAATTATGTATGCAGTTCCTGTTATTAGTCCCTTCTTATTTTTCTTTCCATTCCAAGAGCTCCTATTTCGAAGAATATGGGTCATAAAATAATTATTTAATAGATCTGTTGACAGAAAGTGTTCACATTAGCAAATGAAATTTTTTTTTAAATATAAAACCCATGCTGCAACACAGCTGGAAACTAAATATCAAATGAAATAAGCAACTATGAAAGGCAAAGCATAAAAATATCATTCAATAGTCATGTGACATTTCATAAGTTAACTCTCGTAGAAAGACGCTTGTCGTAATCAGGTGTGCAGATGTAAAAATATTTCTCGTCATTTCATTAGGCATTTCTGTCGCCATATGGCATTTCTCTCAACTAGCACGACAATAGCCGTGAAATGTTGCGATGCTTTCTACAAAGGAACGTCAATAGCGATTATAATGGCCTCCCCCTTTTTTTCCTTCTACCTGTGCCGCTGGAAGGCTAATGGCTTTTTTTTTTTGTTCGGGCGGCTGTCGCCCAGGTGGGTGCCCGCGACGCATTACGTGCAGGTGGTCTCTTAACTTTCGTACGGAAATATTTACGACAGCAGTTTCCACTACAATGGCAGTCTTATATAAAAATATTTCACAGGTCAAGAATTAGCGTTGCAAATCTGTAGAAACAAAATCCTATAAATATAAGTGTCAAAAAAAAATATTCGTCAGCATTGTAATACATTCACGCATTTACACACATTTCACAACTCTTAAAGTACGATTCTTGGTTTCCAACAACCTTTATCACAAATCAGAGTCCCTAAATTACTATTCATTACTCCTTACCTTATTACACATATATATATCGTCGACACATAATCAAATTCCTCATACAGCATCAGCTTATTGTTCATAAACGTACCTCAACAGCATAAAACATATCGTCGTCATAAAAATAACATCATAATACCTCAGTCAAATCTCAAAATCGTCGTAGCTTCCTCCAATAATTTCAAAACCTAAAAAAATTCTCTGCTCATGTCAAAAGTGTCATCTGCCTCAAACGTACTTCAAAAATCATGATCCCATACCAAATATATCATTCAAAGCTCTCATTGTATCACAATGGTTCCGAAAAAAATATGAACAGTTTACAAAGTACAGACAAAATACATTTTCATAAGTGTGAAGTTATTCAACTGTGTAATTACGTAAACATCTGTCACTAATGCAGTAAAAAAAATGTTTGTCTCTCTCAGGTAAATAATCAGATAGCTGTGTAATTTGTGTGTTACAGAAATATGGTACCGAAGTGTAAAGTTGTGTAAGCAAATACCATATTAGCTAGGCCTCCTTGTGCTTGCCAAACACATGGTACACAAAGTAGGCGTGTACCCCCATGAGGATAAATGTAATTATACCCTCAGGTGTTACAAATTACAGCAATGGAATGAAATGTATCACGGAAAACTTTCTTTGCAATTTAAAAATCTTTAAAAATAAGTGTTTTAAGTATAAGATTAATCACTCAAATGCGTGTACTGTAGCGCTACATGTGCGTCTTGTTGCAACGTAATCTCTGTGGCAGTGTCGTAGTTATCGTCTTCCGAAAGCTAAGTTCTGCAGAAGTCAATGTACTTACCTCATGATACACAAAAGTGAAATGCTTTGCGTACAGATATCGTAGTTATTACGCTTATTGTTGTGATGAAGAAACTACTGTACTGTAACGTATTGTTGTGGCACGAAAAAGGCTGTCTCATTGTTCCTATACCACAAAAGTTACTACTAAAACATCTTTTACTTTCCAGAAGAATTCAGAAAGACTGTGCAGATGTAAAACAGATACACCGCAAAAGCAACAAGGTAAACTGTGTCACACATTAGTAGCGTCGTGATATAGTCGTGTAGCTGTCAAATAAACTAACCTCTGTGTAAACCAAAATGTTGCATTAAAATCTCAAGTTAAAAAAGCACATTATCTCTCAATAAACGGTGTTACATGTGAAATGTGGTGTAAACCTTTGCTCTTCCTAGTACGCAGAGTTTCAACATTAACGCAATTATCAAGTGGTATACGTCGGTAAAGAATACTGGAATTTTTCTCAAGGTTAGCGTCTGTGTTATTTTTCTCGGAGCCAGCGGGCGCACGCGGCTGCCTGCTGTGCGAGTCATTGTCTGTTTCTTTGCTGGCGCGCGTCGTTATTCGGATTAGGAGACCGAACTTCTACAAATTCGCCTTGCCGAGAGGGCCCAGCTCTGTTTGAATCCCGCCAGTTCTGATGCAATTCAGGTCTGTCGTTACGATCACATCGTCTGTCGTCATGTCGGTAGTTTCTGTGGTTTCTTTCTTGTCGGTTAAGTGGTGGAGAATTTCTCCCTGAATCGTAACTGCACGCTGGACCGTTGCGTCTAAAGTTATTCTGTCCCTCGTAATAATAATTGTTTTGGTTCCCATATTGTCTGTTTCTCTGATTGTCTCTGTGATAGTCATTACCGCGGAGAGGTGATCTTTCCCTGTAATTATTACTACTCTGCCAACGGTTGTTATACGGGTGGTGTCTGTTTCGGTCACGATTTGTGTTGTGAGAATAGCCTTGTCGCGTCCAGTTATTATTTCTTTCATCGCGGAATTGCGACGGATGTAATCTGTAATTGTTGTGCTCCTGCGTTCTGCGATTGTCAGTGTCAATTTCCAGTTCTTGTAACAATCCCTGAAAAGCTTCAATGTCGTCTTTGCAACGTCCTGCCAAAATAATATGTCTTAAATGTTCAGGTAATTTGATTAAGCAAATGCGGATGAGTTCTGAGGGGCTGTATGGGTTTGACAGGTACTGATTTTTGTGCAACATGTCTTCAAAATATTTCACAAGACTGGAGAATTCAGATTGTTCGAAATGTTTCATCATTATGATGCCATGTATTACTCGGTCTTGTGTGGCTTGAGACCAGTATGCGGAGAGGAAGGCATGGTAAAATTCTCCTTCACTGTGGCAATCGTGAATGACCGATCGCATTCTTACAGCTGGTTCATTCTCTAAGTAGCCACACATAAATTCTAATCTGTGTTCTAACGACCAGTTGGGAGGAAAACAATGAGAGAATTGATGAAGCCATGCTTGTGGATGAATGTCGTTGGCAGAATTCTTAAATGTTTTAAATTTACGTGTAGTAATGAACAGCTTATAGTCAAAATCATCGTGTCGGCGAGTAGCATACCGGTCATTGTTACGTCGTGTCGGCGGTTCCATCTCAAAATTCGGTGTGCCTTGCCAATTTCTTTCATAATTTCCGAAGTGTCTTGTGTTATTATTTTGTGGTTGTTCCGTATTTCTATGTCCCTCTTCCCGTGTTGGGGCGCGAGTGTCCTCTGAAATACGTAATTCTTGTATTACCTGTGTCAGCTGATCTTGTACTTCGCGGATTTCTCTTTGGTGTTGGGTATTAATTTGATTTTGATTTTGTATGAATTTTCTAATTTGTTCATACTCTTCTGTGTCAGTGAAGGCTACAGGTGTTGTGTCATTCAGATCATCATCTACCCTCGTAGATAAGTTAGTGAACTGATCTGAAAGTTCGGCTACTTTATCCGATAATGTACTTATTTCCTCAGTGTGTTTTTCTGCTGTGTCTTTTAAGTTTTCCTGGGTTTTTGCAAGTTGCGTAACCGAATCGGTAGATGCAACTGAGTCAAATTTAGCTTGCAAGGTCTCATGATTTTCATGAACAGTAGTTTGCAGTTCTTTTATGGCTGCTTCGTGATTCTGTAGTGCATTTTCATGCCGCGAAAAAATAGGTTGGAAATGTTCACAAATTTGTGTTTTTACGTCATTACAGACTTTTTGACATTTCGATTCAATGTGATGTAACTCATTAGTTAAATCCTCACGTGTTTGTTCAAGTGTGGTATCTAACTTTTTAAGATTTTGTTCCACTGTGTCTAACTTTTGAAGATTTTGTTCCATTGTGTCTAACTTTTGAAGATTTTGTCCCATTTGTTTCATTTCTCTCTGATTTTGTTCCATTTGTTGCATTAATTGCAATAATAATGTATTAGTGTCTGGAATCTGTTTCTCTATGCTTTTTGGCAGTGCATTTTCACCGGCAACATTCACATTTTGACAAGCAGAAAATGTGTCTTGACTTATTTGAGAAAACGGTGAGGATCCAAAACTTGAATCTACAGTATTTGTGAGATCGTCTCGTGTCATTTCGGATTCCTGAGCCGAGCTATTGCCGACCGATCGATCGATAATGCTTCCCTGTTCTCTAATTGTTTCGCTGTCTACACCATTGTTTGCCGCCCGCTCCATTTCCGTATGCACAGTTACCAAATTATTACTTTGAACATCAGTTAATTCATTACTCGGTGGCGCTAACACACTGCTTTCGTTTTCACTGTCATTTCGCAGTTTACTTTGGAGCCTAGTATTACGTTTTTCACACGCCATTATTGTCACAGTATTTCACACGACAACACAGAAAAACACAATTTGAAGAGCAAAAATAAGAGAACGCATTAACATAACACTGAAAATAATATCTAGTTAATTGCAGCTGCGAAATACTTGGTGCAAATCTACATGCATGCCACAACTATTTTACTATACAACACTGAAAAACTACAACTACAATGGAGATTCTCTCTACAATTACGCGCTAGCAATAAACAAAATCTACACTAATTATACAAACTACAAGAAAAAATCAGAAGATTCCAGTGAGGTATCCTAGGCTAAGGGTCGACATATGAAACTTCCCCTTTGAATAATTTTACAAGACTGTGCTTAAACTGACACACAATATTTTTTTTTTTTTTTTTTAGCGCAACGCAATCTGACTTTCAACACACAATATTTTGTTAGCGCAACGCAATCTGACTTTCAAAATTCTCTACAAGAGAATGGCCCTGACTAACATTAAACTATCTCTCTCACAAATCACTTACCTCACAAAAATCTTCGCTGCTCAAGCTACTGCAATACAGCGAGCGCCACTACTGCCAGCTAAATAAAAGATTCGAACTATGGAAGGCACTAACTACTCATAGGGATAGTTAGCAAATAAAAGATATTAATAGAGAACCAACAATGTATTTACCTTGATATCATGACAAATTACAAAACTCCGCCATCTCTCTCCCCACATCCACCACTGCTGGCGGCACACCTCCAACTGCCCAGCGCTACGCGCTGTTCACAGCCAGCTGCCTAACACTACAATGGTTGAGTATTACAACAATGCAAAGCAGCCACAGACTGCACACGGCACAGCCGGTGATTTTCATACTGAGGTGGCGTTATCAATAAAAAAACCTAAACAGCCTACTTACAAAGGGAACTTCACAGCAAACATAAGCATAGCCAAAGCCTTGCAGACAAACAAAAATTACACGAAGCGAAATGTAGTGTGAGGAGTGCTATGCGAGACTCGTTCAACGAATTCGAAAGTAAAGTTCTATGTACTGACTTGGCAGAAAATCCTAAGCAATTTTGGTCTTATGTCAAAGCAGTAGGTGGATCAAAACAAACTGTCCAGACACTCTGTGACCAAAATGGTACTGAAACAGAAGATGACAGATTAAAGGCCGAAATACTAAATGTCTTTTTCCAAAGCTGTTTCATAGAGGAAGACTGCACTGTAGTTCCTTCTCTAGACCGTCGCACAGATGACAAAATGGTAGATATCGAAATACATGACAGAAGGACAGAAAAACAATTAAAATCGCTCAAAAGAAAAACGCCGCTGGACCTGATGGGATACCAGTTCGATTGTGCACAGAGTCCGAGAAGGAACTTGCCCCCCTTCTTGCAGCGGTGTACCGTAGGTCTCTAGAAGAGCGTAGCGTTCCAAAAGTTTGGAAAAGGGCACAGGTTATCCCCGTTTTCAAGAAGGGACGTCGAACAGATGTTTAGAACTATAGACCTATATCTCTAACATCGATCAGTTGTAGAATTTTGGAACACGTATTATGTTCGAGTATAATGACTTTTCTGGAGACTAGAAATCTACTCTGTAGGAATCAGCATGGGTTTCGAAAAAGCCGATCGTGTGAAACCCAGCTCGCGCTATTCGTCCAGGAGACTCAGAGGGCCATAGACACGGGTTCCCAGGTAGATGCCGTGTTTCTTCACTTCCGCAAGGCGTTTGACTTTGTGGATAACTTCGGAAGTTCACTGAGGCTTTTTGCGGATGATGCTGTAGTATATCGAGAGGTTGTATCAATGAAAAATTGTACTGAAATGCAAGAGGATCTGTAACGAATTGACGCATGGTGCAGGAAATGGCAATTGAATCTCAATGTTGACAAGTGTAATGTGCTGCGAATACATAGAAAGAAAGATCCCTTGTCATTTAGCTACAATATAGCAGATCAGCAACTGGAAGAAGTTAATGCCATAAATTATCTGGGAGTAGGCATTAGGGAGTGATTTAAAATGGAATGACCATATAAAATTAATCGTCGGTAAAGCAGATGCCAGCCTGAGATTCATTGGAAGAATCCTAAGGAAATGCAGTCCGAAAACAAAGGAAGTAGGTTACAGTACACTTGTTCACCCACTGCTTGAATACTGCTCACCGGCGTGGGATCCGTACCAGATAGGGTTGATAGAAGAGATAGAGAAGATTCAACGGATAGCAGCGCGCTTCTTTACGGGATCATTTAGTAATCGCGAAAGCGTTACGGAGATGATAGATAAACTCCAGTGGAAGACTCTGCAAGAGAGACGCTCAGTAGCTCCGTACGGGCTTTTGTTGAAGTTTCGAGAACATACCTTCACCGAGGAGTCAAGCAGTATATTGCTCCATCCCACGTATATCTCGCGAAGAGACCATCAGGATAAAATCAGAGAGATTAGAGCCCGTACAGAGGCATACTGACAATCTTTCTTTCCACGAACAGTACGAGACTGGAATAGAAGGGAGAACCGATAGAGATACTCAAGGTACCATCCGTCACACACCGTCAGGTGGCTTGAGGAGTATGGATGTAGATGTATATGTAGATCCAAATGAAACTCGTGTGACTGCAACGCTGAGAGCTGCGGTTCTGACTTCCATCGCTGAGGCGTCAAAAGAATAGGCGAAATGTGGGTAAGACGAGGTGTGACGACCTTCTTAATGTAACACACCCACTGGGGCGTTGGGCACAATTGTGGTGAGTGTTGGTGCCAGTGTGACATCACTAACCCACCTTACACACCACACGAAATTCTGAACAGTGGCCTTTTTTTCACATGGGTCGACATCTTACAGTATGAAGGGTCGTCCTGTCCAAGGGTGAAGTCGCGGGGAGCGACCCTTTTGTACTGTTACAGAGGAAGGTTGTATGCATATTTGATATGCGTCGCAATGGGAGGCAATTACAGGGTTTCGAAAAAGTTATCCTTTAATTCTGTTGCGCAGTGTGGGTTTTTAAAATACATATTTCACTGAAGCATTCTTATCTGTATAACTAGTGAAAGCCTTTGCTCCAATTTCTGTGGTAACAGGCAGCTGGAAACAAACGGAACACACCAGACAACCGAGAAAATTTTCGAGAGCAACAACCGATTACAATTGCAGTCGACGCGAGCGATCCACAGAGTGAAAAAGGAGACCTTGTTCTCGCATGTGGTATTCGAATGCTCAATAACAGCGAATGCATGTTGGTATCTGGAGCTTCTCAGTTCGGGCGTTGTAGTCCGAGGATACATATATAGCGTTAAATTCTAGAAATGTTCAAAAATTGGGTTTGTCAGTGACCTTATTAGAGGTTTAGGCCCCACTGACATTTTTTTTACTGAATTTCTCTCATGGCCACATAAGCACCACCATGTGTTCCCATTACAACATAACAAAATGCCATGTGCTCGTTGAGAGTGGACTTTTATCGTCTCTCATTCCTGAGCGGCTCTCAAGTCTCAAGGATACTTGTTGAAAATATTTTCCTTCCCGCCTTTGCCATTTTTCACACATCCACAACGCGGTCTTCAAGAAAGGACCTGCTGAAGACCTGAGGAGAAGCTACTCAAGCATTGTGGAGTTTTGTAAAGTCTTTACACCCACAAGTAAAATTAAATAGAGAGTTCCCTTAAGCACATTTATCCTTCAGGGAGTGTTTTCTTGCGACTTCTTGATAAACCAGGTATTATAACCAAAATAATAAGTTGCTAATACAATACCTCGATAAAAGAAATATTTTATGTTTTATTGTTCAAAAGCTGCTTGTCGATAAATAGCTAGACAAATACAAATAAATGCCACAAATGATGAGAAAATTTTCCGACTTGCTTGGCAGAGCGGATGGGATATTTCGCGAAACGTGCAAAGCGAGAAAAAAAACGCACATTCGTAATCGTGATATCTGGTTAATGCAGATGAAAGCGGTAAATCCATAATCAATGGGGAAGCGGGAAAACAGTGGACAAGTAAGTTAACGTCTGTGCTAGTTTTAAGATGAACTGTTACTTGAGATTGTGGTGACAGAATATGTTGTTAGCCCACGTTAGGGCCCTATTTAATGCAACGTGCAATCTGATAGTCCCAGTCTTGGAAGCAGTGTGATGGTGATGGATTTATGTTACTTATTCGAGTTGAGATGCTTAATTTAAGTAAATTGCATTTATTACTATAAAAATTTACATTCGAGTGCAACATTTGGAGCCACTGACAAATAAATAAATTAGGTCTATACATTCTGGCATGTCAGTAGGGTATGTTAGACTTCCGTAGGCTTTATGCATATAACTTCCTGAAAAGCAGGGTAGCGCTCGAAAATTAATGTTTTTTCAGAGTAGAGAAGTATGTCTCTGCACCAACAATTTACTTTTATACTATTTGCTCAGTTTAAATGTTTGCCACCCCATAATGTTCATCAAAAAAACTTGCATTTTTCATTGTGCACAAATTCCCTTACCTTTCACCCACAGTTTTTACATACTTCATACTGACTTGATTCAACCACCACTTTCATACAGTAACACATATCACGTTCACACCTTTAGGTAACCAATTATTAGACAATGCAACGCCATGTCCTCTTTATATATCGTTGGTCTTTTCTTAGAAATGCCACTATACTAAGAAATGTTTTCTTATGCTTATGGCACTGAATTTTCCGCTTCTGTTGTGCCTCCTACTAAGTGGTATTCATTTAGCGCTACCACATTTTTGCAATAGTGTATGGATGTGAAAAGTTTGCAGTTTGTTCTCTCCTCGTGTCTACTAGTTATTGGTTTTTATAAAAAATCATCTCTTTGAACTTTTCCCTCTACTTCTACTTCGCATTATCCTGTCACCTTTTTTCCATAATCTACTTACAAGCCTTTTCAATTTTCTCCCATTCGCTTAAGCTCTCTTGCTTTGGCGCTGTAGTCATCAAATTGTAGTCCAGACAAGTAAAATTACTTTATTTATGGTTTTCGGCTCTAGTTTTACCTCTCTCATGAGTTCTCTGTACCCTAATGAAATGGTATATCCTAACAGATCACTCGCAATTATTTAGATGGCTCTCGTACAAACTTTCGTTCGAGACACATTCCACTGCCAGGTTTTTCCCAGTGCATTTTCACTGCTTAATTGATCAGACCACATTCCTATTGTCTGCAGGTAGCTCTGTGAATTCCGTCTCCACATTGTTGGTCCTCTTACACCGTTTTCTTTTGTCACAACAAATCACGGATACATCAATATGCTGCTTCCCTTTCGAAGCTAAATTGATTTCAGATGGCTTGGTACAACACCTCCAAGCCTTCATCTGTTCTAATAATAAAACCTTAAAACCGTCCTGTCTGTCAGTTTTTGTGGCTGAACACGCTAATTTCCAAAACTACTAGACCGAGTTTTCATGGATGTTTCATAGGTAACTTGAGCGTAGCTTGGGGCAACATATAGGCCTTATGTAATCAAAATGGGAACACGAAAATAAAAGGTATCGTAAATTAAATTTTTATCTAAAATCGTCTGCTCACCTTCGTATTTCGAATATTTAATTATCTGTGCATAGTACACCAAACAACCAAGAGATAATACTGTTGGTTTTGTTGTAAACCGAAGAACCAATAGATGGGCTGTTAGTTTTTAGCACTCCAAAGGTCCACTAGATGACGCTTTTAGCTTATGTCAGGTGTATTTTCTGACATTTCCATCAGTGATAGAATTAAGCAAATCCATTTTATCTTTACAAACACAAACCGACAGTTAATTTACTTGGCTAGGATATAAGGATTTATGTAAATTGTTCTGTGTTTCAAAAATTAATGTCGTTCTTTATTTCTTCTGACAGGTTTTACTTATATTCTTTGCTTGGTAAAACGAATTTATTTATCTCGGGGTTGGATCCCCTCAGCTTCCAAATCGGAGGATTACGCCGCCTGGTCAACTCTCAGGGTGCAATCGACGTTTTTGGAAGACCCCCCCGACTCCCGCTGCCGTCTGCCGTCTTCCGTCGTCGGTGCTCGTCGTCGCCCGCTGTCCGTCGGTCCGTCGCTGTCCGACCGTCCGTCGCCGCCTTCGCCACGAGTCCTCCCACCTCCGCTGTCATTTTAATCTCCCCGTCCCCCACTTCCACTATCACTTCCTGGAGTGCCGCCCCTGGCCTCCTCCCTCACACCTCACCACCACTCCCCCTACTCACCCAATTCCCCATCTCCTCCCTTGCTGTCTGTCCCCACCTCTACTCCCTTCCCCCAGCCTCCACACCGGCAACGGCTCCCACTTCTGCCCTCGCCCTCTCACATATGATTCGCCTGCCGCCTCCGCTGCAATCCCTCAGTTGGTCAGCTTCCTTCCTCTCTCCTCTCATCACCTCATCGACTGCATCCTCTGCCTGCATCACGTCACACCTGGCCACAATTGCCACGACAGAACCAACCACATCTCCCAGCACCTCCACCGTGCCTACAGGATCTGTCGTCCGCCACCTCCCTCTCCTGCCCGTCCCTCTCCCCTCCTCCCAGACTACCCTCACAAAAAGCCCCAGAAGTGCGTCAATTTTGACTCTGCTCCCGCCACTTCCAGCAAAAAATCACCGCCCTCTCCCGCCATATGTCTCCGTGGTACCCTCACCACGGAGATACGAAAGTATCTCCCAGGTGCTCCCATCTCCCAACTGATTCCCCACAGGGACACAGTCCTCATCAAGTCCCCCTCTCACTCCTTTCATACAGACCTACTGTGTAAACTCCCACACATCACATTTGGTCCCCGTGCATCCCAGACACCCTTCCTCTCCTCTTCATCTCTTCGCCAGCCCCAGCCTCCCTGTCACCCACAACCTACACCACTATGATCACCAATCTCAGTCTAGTGGTCACAGATGATGAGGTGCTGGCTGAACTAAACTCTCATCCTAACCTTAAAATCCACTCTGCCCACCGTATCCACAACGCCTCCAGTCCCACTTACGTTGTGTGGGTCTTTTCGGAGTCCGCCCCCTCCATCGACCGACTCCTCGCCCAGGGTGCCCTGATTTTTTACCACCACCACATATTTGAATCCTCCAAATCGCCTCCCCAATCCTGCCACTGCCAGCACTGCCTAAGGTATAATGATCACCTGACCCACAACTGTAAAAACTCCCCCACCTGTCCCCATTGCAAGTCCTCCAATTTTCTCAAAAACTGTCCCACCCTCGCGATCCCTCCTTCCTGTAACACCTGGAATGGACTGCAGCCCACCTATTCCCACAAATGTAAGGCCAAAGCCCTTCATACCACCCCTGAGGTTATCGTTCCTGTCCATCCCGTCGACCCCACATCCACCCCAACAAGTCCCTCTGTCCATGCCCCACAGCTGAAGACATCATCTGTTTCTTAACCATAGTCCTCCAAAACATCCACCTTTTCCAACATCCCTACACCATCCAACAGATCTCCCTCACCACCCACTCTGTCTTTCACCTCAACACCTTCGCCACTTACTCCCACAATCAAGCCCACTTGACCTGCCTCAACACTCTAGTTTAAGCTTCTCCTGTCCCCTCCCTTCACCCCCCCTCTCTTCCTGTCATGGCGCTGCATGAGTGTCGCATTCTCTTCCAGAACATCTGATCCTTCCACACCAACAAATACCTCCTAATGAACACCCTTTCCTAGCACCAGGTCTACACGTCTTTCTGAATGAAACCATTCTCCAGCCCCACCATACTCTCTGCACCTCTCCCTATATCCTCCACTGAACAGATTCTCCTGGTCCCCAAGTGCAGGGTGGAGTTACCATCGACTACCTGAAGCACATCCCCATCTGGCCACAACCCCTCCTCAATGACCCCACTGAATACCTCATCCTCAGCACCTTCTTTCCCTCCCTCACCGTGCACTGCTCCTATTCCCTATAACTTCATGTCCCACATTGATCCCACCTTTCCACCTAAGTGATTGCCACCGAGATGAACATCCACAGCCGCTCCCCTGCTGCTCTTTGGCAGTGGCATCAGTTCCTCCCCATGATCCATGGTGACCTTGTTCCTCAGCACACCTGTCCAATAAGCAACACCACCTACAATGTTGTCATTGCCTCTGCCAGCCTCCTTGGGCATATTTCCATGGATATCCTTGACTCAACAGGTAGTGACCACCTCCCCTGTCGTTCTCACAATAATGTCTGTTCACAGCCCATCTCTGGCTCCCTGCCCTGCGCCCCCTCCCAAAGTAGTCTATGACTACTGTCACGCAAACGAGGATGCCTACCAGGAATCCATCGCCACCCAGGTTGAAAGCCACCCTTTTACCTATCACCGTACCAACGACATCACACACACCACATCCTTCCTTCAAAAGGCCATTACTCATGCCGTGCAGGCCCATGTTCTTACTACAGCCATCCATCCCCACCGTCCCACTCTTCCTCCACGGGCTGTTCTACTCCTCTGTGAATCCCAGCACCTCTATAGCTACTTCCTGCGAACTCATAACAGGGATATACTCCACAGTCACCGGCAACTTTAGCAACATGTTTGGAACCTGATTACAGCAAAGCAATGCCGGGATTGTCGCCAGACCTGTACGTGACTCAACGCCACCATCCCTATAAACTCCTCCAAGTACAGCTCTGCCTTCCATCTTCTTACTGGTTGTTCCCATTCCACACCCAATTACCCCCTTCTCAATAACGCCTGCCCTCTTCCCGACGACCTCAGTAAGGCCAAACACTTCACTTCCCACCTTTCCAAAGTCTTCTCCATCACTGATGATCCCCACTTTGATTATTCCCTTTTCCCCACTGTCATAGAATGTGCCGATACCTGAGTCGCTCCACTCGCTCCTAGTCTCCTGTACTTGGGGCAGTTATCCCCTCCGACATCAACACTCCAATCGCAGCACATGACATTAAACTTATCCTCTCGTCAAAACAAAACACAGCCCCTGATCACGACTGTGTCACATACCGCCACATCAAAGAATGCCCCTTCTCCTTCTTGACTGTCCTTGCTGCTTTATACAATGTCATCCTCTCCACTGGCTTTTACCCCAACCTGTGGAAGACTTCCTGCATCCCCCTGTTCCTCAAACCCAACAAGCCCCATTCCGCCACCTCTTCCTATCGTCCCATCTGCCTCATCTCTGTCTTCGGTAAGGTCTTCGAATCCATCCTCTCCCTTCGAATCCATCACCACCTTATTCAACACCACCTCCTCCCCCTTACCCAGTGTGGCTTCCGACCCTCCTTCTCTGCCAAAGACCAACACCTTAACCTTGTCCACCTTCTCTCCCTCCAACTTAACTCCTGTCACTACGCCAGTTTTGTTTCCCTCAACCCCCAGAATGCTTATAACCACATACGGCGTACTGGTCTCATCTTTAAACTCCAAACCTACGACCTGCCTATCAATTTTGTCCATCTGGATGCTTCTTCCTTCCTCTCACGCCGTCCTTCCTATGTCACCTTCCACAATATCAACTCCCATATCTTTTATCCCACCACTGGCGTCCCCCAAGACGCCATCCTCTCCCCTCTCCTCTATCTCTTGTACACCGCCTATATGCCAAAGCCACCCCCACCTGAACATCTCCTCAAATATGCTGATGACACTGCCCTTCTGGCTCTCTATCCTACCCTTCAATGGTCCCAATGCATCCTTCAAACCCACCTTGATGAGTTCACCATTTAGTGCAACCAGTGGTTCCCTTGTATCAACCCCTCCAAGACCCAAGCAATCATGATAGGCTGCACCACTTGCTTCTTCTGTCTCCATGATTTCTATCTAACCATTTATGGTTGTCCCATCCAGCTCACCTCCACCCTGAGATACCTTGGCCTAACCCTCGCCTGCCACCTCACCTGGCCCCTCATCTCCTGACCATCCAGCAGAAAGTCCATACCCACCTTCACCTCCTGAATATGCTGTCCAGCCAGACATGGGGATTGCATCCTTCTGCTATCCCCCATACCTACAAATCACTCATCTGTCCTATTCTCTGTTATGCCACCATTGCCTAGATTTATGCCCTCCCCACACCCCGCTTTTATAAGGCCATCCAAATCCTTGAACACCCTGTGCTCCACCTTGCCTTCCGTATCTGCCTTCCATTTCCCACACGGCTCCTGTATGACCTTGTCCCATTCCCCCACAGCCTCCTTTTCTTCCAACATATCTGCATCCTTTACACTGTCTGCAGGCTTGATCCCCCCACCCCCTTATATCTTCCTTCCTCTCCACCCCCTCCTGTTCCCACGCTTCTATCGCTGTATCCCCCCTCTCTCCACCACCACACCCTCCATATCCTTCACCAGGGCAATTTCCAGCACCTCCCCCTCCCAAATCATGAACTTTGCCATGTCTATCCTTCCTACCAACTGCAGCCTGGCCTTGTCCTGCCCCCTTCCCAAGGCCACCCCACTTCCTCTCCCCTCTTTTCCCCAGAGCGGTTTCCCCTCCTCCCCCCCTCCTGAGTCTCTGCACTTCCACCTCAGCTGTTTTCCTCTCCCATCCTTCGCTCGCTGGCCCCCTTTGGCGCGCTCCCCATCTCTCTCCACCCTCTAGCACTGCCTATCCCCCTTTCTTCCCTTCTCCTTCGTATCCCTACCCATGGCAGATCCTCCCAGTTTGTTTCTTCATCATCAGTGTGCTACGGCAGTGTTGTGTTCGGTGCCAATTTACAGTGACGTCAAATGCTGTGGTTTTAATCGTGTGCTTGACTTTATCCTCTGGACGTACTTCGTCTTTTGTTCTTTTAATCGTTACAGTGTTTGGTTTGTTTTGTACGATATACATTTTTAGATTTTTATCTCCATTTTTACAGTCATCCCCTTCCATAATGTTCCCCATTTTTATATCTCTGTTCCACCATATTTCTCCTTTATGTTGTTTTAAATGTCTTCCTGTTATATACTTACTGTCTCTTGGCTGAAGAGCAGTGCCTATGCTTCTGCCAGCCCGCCCTGGATGGGGAACTGAAATTCAATAAAGGAAAAAAAGAAAACGAATTTATCACATTTGCTTTGTGCCTTCTCATACAAGAATCCAATGACGACTGTGAGGAGATACTTCCTGCTGCTAGAGATCATTAGGCTTTAACTCGCTTTTTGCAAACTCCTTCCTAAAGCGAGGGGGACGTAACTCTGATCGAGAACTCAGGCGCCGGCCGATGTGGCCGTGCGGTTAAAGGCGCTTCAGTCTGGAACCGCGTGACCGCTACGGTCGCAGGTTCGAATCCTGCCTCGGGCATGGATGTGTGTGATGTCCTTAGGTTAGTCAGGTTTAATTAGTTCTAAGTTCTAGGCGACTGATGACCTAAGAAGTTGAGTCGCATAGTGCTCAGAGCCATTCGAGAACTCAGGCATTATCTCGTTCCTCATAACCCTTCGCTTATGCAGGTTTAAAGATACTTCTCTCCAACTCAATGTAATAGAAGAGTAAATTTTGACTGAAAATTGCTCAGGCAAGCGAATTTTCATAACCGAAATCCTGCCTATTTCTAATAGTTTCCCACTTGCTTGAAACGTGTACAGTTCCTAGTGAGCTTACATTATGCCATGATCATAAACAAAGCACAAGCCCAGACGCTGCGTGGTGCGAGCATGGTCCTCAGTGCCAGTTGTTTTTTGTGTGTCCAGCTCTACGTAGTTCTCTCGCGTGTTGGTGAAACAAGGAAGCTCCGAGTGCATGTATCCAGTCATACTACTTCAAACATTGTATACAAACAGGTTCTGTAAGTCAAAAATAAATTCTACACATACAAAGTCTCAGCTACAGCGATAAATAAATATCTGTGCAGTGCCAGATTTCTCAGCTAGTCATTAGTAAAACTTCGTATCTCATGAGAATTCTCCACTTCTGTGCCACAGATGGGCCGCTACTGTGAATTCTTGCTTTGTATTTTCGCTTCTCTTTCCTGCAATTCGTTGCATGCACGCCCATGATATGTTTGTCATTGAACAGTGTCTATAATTCTTGGAAACAAGTTACAAACAGTATTATCTTTATAAATTACACACGACTTTTTTTGCTCATTCAGTGTTATTGTCAATCCGAACATCCAGTGTTAGTGGGAGTACCTCAAACACAACTGCATCTGCACTGACGAGCTTAAACATCATGACCGCCTACTTAATAGCTTTTTTGTCTGTCCTTGCAACGAAATACATCACTAATTCTGCGTGTCAGGCATCCGACAGTTTGTTGGTAGGTTTGTGGATGCATGTGGCATTAGATGTCTATACACAGGTCACGTAATTTGGGTAAATAACGGGCAGCTGATTTGCACCCGATGGCGACGTTGATCAGGCGAATTTGATCGCCGAGACATCAACGTGAGTTCACACCTTCCTTAATGAGGAATAGAGCTGAAGAGAGCACTGGTCATACAAAAACACCCGAAGCGATAATGTGTGCTTCCCACTTTTAACTGGTTGTAGCGCAGCGTCGCGCTGGTTCCAGCGTTGCCAGGTTTCGGCCAAAATAACGCTAGCGTCCAACGTTTCTGCTTGCCTCCCTGCCCTCCCATGTATGTAATACAATATCCATGATATTTCTGCATCAAACCAATCTCAGGACTGAAGACCACAACAACAACAACATCCATGATAAGATCAGAGATGAACTTGCTTTGCACCACAGAGCAAGTAAAAATTCGTTTGCACAATTTCTTTGCATTCATGAAATTTTACTTCATCTACATCTACATCTACATTTATACTCCGCAAGCCACTCAACGGTGTGTGGCGGAGGGCACTTTACGTGCCACTGTCATTACCTCCCTTTCCTGTTCCAGTCGCGTGTGGTTCGCGGGAAGAACGATTGTCTGAAAGCCTCCGTGCGCGCTCTAATCTCTCTAATTTTACATTCGTGATCTCCTCAGGGGGTATAAGTAGGGGGAAGCAATATATTCGATACCTCATCCAGAAACGCACCCTCTCGAAACCTGGCGATCAAGCTACACCGCGATGCAGAGCGCCACTCTTGCAGAGTCTGCCACTTGAGTTTGTTAAACATCTCCGTAACGCTATCACGGTTACCAAATAACCCTGTGACGAAACGCGCCGCTCTTCTTTGGATCTTCTCTATCTCCTCTGTTAACCCGATCTGGTACGAATCTCACACTGATGAGCAATACTCAAGTATAGGTCGAACGAGTGTTTTGTAAGCCACCTCCTTTGTTGATGGACTACATTTTCTAAGGACTCTCCCAATGAATCTCAACCTGGTACCTGCCTTACCAACAATTCATTTTATATGATCATTCCACTTCAAATCGTTCCGCGCGCATACTCCCAGATACTTTACAGAAGTAACTGCTACCAGTGTTCGTTCTGCTATCATATAATCATACAATAAAGGAACCTTCTTTCTATGTATTCGCAATACATTACATTTGTCTATGTTAAGGGTCAGTTGCCACTCCCTGCACCAAGTGCCTATCCGCTGCAGATCTTCCTGCATTTCGCTACAATTTTCTAATGCTGCAACTTCTCCGTATACTACAGCATCATCCGCGAAAAGCCGCATGGAACTTCCGACACTATCTACTAGGTCATTTATATATATTGTGAAAAGCAATGGTCCCATAACACTCCCC
This sequence comes from Schistocerca nitens, assembly GCF_023898315.1. Classification (NCBI taxonomy): domain Eukaryota; kingdom Metazoa; phylum Arthropoda; class Insecta; order Orthoptera; family Acrididae; genus Schistocerca; species Schistocerca nitens. The sequence continues at coordinate 654,818,545 of NC_064616.1, read as the reverse complement.
TGTGGCACGCCAGAGGTTACTTTAACGTCTGTAGACGTCTCTCCATTGATAACAACATGCTGTGTTCTGTTTGCTAAAAACTCTTCAATCCAGCCACACAGCTGGTCTGATATTCCGTAGGCTCTTACTTTGTTTATCAGGCGACAGTGCGGAACTGTATCGAACGCCTTCCGGAAGTCAAGAAAAATAGCATCTACCTGGGAGCCTGTATCTAATATTTTCTGGGTCTCATGAAAAAATAAAACGAGTTGGGTCTCACACGATCGCTGTTTCCGGAATCCATGTTGATTCCTACATAGTAGATTCTGGGTTTCCAAAAATGACATGATACTCTAGCAAAAAACATGTTCTAAAATTCTACAACAGATCGACGTCAGAGATATAGGTCTATAGTTTTGCGCATCTGCTCGACGACCCTTCTTGAAGACTGGGACTACCTGTGCTCTTTTCCAATCATTTGGAACATTTCGTTCCTCTAGAGACTTGCGGTACGCGGCTGTTAGAAGGAGGGCAAGTTCTTTCGCGTACTCTGTGTAGAATCGAATTGGTATCCCGTCAGGTCTAGTGGACTTTCCTCTGTTGAGTGATTCCAGTTGCTTTTCTATTCCTTGGACACTTATTTCGATGCCAGCCATTTTTTCGTTTGTGCGAGGATTTAGAGAAGGAACTGCAGTGCGGTCTTCCTCTGTGTAACAGCTTTGGAAAAAGGTGTTTAGTATTTCAGCTTGACGCGTTTCATCCTCTGTTTCAATGCCATCATCATCCCGGAGTGTCTGGATATGCTGTTTCGAGCCACTTACTGATTTAACGTAAGACCAGAACTTCCTAGGATTTTCTGTCAAGTCGGTACATAGAATTTTACTTTCGAATTCACTGAACGCTTCACGCATAGCCCTCCTTACGCTAACTTTGACATCGTTTAGCTTCTGTTTGTCTGAGAGGTTTTGGCTGCGTTTAAACTTGGAGTGAAGCTCTCTTTGCTTTCGCAGTAGTTTCCTAACTTTGTTGTTGTACCACGCTGGGTTTTTCCCGTCCCTCACAGTTTTACTCGGCACGTACCTGTCTAAAACGCATTTTACGATTGCCTTGAACTTTTTCCATAAACACTCAACATTGTCAGTGTCGGAACAGAAATTTTCGTTTTGATCTGTTAGGTAGTCAGAAATATGCCTTCTATTACTCTTGCTAAACAGATAAACCTTCCTCCCTTTTTTTATATTCCTATTAACTTCCATATTCAGGGATGCTGCAACGGCCTTATGATCACTGATTCCCTGTTCTGCACATACAGAGTCGAAAAGTTCAGGTCTGTTTGTTATCAGTAGGTCCAAGATGTTATCTCCACGAGTCGGTTCTCTGTTTAATTGCTCGAGGTAATTTTCGGATAGTGCACTCAGTAGTCACTCGATGCTCTGTCCCTACCACCTGTCCTAGACATCTGAGTGTCCCAGTCTAAATCTGGTAAATTGAAATCTCCACCTAAGACTATAACATGCTGAGAAAATTTATGTGAAATGTATTCCAAATTTTCTCTCAGTTGTTCTGTCACTAATGCTGCTGAGTCGGGAGGTCGGTAAAAGGAGCCAATTATTAACCTAGCTCGGTTGTTGAGTGTAACCTCCACCCATAATAATTCACAGGAACTATCAACTTCTACTTCACTACAGGATAAACTACTACTAACAGCGACAAACACGCCACCACCGGTTGCATGCAATCTATCCTTTCTAAACACCGTCTGTGCCTTTGTAAAATTTTCGGCAGAATTTATCTCTGGCTTCAGCCAGCTTTCTGTACCTATAACGCTTTCAGCTTCGGTGCTTTCTATCAGCGCTTGAAGTTCCGGTACTTTACCAACGCAGCTTCGACAGTTTACAATTACAATACCGATTGCTGCTTGGTCCCCGCATGTCCTGACTTTGCCCCGCACCCGTTGAGGCTGTTGCCCTTTCTATACTTGCCCAAGGCCATCTAACCTAAAAAACCGGCCAGCCCACGCCACACAACCCCTGCTACCCGTGTAGCCGCTTGTTGCGTGTAGTGGACTCCTGACCTATCCAGCGGTACCCGAAACCCCACCACCCTATGGCGCAAGTCGAGGAATCTGCAGCCCACACGGTCGCAGAAGCGTCTCAGCCTCTGATTCCTCCACTCGGCTCTGTACCAAAGGTCCGCAGTCAGTCCTGTCGACGATGCTGCAGATGGTGAGCTCTGCTTTCATCCCGCTAGCGAGACTGGCAGTCTTCACCAAATCAGATAGCCGCCGGAAGCCAGAGAGGATTTCCTCCGATCCATAGCGACACACATCATTGGTGCCGACATGAGCGACCACCTGCAGATGGGTGCACCCTGTACCCTTCATGGCATCCGGAAGGACCCTTTCCACATCTGGAATGACTCCCCCCGATATGCACACGGAGTGCACATTGGTTTTCTTCCCCTCTATTGCTGCCATATCCCTAAGGGGCCCCATTACGCGCCTGACGTTGGAGCTCCCAACTACCAGTAAGCCCACCCTCAGCGACCACCCGGATCTTGCAGACCGAGGGGCAACCTCTGGAACAGGACAAGCAGCCATGTGAGGCCGAAGATCAGTATCAGCCTGAGACAGAACCTGAAACCGGTTCGTCAGACAAACTGGAGAGGCCTTCCGTTCAGCCCTCCGGAATGTCTTTCGCCCCCTGCCACACCTTGAGACGACCTCCCACTCTACCACAGGTGAGGGATCAGCCTCAATGCGGGCAGTATCCCGGGCAACCACACTTGCTGTGTCTAGCATCGCTCTTCACAAGTTCGGCACGAGACCTTTGCAAGTGGGAGACCAATAGCGACCGCTACAGCGGAGACACACTCGCGACATTCCTATGAGACCGTTTGGGGACTTAATGAGGAAGTAGAGGCTCCATGTGGGGGAAGGTACACGGATGCGGAAAGTATGACGAAGTGCATGGCGTTCGAGGATTTCGAGAAAAGTTTAGAAATTTGGTGGGGCGGAGATCTATACAACATTTGCACATCAGAGGATGGTTTGGAAAAGGATTTTGTAGGTATGGTTAATAGTAGATGGATGTAATTCCCAAGTTCGGCCTGTTAGTGGTTTTAGTCTATTGTAAAACGGTAATAGACGTAAGGTAGCATAAATAGTAACTGCGAAACAAACATACTGCAACTTTTGAGTGTCCATTGGCACGAACTTACAGCAACTTAGATAGAGAAAGCAATAGTAAATATAACGGGAGTTTTCAAGAGTAGATTGTGGTCCATATTTAGTAAGAGAATGGATACGAGAACAGTAGTGAGCGGAAAGGGAGAGTACATGACGTATAGAGAAATGTAATAGCTATAGTTAGTAGTTACTGAGATGAATCCACAGGTGACGCCACAGTATGGCAACAAGCTTATACAGAGTAACATGAGTGTATGAATAGTGAGTGAAATTCAGATGTTGAGCACATTACAAATAAAACAAGAGCCAATACACGAGACAAATGACGACGCTTATGGGGGAAGACGATAAATACATGAAAGAATCTGTTTAAATGTGAAATCCATCGTAAATAAAGAAATTGCCGATCGAGAAATATGATGTAGAATCAAATCTCGAGGATATGTTAGAACAGAATAGTTAAAACCCATTGAGCATGAAGGACTTATTAAAAATTTTGATTACACAAATTAAATCAGAGAGTAGACACCTTAATAATCAAATGAATATACCAAGTAATCAGCTGATTGGTATTGCTAGTGGTCTTTTTAATTAACTAATGGCACAGGCTTGTTACACAAGTGGTCTTCACAATCACCATAAGAAACAAACTGGTGCAATTAAGACACATGGTATTAAAATTAGCCAACAAATTGACAAAGTAGAGAGAAAAGTAGGCGTATTGAATAATAAGATACAGGACATGAAAGTGGAAATAGGTAACATAAACACCAATGTTGCCAATGGCTGGCTCTGAGCACTGTGGGACTTAACATCTTAGGTCATCAGTCCCCTAGAACTTAGAACTACTTAAACCTAACTAACCTAAGGACATCACACACATCCATGCCCGAGGCAGGATTCGAACCTGCGACCGTAGCAGTCCCGCGGTTCCCGACTGCAGCGCCTAGAACCGCATGACCACCGCGGCCGGCGTTGTCAATATGCAAGGACAGATTAATGACATCAGTGCAACGTTCGAGTCGGAAATCGGAAACATCCAGGAAATTATGGAACCTATAGTAAAGATAGAAATAAACAAAAAGGTTTTCGGTTTAAAAACTAAAATTGTTGATGAGTGAGGTCTAAATTCAGACACAGATCAAATTAGTCGTATGGGCTTTAAGCAAAAATTTACTGCAGAATACTGGTCATCACAGAAACAAGATTGTGGCACGAGTTCATAATGGTCAGAATGTATGACAATAGGGGCAGGAGTTCTATGAAAGATTTCTGTGAATCATGGTATAGGAAATTAACTCATTTGAGAAGAAGGCGGTCCGAATCCAAAATCATACGGGACCTATGGAAAAAGCTTCCTAAAGATTCAAAAAGGTATGTAAGGAGTAACCACAAATGCTTTTCGACATTTTTGGGAAGATTAGAGAACGAAGACCACTGACTACTGGGAAGGAAACCATGATTACCATAAGGTAAATAAGAACAGAAGTAATCACAATAATGCCCGCCCAGCTAGACACGCTGTCTAACGCGCTGCTTCCCAAGAAGGAAGGCGTGCCGGTCCCCAGCATGAATCCGCCCGGTGGATTAATGTCGAGGTCCGGTGTGCCGGCCAGCCTGTGGATGGTTTTTAAGAGGTTTTCCATCTACCACGGCGAATGCGGGCTGGTTCCCTTTATTCCACTTCAGTTACACTATGTTGGCGATTGCTGTGCGAACACTGTCTCCACATACGTGTACACCATAATTACTCTACCACGCAGACATTTGGGGTTACGCTCATCTATTCGTCTGGTATGAGACGTTTCTGAAGGGGTCGGAGGGGAAGGGGGGGGGGAGATCTGGGGGCCGAACCGCACAATAACCCTGGGTTCGGTGTGGGGCGGCGATTGGGTGGGTGGACTGCTCTGGCCTGTTGTGGGGTTGTGAACCACTGAGGGCTACGACGGAGTGAAGCCTCTCCGTCGTTTCTAGGTACCCAGTTCAATACACAATACACACACAATCACAATAATAATGACCAGAATTACAATCAAGGATATTGAGTCAGTAACATGAACAGGAAGAGAGGTAGTAGGCAACTTAGTTCAGCCATTCGCGGTGCTAAAAACCAAAGAGCGTCTATGTTGCAGACCAAACTAAGGGGGATAGATTCTCAAGGCCCAACATAGGAAACAGCATCAGAGTAAATACTGTGAATTCCGAGCACAAAGTAAAGACTGTGAAGTGTTGTGAGGCGCTGCCGGCGTAAGAACAGATATGCACGAGGACGAATCACTGCACACAGGCACTTAAACGAACATAAGCCTGCAGGTTGAGCACGCGTTAGCAACAAATAAATCAGCTGTCCACGTGAAAGCAGTATTGCTGACAGAAGAACATATTACTGACATCACAGTAGAGAGCAATGACTATGAATATATTCTTAGGCAAGAAAAGAAGTGCTGACAACAGTTTAAATCACTATATTCTTGTGAAAACGAAGTATCAGCAGTAACTGGGTGGTGTGAACATATCGAAGATCTGTATGAGGGACTAAAACAATGTGAATAGGAAGATTTGGAAAGGGATTATGTGACCAGAAAGTCAAATGGAAGAGAGGGGAGAAAAGGGGCGTTGCCTGACAGAAGGAATAATGTCGAAGTAATGAATGCGCTGTATAGAGTTCATGTGCAGCAAATGTTGAAGAGGTGATTGAGGAGATTGGAAGAAGAGGAAATCATTAGCATTGCCAACGAACGCCAGTAGAGCGAATTGTTGACAGTAAACAAAAAGAGAGAGATGCAGGCCGTTGCTTCGAGTTATCGAAGTTGATGGTGAATACACATACTACAAAGTGAAGGTAGACGTTATTAGAGCCGATGAAGATGTCAGCTCTGATGAAGAAACTTGTGTGATAGAGAAATAATTGTTAGCGTTAGGAGAAGACCGTGACCCTAAATGTTCAAATTACGATAAAAAGTCAGATGAAGAATGTAGCACACATCTGAGAAAAGCGTTCATTTTAGAACTAAATAGTGACTGGTGGGATGAAGAAGACTGAAACACACTGCCGGAAAAAATTAGTACACCAGGAAAGACGGCGTCGATTTTGATCCGATCACGACATATGCCACCTTGGGGATAGTAGATTTTCTGATAATGGTCTCAGCGTCGTCCGCCAACACATACGTAGTTACAATGAAATGAACACCCTTAGCTGCTTACAGGCGTTGACATACGTCAACGGGGACAGATGAAAATGTGTGCCCCGATCGGGACTCGAACCCGGGATCTTCTGCTTACATGGCAGACGCTCTATCCATCTTTTTTTTTTTTTTAACTCTTGTTGTTCGCTTTATCTGCTTAGGGCGCACGTCGTAAGACATCCGTTTCAGTTCGTTGTTGATCGATTAACTCAGTTTTTTTTTATTACAGAGGGCAGCTAACCCTCTGACCGAACACGCTGAGCTACCGTGCCGGCTCCCATCGGAGCCACCGAGGATACAGAGGATAGCGCGACTGCAGCGATATATCTCTGGCACGCCTCCCGCGTCAGTAATTAATCATGTGGTCACAAATATGGACAGGGAAAAAGGTGATATAGCTGTAAAAGATCTCGGACTATCAGACCATCTCTGTCTAATAACAATAGTAAAATGAGGCATCGAATTATTCCCTAAACTATAAGTCTTCAAACGACATCTATCATAAATGAAAATAAAAGATTTTTCGAAAGAACTAGAAAAACAAAGCTGGGATGAAGTGTATAAGGAAACCAATGTGAATTTGAAATTCTCTAAATTCTCCACATTGTTGAAAGTGAACTTTGAAAAGAAAAGTATGAGTGTCTGTATCAACATTTCACAAAAACAGATGGATAACAGCAGGTATTAAGAAGTCCTCCCAAACACTTAAACACCTCACTTCCACGAAAAAGATTCGCAGTGATCCAGAAACCTTAAATTTCTATTATAAATACACAAAGATCTATATGAAGGTGCTAACTGCTGCAAAAAGTCATTTAATGACAAAATAATATATAACGCAGAGAATAACAGCAAATCAGTATGGGATAATACAAAAAAGGAAATGGAGAGAGGCAAACAAATGCAGAATAACATACTGCTAAGGGAGGGGGATAAGGTAATAAATGATCCACAACTCTTAGCAAACTATGTAAACGAGCATTTTTCAAGTATTACAGAGAAGTTACAGCAAAAATTCCCCAAATCAAATATAACATCTGTAAATAATTTTGCACTAAATATAATGATGTCACTTCCAACCACAGAGAATGAAGTCAATAAAACTGTTCAAAAACTAAAAAATAAAAAGTCAGTAGGCTTAGATGTAGTACCAATATGTGTACTGAAACAATGCATAGGAATTATACAAGGCCCCTTAACAAATATAATAAATGAATCCTTCACATCAGGGACATATGCAGCGCAGTTAAAACAGGCAAGAAAGGTAATGCAGAAGCCATAGTAGAATTCACAAAAGCTGTACTTGATGCTCTTGATAAAGATGAGTGTGTCACAGGCATATTTTTTGGATCTTTCTATCGCCTTTGATACAGTTGACCACAAGATTCTATTAAATAAATTGGAAGCGTTAGGAAGAAGAGCGGTAGCTAATGAATGGTTTCGATCATACCTAGCAGATAGGGTACAAAGAGCAGAGATAACACATACTTCAAATAGATCCAAACATTTAGTAAAACACTTATCAGAACCAAAATACATTAATATAGGGGTTCCGCAAGGTAGCATATTAGGACCAATGACTTTCCCAGTAGTGTTACTCATGGTGAAAAAATCTCTTCGTTGATGATGACAGCAATATTATAGTCACCGAGAAAACAAGAGAACTCCTTGCTGAGAAAGGAAATGAAACTCTCAAGGAAGTTTATGACTGGTCAATAAGCAACAAAGTGACATTGAACATAAAGAAAACTAATGCCATGAATTTCAGTTTGAAGAGAAAAAAGGAAAATGTTAAATTAAATATAGATGGCACCTCTGTAGACTGTGTAACATTAGCAAAATTTCTAGGAATGAATATTGATTCTCAGTTAAAGTGGTGAGAACACACAAAGGTACTTGCGAACAGAATGTCATCAGCATGTTACGCCCTTAGAATCCTATCATCAGTGTGTAACATGCAGTGTCTTTTAGCTACATATTATTCATATGTACACTCAATTCTTAGCTATGACAGTCATTTTTGGGGAACAAACACACAAAATATGAACACAGTTTTCCAACTCCAGAAAAGAGCCATAAGAATAATAACCAAAATATACTAGTCGAACTCATTGTCAAGATCTGTTCAAAACACTCGGGATTTTAACTGCTCCATGTAAATACATTCACCAGTCGGTTGTACACAGCAAAAATAACATTGGTAATTACTGCACAAACAGCTCTGTCCATGACCATGCAACAAGAGATAGACTCAACTTCCATTTACCAAGAAAAAAATAAACATAAAACTCAAAACAGCATTTTCTACCAAGGAATGAAACTGTACAATAAATTACCAAAAGAGATTAAAGAAATTGCAAAAATACACTTATTTAAAAAGGCAGCTAAAAAGTACCTGTCATGCAATACATTTTATACATTTAAGATTTACTTAGATAAAACAGAGTAGGGGTTTGATAAAAAATATTATACAAATAAATAATAATAATAATAATGATTATAAAACGTCCAACATTCCACATCACACCTTCACTTTATTTTTCCTTCTTTTTTCCTTTCTAGAAATACTTACCCCCAAGCTATGCACAGTACAATAGTAACACCTCTCTCATTTTCTGAGCTCAACATCTCACTCATTATGGAGGGATGCTGGCTCAGTTTTTCAGGATAGCAAAATGGGAAGTTGCAGTACATAAAATGGCCCAGAGATCACCAGTGTGTGTGTGTGTGTGTGTGTGTGTGTGTGTGCAGTGAGTGAAGTGTTACGAAACAATATGTGTATAGTGTGTGCAGTGACTGATAGTGAAATATGAGTGAACAGTGTGGCATTACATTATTTAATAAGTTATCTGTAAAAGAAAAAAAAATTGTATACCAGGAGCAAATCTAATGATTGTCTCTAACGAGAAGTCTGTAAATACATGTGTATACTAATTAGCTTATTTTAAATTGGTCTAAACTTGTAAATATTTTGACATGTCCTATATCCTTGTAAAAAGAGATCTACTAATACTACTACTACTACTACTACTATAGAGGCAGCATGGCCCAATATTTATACGTGGGAGTTACGACGACTTGATGAGTCCATGCCACGTCGAGTTGCTGTGCTACGCGGGGCAAAAGGAGTTCCGACACAATATTAGGAGGTATCCCATGTTTTTTGTCACCTCAGTGTGTAAGTCGTGTAGTTTTCAGATTTGTTTTAAGAACACTTGATGGACGATGATACTGGGCTCGGCAGTAGGAGGAACCACGGCAAAACCACGATGTTGTTAGTGGTAACGAGCACTTTGTTTCTTGATGAGAATTCCTGGTTCCCTTAATGGGTGCCATGACTGTTTTCTCTCAGCCCAATACTCGCTGGGAAGCGAACTTCACCACGCGCTGGCTCTGAGACCTGGACGTACTTGAGCAATTTGCCGCGAACTTTCGGGCGTGCATACGACAGCGGGGAGAACGACAAAGTCTGCGAACTTCCTGTGACTATTTGGTTCACTTACCCACTCGAGAATCGCTCTGTGGAAGATAAAGATTGGAGGTAGCTCCAAAGTTTTTCGCAGCGGCGTCTTCGCATAAAATTTTCTCGATGATGGAACCGAATCACACTTGAGTAGAATTTCGAGCTTTGGAAGATCTATACTACGCTGTGACCGGCACTACGAGCCTAGGTTGGCACTATACCCCTAGGTTGGCCATGCATCCTTTCGTGGGGCTCCGAAAGTGAAACCAGCCGCATGTGCTACGAGGAGGAAGTTGTTTGTTGCTTGTTTGTTACTGGCCGTCGGGATGTTGTCCGGCATGCCGAAATTGCAGTCTGTTTTCCTGTAGTGCCCGTGCGAAGACAAGGTAAACTGCCGCACGCTGCATGGCGGTGGACAGTTGGTACACGAGGAGACTGTGGATCAAAAATACCAGATGTAGAAGTATGAAACCGGAATTTGGCTGCAATAAATACACGTCTGTTGTTTGAAACTGATAAACAATATTTTATTCAAAATAATCTCCATTGCTATTTATACATTTCTCCCATCTCACCGACAGGCTATGAATGCCACGCCAATAAACAGTTCTTCTTTTGAAGCGAACCAGTCAGCGAGCCATTTTCATATATTTTAATACGAATTGAAGAGTTGTTCAGCGAGAGCGTGTCCCAGTAATGCAAATAGACGATAATCGGACGGAGCCATGTCTGGAGAATATGCCGCATGCTCTAGTATTTCCCAACCTCCTCGATGGTTTCCCTGACCCGTTCTGCTGTGTGACGGAACGTTATCATGGAGCAATATGAATTTGTGTTTCTGTTTTCCACATTCCGGTCGTTTTCCACGTAATGCTCGATTTAAATCGATTAGTTGCTGTTGGTAGAGATCAGTGTTAACGGTTTAACCAGGTTTTAGCTGCTCATAATAGATGACACCCTTCTGATCCCACCAAACACAAAGCATTGTCTTCTTTCCAAAGCGATTTGATTCTGCAGTGGATGCCGATGGTTAGCTTGGATTTGCCCATGGTTTACGGCGCTTAGGATTCTCAAAATATATCCATTTTCCATTACCTGTCATTATTCGATGGAGAAACGACTTTCTTTTGTGTCTGGAGAGCAGATTTTCACAATTGGTCTATCGATTTGCTAGCTGTCTTTCATTCAGTTCATGCGGAACCCATTTTCCTACTTGCTGCATCTCTCCCATTGCTTTCAACCGAAGAGAAACGGCTTTCTGCGTCACATTCAATTGTTCCACGAGTTCCTGTTGAGTATGAGTATCATCTTCATCCAATAAGGCCTGTAATTCGTTGTCTTCCAACTTTACGGTGGTTTCCCGCGCTCGTCATTTCTCACCTCAAAATCACCACTTGTGAATTTTTTGAACCAATCTAAACACTGTGTTTTCCCAAGAGCATGTTCGCCGATAGTTTCGGCAAGCATTCGATGCGATTCTGCAGCATTTTTTTTCAAATGATAACAGAAAACTAATGATATCCGCAGATCGTAGTTCGTAGGCACATAAATCGACATGTTTATGGGTTTGAAACAGGCACCGATGTATGGAACTTGGGTTACTGTGTGCTGACATTCGTCGTCAGCCATTACAGGAAGCAGATGGCGCTGCAGACGCGCTCTCACGGGCCGTACACTGATGGCTAGCACCATCTTCTACACCTGGTATACTGCACGTGAAATATCCTGCCGGATAGGTAATCCGGCATCGTGATTGCATCTGGATTGGCAGTATTATTCAGGTACTTTGTAGGGGTGGCCACGTCACCACGATGTCTGTTTTTCGTTCACCTGTAGTGTTAACTAATGACTGACCTGTTTTGTGGTTTCGCATAACACAAATTCCGTGTGTGTACACCGGTTATGTCGTCCCATCCTCTGTTATGCCAGTCCCACCTGGATATCTGCCCCCCCCCCCCCAAATTCTGTAAGTCCCTCCAGATCCTTGAGCGTCATGCACTCCGCCTCTCCTTCCGTATACGCCTTCCGTCCCCCACGCGAATCCTCTATGACCTCAGTCCTTTCCCCCATCTGCTCCTATTCCTCCAACATATCCACATACTCTAGACCTCCCGCCGCCTTGATCCCCCTCACCCCCTGGTTGCTCCTCTCCTCTCCTGTCCCCACCCCCTGCCACGCCTTCGCTGTTGTGTCCCACCTACCCTCCATCTCTACACCCTTCATCTTCTTTCCCAAGGTGGCTTCCATCAACTCCCCCTCCCGTATGATGCCCTCTCTCCCTCCATTTATCCCTCCTATCAACTCTGATCCTCACCCCCTCCTCCTTTCCTCCGTCCTTTCCCTGGGCTCCCTCTTCCCCCCCCCCCCCCGTTCCATCCTGTTTTTCCCCACCTACCCTCTCCCTGCCTCCCTTCTCCTCCCCCACCGAGTCCTTTTCTATTCCCCTCCTCTCCCTCCTCTGCCTTCCCCACTCCCTGTCGCGTCTGCCCAGCACCCCCGCCCCCCTGTTATGGTTCCTCGTCCTCCATCGGCTCCTTTCTCCCACTTCCCCCCTTCGTTTTTTCCTCTCCTTCCCCTTTTTTATTTTCCCATCATCTGTCCAGGTTCCCCCCACCTGCCCTTGGCTATGGTATGTCATATTTGCCAACTTTTTAGTGCAGTGTTCAAGTGAATGTTCGGTGTTGTTCGTCTTTCCCAAGTGTTGCGAACAGAAATCATGCTGTCGCTGGGTGTGAATTTTATGTCTCTTGCGAACAGAAACCAGACTGTCACCGTGTTTTTTTATTTGTCTGTCTCTTATTTTACCTGTCTGCTTCATATGTATTTTATTAGCGTCATCATCCCTTTGTTTCTATGTTTTAAGTTCCACGATTTTTTCCGCCATGTTACCGTTTAAGTCTTCGATTTTATCGCCTGTTTTTATTGTTTATTACCTTCCTCTTTCAAAACAAATTCTGTAGGCTGAAGAGCGGCATACTAAGCTGCTGCCAGCCCGCCCCCTTCGGGGGGAATCGAAACTCAAAAAAGAAGAAAAAAACAGTTCTGTGGCCTCACTCCTAGGGCAAAATGTGCTTGTTTGATTAATGTGATCCTGGATTGCTACCGTCTCTGTTATGGCGACGTTGCATTTTGACGTTGATTTACGCTGTGATGACTATCTTGCTTTTGAGGCTCGTTATTTGTTCTTGGAAGAGCCTGTGTCAGTATACTATGTGTTGCTTATATCTTACACTGGCGTGTTTCAGGTGCGATCTAAGATGTTGTTACTTTGAACAGAGTTGTGAGGGGGATGCCAAGGACTGGATGTAAAAAAACACCGCCTGGGATCCAAACCGACTGACAAATAATGGAAAGGACCGCTTCTTATAGGCTTTGATATTTGATAATATGTATTGAGGCACTGGTTGTAGTTTCCCTGGCAAATATTGCCTGTTGAACGTTGAGTACCTGTTAGCCTAAAATTGCAGGCCAAGATTAATCCCCTGCACGTGGTCCTGGTCTGGTTAAATGTAATAATTCGCACATTTGCTTATAGAAAAAGACTGAATGTTTTTTAGATGTCATGGATTGTCTGTTTTTATTTTTAGATCTATGTGATTGCGCGGAAAGAGAGATAAAATGCTTACAGTTAGATTATTTTTTTTAATGTAGTAAAATTTTCGATTGACCAGTATTAAGCAGATTTCAGAATTTTCAAGATTAAATAAACGGAAGATAAAATTTTGCTATGAGGTAGCGTGTCTTGGGTTTTGGTATTCAAATTTAATCTTGCGAGGTGCCGGAGTCGAGAAGAGTTTGTACCTCTTTAATTCAGGCAAATTTTGCATGAGAGCTAGACATGCACTCGACCCCCTCCTTAACTACCACCTACTTGATTATGTGCACAACGGTAACGAAAGGAATTGGTGATGGACCCTGCTAGTTGGTAAAATAAGGAGTGCCCACTCACAATAATTTAATAAAAATCATAATCTACTCAGTAAAAAAAGGGAATTTTATTACAATAAATGACAGGAAATGGATTCTGCATCTGATATGCGGATTAAATATTGCCGGACGGTGTGGCCGAGCGGTTCTAGGCGCTTCAGTCTGTAACCGCGCGACCGCTACCGTCGCAGGTTCGAATCCTGCCTCTGGCATGGATGTGTGTGATTCCTTAGGTTGGTTAGGTTTAAGTAGTTCTAAGTTCTAGGGGACTGATGACCTCAGATGTTAAGTCCCATAGTGTTCAGAGCCATTTGAACCATTTTTTGATTAAATATTACAATGAGATTCATTATAAGTCAGAAAATAAAGGTATTTCATTGTCAATACAAACATTAGGCTAAAGAATAGGGTATACTGAACTATTATGAGAACAAGAGTTGGCTCGAGAACAAAAGGCTCCTACTCTCTGTGATGCAATAGATTGACGAAAATGACTGGAGGTCCTAATGACTCGAATATTACTCCCGTGACTATGATGCAGTATCGCGATTAATAATGAGAGCTCAAATGGGAACACATGGAGAAACAAACAAGGTTGACTTGTTCCAAAGCGAGCGTGCGTGCTGCTAGGGACTTCAGTATAAAAATTATAGGTGCTAGAATGCCGGAGCCACAAAATACTTTACCAGTCCTGTAACCTGCAGCGCGTCGTCAGTAGGCAGCGGTCTGATGATGTAGGCGCCGACTCTGTTTCAACCCATAGCCTCGAATGCTGTCTGAAAATTCTAAGTTCTGCTTGTGTGGCCAAAGCAGGGAAACTCCTGGATACACTAGGATGTATCTCTAGGAAGAGACACATCAAAACCACCCATACTCGCCCTATCGGTATAGGTGCGAAAACGCAGACTAAGAATCTGGGTCTTAAGTAGCAGAATGAAACTGGTGTATGACCGAAGTCATGCTCCTCAACGATTCCGAAAAAGTGCGACTAAGTCGAAAGACCGGCCGATTCCGACGAAGATCAGACCCCAAATTCCATGTGCCTGCGCAACGCAAGAGCAAGGCCAACGTTACTCAGCTCCCCACTCCCCTCGGAAAACAGCGAATCCGTATTCAGTGCTGATTCCAAAATTCCCCCACACTACCTCGGAACATCATCCGCGCTAATAACGATCGTTTCCTCCAATTTTGTGCAGGGCTTTATGACGTTAACTGGCCTCAGTTTAAGTTGACGAATAATGCCTCTGCTATTTAGCTGGGGGCACTGAACTTGCCGTTCGACCGGCTACAAACACAGCATGCCAACACCACCGGCCATCCGGCGCCAGACAGTCGCGCCCAACAGGGCACGGTCGACAAATATTCTCAGAATCATGAAGACAATAGTCAGTCGATGCCAGCAGTCTTCGTTCCAGACACGCCGGAACGGTAAACGCATAAACTGCGGCAATACTCAAGACGGCTCGCAGGTCGTTTGGCCCTCCATACAATACGTGCAACTCGACCGACGTCAGTCGCCCCGCCAGGGGCTCAAGCCCATTGATATACGACCCTCTCCCTATTAGCGGAAGTGCAGGCCCCCACAAAAACGCAGTGTGGCGCGGCCTCCGGTGCTCGCCTCGCAACAGGCCACCCTGGGAAGTAACAGAGAAACCTAAAAGCAAGACCACATACAGTTCCCAACATGCAGAATAACCTTACTCGGCCCGTTCCCACTGTGAAATGATATAAAACATTAACAAAACTGATGAAAATGAGAGGCAACATGCAGAAAAGGCATGGAACCTCTCAATCTCAGTGGTCATTCTTGTATTTGTTGTTTAAGGTATTTCGAAGGGTACCTACTTCTTACCTCAGTCTAATGCATGAGATAAGAGTCATGTGTTATTGAAATTAAAGTTAGTTTTGCTATTGTGCTGGTCTGTAATTGTGCGTCATAGTTTTCCATAAAATGATCAGATGGTTCAAATGGCTCTAAGCACTATGGGACTTAACATTTGAGGTCATCAATCCCCTAGACTTAGAACTACTTAAACCTAACTAAGCTAAGGACGTCACACACATCCAGGCGCGAGGCAGGATTCGAACCTGCGACCGTAGCAGCAGCGCGGTTCCGGACTGAAGCGCCTAGAACCGCTCGGCCTCAGCGGCCGGCCATAAAATGCTCGTTTTCTACTAGTTTGTTATCTGTATGGTACCGCTTCGGAATGTGTTGTCATATGAAATGTTGTGTATTAAAAGCGAATTGTATAACTGTCACTGAACTCAATCAGTCGCTCCACTCTTCGTCTACCCTACGGTCCCATACCACGTTCCAGTATCATCTCTACTGTGGGAGGTGACTTACTCGTCTTACATAGTTGCATTTTCGTTGTCAGTCATTTCCCGGCGATAAATATAATGAAAATCTTTTAAAACTCAAATGCGACGTGACTTACGACTGAACACTTGCTATTCCTGTTGAGCGTCTTCCAGAAGCTACGTATGAAATTACCAGTGGGTAGTTTCATGTTACGTACGTGCGATGGGCCTCCGTGGTCTCGCCAATGTAGTCCACCAGCCCAGCGCCACCTGGTGACACACCTGCGTAACGTTTCCCGAAGTGTGCTACACGTCGCTCAGTGAAGTTGTGTGTGCATTCTCCTCACCACCACAGTCACTGCTGACTCTCCTGAACGCGTCTCAACTTACCACGGACACTCTGTTATAATTTTGTAGACTCTAATTGAGACAGGATTTGAGGAAAATACGTTTGTTGGTGTTTACACCAGATTTATAACGCCTGCCATTACAAAATCCACGTTGAGGCCTTGAGTACCTTGTGACACCGACCAGCACCCGTCATGCCCTATGCCAGCGGCGCCAACTGGATTCGGTATGGAGAGGCATGTAGCCAGCACACGCTTGTCATGGCTGTTTCCAGACTTTGGGGCCGCTACTTCTCATTCACGTAGCTTTTCAGCTGGCACTAATGGGGATGAGTGATCTTACTGCAGCCCTCTCACGAAAGAAAAATTCATAGCAGTAGTGGGAACTGGACGCAGCTCTCTTCCTCGTGGCTAACCGCTCAGCTACGGTGTAGCCAAACCGCTGAGAACGTTCAAAGCCATAAGCATTTACACTATCAGGGTGAGACCACTGCAATAATTGTAGGTGAGTCTGGCTTAAAAAGTTTACATAAATTTATCCTAACAAAGAATATGTAAACAACAAATTTTAATATGATTATTACAGAGATTAAAAGAAATCAAAAAAGTGTAATAAGTATCTTACTGTTTCCCAGAAAAGATGTTGAAAATAAATATCGACAATGTTCTCCAAATCAGACATTTTGAAACTACAATATTAATGTCATTTTTAAATTGACTGATAGTACATTTATTAAAACTGCGAACATTTGAACAGAGAGACAAACGTAATCCCTTGATTCGAATTCATTGTTGAATTTCATGCTCTCATCAACTATGAACCGGCTTCTTCACAGTTTGAAAAAATTCATGACACCGTTCAGCGTATTTTTGGAGAATGCTCTAAACTGAAATTGCATTCTTATTAACAGTGATGAAGCAAATGACGATATAATTTTAGAGGAAAAGTAACACCAAATTGCTACATGAACTAATAAGATCGAGAGCTATCGATTTTAATCTTTTCCAATAGATAAAAACCGAAGAATAATGACATCACAACAAGGAGATTATTCATTACGTTCTGATCGTGATCACTGAATGTGACATTTGATCTGTACACAAAAAGGTAAGAGATTTTACTCAATCTGAGGTCAAATGTAATACGAGGTTTACAGGCAACTTTCTGTCAACGTTAAGGGATTCCATAGTAATTAAAGAAGGGAAAAAAATATTCTTTGTAGAATGAGACACACGAATTTTCCTTACATAGACTCCTTGATAAAAAAGTGCAGCAGTCGAAAGACACGGTAGGATCTCAATATAGCTTTGTCCACGTACAATCATCGGTATATACAATATGAAAATAACGAGAGTTGCAGTTCTATGGCACAGGCAAAACGGCCACAAGCGTGCTTTAATGGTGCTCGTTTTTAATGTTGTTATCAGGCCTGGTAGGGTATGTGAAGAGCGTAAACACCATCAGATGTTAAATGATCACTGTGAAGGACACGGAGATACCGCGTACTCGTGTGAGGCAGCGCTAAGAGTGGAAAATCCGTATTTGTGGGGCGTTTGGATGTGACAGTGACCCGACGTTAGATTGCCTGGGAACGTAAAAGTAGGCATACTCGTCGTCCAGGTTCCAGTCAACCACGTCCGGCCACCACAATGGAGGATCGCCATAATGTGCACCGAGCACATCATAACCCCTTCACATCTGCGCCTGCTAGCCGAGAGGAAGTAGTGGACTCTCTGGAACATTCTGTGTGATGCCACAGACTGACAGCAGCCGGTCCATCGTGCAGACCATCGTTAGCACCAGAATACAAACGGCTACGTCTGGAGTGGTCCCGTGAGAGGGAAGCACGGAGTGCTGATGAATGGCGTCTCATGGTGGTGAGCGATGAATCGCGGTTCTGCATTGCCACAGATGACTATCGACGGCGAATATGGCGGCGACTTGAGGAGAAACCCGGGTGCTACTCCTGGCCTCATGATGTGGAGAACCGTTGACGATGACTTTACATCACGGCTAGTGGTGGTTCAAGGAGCCCTCTGAAGGCACAGCGTCCTCATGTGCTACCTCTTACGCTACAGTATCCTGATGCCATTTTTCAGCAGGACAGTGCCCGCCCACAAATAGCTCGTGTCGTCTTCAGATGTCTGCGAGATATTGGTCAGCAGCAACCCCAGATCAGTCCCCGATAAACGATATATGGAATCAGCTCAGACGTCGACTACGTTATTGTTCCAGTATCCGGAGTAATAACATCCAGCTACCACAGTTCTGGGCCAGATTCCCTCAGAAGAGACTATGACTGTTTTATGACACCCTTCCCAACCGAATTAATGCATTCATCCAGGCGAGATTGGGTTCCAACGTCATACTGATAAATGGGCGCACACGTTCGAGTTCTTCGTAAATTTCACTCGATTTTGTAATCACCTAAACAACATCACATATCCTCTAAACCCGTGAAATTTGATTTCATTTCATTTTCCCATTCTGGATACTTGGCTTTTTTGTCAGGCTTACGTAATTTAAAAGGCATCTATACAAACAAACGTAGATAAGAAGGGGTTATATTCTGAATAACGATAAACTGTAAAAGAAGTCTAATGATGTGTTGTGCTCACAGGCGATTCTTGGAGGTTTTTCTAAGGATTACTAGAGACGGTACGGTACGGAGACGTGACAATATCTTTTACACTGATTTCAAGGGAAACAGATCCACTTTCAGGTGAGCTACACAAAACGATACACAAGCAGTAACAAGTATGGATAGTCGAGTTCAAGTTCTGGCCTACGAAGATGAATACAAGACTGAAGTGGACGAAAACATGTTTGAAAATCCAAAGATACCAGGCTCCATCTCTGAATTATAGACACTAAACATTCTTGAATCCGTGTGTAAGAAACTGTTTTCAGTGGAGTCTGGTGTTTGAGACTGTAGGTTTCTGTAATAAGTCAAGAGATTCCCCACTGTATGAACACGACAAACATCAATTCATCAATCATTATGATGATCATTATGAAATTTTTGCTCAAGCCACATCCGTGTCATCCCTCAAACTTTCTTAAAACTGTTGACTCGCGTTGAGAGTTGAAGCGTGTTACTTAAGTACACCCGATTATTCGGGGTAACGTGGGGGAGAAGATGCACGAATAATCGAAAAACAGGAATAACAGGGATATTCTGGAACGAGGTCTACTGGGGGTGTAGTTGCGGCAGCGTCGGCGGCCTCTGCGCGCGCACGCGCCGCTCGCCGCAGCCGTCTCCCACTGCCGGTCTGCCCCTAGCGGCCGGCAACCCGTGCTTCCGGTCCCCGTGTGCGCGACGCTTGCACGTATTAAGGTATACGAATAATCCGGAGTATACTGTATGTGAGGCACTAATGTAAGTTCATTCGCCTCTACAAAACTCATCCGTGGCATTCAATAACTTACACGTGCCTCTTCATTCGTGCTAAATGACCAGCATCTCAAGTGACTCAGCCAGTTGTGGTTGAATACGGGCCTGGTGAACCCAAGGTTCGACTGTAGGGGCCGTTCAGTGCTGTAAGCTCTGGGCATGCTTCAGCGAACAGCGTTAGGCGTCAGGATGGAACATTTTAGTCAAGGACAGCGAGGATTTTCACTTACCCGTCTACATCACAATCATGATACAAACCACTATGAAAAAAAAGTCATCCTCAAGTTATGTGTAGCCGAATATATCTACCGATGTAAGAACATTATCTTAGTTTCCTTCGAGATAAGTTCCGCCGGGTGTATGTGTTTAAAACAAACACACCACTGTTACGAAACTACCAGTCACATCAAAACCGTGTGCCGGACCCAGACTCGAACTTGGAACCTTTGCCTTCCACGGGCACTGCTGTAGCGACTGAGCTGACCAGGCTCGACTCACGACTCATCTTCACAGCTTTACTTCCGCCACTATCCTTTCTGCTATCTCCCAAACTTCACAGAAGTTCTCCTGCGAAACTTGCAACACTAGCACTCTTGGAAGAAAGGATGTTGCGGAGACATAGCTTAGCCACATCCCGAGGTGTGTTTCTATGTCTGCGCACACTCCGCTGCAGAGTGAAAATTTCATTCTGGACACCATTGTTACGTTTGTTAAATCATGTAACTGCGATAAAACGTTCTTGTATGGGGTACATTATTTTAATTATGTAATGCCAGTAGATAAGTACTTGCGCCGGATCAAAATGACCTGAGAGAATTTTCTTTTGCCTGTTCTGACACTTTATACTGCAATGTATTTTCTTTTAGTGTCTAAATGTTTGGAATAGTGTAATCAGAATCATCGTCGGTATTATTGTGTCTCGCTTAATTGCCATTACTGTGCGTTTGACCCTACGTGAATATATGCATTCTTCTACTGCCGTGCGTTACCCGACGCTGATCATTGTTTTCTGCAGCAAGTTACTGTCTACAGAAGAGCGAATAAAATATTTATTCATTCGTACGTAAGTATATGGAATTGTTTACCAATAGTTTTGTATATCATTTTTCTTTTTTATCTCGTTAGTCGAAAAGAAGGTGACAAAAGGATTCTTTATCTTGATGCAAAATGCCTGAAAAATTCTTGCGGAATTATTTTGCTGCGCTGATGATGAATCTGTGGGATATCTCTCTGACTTTGAACACATCAACGTCGAAGATCCTGAATACGGTACTCGTTCAGATATTACTGCCACTTCTTATGTCGAATCCTTCATGAATAATGGCTCCTTTTTATCTTACCTGAACGGTAAAACCAAACGAAAGAAGTAGCCATTCAGGTAAATTACCCCTGCTGAAGACACAGTATTACTATCACACAGTTACGTGGAGGTAGGTTGACCGGGTCATCAGATGCGGAAAGCAGGACCCAACCATAAAACTGGTCTAGTACAAAACTAAAGCTGTTTCACGCCGCTACTACCAGTATAGTACGTTATATTGAAAATACAATATAGGTTAATTATTTAATGTATCTGTGACGTTAAACAGTGGTGTTACTCGGTATTTACATATTATGTACGCGACGATGAGATGAATAAATCTGCCTGTTCTTTGCTGTTCGTGAATTACTGGCCCTTATAGGAAAAAGAATACATGAAAGCACATTCTCATACAGATACATGACGACTGATGAGTAACTCATTTCATTTTCGAGGAGTTTAACCAGCATTTGCCCAAAAATAAAAAAAATTAAAAAAATTGGAATTTAATGTGCTTGCTATAGCAGGATATAGGACTTCCTATTGTAACGCATTTGAGGTTTATGCAGGTTTGCAGTCTGATGTTTAGATCAGACAGTCTAATCGTCCACCAGTGTTCTTAAACATCTTGTTTTCATATAAAAGATTCGGCAAGAAACACAACTGGCATAGCCACTTGCCAGAAGCTTAATCGATTTGAACCTGATATTAGTGGCAATATTACTGAAGAATAAACGTGACATTCATGCTGAGTTCCTGGCCAGTAGACACAGAAATGTTGAGCTTCAGTTTGCTTGGTTTAACGAGACGAGTGTGACTGGTATTTTACGTTCCAGGAAGACTCACTGTTTAGTTCCTATATAAGTAATGCAAAGTATTGCGACGTGCCTGTAAATATGTGACTTCTACAAATGCACTAATGAAGGATTGGACGCGTGCGACATTCATGAAACAAATGCAGTGCTGGGCGCAAAACGAACACATGACCTCTTATTGTGTTTTGATTTTTAAACGCCTGCTCATTAAACTCCAATGTCATTTTATAGCAAACCTAAGGGCGATTTTCTCTTTTGCAGGTTGATTCTATCTTTACCAGGCTCCATGTTAATGAATCAACTGATACCATTTTAACCGATATTTGCGTAATTCTCGACTTTTACTAGGCAGCTTGTTTCTTATTGTATTTATCCATTATTTCTATTTCTTTATCCTTGTGGACTGCTATGAAACTATTCGATATGTTTTTTATGCAGAAATATGTACACTTTGAGAAAACAATTTATCTAGGTATTACACATTTAATTTAAAAAAATCGGAAAAAATAATTATTAATGTTAATAAAAATTATGCTTTGCAATAACACACGAATTTATACTTTTCTAATGTATAAAATTAATCTCGCACTATACACTGAGGTGACAGAAGTAATGGGAAAGCGATGTGCACAGATGGCTGTAGTATCGCGTACAAAAACCATAAAAGGGCAGTGCATTGGCGGAGCTGTCATCTGTACTCAGGTGATTCGTGAGAAAAGGTTTCCAAAGCGATTATGGCCGCACGACGGGAATTAACAGACTCTGAACGCAGAATGGTAGTTGGAGCTAGACACATGGGACATTCCATTTCGGAAATCGTTAGGGAATTCAATATCCCGAGATCCATAGTGTCAAGAGAGTGCTGAAAATACCACTTTTCAGACGTTACCTCTCACGATGGACAACGCGTGGCCGTCAGCCTTCACTTAACGTTCGAGAGCAGTGGCGTTTGCGTAGAGTTGCCAGTGCTAACAGAGAAGTAGCACTGCGTGAAATAACAGCAGAAATCGATGCAGGAAATGCGACGAACGTATCCGTTGAGGACAGTGCGGCGAAATCAGGCGTTAATAGTCTATGACAGCAGACCATCGACAAGAGTGCCTTTGCTAACAGCACGACATCGCCTGCAGCATCGCTCCTGGGTTCATGGCCATATCGGTTGGACCCTCGAAGACAGGAAAACCGTGAACTGGTCAGTGAGACCCAATTTCAGCTGGTAAGAGCTGATGGTAGGATTCGAGTGTCGCCCAGACCCCACGAAGCCATGGACCTAAGTTATCATCAAAGCACTGTCCAAGCTGGTGGTGACTCCAAAATGGTGTGGGCTGTGTTTACATGGAATGGACTGGTTCCTCGTGTCAACTTAAACGATAATTGAGTGGAAATGATTCTGTTCGACTACTTGGAGATCATCTGCAGCCATTCATGGACTTCACGTTCCCAAACGACGACTGAATTTTTATGGATGACAATGCACTATGTCACTGGGCCACAATTGCTCGCGACTGGTTTCCTGAAGATTCTAGACTATTAGAACGTACGACATGAATCCCATCAAAAATTTATGGGACATTATCGACGGGTCAGTTCGTGTACAAAATCCTACACCGGCAACACTTACGCAGTTATGAATGGCTGCAGAGGCAGAATATGTCAATATTTCTGCAGGGGACTTCCAACAGCTTATTGAGTAGATGCCACGTCGAGTTGCTGCACTGCGCCGGACAAAAGGAGGTCCGCCACGACATTAGGATGTATTCCCATGACTTTTGTCACCTCAGTGCAGATTAGTGTAACGTCTTTGAAAATGGTCTCTGCTGCATGATAGTATTTGATCCTAAGTCGATGCCACATAGCGCAGTCTGTGTGAAGTAGTTGTTGTGGTTGTGGCTCGGCTCAGTTAGGTATTGTTTATGTACTCGTACTTCGTCTGTTATGGCTGGTAAAGATACGAATCTAATCAGGAGAGCTCTGTGAATGAAAGAATTACTGTGTGGTGAACAGTATGACAAGGATTGTGTTTGCATTCAAGGAAACGGCGAAATAAATAAGCAACAGCAAACAGTGTTCAGTCATTTACAAAGAAAAGCTTTGATAAATCAATTTTAGCCCCTGAACCCCTGAAGTAATCAAAAATACACTCCTGGAAATGGAAAAAAGAACACATTGACACCGGTGTGTCAGACCCACCATACTTGCTCCGGACACTGCGAGAGGGCTGTACAAGCAATGATCACACGCACGGCACAGCGGACACACCAGGAACCGCGGTGTTGGCCGTCGAATGGCGCTAGCTGCGCAGCATTTGTGCACCGCCGCCGTCAGTGTCAGCCAGTTTGCCGTGGCATACGGAGCTCCATCGCAGTCTTTAACACTGGTAGCATGCCGCGACAGCGTGGACGTGAACCGTATGTGCAGTTGACGGACTTTGAGCGAGGGCGTATAGTGGGCATGCGGGAGGCCGGGTGGACGTACCGCCGAATTGCTCAACACGTGGGGCGTGAGGTCTCCACAGTACATCGATGTTGTCGCCAGTGGTCGGCGGAAGGTGCACGTGCCCGTCGACCTGGGACCGGACGACAGCGACGCACGGATGCACGCCAAGACCGTAGGATCCTACGCAGTGCCGTAGGGGACCGCACCGCCACTTCCCAGCAAATTAGGGACACTGTTGCTCCTGGGGTATCGGCGAGGACCATTCGCAACCGTCTCCATGAAGCTGGGCTACGGTCCCGCACACCGTTAGGCCGTCTTCCGCTCACGCCCCAACATCGTGCAGCCCGCCTCCAGTGGTGTCGCGACAGGCGTGAATGGAGGGACGAATGGAGACGTGTCGTCTTCAGCGATGAGAGTCGCTTCTGCCTTGGTGCCAATGATGGTCGTATGCGTGTTTGGCGCCGTGCAGGTGAGCGGCACAATCAGGACTGCATACGACCGAGGCACACAGGGCCAACACCCGGCATCATGGTGTGGGGAGCGATCTCCTACACTGGCCGCACACCACTGGTGATCGTCGAGGGGACACTGAATAGTGCACGGTACATCCAAACCGTCATCGAACCCATCGTTCTACCATTCCTAGACCGGCAAGGGAACTTGCTGTTCCAACAGGACAATGCACGTCCGCATGTATCCCGTGCCACCCAACGTGCTCTAGAAGGTGTAAGTCAACTATCCTGGCCAGCAAGATCTCCGGATCTGTCCCCCATTGAGCATGTTTGGGACTGGATGAAGCGTCGTCTCACGCGGTCTGTACGTCCAGGACGAACGCTGGTCCAACTGAGGCGCCAGGTGGAAATGGCATGGCAAGCCGTTCCACAGGACTACATCCAGCATCTCTACGATCGTCTCCATGGGAGAATAGCAGCCTGCATTGCTGCGAAAGGTGGATATACACTGTACTAGTGCCGACATTGTGCATGCTCTGTTGCCTGTGTCTATGTGCCTGTGGTTCTGTCAGTGTGATCATGTGATGTATCTGACCCCAGGAATGTGTCAATAAAGTTTCCCCTTCCTGGGACAATGAATTCACGGTGTTCTTATTTCAATTTCCAGGAGTGTATAACTGGAAATCGATGTTTTATATAACTGCCAATAAACGTACTATATTCATTTTGTAAGAATGTGATGATTCACTAAATTGCAAAATGCGTATTTACTCCTATTACTGTCGCTAAAACCATTGTGAAAGTTAGTTATGGAAAATTTGTGGTAAGGGCTATGGGACCAAACTGCTGAGGTCATGGGTCCCTAGGCTTGCACACTACTTAATCTAACTTAAGCTAACTTACGCTAAGGACAACACATACACTCATGCCTGAGGGAGGACTCGAACCTCCTACGGGGGGAGCCGCGCGAACCGTGACAAGACGCGTTAGACCGCCTGGCTATCCCGCGCCGCAAAGGTAGTCATAATTTACAAAATGAACACTTGTAAAGAAATACTGATATAAGATTTCTCAAGGCTCTTAAAACTAACGTATCTTGGAAAAATTGTCAGGAAGTTAATGATAACCATTTACGCCTTATTATTAGATAGAATGAAGTTGTTTCTGATGGATAGAGGAATAGAAGCGTCAACTTAGCAGCAATAAGAGGAGCAACTAGAACAGAGGAGATACGAACTGGGCCAACATCGCATAAAATGAAAAGACGTCACATCTGGCGTAACGCAAACATTAAATAACATTCAGCATGGTGTGCTATTTGAAAGGGAATTGTGTGGAAAATCCTTTCCAGCACTGCAGGCACGAAATGTTTAGCGATCTGAAGTATTTTAATATTGCAAAATGTTACTTGCGATAGTTCTGAATCATTGTCTTCATACTTGTAAGTTAGATTTGCTTTAATCGCACTTAATAATTTCAGTGTCATTATGTTCTGATAAGTAAATTCTGTTTGCACTTAAGATATAAAGAGTTTTTTAATTACTTCGTTTTTACCAATGAGCAGACTTTTTTTTATTACAGTAAATCATTTTTGGAAAAAATTTACTTCTGTTTGCAGAAATATTATTTAAAATATAGACACGAACATAAAACGGCATCGGCGAAGTGAAGCACAGTAAAGAAAAGCCAATGCACCGAAATTCTGAAAGACCAGTCGCTGGCCATATCAGTGCTGAAATTTATTAAACCTTCTACGTCAACATCAAGTATTCGAAAAGCACCAGACCAAAATAACTTGGAAGCAGATATTATAAAATTATCTCAATTCGAGAGTGAATTTGCAGATAAATCAAAAATTGACAGTAGTTCAAATGGTTCAAATGGCTCTGAGCACTATGGGACTTAACATCTGAGGTCATCAGTACCCTAGAACTTAGAGATACTTAAACCTAACTAACCTAAGCACGTCACACACATCCATGCCCGAGGTAGGATTCGAACCTGCGACCGTAGCGTTGAAGTAGCAACAAAAGCAAAAGAACCAGTTAGACAGGACATTAGAGAAGAAACTGAAGCGCTCGAAGAAACTACCTTGTTGACGAGGCACTTCGATATGCGAAGGACACATGTGATGTTATGGCCATTCATGTGGAAAAAAGTGGTACTATCAGACAGAAGAAAATGGTGTGTGGATAGAAGGCTTCAGACAAAACGCTGATTTTGCGCCAGGATCTCAGAAGGTCAATGTCAGAGTGCATCATCTGGTTTCTGCATGGAATCAATACATGTCGCAAAACCTCGGGTTCAATCAAAACCTCAGAAAGGGGACATACGGCGATTGCGTAGTCTTGCACCACAGGAATCAAGGGAGAGGATGTAGTTTGGCGGCTGGTGTCCTCTTTCTACAACACAACTGACACATATATTAGCAGGGTTCTTTATTTACATAAACAAGAAGCTACTTATCCTTAAGAGAGTATATGTGTTGTGGTACAAGCTCGTTAGCCTCACTGCTGGTGAAGTTCAAGTCCTGCTATGTACAGTAATCTGGTCGCAATGTACTAACAACTTGGAGTGCGAGTTAGTGCGGCATTGACTGAGTGGCTGAGACTGAGCTAGTGACTGAGAGTGCTACTGAGAATGAGGCCCTCTGGTTAGTTGTGGTGATTTAAATACTTGCGGTCGAGAGGGCGTTGGCGGCTTGTTGCTTGCTAGTCTGTCTTTGGCCTCTCTCCTGACAGGCGTGCTTGATCCAGCTCCTACTATCGATATTCTTGCTACATATTTGCCGAACAGTGTGATGGCGACAGCTTACACCAGCACAGATTGTAAGAAGTTTAGTTCGCAGTTATGATGAGAAGCTTGAAGAGGATATCCTTGCCCAAATTCCTCGCCCAAGAAGATTTCTGCAAGCTGCCCCAAGCTCCAAAAGAAGAGTCTCTTCTTCCTTACAGTTCATGGTTGAAATGAAACTAATTAAGTTTTACCTTTGGTCCACTACGAGTCAAGTGCGACTCTCTAGCTTAGGAGTTTTGTGGATATAAAATAGTGTAGCTGAAAGTATTGACTTGATGACGCAATTTTAAAATTCGCAGCAGAAAAAGTTAGAAGGAAGAGATCGTAAGCTTCATGTTAATGTCAGATATTACCAAGAAGATCTTTGGTTATTTGTATTGCTTCATCAATAGTCAATTAAACTGCGCTACTTATAGAAATGGGTTTTGCTTATCTATTTCCAATCACAAACACTATTTACGAAATAGCAAACGTTACGCTAAGCTTACGTGTATTAGAGCACTGGCTCCCTGAGAAAAGCTGATGTTTTTGTGGAATTGGGGGGAAGGGGGTGGATGGTGGATGGATGACGAGCTACATCTCCGGACCGTGTGCCAAACTACCGAGCTACGTCACTGCTCATACTTCTTCATAGTTCTTTGTAAATTTCATCCGACTTTGTCATCACTAGAATAACATCACACACCGGTTCAAGCCGTGAAGTTTCATTTCGTTTCCTCCTTCGCATCAGGATGTTGTGCCAGGCAGTGTAAAATTTAAAAAAATCGGCTTCTGCCACATGGAGCATAGGGTACAATAGATCACTTCCAGTGCGTTCAGCAGCCTCCCTCGTCTCCTGTTTCCAGTGCACTGTTCACTGAATTTTCTGTAGGAACGGAATTGGGATTGATTACTGAAATGATCATTTTTGCTCTTTTTTGGCCTATTCCACATGCATGGCTTCAGAGGGAATATTCAGTTACTTCCCTTCTTCAGATAGTACGAAAAAATAAAGTTTCAGTTCAACTTATAAGTATAGTTTCATTACTCGTTTATAAAAATTGAAGATACCTTTTTACATGATTGTAACCTGCAGGTTATATAAATGAATTTATTTCTACTGGGAGTCTCTTTAGCATGAAATCCGTATGTCCTGAGGAAAATTATTTCTAAACCCCAGATAATCCACGTGATATGTGGTGGCTGCGTGATAGTTTTGTGAACTCTAATAATAAATTACAACAAGTTTCCCCAAACATAATTTCCGGTTTTTCATGTTATTCTTGTGGTTTAGTGCATGATATTACTAAATGTGCAACGTACTATGACATACAACCTTTTTGGTCTGCTCAGTAGCAGTGGAAACAAATCTAAAATCTTCTGATTATAGCTTCGAGTTTGATATAACTTATATAGAGGATACAATGCTTATCGCGATGGAGTATTCCAACATAATTGATGTCTAACCCGACTTCACAGTCTTACGAAGCCACGAAATTTTAAAAGCGGATATAATTTCCTCTCTTCTTTATTATATGTATATTTTGTTTTGTGGTTTACTAACGATCGGAGTGCCTCACCATTCGACGCGCTAGGGTCAGACTCAAAGGAAACAATGTTCAAACTACGACTGCCCAATATGATTTAAATTTCCTGTGATTTTCGCGGATCACGCCCACGGAAAAGGCTCCCTTCAACTTTAAGTAAGCCTGGATGACGTAGCGCAATGTTACCGAAATTCTTCCATAGTTGGGTATGTTTGGCTGATCGTGGTAATGATATTATTTATGGCCAGGCTGCCAAATTTCAGAGTTACTCAAATAAAAAACTACTTTTGTTCATCACTGCTTGGACAATATTTGAGTATTACTTGAATCTCGATTTACACTAATATTTGTAGCCAGACACTTTACTTGTGTTTTTCGGAGAGTTATAATACGATCATAAGCTTGGTTCAGTTAAATGAATCCAACATATGTGTAACGCATAAAGTAAAATGTCCAGGTAAGTGGAATTATTACATAACATCCGAAGTATGCTTTTATTACAAGCGTATCATTCAAACTTTTTCTGCAGATTACATTATTCTGGCATGGAAGTGAAGAGTCCGACACTAGCTTGTCTTTGCGTTTTGGAGTAGTGTATGTTTCGGAAGAGATTTACCTTTCCGAAAGTTGCTGATATTGAAATTAGTTTACCTGTTCTGATGCGTTAGTTAGTTATTTCCAATAAAGTAACGATGTCAGAAAGATATTAGCCGATACATTTTCTCAGCGTTATACCATACCCCATTGCCCCCCAGTTGCGATTGTCAGCTGATAAAATTAGTAGTCTACTTTTCGAGATGTGAAGGAATCTACCTGCAGCAGCTTACCGAATGTGTAATATCACTGAATGCTGCCCTCTCATTTAAAAACTTCATATCTCTATCTTTTACTGAAAAACTTCTAGGGCTGTAGCAACTGTTCTCAGCTCACGATTTTTTACAAAACGGTCGTGACTGAGCACTGTGTGTAATTACTGGTGCGATCTTGTCTTTGCCTTACACTTTACCGATCTTCTAATGTAATGAAAAATAAGAGACTACTGACTACGTCTCTGAGTTATCACAATAAAGGCGCTGTAATATCTCTAGTACGTCTTGCTCATGAAGTCCAGCAAGTCCTTTTCTTAACTATCGGTATTTCTCAAGACACGTGTAAGCAGCAAGCCGCGACAGCAGACGAAAATAGTAGCAATCGTTCCCCATAATTTCTGTGTCACACAGCCGTTAGTTCTTCTCTAGGCACCTGTCCCAGATACACTGGGTAGCTTTTATTCACGACTGAAATACTTTCGCATTTCCTGAAATATACGAGGGGCGTTCAGAAAGTAAGCTCCGATCGGTCGCGAAATGGAAACGACTATGAAAATCCGATAAAGCTTTGCACAGATGTGTTGGGTAGTGTTTCTAGTATAACCCCAGTTAGCATCACGTCGCTCTTCTCATTTCTGAGCTCGCAGTGAGTGCGTAAAGATGTCTGGAA
Source organism: Schistocerca nitens (assembly GCF_023898315.1). Lineage (NCBI taxonomy): Eukaryota > Metazoa > Arthropoda > Insecta > Orthoptera > Acrididae > Schistocerca > Schistocerca nitens. The sequence goes on along the minus strand of NC_064616.1, from coordinate 654,787,954 downwards.
AATAGTGTCTGCCGCCAAGTACGAGGGCCTGGTGAGAAATTTCGCCTGAAGCTATGCAGCTAACATTACATAACTGTCGTGCTGTTTCTTCTTGAAGACAATTCTCAGCCGCATTCTGCAGGGGCAATGAAGATGCTCCTGCATCGTTTTCAAATGGAAATGTGAGATTACCCACAATACAGTCCGCAATTGTCTCCCCCTGCGTTTCATCTCTGGTCACATGAACCGCTGTCTTTGAAGACAACATTTTGACACAGACAACGAGGTGTAGGCCAGCGTGGAGAATTGGCGGAAAGCACTGGCGGCTGCCTTCTATGATGAGGCTATTGAAAAGTTGGTACAACGCTATTACAAAAGTCTAAGTCAGAACGGTGACTACGTAGAGAAGTAGCTGAAAGGTGTAGCTAATTGTTACAAGTAAAACATTACTGATGTTCACTGTGGTTTCAATTTGGCAATCAATCGGAGCTTACTTTCTGAACAGGCCTCGTAGTACCAGTAAGTTTCTTACTTGTAAATCTGATTTAGTGCGTGAAGCGAAGATAATATAATTTCAATGGTTTGGGTGAATGTGCTCGTGGCCCCCGCTCGTGCTGTGATGCGAGAACCGTGTTAGGCCGGTGTATGGAGGGAGAAATGTGATGGCGACTGCGCGCACGTGGCGGCTGAGCCGCGGGCTCAATGGAGGAGTGCACTTCCCGCGGCTGCCTTTATGTGCTGGGCCGCCAGCTTTCTTTTGTCAGGCTGCCAACTTCGTTGGCGGATTCCTGCTCTTTCACTGTGCACTGCCTCTCTCCAAACAAATACTGTAATATTTTGTTCAGTCTCTTCATTTTGCCACCCACCGAGTAGTCCTACTGAACAACTGTAATTGAAATGAGAACAGACTGAGGGAGTTTCTTATTAATTCTGTTCGAATTTTTGTTTGAATTTGCTGTCATGAAGTGGATTTGTTATACATATTTTTTATATTCGTTTTGTTTTACTCGATGACTCTAGGTTGCGTGCAACTGCGCTACCAGACACTGCGCATGAGCGGTGCCCATTTGCGCAACTCGTTGCTGACGAGGAGAACACGGCAAGTACCATTACCCGTTTTCCAGTAAACTTCGCTCGGCGGAAGAGGGGTCAAAATAAGCGAACACGTGTGTCACCTTATCCGTAGATACTCAATCGTTTCTGGGAAACTGACGGTCAAAGTTCTCGAGGCCTTTTGGAACACACTACTGTCAACTGCAGCGGTGCACAGTGTCTAGCGTTGCGGGCCTTGTTTCGTGCCCCGTGTTTGAAACCATATTATTGTTTTCATTTATTTTATTATTTTTTATTTACGTACACATGTGTATAGAAAGTTACTTCATGAACGTTTCTTATCGAATTACTGGATACAAGGGCGTTATATTAAGTGTAAAATTACAACTGGGTTTCACAATAAATGCAACACATTTATTATTTAACACACGTGTGTATCGTATTTCAATGATTACTATCTTTTTAAATTGTCATATTCTTATATTTCATTTTTAAACCAACTCTTATATTAATTCTTATATTTTATTCTTATGTTTATTCTTCGGGAAGATTTGGTGCATTTCCTTGGATGATACTGATAATAGAAACATTTGAAACACAGAGGTTCCGAACACACCGTCCGCCCCCGTCAGCTGAGTGGTCAGCGCGGCGGACTGCCACGCCAAGGAGTCCGGGTTCGATTCCCGGCTGGGGCAGCAGATTTTTCTCCGCTCAGGGACTTTGTGTTGTGTTGTCCTAATCATCATTTCATCCCTACCTCCGACGCGCAAGTCGACCAATGTGGCGTCGAATGCAATAAGTACTTGCTCTCGGCGGCCGAACTTCCCCGAATAGGGGACTTCCGGCTCACAATGGCGCACGCTCATTTTCCATTTTCCGAACACAACAAGCACCGCGAGAAAGGCAGGTTTGCCACAGTGGTATTTTTTCGTACGAATGTCCTTCGCGAAAAAAACGTCGTTAACATGGCTGAGGATTACACGTGTTGGCAATAATTTAACTTCGAACCACGTATAACGGATCGCTTTATCGAAACCTGACGCTTGCAGTTGACCATGAATCAAGATGGCTACAGGAATTTCACCGAAAACAATTTCGAATAAATTAACCACTCATTTATTTTTTATTATTTTTTTTTTAATTCATTCACCAGGCATAAAATTAGCAGACGAATAAGGAAATTGTTATTTCAATATTCAGTGGAAAACACTCATGTAAGTATCTTCTACGGGCATGAGTAGATGAATGAAAATGAATAATAATAATAATAATAATAATAATACAATAACAATAATAAAAAGATCCCAATACCATAACAGGTAAATGCAGACTTTGCAAACAACAAATAGGAACAGTAGATCACATCACAAGCGGATTTACAATACTAGCAAATACAGAATACACCAGAAGACATGACAATGTATCAAAAATAATACATCAACAACTTGCCATACAACATAAACTAATAAAACAACACGTTCCCACATACAAGTATGCACCACAAAATTCGAATCCTGCCTCGGGCATGGATGTGTGTGATGTCCTTAGATTAGTTAGGTTTAAGTAGTCCTCAGTTCTAGGGGACTGATGACCTCAGATGTTAAGTCCCATAGTGCTCAGAGCCATTTGAACCATTTTGCACCACAAAATGTACTGGAGAACGATGAATACAAATTATACTGGAACAGTACCATTATAAAAGATAAAACAACACCACATAACAAACCTGACATCATACTCACCAATAAAAAGAAGAAATTAACACAACTACTCGAAATATCCATACCCAATACAACAAATATACAGAAGATAACAGGAGAAAAAATTGAAAAATACATCCAGCAGGCTGAGGAAGTCAAGGACATGTGGCATCACGATAAAGTTGACATTATACCAATTATACTATCAACTACAGGAGTCATACCGCACAATATCCACCAGTACATCAACGCAATACAGCTACATCCAAACGTATATATACAACTACAGATATCTGTAATTATTGATACATGTTCAGTTACCCGAAAGTTCAAAAAAATGGTTCAAATGGCTCTGAGCACTATGGGACTCAACTGCTGAGGTCATTAGTCCCCTAGAACTTAGAACTAGTTAAACCTAACTAACCTAAGGACATCACAAACATCCATACCCGAGGAAGGATTCGAACCTGCGACCGTAGCGGTCTTGCGGTTCCAGACTGCAGCGCCTTTACCCGCACGGCCCCGAAAGTTCCTAAATCCAATGTAACAAATACCGTACAGATAAAAGGAAGCCACGCTTGATCATGGTTCGAGTCACTTTCCGTTTTTAACCAGACATAACGTCTGAGAAAGGAAAGAAACAATAATAATAGTCGGGTTTCACCAATGGGCTCAAAAGTGTTAAGCTGCGATGCTAGCCGCAGTGCCACCGCTTCGGTTCAACTATTTACTCACTAAAACGCACATGCAGTACCCCTAAAACGTCGACGGATAAGCCGAGACACGTATTTGCTTATTTTGACTCCTCTTCCACTTGCCGTGTTCTCCTCGTGAAATTAAATAGTCTCGGCTTCTTCCAGCTTCAGCGACACTAGCTGCGAGTATTTTCTGGTTAGATGTGGTAATAGAAAAGTGTATACTCGTACAAGCTCAAATATGATGTGGGGAACGGATGAAATTGTTCTCTTCTAGGATATCTACACTCCTGGAAATGGAAAAAAGAACACATTGACACCGGTGTGTCAGACCCACCATACTTGCTCCGGACACTGCGAGAGGACTGTACAAGCAATTATCGCACTCACGGCACAGCGGACACACCAGGAACCGCGGTGTTGGCCGTCGAATGGCGCTAGCTGCGCAGCATTTGTGCACCGCCGCCGTCAGTGTCAGCCAGTTTGCCGTGGCATACGGAGCTCCATCGCAGTCTTTAACACTGGTAGCATGCCGCGACAGCGTGGACGTGAACCGTATGTGCAGTTGACGGACTTTGAGCGAGGGCGTATAGTGGGCATGCGGGAGGCCGGGTGGACGTACCGCCGAATTGCTCAACCCGTGGGGCGTGAGGTCTCCACAGTACATCGATGTTGTCGCCAGTGGTCGGCGGAAGGTGCACGTGCCCGTCGACCTGGGACCGGACCGCAGCGACGCACGGATGCACGCCAAGACCGTAGGATCCTACGCAGTGCCGTAGGGGACCGCACCGCCACTTCCCAGCAAATTAGGGACACTGTTGCTCCTGGGGTATCGGCGAGGACCATTCGCAACCGTCTCCATGAAGCTGGGCTACGGTCCCGCACACCGTTAGGCCGTCTTCCGCTCACGCCCCAACATCGTGCAGCCCGCCTCCAGTGGTGTCGCGACAGGCGTGAATGGAGGGACGAATGGAGACGTGTCGTCTTCAGCGATGAGAGTTGCTTCTGCCTTGGTGCCAATGATGGTCGTATGCGTGTTTGGCGCCGTGCAGGTGAGCGCCACAATCAGGACTGCATACGACCGAGGCACACAGGGCCAACGCCCGGCATTATGGTGTGGGGAGCGATCTCCTACACTGGCCGTACACCACTTGTGATCGTCGAGGGGACACTGAATAGTGCACGGTACATCCAAACCGTCGTCGAACCCATCGTTCTACCATTCCTAGACCGGCAAGGGAACTTGCTGTTCCAACAGGACAATGCAAGTCCGCATGTATCCCGTGCCACCCAACGTGCTCTAGAAGGTGTAAGTCAACTACCCTGGCCAGCAAGATCTCCGGATCTGTCCCCCATTCAGCATGTTTGGGACTGGATGAAGCGTCGTCTCACGCGGTCTGCACGTCCAGCACGAACGCTGGTCCAACTGAGGCGCCAGGTGGAAATGGCATGGCAAGCCGTTCCACAGGACTACATCCAGCATCTCTACGATCGTCTCCATGGGAGAATAGCAGCCTGCATTGCTGCGAAAGGTGGATATACACTGTACTAGTGCCGACATTGTGCATGCTCTGTTGCCTGTGTCTATGTGCCTGTGGTTCTGTCAGTGTGATCATGTGATGTATCGGACCCCAGGAATGTGTCAATAAAGTTTCCCCTTCCTGGGACAATGAATTCACGGTGTTCTTATTTCAATTTCCAGGAGTGTATGTTATACACAGATATTTGTGGGATTTCGGTGATGCTGACTGCAAGAACAATAAGCGACATGATGCTGTGCTTGAGGCCCTACTAAGCGATCTGAACCTGGATAAAATGACAATATCTACATCTACGTGACTACTCTACAGTTCACACTTAATAGCCTGGCAGAATGTTCATCGAACCACGTTCAGACTATTCTCTACCGTTCTAGTCTGTAACAGCGTGTGGGAAAAATGAACACTTAAATCCTCCCGTACGCGCTCTGATTTCTCTTATTTTATTGCGATGATCATTTCTCTCTATGTAGAACGGCGTCAATAAAATATTTTTGCATTCAAAGGAAAAAGCTGGTGAATGAAATTTCGTGAAAAGATCTCTTTGAGACGATAAAGTTTTGTTTTAATGATGGCCACCCTAACTCGCTTATCATATCCGTGACACACTGTCCCTTATTTCGCGATATTAGAAACGACCTGCCCTGCGTCACTCTTATCTGATACGGATCCCATAATTTACAACAATACTCCAGAGGAAGACGGACAAGCGTAGTGTAGGCATTCAGTTTAGAAGACGTTGCATCTTCTAGGTGTTTTGCCAACAAAATGCAGTCTTTGGTTCGTTTAAGTAATTCATAATTCTAATCCCTAAGTGTATAGTTGTACTGAAAGTCTTCAGATTTGTGCGATTTATTGTGTAACCGAAATTTAACGGATGTCTTGTAGTATTCATGTAGATGATTTCACTTCTCCTTTTTTAGAGTCAACTTTCGTTGTTTGCACCACACAGGTAACCTGTTGAAATAATTTTACAATTCATTTTGATCTTCTGACGGCCTTAGTAGGTGATAAATGAAAGCATCGCCACAAACAACGTATGAGGGCTGCTCATATTGTCTCCTAGGTCGTTTATACATGGTTGTCAGAACGCACAAATTCAAGTGGCCTGCCAGATGAAGTTGTTCTCATAATGTAGATGATAGCGCACGAGACTGCTCATCCTCTGGTTAGCGTTCGATTCCTCCTACCATCCTATGTCCAATTTTTTTATTGCTCTCTTGTTCGGTTTTACGAAACCAAACGAAGCACATGTTTGGTGACATCGTCTCTGACGAGCAACGGCCTAACTGACCAACTTCAATGCTAATTAACTCGGAAACGGCGCAACGCGTCGTATTTTTTTTTTTTTCTTAACAATTATTTCTCAGCACAAACTACCCTGTAACACACGTACAACCTTTTCAGACAGTTTCTGACCACCCTGTATCAAGACAACAAGTGTTTGGTGCAGTTGTTATATCGGTTACTGCTGCAACTACGGCAGGTAATCAAGATTTAAGTGAGTTTGAGGGTGGTGTTATAGTCGACGCACGAGCGATGAGACACAGCATCTACGAGGAAGCGATGAAGTGAGGAGTTTCCCGTACGACCATATCACGAATGTGCCGTGAATATGAGGAATCCAGTAAAATATCAAATCTCCGACATCCCTGCTGCCGGAAGAAGATCCTGCAAGAAAGGGACCAACGACGACTGAAGAGAATCGTTTAACGTGACAGAAGAAGTGCAATGCTTCCGCAAATTGTTGCAGATTTCAATGCATTGTCAGCGTGTGAACCATTTAACGAAACATCATTGATATGGGCTTTCGGACCCGAAGGCCCACTCATGTACCCTTGATGACTGCATGACACAAAGCCTGGGCCCGTCAACACCGACATTGGACTGTTGATGATTGGAAACATGTTGCCTGGTCGGACGAGTCTCGCTTCAAATTGTATCGAGCAGATGGACGTGTAATGATATGGACACAACCTCATGAATCCATGGACCCTGCATGTCAGCAGGGGACTGTTGAAGCTGGTGGAGGCTTTGTAATGGTGTCTAGAAACGTCTAGATACAACTCTGATAGGTAACACGTACGTAAGCACCCTGTCTTGTCGCCTGCATCCATTCATGTCCTTTGTGCATTCCGACGGACGTGAGAAATTCCTGAGAGACAATGTGACTCCCCACACGTCCAGAACTGCTACAGAGTAGCTCCAGGGAAACTTTTCTGAGTTTAAACACTTCCGCAGTCCCACAAACTCCCCAGATATGAACGTTATTGAGCATATCTGGGATACCTCGCAACGTGCTGTTCAGAAGAGCACCCCCTCGTATTCTTACGGGTTTATGAACAGCCCTGTAGGATTCATGGTGTCACTTCCCTCCAGCACTACTACACACATTAGTTGAGTCCACGCCAAGTCGTGTACCGGCACTTCTGCGTGATCGTGGGGGCTTTTACACGATATTAGGCAGGTGTACCAGTTTTGGCCCTTTAGTGTATGTAAGCGGAACAAAGACGGCTGCGGAATCATTCTAGCGACGACACAGGTCAAAAACGGCGAAATCCACTGACGTAGGCGACATTGACAAAGGACGGGTTATTATTACGTAGAGCCTGTGAACGAGTATCTCGAAAACGGCGAAGCTGGTTTAATGTTCACGTACTGCTGTCATGAGCGTATACGGAAAGTGGAAGAAGGGGGGAAGTGAAGCTACCACGAGGCTCTTAAATGGTTGTACGTCCAAGACTCTTGGTAGAACGTGGAGTTCGGAGGCTTGTCTGCTCTGGAAGTAGGATAGATGGTGATCTCTGTCACCTCTGGCGAAAGAACACAACAATGGTGCACGCATAATTGTTTCGGAACACTCCACTTAGGGCACATTGTTGAAAATTGGCCGCCGCGGCACACCCTACGTGTTCCTATCTAGACCCAACGACATCGTCAATTACGTTTGCAGTGGGCACGGAATCAGTGGGAATGAACCGTGGGTAATGAAAACTTGTCACCTGTACGAATGAATCACGTTTCTTGCTACACCAGGTTGATGGTCGTCTCCACAAATGCCGCCATCCAGGCGATCAGCGGCTCGAAACGTGCATCGCGCGACGGACGCAGGCTGGTGGGATCTTTTTACGCTGTTGTAGACATTCTCCTGTCTTTGCATGGGACCTGTGACGGTAATCTAAAACATGCTGACAGCTGTGAACCACCTGCATCCCTTCATGCTTGATGTCTTCCCCAATGGCAGTGTCATCTTTCAGCAGTAAAATTGTCCGTGCCTCGGAGCCAGAAACGTGCTACCGTGGTTTGTGGAGCATTATAGTTAACTCACGTTGATGTCTTGGCGACAAAATTCGCCTGATGTAAGTCCTGTGGATCCTATGTTGGTTGCAATCTCGCGCCATCACCGCGTGTACAGATCAGCGTCCCATTATTTACGGGAATTACATGACTTCTGCGCTGTCATCTAATGTCACATGCATACACTATGCGATCAAAAGTATCCGAACACCTGCCTTACAAATTCGTGGCGCCCTACATTTAAAAAAAATGGTTCAAACGGCTCTGACCACTATGTAACTTACAAAAACGTCAAATGTGTGTTAAATCTTATGGAACTTGACTGCTAAGGTCATCAGTCCCTATGGGACTTAACATCTGAGGTCATCAGTCCTCTAGAACTGACAACTACTTAAACCTAACTAACCTAAGGACATCACACACATCCATGCCCGAGGCAGGATGCGAACCTGCGGCCGTAGTGGTCGCGCGGTTCAAGACTGAAGCGCCTAGAACCCCTTGGCCACCGCGGCCGGCGCGCCCCTCATCGCTAATGCTGGAATTCAATATTGTGTAGGCCCAACTTGATGACAGTTTCCACTCTCGCAGGCATGCGTTAAATCAGGTGCTGGAAGGATTCTTGGGGAATGACAGCCCGTTCTTTACTGAGTGCTGCACTGAGGACAGGTATCGATGTCGGTAGGTGAGGCCTGGCACGAAGTCGGCGTTCCGAAACATCCCAAAGGTCTTCTATAGGATTCAGGTCAGTACTCTGTGCAGGACAGTCCATTACAGGGATGTTATTGTCGTGTAACCACTCCGCCACAGGCAGTGCATTATGAACAGGTGCTAGATCGTGCTGAAAGATGCAATTGCCATCCCCGAATTGCTAGTCAACAGTGGGAAGCAAGAAGGTGCTTAAAACATCAATGTAGGCCTGTGCTGTGATAGTACCATACAAAACAACAAGGGGTGCAAGCCCCCACCATGAAAAACACGACCACACAATAACACCGCCGCCTCCGAATTATACTGTTGGCACTACACACGCTGGCAGATAACGTCACCGAGCATTCGCCATACCCACAACCTGCCATCGAATCGCCACATTGTGCACCGTGATTCGTCACTCCACACAACGTTTTTCCACTGTTCAGTCGTCCAATGTTTACGCTCCTTACACCAAGCGAGGCGTCGTTTGGCATTTACCGGTGTGATTTGTGGCTTATGAGCAGCCGCACGACCATGAAATCTAAGTTTTCTCACCTCCAGTCTAACTGGCATAGTACTTGCAATCGATACGGATGCAGTTTGGAATTCTTTTGTGATGGTCTGGATAGATGTCTGCCTATTACACATTGCGACCCTCTTCAATTGTCGGCGGTCTCTGGCAGTCAATGGATGAGGTACGCTTTTGTGCTTTACGTGTCCGTTCACGTTTCCACTTCACTATCACATCGGAAACAATGGATGTAGAGATGTTTATGAGCCTGGAAGTCTCGCGTAAAGACGTGTGACACAAGTGGCACCCAATCACCTAACCACGTTCTAAGTCCGTGAGTTCCGCTGAGCACCCCATTCTGCGCTCTCGCGATGTCTAGTGACTACTCAGGTCACTGATATGGAGTACCTGGCAGTTGGTGGCAGCACAATGCACCTAATATGAAACACGTATGTTTTTGTGAGTTTTCGGATACTTTTGATCACAAAGTGTTCCTCCACGAACCCACCAAAGAACTGTCAGATTCCTGATATGCAGAATCAGTGATGTATTTCGTTCCAAGGACGGACAAACAAGCTATTAAGCAGGTGATTATAATGTTTTGGTTCACCATTGTAGCTTAGGAACAGCGGATGGCTTATAACAATTCCTTCGTAAACGCCAGATATCACTTCCGTTTTGCTCTACGATTTTCTATCGATTACTATGAACTATAATCTTTCTCGCAGGAAATCACGAATCCACTTACAGAACTGAGATGATATTCCGTAGGCACGCAATTTCATTAGAAGTCACTTATGAGGAACGGTGTCAAAAGCCTTCTAAAAATTTAGAAATATGGAGTTAGTTTGAGATCTTCTGTGCACACCATTCTTTACTTCATATGAATGAAGATCTAGTTGCATTTCACATGAACTATATTTTCTGGAACCATGCTGACAATGTGTCAGTAGACAGTTGTCTTCAAGAAAATTCGTAATGGTAGAACACAGTATGTGTTCCAAAATTATACTGCAAATCAACATCAGTGATAAGGGTGTAATTCATCGTATTACTTCTATTTCTATTCTTAGGTACTGGTGTGCTTTTCTCAGGTCTTCAGGTACTGGTCTTTCGTCGTACTAGTGGAGAGTGATTGTATATGATTGCCATGAATGGGGCTATTGCATCAGCATAATCTGAAAGGAATCTGACTGGTATACAGTCTTGACTGGAAGACTGGCCTTTATTAAGTAATTTAAGCCCTTTCGCTATACCGAGGATATTTACTCCGAAGTTACTCACGTTGGTAGCTATTCTTCATTCAAATTCTGAATAATTTACTTAACCTTCTTTGGAGAAGGAATTTCGGATAACTGTGTTTAGTAACTCTGCTTTAATGCCATTGCCATCAGTAATATTACCATTGGTATCACGTAGTGAAACCATTGATTGTCTCTTGCTGCTGGTGTTCTTTATGCATGACCACAACGTCTTTGGGTTTGTTCGCCAGATATCGTTGCGGAAGTCCACGCTAAGTTTCGAGCTTTACTGAAACGTCACCAAATTTGGCATGCGTTTTTCGTTGTTTCTGCAACAGTGTTGACCTGTTTTGTGTACCCCTGAGACATTAGTACCATCTTTTACTATTTTATTCGATATAAGTCTCTCTGTTGCCGTCGTAACTATTTTTTTAAAATTTAAACCACATTTTGTCTACACTTACATAGGTAGGAAAGAATTTTTATCTGATTTTTTAAGCAGATACATTTTGCGTTTATTTTCCGTGGATTTGGATGATATGGTGTACACTCTCGCTTCAACTAATCACAGTATGCCGTCATAATGCTCCCTGTCAGATTCTGTGTTCTGACATGAGCCACGTGCAGCTGGCTGCACGCTGGCATCTAGAAGCTCCCTGGTATCTACAAGCACCCTTTCCACATCTAGGATGTCAACTCCAGGTATGCACACACAGTGCACACTGGATTTTCTCGGTAGTCATGTCCATAAGGGGCCTCATTAAGTCCTAAGATTGAAGCTCCCAACTAACAATAATCCCACACTCTGTGATTTTCCCGGTCTTGCCGGCTCAGGATATTTAGCAGTCACAGATTGAGCCTGAAATCTGTTTGTCAGACTAAATGAGTAAGGTCTTTCGATCCCCCCGCCCTCGCACACAGAAAGTCTTTCACTGCTTGCCACTACTCGTCTTTGGCATGACCTCCAACTCTACCACGGCCGGGAGTTCATCCCCAGTGCGGGCAGTAAACAGGGCGGCCAGACCAGTGGACTGATGGGAGATACGTCGGAGGTGCTGGACGTCCCTTGGATCCTCACATCTGGCACTATACCGTGATATGCAATGGCAACAGCTTCAAGCAGCAGGGTCCAATGCCAGCACCACATGGAGCTGTGAGAGAAACGTCTGCCACGCTGTTCACATTACAGTCTGTATCTACACTCAAGGTGGTCGAACTGTACCCTATACTATTATTAAAGTGCGGAACTGTGGCTACTAGAAACGCAAACACACAAGAAATTTAAGAATTTAAGTTAAAATGCACACAGTAAATCAGAATTAGCTGCTTGTAATTAGAAGCTCGTACAACTCACAAACAAAACTCTGTGCTCTGACGTGCTGCAGCAGGGAAGGAAGCTGCCGCTGGCTTATAGTTTCTGGGATGCACAGCAAAATTCATTGAATTAGGAGTACGTACACGAATTAAGAAAAATGCAGGGAAGCAAAACATCTGGCTGTGGAAGAGCCTGTATCTACAAGACTGAAATCCTGGGGCTGGAGTTGGCATATTACTTTTTAAGGAAAATTGTGTGCAGGAGGCAACTGTTGATTTTCCAACACGAAATAAGTACATTAGAGTCGAATATGAATCCTCACTTGCCAAGAAACGCAATGTGATTTGTAGTTTCAGTTGTGGTGGCTATGGTTCACGCATTTCCTCCTTATTGTATTATTGACTCTATTTAGAAGAAATGTAAACTGCTCTGGTGACATTCTCAAGGGATCCAAATAACTTCTCTGTCCTTCCACCACAGTTTCTTTCAGCAAAGTCGCTGAGCAACAGTGCTGATGTCTTTTCTTTATCCAGTCACGAACACGCACACGTGTCTTATTTCATTTCTTATGCAGCGATTTCATTGTTCAAAAATGGCTCTGAGCACTATGCGACTTAAATTCTGATGTCATCAGGCTCCTAGAACTTAGAACTAATTAAACCTAAGGACATCACACACATCCATGCCCGAGGCAGGATTCGAACCTGCGACCGTAGCGGTCGCTCGGCTCCAGACTGTAGCGCCTAGAACCGCCCGGCCACTCCAGACGTCAGCGATTTCATGCACACAAGCATTAACTCCACCAAAACTCTTGCAGCTGCCAAAACTTTTATTTCAGACACGACTCCGACACTCTCAAAACGGCGAAACTTAAGTGCATACCGCTGTCGCTGTATACGAAACCACCTGGCTCAAACTCATTTCACATAGTCGTATGCTGACAGTATATACTGAAAAAAAAACTCTAGAAAAGCTGACCTACAAAACATACCCATCTGGAAATCACTGAAACAAACAGCAGTCCTCATTTCCACACTCGCATAACCATAGTCTGGAGATTAGTGCTCACAGTCGTAGTTCGACGTGCAAGTCGCCGAAGTGGCGTCAAATACAAAGACGCATTAGGCGGCCGAACAACCCTCCGGCCAAATATGCCATAAGATCATTTTATTTCACAGTCGTTGTGCTTGAAATATTTCTATTACATATTTTGTAAGCTATGACATTGTCAAAATTGTGAGTCTTTGTTGCCATAATAGTTACTAAATTAACTACATGACACATGTATGTCTCGAAGTTTCAAACTTACGCTATTAAAAATGCTATACCTCTCTGAATTGCAATTTCTTGGATGTTGTACTAAAGCGATGTACTAAGCACTGACGTAAACAAATTATTGTAGTAAAACTGTTATTTTAATTTGAAAATTTATTATTATTTAATTAAAACAATTTATGTATTTTATTTTTATTATAATCGTAGACATCTGTGGCACGTTAAAAGTGGAGATAACAGTAATTTTTTTCGGTGGGCCAGAAGAGAGAGAGGAGAGGGATAGATGAAGAGAAAATGAGAGACAGAACGTGTGAACCACCCCCCAGAACCGACCAATGCATACGCGCCTGCACTCGTGTGAACCAATCTAGCCTAGAATACTGCCCAAGGATGTGGGATACATATAAAGTAGGCCTAACAGGCGATATTGAACATATAAAAAGAAGGACAACACGACAGGCCACACGATTGTCTGACCCACAGGAGAGCGTCACTTTGATTCTGAGAAACCTGAAATGGCAGATGCTCGAGTGCTCCAACATACAGGTCTCTGAAAGCCTACTGAAACTTTATTAGCACTAGAACCACGTGAGAAGTCATATGACGACTGAAATGTTTTCTCTTCAATTTCATTTTTTTTTACTTCTCTCATGAAATCATTTGACTTTTCCTAATGTACCCTCCTCTTTACGTTGATGTATTAGGATTTACAAAACATGGACATTTTATTCGATATACCTGCTAGAAGGACGGAAGGGGTCAATTTGATACCACCGTAATTCCTCTTCTTAATATATAAGGAGCAGTCCATTGAAAGTGAGGCAGATAGAAAAAAAAGTAAATAACCTGTTGATTATTTCAAAAGTAATCGCCATAACTATTAATACGTTTATCCCACTGTGAGGCAAAACGGTCAACGCCTTCATGGAAAAATGTTTGCCGTTGCCTACGAAAGCATGATGGTACCTAGTCGTGTTCCTCCTCGTCCGAAACAAATCTACGGCCATAAGCGTCTTTCTTCAGGACGCCGGCAACATGTAAGTCGCATTGGGAGAGATCCGGACTGCATGCGATTTTTATATTGTTGGCGCCCTGAAGAAAGATGGTCGTGGCCGTCGGTTTGATTCTCACGAAGAGAAGCTAGCCAGGGTATAGTCATCGTTCCATAGGCAACGGCAAACATTTTTCTATGAAGACATTGAAAGTCTTGTCTCACAGCGGGATAAATGTATTAACAGTCATGGCGATTACGTTTTAAATAATAAACAGTTCACTTACTTTTTTACATCTGTCTCGTTTTTATTTGACTGCCCATTATATGTAGATAACCCAACAGTGAAGCAGCAACAATCAGTAATCATACATAGTTGTTGCTGCTAATTGATTTGTCTTGGCACTTGCACATTCCACTGTGAAACAGTTAATATCATGTCATTCACGTAATATACATTGCCCACGAAAGAAGTTTCCCAACATGTCTAGTCAGCTGATAAAGAAATGATACGTCTTTAATAGATTTCCGATGCTGAATCGGAGACTGACTTCACTGATGAAGATGAGGAGTTTCTACAATTGAAGATGAAGACATTGCGAACGAGGAGGGATTAGTGGAGGAGGATTCAGATGCTGATCTACGTCATTCCTCATCTCATCCATCACAGGAGGCCCCGTTGAATGCCTCTAAAAAGTTGGTCGCTAGGGATGCAACCGAGTGGGAGATTGCCAATTTTTCATCTTCCGGAAGAAAGTCGGCAGTGAACGTTCTAGAGCAGAGTAGAGCTCCCACTATTTAACACTTCCCGACGAGTAGACGCCTCTGTCATCAGTGCTTTCTGTCTTATCTTTGACGAAGGGGCCGACCGGTGTGGCCGAGCGGTTCTAGGCACTACAGTCTGGAACCGCGCGACCACTACGGTCGCAGGTTCGAATCCTGCTTCGGTCATGGATGTGTGTGATGTCCTTAGGTTAGTTAGGTTTAAGTAGTTCTAAGTTCTAGGGGACTGATGACCTCAGAAGTTAAGTCCCATACTGCTCAGAGCCATTTTTTTGACGAAGGAGTGCTATGTCTCAAGAGGAAATGAAAAGAATCAAATGCTCTAAAACTACTAAAATACAATGATTTTACCGTGACACTTAAAGAACTGGAAAAATCGATAGCGCTCGTATGTTAGGTGTGCCATTTGCACAAAAGGTATGTCTGCGGATGAATTTTAGTCGCATTCCTGGGGGGTCTACTTTAATCAAAGACGCTATTCCGAGTGACCGATTAGGGGAGCTTCTCGTATTTACCTGCATCGATGAAACATTAACCTGACCACAACGCCTGCCAACCAACACATTCGCTCCTGTATCTGAGATATGGGGAAAGTTCACGGAAAAAGGTTTTCAATCTTACCGCCGTGGGGAAAATATAACCACCATAGACATAAACAAGATACAGGTGCACTTGATTTACGCCCAACAAGCGTGTCAAATGTGGTCTCGAATTCTGGATTGCTCGGCATGGTATATATGTAATGCTTTCCCATACCTCAGGAGAAAGGACCCACACAGAGAGAAGCAACCACTCTGAAAGTACTTCGTTCCTGCACCCACTGGATCCATTTCTAACTGAAGGAAGAAATGTAGCGACAGACAACTTCTTCAAGTTTCTTGAACTTGCGAAGAAACTCGAAGAAAAGAAAACTTAATTGGTTGGTACATTGAACAAGATATGTTATGAGATCCGTAATGAGATGAAGAGCAAAATGCTGAAATACAATCCAATATCATCCTGCGCCAGTCTGCAAATGGCTGTATACCAGGGAAAGAAGTATAAACACGTTATTCTTCTGAGTATATTGCCTGCTGGAGCGACAATAACCAAAGAAGAAAAGAATAAACCTAAAACCATAACGTTCTACAATCCAACAAAGTATGAGATGGATGTAGTTGATCGAATTACCTGCAAATATTTAATAGAGGCTGCATCTAGGAGATGGTAGATGAATGACTTCTAGAACATCTTCGACATTGCGGCAGCAAATGCCTGAATCATCAAAGGAAAAGTAAAGGACAGAAAAACGGAAAGGAAGGAGTTCATACTTCAGTTGGCGAATGAACTCAAAGTAATGAAAGAGCAGGAAGAAGAATAGGCAAAACAAGGGGACACGGGACCAAAATCATCTATAAAGCGGAAGAAGTGCCAAACCAACCTCTTCAAAGGCAACAAGATCAGCAACAATTGTGTAAAGTGCCACAAAGCCAAGTGTGTAGAATTGCGCTCTACTAAAGCTACGGTTCGGTAGCTTTTAGAGAATGTAAATGACGTAGTAAATATTCGGGTCACCAGTAGTACTGGTAGCATTGGTAGGGAAAAAATCGTATCTACATCTACATCCATACTCCGCAAGCCACCTGACGGTGTGTGGCGGAGGGTACCCTGAGTACCTCTATCGGTTCTCCCTTCTATGCCAGTCTCGTATTGTTCGTGGAAAGAAGGATTGTCGGTATGCTTCTGTGTGGGCTCTAATCTCTCTGATTTTATCCTCATGGTCTCTTCGCGACATATACGTAGGAGGGAGCAATATACTTCTTGACTCTTCGGTGGAGGCATGTTCTCGAAACTTTAACAAAAGCCCGTACCTAGCTACTGAGCGTCTCTCCTGCAGAGTCTTCCACTGGAGTTTATCTATCATCTATCATCATAGATGTATGTGAGAGCCAGAAACTGGGAGAACCAGATTTCTCTTTATTTCTTGCTTTGCACATTATTAGAACCGTTCAGCGTTAATCCTTTGTGTGTTTAATATCCCTAAAAATTATGATTTAATTTTTTAAACAATAAAAATTTGTTGATCCCTTAACTTCTGCGCTTTTATGTCACCAAATCAATTACTTTTGATGCATGTACAGTTTACATGCACAAACATAAAAATGTGTGTAATTATTGTTGTTATTTGGTACTCAATAGTATATTCTTCATAACGATCAAAGGCAAGGGTTTCCTTTTATTGATAAGTGTGAAAGCTGTTTTTGAATAGCAGAAGTACGTTTTATATAAACTCGACGAAGTATTGAAGCACTGTCTAACACATTATTGTTTTGCTGTTTTTTAAAACTGGTGTTACCTTTTTCGAGCACATTGCGTTTTCTAGCGCTATATGCTTAATATGTATTGCATTTTGTTTGTTTTTACAACATTATCGTTCTGTTCCACATCACAAATCAACAATTTGCGAATAAAACCAGAATTAAACATTGACAATTTCATTTTTGTTATAAATAATGTTTATTTTTATGTAACAGACAAGAGGATAACTATGCAGAACAAAAAATGTTTCGTGGGTTAAGCAGCTCTTTGTATACCCTCATTCAGTTTCCAGAGGTTCACCGATTCCAGTTTCTAGGGAATCTAATAGGATAGATCGCATACACAAAAAAAAAAAAATCGATCGAAATAAAGTAACGCCCAGTTGGTATGCAACACACCTAACATTCACGTAATGCGGTTATGACCTCAACTGACAAAAGCTACTAGAAAAACTGCTGTAAGTTTACACTTACTTATGGTAACCTAGAGCAACCTATGGTAGTTTTACAACTCTACGTGTGCAAAAAATGTGCCAAAATTCACCACTAACGAAGCACATATCTTATCTTCATTGTCCAGCAAATCATCAAGTTCATCATCGTCATTCAACTAATTTTCATTTATTTTAATGTCATTTTCTTCAGTAGCTGAAACAAACTTTGAATTTGAGTTGCGTTTCTTCGCTTTTTCAGTAGTTTCTTCCGCTTTCTCTCTTTAGGCCTACGTTCCTTAGGGGGTTTCTTGTTGAGAAGTTTATCCTCGAGTTCTTTTTTTCTTTTGAGGACCTCCAGTCAAAATTTATGAACC
The DNA here is from genome assembly GCF_023898315.1 of Schistocerca nitens. Classification (NCBI taxonomy): domain Eukaryota; kingdom Metazoa; phylum Arthropoda; class Insecta; order Orthoptera; family Acrididae; genus Schistocerca; species Schistocerca nitens. Next base: position 654,769,781 of record NC_064616.1, on the reverse strand, counting down.
AGTCAAAATTTATGAATTTTATATAGGTTTTCCCTTTTGTCACTTGGTGTTTTGAAGATGGTATTTGGATTTGCTCTCCACGTTGATGTGGATGGCTTGCTTGCCAAACAGAATGCTGAATGCAACGAGTCCTTCGACTTCGTTTTACTCATAGGTAATATGCCCATTGGCTTATCAAATGGCCTTCAGCACTATGGGACTTAACATCTGAGGTCATCAGTCCCCTAGAACTTAGAACTACTTAAACCTAACTAACCTAAGGACATCACACACATCCATGCCCAAGGCAGGATTCGAACCTGCGATCGTAGCAGCAGTCGCGAGGTTCCGGACTGAAGCACCTAGAACCGCTCGGCCACCGCGGCCGGCTGGCTTACCACCCTATACGGCTATTTCTGGAATTTCATGATGTTGGAAGGTGGTTTCAGCAGGCTTGTAATCTTCCTCTGTGAATGTATCTAGGTCCATAGGAAAAATACCTGTTTCTTTGAACATAGAAACAGCATTTCCAATAGAGGCTACTTTGGAATACACGCTGTTATTTGATGTAGGCAGGTGGATATGATTTTGATATCACATTCACTTCCAAAGGTAGCTTCGAAGCCAAATACAGTGACATGTCCAGTGGCTGTAGCCAATGAGGTGTGTGTGGTTGGATGTGGAGCATAATTATTTTATTATCACAAGATGAGTCATACAACTGTCAGGTGGCATGGCTACCATGGTTCTCGAATAACAAAAGTACTTTATTGTCTACATTCGCCTTTGAGTGGGGAATGAAGTGCTTAAGCCAAGTAATGAACAAAGCTTCGTTTGACCAACCATTATGGGAACAACTATACATTATACAGGGAGGGCCACCCTTTTGGAAATGAGTGGAGATTCTTTTCTGGGAGAGTATAAACACAGGCAGAAAGTAACCCCTCCAGCATTCATGCAATAAATCAAGGTTATTGTTTTCTTTCACTAACCACATAGTCAACTCTTTTTCTCCATCTAGTGCTAACCACTTTTCCAGGGTCTTTGAGGGTTGTCACTCCCATCTCGTCCATGTCAAAATTTGCGAAAGCAAATTTTGTCATCACAGCTTCCAAATGATCAAAAAATATTTTTACTTCCTGTCTGTTACAAAATGGTTCAAATGGCTCCGAGTACTATGGGACTTAACATCTGAGGTCATCAGTCCCCTAGAACTTAGAACTACTTAAACCTAATTACCCTAAAGGCATCACACACATCCATGTCTGAGGCAGGATTCGAACCTGCGACCGTTACGGTCGCATGGTTCCTGACTGAAGCGCCTAGAACCGTTCGACCACAGCGGCCGGCCTGGTCTGTTACAGGCTATAAGTCAGCTCATAATATTTGCTCCTGGTTTAAGGAATTACTTTTGAGAAAACCATAAAGCCAGCCTTTACCAGCTAAGCAGGAATCTTTGGAGAAGTTGTTATGCACATAGTTTGCTTCAGCATTATGTAAAAGCCACTCCGCAGACTTGCAGCGAAATTAGTCCCTAAAAAATATTGTCCCTCAACAGCCAAAGCTGTCCCTGCCCTTGAGTAAAAATTGTTTTCTGGTCAAGAAGTGGACCTCCTGAAACCTCCTTAATTTTTATGTCACACACTATGGTAAATGGATGTTAAACTGTTTACTTGCTGCTCTAATGGAACGCCTGTTGCAGCTTCTCATCAGTCCTTTTCCGCATCCTAGCCATACACTTTCTTGCAATCTACTATAGCTAAAAGTAATACAGATATAAAAGGTTGTAAGTAGGCTGTTTAGGTTTTTTTATTGATAACGCCACCTCAGTATGAAAATCACCGGCTGTGCCGTGTGCAGTCTGTGGCTGCTTTGCATTGTTGTAATACTCAACCATTGTAGTGTTAGGCAGCTGGCTGTGAACAGCGCGTAGCGCTGGGCAGTTGGAGGTGAGCCGCCAGCAGTGGTGGATGTGGGGAGAGAGATGGCGGAGTTTTGTAATTTGTCATGATATCAAGGTAAATACATTGTTTGTTCTCTATTAATATCTTTCATTTGCTAACTATCCCTATCAGTAGTTAGTGCCTTCCATAGTTTGAATCTTTTATTTAGCTGGCAGTAGTGGCGCTCGCTGTATTGCAGTAGCTTGAGCAGCGAAGATTTTTGTGAGGTAAGTGATTTGTGAAAGAGACAGGTTAATGTTAGTCAGGGCCATTCTCTTGTAGAGATTATTTAAAGTCAGATTGCGTTGCGTTAACAAAAATATTGTGTGTTGAAAGTCAGATTGCGTTGCGCTAAAAAATATTGTGCGTCAGGTTAAGCACAGTTGTGTATATTGTTGAAAGGGGACGTTTCATATGTCGACCCTTAGCCTAGGATACCTCACTGGAATCTTGTGATTTTTTCTTGTAGTTTGTGTAATTAGTGTAGATTTTGTTTATTGCTAGCGCGTAATTATAGAGAGAATTTCCATTGTAGTTGCAGTCTTTCATTGTTGTACAGTAAAACAGTTGTGGCATGCATGTAGATTTGCACCAAGTATTTCGCAGCTGCAATTAACTAGATATTATTTTCAGTGCTATGTTAATGTGTTTTCTTATTTTTGCTCTTCAAATTGTGTTTTTCTGTGTTGTCGTGTGAAATACTGTGACAATAATGGCGTGTGAAAAACGTAACACTAGGCTCCAAAGCAAACTGAGAAATAATAGTGACGACGAGCGTAGCTTGCCAGCACCACTGTGTAATGAATTAACAGATGTTCAAAGTAATAATTTGGTAGCTGTGCATAGGGAAATGGAGCGGGCTGCAAACAATGGTGTAGACAGCGAAACAATTAGAGAACAGGGAAGCATTATCGATCGATCGGTCGGCGACAGCTCGCCTCAGGAATCCGAAACGACAGGAAACAATCTCGCAAATGCTGTGAATTCAGGATTTGGGTCCTCACCGTTTTCTCAAATGAGTCAAGACACATTTTCTGCTTGTCAAAATGTGAATGTTTCCGGTGCAAATTCACTGCCGAAAAGCACTGAGGAACATGTTCCAGACACCAGTGCATTGTTATTACAATTAATACAACAAATGGGACAAACACAACAAAAGCTTCAAAAGTTAGACACAACGCTCGAACAAAATCAGAAACAAATGGGACAAAATCTTCAAAAATTAGACACAATCGAACAAAATCAGAAACAAATGGAACAAAATCAGAGTCAAACACAGCAACAGCTTCAAAAGTTAGACTCATTGGAGCAAACTCTTGAACAAACACGTGAGGATTTAACTAATGAGTTACATCACATTGAATCGAAATGTCAAAAAGTCTGTAACGACGTAAAAACACAAATTTGTGAGCATTTCCAACCTATTTTTTCGCGGCATGAAAATGCACTACAGAATCACGAAGTAGCCATAAAAGAACTGCAAACTACTGTTCATGAAAATCATGAGACCTTGCAAGCTAAATTTGACTCAGTTGCATCTACCGATTCGGTTACGCAACTTGCAAAAACCCAGGAAAACTTAAAAGACACAGTAGAAAGACACATGGAGGAAATTAGTACATTATCAGAGAAAGTAGTTGAACTTTCGGATCAGCTAAATAATTTATCTACGAAGGTAGATGATAATCTGAATGACACAAAACCGGTAGTCTTTAATGACACAGAAGAGTGCGAACAAATTAGGAAATTCAAACAAAATCAGAATCAAATTAATACGCAACACCAAAGAGAAATCCGCGAAGTACAAGATCAGCTGACACAGGTAGTACAAGAATTACGTATTTCGGAGGACACTCGCGCCCCAATACGGGAAGAGGGACTTAGCAATATGGAACAGCCACAAAATAATAACACAGGACACTTCGGAAATTATGACAGAAATTGGCAAGGCACACCGAATTTTGAGATGGAACCGCCGAAACGACGTAATAATGACCGATATGCGACTCGCCGACATGATGACTTTGACTATAAGCTGTTCATTACTACACGTAAATTCAAAACGTTTAAAAATTCTGCCAACGACATTCATCCACAAGCGTGGCTCCATCAATTCTCTCATTTTTTTCCCCCTAACTGGTCGTTAGAACACAGATTAGAATTTATGTGTGGCTATTTAGAGAATGAACCAGCTGTAAGAATGCGTTCGGTCATTCACGATTGTCATAGTGAAGGAGAATTTTACCATGCCTTCCTCTCAGCATATTGGTCTCAAGCCACACAAGACCGAGTAAAACATGGCATCATAATGATGAAACATTTCGAACAATCTGAATTCTCCAGTCTTGTGAAATATTTTGAAGACATGTTGCACAAGAATCAGTACCTGTCAAACCCATACAGCCCCTCAGAACTCATCCGCATTTGCTTAATCAAACTGCCTGAACATTTGCGACATATTATTTTGGCAGGACGTTGCAAAGACGACATTGAAGCATTTCAGGGACTCTTACAAGAATTAGAAATTGACACTGACAGTCGCCGGATGCGAAAACAGGAAAACAATCACTACAGGTCACATACGTCACAATTCCGTGACGACAGAAACAAGAACTGGACACGACAAGGCTATTCTCACAACACAAATCGTGACCGAAACAGACACCACCCGTATGACAACCGTTGGCAGAGTAGTAATAGTTACAGAGAAAGATCGCATTTCCGAAGTAATGACTATCACAGAGACAATCAGAGAAACAGACAATATGGGAACCAAAACAATTATTATCAAGGGAGGCAGAATAACTTCAGATGCAACAGTTCGGCGCACAGTTACGATTCAGGGAGAAATTCTCCACCACGTGACGGACAAGGAAGAAACTACGGAACCTACCGACATGACGACAGACGATATATTCGTAACGACAGACCTGAATTGCATCAGAACTGGCGGGATTTAAACACGGCAGGGCCCTCTCGGCAAGGCGAATTTGTAGAAGTTCGGTCTCCGAATCCCATTAACGACGCGCGCCAACAAAGAGGCAGGCACTGACCCGCACAGCAGGCAGCCGCGTGCGCCCGCTGGCTCCGAGAAAAATAACACAGACGCTAACCTTGAGAAAAGATTTAGCATTCTTTACCGACGTATACCGCATGATAATTACGTTCAAGTTGAAACTCTGAGTACTAGGAAGAGTAAAGGTTTACACCACATTTCACACGTAAAACCGTTTATTGAGAGATAATGTGCTTTTTTAACTTGAGATTTTAATGCAACATTTTGGTTTACTTGAAAATACATTCCGGATTTAAAGTACTTTCTGTGAGATACCAGACGACACAGTGGTTAGTTTATGTGACAGCTACACGATGTTATCACAACGCTACTAATGAGTGACAGTTTACAATGTTGCTTTTGAGGTGTTTCTGTTTTATATTTGCACAGTTTTCTGAATTCTTTTGGAAAGAAAAACATGTTTTATTAGTAACTTTTGTGGTATAGCAACAATGAGGCAGCCTTTTCCGTAGTACAACAATACGTTACAGCATGGTACTTTCTTCATCACAACAATAAGCGTGATAACTAAGATATCTATACGCAAAGCATTTCACTTTTGTGTATCATGAGGTAAGTACATTGACTTCTGCAGAACTTAGCTTTCGGAGGACGATAACTACAAGACTTCCACAGAGATTATCTTACAACATGACGCACAGTTTAGCGCTACAGGACACGTATTTCAGTGATTAATTTTGTACTTAAAACATTTATTTTTAAAGATTTTTGAATTACAAAGAAAGTTTTCCGAGATACATTTCATTCCATTGCTGTAATTTGTAACACCTGAGGGTATAATTACATTTATCCTCAGGGGGGTACACGCCTACTTTGTGTACCATGTGTTTGGCGAGCACAAGGAGCCCTAGCTAATATGGTATTTGCTTATACAACTTTACACATCGGTACCATATTTCTCTAACACATAAATTACACAGCTACCTGATCATTTAACAGAGAAAGAAACATTTTTTTTACTACGTCAGTGACAGATGTTTACGCAATTATACCGTTGGATAACTTCACACTTACGAAATTGTATTTTGTCTGTACTTTGTAAACTGTTCATATTTTTTCGGAACCATTGTGATACTATGTGAGCTTTGAATGATGTGTTTGGTATGGAATCATGATTTTAAAGTACGTTTGAGGCAGATGACACTTTTGAAATGAGCAGAGAATTTTTTTTAGGTTTTGAAATTAGAAAGCTACGACGATTTTGAGAGTTGACTGAGGTGTTATGATGTTATTATTACGATGACTATGTGTATTATGCTGTTGCAGTATATTTATGATCAATAAGCTGATGCTATATGAGGAATTTGATTATGTGTCGACGATATGTATATGTATAATAAGGTAAGGAGTAATGAATAGTGATTAGGGCACTCTGATTTGTGAAGACGTATGTTGGAAACCGAGAATCGTACTTTTAGAATTATGAAATGTGTGTAAATGCGTGAATGTATCACAATGCCGACGAAAATTTTTTGGACACTGTTATATTCATGGGATTTTGTTTTTACAGGTTTGCAACGCTAATTCTTGACCTGTGAAATATTTTTATTTAAGACTGCCATTGTAGCGGAAACTGCTGTCGTAAATATTTCCGTACGAAAGTTAAGTGACCACCTGCACGTAATACGTCGTGGGCACACAGCTGTGTCAGACACCTGGGCGACAGCCGCCCGAACAAAAAAAAGCCATTAGCCTTCCAGCGGCACAGGTAGAAGAAAAAAGAGGCCATTATAATCGCTATTGACGTTCCTTTGTAGAAAGCATCGCAACATTTCACGGCTATTGTCGTGCTAGTTGAGAGAAATGCCATATGGCGACAGAAATGCCTAATGAAATGACGAGAAATATTTTTACATCTGCACACCTGATTACGACAAGCGTCTTTCTACGAGAGTTAACTTATGAAATGTCACATGACTATTGAATGATATTTTTATGCTTTGCCTTTCATAGTTGCTTATTTCATTTGATATCTGGTTTCCAGCTGTCTTGCAGCATTGGTTTCATAAAATAAAATTAAATGCATTTGCTAATGTGAACACTTTCTGTCAACAGATCTATTAAATAATAATTTTGTGATCCACATTCTTAAAAAAAAAAGGAGCACTTGGAAAGGAAAGAACAATAAGAAGGGACTAGTAACAGTAACTGCACACATAATTTTCTTTTCAAGTATATGGTAATATTTTTTTTACAATAAGTTGTTGTGGTGCACCACTTTAATTACTTAGACATTAAGATGTGATTATACATTTCCATTATCTGCATTGTTATCTTTAGTGTACTATTTTTTCTGCTTGAGCTATGTCATGTTTAGGTATAAGTTGCTGCTGTTTGCCAGGCATTGTGTTATTGAATTTGACTTTGTATTATTCTGTTAAGCCAGTTTTACTAATGATTTCTTGTTATTATTTGTTGCACATTGCCTTAGATTAGTTGTAATATTACAATTGCTTTGCTAATTTCTTAATACTGCTTGCTTCGCAAATCTGCGTTTTTTTTATTGCTGTTTATATTAATTGTTTTATGTGATGCTGCATTGCCTCATCTCTTAGTTTAGCATCTGAGCTCAGTAGATTTAAGTTAGCTTAAGAGGGGGTAGACTATATAAGAAACTAACTATGATGAATTGGAAAAAATGCATTGAGAAGCTATACGAGTAAAGTACAGAAAGCAGGTATAGATAGGACTTTTGGAATTAATGAGGAATGAAGGGAGATCTCCGAGAAGTAAAGAAAGTTTTTGTTTGCAACATACTGCAGTAAAAGAAACCCTGTCCTTTCCTTGTGTTATCCCACTATGTGTTTGTGTTCCCTTGTGTATTTATGTTTGTTCCTGTATTTATATGTATATCTGATAATACTTATGTTGTAGAATTTTTCTAATACTAAGCTACATTCACTATGATGAGGAATACTGTGATCCTCAAATATAATTTGCATTGATAATATGTTATTTACTTTGTACAGATGTTTAGACATTTATCTGTTCTGTGTTAATGCTTAGGTGTGAAGTTGATGTTTCAAAAGTTATTCTGATCTTTTATGTATGAAATTATGTCATAATTCCTGTAACACTGATGTATATGTTTATTTCTATTCTTTTGTAAAGCCCCTATTACCGCAACTGTTATTTGTATTGTTATGTTCTTGAATGATGTGTTTTGTACCTTTGTTATTGTGTTCTTATGTTATAAAATTGTAATTGACACCAGGTCATCAAATTAAGTAACTTGTAAGTTACATTTCACTGCACACGTTTCTATTGGTCATAGTATATGGACAATATGTGAGAAGTAGGGACTGTTAGTGTTTGCACGTGTGTTAATAATTCAGCAAGGGACTGGATAACAGCATTGCTGGTTCTAAGGACAATTCCAAAAACTTTGTGAGTGCACAAGTGGTGGTTATGGACTTGCTATATTATCTGCAAGACTCTTCAATGGTGATTGTGCACCTGCACAGTCACAACAGATGGCTGCTGGCCATCTCTACAAGGACTACAGTGGGTCTGCGCCTCTGGTGGCCCACCAGTACCGTAATCTCTACAAGGATTACAGTGGGTCTGCATCTTTGATGATCCATAAATACCATTATTTCCACAAGGACTGCAGTGGGTCTGCGCCTCTGGTGGCCCACCAATACCGTAATCTCTACCAGGACTACAGTGGGTCTGCTCTGTGATGACCTACCCACCAATACTCTTCAAAACTTCGACCGACTCTGCTGTGGGTTTGCTCTGTTGTGGCCCATTACCTGTCTGCATGTCAAGAGTCAGCACTGTCTTTCCGTTGGAAGGACAACGATACTTCTTCAAGACTGCGTGGAAATCCACTACTTCCGTGTGCATTTTCTTTTACTGCTCAGACTTTGAGAAAAACACTGCAATGTGATGAATGATCAGGACTGTCTTTATGGACTGTGAGAAAATTTTAGCTTTTGACCAACATTGTATCAATAAGTGTGTGCATTTGATTTCTTTGTTATTGTAATTATGAAAATTTTTTTCAAATCTGTATTGGGCACTGCCCAACCCAATTTGTAAAATTTTTTGTGGGGAGCATGGGGGCTATGTAAGTAGGCTGTTTAGGTTTTTTTATTGATAACGCCACCTCAGTATGAAAATCACCGGCTGTGCCGTGTGCAGTCTGTGGCTGCTTTGCATTGTTGTAATACTCAACCATTGTAGTGTTAGGCAGCTGGCTGTGAACAGCGCGTAGCGCTGGGCAGTTGGAGGTGAGCCGCCAGCAGTGGTGGATGTGGGGAGAGAGATGGCGGAGTTTTGTAATTTGTCATGATATCAAGGTAAATACATTGTTTGTTCTCTATTAATATCTTTCATTTGCTAACTATCCCTATCAGTAGTTAGTGCCTTCCATAGTTTGAATCTTTTATTTAGCTGGCAGTAGTGGCGCTCGCTGTATTGCAGTAGCTTGAGCAGCGAAGATTTTTGTGAGGTAAGTGATTTGTGAAAGAGACAGGTTAATGTTAGTCAGGGCCATTCTCTTGTAGAGATTATTTAAAGTCAGATTGCGTTGCGTTAACAAAAATATTGTGTGTTGAAAGTCAGATTGCGTTGCGCTAAAAAATATTGTGCGTCAGGTTAAGCACAGTCGTGAAATATTGTTGAAAGGGGACGTTTCAAGGTCAATGTATTAGTATTAATGTCTGTGAGGGGTTGTTCTGATCACTTGGTCACCATTTCCCCAATCATTTGATCGGTGCAACCAAACATGCGCAATACTGAGTTTCATGAATTAATGCTCTTTTTTTTCCTTTCTTGAGATTTGATTCCCACCGAAGGGGGTGGCTGGCAGCATCTTAGTACTCCGCTCTTCAGCCCACAGAATTTAAAAAGAAATGAAGATAATAAATAAGCAAAGCACGCGATAAAATCGGTGACGTACATGGTAAAATGGCGGAAAATTGTGGAACTTAAAACATAAAACAAAGGGTTGGCGATGCTGATAAAATGCACAGGAAGCAGACAGGTAAAATAATAGACAGACAGATACAAAACATGGCGGCAGTCTGGTTTCTGTTCACAAGAGATATAAAAATCACACCCAGCGACAGCATTTCTGCTCGCAACACTTTGGAAAAGACACACAACACTGAAAACTCACTTCAACACTGCACTAAAAAGTTGGCACAAATAGGACACACCACAGCCAATGGCAGAGGGGGGGAACCTGGACAGAAGATATGAAAGAAAAGGAGGAAGGAGAGGAAAAACGAAGTTGGGGGGAGGGGGGAAGGTGCCGACAGAGGACGAGGACTCATAAGGGGCAGACGCGAGAGGGGGGTGGGGAAAGGCAGAGGAGGGAATGCAAAAGGACTTGGGATGGGGGGGGGTGGGTGGGAGAGAAGGAAGGCAGAGAGAGGGTAAGCAGGGAAAAAACAGGATGGAAGGGGGGAGGAGGGAGCCTGGGGAAAGGACAGAGGAAAGGAGGGGGAGGTCAGGATCAGAGTTGATAGGAGGGATAAATGGGGGGAGAGAGGGCATCATCCTGGAGGGGGAGTTGACGGAAGCCACCTTAGGAAAAGAGATGAAGGTTGTACAGATGAAGGGTAGGGGGGGGGGCCCAACAGTGAAGGTGCTTCAGAGGGCGGGCGTTGGAGAGGAGAGGAGCAACCAGGGGACGAGGGGGAAACTAATGCTCCAATAAGATAGTTTAAAAATGTAAACCTTCAGTCAAATGATGTTGAAAACATTAACAATACATTTGTACGATTAACTCATTAAAATACATGTGCAAATGCTACTTACGCTGCTTTAAAGACGCGAAAAAATAAGAAGAAATTTGTTTGAAAAGCACTTCTGTACTTCACTGCAAAACAATGCCAAACTTGGTTAGTCGCCGACTGTAGTTAGTTCAGTGCTCAACCGGGTAGAACACAGCACTCACCAGACTTCGCTAGAGCAGACTGTACTTACATTAACAACTTGATCAGCACCACCCCACTCTCCCTACCAGATGTTCAGCGAAAGCAGTGATATTTCACCCCCTGAAAAAGTAAAGCCAAACAGCATACTGATACTACACGACATCACAGTAGAAAATCAGATGAGATCCGTAGATATTTTTGCTCTGGTCGCCACATGCAAGTTAATATATTTTATTTGAGCCAGACATACTCAAGGATCCCAAAGCAATTGGTCTGGGATAGAGCGAAACTTATTATCTCTTTCAAACAAGGCAATCTGAATTTAAAGCGTATTTATCTAGCGCAATTGGTAACATAGATGTTATTCAATGAATTTATTACCATATGTGGTGATTGCTGAAATAGCTCGCAGTTTGGCTTTCTGGTTAGAGATAAAACTAGGAAACTGAATAAGGAACGATATAGACGAAATTTCAGTGAGTATCTACATAAAAGGCACTGTATCAAAACCTAACTGTATTGGCGTACTGTAAACTGTGGACATATTTGAATAGGTTTCGCATACTTTTTCAAATGGCGCAAAACACAAGCGTTTATTTGACGGAAAAATCAGGGTAAATAACGATAAATTAATGAAATGTCTCATTGAGGTGGGAGATATAAATGTTAAGGTGTTAAATGCTAGACTATAGTAATGTGAACTGTGTGTCATTAAGAAAATTGAAGAAATCATGCAAAACTAACAGATATACAGTACGTGGATATATCGTGGTGATAGCTAAGGTACTTGATACCCATCATCACCAGTGGTCTCAAAGTCTATACAAGTTGTAAACTGTCTGAATAACGGCTTAGTATACAGAAGACTGTCGTTGACAAAGTGTAAAGTAAATGACATGCACAAAGCTATGTGACAGAAGTTATGACTGTTAAAGTTACGGCAATTGCAACGAGACTGTAGTGCTAAGTGATATCGATCAATTGGCATAAATGGCAGTGAAATGTTTCAATGTGCTTTATTTTTATTCACTTACATATTGTTTCGTTTGTTCAGTGGTCACTCTCGATTTGTTTTGGCACTAACCCACCATGTTTATAATTTGCACTTCAGGGTAAATATATTAAGTTATCTTACAAGTATGGAGGTTATTCTTTCTCGCCATCAACTCTATTCACTTAAATCCTATAGACCCTCTGGCTAAAATTGCTGTACATTTACTGAACATTAGCTGCAACATAAAGAATTTTCCTCAATGGAAAACTCGTGTACACAATTTCGAATGTTCAGATTTCTCACCATCTACAAGTACTGCTATTAGATACATTTTGCCAGTTCTAGGACACTAGGACAAACTAAAATAAATTCTGTACTTTTTTAAAATATCAGTAAATTTAATTAACTAAACCGATTTTATTAAGTTAACAAAAATACCAATTTTTTACAATAATTCAACTAATTAAAATAAACAACCGATTTCTAACTTCATTTACTTAATTTACAACACGATTTAAACAAAACAACATGTATTATTTAACAAAAGTAAGTAATTCATAAAAATTTTAAAATGTGAACATAAGTACATTAATTAAATTGCATTAGTTAACAAAATACATTATATTAAAAAATCATATTGTGAAGATAAGTAAATTAATTGAAATGTATTAGTTAACAAAAGTATATTATATTAAAATTTTCAGCTTCTATTTTTTCTATTTTTCTTAAAATGTTTCAGAAATGTGTATAAGCATGAAGATAGCATTTTTATAAATTTTTGAAATTTTTCATTCATTTATATTGAAGCAAATGTTAATAATGAAAATCTGCAGTAAGTAATCTATGTTGTGGATAATATGTAAGATTTTTCTTACCATACATAATTATATAAGCAAGTGTATCATTTGGAACTTTATCATTAAAAATCACCCAAGTCTCCTATTTCATATTTGTGTAGTTATAACATTATTTCTATGTGTAATAATGACTACATACATTAGATAATTAGTTATAAAACTAAATGGATTAATATCAATATCTGATTTTAGTAAAGTAATTCTTTTAAAATCTAAAAATGCATCATATGCTTTTACAAAATTATTTGGCAGATTAATATTCCACATTTCTTGATGAATAACTTAGTTTTTAGCATTTTAAAAATGTATATTCTGTAGTTTAACATGATCAAATAATGATGACTCAACAAATTGATTGAGTTTACAATCTGTTTGAAATACAACAAAAACAAAATGTGGCATAACAAATTCTATAGAATTATACTAATTTGTTAAATGTAGTTCAAAATTGTTTTTACCAGATAATCCAGCAACTCCTGTTTGATATTCATAAAAAGAAATAGGAATTTAATGATTTTTTAAAATTTTCATGTTGTTCAAGTTCATAATATGTTTCGTATTTAACAACAGGTACATGAATTCTACCAATCATTGACAATGGATAAAGTACTTCATTTTTCTTACCATTTATTTTTCCTGTATTGAGAATATGTAGTAAATTTATTTCATCAGTAACAGATCAAGTTAGATCTAGTAGAACTCTCGATGAAATAAAAGGATGTACGATTCTAGATAATATATTATTTCCTTTTTTTATTGTTATAAAGACACACAATTTAGTTACATAATTATCAATTAATTTTCTGCTTGATTCTCCATCATAAGTTGGATAATCTGTACCAACAGTTTCAATAATACTAAAATTCATGTACAATTGTGCATGATTTGGATGAAGCCAACCATCACCAATATTTATTTCAGTTTCTGTATCTTTGTCAGGAACATTTTAATTTATTTTTTGTTATTTCATTAACAGGAGATGCAAAAAACTGATAACTTTCAATTTTATTCATGATTTATTAAGGAAAAAATTTATTAAGATTTTAAGAAAGTTCTAAAATAACTCTTACAGTAGCACCATTTAAGTCACTTAAATTATCATTTTTATCAGTTATAGTAACTTTTAAACCTTGACTTGATTCAAGACTAGGAATATTTATAGGATAATTTGGGTCATAAATTATTGGTCCACCAATTCTACATTATCTTTAAATGAAGCAATAAAATTAGTTTCTTTATGAAAATGATCATTATGTTTTATATACATTCCATCAGCAAGATTAAAATTTATATTTATTAAATCAAAAGGATTTATTTTAGGAACTTTTTTAGCTGCAGCTTTTTCAATAGCTTGATCAATTTGATTCTTAAAACCTAATATAATTCCAAAACTATCTTCTATATACATATACAATTTTACATCACTTTCAATAACAATTCTGTTTAAAATTTCGACTGTTTTAATGTGTATACTAGGTTTATTCAAATTTATAAAGTTTTTCAACTATATTGACCTACAGGAATTTCTATTGTTTCTCCATCAAAATAAACTTTATTATTTTTTGTTGTCATATTTGGTGTTAAAAAGTTAAATAAAAACGAACTAATGAATCATTAGTATAATTGTCATGTATTGGGACAGTTAATCTTTTTCGAAGTATAGAAGATTTATCACAAAGTTGAAATAATCTACTCATTTACTACTGAAAAAATATTTAATAAGTTAAAAAAACGAATAATAAATGAAAAATTTTAATAAATGAAATAAATATTAATAAATGAAAAAGTTAATAAATGAAAAAATTATTTAAAGCGAAAAAAATTATTAATATTTGAGAAAAACTATTAATAAGTAAAAAATTATGAATAAATGAAAAAATGTTAATAAATGGAGAAAACATAATGGGAAGCTAAAGTAGGCATTCCAGAAAATAAGTTACCAAATTCTATAAGATGTGCAATAATTGGAACAAGAGGTTGTGGAAAACCAGCATTACTGATTGATAATTATATTTTAGCTACAGGATGGTTAAATTGGAATAAAACTAAACATTTGTATGTTTACTCAAAAAGTTTAGAATAACTAAAATAACCAAGAATTTATAAAACAATGTAAGAAATTGAAAATAAAATTAACACACAAATTGTTAGTTTTATTGAAAATAATGAAGAAATTATTCTATTAGATGATTATTAAGATAATTCAGTTGTATTTGATGATTTTTTTCTAAAAAATCAAGATATTGTTAGAAATTATTTTACTAAAGATAGACACAAAAGTGTAGATTGCTTTTATTTAGCTCTATCTTATTCAAAAATACCAAAACACTTAGTTAAAGAAAATTTAAATTTTAAAAAATTTTTAGACAAAATGACACAAATTTTAATATTATTTATCATTAGTTTGTTGGTGGAGATTTAAAGTTTGGTAATTTTAAGGAATTGTGTAGAAAATGTTGCAATGATGAATTTGGGTTATTTACATTAGATATGTCTAGAAACACAAATAAAGGTAAGTTTAGAAATAACATACAACATTTCTTAACAGCCTAAACATTAAATATAAGCATTAAACAAAGAACATTAAACATTAACTTTAACATTAACAATAACTTTTACATAAACATAATTAATGTTTTTTCTTCATTAATAAATATTTGCAAAGTATGATGAAAAGTTGTTAAACAAGCTAAACAACATAGAAAGAAAGCTGAAGAACAAAAGGAAAAATTTAAACTTTTGAAAAAGCTACCAAGGACAGAATATGAGAAATATAACAAGGAAGATCAACCTGTTATTGATGCTATTGAAAAGGGAAAACAAGGTATTAAAGGTTTAGGTGAAAATGTTTTAAAAACAATTGAAGAAAATAGAAAAGTTGAAAAACAAATTATTCAATATCATTATGTAGAAGATTTTGAAGATTTATCAGCAATTAAAAAATTAACAGTTTGTACTGATGATATTCCTGGAAAATAAGATTATACATTAAGTGAAACAGAAATTAAAGATGCATCCAATAAATATCAAGAAGACAAAGAAAGTAAATAAATAAATGAAACTAAAAAGATAAATGTTAGTGAAAGAATGTTGAAATATATTAATCATAGTGATGATAAAGATTTTGCTTTAAAACCTGTTGGTATGTTTAAATATGTTGGTAATTTACCTGTAGAATTTAATGATGATAAATTAACAACTGGTAAAGAAACATATTAAGATACAGATGGATTAATGAGACTTTTAAGTGAAAAACAAATTTCTATAGGTGATTTAAATGAAAAGTTTAATGGTGAAGATTTATCAATTTATGCTGATATATTATTAAATTCCGAAGAATAATATACTGATAATAATTCAAATAAAATAAGATCTAGGGGAGGTAATATATATAAATATTTAATAAAACCAGTTTGAAGATAACTATTTTCCAAAATTAAGAAGAACTATAGATGATTCAGAGATTAATTGTACTGAAAAATAGGTGAAGATTTAGTTAAAAGTATACAGATAAATCATTTCAATATGCAAGGTTAAATGACAGATTTGCCGTTATCCATGGTGAAGAATTAGCTGGACAAAATTATTAAAGAAAATGTTACAATAGCACAAATGTTAACAAAAAAATATAGAGATTTCATAATTGATAATCCAAAAGGAATTCCATTTTTAATTAGATTTTTTAATAATATTCCATATCCATCTGTGGAAAGGACAAATATGGACAAGAATTAGTTAATACTTTAATTAACAAATTGCCATTTTGAAATACATCATCCAGGTTATAAATTTTGTTGTCCAGGTACAAAATTAGAAGAAAGATTAGCTAAAGGTGATAAAGGTATATATCCATTAGATGAAGCTTTCAAAAATCATGATATTGCTTATAGAGATAATATAGATTTAGAAAAAAGGGATACAGCCGATAAAGAACTTCAGTTAGCTGCAAAAGAAAAAATGTATGCAAATCATGCTTCATTTGGTGAAAAAGTTGCAGCAACAGCAGTTAGAGGAATAATGTATAGAAAAAGAAAATTAGGTTTGGGAATGAATGTTAATATTTATGATTATAAAAATCGTTACAAATTTTTAAACCATATAATAAATCTTTATACATTTTTAAACAAAAAAAATTTAAATAAACTAGTCGACTTGATAATATAAATCATCCAATTGATACAAAAGATGTAGTTAACAAGCAATACTTAAAAAAAGAATGTGTCACAAAACCAAACTTAACATCACAATTAAGTAATTATGTTATTACAAAAGATTTCGAGGTACAAATAAAACAGAATAATGAAAGTTTGAAACAAAATTTAACATGCATTATGACCCCACTTAATAATTACTATACTAAAAAAGATTTAAAACTTTTTTACAGTAAACGCAGATTATACAGTTAAGACTTTAAAGTGATTATTGATCTTAAAGAAAAACTATATGATATACAAATATTTGAATTCACGTTTATCACAAGTGGCGAACAAAAAATGGACAATTTTGAATATGAATTCGTACATAAAAGGATTATTTTTAATGGTAAAGAAATAAATAGAGATATAACAGTAAGTGTAGGTGATAATTTATAGCAAAAAAAGTATTCAATCAATAATGGTTGACTAATCGAATTTTATCACTGTAATATTGAAAGATGCTGTTAAGATTCCTCTTTAGATGTAAAAATAAGTGTAGTACATGAAATAAATTAAAATTTAACAAATTTTTTCTTTATAAATGAATAATCATAATTCACATATAGTTCTTAAACAAGTTCACATTTACTGTTTAAAGTGTAAAAAATTTACAGTTATACAAAATCCACATAGAATATCAACAAAAATGAAAGACCAAATATTTAATTTATTTGTACAAATCTAAAAAAAAGCAAATTCATTAAAGAAATTTGTAAATGGTGAAGCGTTAAATAATATTAGTGAATAAATAATTAATGAACTATATAGAGCAATTAGACAGTATTTTAAAAGACACATGTTGCTTCTTTTAATATAGATTATTTATGGCTAGCTAATTTAGTTGAAATGTATTCACGTAATTTAAAAGGAATTTCAAAAATAAATAAAGGTTATAAATATTTGTTAATAATAATTGACGTTTTTTTCTAAATATGTATTTTCTCTTTATATTAAAGAAAACAAGCTAAAAATTTATTTGATGATTTTCAAAAAAAATTATAGTTGGAAAACCATATAATTTCATAACAGATAATGGTAAAGAATTTTATAACAAAGATTTTCTAGAATTAATGAAAAAATATGGCATTACTTATAATTCAAATATTTCAGAATGAAAAGCATCTGTTGTTGAACGATTTAATAGAACACTTAAAGAAAAAATTGGGAAAAATTTGTTTTGCAAGGAAAATATAAATGGTTAATTTTAGTTGAAATCTAACTGATGAATACAATAATACAAAGCATTCTACAATAAAAATGAAACCAATAGATGTTACTGAAAAAAATGTAACAGTTTGTCTAATGAAGAAGTAAATTTAAAAAAAATGATAAAGTTATAATTAGGAAAATTAAAATGTTTTTGGTCAGCAGAAATATGTTTAATTGAAGATGTTATGTATTGTAATCCAATTACATAAATTTTAGAAGACTTAAAAGGAAATTTTTGAGAACAAGGACTACAGAAGACAAAATATCAAGATGTATACTTTGTTGAAAAAGTTTTAAGACAGAAAGGTAATCATGTTTATGTTAAATGATTAGGTAGTGTTACCCTAATTTTATTAAAGAATTAGTTACTATTTAGTTTAACAATCAATTCCTTTAAAAATTAATTTTTAAAATAATTTGATTACTATTTAGTTACCCAATCAATTAGTTTTTAAATAAGTATCAAATTTTCCATTAAATTTCGAACTTGAATAGATTCAAATTAATTGTTTCATCTTTTATTTTATTTTTTGATTTTCTACTTTAATAGTATTATCTTTTATTTCATTTCTATCAGCTTTTACTATAATTATATTTATTATTTCATTGTTTATTTTATTCAAAATTTTTGATTTTTGTATCAAAAGATATTTGTATTTAATACAAAGATGTTTGTGTTTCATTTGATCATTGTAAAAAGTTTGCTTTTATATGGAAAAATATTATGTATATTCAAATTTTATTAAATGTAAATAGAAAGAATTTTATTATTTTTAGTATTATTTTTAATATCTTATAATGACCATAAGGTTATGTCTCTATTTTATTTTCCAATACAAATCTTTTCTTATCGTGAGGACTTTGTCTTAATTTTTACTTGAATTGTATGTATTTATTCTTTTCACTTTTAATTACATTAATTTCCGACATAAATAGGTTTATCAATTGTGATTTTAGTTTTAAACATATGAATAACAGAAAGATTTTCATTGAACATAGTTCTAGATTAAAGGTTTGGTTTAGCTATTAGTTTATCACAAATTTTACTATTTGATACTAATTTTATATCTTGTCTACTTCTTATATTGTCCATTGTTTTCCAAAACATAGAATAATTTATAGTTCATAGAAATCTTTTTGAAAATCATTTGTAGGTTTAGATCTTAACTGTGTGTTTACATCTATATATGTCTTTAACCAATTAGTTTGTTTAAATTTAAAACTTTAGGTATTTTGTAAGTTGTATTACTAAAGCTAGATATTGTTTAAGATTTCTATGATGTACCACATAATTATATTTTTTATCTGAAGTAGTTATTTGTTTACTTTCATTTGTACCTGGAACAATTTTTCTTCAGGAGGTGAAGGCAAGCCTTTATGCAAATCAGGTAAGTTTTTTGGATATTCTATATCTACTTCTAGTATATAACCATTTTCACAATTGTTTTAAATTTAATTTATTTTCATACAATTAATATTATTTGGTTCATCCCACTTAAATCCAAAATATGGTAAATATTAGTTTATAGAATGACCATATAAATTATTTGCATCTAGATTTGTTATATAATATGATATTTATTTATTAATACAATCTTTTAAATATTTATTAATTGCTTATACGTAACTTCTACATTATTCTGATATTCCTCCTCTTATTCCATTATCAACCATGTAAAGCATATCATAATCATATAATAATCAAGTTTTTGTTCAGTAATTTTATCATTGCATCCCAAGATATTGCTGTATAATATCAAGAAGGATTTAGATTACATGTTTTTATACATGTTTCTCTAAATTTTCAAGAACTTCAGCTAATAATAATACATCAGTTTTAATATACAATTCATCAAGATTTTTTATATTGAATTTTTTCTAAACCAATTTTAATGTTCATATTCTTCATTAGTAATATTACAATGATTTAATTTACTACAAAATTTTTCTTTTCTTAGTAATTATTTCCAACAATTCATCTAATCATATGGATAAACACCTTTTCTAATTACTAAATTAAATAATTGTGGGCAAAAATACTTTTTAAATTTATTTTATAGACTCTTCTATAAATTTGATGAAAGTTTATAAATTGAAGATTTAAACCTAAATGTATAAACTAATATCAATTTAATTTTTTGTACATTTACTAAAACTAATATATTAATTTTCGTTGTTTGGTATAGTTCTGTTCATTCTTTATCATAACCAAGTTATTTTACAAAAAGATGTTAGTCATAACCAGATAAATTATGTAACTAAATAGATACAAAATAAGGTTGCTGTAGCTTTAAATTTCAATTATTGCATAATGGAGCAATATATTTTGCAGTTAGATGATGATGTTGACGAACTTTTTTATTATGTTTTCTGTAATATTATTTCACAATGTACAAAATATAGAATAATTATGTATTTTGTTTTCTTAAAATGTAAGTGATTACATTTCATAAATATCAGGATAAATTTTCTAATTTCTTCAACTTCTTGTTTTATTCATTCAATAAACTTTGTATGACAATTTAGTCCTCTATAAACGATCGTATCTTTATAATTTCCATTAATATATTTAATATAATAACAAAATCTAATTGTTTGATGTTTTTGATATTTCATTGTGTATCATGTTTCTGGATTTGGTTCCCAGTTATCCGTTTTTAATAGTAAACTTTAAATATCAGCATAAATAACAAATGGAATTTTTCTCTATATTGATAATCGTTAGAATAAAACCTATTCTCCTTCACTGGGCATTTCAACTTTTTATGGTTTTTAATGAAGCAATTTTGTGTATGATTATCTAATATTTCTTTAATTTTAAAACTTAGTATACATAAGTCACAATAAATTTTACCTTTTCATGTATATTGATTTGACTTAATACAAGCCTAGAGAAATTTTTTATATAACAATAGTATGAATTATTATCTTTCTTGAAATAAAGAAGATTTATGTGTTTTTTCTTTTCAGGTTTGTAATTTTTGATGGACACATTTGATATTTTTCATCGTCATCATCAAATGAATAAACATTATTAGATACTTTAACTATATTTTCTATTTTTGAGATATGATTAACTAATTCAGAAAATTCAATATTTTCAAGTCCTTTATCGATATTAAGACTAACATTTTTATATGTTGTTATTCTTTCAGAATGTTCATCTATTGGAAATAAAGCTGCTTTTGTAGACCATAGAAAACATTTGCCATCATTATTTTTAACATTAATACAAGATTTTTTCTTTTTAATTTTATCTGGTAAAACAGTATAAGACGATCCTTTTGGTGGAATATCTTTATTAATTGCTAGTTGCAAACCATATATATTTGATGTACATCCTGATCCTTATGGTTGAAAATTCGATATTGTTTCTAAAATATCTCTTTTATCTTGTTTAAAATTTTTATTAGAACCTTTTTCCGTCATAATAGTAAACATCTGTGTTTGTTGTCCAAATTCTTGACCATTTCTTTAATTGTTTGTAGTTTATATTCAGAATATGAATTTAAATTTATCTATAAGCCATGACGTTCTTGAAAATAGTCTTTAACAATTATAAAAATATTTGTTTTCACTGCAGTAAAGAAATGATTAGGGTTAAGTATATCTATACTTTTTTGAAAAGAAATGGTTTGTAATTGTTTTCAAATGCTTTTCAACTAAATAATCTTTAATTTTTATTCTATCTCTTGCTTCCAGTTTTTCAAATATGTTTGTAGGAAATGGAAATATGTTTTAATTGTTTATCATATTTAGTTAGAAATACAGGAAAAATGTAATAATATGGTAACTCTTTCTAAAAATTATCACTTACTTCAGTGTATAATATTCAACAATATTTGTTTGATTTTCACTTCAGGTATATAACTTTTAACAATATTTGTATAGTTTTATTTACTTCAGTTATGTTATGTTTAATAATTTTTTATTATTTTCACTTACTTCAGTGATAGCTGTAGCTGTCTTAGAACTGTGTTCAGTAGTATTATTTTTAAAAATAATTTTATTATTTTCACATGCTCCAGATGTATAAATTTTAACAATATTTGTTTCATTTTCATTTAAATTAATGTACTTGTAGTTGTGTGGTAATGTATAATTCGATTTTGTTCTTTTACTTATTACAAAAAATAATTCATTAGATTTGTGAAAAATATTTTTTTTAACAAGAGATAATTATTTAATAGAAGGATAAGGATTATGTTTAATAGATAATAAATCAAAAAGAGTATTATTTTATTATTTAGTTTTAGAATCAATTACTTTTTTAAACAATTAGTTTTTAAGTTACTATTTAATTTAACAAGCAATTAGTTTACTATTTAGTTTAACAATCAATTACTTTCAATAATTTATTTAATTAATCATAAAGGTTCACTATTTAATAAAGCTTTCTTATTCTTAATATATTCTAAAGTACACATCATACATTTATTATTATTTTTATCTTTATGTGAATGATTTACAAAAAATCAACTACAATCTTTAATTTCTTGACAACTTTTACTTAATCTTTGTAGATATAGATGTTTCTCCAGTTTCAACTTCTACATTATTCATTACAGATGTAGTTTTTTCTTCATTATTCATTGTTAATAACATTTTTGAATGTTTTTCATTTAGATTACGTCGTAAATGTTCTTTAAAATAATATTTAGCAACACGTTTTCCACCTACACTAGGAATTCGATTTTCATTTTACATGATATTTAACTATACATGGTCTACATATAGTTGTATAACCATTTTTTTGTATATTTCTATAAAAGAAAATTATCAATTTATTTTTCTGTATTACGGTATTTAGAAAATTTAGAACTCACAGAAGACTTTTGTTGTAGTTGCTCCATTTATATATAAAAACGTTATGAGATATGTGAAAAAGCAAATTATTGTAATTTTTATAATTTGTCTTAATTTTTAAAATTTAAATATTTATTTAATCAAAATAATAATGATATGTTGCTTTGCCATAATATGATTCTTCATATTGATCACCAAATATTGCATGAATATCAATTATTTCAAAAGTTTTACTGGTTCTATGTTTTTAATAAGAGTTCTTCAAAGTGGACAATTTCGTTTTTCCTTTAACCATTCATCAATATGTTTTTTATGAAAAATGTGATAGCAATTTGATTTAACAAATTCATTATTATTTTAATCACTTGAGCAAATAGGACAATCAATATCTTTTTCAGATGGCTCAATTAATTCATAAGTATTTTGTCTTTAGCTTGTATTTGTTTTTTGTTATCCATTTGTATGAAATAATTTTTATGAGATTAATAAGAAATAAAAAATAAAAATTTTCAATGAATCATCTAACTATAATTTCAAAATTACAGGATTTTAAAAATATTTTGAGTACAAACTACAAATTTATTTATGTAAAAATAAAAATAAATTTCTATGTAAATGGAATGTACTTCAATCAAGAAGCTCAACAATATTAGTATTTCTAAAGATATTAAAAAAGTAAATGAGCTAGAGATTAATGTTTTATATAATATTACAGACTGTGAATATTTAAATACTTGATATGGAGAACAACTTCGTCTAGAACCCAATAATGATTTTAAAGTTATTTTACCAAATAGGTATTCTAAATTAATTGATGATTTAAATTTTGTAATAATTAAAAAAGGAGGAATGAAATTGAAATACAAAGGAATGAAGAAACTTAAAAATAGAAATAATGAATTTCATGATATAGAATTCACAATCCAAAATTTTTAAAATAATTTACTTTTGTTTTAACTAATACTTTTTATTATCTTACCACCATGTTGTAAATTTTTTATAATGTACTTTTGTTTTTAATTAATTTACTTACCTTCACAATGTGATTTTTTAAAAATAAAGTATGTTCTTAACTAATACATTTTAATTAATTTACTTACCTTCACAATGTGAATTTTAAATTAATGTACTTTTTCAACTAATACATTTTAATTAATTTATTTATCTTCATAATGCGATTTTTTTAAATAATGGATTTTGTTAACTAATACATTGTAATTAATCTACTTATGTTCATATTTTAAAATTTTTAAAAATAAATTACTTTTGTAAAATAATACATGTTATTTTGTTTAAATCGTGCTTTCTTGAAGTAAATGAAGTTAGAAATTAGTTGTTTAATTTAATTAGTTGATTTATTGTAAGAAATAGGTATTTCAGTTAACTTAATAAAATCGATTTAATTAATAAAGTGTACTGAATTTTTAAAAAGTCTGTTATTTTATTTATAAAATACAGAATTTATTTTAAGTTAGTTCTAGTTACCTAGAAATGGCAAAATGTATCTACTACTACCATCTGTTAGACATAACTATAAAAACATCAATAAGTGAATGCAGCAGTACCAAGCAGGTTATAGCAGCCATAACATGCGGAATTGGTTGGTCAGTTACATTCCACTGTATAACTGAATATTAGTTTTGTTATTTTGTATGGTAATTTTTGAATGATCATTTTATGTAATCCAACATTGAATATTTCAAAATGAATTGTATTAGTCCATAAAAAGAAGCCAAGAGTATAAAATATATTTTGAGATGAGTACATATATGTGCATAAATCCTGCCTCTAAAATCATTAAAAAATCGTCTGAGAGCCTCAAAGCATAAAGTAAAATGTTTTGTTCCAGAAAAAAATCAGGTCTGAAATGTTTAAGGTAATAGCTAAAGTGGTGACCCGACGAGGAACTAGAATCATGATTAACAATACCGACGGCGCTACAATCAAGTCAGAGCCACTGCAGCAATCTCAAAATGCAGCTACACGGGACTCCACAGAAAAGGCAAGCTCTTCGAATGAACCTGCAGTCTGTACAATTCCAGGTAGGAAGTTCGGAAATGCTAAACTTCCCATCTTGTGGGCCAAACGACCGCGCCTATGGTTCAGGCAGGCAGAGAGCATATTTTTGCAACATTGCGTCCTAGCTTCACTCGACAGGTTGTCTTTTGTGGTAGCACATTTGGATGATGCACAAATTATACAAGCAGAGGACTTTCTAAATTCACAGAGTTGTGAGATTCGAAAAACAGGTTTAATCAAACAGTATTCTTTAACTGTGGATAGCATATTGGATAAACTGTTACAGGAGACGCCGACTGATGACATGTCACCGAAACAAATGTTGGCTGAACTGAAATCGTTAGTATGAGGCTTTCCTTCGGTTATTATGGCTTAGACAGATGCCACCAACAGTTAGCACTGTCTTATCAGCACACATCGAATTACCCTCAAACAGTCTTGGCCGACAAAGCCGAGACGGTGGCCGAATATTCAGACCTATGCAGCTCAGAGATCTTCTAGAAGACAGTGCCTAACATTTATAGAGGGCTGCAGCTGGCGGATAGAAGGCAAGTGACCAAACAGATTGGCCTTGCGTACTCAACCGAGAAGCAGAGTCGCCGGTTCTCTGCCAGGGACAACACGTCGGGAACAACGATTTTGGCAGACATGCTTTCTGTCTGCAGTGCGTTACCGTCTGGAGGTTTCACAGGCGACGGTTCCAGGGTTCTGATAACTCTAACAGCAGCAGATAATACCAGAATTGAGATCACAGGAAGAAAGGTTTTGACACTCCATCTTGGGCTGCAATACACATCCACATGACCATTCTTCGTGACAAACGTGACGGAAGCGATTCTGGGAGCTGATTTTTTGCAGTTCTTCTAACCGGCACCTAAATTCAAATTGTTCAAATGGCTCTAAGCACTATGGGACTTAACATCGGGGGTCATCAGTCCTCTAGACCTAGAACTACTTAAACCTAAGTAACCTAAGGACATCACACACATCCATGCCCGAGATAGGATTCGAACCTGCGACTGTAGCAGCAGTGCGGTTCGAGACTGAAGCGCCTAGAACCGCTCGGCCACAAGGGCCGGCTAACCAGCTCTTAGAAGTGGCTCGATTGGCACAAGTTTGCAGCGGATGTGACGCGGTACTGCAAGAATTTCTGGAGATTGCAGAAATCAGAAAACAAGGAACGACTTGCAAGCACGACACTCAGTATTACATTCATACTTCAGCCGGCCCTTCAATAACGGCCTGTCCATGCAGGCTTACGCCAGAAAAGTTCACCGCAGCTAAGGATGACATAGACATGCAGATTACTGAAGGCATCGTGTCCCCATCAGATAGTCAGTAACATCACCTTTGCACATAGCCACAAAAAAAAAAAAAAAAAAAAAAAAAAGGTCGGAAATTGGTGCATTTTTGGGGGTTATAGAGTCCTAAATTCCCGTACTATTCCCGATAAATATCCGTTACCTCAGGTGGCAGAGAGCAACAACGACGTAGCAGGAGCGAAAGTTTTCAGCGTTATCGACCGCCGCAACACGTATGCACAGATTCCGGTCGCAAAGGACGACAAGAAGAAGACTGCTATCACTACTCTGTTTGGTTTGTTCCAGTTCAGCTTTATGCCCTTTAGTCTTAAAAATGTCACACAATCATGACAGAAGTTTATTCACCAGGTTCTTAGAGGGCTTCCATTCCTGTTTTGTTGCTTGTAGGAGGACATTCTCGTCTTCTCCGACAGTATGGAACAACATAAGGAGCACCTACGAACCCTTTTCCAGAGGCTTAAAGACTTTGGACTGTTAATCAACAAAGGCAAGTGCATTTTTGAGAAAGAGACAGTACAGTTTCTCAGGTTCATCGTTTCTGCAAAAGGTCTGTCTCCAAACCCTGAAAGATTACAATTCATGCGTAACTTCCCGGTTCCGAGGACCTCCAAGGATTTACGAAGATTCTTAGGAACGGTTAATTTCTGCCGACGCTAACTTCCACAGGCAGCCGCGAAGCAGGTTCCTTTGACTGCACTTCTAAAGGGAAAGTGAACCTTAGGGAACGAGAAGGTACCGTGGAACACCTGCTGAAAACGACTTACAAGTTCGTGGCATCGGTAATGCTGGAATTCAGTACCGTGCTGGCCCATCCTTAGCCTTGATGACAGTTTCCACTCTCGCACGCATACATTCAGTCAGGTGCTGGAAGGTTTCTTGGGGAATGGCAGCCCATTCTTCACGGAGCGTTGCACTGAGGACAGGTATCGATGTCGGTCGGTGAGGCCTGGCACGAAGTCGGCGTTCCAAAACATACCATAGGTGTTCCATAGGATTCAGGTCAGGACTCCGTGCTGGACAGTCCATTACCAGGATGTTATTGTCGTGTAACCACTCCACCACAGGCCGTGCATTGTGAACTTGTGCTCGATCGTGTTGGAAGATGCAGTCGCCACCCCCGAATTGCTCTTCAACAGTGAGAAGCAACAAGGTGCTTAAAACATCAGTGTAGGCCTGTACTGTGATTGTGCCACGCAAAACAACAAGAGGTGCAAGCCCCCTTCATGAGAAACACGACCACACAATAACACCACCGCCTTCGAATTTTATTTTTGGCACTACACACGCTGGCAGATAACGTCACCGAGCATTCGCACATACCCACAACCTGCCATCGAATCGCCACATTGTGTACCGTGATTCGTCACTCCACACAACGTTTCCCCACTGTTCAATTGTCCAGTGTTTACGCTCGTTACACCAAGCGAGGCGTCGTTTGGGATATACCGGCGTGATATGTCTGCTCTCTCAAGATGTATACTGACTGCTGAGGTCGCTGATATGGAGTAACCGGCAGTAGGTGGCAGCACCATGCGCCTAATATGAAAAACGTATGTTTTTGTTGGTGTCCAACTTTTGATCACATAGTGTAAGTCGTAGGGCCAGTATTGCCTCGCGTGTTACACCATTTCTACGGAATCCAAACTGATCTTCCCCGAGGTCGGCTTCTACCAGTTTTTCCATTCGTCTGTAAAGAATTCGCGTTAGTATTTTGCAGCCGTGACTTATTAAACTGATAGTTCGAAGCATTCCCTGTTTCCAGTATTTCAGCATCACTGCAGCTACGACACTACTGGCAGGTTGGCTTTCTGACTATGGTATACAATATGGGACCACGTCTGACCACGGAAGAGAATTTGAAGTTTGTGTATTTCAAAAGCTGCTACAGATATGCAGCTGCAGTCACCACATTAGAACTACTGTTTGCCATACACCAAGGAACGAGCTAGCTGGAGGATTTCACCGAATTCTGAAGGCTGCTTTAATGTCGCACAGCCCTAAGTGATCGGAAGCTTTGCTTCTGGTGTTGTTAGGTCTTCGATCAGCGGTGAAGGAAGATCTAGATTGTTCACCGGCAGAATTGGTGCTTGGCGAGCACTGCTGATCTGCTGACTGACAAACCTACAATCTTACCATCTGAGGAACACTTGTCCGATTTTGGAATAAGATTAAAAGAGAGAATGTCATGGATCAACACGCATCCTCCGCAACATCATGGTAACAAAGCAATTTTCGTTCACAAGGGTCTGGCCACACCAGTCCAAGTCTGGCAATGGGATGACACTGTATGTCCCCCTCTCCACCAACCATGTACAGGTCTGTTCTGAGTGCTGTGCAGATTGCGAAACGACTTCGTAATAGACTGGAAGAGAAAGCACGAAACGGTTTCCATAGAGCTGCTCACCTCGACGCACAGGCAAACGGACTTCGAATGCACCCGCTACAAACCACCATCTCAGGGGACCACAAAGACCCCGGGCTACGGACAACACTGTGCCGCCTGCAGACCTTCCACCTATTGCTCCATTGATCACACGGGCCGGAAGAACTGTTCGCCACCAGTGCGCAAATATACCTGGGGCACCGAAATTAAAAAAAAGGGGGACTGGTGTAGTGGCAAGTGATATCGATTAGAGGTCATAAACGGCAGTGATATGTTTCGGTGTGTTTTATCATTATGTACGTACTTCTTTTTTCTTTTGTTCTGGTGCTCTCTTTCGATGTGTTTGGCTACAACGTGCCGTGTTTGTAATTTGAGCTTTGGTGTAGATATAAGAAATTACCTTGCAAGTGTAGAGCTTATTCTTTCTCGCCATCAATTCTATTCACTTAAAGTAGACAGCAAAAGATTGACATCTCTCACACACGTTTAAGCCAGTAACCACCAGTCTGAAAGAGCTGTCACGCACTATGGATGGCGGCAGAAAAGAAGAAGAAAAAGATAATGATGATGATGATGACATGGCGGTACATGCTATTGCTGACTTCATTAACCGCTGCAGTAATGATGAGTTTCACATAACATTCGGGGCCAGTAAGATGAAACCATGTATCTTAGATAAGCACCCAATACGTTTAACTGAGAATGGAATAAGAGTTGGGTTCATGGGAGTTAATATTTTTAATAAGGTCGAACATAAAAAAGTATACCCCTAAACATACAAAAGCATATGGTCAAATATTACGCACGGCCAGCGCACATAGGACACCAAAAGGTCGAATGAAAGCTTCAAAGAGTGACGAATACAAGAATATAATTAAATCAGCAGCTAGATATAGCATGGGGAAAGGGCTTCAAGTTCAGTATAAATAGACTGAACAGTCTACCTCTAGAGCACATATATGTACTTGCAGCATCAGCGGCCACAGTGAATACAGGTCACACAAACGTAATATTACCCATCATATCTGAGCTTTGAGCAACATATATCATCGAGTAATTATGGAGACAGTTGTCCATGAGCTTCACCGACCCACACGCAGACAATTTCTGTGCAAACACGTGACAATAGGAGAACTAGATGATTTACTTCAGGCTGATCTCGCAGATATGTCAGACTGCTCATGACCGAACAGTGGTTTCAAGTACATACTAACGGCCGTAGATACGTATTCCAAATTTACTTGGGCCCTAGCAGTGAAGGTAATGACTGGGAAGGAGGTTTCGGAAGTTTATGAGCAATTGTTACAGCTTGGAATGAATCACTGTCCCAACAAACTTCAGACGGACCATGGAGATGAATTTTACAATAGACACCTCAAATCGGTAATGGAACTATATGGGAGAAATCGCTACTCAACGTTCTCCCATTTGAAAGCCAGTATTGTCAAACGGTTGAATAGAACAATGAAAAACCAAATGTGGAAGTAATTTAACCTCCAAAGGATGTATAAATAGCTAAATATTCTACCACAAATCGTTGACAAGGATAACCGCACTACTCAGCATAAAATTAAGAAGAGACGTATTGATGTCCGTGATAATGGACTTCTAAATACAGTATACAACCGTTATTTATTTATTTATCGCATGGTAATACATATACAAATATTACAAAACTACTGCACATCAACATTTAAGCACACCTCTCCAGCATAAAATAATGTATTTTATAACATCACTCGTCATTGTGAGGAAATCTTCGAAAGGACCCTTGTAGGTACGTGCGGGACATGTCGATACAACATGAGCAACTTTCTGTCATTCCGCACCACAGACGCAGGATGGTGATGATGATTTGCCCCACTTGTAGAGAGTGTCTGCACATCACCCATGCCCCGCTCGGATGCGGTTCAATGTAGTCCAAATTGCCAGAGACTAGTCGAATCTAGGGGGTTACTTCTGGATGCAAGGCAGCTTCAGACATTGTGGAGGACAGTTCTGTTGCCAGCAGCGTTTCCATTCATCGATGGTATTGAATTCAGTTTCCATGAGAGACCTGACTGTGATGAGAGTAGGGTGTCATGATGTTAGTCTTTTCCGCTCCGCAGGAGGTACGTCGTCCATTATCGGAAGGTTGGTGTTATTAGCAATCTTCTGGTATTCACGCAGTAACGCGCTCTTCCGTCTGATATCAGGAGGTGGAATGTGGCTCAAGGTAGGTAGCCAATATATGTGAGTAGATCGTTTTGACCCATTAACAGTGCGCATGGTCTCGTTAAGTTGTACGTCTATCTTTTTTTGCGTGTGGACTATTAAGCCAGATAGGCGCACAGTACTCTGTTGCTGAGTGTACCAAACCGAGTGCTGATACCCAGAGAGTGTCTACTTACGATCCCCAACGAGAGCCGCAGAGTTTATGCAGAACGCCGTTTCTGGTTTTGGGCTTAGCAGATGTTTGTGTCAAGTGCTCTTTAAAAGAAACTGTCCTATCTAACGTGACCGCAAGGTATTTTCGATTCATATTATGATGGAGTTTGTCTCCTTCAAAACAGACATCGAGGGCTCTGCGTGACAGCCTATTGGACAGAAGAAAACATGAAACTTCTGTTTTATTTGAGTCTGGTTGTAACCCCCGTTTACGAAAATAGTGATTTAAGATGTCTAGATCGGAAGTTAATATTTCTTCAATTGTTTCAGTAGATTTTGTTGGGTAACTATTGTCTAGTGTCTGCATAGCCAAACTTCCTGGACTATGTTGGAGGGATATCAAATATTTATACATTAAACAAGAGAGGACCAAGGACAGATCCCTGTGGCAAGCCTTTATTCAATACTTTCTGGCAGCTAGTGTCTTCTTTGTAGCTACAGTAAATGTCCTTCCAGTTAACATGTTATCAATTAATATTGTCGTCCGTTTGCATGGGAAAAGCTGCAATAATGTACGAAGGGGTCCATGCCTCCAAACTTAGATCAAAGAAAGCGACTGATGTTTTCTGCTTCATTTGGTATCCTGCTTCAATAAATGTTGTTAGAGATAAGACTTGATCAGCGCATCTCTGTCCTGGTCGGAATTTAACTTGCTGAATATGAAAGATTACTGGACTAATCAAACTGTATAGGATTCTTTCAAGTAACTTATAAATAGTGCTCAATGGTGCGATTGGGCGATAGTTCTTAGGCTGGTCTGGTACCTTGCCGGGCTTGAGTATTGCTATGATTTTTGATTGCTTCATTTTTTGTGTTGAATGAACCAGATATCATAATGTTAGAGAAGAAATCCTCCAGCCATCTTTTTGCGTAGTTTCCACTATGCAAAAGAAATTCTGGGTGGATTCCCTCACTTCCGGGTGCCTTTCCGGGTTTTAGAGTTTTAAGGGCAGCAGAAATTTCAGGTTTAGTGAAAGTTCTTGAGAAGTCCGATTCTTCCTTAATGTTCTTTTCGAGAAATGTAAGTTTGCATCTGATGTATCTTGTGTGAGTTTTATCCCTTGGTTCTCTTGATGTGGACAGTAAATGTGATGCAATCCTATTAGCTGATATATGAATGCTGTTCCTCACTTTAAGTTTGTTTTCAAGCATCTTCCTTACTAATGACCATACTTTTCTACTTGGTGTTTGAAAACTGAGAGACTCAACAATCTCGGTCCATCTAGTACGTCTGGTTGTATTGAAGTAACGAAGTAGGTTATCCGCTATTACCGGGTCCCCGCTGTTTAGAAATTCATCATATTGTTTGTCCGTAATTTCATTCCAACGTGGAATATACTGCCTGCGACAGCACCTAGGGATTGGCTTCTTTGCTGCACTTAACGTAGCTCCAACAAGTCTCTCACAGATTCATGCTTTTGGAGGGAATCCAACCAAGATAATTGTCCAGGTTTTTAGCAAATACATCCCAGTTTGCTTTTCTGAAGTTCTATCAATGTGGTGGAAAGGATAAAACGAATGAGATATTGGTCCGTATTTCGGTGTGGGAAGTCTTGTAATACCAACTGCGAACTTTGGAGAGGTAATTTATTTTCATTAGTTGTTTCAAAGCACAGATAGGGATTATACTTCTGTTTCCAAGCTGCTGATACGAATGTTCCTTTATCCTTTGCATCAAACACCAAGTATATGCTTTTGTCTTCTGCTCAATTTACATTAGCTTCACCATTTTCTTCACTTTCCTTATAATTACATTAAGTATGGTGGCTGTTAAAATCTTCGAGGTATATGGCGGGATGTTGTGATACCGAGATGATTTGTGGAGGCCAAGAGATAGCCGTGGGCTTGTATACATTAATTGTTCGTTCTCCTATTTTTCTGTAACTTCGTGAACGTCAGTGAGATCAGATACAAAGCATAGATGTGGATTCTTGATTGACGATCGTACGTATGTTACAACACCTAGAGCACGGTAGTACGTTGTTCCTAGTAATTCAAAGCCAGGAATTTTTCCTCTCTGATTCATTTGCTCTTCATTTTTAGTATACGTTTCCTGAAAAACAACAACATCGATGTTATATTTTGAGAAAATCTTCTGAAAGACTTGGCATTTTGATTTACTTATGCCTTCAGTGTTGTTTTGACATATCATGATGACAGGTCCAAAGTTTATAGCTGGAGGGCCCTGACAAGAGCCATGTGAGTCCACGTCTTGTGACAAATTCATTTTAGACGGGAGATCCTTGAGATTATCTGGCTGTCTCTGCTTCTTGGCCTTAGATATTTGCCTTTCAAGTAGCTATTCTGTAGCACCACCCAGGGGACATGTGTAACTTATGGTATGTTACGGACGCGAACAGTCATTGGTCCCCCAACACAACCGTATTAAGATGGTGGATAAACGCAAGTAGAAGTTCAACGTAGATGATTTGGTACGATTTCGAAATACAAAACTGCATCTGAAAAGTCCTACCTACCTAAATGGTCAACCTAGATATTTACTGTTCTCAAGGAGCAGCACACAAAACCCGAGAACATACATCTTAAAAGACAGTGCTGGTGAGGAAATTTCAGAGAGTTTTTACACAG
The DNA here is from genome assembly GCF_023898315.1 of Schistocerca nitens. Taxonomy (NCBI): domain Eukaryota; kingdom Metazoa; phylum Arthropoda; class Insecta; order Orthoptera; family Acrididae; genus Schistocerca; species Schistocerca nitens. Next base: position 654,736,093 of record NC_064616.1, on the reverse strand, counting down.
AGGAATTACGGAAAAGCTCTAAACCGAACGTGTGCTTCGTAGAACAGGTCATAAGGCGTTCAAGGAACAGGGCACCATTAAAATGGCACGGTTTCTCATCAAAGCACAACAGTTGGGTGAACGCTTGCAATTTGTTATATAATAGGAAACGCAAACCTCAAACCACGCAGTAGCTTGACGTGAGTGCTAGGAAATATATCAGCAGAGGTAGAGGCGATTTTCTCGAGAATTTACAATTCGAACTTCATATCTCTGGATACAATTTTTGTGAACCTGGAACGAAACTTAAACAGCGCCTAGCTCGTGATAATAAGGGAATTAATATCGTAGACAACGCTTGCAAAGGGTGTGACTCTGTTTACGCCAAAAATGAAGATCTTCACATTGTAGAAGAAATGTTAGCTAGACATATACATCGAAGAAAGGATATTGGAATAAGACAATGTATTGCTGCATTTGTAAGGCAATGCGTGCCAACCTCATATTAGACAGCGGAATAACCTGCAAGCAAATAATGAATGCAGATCGTTGCACACTAAAGAACACTAAAAAACAGGCATATCTTAAGAAAATAGCATCGAATCAGGGTTGACAACGGCGAAAGGTACTTTGAGGCAGAAAGGAAGAAGGAAACGACATGTTAAAACGCCAGACATCTGGCAGAATAATTTCGTTTCTAATCCCTGCATTTGTTAGGTTATCAGTAATTGGTTCGTTAGCTGGGAAAGCCACTGCCATAACTCAAGCAGTAAAGAATGCACGAGACGCTAAGAAGCAATTACAAGAGGCTAAAAGATATAATTTAGCCATAGAAACCATCGCTATGAGTAAAGAACTATATTTAAAACTAAGGCTTAGGTGTACATAAACAAAAAAATTCCATAGCAATACTGCCAGACACACCACTTACAAACATAGATCTTCTTAAACTCGTCATAAAACACAAAATACTAAGATTTTGGGTTATGCTTATGTGAGATACATTTCCAGAGGCGATGTCGAAATCCAAAGAATTCGGGATTGTCAATTTATGTGAGTGTGTGTGTGGGACCGGGGGGGGGGGGGGGGGTAGAAATAAACTGGGTAGCGCGTGTTAGGATAAGAAACAACGGAAATACCATCTATTACTGTGAAGTCGTTACTTCGTCCACGGAAACCAGGTGTTAACAATTTTCGATGGTACTAAGACTTCTATTCATATCTCTGTGGACATTTCGCCCTAAAGTTTATCCTGACAATTGCCTAAGAACCAGCAGTATGCACGTCACTACACTCTCTGTGGTCGAGATGTAATATCATTCACTCTGACTTTAAAAGGATGTTCATCTAAATTAAAAGCAAACTACTTTCCTCCAATAGATCTGAGTAAGTGTAAGTGGAGTACAGCACTGATCGGTCTGGAAACATACAATAGCATAGCTAATGTCACTGAGGTAAATAATAAAATGCATTACGGAGTGGGGAAGTTTTAGTAATATCTCCTGGCTCCTACGATACTGATGATTTAAATGCATGTATAAAACGATTTGTAAAAGGATCTGAGTTTCATGCAAACGTTAATCCGTTTAAATCAGAGACAAAAAGAACAAAAGAGGCAGTGGACTTCGTCACATATGTTCAATGGGATCGCTACTAGATTCCTCGAGGGGCCAATGAACATACTGCCAGTGAGTACGATACGTGTAGAGTGTAATATTGCGACGAATTCGTACCTTAATGACAGATTGGTCCGTAGTATATACGCATTTGTTCCTACAGTGGGTCCTGGTTATAAAATTGCGGAGGTTCCCAGTGATCTGTGACTATTCATAAATTAGACCATATTGAGGTGGATTTCGTAAATAAGAACAATTTTCGAGGTGAGGAAATTATAGTATGACTTCATTTGAGGTAGTAATATGGGTATTAAGTATAAATACTGCATACCCACCCACTACAAGACCACTCTGCAGTAGAAGCAGAACACGATAACACCAAAGTATTACGATTATATTAAATCCATTGGACTGAAACCTCGCAATGACGTCACTCGATGTAACAACTACAGTTCAATAGAATGAGAATATCATTAATCATGAGTATTATTAACACAAATCGTTCGTCTCAATGGCGTTTGATAATGATCATGATATATGAATTGTTAATCATTATCAAGATGGACTGAGACTTCCAAGCAAGAGCAGCCTATATTTGGAAGTTGTATTTACATCTTAGAAAGCCTCGGCAACATCAATAGCATCAAACTTTACCCATAATACAGTCACCTTTCTGATTCAAGAAATAAGATGTGAACTTAATGTCTAGGCGCGCAGTCCGGAACCGTGCGACTGCTACGGTCGCAGGTTCGAATCCTGCCTCGGGCATGGATGTGTGTGATGTCCTTAGGTTAGTTAGGTTTAAGTAGTTCTAAGTTCTAGGGGACTGATGACCACAGCAGTTGAGTCCCATAGTGTTCAGAGCCATTTTTTTTAACTTAATGGGGCTGAAACTGACTACACCGGGAACGCTCAGATCGCATCGGCACTCAGGACATACTTCACTGCATCGACAGCGAATCTGAACGCTTACAAAATGCAGGATGGTTCATAAACGGATCGATAGATAACTCCATTGGTGTGTATATTCCCATCAAAATGTTAATGGGCTTCTTTGGAGACAGCAGTCATACTATTATGAATGCAAAGCAGGAGCTAATTCTAGCTCGAAGTGCTACAGGTAATAATTCATACATTATAGAACAAGGAAAGAAGAGCATAAAGTTGCACTGGATAAATTGATATGGAAGGTACCGCACCTATCTCCATCAGACGAAGAGAATCTTAAACCTGTATGTATTCTACACTGAGGAGTGCAACTGCCATTAACTTTCTGCTCATGGGAGTTCTTTGAATATCTTACCCTTCCACAATCATCTCCCCAGCCACGGGCTTTTAAGACTTCCACAAGCTAGAAACGCCTCGATTTATTATTCTGACCCTGCAGACAGACAGGTAGGGTAATCTCGTAAAGGATTCGAGAAGATTCCAAATGCTAACCAATGCTAAACAACGCTAACCAATGCTAGTGCTTGCCTAAACTCCCAGTTTTTTACGTGCAGTAATTTTCAGCTGGCCTGGAACTGAAACGGATATGGATTATTGTCGGACACGTGCGTCATATTTAACACATCATATTACAAAATTGATTGTGATGTCAAATGTATCCTTAGCCCACCGCAGTTATTCCCCATGGTGGTAATTTACTGTTGAAAACAACATGAATCGGTGAAGAGTTGAACTGTAGACGTACATTCTGAATTCGAATCGTCGCAAAACTTCCCTGTGGGGACTGCAGTGTATTCATTAATACTTCGTGACTGTCTCGTAAACTACTCGCTGGTTACAGGAATTTTACAACATGGAGTATAGCGTTACACAACATATGATGTAATATACAACGATGCCTCAAAGAGCTAAGATCGTTACAGACACATAGCGGTTTTACAATGAGCGTGAATGATTTGTGTTTTAAGATGTTATGTTCCTTGCATTTTCTGACCCCAGATAAGTACTAACGAGGTATTCCACAAACGTTGCTTCACTCATACCTCTTAGTTTAGTGCAGAGTGCTAAATCTCGAAAAACAGTGGTAAATAAATAGCAATGAACAATTACATCTCGTTTCAGACCGATCAGCCATTAAACTTTCTGCGCAAGCCGATGACAATGACGCTGGTAAAGACACTCGTTTGTCAGGCGCTGACAACCGGGTTCCAAGTATAACTTCAACACCTTTTGATAATGAAACAAAGATATTTCTCACGAATGATTTACGCGAAAGCAATTTTTTTCCATGTTCATATAATTTATTTCCCACGTTTGCATGCGAAACTTACGTGTCCCTTTGTTTTTTTTAATATTTTTTTAGCTATAAGTGAACAGATCGATATAGACCTGTAGCAATAATGAAGATGATGAGTGGCTGAAAGCACTTATCGTCAGTGAACCTCAGAAATTAATTATGTTGCTTGTATATATCTACAGCTTGTGTCTGTGTGCAGTACTTAACAATTTCAGTTCTTCTTCCATTGTGGAAGGAGTATTGGATGCTTCCTGAGGTGACATTTCAACACCACTGCCGGACTCATCATTGATGTAACGACCGACTCCTGCATCACCTCGGCCTAGATGTAGCAGTGCAGTGCTATCAACTTCTGGGACATCTAGTCTGGGATCATCTGCCTACTGCCCCCCACCTAGCAGTAGCAGGACGATGCCATTGACACTCACTTCACCTCAGCCTGGCGGTAGCGGGGCAGTGCCATAGATGTCTGCGTCATCTCGTCTAGGGTCACCAGTACCGCCCCCAGCCTAGCAAACGCACGATCGTACCTTCGACATCTGTATCACCTTGACCGGGGCTATCTGGCTACCACCCCCAGCCTAGCAGCGGAAGGAAGGTGCAGCCAGTGTCATCACCATCATCCTGCCCCCAGTCTAGCAGTGGCAAGATTAAGAACGCCCACCTTCAGGAACGATGTCCCTTTATCGCATATGCTGACTTTGAGGGCTTACTAGTTTCTGTGGCGTGTTGTGATGGTGATACCAATGCCTCATACACCAACGCAACACGTACTGTATGCGGCAGCAATCAGGTTGTATGCTCATATTATTCCAGTCGCAACAAATTTGGAGAAAATCCTGCGAGGCGGTTGCTCTCTGAGCTCGAAAATCGTGCTTTGGTTGTTGATGACCAACCCGCAGGACAGTGATATACATGTCGGCAGTCAAATGCCATATTTGTGACTCGACTTTGGATAAAATGTGGAAACTTCGAATCCTGCCTCGGGCATGGATGTGTGTGATGTCCTTAGGTTAGTTAGGTTTAAGTAGTTCTAAGTTCTACCATAGTGCTCAGAGCCATTTGAACCATTTTTTTGTGGAAACTTCACGTAGAGACCACTGTCATCTACAGTGCAGTTCACAACACATGCAACTTGAATTACAAACTGCCATGACATTTATCTGTCTTGTTCCATAATTTCAGTGGGTATGATTCCCACTTTCTTGTTGAGCACTTGGGTGCTTTTGGGTTGGACAATGATGAGGTCAGTATCACACCTGACAACATAGAAAAGTGCATTTCATTCTCCAAGCGAATGACACCAAGAATATCACTCTGCTTGCTGGATTCGCTACCATTTGTACAGACACCTCTCCAGAAACTTTCTGAAACGATGCTTTGAGAGAATGTGCATATCATTCGGGCTTCATTTCCCAATAACGCAAGGTTTCAGCTCCACACAAATACCTGGATTCAGTCTAGAGACTCTACGAAACCACATTTCCAAATATACCAGTATTCACAAGCAAACTCACAGGCACTGCAATAATGAATGTGGAGTAGTAGCTCACGGTGAATGTTTGGCAGGAGTTCAACATCTTAGATTTAGAGGGTTATTCTAAATTGTACATGGAGTAAGATGTATGCTTGCTCACAGAAATTTTAGAAAAATTCTAGAGTGTATGCCTGGCCACATACACTCTGTATCCTGCCTTCTATTATATCACACTGTGACTTTCATGGGACGAAATGTTAGAAAAGACATGTATCAACATAGAACTGATGACCGATGTTGATTTTTTGCTTTTTTCTGAATGTGAGATTCGCGGTGGACTTTGTCAGAGCGTCCACATGTAAGCCAAGATGGATAACCTACAACTTACTGAGGGGAAGTACAGGTAATCTGACGATTTGAGTTACACCCTTTATTTGGATGTAAGCAATCCTTACAGACAAGCCATGCGACAAACTCTGCCGTTTGGAGGGTTCTGATGGCTGTCCAAGGATGAAATCGCTAGACCGAAGAATAAGATCCTCAACGTGGCTGCTGATGACTGTAAGGTATATGTCCTGGAAGTAAACCTGAAATATCCCACTGATTAGCATGATGACCACAATGGCTTTTCGCTGTGTCCAGAGTCCCTAATTCCGCAAAAGGGTTCCGTTCTCAAGTTGATGATAACGCTGGGGAGTAATCAGAGATACATTCTTCACTATAGAAACCTCCAGCAGTGTCTCCGGTTGGGGATTTGACTTTATAGCATCACCTGTGGTTCTCGTTCAGGCAATATCTTTGGTTGAAGGAGTAGATCGGTTTAAACACAGAAAGGAGGTCTCTCACGATGTGCGATTTTGAAAAAACAAATTATACATTAATGGATAATTCACTTTTGGGCAAAACCATCGTGATATTCATTTAGTTTACCGTTGGGATGGCCATTATGGTGCAAGAGATTACATCACCAGGCCAAATTTTAAGCATGCCACGATCTTCAATGAAGGACTATCCATTGTGGAGATGGCTAGGGTTTCAGCGGAATTCACGAAACCTACCTATATCAGTATGTGTGTTCTGAACCTCACCAAACTCCACATATACCAACAATACTACAAGTTTGCAGCACCGAACTTCGCTGATGTCAAGTTACTTTATATGGATACAGACAGTTTCATCTACTGGGTGAAAGGCTGCAATTCATAGGAATTATTTAGGTGCAACTCCGAGGAATTCGATGCGTCTGGTTAGGAGGCGGGCAATCCTTACGGCATAACATCTCATAACAAGAAAGTTATTGCTCTGATGAAAGACGAAGCGAATGGCTAATAGACTGTGAAGTTTGTAAAGGTCATATTGAAGATGTACGTATACTGTGTAGATGCAGGTGATACTCAAAGATGTGCTCTCGGTGCATCATGTGACATGACAGGCACTCCCGATGGAAGACTGTGAGTGGTGTCCATTTGCTGATAGTGAGTCTCCTCATGTGGTACAACAAGCAGTCTTTTGGTTACTGTCCATGACGTGCTTACTGCACTGCAACCGAAATTCGGTCTCTCACATCATGACGACAAACGCTTCATCTGTGTGGCTGGAATCGGTGCGCTACAGTTGTCACAGTATTTTCTTGAATAATTTGTGTGTGTGTGTGTGTGTGTGTGTGTGTGTGTGTGTGTGTGTGTGTATTAGTGCATGTGCCCGCGAGTGTCCACTATATAGATGAAGCGTTTGTCATAGTTTGTGTATGTGGGAGTGTATCATATACATGACTGCAAACTGCGTGTGTTTGTAAAAAACGTATTGTGTGTTAAATATTGTAAATAAATAAAATCATCTGAATATAATGTATCTTTGCTGCTGTAAATATTGGATAGCTAATCTGTTGCTGTTATGTTCATAAAATCATTCTGCACTTATGTGATTCTTTAAAAAAAATATTGTTACTAGTGTAACGGATTTCTTCTGCTGTAAATAGGGTGTAGTTGATCAGTTTCTGTTATTTAAATAAAACCATCCTGCATTTCAACAATCTTTTTTTTAAGTAAGTGTATTTTATCTCAAAATAAACCATAGGTTAATTTGTTATATCTGTGTTGTTGTTATTCGATGCTTTCATCACTAAAGTTATTGTAGGGTGTAAGAAAATAGGAACAATTTTATAGAACATTTTTTATTTACACACAATCATTCAGCATTACAGAAGTATGCAAATAATTGTTTTTTACAAGCTTTGAATTCAACCTGTATTGTATTCGAGCCCAGTGGAGCGATTATATACATGGGCATTTCTTCAGTATATTCAGCCTCCACTTATTTTATAGTAACAAGCTCAACACTTACATGCTTCGTTATGGGGGGGCGGGGGGGGGGGGGGGGGAATACGTGCACTGATGCATTACTCCACTTGTTCAAAATTTACACCCTTATTGTCGGTATATATAGATGGCAGTTATAAGAGTCGAGGGACATGAAAGGGAAGCAGTGGTTGGGAAGAGAGTGAGACAGGGTTGCAGCCTCTCCCCGATATTATTCAATCTGTATATTGAGCAAGCAGTGAAGGAAACGAAAGAAAAATTCGGAGTAGGTATTAAAATCCATGGAGAAGAAATAAAAACTTTGAGGTTCGCCGATGACATTGTAATTCTGTCAGAGACAGCAAAGGACTTGGAAGAGCAGTTGAATGGAATGGACAGTGTCTTGAAAGGTGGGTATAAAATGAACATCAACAAAAGCAAAACGAGGATAATGGAATGTAGTCGAATTAAGTCGGGTGATGCTGAGGGAATTAGATTAGGAAATGAGACACTTAAAGTAGTAAAGGAGTTTTGCTATTTGGGGAGCAAAATAACTGATGATGGTCGAAGTAGAGAGGATATAAAATGTAGACTGGCAGTGGCAAGGAAAGCGTTTCTGAAGAAGAGAAATTTGTTAACATCGAGTATAGATTTAAGTGTCAGGAAGTCGTTTCTGAAAGTATTTGTATGGAGTGAAACATGGACAATAAATAGTTTAGAGAAGAAGAGAATAGAAGATTTCGAAATGTGGTGCTTCTGAAGAATGCTGAAGATTAGATGGGTAGATCACACAACTAATGAGGAGGTATTGAATAGGATTGGGGAGAAGAGTAGTCTGTGGCACAACTTGACTCAAAGAAGGGATCAGTTGGTAGGACTTGTTCAGAGGCATCAAGGGATCACCAATTTAGTATTGGAGGGCAGCGTGGAGGGTAAAAATCGTAGAGGGAGACCAACAGATGAATACACCAAGCAGATTCAGAAGGATGTAGGTTGCAGTAGGTACTGGGAGATGAAGAAGCTTGCACAGGATAGAGTAGCATGGAGAGCTGCATCAAGCCAGTCTCAGAACGGAAGACCACAACAACAACATTGTGCAAATACTTCAAATGATTCAAATGGCTCTGAGCACTATGGGACTTAGCAACTGAAGTCATCAGTACCCTAGAACTTAGAACTACCTAAACCTAACTAACCTAAGGACATCACATACATCCATGCCCAGGGCAGGATTAGAACCTGCGACCATAGCAGTCGCGCGTTTCCGGACTGAAGCGTCTAGAACCGCTTGGCCACGGCGGCCGGCTGTGCAAATACCCAACAGATTCATAGTTCTCCCTTCTTACATATGACAGCTCATTCTGTCTGCAGCGATGAATAAAGCATTGTACAGATTACTTACATTTACCGCACTGTAATATTTAATGTATATGCTTGCATCCCCAAATTTTAACAGAAGAAATGGTTCCTTGTACATAGCGATAATTGGTGTGTCATCCCTTAACTTGCTAATTTTAGTAATAGAATGTGATAGATTGTATTCAGCTTTCATCTATCTCTCTATGAACTCCATCAAACTACACAGACAGTCCCAGTCATGCTAGGAATATTGTGCTCCAGTACATTATCTATTTCAGTCACAGCATCCCCCACTCCCAAAGTCAGTGTGAGGTGCTACACTGACATTTAGTCATTTAGACCCAAGGGCAGTCGGTGAACAGCAGTATTCTGCAAGACTCAGGTTCAGGCTGCTGCTGTGGCTGTGGTACAGCATAGTTGAACAACACTAGGACCGACAGGATGGGAAGACATCCTGTAGGCTGCGTCTGCTGTAGTCCTGTAGGAAACGGCTGTGTGCCCTTGTCCAGCATAAGATCATAGTCTGTAATAATAATAGCAACACAAAAGTATAATAACAATAATAATAATAAGAACAATAATAATTACAGATGGATTGATGTAAAACATACTGGCAGTCTTTTTCTTCCCAGATGATCACTGCTGGTGTTACTGCTGCTGGCAGCTCTTCAGTCTGGACAAATGATGACATGCACACAAAAATCACATTATTATAAAAAAATGCTCAAGGGGTCAGGAGCTGGGCCTGTACACTATTGGCTGCAGAGTGGGGGTGCTCAGGGTGGTGGACACTTCATGCAAATTATGGGGTGTGGGGGGAGTGGTAGGGGACACTCCCCTCCTCTCCCCTCCCTTCCTTGGCCTTGGCAGTTGGTTCCCAGTATGACCTTGGAGATAACGAACATGATGCTGATGTCAGTGAAATACGACATATGAAATTGCTTGAGATATTCTGATTGGGGTCAAGGTTGGCTTGTATGCCCACTGCCCTACTACTAAAATAGACCCTGAGGAACCTATGTAAAAGATAACTAATCTCCTCTTTATACAAACATGAACGTTCCACCACTTCGTAACAGAACCAAATGGAGCTTCTAAGACAACAAAGTTGATGTTGAAAAGTCTACAGTCCACCCCTCTGGCAGACTCAAGCGCCTCTGAGTCTGCAATGAAAACACCTTCCTAAAAGAACAAGGCAGTAACCGTCGAAAATTCGGGTGCCACGATAAAAAAAAGTTCGAAATACAGGAAGAAGGAAACTGGTAAATAGAAGTTCTTGCAGGAACACAGTATCTGCACAGGAGTCATACACTGAGGGGACCAGAGTCATAGGATAGCGATATGCACATATACAGCGTGGAGAAAAATTGTGTCACGAAATTTTAACCCTGGCTAATGATGTCAGTAGGCACCAAAATTACTAGTGTTGCGTAGGTCGACAACGCACCATTTTTAAACTACGGAAACTTGGCGCCACGCACTCTGATTGGCCGTGGGATTGCCCCGTTGCCAATGGTCTGTTGACGGGCAGCGCTATGGTTCAAATGGCTCTGAGCACTATGGGACTTAACTTCTGAGGTCATCAGTCCCCTAGAACTTAGAACTACTTAAAGCTAACTAACCTAAGGACATCACACACATCCATGCCCGAGGCAGGATTCGAACCTGCGACCATAGTGGTCGCGCGGTTCCAGACTGTAAGCGCTATGGTTGTCGGTTCACACATACAAACGTCCCTCGCACTGAACTCCGGCAGGCGAAGCATTCGCGGTCATGTGTTGCCAGAGCATCTGGCAACAGGGCAATCACGCCACCAATGGAAGCGCGTGGCGCCAAGTTTCCGTAGTTTAAAAACGGAGCGTTGTCGACCTACACAGCATTGGTAATTTTGGTTCCTATTGGCATTAGCTACCCAAGGTTAAAATTTCGTGGCTCAGTCTTTTTCCACCCTCTACATATGGTGGCAGTATTACATATAAAAGGTGCAGAATGGCATTGCATTGGAGGAGCTGTCATTTGTACTCAGGTAATTCATGCAAAAAGGTTTCCGACGTGATTATGCCCACACGACTGGAACTAAAACACTTTTAAAGTGGAATGATAGTTGGAGGTAGACGCATGGGACATTCCATTTCGGAAATCGTTACAAAATTCAGTATTCCGAGATCCACAGTGTCAAGAGTGTGCCGAGAATACCACGTTCCAGGCATTACCTCTCACCACGCACAACGTAGTACCCGACTGTCTTCACTTAACGACCGAGAGTAGCGGCGTTTGTGTAGAGTTGTCAGTGCTAACAGACAAGCAAAACTGCGCGAAATAACCGCAGAAGTCGACGTGGGACGTACGATGAACGTAACGGATGTGGTAGGACAGTGCGCCGAAATTTGTCGTTAAATGGGCTATGGCAGCATACGACCAATGCGAGTGCCCTTGCTAACAGCACGAAATCGCGTGGTGCGCCTCTCCTGGGCTTGTGACCATATCGCTTGGGCCTCAGACGACTGGCAAACAGTGGCCTTGACAGATGAGTCCCGATTTCAGTTGGTAATAGCTGACGGTAGGGTGTGAGTGTGGCGCAGACCCGACGACGCCATGGATTCAAGTCGTCAACAAGGCACTGTGTAAGCTGGTGGTGGCTCCACAATGATGTGGGCAGTGTTTATATGGAATGGACTGGGTCCTCTGGTCCAACTGAACCGATCATTGGAAATGGTTATGTTCGGCTACATGGAGACCATTTGCAGCCATTCATGGACTTCATGTTCCCAAACAACGATGTCATGTCACCAGGCCACAATTATTCATCATTGGTTTGAAGAACATTCTGGACAACTCAAGCAAATCATTTGGCCACCCAGATCACCTGACATGACATTGAACATTCATGGGACATAATCGAGAGTCAGTTCATGCACAACATCCTGCACTGGCAGCACCTTCGCAGTTATGGACGGCTATAGACGTAACATGGCTCAATATTTTCGGAGGGGACTTCCAACGACTTGTTGAGTGCACGCCACGTCGAGCTGCTGCATTACGCCGGGAAAAAATAGGTCTGACACGATATTAGGAGGTATCTCATGACTTTTGTCAGGTGACAAACTGACGCAGCAGAGCTAGGTGCAGCTCTAATTCCACTCGGTTAATATTGAATGTGACAAATATATTTGCTTGAGCCATCGATCAAAAAGAAAAGAAATACCAGCAGAGCAGCATGACTATTCCACCAGTCGCCCGTCACAGTGCATCGCAGAGTTCAATGACGAATACGAGAATGGGGAGCTAGTACCGGCCCCAACTGGATCCTTACATTTGGTTGTTTTGCGCGCCGCTGCACGGTCCGGCTGTACACGTTGTCAACGCTGGCTGCGAGGCATAGCAGCCACTGCAGTGGGTGGCGTAGGTGAATCTTGTACCATCGTCATTTCCATCTGTGACATTGCAGGGTCAGAGACCGGTCCCGCACAAGAGTCCCTCTGCAAGGGATGCCGACTCTCTGAAGGAGGACAATCACAGTAGATATCAGTGTCAGTGGGAAACAACTCTGCGTTTTCAATTTCCGTAAAGGGAGTTTGCAATAGCCGGCAAATCACCATCTCGAAAGCAGACGGAGGAACGGGTGGGCATCGCTGTATTACCGTTTGTACTTGTGGTGGAGGCTGCGAAAGAGACGACTCCAATACACAATCGCTACGGAACAGCTACGTAGCAGCGACCCCTGCACCAGCAGAAATATTAGAGACTGCCTCCTGATCCCTCCCTCCCCAGTGCTACGTGATACCATACTAGCTGTAGGAGTAACAGGCAAACACAGTTCATTGGAAGGTTGGACAGGGAAAGGCACAACTAAATCACCACCATCCTGAGTGTGGTGCCACTTTTTATGAATCAAGCGTGCCGCCGTCCCAGCAATAAGAGGAACGGGATCAGGCTTTACTTGCAACAGCGGAAAATCACCCGCAGGGATAGTGGAAACTGTCGTATGATTACCAGAAACGAGGGAAAATGTAGCCCGAAATTCAGTACCAGGGGCGTCGTGGTCAGTAATCGCCAACTTATGGTACTGTTCCAGGGAATTCCGTGACACAAAATCTCTCCACAGGCAGTTGGTTTGAAGATGGCCACTTTCGTTGCACAGAAAACAAATACCTACATGTCCGCCATCCATAATATGAATACGATATCCACAAACCTGCAAATGAGACGGTATGTTCTTTTTGATTTGCGTTTCCACCGAGCATTTGGCGCTATACGATTGGAGTGCGTGTTGATTTGACCAGCGTTCACGCCGAATGCCTCTGATGTTACCATATTGCGCCAAAACTTCGTCAAGATAAGTATCCTCTATCACCAATAGAAGATTGAATATTCAACGTTTGGTATATTCAACGTCCGCATTTGCACTTTGCATCATACTGATCGAACAATCTCTGTGGCGGGAGAGAATCTGATTACCAAGCTTTAATAGCAATTTTTCTACTTGAAGGGGCTCCACAAATTTCACAAAGAACACATAATTGTCAGTGTCAAAATAGGCGGTATTCAATTGGTTCGAGGTATCAGCTAACTAGGCATGGATTTCTAATGGTCCTGCGTCTTTATTGATTAGGGACACAGGTGCACCCTTGTATACCTGAAACTTTACTATCTTTTGACTTTGTTATCTTATGACTGTCGACAACAGGAGGAATCTTCCGCTAAGTAGAAAAGCCTGCCTGAATAAGCGCTGGCCGTATTTGCATGGACTCGACAACATGTACCTGTTGAGAGTTGTGCTGTTACCTTGCGTTAGACTGGAACCATGAATTTCAGTGCTGTAAACATATAGTCTGTATATGACAGTGCTTCCCGCGCTGGAAACATGTGAATTATGACAAGGACAAGTTTGTCTATTATGCCGAGGAACACACTGAGGGCAACATTTCCTCACATTATTCTGAAATACACCACATGCACTATAAGACCGAAAAGATTTACCTTTACTTTCGCAGTTAATCTGAGCCCTCTTTATATTTAGATTTACATTCACTTTTTGAGTTCAAGTGGCTGGGCTCTGAGCACTATGGGACTTAACTTCTGAGGTCATCAGTCCCCTAGAACTTAGAACTACTTAAACCTAACTAACCTAAGGACATCACACACATCCATGCCTGAGGCACGATTCGACACCTGCGACCATAGCGGTCGCGTGGTTCCAGACTGAAGCGCCTAGAACTGCTCGGTCACACTGGCCGGCGCTTATGACAGAGCCTACACACGTCGGCTCCTACCGTGGATAGAAAATAAACAATTGGCGGCATATCTTTAATGTTGTAAGCTGTCTAGTGGGCACCTAGATGCGTACGATATTCAGGCCAGTCCTCTTCTTTACTGTTAAACTAGCATAACGTGCTAGCAGTTGTGTGGTGCTGCTTGCTGGGACAACAACATGGTCATCTGTTGAAGGCTAAGCAGCATTCGTTCAATCTGCTGCGCATCACACTGAACGTTCAGAGACATTTCTCTTGGGACAATGGTACAAATGAATGCCGCCCTAACTAGAGGCTCCACGTCTAAGCCAAAAGTAAGCGTGGGAAGACTAGTCACTGAAGAAACATTCACCCTTCAGCATCGTCATTATATCGCAAATAAAGAACCCGAAAGGGTCATCTTCGTAGCCATTGAGGCGGATTAAAACCTCGAAACAGCCATCTTCGTCGTCATTGCGGCGTATTGTAGCACGTCTAGTCCAGGTGGAGGTCGAGCAGATACTACAACATACACAAGTTATTAGTAACTTATGTAGGTTCATAGGCTTTCACGGCCAGTGTCATTTTGAGTAAAGTGACTTTCGGTGTCAAAAAGTGTCATTGTGAAACACAAAAGCTACTAAATTGCCAACGTTTCGACCGACTTGCTGCAGTCCTCTCCAGGGTGGTTAACTGCTGAATACTGGTGAATGTCTTCCCCTAGATACTGTCTGTTTCGGTTATCTGGTAGCTACCGACGTCATATGTCTGGTATTACTACTCTGGTGGCTGATTGGGAGGCATCTGTAGTAGGCGACTGGTAGGAGACAGCGTATCGGCAGGTTACTACCTGTGCCATTCTAGTAAGTGAGTGGTAGGCAACCTTCATTGGTGACTGTTGTGTATTGTGTATTAAACAGGGGAGCCAGAAACGATGGAGAGGCTTCGTCCCGCCGTAGCCCTCAGTGGTTCACAACCCCACAACAGGCCACAGCAGACCACCCACCCCACTGCCGCCCCACACCGAAACCAGGGTTATTGTGCAGTTCAGCCACTAGTGGACACCCCGCCCCTCCCCACCGCGAACGTCTCATACCAGACGAGTGTAACCCCAAATGTTTGCGTGGCAGAGTAATTATGGTGTACGCTACTTGGGGACAGTGTTTGCGCAGCAATCGCCGACATAGTGTAACTGAGGCGTAATAAGGGTACCAGCCCGCATTCGCCGAGGTAAATGGAAAACCGCCTTAAAAACCATCCAAAGGCTGGCCGGTACACAGAACCTCGACACTAATCCGCCGGGCGGATTCGTGCCAGGGACCGGCACGCCTTCCCTCTGGGGAAGCAGCGCGTTAGAATGCGCGGCTAGCCTGTCGGGCAATTGGTGACTGGTAGTCAACAGCAAATCGGCAGGTAGTATCCACAGGGTAGTGTTTTCCTCTTGCGAGCCGTTAAGGCTGCAAGGCTGTTGTATCGTGGCCGCTGTTTGTGTTGGTAAACCCGGGTCAAGTGGTGCTGCTGGCTGGCGAACACACGTGGTCTGCCAGACTGGAATTGCTGGCAGGCAGACCGTAGGTAACTTATAGTCATCCTCCCTCTTCATGCTGTGGTAAGGTCTTATGGGACCAAACTGCAGAGGTCATCGGTCCCTAAGCTTACGCACTTCTTATTCTAACTTAAAACTAACTTACACTAAGAACAACACGCACACCCATGCCTCAGGGAGGACTAACCTCCGAAGGGGGGAGCCGCGCGGACAGTGACAACGCGCCTCAGACCGCACGGCTACCCCGTGCGGCTCTTTTCATTCTGCTACGGCGTTTGAGTATTTCAATAGCCTCTCTTATTTTTCGCTGCTTCATCCACAACTGCCGGCTGAAGAGCATCGCAGCAAGTCGGTCGAATCGGCGATAGTTGGTTCAAATTGTTGAAATGGCTCTCAGCACTATGGGACTTAACTTCTGAGGTCATCAGTCCCCTAGAACTTAGAACCACTTAAACCTAACTAACCTAAGGACATCACATACATCCATTCCCGAGGCAGGATTCGAACCTGCGACCGCAGCGGTCGCGCGGTTCCAGACAGTTTAGTCGCTTTTGTGGTTTACAATTATGCAGCCTGACACTCAAAATTATTTTACTGAGAATTTTAGCAGTTTATTGAAACTTGAACATGGTAAATACTTAATTTTGGAAACAAGCAGGGTCCACACAGATGACAGGTAATTGATAATGTCACCGACAATTGTAACATTTAGCACTTCGTTACAGAATAATAGTTTCCCACCAGAGTTCCATTCTTTAATTGATACAAAGTTCAGAGTAACTGTTCTATTCATACGCAGCCGGATCCTTACAAAGACGTTACTGTCGTCGTAAGCGATGATTACAGTTGTTTGCTGATCACATAGAGAGTGGGCTGAGCGCCACTGCGCTCCATAAATAACATTCCGGCTTCTACAGCGTAAGGAAACACTTGGGGGCATGTCTACGTTGACTTCTCCCATTCGTTGCTGCGTCTTACAGCTACTGTCTTTACTTGTGATATCGTCTTGACGCACCAACTTTTGCGTGAAACCTCGTTCTGCGTACAACCCCACAATTTAGTCCACCACGTCCAGTCTCTGCTGTGCGTCTCTCAGCTCTCTTGTTTGAAAGCTGCCGCCTTGTGCTGTATTCCACACACAACGCAAGTGCTGGCGATGTTTGAAAAACTTTCTTGACGGCACCTTATAAAATCAATTCACTCCCGACGCATGAGTCTTTTCTGCAAGAGGCAGCATTGTATTTCTTGTTAAGGGAATTTCGCTTCTTTGCGACTAGTGTCACAGCTCAGGCGTCGCTGTTTTTTTATGTTGTCGGAATAGAAAAGATAGGTTCTGTTGTTTGCTTGGATGTTGTGCTGCACTTTATTGTATTGCTCTATCGCATTGCTGGCACTGTCTTCATCGCAGCCCAAGTTTAGGACACTCGAAGTGTCTAGCACCCTGATGCTTTGTTTCTCAGCTGAATCTCCTCCAATAATGCTTTATCAATCGTAACGTATCCACTAATATTTCTTACAATTTTGCCATTATCTTTGCAATGTAATACTACTGCAACCTTTCCGCCGGCCGGAGTGGCCGAGCGGTTCTAGGCGCTACAGTCTGGAACCGCGCGACCGCTACGGTTGCAGGTTCGAATCCTGCCTCGGGCATGGATGTGTGTGATGTCCTTAGGTTAGTTAGGTTCAAGTAGTTCTAAGTTCTAGGGGAATGATGACTTCAGCAGTTAAGTCCCATAGTGCTCAGAGCCATTTGAACCATTTTTTGTAACCTTTCCTCGTGTTGCTTAGATGTGTTGCTAACTAAATTGTTCAGCATGTTCGTACCATGTGATCATATGTTAGCCATATCTGCTTATTCATGTCCACTGCCTCTCACATGTTATTGTACAGCCGCTTAAACAAATTACGTAGGTGTTATTACGCCAATAATTAAGCCTTCATGAGTTTTTTAGTACAACACTGCCAGTACCCAAGCCCCTCTTCAAACTCCACGTATCCATTAAAAATGGTACAACTTTCACATCTCTATGTGAGGGTTGTCAGTCGAAAGCAACAATACACAGCACTTGGTGGGAGCCTGCGGAAGGCGAACAGGTAGTTTGCCCTGAACAGAGCATCTTGGTGTAAAAAGTCGGCAGGCCGGCCAGTGTGGCCGAGCGGTTCTAGGCGCTTCAGTCTGGAACCGCGCGACCGCTACGGTCGCAGGTTCGAATCCTGCCTCGGGCATGGATGTGTGTGATGTACTTAGGTTAGTTAGGTTTAAGTAGTTCGAAGTTCTAGGGGATTGATGACCTCAGATGTTAAGTCCCATAGTGCTCAGAGCCATTTTAAAAAGTCAGCACCCCTGGCTACACTGAATGTTTTGCGGATTTCATTTCCTGACATGCAGACTTGATGAGTTTTCATGTTTAGGATAGGGTGTACAAGCTTTTTCTTTTCACTTTAGCTATTAGGGGATCAGCAAAGTTTTAGCGGACAGTTGGTACAAGCAGTACGCATGCATTTCTCGGTTACTCCGAATAACGTCTTGGTGTAACACTGATGTCAGTGGTGGACGCGATCACAAAATTGTCATGAAGACCTCATAAAATGAACGGTAGTATTCATTTGGACTCTTATTCAGCCATCACTCCCTCTCTATTGAACATACAGATTCTCTTTTGACATCGACAGTTGTTCTTGTGTCTGCTCTCGACTCTCATCTGGTTCAAGAGTCTTAAACGCCATCTGGCTTATCTTACTGGGTAAGCATTAGAAGTGGATTGTCTCGCACCCGCGGCGAGCAGGGATTAGTCGGGACATTTTTTCAGTGGTACAATTCCTTCACGCTGATGGGAAGGCAAAACTACAGTAGTCCGTTCTGCCAATTTGCACAGTAATTTTATGTCCGTGGACGACTGTCATCGGCTCCTACCCAGCGCTAATTTTTTGTCCATTCCTGCACATTTTTATCCCCTTGCCTGCCACTGACGTTATTCTGTGTTTCCTCTGTCTAAGAAGAATAGTTCACGCTGAATCCTTGTGGCAGTATCGGGTTTCCTGTCCCGCTCTTTCATCCATAATTATTGAGGCATTTCACCTCACTTCTTAAAGCGTTCGACTAGTGTTCACCTCCTGTGACTCTGCCATTAGGAGTGAGCTTTCTTTTTACTATCCTTGTGCGTAACCAGTAACCAATCAATTTGTATTGTATTTATCTTGTGGTCCAGCCCTCCTTTTGTTGAAGACCCAGCCAACGAGAAAATAAGTTCATCTTTGTTGATTTCTGCACCCTTCTCTATTATCTGCCTATTGCAAATTGTCGAGTAACGTTCGTATGTGCCTGTGATTATGCACAGTCTGAAAGATACGCACGCTTACCACACCACACCACTTCCCTCACCATGCTTTTACTGTTAAATAGCGTTAACGTACAGTCTATTTTACGTTATACCCCTTGTGTACCCCTGTGCCCATCTCGCTTAGGAAGATGCAACCCTTCAGTAAATGCGCAATACTCAGGATTGCAAAAGCCGCTACGGTAAGGCCAGGAGGTTACGCTTTCCAATCTCATCCGAAAAACCCTTTGGAATCGTATACGTAACCCTGCCACTTCTTGGATTGCATTGGACGGTTTTTCCTTAGCATGAATTAGTACAGGCTTGTCAGCACTCATCCTGAACCAAGTTGTAACATAGGGACTATATTCAGATTTAATCACCCTTTCATTTGAGCCAGTAGAGCTGAAGTTGTATTCCACGCTGTAAGCGTTTCGAGTTTCTCGAATCGACTCTAGGTTCTCGTGAGAACCTGGTTCCAATGCTGAGGCCTTGTTTACAGGCGTCCACATCATGTTGAAAGAAATAAAAGCCGAATTTTTCCCTTACAGTTGGCGCTCCCCTAGGAACAAGTTGTCCTACGCTGTCAGTGACTCCAGCACAACACACCTCTCACAACACTTCCTTCTCATTCGCTCTGCTGCTCGCCTCTTTTGCTAACCATGAGTTCTGAGTCAATTCATCAGTCAGTTGTGTGCTTATGAGCTTGTGGAGGTACAAGACTATCGCCAAGTCCTTTCTATGTTTGTTTCCAGCCGTTTAAACAGTTAAACAACTTACATGCTTCCTCACCTTCTAGCTTGGACTTGTGCTTACTTTAGCCTATCGTATTTTAGCTTCGTTCGTTCCTCTCTATCAGGCGGTCGACTCTACGGCTGCGTGTCGTCCCGTATGTACCTTCCCTATTGACGTGACCACCATACCACGTGCTGCTACAGCTGCATTATTGATCGTAGCGTGACATTTCTGCCTTTGTCCATCGAAATGAGGTGCTGTATGCTGACTGCTATATTAAACACCATCTTTGGGCACCACCATGCAAAGTACAGCGCTCTACTTTGGGTGTGTTGTTTGAATGATTGAGCAGTTTGTTATATACACACATGTTAACTTTTGTCATGGGTAACCTGCCACTTTTTACAAAGGAAGCATTTCGTCTGCAATGTGTAGCCACGCAGTTGTTAGCGTGTGAATCCGTTTTGAAGCGTACTGGTCAAAAAGGAACTCTCCGCACCTTGTGGGACTTAGTTCAGGTGATCAGCAATCTATAGGAACTACTGCGCATAATTTCCGACGCTGTAATCTAAGGTGTTCCTAAGACAGCTTGGTTTAAAGCTGGTCGGACATTACTGAAGACGTAGTTTAGAACACCCAATCATGCGGACGCGGATAACCGGAATAAAGCCATCCACCGTGCAACATCGCTGGCTGTGAATGCTCAAGGCACTCAGGTTCAACAACATGTAAGATTAACACATATACAAAACAATCTACTCGTCAATGCTTGGGAGATTAGTGCCACATTACAAAAGCTTAAAACATCGTTGACTATGATCTAATAGCGATACGTGAACAATTATCCAACATAACTGCTGCACTGTAAATAACTAAAGCCCTGAAGATCTTTCTTTATAACTGTCATGCCGCTCTGTTACATGTGAAAGTATTGCATGCTACTATCCATTTGGGTTTGCAACGTAATCTTTGCCCTAATTTGATTACTTCCGAACTATTCTTACACGCCTTAACTTACATCACTGCTCGAATCGTAGTGCCTTTGCAAATGCTTTGGCCAATTCAAGAGTCTTTCTTATCTCCCTACTACAGTGAATGTCATCGACTGCATACCTTTTCCATCGTCTGGAGTGCCCTACAATAACGCATTACTGGGAGAATTCATGATTTTCTGGTCGTTAGCAAAGATCGCCAAATTCGTTCATCCATGCAGGGTAACTGATCTCCAGCACAGCACCCAAACCAAACATTATCTGTGTTCTCACTTACTTTTCCAGACCGCTACCTCAAACTGTAAAATTGCTCTCCTATAGTCGAAACTTCTACACCGCCTTGTCCCCGAGCTGTAGCCCGGCACTGGGTCGAGTGTTTATGACTATTAGTGACAGCCGGTTGTAAACTGTACCCGAACCATTTCTACGTTTCTCTATGAGCAGGATCTAGTAATTAAAACCTACCGTGTCACCTCGTTCAACAGCAGTCTACTACTCAATTGTCCCCTTTGTGATATCGTCAAATCCACAATTAAGCTGTCTGTTCACTTGGTGTACACTTTTAACATATGTTTGGATCCACTTCTTTTACTCATATATTTACCAGAACTGTCCTATGAAATGCATCACCATGATAATTGAATGACACCAGCCAGTATCACTGATACCTGTTTGCTTCAATAAATCGAGTGTTTTTATGGGAGACACTAGCAAAATCTTAGTAGAGTGCCATACCATGCGGCTGCCGAATTTAGAGCAGCGTTTTCTGAATAACACCAAAGTGTTACGTGAGTTACAGTACAGTTAGCCCAATAAACCCAAGATACAATATAAACAGTGAACATTAACTTGGGGGAAATACAAAAACGAGTGAGCGTACTTGACATCAAATTAACAGTAGCCAGACTATTATTGGATTTAGCAGTCTGCATCTACAGTTACGTGATTACCCTGCAGTTCACACTTAAATATAGGGCAGTTCATTGAACCACTTTCACATCATTTCCCTACCGTTCCACTCTCTAACAGCATGTGAGAAAAACGAAAACTTAAATCTTTCCGTGCGAGCCCTTATTTCTTTTTATTACGGTAATCATTTCTCCCTATGTAAGTAGGAGTGAGCCCGCATCTCGTGGTCGTGCGGTAGCGCTCTCGCTTCCCACGCCCGGGTTCCCGGGTTCGATTCCCGGCGGGGTCAGGGATTTTCTCTGCCTCGTGATGGCTGGGTGTTGTGTGCTGTCCTTAGGTTAGTTAGTTTTAAGTAGTTCTAAGTTCTAGGGGACTGATGACCATAGATGTTAAGTCCCATAGTGCTCAGAGCCATTTGAACCATTTTTTAAGTGGGAGTGAACAAAATATTTTCGCATTCGGAGTAGAACGTTGGAAATATTTCGTGAAATATCTCGCCGCAACGAAAAACGCCTTTGTCTTAATGACTGCCACTCCAGCTAGCATACCATATCCGTGACACTCTCTCCCCTACTTCGCTATAATTCAAAACGAGCTGCCCTTCTTTAAACTTTCTCGACGTCCTCCGTCAGTCCTGTCTGGTAAGAAAGAATCCCATACTGCACAGCAGTACTCTAGCAGAGGGTGGACGAGCGTAGTATAGTAAGTCTCTTTAGTAGACCTGTTGCACTCGAGTTAGTGATGCTGCCGGCCGCGGTGGCCGTGCGGTTCTAGCGCTGCAGTCCGGAACCGCGGGGCTGCTACGGTCGCAGGTTCGAATCCTGCCTCGGGCATGGATGTGTGTGATGTCCTTAGGTTAGTTAGGTTTAAGTAGTTCTAAGTTCTAGGGGACTGATGACCTCAGATGTTGAGTCCCATAGTGCTCAGAGCCATTTGAACCAAAATTGGTTAGTGATGCTGACGGAAGCAGAGGCATTACTCAGTGCTCGCGCGACCGCCGCACGTGCGCCGGCAGCGCCCGCGCCGGCCGGCCGCGGTTCGGTGGCGCTCGCCCCGCCATCAGCCGTCGCAACTACGAAGACCCGACCCGCAGCGGGAGAAAGTAATGGTACCTTCGCTGCGGAGCAGCCTCTAGACACCGAGATGGACTTCAATTCGGACTTCGACGCAGACAACGCTGCAGCTGAGCGTATTACGCGTCGTCGAGAAAAAGAGAGGGACGGAAGACCTCGCGCTCGAACACCGGAAGGACTCTTCACCAGGGACGAGCAGCCGACTCACGTTTTTCAGCAGCCACCTACAAAGAAACAAGCGCGACGAAAACAGTTTCTCTTCGCCCGCGAACAAGAAGTGTCTAACAACTACCAGCCACATTGAATGAAGCCATCACATCTCTGTCAACTCACCAGGGTGATCGCGCCGAACAACAGCGCATTGAAGACACAGAACAACGCTGCGAAGACGAATCTGGCGATCCTTCTACGCCAGCACAGACGCTGTCACCTGCAGCTTCCTGAGAAGTACCACCAATCGTCCTGCAGTTCAAGCAGGACTACAAGAAATTACGCAACTGGCTGAAGAACAACTGCAAGCAGTCTTTTACGGTCAAACAGATCGGAGAAGATTTACTGAAGCTCACCCTGCCGAATACAGAGGACTACATATTGGTCGTGGATACGATTGGGAAACAAGGAATTCCAAACTATACCTTTCCAGCGTCCAGAACGCCAACTATCAAGGCCTTAATCGAAGGCATTCCGAAGACGCTCCCTCACGAAGACGTGAAAGAAGAACTCGAAGAGATGGGGTACGTCGCTACTTAAGTCGTCTACCATCACATGCCTGGTAAAAACCGACTCACTGGTCACCGAGTTGTCATTCTTCAGGATACGCCGAAGCACCGTGGTATCACCAGATTCTTCAACCTCACAGTAACAGCAGAGAAGCTTCGCAAGACCCGGGGCACCGTGCAATGCTTCCGCTGCCAGGGCTTTGGCCACGTCGCCCGCTTATGTATCATGCCGCTGATGTGCGTCGATGTGGCGGCGCCCACGACAGCCTCACGAGCATCCTCGAGAAAGATAAGACACCAACCCGTGGGCTTTGCGGTGGCCCTCACAGGGCCAACTTCCGGTCCTCTCTGAAGCATAAAGAAGACAGCCGGAAACGAAGAGGACTTCCGCCGCTTCGCAATGCTTCCGCGACACCGCATCGACGCCAACCACCATCGCCGCCACCGCCTCCCGCTGACGGACGCTCCTGGCCTTCGCTGGGCGCGCGCAAAGCGGCCCGTGCACGACCTACGGTGGCATACACTGCAGCAGCCTCACCACTGCAGTCAGTGACTGCACCCTCTGCTTCGGCAGGACGCCCTCCTGCCCCGACTCGACAACGTGCGTCACAGAGGCCACGTCAACAACCATCCACGGCTCCACAGAATGAGGGCGACATCATCGAGCTCCTCACACATATCGCCACCACCTTAGCCGACGTCACAAAGCAGCTGACGCACCTGCCAAACACCATTGCCGCCGCAGTTGAATCGGCTGTCTCCAGAGCCGTCAAGGCAGCCACCGAAGTCATTCCTACACCCCAGCAAGGCTAGAGCACCCATGCTGGATTACCTGAGAATGGTTGCGTACAACGCCAACAACCTCACTCGTGACATCGCCGAGCTCCAGCAGTTCCTTAACGAACAGAACATAGACATTTGCCTCGTCAACGAGACTTTTCTGAAGCCGGGTATCCGTAGCAACATTGCAAACTTTCGCTGCTACAGGACGGACCGACTGACTCGTGGAGGGGCACCGCCATTTTTGTTAGTAACACCATCCGACATCGCGAAGTTCAACCGCCAGTCACTCACCACGTCGACGCAACGGCAGTACTCATCGACACGCAAACTGGACCCGTCACCTTTGTTGCTATTAATCTCAGCCCACGGAGAATGTTCCGCCTTGAAGAAGCACGCTCACTCCTCCGCGTACCCGGGAAACTGTTCATCGCCGGCGACCTGAACTCTAAACACGCCGCGTGGAATTCAGCCGTCACTCACTGGAGCGGTCGGATTCTCCTTCAAGCGCTTGAACAAGCCAACGCCCATGCGTGTGGCCCCGAAGAACCTACATGCTACCCCTCGCGAGGAGTGCCTGACGTCATCGACATTGCCATTACGAAGGGGATTCCGCAGTTCTTGGACGCCGAAGTGATTCGTGGACTCAACTCAGACCATCTTCCTGTCCTCTTCTGCCTCAAGGTGGCAGCGGAACATCTACCTGGACGCCTCAACCTACGACGCACGGAGTGGGACCGATTTTGTGATCACGTTGACGTTGCAGTCACCGTCATTGACGAGGAAGAAGCAGTCACTGAAGCTTCGTTCGACCGATTCGCTGCAATCGTCACCGACGCTCTTCGCGAGGCCACACCGCCACCGCAATCGCCTCGACCTCTAATGCCCAGACTCCCTCCGGACATTCTCGCCTCCATCCGATTATGTCGTGAGTGGCGTCTCACACACAACGCAGCTCTCAAGCACCGCATCAATCAGCTACGAAGGGAAATACGGGCTGGCATTGCAGCTCATCGTAACCTGCGGTGGGCTGACAAACGCCGACCGCGGTGGCCGTGCGGTTCTGGCGCTGCAGTCCGGAACCGCGGGACTGCTACGGTCGCAGGTTCGAATCCTGCCTCGGGCGTGGGTGTGTGTGATGTCCTTAGGTTAGTTAGGTTTAAGTAGTTCTAAGTTCTAGGGGACTTATGACCTAAGATGTTGAGTCCCATAGTGCTCAGAGCCATTTGAACCATTTTTTGGCTGACAAACTACGCAGCTTCACCCCCCGACCCAGTTGGTCGGCAAACAGTCAGCTACTTCACGAACAGGAAGACGCGAACACCGCCCCTGACGACTGACGATCGGACAGCATATCGCTCCGATCACAAAGCTAACATGTTGACTGATGTCTTTGAGGCCAAATGTCAACCACTACAAGACCGAGTCAGCCTTCAACGTACTGTCGCTATTGAGAGAGACGTTGCTGCAATTCTTCGAGAAGATGTCGAAGAAGAGGAGCCCATCATTCCCAATACAGCTGAAGAAGTTCAAGTGGGCATTCGGATGCTACAGAACAACAAAGCACCTGGATCTGATGACATCACCGGCAGGGTCTTGAAGCAGCTCCCATGGTCAGCGATCGTCCATCTCGCTGCCCTGTTTAATTGGATCATAACGACGGCCACCTTTCCTGCTGCGTGGAAGCTCCCTGTTATTGTTGCCGTTCCGAAACCGGGGAAGAACAAGAAGCTCCCTACCAGCTACCGCCCGATAAGCTTGCTCCCACATGTCAGCAAGTTCTTTGAACGTCTCCTTCTCCAGCGTCTACAACGTCTGGTCACGCAACTTGACATCCTGCCTCCGGAGCAATTCGGATTTCCCAGCAGACATTCCACCACACAGCAGATTCTTCGAGCAGTGGAATACATTAAGGACACCTTGAATCGGTGAGAATTCTGCGGCGCAGTTCTGCTTGATGTTACAAAGGCGTTCGACAGCGTCTGGCACTTTGGACTATTATGGAAGCTACACACCTCTGGGCTTCCAAGACCGTACGTGAAGCTGGCCGCCTCCTATCTCAAGGATCGGACGTTCCAAGTCCGGCTCGACAACGCCGTCTCTCGAGCACGGAGCATCAATGCCGGGGTTCCCCAGAAGATCGGTCCTTGGACCGGTTCTCTACACAATCTACACATCGGACATACCCATAGTGCCCAGAGTGGAGAAGGCAATTTATGCAGACGACACCATGCTGCACTCCAGCAGCAGATGGCGCGAAGTACTCATCCCAAGACTGCAGAGTGCCCTCAATTGACTCAAAGACTGGGCAGCCCGCTGGAGAATCGGTTTCAATCCCTCCAAGACGCAGGCCATTATATTCACTTGGAAGCGTACCATGCCGAAACGTCAGCTGCGCCTTTATGGAACGTAGCTCCCTTGGCTATCATCTGACCGATACCTACGAGTCCTTATGGATAAAAAGCTCACCTGGCATCAGCATATCACCCACGTCAGCAAGAAGATTCACCAACGACTGGGAGCCCTGTATCCTATTCTCAACGAGCGGTCAGAACTGTCCATTGCAAATGGCCTTCTTATCTATCGTATGTACCTTCACCCACACTTCGATTATGCCAGATATCATCTCTGTTTTACTGTACGACTTTCCGTCGGTTGCTACGAACTGTGATCCTTCAGACAGGAAATCACGAATCCTATCATACAAATGAAGCGATACTCCGTAGGCATGCAATCTGATTAGAAGTAGCTCGTAAGGAACGGTGTCAAAAACCCTTAGGAAATCTAAAAATGTGTAATCAGTTTGAAATCCGCTGTCAATAGCACTCATTATTCCTTGAGAATAAAGAGATATTTGTGTTTCACAAGAACAATATTTTCTGAATCAGTGCTGATCGTGTGTCAACAGATCGTTTTCCTCGCGGTAATTCATAGTGTTCGAAAACAGTATACGTTCCAAAATCCTACTGCAAATCGACGCCCGTGATATGGGTCTATAATTACTCCTGCTTCCCTTCTTAAGTATTGATGTGAGCTGTGCATCTTTCCAGTCTTTAGGTACGGATCTTTCGTCGAGCGAGAAGCTGTATATAACTGTTAAGTACGGAGCTATTTTATCAGCATACTCTGAAAGAAATCTGATTGTTATACAATCTCGACTGGAGGCCTTGCGTTTATTAAGTAATTTAAGCTGCTTTGCTACATCGAGGATATCTACTTCTAAATTACTCTGTTGGCAGCATTTCTTGATTCGAATTATAGAATAATTCATTCGCATTCTTTGATGAAGGCATTTCGGAGTTAATAAATAAACTCCGCTTTACTGGCACTGTATTTGGTAACGTTATTTACATTACTTCCGCTATTGCGCAGTGGAGGTATTGATTGTGTCTTGCCGCTTTTGTACTTCACATATAACCAGAATGGCTTTGGATTTTCTGTCATATTTCGAGACAGAGTTTCGTTGTGGAATCTATTAAAAGCTCCTCGCCGTGAAATTTCGGCTTAACTTCGAGGTTTTGTAAAACTTCGCCAATCTTGGGGATTTTGCATTCTTTTAAGTTTGACATTCTTATTTCGTTGCTTCTGCAACAGTGTTCTGACCTTTTTTGTGTACCATGGGGGTTAGTTCTGTCTATTATTAATTTATATGATATAAATCTCTCCATTGCTGTCGATACTATTTCTTTGAATTTAAGCCATATCTTGTCTACACTTGCATAGTTAGTTTGGAAGGAATGAGACTGTCTCTTAGGAACGAAACAAGTGAATTTTTATTTGCTTTTTTAAACAGATATATTTTGCGTTTATTTTTGGTGGCTATTCAGTCTCGCTACAACAATCTTGTGCTCACTAATCCCTGTATCCGTCATAATGCTGCGTATTTGCACGGGGTTATTTGTTGCTAAGTTCAAATGGTTCAAAGGGCTCTGAGCACTATGGGACTTAACATCTGAGGTCATCAGTCCCCTATAACTAAGAACTACTTAAACCTAACTAACCTAAGGACATCACACACATCCATGCACGAGGCAGGATTCGAACCTCCGTCCGTAGCGGTCACGCGGTTCCAGACTGAAGCGCCTAGAACCGCTCGGCCACTGCGACCGCCTGTTGCTAAGTATTCAAGTATGTTTTCGCAACCATTTACACTTTGAGCGGGCTCCTGAACTAGCCGCTCAAAAGAATTTCAGAGATATAGACTCAAAGACGCGAGAAATGGAGTGGGGCCATTACTGAAAGCAGTCTAAGATGCGGTAGCAGACGACTCAGTTCGATACTACTACCAGCACAACAATGCTTGACAGGGTTGCGCAGAAAAAGAATTTCCTGCGGAGCTACAACACATGACAGAGGTGTCGGAAAAGAACTTAGAGATGTTTTACCACATACCGACCGTGGAAGTGAATAAGTACAGAGCGAAGTTGTACCTAATAGTCTGGCTACCAGTGCTCGGTTTGAACTCGCAGTATTGGTGTTATATAGAGTTCACGCTTATCCAGTACGATGGGGAAGAAGGGGAAAATGGGCACAAGTAGAGACGCGTCAGTTCTAAATAATTTCTGAGCACGAAGAAGCTCACGCTCTTATGTCAATGGACATACAACAGTGTTTGAAAGAAAATATCACTATTTGTCAAAAAAAAAAAAGGTTCAAATGGCTCCAAGCACTATGGGACTTAACATCTGAGGTCATCAGTCCCCTAGATTTAGAACTACTTAAACCTAACTAACCTAAGGACATCACACACATCCATGCCCGAGGCAGGATTCGAACCTGCGACCGTAGCGGCAGCGCGGTTCTGGACTGAAACGTCTAAACCCGCTCGGCCACCGCGGCCGGCACACTATATGTCCACCCAGAGAAGTGCAGACTGACACACAGACATGCGAAGTGCAGCTGTTTCTGGGGAAAGCAGAGGCAACGGAATCTCAGAAAGAAATATAGACGGCACAACCTCATTTTCAGAAGGTAGGAGTGCATTGGGTCTATCATATTTTTACAGCAGAAACTGTGATCATGAATTACCATAAGAATGGAAAACCGTAGGGCAAGACGAAGATCGAATTACGTAATAGTGGTATTTAGCTTGTGAGATAGCCGGGACGAAGTTCCGTCTCACAGCTATACTCACGGATATTAGTATACCCCAACAAGTCCGTTCTGCATTATATTGGCCAGCGAAATCGTTGGCAGTACCGCTAACGCAAAATCTAACCTATTTAACAACAATCTGAATTCTGATCTCATAAACTCCTTAGACACAGTAGTAGCAACTCAGCACGGCAAAATTTCCACGGGACAAATGTTACAACGTATTCAGCAATATCAAGAGAACTGACGCCGAAATGTGGTAACCATAACCATACTCTCAGAGACTGTCTCGAACATCAAGCAATGGCACCTAATTGGAGTTTTCGCCACGGCGAATCCAGTTCGCTGCTCGGAACTGCCAGGGCTAGCTGACGGGCGGTAGACCAGTAGCTTAAGCTAGCCGATGTTGCTGCTCGATGAGGCTTTGGCCCTTGGCCACACATCTCACTGATTACTGGTGCAGAGACAGTGCTGACCAAATGCACCGTGCCAACAGTATGTTGCCTAATGGCTGAGTCGGGAGCATTTATACTCACTCAATGAGATGTATAACGACAAGAGCTAGGCTCCTGTCGCATAGCAGTCTAGTCTACCATACTGCAGAACACCATGTCACAAATATTGTAGTACCCACCTGCCGAATTATCTAGGTGGGTGGCCCGTTTTCCCCTTGTCTGGTTCCAACACCTCGCCTTTGGCTGAAGCTGCAACATTTCTCCCCCTTTGGGAGAAGTGAGTCCTCCGAATTCCAGGCTGCTGCTGAACCTGTGAAGTACTAAAACAACGTGGTACTACTGGTCTAAATTTTTTTCCTTGCACCTGCAATGCATTATCTCTCACACTACTATTTACACTTTACACGTTGTCTGTTCTTCTTCCCTACACAATCACATGGTTATGGTAGCTGGTACACACGCAATGTCCCATCGCTCCGGTTAAATCTTTTGGTCGTAGCATTGGATTGATAGGCGATGGACTGGAATATTTGATGAGTGGATGTCTCTCTACCAATGATACACACATGTTACACAAGCGACAACTGGGCTTAAGAAAATTCCCGAGGAGGAATTCCCCTTACCATAACTTAGTGCTGGTATCCACTGCAGTACTGTTGAATATGCTGGAACAACTATTCTGCGCTATCGCGCACTTCTGTGCTGCTACCAGCTTGTCGTGGGAACTAAGTATGGTGGGATCGAGAGTGGTATTCAGGTAGGTTAGGTAGTTTCCTGGTAGTATTTTGAAACAATTATTGTGTAGATACATCAGAGGATATGTCAGGTTCAGAGCCGTAGTCAATGTTATTGTTGCTGGGAGCCGAAAACTGAGTTCTGAGATGTCACATTGAGACCTGTTTAGCAGTATCCTGCCGTTCCATGATTCCAATTGTTTCGTTCACCTCGAGCATCCTTACTCGTAGCATGTGGTGATAGTATAACCCTACAACTACTATTGTAATTTAGTATGTTTTTACCTAAATAAGAGAAAACCCTGTCTCTATATTGCCACGTATAACTCTCTTACTAAATTTAGTTTTTTTTTTCAAATAAAGTACACTGTGGGAGGATGGTCCTTTTAATAGGAAAAGCTAATCGACAGAGTTACCCTTTTTACAGGATTTGACCGTGTGTTATGTCTAATGGATAAGTAAATCAGACTATTCACTTCTTTTCCTAAGATCTTACCCAGCGGTTAGATAGAAATGCAGTATGAATAATATTATATTGAAGCTAGGACAACTCAGTTTCAAGTTCATTTAGTGGTTTAAAACATGTACTAATGGTCGCCAGCCTATGCAGGCAATGAAATAGTGAAGTATTGGGAAAACAGAAGTATGAATTTTGCCTACTTTTTTGCTACTGTTTAAGTTGCTTCTTCAAACAAATATTACTCCACGTAAACAATGTTGATGCAGACACTGTAAATTCTTTTTAACAACTACACCCTTATACATTACGTTTTTAAAAGAGAAAAAGCCCAGAAGATAACTTCAAGGAAGCTTAAAAAAATTGGCCAGGGTTATCTTCAGAAAAGCATTTTTCATAACCAACTAGCATAAATACTAAAATACTTAGATACTGAAGCACACACTTTTTATACTGAACATTTCACTTCAAGAAAACTTTTTTCTTGCTGGAATTTACTTTCAAAATTACTCTTTGAACTAACTCATTTAATAGATTCTAGTAACTTGGCTTCACTCTGAATTTTACGTAAACAAACACTTTGTAATACTTAAGAAAATTTTCTCATTATTTACACAAAAACAATGTAAACTGTGCCTCTTTATATTAACTTGGCACTTCATAGGTCTGTAAAACAGGATACTCGGACTAATCAAACACCAGGAAGGAACCCTATATAGGTGTATGACTAGGATGAAGTAACAGGGTGAACCAGTTTCTTTAAGGTTCAAGAATGATTATTAAAACACGGTTTAAATTAATGTCTCACGCTGTACAAAAGTAAAATATAGTCTAAATAAATCTTATCTGTTGGCTGTATGGCGAGTAATTACGACAGCTACACTGCCCACAGTACGGCCTGCAAGTATCTTGCTGTATGGTCTCACTTTCTCTTCTTGGCGTCGTTCAGTTTTACATACAGTAGCCAAACAACTCGCAGCTATGCTGTAAGCCGTTTGCAATCTTCATCCGTGGCAATTTTTGTGCAAATTTGCAGGCAAAGCTTCTCCTGCTCCACAAGGGTGTTGCCTCAATCGCAGCTGCCTACAGACTGTGTGACTTCGCGCGCTTGCTCTAGGTAGCGCGCCAACTGGCTCTTGCCACCTTTCCCACTCCCCAGGGCCCTTTCGTTTCAAACAAAAGCACACTGGCTTTCGCATAACACCTATTTCTTACGTTATTCCTAAGCGTGACCATTTCTTAAATTGTCAAATTTATATCAACATGAACAATTTATACACACCAATATTTTTAAATACAAAATGTAAGCAGAAAATTATTGAACGTAATAAACAATTTCATAGTATTCTACATACATTACTCACATACAATGCAAAGAACTTCAATCTCCAATATAGTACACTTTACTTTACATATACAGAAAGTATAGTACCAATGCGCGAAAATTTTAAAGCAAAAAAATTAAAAAATTTAAATGGACCATAAACAAATAGTGTTATAATAGCTACGACTGAGTCATACACTAAGTTGCACCAGCGAGGACGTGCTTTCTCAAAATCGGTAGGTTGTAAGGGTGGCCCTTTGGCATCGTCCAACATATTTTCTCGAAGAAACAGCTCCATCTCTCATGTCCCCTCGATAATTTGGATCACCATTGATGACATTCTGTAACTTGCTTCCTCTGGCATCAGCACAATTCCTATGCTGTCATCAACACATGACTCTTCCTATCCGGTGTAACTAGCAGAATTCCCTTTGTTCTGATACGCACAAATTTCTCTAAAACCGCCCATTTTACTAGAACTAGTGCGAGCAGGAGCTCGTTTCAAAGGAAACAGACTCTCGCAATTACAAATTATAAAAGAGCATTTAATATTGCAGTTTGATAGAGCAAGGTCGTATATGTCTACAGTTCACTATTGGGATCTGTAAATGTAGGCACTAGAAGCGTTTGAAATGGTTGGCTTGGACGATTCCAAAGCTTCAGTTTCTTTTACTGAAAATGTTAAGGGTGAATATGGCATTTCATTCAGGTATATTATTACATTTTTCACACGTGAGGACATACAAGACTATAATAGTGTACGTCAGAAGGTACATCGGTTTGCGGAGGAAGCGAACATGTTTATGACATGAAAGGAAATTTTTGGAACAGTGGCCAGAGACAGTTCCAGTATGAAATGTCTTCATCATCAACACTGAGAGAAAGCAGCTAATGTGTTACAGCCTTTACATAGCTCTACCTACAGTTGCACAACTGATGTGATTTTATCAGAGACAGGCAGACTAGAAGGCAAGTTGTACATCTATTTTCAAGAGGCACAAGGCTCTTCCTGCCCAATAGTTAAAAGAAACTTGGAACAACCCGCCGACGAAACATTAATGTGGAGGAAAGCAAAAGTGGAAAAACGACTAAGGAACACACGAAACATTTTCTAACTTCAGTCCATGGCGAATATGCATCAAGTGAAAAGATCCTATTGCTGTCTGATTTCTGGTCAGGTCATACAGATCTAACCCTTCTGGATGCATGTTCTCCAAACAAAGATGTTATGCTAAAGGTATTGCCACCGAAAACAACAAAACATTGCCACCCCCTTGATGTTTACTGCTTTCGGCGATATCAGCTCTATATCAGAAGGTTTGTTGCTTTTGTAAGACCACAATGTGCCAAGCCGCAAGTGAAATACATAATTGTTATTTTATCATCAAACTTCACTCTGTGATTTACAGGCAGTTTTCTGCAGCAAAGTATGCGTTTATGTTGCAATATGCTTGGCGAAAGGCAGGTTAAGACATTGACATACCCAAATCGTCATTTGAAAATGTAATTAGTGTGGCTTCTGATACTGGACTGATTGAATCCGATAGTGATTTTGAATGTAAAAACGCAGCTTTAATGAAGTGTGAACACTGTTCTCTTCCACTTTGTTTTAGCCACTTTATCGAAATCCCACAACTGCAGTATGAAGATTAATATAAGCATTGTCAGGAGTGTAGGATATGTGTATTTTGCGTTATTATAATTACTTTAAGCACAGAGTTTTTGGCACTGTTGATTGAAAATGTAGTGGTACACTAACTTCAATGAATTACGTATAATTTCCCTCCTATGGTATTGATATCTTGTTGCTTTGTTTCTCTCTTAAAATGTCAGTTACGCTAGAATGCAACGTTTTACATGGAAACGGCACAGACCACTGTCTTTTTTATGATCGAGTGTTATTCTAAGCATTTTTTCGTGCGGTTCCGAGAGTTCGACGTGCCCCTTGTAAGAACCACGGACAGCAGGGATACTTCATTCGGGCCACAGTTTGACGAACGCTGATGTAACAGGTCTAGTTGCTCTTGTACAATACCCACATCCCAGTTCACTGCGTTGGACACCGCCTTAACGTAGCTAATTAGCCTCACAGTCAGCCCTCGTACTACTCTGCTGTTATTTAACACTCCCTGCTCTAGATTAGCCATTCAGCACGAATTCTGTTATCCTCTGATTCTGCTCACACATGAACATTTACCTGCCTCATATTATCAGCTTCAGCTGTTCCGAGAACAGTGTTAAACAGTCTTCGCCCCGTATCTATCCATCCCCGTTGATGCCTTCTCATGGTTTATGGTGCTAAATCCATGGCTTGCTGTAGTTGCCCCCGTATGCAATCGTAGGTGGCCCATAATACCCGGTGCTCCCCAAACACTTTGTTCCGCACCACATTTTACCTAGCTGCCTCATGAATCTTTACGAAGTTGCTTTACCAGTTCCAAAAAGAAGTTAGCACCTTGACCTATAATCAATGTTTTTCGAGTGTCGAACTTTAATAAGCAATTATTAACCAGGGCTTGCACAACTGTGTTGGCTTCTCGATTTAGGATAGTTGTCATTTCTTCACAAAGCCACTAGTGATTTATGCCATTAACACATAAAGATTCCCTGCTAATACCTGATCCCGGCGGAGGTTCGAGTCCTCCCTCGGGCATGGATGTGTGTGTTTGTCCTTAGGATAATTTATGTTACGTAGTGTGTAAGCTTAGGGACTGATGCCCTTAGCAGTTAAGTCCCATAAGATTTCACACACATTTGAACATTCCCTGCTAGTGTCTACTTCTACATCTACACAGATACTCCGCAAGCCACCGTAAGGTGCGTGGTAGAGCGTACCCTGTATCACTATTTGTCATTTCCTATTCTGGTCCACTCGCAAATAGGGCCAGGGAAAAACGAGTGTCTGTACGCCTCCATATGAGCGCTAATTTCTCTTATCTTATCTTCGTGGTCCTTACGCGGGATGTATGTTGGCGGGAGCAAAATCGTTCGGCAGTGAGCTTCAAATGCCGGTTCTCTAAATTTTCTCAGTGATGTTTCCCGAAAAGAACGCCGCCTTCCCTCCAGGGATTCCAATTTGAGTTCCCGAAGCATCTCCATAACACTTAAGTTTTGTTCAAACCTACCGGTAACAAATCTAGCAGCCTCTGAATTGCTTCGCTGTCTTCATTCAATCCGACCTGGTATGGATCCCAAACACTGGAGCAATACTCAAGAATAGGTCGCACCAGCGTCCTATATGCGGTCTCCTTTATATGTGAATCATTCTTTCCTAAAATTCTCCGAATAAACCGAAGTCGACCATTTCCCTTCCCTGTCACAATTTTCATATGGTCGTTCCACCCCATATCGCTTTGTAACGTTACCCCAGATATTTAAGGACTTTACTGTGTCAAGCTGGACACTGATAATACTGTATCCGAACATTACAGGTTTGTTCTTCCTAATCATCCGCATTAACTTACATTTTTCCAAGTTCTGGGCTAGCTGCCATTCATCACACCAACTCGAAATTTTGCTTAGGTCGTCTTGTATCCTCCCACAGTCACTCAACTTCGAGACCTTAGCGTACACCACGGCATCATCAACAAACAACCGCCGACTGTTGCCCACGCTGTCCGCCAAATCATTTATGTTTATAGAGAACAACAGCGGTCGTGTCACACTACCCTGGGGCACTCCTCACGATACCCTTGTCTCTGATGCTGGATTCTATTACTTAAGAAGTCTTCGAACTACTCACATATCTGTGAACTTATTCCATATGCTCCTACCTTCGTTAACAGTCTGCAGTGGGGCAAGTGTCAAATGAAATCAAGCAGTATGGAATCTGGCCTTCATCCGTAGTTCTCAGTATATCAAGTGGAAAAATGGCAAGCTGAGTTTCGCACGAGTGATGCTTTCTAAACCCATGACTGAAGAAAGTTTATTATATTCGAACTGAGAATGTGTTCAAGGATTCTGCAGCAAACAGAAGTTAGGGGTATTGGTCCATAATTTTGCGGGTCCGTAATTTTGCGGGTCCGTTTTTTTGCCTTTCTTGTATACTGGAGTCAGCTGCGCTTTTTTCCAGTCGCTTGTGACTTTGTGGTGGACGAGAGATTCACTACAGATGCAAGGTAGGTAAGGAGCCAATGCCGCAGAGTACTCGTAGTAAAATCGAACTGGAGTTCCATCCGGACCTGGTGATTTCATCATCATCATCAGCAGCCAATTCAGTCAGTAAATGATGTGGCCTCTTCGAGTCGTGGATTCAGGTAGGCTTTCAGCAGTCCTCTCCAAGTGGAACGCTCTTGGGCAGTTCTCTGCCAGGTGCTACCATCGATCTTCTTGATATCTTTGTCCCATCTGTCCGGTGGTCTTCCTCTAGGCCTCCGATGCTCTGTCGGACTGGTGATTTATTTGTTTTCAAATCTTTAAGTTGCTTTTCTATGCCAGGTATGCTTACTTCTATGTCGTCCAGACGGGAGTTTGTCCGCTGGTCAAATGACGGTATGTTTGTATGGTTCTCCTGCGAGAACGATTTCTTCGACGTGAAATTTAAAACTTCGGCTTTCATTTTGCTATCTTCAGCTGCTACACCAGACGGGTCAACGAGGGACTGAATGGAAGCGTTAGACCTGCTCAGTGATTTTACATACGACCAGAATTTTCTCGGGTTCTATGCTTCGCGCACAGATCTTTACACAGGCGCACGAATCTCTACTAACCTTCACTTGTCGTCGTTCGTGCGCCCCTTTTGAACCTAGAGTGTAACAGCCTCTGCTTCCTCAGCATCTTACGAATTTCGTTATTAAACCATGGTGGGTCTTTTCCATTCTTTATCCACTTACTAGGCACGTAACTCTCCAGACCACAATTTACAGTCTGCTCAAACTTTGCCCATAATTCCTCTACATCCATGTTACTGGTACTAAGTAGTGCCAGTTCACTGTCTAAGTAAAATGTTTGTAACTCAATATCTGTTCTATCTATCAGAAACACTCTCCTAGTTTTCTTGACTGATTTATTAACTTTCGTAATCATAATTACTATAATGGCACCATGATCGCTAATCCCCGCTTATATACTGACATTGTCGATAAGATCTGGCCTATTTGTAGCTACAAGGTCTAAGTTATTTCCATTGCGTATGGGCTTCCGAGCTAACTGCTCAGGACAATTTTCAGAAAACGCGATCAAAAGTACTTCGCATGACTGTCTGTCTGTACCCCCCGCAATGAATCTATAGACATCCCAGTCTATACTCGGCAGGTTAAAGTCGCCACCAACTAGTACTGCATGATCTGAGTATTTATGCGCTATTGACCGAAGACTTTCTTTGAATGACTCTAGAACTGCCACAGCGGAATCGGGCGACCGATAAAAACATCCAACAATTAGCTTAGTTTCACCTACACCTGTTACAAGCAAGCAGACGACTTCATTGTCACCACAATTTCGACCTCAATAGAGACAATATTTTTGTCAGCTGCAATGAAAACTCTCCCTCCTATGGCCTCTAATCTGTCTTTCCGATATACAGTCCACGACTTGCTAAATATCTCAGAGCTTTCCACTTCGGGTTTCAGCCAGTTGTCAGTCCCAAGAGTAATTTGAGGGTGAGAACTTTCCTAGGAGGCAATAAATTCGGGAACTTTATTGCGAATACTTCGACAGTTCGCTCATAAAACTGTGACAGTCGAAGTGTCTTTATTCTGAACGCCGTTTGACTTCCCTAGCTGTGAATCGACGAGTGAGTGTTCATCAGAGCACATAAAACTACCGCCTAGCTGCTTCCTTTGTGTAGTGTCTGCCCAAAACTATCTTAGATGTCGAAACTAGTTATCACAAATGGTTTCCTGGCCTCTGGTCAGCTGTGCAGCAAATAGGGTAGGGCG
Source organism: Schistocerca nitens (assembly GCF_023898315.1). Lineage (NCBI taxonomy): Eukaryota > Metazoa > Arthropoda > Insecta > Orthoptera > Acrididae > Schistocerca > Schistocerca nitens. The sequence continues at coordinate 654,697,875 of NC_064616.1, read as the reverse complement.
GCCACAAACAAAATATGTTCAGAGACAGGCTGAAAATGACATTCGTATTGATGAAACAGGCAGCCAGAAATCAAACTTCAATGTACACAATTCATGCAGACAGCCTCTGATTGAAACCGGAGATACTCAAAAATTAGGTTCACCCAGTTGTGATTCAGCAAGTGCGCAAAATCGTTTATCTTTATTGCATCAAAATATCCGAGGACTAAGGGGTAAGCTTAATGAGTTGCTTATTTGTGTTGAAGAATTAGAGGTGAGCAAACCAACTGATATAATCTGCCTCTCTAAACATCTTGTAACCACTGGTATAGATATTTTTTTATGTTACAGGATTCGATTTAGCTTCTTACTTCAGTATAGAAAATGTGGAAAAACGAGGAGTTGCAACAGTTGTCAGAAACTCTTTTGATTTCAAGAATATTGATATTAATAAACTTAGCTCAGAGCAGCACTCAGAAGCTTGTGCAACAGAATTAGTATTTCATAATAAGTCCCTTATAATAGTAAGTATATACAGAGCACCTTCAGGAAACTTTAACCTCTTCTTACAAACTTCACAGTAAAAAACAAAGAAATAATGGTTGTTGGTGATTTTAATGTGGATTTATTGAAAAGATCTGTCAGTGAACAATTATTACAATCAGTAACACTGTCATTCAATTTAGTTCCTACTGTGAACTTTGCGGCCGGCCGGAGTGGTCGAGCGGTTCTAGGCTCTACAGTCTGGAACCGCGCGACCGCTACGGTCGCAGGTTAGAATCTTGCCTCGGGCATGGATGTGTGTGATATCCTAAGGTTAGTTAGGTTTAAGTAGTTCTAAGTTGTAGGGGACTGATGACCTCATAAGTTAAGTCCCATAGTGCTCAGAGCCATTTGAACCATTTTTTGTGAACTTTGCAACTAGGATATGTAAATGCTCTGAGAATGCTATTTATAATATCTTTGTAGACAAATCAAGGAAAAACGATCATATCACAAAACTAGTACTGAATTGGCTATCTGATAATGACATGAAGCATCTTGTGTTAAATGTTGAAACTTGTGAGGACAAGTATCTATTAAATCTGAGTACAGGATGGTAATAAATCAGTCAAAAACTGAGAATGTTAGGAGATTGCTCAAAGACATGAACTGAATAGATGTTTACAATACTTCTGACTCATATGGAAAATACAAAGCGCTCAATTATGAAGTCACTTCCTCTTTTGAAAATTGGTTTCTCCTAAAGGCAACTCAAATCAAACAGAAGTCAAAAAATAAACCATGGATTACACATGGAATAAAGATATCATCTGGGACAAAATGGAGACTGTATCTACTATCCAGGAACAGCTCTGGTGTTAGCATTGTAATGCATTACAAAGACTACTATAAAATATTGAAGCAAGTAATCCAGAAATCGAAGCAGCTTTATTATGAGAAAAAGGTAATTACATCAGGCAACAAAATAAAAACTGTATGGGATGTAGTGAAGGCAGAGACAGGTGGGGCCAAAAAGGAAGAGGAACAGGTTGCTCTAAAAGCAAATGAAACATTGTTTACAAGTGCACGTAGTTTCGCAAACCTCTTAAACAAGTACTTTATTTCTGTTACTGACAGCTTGGGCTTTTCAGGTTCGGTAAACAGTGCAGTGAAGTATCTGAGACCACTCTTTAAAACTAACTTCAGTAAAATGGAAATGACACTCACATCTCCCAGAGAAGTAGCATCCATCATAAAATCCTTAAAATCTAAGTATACTGGTGGTTATGACAACATATCAATTAAGTTAATCGCAGAGTGCTCATGCAAGTTGAGTTCTGTTTTATTTGTGTAATCAATCTCTTATCAGTGGAACATTTCCAGACTCGTTAAAATACATTGAAGTTAAGCATCTTTACAAGAAGAGGGATAAAGAGATACCATTAACTATCGACCAATTTGGCTTTTGTTGGGTTTTTCAAAAATGTTTGAAAAAGTTGGGTTCAGGGGTCTCCATAAGCATTTGAATGCAAATAACACAATGTCCAGGTCACAATTTGAGTTTTTTAAGGGTTCTGATATAGAGAAAGCTATTCACGCTTGCAGTGAGAATGTACTTAATTCATTAGATGATAAATTAGAGGCTACTGGCATTTTCTGTGGCCTGTCAAAAGCCTTTGACTGTGTGAATCACAGCATTCTCTTAAGTAAATTAGAATATTATGGCGTCACCGGCAATGCTGCGAAATGGTTTGAGTCTTACCTAACTAACAGGAAACAAAGGGTGTCATTGTGGAATACCAGTGCAATAAGCAGTTAGTCTTCATCTGACTGGGAATTAATTACATGAAGTGTTTCTAAAGTTTCAATCTTGGGTCATTTGCTTTTTCTTGTCTACATTAATGACCTCATGTCAGTTACATTGCCAGATGCTAAGTTTGTTTTGTTTTCAGATGATACAAACATTGAAATAAGTAGTAAGTCAAGTACAGATTTAGAAACAGCTGATAATCAAATTTTCACTGACATTAATAAATGATTTAAAGCTAATTCACTGTCTTTAAGCTTTGAAAAGACCCATTATATACAGTTCAGAACGTGTAAGAGATTTCCTTCCAGCACGTATATAACAGATGAGGACATAGAGATAGTAGAGGTATAGTAGAGGTTGACAGTGTTAAATTCCTGGGATTACAATTCGACATTAAATTCAGTTGGGGATGGCTTACCACAGAATTGATGATTCGCCTAAACAAGTCTGTATTTACAGTGAGAAAGACGTAGGAGATATAAATATAAAAAAACTGCATACTTTGCTTACTTTCGTTCTATTACGCCATATGGCATCATATTCTGGGGTAACTCGTCAAACCGAGCAAAATTTCTTAATGTGCAAAAGCATGTAATGAGACTCATTTGTAGTGTAAATTCGAGAACATCATGTAGAAATTTCTTCAAGGAACTTTGTATTCTAACCATTGCTTCTCAGTATATTTACTACTTAATGAAATTTTTCGCAAGCAATATACCTCTGTTTCCAACCAATAGCTCAATAAGTAGTAACAATACTAGGAATAAGAACAATCTACGCAAAGGCCTAAAATCACTTACGTTGCTCCTAAGAGGAGTCCAATAGTCAGGAACACATATTTTCAATAAATTGCCGGCAACCGTTAAAAACTTGACTTCAGATAGAGCACGGTTTGAACAGAGTTTGAAAGACTTTTTGATAGGCAATTCCTTCTACTCTATAGATGAATATCTTAACAGGGACTATTAGACCAGCTTAAGTAATAATGTCTTTTATATTTCAGTTTTGACAACATTTGGCCACAATGGTCGAGATTAGGTATTTAGTGTATGATAAATTAATTAAAAGTACATAACAATGTTTCACTCTGACAGTGTAGTAATTCTGTAAATGTTAGCAACTCCACTTTACTGTAATGTACTCACTTATTTTGACAAACTCCTGACAAATGATAAGGGAAGTAATTATTGTGTTCATATGTTTTATGTTTTTTATATTATTCTTTCTGACATTTTCCACACCCACGAGCATCATCTGATTTTTGGGGCTATAGAACAAAAACTGAATCTAGTGTAATCTAATATAATCTACACTGATGACCTAATTCGGCTCATTGGCACAAGGTACAAAGTTTTTTACACGCTGCTCTACATCCTGATTTCGTGTTTGGCACCAATATTGCTTGGCTACACATTATTCTGTTGGACAGCCTTTGGCACGGTGTCCCTCAGGAGGACATCCAACAACTTTACCTGTCAATGGCAATCCAAATAACTGCTTTCATAAGGTGCAGTGGTAGACCAACGCACTCTTGACATGCTCAATTTATGAAGCTCTCTCTCTTCAACAAGTCATCCAATTTTTCTGCAATTGTAATCATTTGTTTGTGTGTACGTGCACATCACATCTACCGAATTCCGACGCATTCCGATAATTCCTTCGTCGTGCGTCGTTCTTTTTGTCTCACTGAGTGTAGCTCACCTGTGAAAGACCTACAAGCAGTCAGATCAAACATCGATAAGGAAATCGCAAGAAAATTATTTCGGCTTATGGTGAAAAACTTATAATGCTGCACAACAGGTAACGCCTCTTTCCGCCGCTGACAAGCAAATTTTGGGTTTCTAGGAATACACAACTTTATTTATGAAATGCCACATTTGCATACATCTTGAGTAAGACACAGCATACCAATTAAACACAGACCCAATCAAAATCTAAGTGAGTAGTATTTTACCAATTCGTGACGATAGAGGCACGCTTGTGTATGGATACTCAGTTTTATTAAAACAGACTTTCGTCGTAAGGTTATCGTGGGTAGTTTTATTTCATTTTTTTATAATACAGTTCACAATTTTCGTAAGGTTTCCTTTAATGTTGTTAAAACAACAGTAAAAATGAGAGAGAAATTAATCATCAACGATATATGTGAGCTCTCTGATGTTATCTATAACAGTCTGAAAATGCACATGCGGTTTATTGATTACATGTATGTAGAAAACTTGTTCTGAGTTAAAGCTGTCAAACAAGGTTTGAAGAAGAATAAAATGCTACTACCAGACGACAGCTAATGTAGAAAATACTTTTCCGATGTATTTTGGCACGATGTGCTCTCCCCATACGTAATACAAAAGTTTCGTGATGCGTCTGCTGCCTGGTTGTCTATTAAAGTTTAAAAGAATAAAATGTCACAGAAGTTAGCACTTTTAAAACATGCGACTATTTTTGGTTGAGAAGTGAAGAGAATTATGTTACAAGTTCCATTAGATTGATAACTTTAGCAGACCGCAGAACTGCGTTTTAAAAAATATAGTAGTGAATGTACTCGAACTCGAGACATCTGATCTACCGCGCACGATAATTAGCATTACGCTACTAGCTGACATACAGCTATAACAGATCCAGAAGTCAACAACAATTCCTCCAGAACTTCTGCATTCCACAGCGCTGTGGGATAATGCATATGGCCAGGTCAATACTTAGGAGAGACAAACAGTTACACCTTTTCTTTTGCACTGCACTACGTTTTCAACAAACAGATAGCGCAACAGAGTAGCTCAAGTGGAAAGGAACACTTCCTATTTAAATTTCTGCATCCTACACTGTTGGCAGTTCTGTGTAGGTGGCAGTTACGTGATTTTATTTCGGTGATTACAAAATAAAGTTGAATGTATGCACTGGGTAGCCGAGGCAGCTAGTTCATGGTGATTCGGTCAACCAAGTAAATGAATTTACTGAACATGCTGCAAATTGATACAGGGAGCCTGTGTGTCAGAATTTTCAGCCAGTATGGCACAACGACTTTATGATAGAAAAATAAGCCAGTGAGGAGAGGATTTGATGGTCTGTTGGGCTGATGATAGGTTCATATATCTATGGTCTGGGTTCGATTCCAGCTTCGCTCAGTGCTTTTAGATAGGGAGAGACAGGTTCCATTCTCTTCTGGCTACACCGAGTGAAGAAGATATAATGGCATTGTGGTCTGAAATTCAGTTTAAAAATGATATTCCTTCTCTACCAAGTAGACGTTAGGTCGAGCCACTATAAAGTCTGGAGTGGCGACATGTAGACACTCTATCGCCAGTAACCTTTCTTATACTAGTTATTTATTTCTAGTGACGAAACAAACGCTATGTAGGCTCACAGGACACTTATTCCATCTTCTATCTGAGCTTCTGTATGTCGATAAAATTGGTTCTGAACTGGGAATGCAACTCAGACCGCCCTTAACGCGGAATTTGATCCCTTCGTGACAATAGAGCTCGGCTACAATTTGCTGTTTGTTCAAAACTGCAGATTCCTCAACATCTCCACATATTGCGCGCAAACGGGTTCGAATCCTGGCCCGGCACTAAAGATTTCATTATGTATTATCAAGATCTAGCATGAGAACACCTATCTGCTGGTGGATAATAATTCTGATTTTTAATGTTTTTTCATTCGTTGTCAACACTAACGATATCTGACGTTTTTGACTCCCAGTGGGACACAGAACTATTTGCAATATCACTGTAAGTTCAAGATGTTATTCCGAGCTGCTGGTGGAGAAAAATTCGGTAGCTGACGTCTCTTTGTGTGTAGTCAACAACGATATGTGCGGGGCTCTATTCCCAGTCGGCACTGAACTCTTCGTCATATTATTTCTAGTTCAAACATGCTCACATGTCGCTGCTGGTGCAACAAACCCATATTTAACATTCGTTTTCTCTAGAATAAAACAGCGATAGGTGCTGGGTTGGAGCCCTGGGAAGGAAAAAATTAATGTTTCGTCTCGTCATTTCAGTTAAAACATCTAGCTACTGCCGAGAAAATGCGATATGTCACAGTTGATTGTGCTTCGATATCTATCTTATTAAGTTCTGGGTTCGAATCCCTGTCCAACACAAAGGTTTACTTCACCGAATTTCAGGTAAGTTACTTGTTAAGAAGCAATATTTAACATCTCTCGTAGTTCGTTAACAGGGACAATAGGTGCCGGGTAGGAATTCGCGTCCGTTAAAAATGTTTCCGTTTTGTAATTTAAAGTTGGTATTTGCTAATTGATACTGTCTAAAATGGAGGTATATCACTCTCTGTATGCCTAATCAGGAATGACTGTTAGTTTCCGTCAGTCACGAAATCTTTGCTTAGTCTGCATGACCTGGGTTTGAATCCATATGCAGAACGAGACGGTTCGTCGTGTCATTTGAAGTTCATACATATTCTCAACTAGCTGCTCGTGAATAATTTAAATTTTAATGTCATTTTGTGTTAAATAATAAGTACGGTATGTTACTTTGAAGAGGAAATCATGAATACAACGAACTTACTACGTGCATTACCTATCTGACGTAATAATGAGAGTGGTAACATTTCAGGTATGTCATATATTGTAATAAATGTGAGCTTACAAGCCTTAAGGACAGTCTTACCTGTGATAAGGTGTTCCCTGATATTTGTAGTATCGTAGTATTACTTTACATCTTGAGTTATTGCGATACAGAGCAGTGTTTTCTAGTGGTGACTTGTTGGAACCATTTTCAATAGTCAAACGACTGTATCAAGGGGCGATTAGAGGACCTGCTAGACAGCTGTGTTATGTGGGTTGCATGCGAATCAGGCGAAATGCAAGTTAGGTCGTTCGGATACTTTTGAGCACGACTATACATATCTTGTAGGTCATTCGCTGTTGTATTTAGACATCTTCTCATTGTATTTTTTTACATCTTTCAGTAATTCAGGTACTCGTTCTTTTTAAAAATAATACACTGCAGATAGGAGACGTTCATCTTTTAATACTTTCAGCAAACTTTGTAGGGTATACATTTATATGCAGACGCGAAGATGGTTCCTTACCTACATCAGGTAGTACCATACATACTATTTACATAGGTATGACAGTCATCAACATTCTTTGCAAAAACATTCTCTGAGGTGTCCTGGCAAGTGAGTTCTGTAAGTATGTACCATGTATTTCCTAAAAATCCATGCACATACTCACACCACCCGAGATGTTCATTCACAGTTCTCTGAATGGCTGTAATAGGACACATTACGTTTGTAAATGCTGATTACTGAATGTGAGTGCACTCCTCAGTATTCCAGTTGCTATTATTTCTTAACTTCTTTTCAGGTAGTCGCCAACGCATACAGTGTGATAGTCTAGACGTTACGAGGTGTTTGTCTGTTGAACACTGCGCATATATCTTAGAAATTATCACAAAATGCATACCATTCGTCGTGTGAAAGCATTAATTTTCCATCTTCACCACAACATGTAACTCTTGATCTGAGGATAAACCTACAAGCAAATGTTTACTACCTCACATATTTAGATTGTACGTGAGACAGTATAACATCACTTTAACTTATGAGGTATGCCATGGTAGCGGTCTGAGGAGCAGTGCCGATGATGATGGTAGTGGAAACTCAGTGTCTGGGAACAGCTGATGTACCAGGTGACCAAAAAGTCAGTATAAAATTGAAAAATGAATAAATCACGGAATAATGTAGATAGAGAGGTACAAATTGACACACATGCTTGTAATGACATTGGGTTTTATTAGAACCAAAAAAATACAAAAGTTCAAAAAATGTCCGACAGATGGCGCTTCATCTGATCAGAACAGCAATAATTAGCATAACAAAGTAAGACAAAGCAAAGATGATGTTCTTTACAGGAAATGCTCAATATGCCCACCATCATTCCTCAACAATAGCTGTAGATTAGGAATAATGTTGTGAACAGCAATGTAAAGTATGTCCGGAGTTATGGTGAGGCATTGGCGTCGGATGTTGTCTTTCAGCATCCCTAGAGATGTCGGTCGATCACGATACACTTGCGACTTCAGGTAACCCCAAAGCCAATAATCGCACAGACTGAGGTCTGGGGACCTGGGAGGCCAAGCATGACGAAACTGGCGGCTGAGCACACGATCATCACCAAACGACGCGCGCAAGAGATCTTTCACGCGTCTAGCAATATGGGGTGGAGCGCCATCCTGCATAAACATTGCAGGTTCCAACAGGTGTTTATCAGCCAGGCTGGGGATGATGCGATTCTGTAACATATCGGTGTACCTCTCACCCGTCACGGTAGCAGTTACAAAACCAGAATCACGCATTTCCTCGAAGAAAAAAGGCCCGGTAACAGTAGGTGTGGTAAATCCAACCCATACCGTGACTTTCTCGTCGTGCAATGGAGTTTCCACGACAGTTCTAGGATTTTCGGTAGCCCAAATTCTGCAGTTGTGGGCGTTGACAGACCCTCGGAACGTGAAATGAGCTGCGTCGGTCCACAACACGTTACTCAACCAATTGTCATCTTCCACCATCTTTTGAAACGCCCACACCGCAGATACCCTCCGCTACACTAAATCGCCAGGTAACAGTTCATGATGCCGATGGATTTTGTACAGATAGCATAGGAGGGTACGCCTAAGTGCCAACCAAACAGTAGTGTATGGAATGCCGGTGCGACGTGCGACTGCACGAGCGCTGACTTCCCCGTGCGTAGATGGTTCAAATGGCTCTGAGCACTATGGGACTTGCATCTATGGCCATCAGTCCCCTAGAACTTAGAACTACTTAAACCTAACTAACCTAAGGACATCACACAACACCCAGTCATCACGAGGCAGAGAAAATCCCAGACCCCGCCGGGAATCGAACCCTGGAACCCGGGCGCGGGAAGCGAGAACGCTACCACACGACCACGAGCTGCGGACCCCGTGCGTAGACGAACCCGCTACAGTCTTCATTTGTTCCTGAACTGTCTCATCAGCATTACGCCTTGTGCTCGGTCGGCCACTACGGGGTCTATCGTCTAAACAACCCGTGGCTTCGAACTTCGAAATCATTCTCGCCACAGCTGCATTTGTCAACGGACCTTTACCCGTTCGAATCCCCTTCCTATGGCGTTAGGATCGTAACGCTGAACTAGCACATTCCCCATTCTGATAATACAGCTTCACTAAAAGCGCCTTTTCAGGTAACGTCAACATGCTGCGACTGATGGCGCATCTGATTCTCTCTCTCATTACAGCTCCTTTTATACACGATTGTCATGCGCAGTCACTGATGTTTTGCTGTCCAGCGCCATCTGTCGAGCATTTTGTGAACTTTTTTTGTTCTTATAAAACCCCATGTCATTCCAAGCATGTGTGTCAATTTTTACCTCTTTATCTACATTATTCCGTGGTTTATTAAGTTTTCAAATTTATACTGACTTTTTGATCACCCGGTATATCACTGTGCTGTGGTAAAGAATAGTCCAAGAAATCTTTTGGCTCCTCCACTCACTGAAAGAAAAATCCTAACACCAAGAAATTATTAAGGTAGATTAATGAAATTTCGGAAATACACTTGTGTGCGTGACATATTTAAGTGAGTAACGATGGAAGACCACAGGCTAATGTAAGCACAAGAAAAGCGGTTTCAAATGTTAAATGCTCATACATTAATAACAGGTGTCACCGCCAGAATGTTGAATACAAACATGCAAATGTGTATGCATTGTGTTGTACAGGTGCTGTATGTAAGTTTGTGAGATGGAGTTCCATGTCTGCTACACTTGATTGGTCAACATAGGGACGGTTAATGCTGGCTGTGGATGAAGCTGGAGGTCTCATCTGATGATGTCCCAAATTGCTCAATTGGAGACAGATGTGGTAATCATGTAGGCTAAAGCAACATGTCGACACTCTGCAGAGCATGTATGGTTACAACAGTGGTATGTGGGCGAGCGTTAGCGTGTAGGAAAACAGCCCCTGGAATGCTGTTTACGAATGGCAGTACAACAGGTCAAATCACCAGACTGACATACAACTTTGCAGTCAGGTTTTGTGCTCCTGCTGTCATACGAAATCGCACCCCAGACCACAACTAAAGGTGTAGGTCCAGTGTGTCCAGGCTGCAGACAAGTTGTTTGCAGAGTCTCCAGGTTCGGGTCAGTGGAATGCACGCTACAGGGCATCTAGCTCAGAGCTGAACTCGAACTAACCAATTTGTAACGTTTCCCCCTTTTAGTAGCCATCTGGGTCCCAGTCTTCTTGTGAATGTACCTTCTCATGATCTCCATTGTCAGCAACCATGTACAGTGGCTATATTCTTTCCAAGTCTTAGTGCAATATCACGGAAGGAACATCCAGCTTGTCGTAGCCCTATTACATGCTGTTTATAATGGCGTCTCGTCGTCTTAAAGGGATTCCGGAATAACATCAACTCCCTACGAACGCTCACGACCATCACAGTACATATTTACGGCGAGGTGACAACGTCACGGGATACCTTCTAATATTGTGTCGGACCTCCTTTTGCCCTGCGTAGTGCAGCACCTCGACGTGGCATCGACTCAACCAGTCGTTGGAAGTCCCATGCAGAAATACTGAACCATGCTGCCTCTATATCCGTCTGTAATTGCGGAAGTCTTGCCGGTGCAGGATTTTGTGATGAACTGAACTCTTGATTATGTGCCATAAATGTTCGATGGCTGGTCAAATCATTCGCTCGAATCGTTCAGAATGTTCTCCAAACGAATCACCAACAGTTGTGGCCCGGTGACATGGCGCATTGTCATCCATAATAATTCCATCGTTGTTTGGGAACATGAAGCACATAAATGGCTGAAAATAGTTTCCAAGTAGTTTAAATAACGATTTCCTGTCAATGATCGATTCAGTTGGGCTAGAGGACCCAGTCCACTCCATGTAAACACAGACCACACCATTTGGAGCCATCGGCAGCTTGCACAGTGCCTTGTTGACAACTTGGAACCCTACCATCAGCTCTTACCAACTGAAATCGGAATTTAGCTGCCCATTCCACGGTTTTACAGTCGTCTAGGATCCAACCGATTTAGTCACGAGCCCAGGAGAGACGCTGCAGGTGATTTGCTGTTACCAAAGGCACACATTAACATCAGATTTTGCCCGCATCTCGTGGTCGTGCGGTAGTGTTCTCGCTTCCCACGCCCGGGTTCCCGGGTTCGATTCCCGGCGGGGTCAGGGATTTTCTCTGCCTCGTGATGGCTGGGTGTTGTGTGATGTCCTTAGGTTAGTTAGGTTTAAGTAGTTCTAAGTTCTAGGGGACTGATGACCATAGATGTTAAGTCCCATAGTGCTCAGAGCCATTTTTTGAACATCAGATTTTGCCGCACGATCTTAACGGATAGGTTCGTCGTACATCTCACATTGATTTATGCGGTTGTATCAAGCAGTTTTGCTTGTATGTTAGCACTGACAACTCTACACAAACGGCGCTGACCTGAGTGGCTAAGTGAAGGCCGTCGGCCACTGCGTTGTCGACGGTGAGAGGTAATGCCTGAAATGGGCTGTTCTCGGCACACTCCTGACGCTGTGGATCTCGGAATATTGGATTCGCTAACGATTTCCGAAATGGAATGTCCCAGGCTTCTAACTCCAACTACCGTTCTACCCTACCATATTCACGCCGGAAACCTTTTCATCTGAATCACCTGAGTGTAAATGACAGCTCCGCCAATGCACTGCTCTGTTACACCAAGTGTGCGCGATGCTACCGCCATCTGTACATGTGCATATTGCTGTCCAGTGACTTTTGTCACCTCAGTGTGAAGCAAACCTGATTTGCATCCTCAGTGTCGTTAACATGTCAGCTTTCATAAACTTTCGTTTCTCTCACACAGCTCCTTCTTGGCGATGTGATTTTATTTCGTCGGTATATATAGATAATAACGTCATTTCTTACGCAATTCAGATACTTTGAACACTGCTTAGATAAGGCTCCATTGTAATAGTAACACATTTTTGATAAATAAGAGCAAATAGCCTGAGGGCAGGGAGTCCCCTCCCATTACTAATTAATATTAGTAATAAAATACTTTCTTTCACTCTTCTTCTGCTTTGTGGAGGCGGTGGGTTGTCCCTGCTGACACCGTTTCGTAATGATCTTCTCATTACTGCCTTGAATAGTCCCTATTCGTTGAGAGCAAAACGGAGAGAGGGGGGGGGGGGAGGGGGAGGGAGGAAATTAATTGATTCTGTTTGGTCAGCCACTGTGTACATATCTTGAATGGCCGACCTCCTCTTCTCCTCTTCCTCCTCCCCCTACCTCTCCCCTCCCCTCCCCTACCTGGAGGGATTTTTACACTTTTCACCAGTGAACTCAAATATGGTAGTCACAATTCTGTAACATGACACTGGAAAAAAAATTGTTGACAGATGGTGAGTCTGCATTCTTGGCTAGAATCGGCAATGATACTGTAGTGCCACCCCCCCCCCCCCCCGCTCATCTTTTGCAGAAAGGAATTAAGCGTAAAGAATGGAGTGCAAATATGTTTTCAATCAGTTGAAAGAGCTTTAATGACTGGACGGGCTTTGGTTCCTCCAAATTATTAAAAGTAATTTGTACTGTCAAACGATATGAGTAACGATGCTCTTAGCTACTGTATGTATCGAGTCAGGAAGTGGATGGAGTAGAACACCTAGTCTCCTATGCTTCACCTCAGTTGTAAAGAGCAGAAAATAAGTACTCTGCAGTAGAGGAAGACATTCTGAGCTTCATACATACCATTAACATATTTTCGATGTTATCTGTATGGGATAAAATCATCATCATCGTCGTCCTTATCATCACTAGAAAAGTCCGTGTCCTGCTCATGTCCAGTAGGCCTATCAAAACAAAATTTCTTGGTAGCCTGTTTAGCTGCACATCTGCACTATAACATTTTTTTTCTGACTGCTGGTCAGAACTCGTGAACTCCCCAGTTTCAGTTAATTACTAACGGTTTATTAGAAAAAGTTTGTTAGAAACAGTTCACTGTTGGGCCAAAATATTCAGCGTGATTTTGGCTCAACAGTTGCCACCTATGATAGTCAAACTGTTCTACCATACCTTAACGACAAAGCACTTTCTGTACCACAACGAATTTTGTGAGATGACGGATGTCTGCGCCAGTCGCGAACTTCCTTTTGGAGCACTTTGAGAGGCAAGCTTTGAACTGTGCGACGTTGCGACCATCTTGCTTCCTATGGTACATTGACGGCATCTTCTTGATATGGCCTTACGGCGAAAATGCACTGCAGCAGTTGGTCGAGCACATAAATGGTGTCCGTACCAACATTAAATTTACTGTCAAGTTAGAGAGGGATGGCAAGCTTGGTTGTTACAGTTGAACGGAAGGCAATAGACATTGGACAGAAAGCCAACACCCTACATCAATCGTTGGAAGGGTTCAGGCCGGAACAGAGAGTGTTATGGTCTTGGAAGTGTTTTCGTGGCTTTCCTTGGGTCGTCTCGTCATTCTGGATCAACACAAATATGCATGTCCTTGGGGACAATGTCTACCCCTACATGCAGTTTGTTTTCCCTCGGCACGATGACAGGACAATGCAACGTGTCACGTAACTGACGCTGTATATTCACGGTTGGTGGAGCGCCAGGATACGTTTACCGTATTCCCCTGCCCACCAATCTCCCAAGATTAAAAACCAGTCGAGAATCTCTGGGACCACTCCGATTGGGCTGTTCATACCATGGATCCTCAACTGAGAAACCTTGAAGAACTGGCCACAACTCTTAAATCTAATGTATACTATTTTTTTCAATAACTTTTGAGAAATAGGCGGTAGGCTAACTGGCCTTTAGTTACCAGAGAACACTGGATCTCCATTTCTGTGTCGTGGTAAAACTCTGGCTATTTTCATTCTGTCTGGGAAACTACCTTCCACCAGCCATGAATTAACTTGCTGGCGAAGCGTTTAGGTCATTTCATTTGTCGGTAACTTTAAAATCTTATTTTATAGCCCATCTATGTCAATGGATGCTTTATTAACAAATTTCTTTGTCACTTTTATTTTTTCTTGCTCTTTGTAGGATACAAGTAACATTAGTTAATGTTACAATGTTGCTTATTTTTAAGCAGCTGTGGAGCTTGCAAAGGGTCAATTTTGTGTAAGTCTTTGCAAAAATTCATAAAATATCCGTTGAAAGCGCTACCAAGAGCTATTTGATCTTCTATTATTCTATTGTTTACATTGAGCTTTAGGCGTCTGCTGGCAATTTTCCTGTTTCTTTGTTAATTATCTCCCACGTGCTGACTCTTTGATGACTGAGAAATCATGCTTCCCACAAAACGTTTTCGGCGACGCATAAAGCTCCACTGCAGAGTTAGTGACGAACTGATGCCGTTCAAGTAGACGAGCAATGGCAAGTTTTCCCACGTATGGATGTGAGGACTGGCCAGCGTCTGTCTTGCCTTCAATGGGCCGTTGAACAAGAAAGTGTCTTCCTCAATCACTTTTCGATGCAACGACATACACATATTTCCCGATAATGTTCCTGTGCTGGCCGGCCGGTGTGGCCGAGCAGTTCTAGGCATTACGGGCTGGAACCGCGCTGCTACTACGGTCGCAGGCTCGAATCCTGCCTCGGGCATGGATTTGTGTGATGTTCTTAGGTTAGTTAGGTTTAAGTAGTTCTAAGTTCTAGGGGACTGATGACCTCAGCAGTTAAGTCCCGTAGTGCTCAGAGCCGTTTGAACCATTTCTTCCGGTGCTTACTATGAAATATACACGTAAATATACATTTTACTCAAAAAATACCCATGAAAGTGACTTTCTGTGTCCAGATTTGAACTTTACGTAGTAAATTTATTTAGAATCACTCTGGGTATAGCTCATTAACACTTATATACATTGTCTCTTGACAGTGTCAGTATCTTCATTTAAATGCTGTAACTCCAGATGATCAGAAGCAGAGCATTTACAACTAAAAGATACGGTCTGTAAAATTTAGTTTTGGATTCATTTTTGTGTGTTTCAGTACACTCTTGTCTACAGAAAACTTTCGAAGATTCACAGAGGTTTCAGAAACGAACTTTCTACAGAAAGAGTACGTTAACTTCGTGTGCCTGTGTCGTTCATTTCATATTCAAAACAAAAACTGTTTTTCACTAAGTAAGAGAACACCATCCCACATAGCAGGCATATGGCGATCAAAGCTACCCAGGCAGCCCAGTATGCAATAAAGTTTTGGGTTGAATGCAAGTTTATTAAAATAATAGCCGATACCCTGCCTTGTCTTTCTCATGAATCACATAACTCCGCTTACATGTACAGGATGTTAGAAATCGGCACCGACACATTCTGAGATGGTTGTAGAGGGTGTCTCGAGGGACAAATAAGCGTAGGAACCCGTGTCCAGAAAACGTCATCCAGCGACGCTACAGGGTGTCGAGGTTACAGGCCCCGACGCTTGCCACCAGGCCACCCCTTCGGAGCAATCTAGACTTTGTACGCTGACGGACCGTAGGCGGATCGTCTCGCAATTATGTTTGTTCAGTGATTGCGACTGATTGCCACGATCGCAACTGGAGGAGATGGAGCTAGCTGTTGCACAGACAGGGCTTGTCTCCAATGAATGGGATGCTCTATTGCCTCGGTGGATGTCAGTTGCAGACACGGGTTTCCATCTGCAGTTTATTTTTCTCCTAGAACTCTCTAAAATTCCCAATAATTTGCGTTATGCAGATGAAAAATAAACTGTGAATGGAAATCCTTGCCTGAGCCTGTCATCCAGCAAGGCAACAGAGCATCGCATTCATAGGAAACAATGTCTGTCTATGCAGCAACTAGCTCTACCTTCTTCCCTGGCGATCATCACCATATGTCCATCTCTGCTTGCTCGTCGTCAGTTTGCTCATGAACAACGCCGACCATTTCGATTCTCTATCGTTACTGGTGACGAGAAAAGATGTCTTTATGCTATCATAAGGAAACTAAAGGTATGGTTTAGTTCAAACAAAGCAGCAACTCCCTGTACAAAATCCTACGTGCATCCGCAAAAAATAATGTTACACATCTAGTGCAGCACCAGTGGTGTTGTCTACAGCCAATTACTTCCTTGAGGTATAACCTTCACTGCTGACATTTATTGTCAACAACTGAGACGTCTTTGAAACCAGTCCAAGAGCAACGACTAGGAAGATTGCATGAAGAGCTGCTACTCCACGATAACGCCCGCCAACATTCTGCAAGACCGACAAAAAGCACGATACAGGAGTCAGGTTGGGAAGTCATTCCACACCAACCTTATGCACCTGATCTTGCGCCCTTAGGTTGTCACCTTTTTCCTGCCTGTCGAACAACCTGTAAGGAAATTTTCTGGCAGATTAAAATGGTTCAAATGGCTCTGAGCACTATGGGACTTAACTTCTAAGGTCATCAGTCCCCTAGAACTTAGAACTACTTAAACCTAACTAACATAAGGACATTACACACATCCATGCCCGAGGCAGGATTCGAACCTGCGACCGTAGCGGTCGCGCGGTTCCAGACTGTAGCGCCTAGAACCGCTCGGGCACCCCCGGCCGGTGGCAGATTAAAACTATGTGCCGGACCGAGACTCGAACTCCGGACTTTCACCTTTCGAAGGCAAGTGCTCTATCAACTTTTTTATTTTATTTTTTATTTATTTTTTGCTTACCATTTTTTACGAACCTTTTTGTTATTTGATTTTTTAAGGAAGGTAGGAGAAACACAAACCTTTATTATTCACAAAACCATAGTACGTTCGTATAAAATCATAACTGTCCTGGAGGGATCCTCCATACCGTCCTACCATGCAACAGGAAATAACAGCGAAGTTGGGCCACCTCCGGCACCCTTAAAAAAGTTTTATATATTTTAAAACAAAATTAAACGAAACATTCCATTGCTAACTGTGAAAGTGTTAATTCTGCCTGGGGCATAAAATACGCGTGTAGTTTTCCTTAGCCGATCACTTTACTTGGTCGGTTCCACAAACCACAACACCGCCGCTTATCTTTGCTCACCCGCGGCATCCCAGGTGTATGGCGGGTCCGCAAAAACCTTTCCTAGGAAATTTTCATACCAGTCCTTGTAGTTTCGTAGCCGTAAAAGTTGTGTGTGTCCGTCTTGCAAGTATCGCCAGTAATCCATTACGTTCAGATGTGTATCTCCGTGAATGTAATGAACCGTCGTACCTGTGATCCACACAACTGCGTTCGTCTTACGACGCGGAAAACACGTTTCCTCTGAAAAAATTCTATGTCAGAAGATATTGCTGTACATATAGTGTGCCGCATGAACGCTATGATCTTCCTTGTCAGAGTCCAGTCAGCCAACGCCTCGCCGCAGACCAGCCGGTGGTCGTCCGTAGCCAGCATGTCGCATTGCTGACACGTGGGCGAATCCACCAAACGTACTGCGTGCTTTTTGTCATTCGTTGGGTATTTCCGGTTCACTACAATGTACCATGGTTACTTGACTGTTCTACGTAGGTGGGGGTGGTGTACAGTGCGCAACATCTTTTGCCAATTAACGGCAGGATGTTTCCGTTTCACCCTGTTCCGCGGGATCTCTCGAAGAAACAGATGGTATATGTCTTTCGATGTCTTCTGTCGCGACGTCGGTAAAGGCTCCCGAACGTAACAGTGTTCCACGACGGTCCGCAGCTCGTGGTCGTGCGGTAGCGTTCTTGCTTCCCACGCCCGGGTTCCCGGGTCCGATTCCCGGCGGGGTCAGGGATTTTCCCTGCCTCGTGATGACTGGGTGTTATGTAATGTCCTTAGGTTAGTTAGGTTTAAGTAGTTCTAAGTTCTAGGGGACTGATGACCATAGATCTTAAGTCCCATAGTGCTCAGAGCCATTTCAACCATTTTGTTCCACGACGAACGTGCGCACGTACGTTAACGGGGGCGATATATGGTCGACACTGACCGGTGGAAGATGCGATATCGGCACTAGTTCTTCGATGATCGTCCCCGTAAGGGAGAGATTCCTGTTGCTCCACCGTTTTAGTATGGTATCAATATACATGGCACGCGTCTTCTCGTGTACGTTCACTAAACAGACATCCCCTTCTCGCGCTGGAAGAGTACCTTAAAGAGCTGTCCCAAGCTTATGCACTACCCAAAAGCCACCTGAATTCTCATAGTCATTGTGCGCTTCTAGGGGAGAAGATGTGTCAGCAGGCACATTGTGGGAGAGAGATAAAGTTTGACGAGTGACACTCATAACAGCATGTCCGCAAGATGGCGGCCGAGTAGGTTGCAGTGTGATGTGGCTCCGCATTCAGATGCAGATTTTCTCGGTAAAAATTTGATTGTGGATACTGATTTTTAATTATCGTGTACCGGGAGTGTTATCTTACACAGTCCGTTCTCGTTTACTCTTTAAATACTGTAAATAAAACAGAGAGAGTGATTAAAGTGCTTCTAGTGCGTTCGTCGTGTGCAACGCAACAACGGAGAGGCCGTCGCCTTCCCGCTGGCCGAGCGCGTGTCGGTTTCGCCAGTCAGCCGCGTTGGTTCTCGCGTGTCAGCACTCCGCGCCGTGCGCAGCGACACCTCGCCAGCCGCAGCGGAATCCGACGTGTCGGCAGCGGCCACCAGCTGCCCCGCGCCCCGCCGTCGACGTCAGCAGTAGCGAGCACCAGCTGTGCTCCCTGCTGTTGGTAAACAACTGCCTGCCTACCTTCGGCCCTGGATTCCAGCCGACGAAGCAGCGACACCACCACACCAGAGGCCGACGGAAGAAGAAGGAAAGCATGGGGTAAGACGCTAGCTCGAGCCATCAACGTCACACCAGGTATGGAACACACGGAGGAAGAACTTGTGCCCATGTCCCCCAGTCAAAAGATAGCAGCCATAGACAAAATATTGAGTGAAATAGGAGCAGAGTTAAAAGCTAAGCATGTTTCATCTGCCCTGTTAACCGTCATTAGAGACAAAGTGTTTCCTTTGGCTTTCGAAATAACTAGCCTTGAAGCTAAACTGTCCTGCCTAAACGATGAAAATAGGCGACTAAGACTAGAACTACAGAGAGCCTCGAATCCAGTCAAAGACTTACAAATATAAACTTTGCAAGAGAAGGCTGAGAAATTAGAGAACGAAAATAGGGAATTGAGTGTAGCGAACCAAGACTTGCAGCAACAAATAAGAGAACTAACTAATAAAGTCACACAACAAGCACAGACACAAGCACAGACACTGACATATGCTGCCGCCTTAACTATAGAGCCCAAAACCAAAGAGGCTCGAAGAATAGAACAGGCTAAAACAAAACAGGCCACAACCCTCTATATCAAATCGACAGAAAATCAAGACGCCAAAGCTGTCCGACAGACCATCACCAAGAATATAAATCCCAGGAAAGAGAATATACATATAAAATCAATCAGAACCACACAGACTGCAGTTATAGTACAAACGGAAACACAGGAGGACTGTCGAAAAATAATAGAAAAGACTAAAGACCTGCACACCATTGTCTGTGAAGGACCGCGAAAACGCAAGCCACTCGTGGCAGTATATCACGTGCCAGATACACTTACCGACGAAGAGTTTCTAGAAAGCCTTTACGAGCAGAATCTAAGCGGTGACACCACGAAAGAAGACTTCGACAGAGAGGTCAAAATAAGATTCAAAACAGGGCCTAGGGGAAGGGGTTTCAGTCACCAGATACTGGAGGTCAGCCCACACCTGTACATAGTCCTTACAAGAAGACAGAGAGTCTACATAGACTTCGAATCACTTTCTGTGAAAGACTATACAGTGGTAAACAAGTGTTTTAAGTGTTGCGACCTAGGACATACGACTAAAACCTGCAGAAAAGCCGACGTCACGTGTGCCAAGTGCGGCAACCAAGGACACAAGCGCAGTGAGTGCAGGTCCGCGGTTTGCGTCTGCATCCCCTGCAAATACAGAGGCAGCGTCTGCAATAAAACAAAATAAGGTGATTGTCAGACCTATAAACAGCTGCATGACCGGCTCCTGGACAGTATAGACTATGGCAGCTAAAATCAGCACACACGCAAGAAACACGAACGCCCAAAGCCAATCACCCAAAACACATAAATACAAATCACCGTCAACATTACAGAGAAGCTACCAAAGAGCAATATCCTGGAGAAGACAAATGAATCTTCTGCCGGAGAATTACGTCGATAATGAACCCATCCCGCCCCTAACACACTCAAGGACGTTACAGGATAGCTGCATTAATACGATAGAATATATAGATGACATGACAATCTGTGGTTCCATCCACTACGAGGTGGCAAAGCAAATTAAAAGACAATTACACCACTGGATAAACTTCCAAATAACATTAATGCAGAGGATAGATGAGTTGGAAGATGAGCTTACATACATTCCTGGAAATTGAAATAAGAACACCGTGAATTCATTGTCCCAGGAAGGGGAAACTTTATTGACACATTCCTGGGGTCAGATACATCACATGATCACACTGACAGAACCACAGGCACATAGACACAGGCAACAGAGCATGCACAATGTCGGTACTAGTACAGTGTATATCCACCTTTCGCAGCAATGCAGGCTGCTATTCTCCCATGGAGACGATCGTAGAGATGCTGGATGTAGTCCTGTGGAACGGCTTGCCATGCCATTTCCACCTGGCGCCTCAGTTGGACCAGCGTTCGTGCTGGACGTGCAGACCGCGTGAGACGACGCTTCATCCAGTCCCAAACATGCTCAATGGGGGACAGATCCGGAGATCTTGCTGGCCAGGGTAGTTGACTTACACCTTCTAGAGCACGTTGGGTGGCATGGGATACATGCGGACGTGCATTGTCCTGTTGGAACAGCAAGTTCCCTTGCCGGTCTAGGAATGGTAGAACGATGGGTTCGATGACGGTTTGGATGTACCGTGCACTATTCAGTGTCCCCTCGACGATCACCAGTGGTGTACGGCCAGTGTAGGAGATCGCTCCCCACACCATGATGCCGGGTGTTGGCCCTGTGTGCCTCGGTCGTATGCAGTCCTGATTGTGGCGCTCACCTGCACGGCGCCAAACACGCATACGACCATCATTGGCACCAAGGCAGAAGCGACTCTCATCGCTGAAGACGACACGTCTCCATTCGTCCCTCCATTCACGCCTGTCGCGACACCACTGGAGGCGGGCTGCACGATGTTGGGGCGTGAGCGGAAGACGGCCTAACGGTGTGCGGGACCGTAGCCCAGCTTCATGGACACGGTTGCGAATGGTCCTCGCCGATACCCCAGGAGCAACAGTGTCCCTAATTTGCTGGGAAGTGGCGGTGCGCTCCCCTACGGCACTGCGTAGGATCCTACGGTCTTGGCGTGCATCCGTGCGTCGCTGTGGTCCGGTCCCAGGTCGACGGGCACGTGCACCTTCCGCCGACCACTGGCGACAACATCGATGTACTGTGGAGACCTCACGCCCCACGTGCTGAGCAATTCGGCGGTACGTCCACCCGGCCTCCCGCATGCCCACTATACGCCCTCGCTCAAAGTCCGTCAACTGCACATACGGTTCACGCCCACGCTGTCGCGGCATGCTACCAGTGTTAAAGACTGCGATGGAGCTCCGTATGCCACGGCAAACTGGCTGACACTGACGGCGGCGGTGCACAAATGCTGCGCAGCTAGCGCCATTCGACGGCCAACACCGCGGTTCCTGGTGTGTCCGCTGTGCCGTGCGTGTGATCATTGCTTGTACAGCCCTCTCGCAGTGTCCGGAGCAAGTATGGTGGGTCTGACACACCGGTGTCAATGTGTTCTTTTTTCCATTTCCAGGAGTGTATATTGTGCACAAGAAAATGTAAAAACAAAACCGACATACTCCCTCACAATTTCTCCCAGCCGAAGTACATCACACCACACATACACAGGATGAACACAAACCAGAATCATCATCACATGGAAAACCCTACGACACACGTAAATGTGAACAGTACATCCAACCAGTCAAATTTGTCTCGGGAGGCACTCTTCACCCCGGGAAGAAGGAACAAGGAACAGACAGGCATGCAGTCCCTGAATCAAAACACATCGAAGCACTCAGGCTACAGACCAATACAAAACTCAAAACTACTGGACCCAGACTTATAAAAGTAGACCAATTAGATGAGGACAAATCTGAGGGAGAGACATGTGACATTTGCAACGATGTCAACGTGCGTCTAGCAACAACCTCCACTCCAAACACAAACAAAGACAACATAACACATACAGTCAAGACTTCTATAGACAGACCCTATACAACACGCGTAGACAACAATGGGAGCTATTTGTAACAACACAAACAGAGCAAAATATATGGGGGGAACCATACAAAATACTGACAGAGAAGATAAAAACCCCACTAGCTCTGGGAACGCTAAGGCAGGATGACGGCACGATGATGAGGGGATGGAGGAATACAGCGGAGTTTCTGCTGTATAAACTGTTCCCTGACGACGTTATCGATACAGACACACAATATCATGCAACAGTAAGACAAAACCTACACACACCATACAACACTGCAACTGTCACCTGTCCTTTTGCGCAAGAAGAGGTTGCGCTAGCAATCTCAGAGCTCAAAAACAAAAAAGCACCTGGACCAGATAGTATCCACTCGGAAACACTGAAAAAACTAGCACCGCAGATCACCCCGTTCCTAACAACGTTACTGAACGATGCCTTACGGCTGGGCAGGGTACCTACAGCATGGAAAATCTCCAAAGCAGTCATTATTAAGAAATCAGCGGACAGGGATCCTTCAGATCCAAAGACTTACAGGCCAATATGTCTAATAAACACCCTAGCAAAGATTCAGGAGAAGCTACTGTGTAAGCGCCTGCAAACATACAGAGCTCTCAGGGGTATGAGCCAACACCAGTTCGGCTTCAGATCTGGC
This sequence comes from Schistocerca nitens, assembly GCF_023898315.1. NCBI lineage: Eukaryota > Metazoa > Arthropoda > Insecta > Orthoptera > Acrididae > Schistocerca > Schistocerca nitens. The sequence goes on along the minus strand of NC_064616.1, from coordinate 654,674,735 downwards.
AGATCAATAGATGATGCCATCAACCAGGACCTGCACATAGTTAACACCACAAAACAGAAATACGCCATGGCAATAATGATTGACATTGCCGGAGCATTTGATAATCTTTGGTGGCCAGCACTGTTTCAGAGGCTAAGACATCTGGAGGTACCGCAATCACTGTACAACAGTTTTCTGGACTACTGTAAAGACCGAGTAGTCGAATGGCAGATGGACAGCCGGAAAGTAATTAAAAGAATTACCAAAGGCTGTCCTCAAGGGTCGATCTGCGGCCCTATCTTCTGGGACATAACAATCGAACCCCTCCTACAACTTCTGGATGGGGATGACAGGTCAGACGGAATTGTCGCCTACGCAGATGACCTATTAGTTGTAGTCACTGCAAACAACAGAGCCCAGTTAGAAGAGAAAGCCAGCGGATTACTACAAAAAAATTACTCAGTGGTGTCACAACAACAAAATCAGGATAGCCGAAAACAAAACAACATACACTTTACTGAAAGGATCACTCCAAAGGAATCCTTCGGTTAAAATTGGGGACACAAACATCAAAAGAGCACACATTACGCTCTATCTTGGGGTACACATAGATGAAAAATTGAATTTCCACGAACACATAAGGCTAACAACAGACAAAGCAGAAAAAATACTCCACAAACTGGTGAGGCTAAATTCAAAACAGTACAGACTACCTCTACCAGTCATACGTACATACCACTGTGCGCTCTTCGAATCAGTGCTCAGCTTTGCAGCTAGCACGTGGGCACATAGACTGGACGTGGTCACCAACAAAGCATCCGTCAGACGATGGCAGAGAAGTGTCCTACTTAAGCTATCTGGAGCCTTCGGTACCACCTCAGCGGATGCACTGTGTGTGGTGCTCGGAATATGCCCCATAGATATCACGATCAAATACAGAGCTGCAAGGTACTGGTTAAAGGTGGGGAGACTAGATAAGGTACACACAATAACCGGTGTGCCCATAGAGACGATACGTCACCTTAAAAGTTGGCGTTTGGATACATGGCAAGGTGAGTGGGATGTAAGTGTTAAGGGACGTAGACTGCATGACTTCCTCCCTGACATAAGGGAGCGGTTGAGAATGAGACATATCGATCCCAGCCGCGGTATGGTACATTTCTTAACCGGGCACGGACCTTATCCCACGCACTTAAACCGCGTGAGTCTGAGGCAGACACCTACATGCACATGCGGGGAAGAAGGTTCCCCAGAACACACTGTCTTTTCCTGCGGGCAATACGCGAACAATAGACATACACTACACTTAGATTACACAGATACAGACATAGATATATACACAGCAATAAGAGACGAAGAACAATTGGCACAATTAAACGCACTGACAAACAGTATTTCAAAAACAACACATGAAGAGTATATGCGGACACGACATCACAGACATGCCTATCTGCAGCGTAACAGAAATCTCCAGAGGATGGACAGCGATACCCACAGTGACAGCGAAAATAGTGACAATGAGGAGGAACAGGAGGAGGAAGCTGAGATGTGACAGTAAATAAGCAAATTGCTGGCAATATAGCCAAGAAAACACCAAGTACTGTACATGGATGCGCACCTAATGTAGTTAATACATAGGATTAGTAACAAATAGGATAAGAAACATTATTTCTCTACTAATAACAATTTGTGTGTGTGTGTGACTGGCGGTCAACGGCTCGATGAAACCATTGCGAGGTATTCACCGTCAGTCACACTCGGTGATGGTACTAACAAATCTCTCATCTATCCTATCTTCTTTTTATATTCTTCTTAAAAACAACAAAATTTTATTTATATTTCAACCTCAAATTATTGTTATTTTGAATCATTCTTTGTAAATGTTGTAGATAAAACAAAAGGAAAGAAAACTGTAAAAAGATGAAAAACGAAAATTGTAAGATGTACGACCTGTTTTAATCATCAGATAACAGGTCTATAATTTGGCAATAAATAAATAAATGTCCATCAACCGCAGGGCGTTTAATCGTACTGACATGCGGACTCTGAGCAACAGCCGTCGGTAGTCGTCCGCAGCCGTTCGTGCCGTCTCCTTACGAAAGGTGATACCCAAACATAGGAGGGTTTGCACCACAATTAAGGGTCCTTCCGTTTCAGGTTCTAGTCCACGCCCCACATGCATGAACTGTGATTTCGGAAGCTGACCTCGCTGCCAGCTGCCATCCCATATGTCTGTAGCCATTCCAGTGATGATCGAGTATTCCCATCATTCTGGATGAGGAACACAATATCATCCCCGTATGCTCTACATCTGAATTATAGTTGCCGCAGGGAGATTCCGGCGAAGGCCTGCGAGGCACGGTTCTAAGGTGATCGCATATAGGTGGATCGAGAAGTGGCTGCCCTGTCTGATAGGTCTTAAGATCTTAAAATACTCTGTTCTCCTCCGTTGATCACCATCGCTGACCTGGCGCCGTGCAACAGCCGCATCACTGCAGTGGTCAATAATGGCGAGACACCCATGCTGTTAATCACCACCGCGAGGTACACACGATCCACTTGATCAAAAGCATGATCGAAATCTACAGCAACCAGTACCCCCCGCACGCGGCATGCAGCCGTGAGGGCAACGACGTCACGACAGTCTCCCAAGGCTGTGTGGATATTACTGATGCCACCAAGACAAGTCTGATCGGTATGTATTCGATCCACCAGCGTTGTTTTGATACGGTTGCCCAGTAAGCGCGTAAATATCTTGCAGTCACTATTAAGGAGGGTCAAGGGGCGATAACCATAAGGTCGTTCGCTGCCACGTGGCATGTGTATCGGGATCACGAGCGCTTACGTGACTTTTATGGGAAGTGTCATAATGGTAACAAAGATACGGTAAAATTCCAGCGGGAATCCGTCTGGGCCTGGGGACTTGTTGGAGGCACCTCGAGTAATCACTTTCTCCAGCCCCTCACACGTAATTTCAGGTAACACGTCCGCTTCCCCCTTTCACAAGCGTCGCGTCTGGGGTCTCTTCCTGGACGTTCCTCAGCTCGCGTAGAATCTGCTAAAATGATGCGTGAACGCCTGTGCTATGCCCCTTTGTGTTGAAATACGACGGCTTTCGCCGAGATCGTTCTCATGAATTAACGTCCTTCGTTTTCTTCGTCTTTCCTTTATCACATGATGTGTAGAGTGGACTTCGTTGGGCAGGCAATCCTGCGACCTCACTCGTATCGTCGTTCCCGCCATCCTTAGCGTCGCAAGTTATATCAACATCGCCTAGACTCGGTGGACGGCCGTCTGGCGTTCTGGTGTAGGTGGTTGAGCGAACAGTTCCCAGAAGGCCGTAAAGTAAAAGTCAGAAGTCGTGCGCTTCCATCGAGAATCCTCCTTCCCCTATCTTATTAACGTCCTCCGTAAAGCTGGCTTCGCGCACTCGATCCACCACTGTAGGACACAACCATAAAAATTTCGTCGACCGAAGCAGCCACCACGTGTCCTCTACCATGCGTCGGTATTCTGCATCACACAAGTGGGAGACGTTCATCTTCCAATTACTCCTCCGTCTCCATACCTGCTGTCTAGCAAGATTTCTGGGTTACCATCAATTAGAATATATGATGAATATAAACTACAAGAAACTATAAAATTAAAAGATAAAAAACGGCAATTAAAAGACAAAAATAAAGAATGTCTACAACTAAAAAATATAATTTCTGATGTAGTAAAGATGAAAGAACAAATTATTTACATTGTTATGTCCAAGCAGTATGCCAAGAAAAATTATTTTAAAGTTAGTGGTGTATAGTCTAAAAATCATCTTTCAGAAAGATCAACTGGTTATAATAGTGGAAGACCTACAGAAGATAAAATATTTTAAGTCACAAAATGTAAATGCACAGATTATAAATTTATAGAACATATACTTAATATTTATATATGCCTCATGGTCTGTAAATGGCCAGATTTCTGGGTCCACCATCGACATCGCTATCTCCCTAGAAACATAGATCCGATCGAAACGGCTCACGGAGTGGCTCCTAAAAAATGTATATTCCGATTGGTTGCGATATTTCAGGTCCCGTTGACCAGATGGAGCTCCTAGCCAAGCTAGGAGTATAGTTCGGATGTTGGTCCTGTCTGTCGATCGCACAATTAAAATTTCCGCCGCATATGCAAGCATCGTATCTTCCCCGGAACAGCGGTGTTACCTCATGGGTGTAAAAATTTGCTCGTTCCCTTCTATTAACAGAGCCTGATGGTGCGTATATATTGATCAAACGTATTCCACCTATGGTAACGGCCGTACCACGGGCCGAAGGCAAATACTCTCTTTTGTCTTCACATATCCCCTCCTTCAATAGTATCGCATAATCAACGCCTCTCTCGTCACACGGAGAACAGTAAATATCGTAACCATAAAGGTCCGAGGGGGGAAGCACCCGAACTTCCTGTAACAGCGCTACGTCTGAGTGTGCAGCCCTTATCATGTCACTGAACATCTTGATTTTTACCGCCGTCCCAATGCTATTGATGTTAACAGACTCTCTATCCGATAAGCTTGTTGCATGGCTGTAAACGTAGATAGGGCACCTTACGGTCGCTAATCCTTCGGTACACAGGCTGCTGTCGTTCTAACGTCTTCCGCTGTCCCCTCAAGTGGTCTGCCGTTATTCCGCGCACTCTTCCGGTCTTACACCTGGAGAGTGTGTGGGAGCAGTTCCTCCAGCATGACGGGAGTGGGTCTTATGACCAGTCCCCCAGTGTCCCATCGTTGTCGTGCGTTGTAGGCGCCGTAGCCTGTTCAATAGCCTGTTGCCTCCATCGGACTCATCCGCTGTTTCTGGAGCATCGTCATCGGAAGGAAGGTCGTGTCGCCGTCCCGCTGGCCACCCCTGCATCCACGCTAGGCAGTTCTGTATCCATGGTCGTCTGCTCTGTACCCGAAAACGCCTCAGCATTGCCTGGTAGATCTGGTTGTTCGTTCTGCATTGTGAGGCGGCGCTTCTTCCGGCGCTCTGGTGCTCGCTGTTTTCGTTGCCGAGCCTCGGAATCAGAGGTCAGCACGGCCTTTTGATGTCTTGATGTTTGTGGGGGACTTCGGAATCGCGCGCCATCGAATTATCGATGTCCGTTAGTGCCTTATCTGAAGGGGTCGCACGCGGCACCGAAGAGAGGGCGTCCTGTGACTTCTGCAGGCGGTCCAGCGCAACTTCGTCATCCCGTGGCTCACCACGATCTGCCTCTGTCTCTACGTTCCGGTACGTTTGTGTCGCGCGGCCTACGTCATCGCGTAATGCCGCGATATAGGTCATGGGGAGCATACTCGGATGCGGTGTGAGTGGTGAATTATCCAGTGGCAGCTGTAACAACCTTCGTTGAGTATACTCAGAACGTACGTGTCCGTGCTTCCCACACCCAGGGCACGTTCTTGGTTGTCGGTCATAGGTGACATTCGCCCTACAACCAGCGATGTACAGATATGACGGAGTATGTTTTGGTAGTTCGATCCATATTTCTCTGACGCCATTGAGGACAGGATACGTTTTGAAACTCGCCCATTTTTCAGACACATGGGACAGAACAGTTCCGGAAGGCTCAGGGCGTCTGTCACCAAGTCTTCTGGCACTTCGAATGGAAGCTCAAAGACACGGATCGTTCGTAGTCCCGTGCCGGCGTGTTCAATTGTAACCTCTCCAACATTCCCATCCGAATGACAGAAACGAAGTCCTTGTCGGTGTTGGAGTAGTAGTTCGTCACATGCTGCTTCATTGATGAGCTTGACATAGACCACGCTGCTGACTATAGATTAGTGTATTCCAACTAGAATGTCAGGTTCGATTTTTACCTCGCCCCGTAAGCCTTCGGTCGAACATATTCGTTAACAAAACTAAATTTCAGTGTCGATTTACGGAACGACAAGGCCATGATTTGTTCTGTGTATTAACACGGCACACTGCTACACACTTAGCGCAAGCACCTCTCGCGCACACGTGCGGAAAGGACGTAAACACGTTGCGAACGGATGCGCTGCTGAAGGCTGACATGTGCTACCCAAGCACGATTCGCAACCCTTCCTTATAGCTATAACTCCGCCAATACCTTTTTTCCTACATTCCAAACTTCTTCCCCAGACTTTTGCTAAGCCATGCGTCCGCAGTATCCTTTCGCCCAAGGGTTCTAGTCTCACAAGGTTCGCAGGAGAGCTGCTGTGAAGGTTGGAAGGTAGGAGACTAGTTATTGCAAGAAGTAAAGCTGTGAGGAAGGATTGTGAGTCAGGCTTGGGTTGCTCAGATGGTAGAGCACTTTCCTGTAAATTTCAAAGGTCCTAATTTCGAGCCACGGTCCCACACGCTGGTTTGATCTGCCAGGAAATGTCATATCAGCACACAGTCTGCTACAGAGTGAAAATTCATTCTGGAAACCTTCAAGGAACTTCCGTTTCGGATGAAACTTCCCTCCGAACATGGCTCGACGAGTTCTTCACCTCAGAACCGCATGATTTCTACATCGCGGAGTCGAAAAGTTGCCCAATCGTTGGCAGACTGTTGTAAATAGTGAAGGAGAATACGTTATTGATCATTGAAGTCTCTGTTACGTGTATTAAAATTACCGAAAAAATGCTATGAACGCATGCACCAACCTAATTTGTACATAACATTTATCAAAACAGTTGGTGACTTGCCCATTATCTAATATACATTTCCTTAATTCACCTTGCAGCTTTAGTTTTTATGGCGAAAAGTGCGTTAAATATGGCAAAGTGCAGTTAAACAAGGGGTGAGTGTAAACATTAGGCTATGCTACGGATCAGTCACTACAATCAAGATTCCGGGGGCCGTGTGAATAGAGACAGGCCTCCAGTACCACACTTTAACCACATCACTATTCATCTGCATTAATAGGACTTGTCATCACATTCATATACACTTTGCACATTTTACTTTATTTACGTCACTATCTGAATTTATAATTTAAAATAATTACTCTAGCTGCCTGTTGAAGATTCAGACTTAGGAAAATGACTATCCATGCAGGGAAGCATATCAAGATATACTTTGCATACAAAAGGTTCGTATTACAATCTGAAGTAATAATTTAAAACGACTAGGCTAACTATTTCTTCACAGAAAGTTACAGACCTTTCAGGCTGTGATCTATATTTTCTGATGTGAAAGCGTACTTCATTTAAAGTTTCCACTGAATCATACTGAAAAGACATAATCCACCATACCTTCTATCCAGCAACCACGTTTTCAGTCTCACGAACAAAAAAGAAAGAAAAGGTTATGCTCCTAACGTTTCGGAGACAGCATAGTTATAGAACATATGCAAAAATTCTGACACTAATGCTCGATCTTTTTTCGAGATAAGTGCGTGCATTTATACTCTGAGCACAGGGGAGACACAGTTCCGAGAAGAAACTCCGCAACTGTGTAGCTTAAAAAAACCATATGCAAATTTCTTCATTTTCAAAACAACTGTAGAGTGACTTCCCGAAATACAACACCATATAGTACAGCTTGGCACTGCAGGGAGCGCTGAATAACGTTGCACAGCTTCTGTATACACTCTATCTCTAGGCCTTAGCAGTTCCACGAGTTCCTAGCTCTCCATGGCCGTCTGTTAGGGCAGAGTGTGTCTTTCCTCACGCGCACTTCCACCCCAAGCTGTCGATTCTGCCGTGTGACCAGATACCTGCCTACTAGGGTCGCTGGCCAATAGTTCTTGTCCTAGTGAGGCCTTGTCCTCAGTCCAGGTCTCCCATCTGTGGCGTTATTATCGGACTTTGGCCCCCAGCACGCATCGCGATGGACACGCCACTTGGCGATGCACTTCATACCTGAGATGATCACCGTACAGCGAGTGTTGGTGCCCAGGTGGATACCATGCAAGCTCCGAGCTACGCCTGTCACTGTCGATAGTCTTGCACGAACGTATGCCTTTCCTTCGGATCTCGCCCTGGCCATTGATTCGATGCCTCCCGTTTGTAAAATCAGTGTCGTGCTGGCGGATAGTTGGGGACGAGTTAGTAACTTTGTTCTATACCCGTATTCAGTGGTTTTTCTGGACGAGTCACCACTAAGGCCGCTATTTTTACTGCGCCGCTCCTTTGTTTAACATCATCAGATCGGCAAGTGAAATTTTCTGAGAACTGTTAAATTTCGACACCGTTCAATGTTTTCTCTGTGGTGCTTTAGTTATTGAATACATGTGTTATTTTCCTAACCGTGTGTAAATATTATCATTGTGCAGTACCCATCATCCCATATCTCGCATGGTGTTTTCCTAAACACATGCAAACATTATCGTTGTGCAGTACCAGCATCTCTTATCTCGGAATTTTATGATTCTTTTATTGAGTTAACTAGGAAAACTTCCCAACACTGGTGACCCGACAATAAACTCGTCGCACTGGGTATGCATTTGAACTCCCACACACATGTATCCCTCAACAGCAACTTCCGTTTCTGTGCTAAGGACACTGCTGTGAATGCACCATAAGCAATTTCCCTTGTGTGCATTTAGAGTGCTAGCATTTGTGCAGTATAGCGACCACAGCATCCATCAACTCCCTAAATGCACGCAATCGCCGCTCAAGCACCTCACAAAACCGTTACCAACCTGACCGCGCGCCTTCTGGTACTGGAATGCTGCAATGCTGACCTGAGTGTGTAACCCTTGGTGACACGTCCACCGGTGTCAGACTTCACAGCAATGCCAGTAACAGCGCCTGCATCTGCTGCCGCTGCCACTCCTCCCACCCCCAACATGCCCACGCCCGACACACTACCTGCTGCCATCACACCTTTGGGCCGTGCCGCATCTCAGCTGCCCCCCTTCAACCCCAGTGATTTGCGCGTGTGGCTTTCCTCATGGGTACCATCTTTGTCGACTGTGACACCACCCATAATGTCACCAAGTCTGCTATGGAGAACAGCTAGCTCGAGTTGACATGTAGGTTCATGACATCACCCCATCACTCCTAACTCCCCAACTGCTATCAGCTGCTCTGGGGCCACGTCGTGTCACGACTCATGTCCTCCGAGATAAACACGTCTGGGTCCTCTTTTGCATCAGGCAGTGTGGGGACTGGCAACCCTCACAATTCCTGCCCCTCCACTAAAGTCAAAAGTGGTCTCTGACAGTTTTCAGGACAACATCTATCTGCTGCTCATCTTAGTACTAAATGAGCCCATTCAATTCACTAGAGCAAAAATGAGTAAATAATATCATCTACGTAAAAAATCATCCCACATACTACCAGCATTGGTATAAATTAACAAAAAAGATTAATTATTGAACAAAAAATATTAAAAATAGATAGTTCAAAAAACTAATAACGAACCAGGTGGCAGTGATGGCCAATTTCAATTAAACCAAAAATTCTAGATCATGAAATTCATTATCATTATTTTTATGTTTCTTCATTCCCTTACATCTCAGTTTAATATTTCCATCTTCAAAAAATTGAAAATCCCAATCACTAACAACTTATTATATCTGTTTGGCAAAACAATTTTAAATTCATTATCACACTCCATATAATTTTTTTCACAATATTTAGTTTTTAAATATCCACTCCATTTAATTTAATTCATTTAATTCTAAAGAATTGGAAATGCTTGCATTATTGAGCTTCTTCAGTATAAGCTCCATTTACATAGATTAAAATTTTATGAAGTTTAAAAATTTTCACTCAAAATTCTATGCTGAGCATCGTGTGTTAAATTTTTATTGGCATACATGACTACATGGGCAACAGTATCATTCGGAATTTTATCATGCAATGTGGCACACAGCTTCATTTTTATAGGCGCTGAGCACTATGGGACTCAACTGCTGAGGTCATTAGTCCCCTAGAACTTAGAACTAGTTAAACCTAACTAACCTAAGGACATCACAAACATCCATGCCCAAGGCAGGATTCGAACCTGCGACCGTAGCGGTCTTGCGGTTCCAGACTGCAGCGCCTTTAACCGCACGGCCACTTCGGCTGGCTCATTTTTATAGTTAACACACTAATTCTCCTAGACATATTTATGACAGAGAGAGGATAATTTTCAATAAAATGGAAGGACTTATGTTGACATCACTATTCAACTGTGTAACTCCCTTAAAATCTAGGAAAGCATCATAAGCTTTCAAATAATTATTTGTTAATCCTAGATTCCATATTTCTTGATGTAAAACTTCATTTCTTCCATTCTTTAAATAGATATTCCGTAATTTTATGTGATCGAACAAGGAAGAATCAATCAGTTCATTATTCTTCCTTTTTGTCTGAAAAACAATTAAGCTGAAATAAGGCATATCACATTTGGCAGAATTATAGTAATTGGTGATCCAGCTCAAAATTTCTCTTTCCATTCAATCCAGTAACCTCTATGGTTTGTGGTTTATAGAAAGATATGGTAATCTTTGAACTTTTTAGTCTTTTTTGTTCTAGCATGAGTTAATGAATATTCTGGTTCATACCTAACCACAGGAACTCGAATTTCCATCGATTATACAGTAATTATGCCTTTCTTAGGAACTGTGGTCACATCTCCAACACCAGCTTGATTGTTGTGAGCCCGTCGAAAGAAGGCATCTCCAGCACTTGAAAACCATGTAAAAATTACCTTTAAATCTTCTTCCTTTATAATCTTTGAAAAACGTACCCAATATTTCTCAAGGATTAAGTGCTTCATTTCTCTTACTTGTTATCTTCCCATTATGGAGAATATGTCCCATTGGCTAAAGAAAAAGTCAATCTCATAAGGACAGATGACAAAATAAAAGGATATTCCATTCTAGACAAAATATTGTTTCCTTTCATTATATTGATAACCTTGAACAGCTTTGCCACATAACTGCCAGTGAATTTTTTGTTGGATCTTTCCATTAGAAGTTCAGTAATCTGCAACGTAAGCTCCAGTAATACTAAAGCTAATGTAAAAAACATAATATACTGAAAAGAATCCACATAAAATCAGATCAAGCAGAGATATTAAATATAAGAAATTAATAAAAGAAATTGTTGATATCTGTTTCCCAAAATTAAAATCAAATTTAGAATCAAGTTTCGATTGAAAGTATGTGAAGGCTTAATAAGGAAATTTACAGAAAAACCAGTGGGGGGAATCATGTGCAAAAATTAACAGATGGATTAGCAGTATCTCATTGTGAAGAATTAAAAAATGGAAATAAAATTATGACAACCATAAAGTTGGAATAATGAAAATGCTAAGAAACAAATTTAAACGATTTCATTATCAATAATCCAAAGGAATTCCATATTTGATCAGAATTTTGAATAATACCACATACACTTTTGAAAGTGAAAATAATGATAAAGTTTATTAAACTTGGCTTTAAATAATTTACCAAGCCAGAGATATATCCACCAGGCTAAAAGGACTGTAGACCTTTTACCAAACTAGATGAGAGATTAGCTAGAGGAGATTAAGGAATAAATCCACTAGATGAAGCTTGTAAGAAGAAAGGTATTGCATACAGACGATATAGATCAGAATCTAGATGTCAAGCTGATAAAAACTTCAGTTACCTGAAAATACAGAATGTATACTATAGATCCATCACTTGGCGAAAAATGAGCTGCCACTGCTGTTAGAGAAATAATAAATGGAAAGAGAAAAATGGACTTGGCCTCAATGAAAATGATTCTGGTTGTGTAAATATTTATTCTCATAAAATTTTTATCTATATAAATGAATAACTTTAGAACTGATTACACTTTGCTGCCTAGTGGCAAACCTAAGCCAAAATCAATTAAAATTAAAATCAATTAAGAACATTGAAATAGTATTGATAATTTTTTTAACTGATACATAAAAAAGGAAGAGAGATAAGATGATCAGAGGAAATTTACCTATAACATTAGGTATACAAGTTATTAAAAGAATTATTGAACACCTAAGAAAAAGAAACAAAGTTCTGGACTAACAAAACATGAAGGAGGAATTATTCCATTATTACTAACAGCATTATGTGTGCTTAAACCATATTTGGACGTTACTGCTGCAGTTGACTCATTAGCGGGTGGAGCAGCTGGTATTGCAAAAGCAGTAAGGGACAAGAAAAAATGTGATATGCATGTTTACCGTTGTATGCAGGCTTATTGTTGACAAGGTCTATGACCGATTCCATTTATATAGAGTAAGAATGTATTAGACAAAGGCAAATTCTATAGTAGGCTCAGTCAGAATTTCATCATAAATGTTTTTCTTATCCAATTTATTTCATCAACTGTGTCACTGGATTGGTCACATAATTTCTCAACATAATAAGGTAAACTGTTGAAGTGAATATTGTACATTTTTTTTATTTGCCCTGAATACATCAATATAAACATTAACCACATGTACTACTAATTTATAATCTGTAAATTTATATTTTCTGACTCAAAATATTTTATCTTCTGTAAGTCTTCCACAATTAATATTCTTGGAAGATGATTTTTAGACTATACACCACTAATTTTAAAGTAATTTTTCTTGGCATACTGCTTCGATATAACAATGTAAAGATTTTGTTTTTTCTTCATCCCTACTACAGCAGAAATTCTATTTTTTAGTTTATACATTCTTTATCTTTGTCTTTTAATTGTTTCTGCAATTGCTTACTTTTTATATTTAGATTAAAGTTCAGTCTTGATCACGTTATGTCTGTTTTAATGAGTAACCGGTTTCGGTTTTTTCTATAAAACCATCATCAGACCTGTGAATAAATTTTAAGAAATACTAGATACCAATCTTTAAATGAATGAAAAAGTCTAATGATGTCAAAATTTTTAACAAAATAAAATAAAATTAGTTATACGCATTGGCTCCCTTGGGTTGGTAGGTGGAGGTCTCCTTGCTGCTGTGCAGTCAAAAAAAAAATGATGAAAAAAAAATATGAAAAAAAAATGATGAAAAATATGAATCCCCAAATACCTAAATTAAGATCACAGATTAAACTGCATAAAAAAGAGAAATCTATACGACCTATTGTCAACTACAGAAGTAGTCCTTCATATAAACTAAATATGAAACTTAATAAAATTTTGAAAGCATTCTATACATATGACAGCAACTTCAGTATCAAAAACAGTTATGAACTAACACAACAAATCCACGATATAGACATTCCAACTAGTGCAAATTTCGCCTCATTAGATATTAAAAATTTATATACAAATATACCAATTACTGAGACGATTAATATAATTAGGGATAACTTAATACAATACAAAAATATGACTAAAGACGAAATAATCGAACTTATAGAACTACTTGAATGCACTTTAGATTACAATTATTTCTCGTTTAATACTAAAATCTATTGTCAGAAAGATGGCTTAGCAATGGGAAATTCTTTGGCTGGGACAGTAGCAGACATTTTCGTAAACCACATTGAGACGCAATTCCTGAAAAATAACCCTGATATCGCAAATAAAATCATATATTACAAACGATATGTAGACGATACATTATTACTTTATAATGGTTCAAAAGACGAAATTGAGAAACTTGCTATAAAATTAAACTCTATGCATCCGAAGTTACAATTTACAGTTGAGCATGAAAATCGAAAATCTATTAACTACCTGGATCTCACTATAACTAATAACAACGGGAAACATTTATTCACCATATACAGGAAACCTACAACCACTGATGTTATTATTAATGCTACATCATGTCATCCTGACAAGTATAAAAAAGCATTTTTTAAGTCTATGATACACCGAATAGTAAAATTACCGCTAGAAGCTAATGAGATCAAAAAGGAAATGACCATCTTAAAACAAATTGCAAAAACCAACTCTTTCGACACACGACAGGTAGATATCATTTTTAATAAAGTACAACAATCACAAAGTACTCCACTAATAAGTAATCCAAAATATATGAAGATGACATATATGGGAAACATATCAGATAGAATCACTAACTTACTCAAAAATTCTGGAATAACAATAGCATTTACAACTGACAATACTTTACAACAAAAATTAAGACATACCGTAAATAAAGATAATGGAAAATCTACCAGATCAGGAGTGTACAAGATCCAATGTAGAGACTGTGAGAAAATATATATCGGCCAAACAGGTCGAAATTTTGCAGTAAGGTACAAAGAACATACGTCAGGTACCTCACGAACAAATTCTGTTTTTGGTCATCATATAACATTCAATAATCATGCTGAGGGGACAGTACAACAGAATTTACAAGTTCTTCATTATGCAAATAAAGGCTTACTTATGAATATCCTAGAAGAAATCGAGATATATGCTCATTTGAAAACTAAATCATCAATGCTGCTCAATGAACAATTAGATTTTCGCGAAAAATATTATTACGACCTTTTTGACGAAATTTTATAATAAAAGCATCTACTCTTTTGTTTTTTAAAAATATAAGATTAGTTATACCCATGGCAAAAGCAATATATGTAAAATATGCTGCATCAACAGTCTCATCAGTTATTCAGATATACATAATGTGGAACGTACTATTGGCTGCTAACTTAATGCTATAAAGAACATTGCCATAAAAACTACAGTTAAAACAAGACGATTCTCCAGCATCCAACAAAGATGCAATTGTGATGTAGGCGACTTGGTATAATCGATATATACCACAACGCCAAGGATTTTACATCTTTGATGTAACTGGCACTGTAATAGTATTAAGGTTGTCCATAGAGGGCACAGCTATCACACATCGTAATTCACTGTTTTTATCCAAAATATAAATAAGTTGTAGACAACTACTATCTGTTAATCAGATATTTAAATGAATCAATTTTATGTTATTAGTGTATTTCCTACTTTTATACTTTGACGATGGCGTCATATTATGAACGCTGATTGGCAGTTATGAAGTAGTGTGACAGGAAGAAGGCGGAGCCTCTGCATATTTAAGCTCGTGCTCAGCACTCATAACCATCAGTTGACTGCACAGCAGCAAGGAGAGCTCCACTTACCAACCCAAGGGAGCCAATGGGTATAACTAATTTTATTTTATTTTGTTAAAAATTTTGACATCATTAGACTTTTTCATTCATTTAAAGATTGGTATCTAGTATTTCTTAAAATTTATTCACAGGTCTGATGATGGTTTTATAGAAAAAACCGAAACCGGTTACTCATTAAAACAGACATAACGTGATCAAGACTGAACTTTAATCTAAGTATAACAATTAATTGATCACTGTATTCCAAAAATGTTTACCAAAATTGTGCTTACTTTTTATCTTTTAATTTTATAGTTTCTTGTAGTTTATATTCATTATATATTCTAATTTATTTTAAAACATCTGCTGTTACCAAAACCTGAAATTGTTCAGCTGACTTAATCTTTTCTTTCATAAATAATGAATATACGCTTGGTTTATTAATAAATGTAGTGTGTCACTGCATGTTTCATCCACATCCTAAGCTTTAAACCATAGATTATTCTCTTTACCAGTTGTCACTAACACTTCTTTGTTATTATAAAGAGGGTTGTTGTTATTCTGGAAAATATGCATAAAACTAGATGTTTTTGGTGAATCCATTTATATAGAATAAATACTATCAATTAAATGTTAGCACTTTCTAATGGATAGTAAAATTGTATGTGTAACCCAATTTTTTAATAATTAAGCATCTTTGAAAAAATAAAAAAATGTACATCAGTCTCATTGATAAGTAAATTTTTTTTACGCACATCGAAAGTGGGGCTGGAAATGTTCTCATAGTTTATTTAAATAATCTAGTTTTGTAATTTCTTTAAGTGTGCATGTAAAACTGTTTGATTATAGACTTGAATTTCATTTTCATGAAAAGTCTGATGTACTGAAACCTTGTAAATGTAATAAATAATACACAGTAGAAATTTAAGAGTGTAAATATTTTATCTATACAGTTATCTAGTGTGCAACAACAAGTAAGGGCATACATTGATTTAAATAATTTTTTCTTTAGAATAGGGAAATATGAATTCAAATTACCTGAAGCTAGTGCATCATTTATTTGAAGTGTAAAATCTGTTAAGTGGTGAAATGAACTGATAACTTTCACTCACAAAATGTACAAAGGATAAATATAAGAATTAATGTAAGGAATGTCTTACTGAATATAATAAGAAATGTACAATAATGAATGAATTCTGTGTGTATGTGGTGAATATGTCACATCTAAATATTATAAGAATAATTTGAAACGAATTTTGAGAGATATACATTCAAATATATTATTGTCAATGAAAAAGATAAGTGTAATAATTCAACTAAAATGTGTTGGTTAGTAAGAAATTAAAGATTTTAGTTATATTTATGTAAATCCTACATCTGGGGATTGGCTTTCAAATAGATGCAACATTTGTCAACGAGAAGGTAGACAAAAAAGAAAAATAGTTTGTAGATGTGGAAAAGAAATAGTTTAAAAAGTCTCAAAAATATTTACTGACAAACAAACAAATCAAAATAACTGCAAGTTAAATTAAAATAAGGCCTACATTTTCTTGTTTTATGAAACTCTCAATTTTCAGGAACCTTATAAAATTTTGTCTAGATAAATGGAGCAGACATTGAGACAATTCACAGTATTAGACGCTACAGCAAATTATAGTAATTAGAATTCATTAATTTAATTACATTACAGGATTGTCCATTTCATCAAGAATTGTTCCAAGAGACTAAAACGAGACCAAAATGTTTACCTAGTAGAAATCATTTATATAGATTTGACAGTGATGTTCTTGAAAAAACTCTGCCACCAAGATAAGAAGAAATAATGAGACTAGACCAAATACATCTATTCAGTTGTGAGCTATTTGAGTATGAACAAGAGAACAAACAGTTGAAAAACGATTTATTTGAGATTAAAGGAGTATAATCTTTATTTAATAAAAATTTAAAGCTTGGTCTGTTAACTATAAAATTATCTTTAACGATGCTACTTATAGTAAACTCGATACCATTAGTGATAAAACAGATTATATAACAAAAGCACTCAATTCTGTGGTAGAAGTAGCCCAAAAGAGAACTAATTTTAGAATAGAAGATAAGCTGAATGTAACAACAGGAAATACAAATATGTACTATCCAAAATATAAATCATCAAATAATACTAAACAATCTGTTCAAGTTTTGTGCAATAAAACTGGAGATTCGTTATCATCTGATGAGTCTATTGATATGATAGATACAATACTTAATACTTAGATGTTAGCAATTCCTAGAGGTAGTGGTGGAGGTTAAAATAATAATGAATTTAGCTGATCATAAAAAGACAAAACAATGTATCACAAGATTGAATAATGACAATAACATATGTAGTTCTAGAGCAATGACAGTTACATTAATATATCACAAAAATACTATTTTAAGGAGAGAGCTAATTATGAATGAGATTAAGAAAATTAGAGAATGATATAAATACAAGTTACAAAAAGGGTTAAATTATGTAATCAACTAGGTGAATACAATGAAGAAGGAGGACTTACACTTGATAATATCAAAAATTTCGAGCAACTACTGTGTATCCAAATAAATATTGTAAATGCTGAGAATTTATATTCAGTTACCTATTGTGGTCCTCAGAAAGCAGTAAAGATATACCTGCATAAAATTGACAATCATTTTGATGTGATGAACAAAGGATTATCATATTTTTAGTATATGTAATAGGCCATATAACAACAAGAACAAGCACACATATAAAATAGAGAGAAAAATTGCAATAGATACTGTTACAATTAAAATACTTAAGAAATGACCAAGAAGTTTTTGGTACTGCTTATAATTGTAGAAAATGCTGAAACATTTGTTTGAGATATAAAATACATAATTGTGGTTTTGAACTATGTAGAAACTGCAAACAAACAGTAAAAATTAAAAATCATAAATGTTACATGCAATATAAATTGCAAAAATGTGGTATTCATGAAACAAAATTTAGCCAAGAATTTAAAGCCAAAGGAAGGTAAAATTGCAGTAAAGATGTTTGTTATATTAATGGATAATTGAAAGAATATTATGTTTTCCAGTGCACGGAATGCTATAAAATAGTTACAGGAAAACAGTTTAAATGTTGTGGAAAGGGGATACCAATAAGTGTTCCTTGTGTCTATACAGAAAAATACTTGTGTGATACTGAAGTTCAACAAGAAACTGGAGTACATATTCCAAACCTAATAATAGTTCACAATTTTAATGGTGATACTGTTCATAAATTTAAGACAAATTATTAAATTTGTAGGTGGATGATATTTGATAAAAATCAGTATTATACAGGGTGCATCAAAAAAATGTATACACATTTTGAAGCGTCATAGAAAATTTATTTCCTGTTCTACAGTGTTAAATTTTTGAAAATGGAAAGGTTAAAGTCCAATTGGAAAAGTATATGTACTTGGCAAATGTGATTAATGTTCAAACTGGTGGCCTTCAGCATCAATACAATTATGTGTACTAGTCACCACTGATTCCGTACATTGTACCAAAGTGTCCAATGAGATTTCTGCACACACCACCTAATCTCATTCCAAAGTGTGTCCAGGTTACATGGTTTACGTTTGTACACCTCATCTTTTACTGTGCCCCATAAGAAGAAATCTAGCAGCGTGAGTTCTGGAGAGCATGCAGGAAACTCGATTGGTCCCCTGCATCCTATCCACTGGCCTGGCACATTGGGATCCAGGTACGCTCGTACGTCCCTATGATAGTGCGGCGTGGCGCCATCTTGTTGGACATAAAATTCATCATTACCTTATAATGCACGAATAACAGGGAATACGGAGTCAGCAAGCACTGTTAGCTACATTTCTCCACTAACAGTACCTTCAAAGCGGAAAGGCCCAATGAGTCCCCTTGCAGACAAACCACACCACACATTTACACCAGGCAAATTCACAGCCATTTCAACTGTAATGTGAGGATTATCTTCAGCCAAGTACACACAATAGTGCCTATTGACAGTTCCATTGAGTTTGAATTGGGCTTCACCCGACTAAATTATTCTACCCATAAATCCCGGTTCACGTCTCACCATCTCCTGAACCCATTCACAAAATTCAAACCTTCGATCTGGATCGTCGTCACTTAGCTGTTGCACCAGCCTTGGAATGTACACACGAAATTTGCCTCTCTTCAGAATGCATAGCACACTACTAGCACTTACATTACTCTCACGTGCCGCTTGCCTTGAAGATTTTTGAGGCAAACACTGAAACAGTTCCAAGACCACAGTTGTGGAATCATCACTTGTAAGCTGTACGAGGTCGCCCTGATCGACCTTTATGCACATCACACACTGCTTCACGAATTTCGAACCGCAGCTACATTCTCAAACTTCCAGTACCACTTAATTATCTGCTTCCGCGCTTCAAAGCTCAAATGCACGTCCGCCATGTTGCAGTTACTTCCTTGCCACTGTTGCAACCTGTTGAAGAAACATAACATTACTTTCTCACGGATATTTAGTCTTGTAGAAAGGGAAATAAATTGTCTATGGCAGTTCAAAGTGTGTATACATTTTTTTGGCGCACCCTGTATATTCATAACTAACTACACTATAGGTTATGATTCACAATTCATTCTGAAGTACTGTGTTGAAAATAAAGCAGTAAACTATCTATACATGAACTGAATTGACATTATTGGAGATAAAGCACTTAGAACTAACATTTATAGATAGCAATAATTTTATACAATAGCCACTCAGTAGGTTCACAGAAGCATTTCATTTGAAAGAACTGAAGGAAGGCCACTTCCCACATTTGTTCAATACACAAGAATTGAAAATTATATATGACCTATTCTTGATATGAAATTTTGTTTAATTAACACTATGAAATAAAAAAGACATGTATTGAAACTTCCTGGCAGATTAAAACTGTGTGCCCGACCGAGACTCGAGCTCGGGACCTTTGCCTTTCGCGGGCAAGTGCTCTACCACTGAGCTACCGAAGCACGACTCACACCTGGTACTCACAGCTTTACTTCTGCCAGTACCTCGTCTCCTACCTTCCAAACTTGCCCGCGAAAGGCAAAGGTCCCGAGTTCGAGTCTCGGTCGGGCACACAGTTTTAATCTGCCAGGAAGTTTCATATCAGCGCACACTCCGCTGCAGAGTGAAAATATCATTCTGTAAACATCCCCCAGGCTGTGGCTAAGCTATGTCTCCGCAATATCCTTTCTTTCAGGAGTGCTAGTTCTGCAAGGTTCGCAGGAGAGCTTCTGTAAAGTTTGGAAGGTAGGAGACGAGGTACTGGCAGAAGTAAAGCTGTGAGTACCGGGGGTGAGTCGTGCTTCGGTGGCTCAGTGGTAGAGCACTTGCACGTGAAAGGCAAAGGTCTCGAGTTCGAGTCTCGGTCGGGCACACAGTTTTAATCTGCCAGGAAGTTTCATATCAGCGCACACACCACTGCAGAGTGAAAATCTCATTCTGGAAAGGCAAGTATTTCTCAAATTACGTAGTCAGGAAGTTAAAGGAAATTATGTGTTCAATATGAGAAAAGAAATTAACGAATGTTATAATTCTGATATAGACATATTGAGAAGAGATCATTTAGAGCTAAGAAAACAATTCCTGGAGACGGCTAATATTCATCTATCCTGTTATTTTAACAATTGCTGAAGTTTGTATCACTATATACAGATCTAAATATTTGCCTAAGGGACGAATTGCTGTATTGGATAAAAAACAGAAATAAAATTATAGTACAGAAGTCATAGCTTGGTTAAACAGTTTGAACATTAATTATATTCAGTACGCTCTTAATTGTGGTGAAGTAGATGGTAGCTTTGGTACAGAAACCAACATTGTTTACCAGTAACATGGTTGTTTTTGGCATGGCCGTAAAAATGTTTTAAAGGTGAGACAATTAATGACAAAAGTAAGGAAACAATGGATGATGTACATCAAAATAGTGAAATATGAAATATTGGATGTATTTGAGTGGAGATGTGGGAACATGATTTTCTTAACTTAGCAGTGTATACAAGCTTAAGAAGTTAAAACAGTTACCTGAAGTTGTCAAAGCACTGAATCCAAGAAATGCTTTTTGTGGTGATTGTACAAATATAATAACATTAAGAACTAAAGTAGATAGCATTAACATAAACATAATAAATATAAATGTATATTGTCTTTATGCAACTGTGCAATGTTGTGATTATTATCGTGAGTGAGACCCGGAAAAATGTACATATCAAGCTATTATAATATAAAATGGTATAGATTTATAAAATATAAACTATTGGCTCCTAGAGGCTTGTGTCATCCTGTTTTGACTGTATGAATAAAGATCGATAAAAATGAAAAACTATAGTTTCCTTTATGTGAAAATTTCAAGAAGAGAAAATAAATAAATGTAATCACAACAATGACAAAAGAAGTTTTGTTCAAGCCTGGACAACTGATGAAGTAAACAAAGCTATAGAAAAGGACACCCAGGAAAATGAGCTTTTGATATGTCCAAAGTCATTCTGGGAAAATTTGGGTAGTGGCATAGCATGAGCCAAACTCAGTGTGTGACAGGTTTACAACAGTTTTATAGGGTACTATTGGATGATTGATTAGGTAATACAGCAGTAAATTTTAGTAGGGAGCATGTGGTACAGATGAAGTACAATTTCAAGTACCATTGTGTTTAAAATAATTCTGCAACAAATATTTTTATAGCAGCAGTCCCCACATCAAACGTACAATATGTTATATAATCTAGGAAAATATGTTATATATTTGTAAATAATAGATTACAGCTATCGGTCATCCTTTTTAAATTTTATTGGCAGATTTAGATTTCAGCTAGAAACTAACCATTCTCAATGCACTATCATTTGTGATCAATGCATGTAATTGACTATGCAATGAACTGTGGATGAAGCCCGACTAACAGGCATTACATGCATTGATCAAAAATGATAGTGCATTGACAATGGCTGGTTTCTAGCTGAAATCTAGATCTGCCAATAAAATTTAAAAAGGACGACTGATAGCTGAAATCTATTATTTACAAGTCAATGTAACAGTCGCTGTGTGCAACAGCCTTCTGAATGGAAGATAACCTGATGTTATACAGGGTGGTCCATTGATAGCGCCCAGGCCAAAAATTTCACGAAATAAGCATGAAACGAAAAAACTACAAAGAACGAAACTTGTCTAGCTTGAAGGGGGAAACCAGATGGCGCTATGGTTGGCCCAGTAGATGGCGCTCCCATAGGTTAAACGGGTATCAACTACGTTTTTTTAAGTAGGAACCCCCATTTTTATTACATATTCGTGTAGTACGTAAAGGAATGTGAATTTTTAGTATGATCACTTTTTTCGCTTTGTGATAGATGGCGCTGTAATAGTCACAAACAATTGGCTCACAATTTTAGATGAACAGTTGGTAACAGGTAGTTTTTTTAAATTAAAATACAGAACACAGGTGCATTTGAACATTTTATTTCGGTTGTTCCAATGTGATACATGTACCTTTGTGAACTTATCATTTCTGAGAACGCGTGCTGTTACAGCGTGATTACCTGTAAATACCACATTAATGCAATAAATCAATAAATGCTCAAAATTATGTCCGTCAACCTCAATGCATTTGGCAATACGTGTAACGACATTCCTCTCAACAGCAAGTAGTTCGCCTTCCGTAATGTTTGCACATGCGAACATGCATTGACACTACGCTGACACATGTTGTCAGGTGTTGTTGGTGGATTACAAAAGCAAATATCCTTCAACTTTCCCTACAGAAAGAAATCCGGGGACGTCAGATTCGGTGAACGTGCGGGCCATGGTAGGGTGCTTCGACGACCAATCCACCTGTAATGAAATATGCTATTCAATACCGTTTCAGCCGCACGCGAGCTATGTGCCGGACATCCATCATGTTGGAAGTACATCGCCATTATGTCATGCAGTGAAACATCTTGTAGTAACATCGGTAGAACATTACGTAGGAAATCAGTATAAATTGCACCATTTAGATCGCCATCGATAAAATGGGGGCCAACTATCCTTCCTCCCATAATGCCACACCATACAGTAACCCGCCAAGGTCGCTGATGTTCCACTTGTCGCAGCCATCGTGGATTCCCCGTTGCCCAATAGTGCATATTATGCCAGTTTACGTTACCGTTGTTGGTGAATGACGCTTCGTCGCTAAATAGAACGCGTGCAGAAAATCTTTCATCGTCCTGTAATTTCTCTTGTGCCCAGTGGCATAACTGTACAAGACGTTCAAAGTCATCTCCATGCAATTCCTGGTGCATATAGATATGGTATCGGTGCAAATGATGTTGATGTAGCATTCTCAACACCGACATATTTGAGATTCCCGATCCTGGCGCAATTTGTCTGCTACTGATGTGCGGATTAGCCGTGACAGCAGCTAATTCACCTACTTGGGCATCATCATTTGTTGCTGGTCGTGGTTGACGTTTCACCTATGGCTGAACACTTCCTGTTTCCTTAAAAAAACTTAACTACCCGGCGAACGGTCTGGACACTTGGATGATGTCGTCCAGGATTCCAAGCAGCATACACAGCACACGCCCATTGGGCATTTTGATCACAATAGCCATACATCAACACGATACCGACCTTTTCCGCAATTGGTAAATGGTCCATTTTAACATGGGTAATATATCACGAAGCTAATACCGTCCGCACTGGCGGAATGTTACGTGATACCACGTACTTATACGTTTGTGACTATTACAGCGCCATCTATCACAAAGCGAAAAGAATGGTCCAACTAAAACATTCATATTTCTATACATACTACATGAATATGTAATAAAAAATGGGGATTTCTATTTAAAAAAAACCCAGTTGATATCCGTTTGACCTATGGCGCCACCTAGTGGGCCGACCATAGAGCCATCTGATTTCCCCCTTCAAGCTAGACAAGTTTAATTCTTTGTAGTTTTTTCGTTTGATGCTTATTTCGTGAGATATTTGGCCTGGTCACTATCAATGGACCACCCTGTATATTTTGATATGGATAGTATAATATACACTCCTGGAAATGGAAAAAAGAACACATTGACACCGGTGTGTCAGACCCACCATACTTGCTCCGGACACTGCGAGAGGGCTGTACAAGCAATGATCACACGCACGGCACAGCGGACACACCAGGAACCGCGGTGTTGGCCGTAGAATGGCGCTAGCTGCGTAGCATTTGTGCACCGCCGCCGTCAGAGTCAGCCAGTTTGCCGTGGCATACGGAGCTCCATCGCAGTCTTTAACACTGGTAGCATGCCGCGACAGCGTGGACGTGAACCGTATGTGCAGTTGACGGACTTTCAGCGTGGGCGTATAGTGGGCATGCGGGAGGCCGGGTGGACGTACCGCCGAATTGCTCAACACGTGGGGCGTGAGGTCTCCACAGTACATCGATGTTGTCGCCAGTGGTCGGCGGAAGGTGCACGTGCCCGTCGACCTGGGACTGGACCGCAGCGACGCACGGATGCACGCCAAGACCGTAGGATCCTACGCAGTGCCGTAGGGGACCGCACCGCCACTTCCCAGCAAATTAGGGACACTGTTGCTCCTGGAGTATCGGCGAGGACCATTCGCAACCGTCTCCATGAAGCTGGGCTACGGTCCCGCACACCGTTAGGCCGTCTTCCGCTCACGCCCCAACATCGTGCAGCCCGCCTCCAGTGGTGTCGCGACAGGCGTGAATGGAGGGACGAATGGAGACGTGTCGTCTTCAGCGATGAGAGTCGCTTCTGCCTTGGTGCCAATGATGGTCGTATGCGTGTTTGGCGCCGTGCAGGTGAGCGCCACAATCAGGACTGCATACGACCGAGGCACACAGGGCCAACACCCGGCATCATGGTGTGGGGAGCGATCTCCTACACTGGCCGTACACCACTGGTGATCGTCGAGGGGACACTGAATAGTGCACGGTACATCCAAACCGTCATCGAACCCATCGTTCTACCATTCCTAGACCGGCAAGGGAACTTGCTGTTCCAACAGGACAACGCACGTCCGCATGTATCCCGTGCCACCCAACGTGCTCTAGAAGGTGTAAGTCAACTACCCTGGCCAGCAATGTCTCCAGATCTGTCCCCCATTGAGCATGTTTGGGACTGGATGAAGCGTCATCTCACGCGATCTGCACGTCCAGCACGAACGCTGGTCCAACTGAGGCGCCAGGTGGAAATGGCATGGCAAGCCGTTCCACAGGACTACATCCAGCATCTCTACGATCGTCTCCATGGGAGAATAGCAGCCTGCATTGCTGCGAAAGGTGGATATACACTGTACTAGTGCCGACATTGTGCATGCTCTGTTGCCTGTGTCTATGTGCCTGTGGTTCTGTCAGTGTGACATGTGATGTATCGGACCCCAGGAATGTGTCAATAAAGTTTCCCCTTCCTGGGACAATGAATTCACGGTGTTCTTATTTCAATTTCCAGGAGTGTATATTGAAACTGGTGAAAATACTGTGGAAACAGATTGTATTCTCGTTGAATGGACTGATGAGTTAGGTAATAACTGGATTACAGATTGGGTGTCAACTAGACCTAAAAGTTGTTACTTTGAGAATAAATACAGGGTGATTCAAAAAGAATACCACAACTTTAGGAATTTAAAACTCTGCAACGACAAAAGGCAGAGCTAAGCACTATCTGTCGGCGAATTAAGGGAGCTATAAAGTTTCATTTAGTTGTACATTTGTTCGCTTGAGGCGCTGTTGACTAGGCGTCAGCGTCAGTTGATGCTAAGATGGCGACCGCTCAACAGAAAGCTTTTCGTGTTATTGAGTACGGCAGAAGTGAATCGACGACAGTTGTTCAGCGTGCATTTCGAACGAAGTATGGTGTTAAACCTCCTGATAGGTGGTGTATTAAACGTTGGTATAAACAGTTTACAGAGAATGGGTGTTTGTGCAAAGGGAAAAGTTCTGGACGGCCGAGAACGAGTGATGAAAATGTAGCACGCATCCAGCAAGCATTTGTTCGCAGGCCAGGAAAATCGACTTGCAGAGCTAGCAGAGAGCTGCAAATTCCACAATCAACTGTATGGAGAGTCCTACGAAAAAGGTTAGTTATGAAACCTTATTGAGGCGATGGATCGGCCGCCAGGCAGCCTGTGGCAGAGCACTTCACCACTGGCCTCCAAGAAGCCCTGATCTTACCCCCTGCGATTTTTTCTTATGGGGTTATGTTAAGGATATGGTGTTTCGGCCACCTCTCCCAGGCACCATTGATGATTTGAAACGAGAAATAACAGCAGATATCCAAACTGTTACGCCTGATATGCTACAGAGAGTGTGGAACGAGTTGGAGTATCGGGTTGATATTGCTCGAGTGTCTGGAGGGGGCCATATTGAACATCTCTGAACCTGTTTTTGAGTGAAAAAAAAACCTTTTTAAATACTCTTTGTAATGATGTATAGCAGAAGGTTATATTATGTTTCTTTCATTAAATACACATTTTTAAAATTGTGGTATTCTTTTTGAATCACCCTGTATAAAAGCACAGACATGAAGGTAAATGGCATCACTTTGAATTACAAAAATATTCAAAAGTTTAATGGTGAATCTTTGATGGGATTAATTAAGAGTGATGTGAAGGAGAAGATACACTCAGAGCACAATTAGATAGCATGAGATGTAGATACCAAAAATTTAATCAGCAAGCAAGTTCGGAAGGAATTCTCATTTCAATATGGTAAAAGAGTAGTTCTAGAAAATTATGATATAGTGCCTTATGAATACTAAAATTAATTTAGTTTAGTATTTAATAAATTTTAATAAATTAAAATTACAATAAGTTTTCTATAACTTTTAATTTAAAAATAAAATCTATGTCAGCAATTTAATTATAACAATAGAGTCAATTTATTAGTTCCTTTTTTTGTAGTCTCTGTTATCTAAATCTCAAGATTTATATTTATTGGTTATTAAGTGAGAAAGATTTAAAAATAATATATAAGCTTTAAAAATAATTTTTTAATGTTTTGGTAAATTATTTATTGTTAAATGATAATCATTATGTTGATAATTAGCTATTTTTTACAGTTATAAAAAAGAGAGGATTTGACTTTTCTATTTCTTCCCATATTTCTATAACAGTAGATGTTGCTACAAGTGCTAACCTGGAGCATGCAGCCAGTCTCGCGCAATATGACGTCGGTTAAACAGAAAGCGTATTGTGTTATTGAATTTTGTCGTACTCAATCAGTGATCGCAGTTCAGTGGGCATTTCATATTCGATTTTGTGTTAAACCACCATCACCAAAGAACATTCGGCGGTGGTATAAACAGTTAGAAGAAACAGGGTGCCTCTGTAAAGGTACAAGTCCTGGCTGGCCACGCGTTCCTGAAGACACAGTGGAAAAAATCCGATGAACTTTTGAGCGGAGCCCCCACAAGACTACACGTCGTGCTAGCCAAGAACTTGCATTACCGCGTATGACAGTTTGGCGTGTGTTATGACGCCATTAAGCCCTCAAATCATACCAATTACAGCTGGTACAAGCTCTTCGAGATACTGACAAAGTGAAGCAAATGGACTTTAGCAATGCTATTGTTGCTATTCTAGAGGACATGGAAGCTGACACTTTTATGTCATGGTTGGTACTCAGTGATAAGGCAACCTCAGTGGTAAGGTTCACCGTCATAATGTGCGTATATGGGGGCTCGAAAATCCTCATGAAACAATTGGACACCAACGTGATTCACCAAAAGTGAATGTTTTTTGTGCTGTTTCGCAAAGCAAGGTTTATAGATCCTACTTTTTTGAGGAAGAAACCGTAACAGGACAATCATATCTTGCAATGCTACGGGACTGGTTATACCCACAACTTGACTCTGACAATTTCATCTATCAGCAAGATGGAGCACCACTGCACTGGCATAACAAATCGCGCAGTTTCCTCAATGTCAACGTGCCTGAATGTTGGATAGGGTGTACATGACCGCGAGACCAGGCTATACGCTCTTGACCTCGTTGATCCCCTGACTTAACATCATATGATTTCTTCCTGTGGGAACATCTTGAACAATGTGTTTACGTTCCTCCCTTACCTCGTGACATTGATGAACTAAAAACCAGAATATCAGCTGCTGTAGCTTTAGTCACAGAAGACACCTTACACTCAGTTTGGGTTGAATTCGGCTATCAGCCAGATGTCGTCCGTGCAGCCAATGGAGGACATATTGAACATTTATGATGGATTTCTTAAACTTCTATCTTTTCTGAGTAATTTAGTATGCAATTTGTTGGCGTTAAGCCCTTCTTTCTAATATATAATTCTATTTAAAATCGAGTCATTCTTTTTGGGACACTCTGTATTTGCAAATATTACATTTAACTTGTTTCCTTTTCATTTAATATTTCTCTCAACGAAAATATTTTGGTCAAATTTAAATTCATGATACACATTAGTCATATGTAGAAGCTTAACAATTTTTAAGCTTAATAAATTTTTTATCTACATAAATGGATCTTCTACTCAAGAAGCAATTCTTTAAAAATTATTACTTAATTAGAATTAAATGAATTATATTATATTACAGGATGTAAATATTAAAAAACTAGATATCGTGAAAAATTTTTGTGGAGCTTGATAACAAAATTACAATTATTTTGTCAAACATTCATAATAATTTAATTAGTGGTTGGGATTTTCAGTTTTTTTGAAGATGGAATTATTAAAATGAGATCTAAGGGAATGAAGAAACTTAAACATGATGATAATGAATTTCATGAGCTATAATTTTTTGTTTAATTGAAATTGGCCCCAGCTGCCACCTGGCTCTTTATAAGTTATTTGAGCTAGCCATTTTTAATATTTTTGTTTAATGATTAATCTTCTTTTGTTAATTTATACCAATGCATGTAGTATGTGGTATGATGATTTTTATGTAGTCGATATTGTTTGCTCAGTAATTTGTGTCCTAGTACACTGAGCAGGCCCTCTTACTACTCACCTTCCAGCCCCAGTAGAGTCAGCTGTGTCGTCACAAACCAATCTCTCCCTCACTCATGCCACCAGCATCGCCAACAGGGTACATGAGACACTGGCCTCACTGCCTGCAAGTACTGTCCACACCACCACCTGGCACTGTCAGCTGCCATTATGCTCACCACAAGCTCCTCTTCACCATTCAGCACACTGTTAATGACGTCACTGGCCAGCCACTACCTCTGAACCACAGCACAGTGCCCAGCAGCTGGGGTTATATGGCATCCTTGCCCACTCGCTGCTGACATGACAATGCTGCAGACCTCCAAGGCCCACCTCAATCCAGGCTGTCGCCATGTGTACAGCCCTAGCAGCCAGTGCAACAACAGCTACCATCACCACAGCACCAACTGCCCCTCCAAGGGCCTCTCGTGAGACAATCGGTCTCTGCTGGTAACATGAGTGCCTCAGCCCAGACACTGTTAACTGCAGGAAGCCCTACTCTTGACTCACAAACTCCTACTGCTTCTGGGAATAGACATGCCTAGCTGCTGCTCGGTCTCCCAGTGACTGTTTGTCCCTGATACTCACTTCTCAACGCCATTTCTAATCGACAGTTAGTTGGAGTTTTCTATCTACTCATGGCAGCCCTGACACCACTTCCTCCGTTCTCCTGACTGAAGAAAATAACTACATCGTGAGTACCTACAGCACACAACATCACTTCCTTGACCTCGGCTTCCAACAGGACCTCCCCTGAACCTTCACCATTGCTGGCCAGCACCTCATTATCATTTTCTTGAATGTGAAGCAGGTGTCATAATCTGGTCCATGCACTGACCTCCTTGTGCTATTTGCTGCTCTCACACACCTAACCAGCACACATCAGAATGTCTGCCATTCATCTGCCCAGTACGGCAATATCACTCCTGGACCACCCATGTTCTGTCAGGCACTGCCCCTACCAACAGACAAACTCAAGATCACCAAGGCCGAGTTAGATGAAGTGCTGGCCTCTGGAGTGCTGCTTCTGTCAAAGAACATATGAGCATCCACAATTTACCTTGTCAAGAAGGAGGATAGCGCAAGTGCCCATGCAGTAATTACTGGAATCTTCACGCCCTTGCCATCCCTGACCAGTACCTTGCGCTACTCCTGCACAGCTGCAACACACTGATTGGGGCTGCAACCTTCAGCACAATCTGCTGCACCAAGGTTTCCATTCAGATTCCAGTCGCACTCGAGGATCACCAGAAAACTGCCATCATCACTCCATTTAGCCTGTACATGAGTGATTTTATGAGCTTCAGCCTTTATAATGCTGTCCAAATGTGGCGGTGTTTCCTGAACGGCATCTTGCAAGGCTTGTGACTTGTTCTGTTATTTTGCCTACTTGGAATACATACTTGTTTTCTCTGTAATGCACACGGAGCACCATTGGAAACTGTACAGAATTTTTGAACTCCTCCTGGAAGCTGGTATCACCATCAGTACAACTGAGTGTGTTTTTGGTGCCAGCAAGGTGGTATTCCTGGGCCATATAAACTCCACCACTAGCTCACATCCCCTGCCTAACAAGGTACAAGCTGTCCTCAATTTCCCGCATCCAGAGACATTCAAGGATTTCCACTGCTTCCTCAAAATAACAAACTTATTCCCACGCCATCTGAACCCTGCCACTGCTGGGCAGTATCAGCTTGCCACCATTGCTGTGAACTCCCCAGATGGAAGACCGCTACTCTGCCACTAAACGCAACTCAGAGGACGCTACCCCGTTTGCCCACCCCTACCCCACCACCCCATTTGCTGTTGCAATCGAGATCAGCCTGATGGCCATTGTGGCCATTGGCGATGTTCTGCAGCAGTATGTCTGCGACACCTAGCAGTCATTTGCTTTCTTATGCAACAAGGTCTCTGCTGCTAAACAGCACTGTAGCGCATATGACAGAGAGCTCCTTTCCATCTACAAGACAAGAAAATACTTGCAGCCATTGGTGGAGGTCCATCACTTCACAGACTTCCCTGACCCCAAGCCTATAATGTTTGTCCTTTTGAAGACTTTGATCAGTGCTCCCGACCTCTATTCTGGGAACAGCCGTTCATCTTCGAATTTAATGTTAACATAGCAAGTTGCTGGAATTGACAATGCCACTGCCAAGTGTGTCAACCAGACACGCATCGTCACTTCGTACTTGTAGTAAAAGGTAGTCAGCACTGCCCAGTAGAACCTGGAACTCGTCCACCACCAGCTGGATATCTCTTCTGGACTGTGCCTCCAATGAACATTGGCCCCTGCTCAGACAGTATTATCTGGTGCAATATATCCACCAGCTCACCACACCCCTTCTGGCCCACTGACTTCCACCTGGGCCCACACCTGCCTCATTTGTCACCACACCAAGCTTGGCTACCACGGACACACCCCCATCGCTGCCTTCCCAGACGTTAGATATTACTTTGCCCAAGGGCATTGACAGCCCTCTGCCTTCCTCATGCAGTCATTTATGCTGTCCACTGACACTCACCAGCCCCCATTTTGCCTTCACTACTCCCCCCACCCCCCACATCCTGAAATGAGGCACCAAGACATTTACCCTGCATGTTCACGGCATCCATACTAGCGTCTCGATTGATAGACACAAGCCCGCCTCTGTACTGCCTGATACCACCTAACCCAACTCCCTTGTTCATGAACACCTTGCAGACGCACATTGCCCACGACACCAGCACCTCTGAAGGTACCAGCGCTTACCACCACTGACGCCACAGCTGACACTGCACCAAGCACGTGGATCACTGAATCCCCCGAGATGCCAGCGTCCTACTCCACAACCAAGAACACTGCCAGAAGTCCATCATGCTATGCCAGCACCACCCATGACCCACTGGACGTCAACAACAAGGTGCCAGGATCCCTAAGCCAAGGATGCTCATGCCCCTGCCCCTCTAGCTATGCTGTAGCCCATGTCTGACACAGCCATTTCGCCTCCTTGACATTGCCATTTCATCCATGTCGTCGCCAATAGCTGCTTACATCCCTGACACCGCATCACTGCCTTGGATGCCCTGCCACCCCCTACACCTATGTTATTCTACATGTTCATGTGATGTGCCATATAAATTTTCTTGTCATAAATTATTTAATATTCTCACTAAAATTATTGGTATCTTAATGTTTTATACATCAAGATAAAAAGGAATCAATGACGTTACCTGCCAGTGGGGGTTGATAAAATTGTGTTGAACTTGCATTCCAACTCCAAGTCTTCTGCTCACTAGGCAGAAGTTCTAACCACTAAGCCACCTGGACACAGGGGCGTGACAACTGAATGGACTACCCTAGCACTCCTCCTGTCAGACCCAAATTCACAACTTATCCACACACTACTGACGTAGTGCCCTATCCATTAACCTCATTACTCGCCGTGTTTCGCCGATTCCATAACAGTTCGAATGTGGTGTACATTGGCACTGAAGGGAAAATTGACCATAATTGCCCTAATTACACTACTGGCCATTAAAATTGCTACGCCAAGAAGAAATGCAGATGATAAACGGGTATTCATTGGACAAATATATTATACTAGAACTGACATGTGATTACATTTTCACGCAATTTGGGAGCATAGATCCTGAGAAATCAGTACCTAGAACAACCACCTCTGGCCGTAATAACGGTCTTGATACGCCTGGGCATTGAGTGAAACAGAGCTTGGATGGCGTGTACAGGTACAGCTACCCATGCAGCTTCAACACGATACCACACTTCATCAAGAGTAGTGACTGGCGTATTGTGACGAGCTAGTTGCTCGGTCACCATTGACCAGACATTTTCAATCGGTGAGAGATCTGGAGAGTGTGCTGGCCAGGGCACCAGTCGAACATTTTCTGTATCCAGATATGCCCGTACAGGACCTCAAAATGCGGTCGTACATTATCCTGCTGAAATGTAGGGTTTCGCAGGGATCGAATGAAGGGTAGAGCCATGGGTCGTAACACATCTGCAATGTAACGTCCACTGTTCAAAGTGCCGTCAATGCGAACAAGAGGTGACTGAGATGTGTAACGAATGGCACCCCATACCATCACGCCGGGTGATATGCCAGTATGGCGATGACGAATACACGCTTCCAATGTGCGTTCACCGCGATGTCGCCAAACACGGATGCGACCATCATGATGCTGTAAACCGAACCTGGATTCATCCGAAAAAATGACGTTTTGCGATTCGTGCACCCAGGTTCGTCGTTGAGTACACCATCGCAGGCGCTCCTGTCTGTGATGCAGCGTCCAGGGTAACCGCAGCCATGGTCTCCGAGGTGATAGTCCATGCTGCTGCAATCGTCGTCGAACGGTTCGTGCAGATGGTTGTTGTCCTGCAAACGTCCCCACCTTTTGACTCAGGGATCGAGACGTAGCTGCACGATCCGTTACAGCCATGCGGATAAAGTGCCTGTCATCTCGACTGCTGGTGATAAAAGGCCACTGGGATCCAGCACGGCGTTCCGTATTACCCTCCTGCACCCACCGGTTCCATATTCTGCTAACAGTCATTGGATCTCGACCAACGCGAGCAGCAATGTCACGATACGCTAAATTGCAATCGCGATAGGCTACAATCCGACTTTTATCAAAGTCGAAACGTGATGGTACACATTTCTCCTCCTTACACGAGGCATCACAATAACGTTTCACCAGTCAACGCCGGTCAACTGCTGTTTGTGTGTGAGAAATCGGTTGGAAACTTTCCTCGTGTCGGCACGTTGTAGGTGTCGCCACCGGCGCCAACCTTGTGTGAATGCTCTGAAAAGCTAATCATTTGCATATCACAGCATCTTCTTCCTGTCTTAAATTTCGCGTCTGTAGCACGTCATGTTCGTGGTGTAGCAATTTTAATGGCCAGTAGTGTATATAAGTCGTGTTTTTTTCTTTTGGACATGTCCGAAAACCAGACATCACATATATAATTAAGGTGAAGATAGCCAATGGTCCCTTCAGTGCAGATGCACACCACGCTCGTGTTCTTACGGGAGTCGGTGGAACGCCGCGAGTTATGAGGATAATGAGCAGGGTCTCTACACAGCAGTGTGTGGTTAAGCTGAGAATTTGGGTCTGACAAGAGGCGTGCTAGGGTGGTCCGTGCAGTTGTGATGACCCCTGTGTCCAGATGGTTTAGTGGCCAGTTCGCCTCCAGTCGCAGAGGGGCTTGGACGCCTGTTTGCGTCAGCATATGTGAGGTTGTATTTCCTGTGTTTCCTTTGAGTAACTAAGCTATATATACAACATGGCTCACTCATATAGAAAGTAAACCATCAAGATCAGCTTTACTACTGGATCCATGCAACTTAAAACTTTCGATATCAAACGATTCGTACATGAAGAGATCAAATAGATCCACTGCACACGGTAGACATCCACGTCTCTATTACAAAAAAATGGTTCAAATGGCTCTGAGCACTATGGGACTTAACAGCTATGGTCATCAGTCCCCTAGAACTTAGAACTACTTAAACCTAACTAACCTAAGGACATCACACAACACCCAGTCATCACGAGGCAGAGAAAATCCCTGACCCCGCCGGGAATCTCTATTACAAGTAATGTGGTTTACCTGAAATTGATCAACAACATACTATGTGCAAAATTGTACGTGACTATAAGAATGGGCTAAATTTCAAACATTCTGATGGCAAAGTTGGGATGATGTCAATCGATCACTCGGGACTCGGACTCCACACGATTAGTGTTTTTCAACGTCCTTTTTTGGTTCCAGAACACGTCGCGGTCAATGCTTTACAACTGTAAGAACGCGCACTCAGCCATGTCATCGAAAAATGGACCAACTTTACGGCAAGCTCGGATCGAGCTTACAAAGTATGTCCCGTTTTACCTTCTTATTGGTGGCTGTAGAGCGATAATTATTTATGTCAGGCCGCCCAAGACCTGCTCGGGTTGTGGCAAGGACAACCGTGTATGCTCAGAATGAGTCAAAAGGAGATTAATTCAAGTTCCGACAGGCGAAGCTCTACCCCACCCACAACAGCAGCCATGCCTCTGACATACACTGCCGCCTTCTGGAAAGAGTCTTCATTGAACATTTCCCAGTACCAGATGATGTTAAATCCCATGCCTCAGTCGACACGGGTGAATGACAGTGCTCCCAAGATATCAGGCGATAAACGCTCTGCTGAGCAGCTGTAACAGAAGTCAGATGTTGCGAGGACAGTAATGAATATAGAAACTGGTCAGCTGGTGGTACCAATGGCCAGCTTTGTCCCCAGCTTTCAAGATGACAGAGCTTCCAAACAACATTCTTATATGGAGGTGGATATCCAACAGTGCAAACAGAGGCCACCGAAACAGTGAAAGAAAAGATGTAGCACACCATTTGACGATTGCTTTCTCCTTACAGGAGATGAACGCAAACAGGCAGACATTTACGGCATCACAGTAGACAGTGCTGGGGTCTCTGATGATGACTAACATTATACTACTGAATCCAATGGCTTTGTCTATACCAGCGAGATATTTAAGGCAGATTCACAAGAAGACCCAGAACCTGGCATAGTAGAGGAAGGCATGGCCATGACAGCTGAGGCTGAGAAGGTCCAGCCACAGGATTCATCTTCACAGAACTGGGTCAACGACAATGAGGAAATCCAGCTCCAGCTGCCTGCACACATTGGTATCATGTTTTAGGCGACACCCCCCCCCCCCTCCCTCCCACTATGGCCAACTCACTGACACCACCACTGGAGAGCGCACCTTTAAGAGGAATGTACGCTTAACATGCATGCCCACAACAACACACAGGATGTCATCAAGTGTTCCAATCATGAATCAAGATGATCCTTCTCAGAGATATGCTGCATATGGAAGATATAGATACTGATGTCGCTCCTCTGCAGGAAGTAAACGTCGACGAATTTCCATCCTTCTATGTTTACAACAATGTGATATCACCAGCTTCAGAAAGCAGTAGTGGCTTAGCACTACCCTTTAAGGAAGGCATCATAGTGAAGGACATCACCTACCTACCATCGGCATGCACAATGACAGTAACAGTACATGGAGTGCGGTTTATCAACATTTATGTGCCATCCATCACACATGGACCAACAAAGAGAATGATCATCGTTTTTCACGGAAGAAGAAGCCCGGCTCTTTCTAGGACGGAACTCTCATTATATCCTCAGCAGCGACTTCAATTGTGTGTTGTAGCCAAAGGGCCAGTTCACACTTTCTAACCTGTGTCCAGAATTGAGAACATTGGTATGAGATCTGTAGTTTGTAGATGCTTGGGAACATGTCCACAGAAACTGAATCAGATATAGATATGTAACTAGCCGTTCCGTCAGCCACATAGATTGTGTCTATGTAATGTGTCGCCTTCAGCCTGACATTCATGACGCAGAACTATAATCTTTGACCACATAGTACATGTACAGGCTGTTCCATTTATCTGATGACCACCTGAGCGGCGCAGTAGATGCGGGGCAGAGAGTGCTCCGTTGCCCGGCGCTCAGATGCCGTGCGCCCGTCTGTGCTGCGGTACGACATGACTACATTTAAAATATAAGCAAATAGATTTTGTACTCACCCGTGTCATGCAAGGAGATGCTGGAACTGCCTGCCATTGTTTTCCATGCGTTTCTGACATCTACTCAGGAAATTATTAGTCACACCATGTAATAGCTCAGCATGTAATAGTTCAGCAGGCAGTATCTCCAAATCTAATAACATTATACCTAACTATACTGCTAAGATCATTTTCTTAACATACAGGGCTTATTAGATAAAACAGATGCATTGCATGTTCTGACTGAGGAAAAGCAAATAGAAGTCTTTTGTTTAGCTGAACATTGCATGAACCCTGATGGCATCAACTTGACAGGCATTCCAGATTTTACAGTAGCCTCTTACTTTTGCCGTAAAGATAAGAAACGAGGTGGCCCAGCCATTTTAATTAAGAACCACCTTGTTTTTGAGCCACTACCTAGTGTAACAAATTTATCTGTGGAGGAAACTTTTGAAATATCTGCCTGTTACATTGTGACTTATGGAACAGCCTTCATCTGTATTTACAAAAACCCAGTATTCGAAAATAAGAGAGAATTTTTTGAAAGGTTGGACATCTTATTAAACACATTGTTTCTAATGAATGTTAATGTAATTCTAATGGCTGATTTTAATATTAATTTCAACTCCAGTACTTCTGACAACTTGGAAATAAATAGCTTAGTTAAAAGCTATGGGATGAATATCATACTGAGGAATGTAATCACCAGACCTGGTAGTGTAAACATGGGTACTTGTATAGACAATGTTGTTACAACTTTTCATTCTTGAAAATACGATACAAATGTGATGGACACACTTCTTTCTGATCACCATGGAATTATTATTCATGTAAACATGGATGCAATGATATTTAATCTCACCAAGCTTTCTGTGATTTATAAGACACAACGTACAATTAGTGACTGTAATGTATTTGTTTTTCTAAAATCTCTCAGAGAAATTAATTGGTTGAGTGTGTATGGTAACACTGGAGCAGAAAACCAGTTCAACAACTTTCTTGAATTATTCATGTGGGCAGTTAACATTGGCTGGCCACTAAAGAACAAATGTGTTAAAATGAGCAGGGTATCGACTATCAATAAAAATAAGTAGTACACATATGAACTATGAAAACTTAAATATCAATGTAACAATTTCTACTACCTAGCCAAGAATTCATCTTGTCTGCATGCCAAAGTAAGATATAAAGAATGCAAATATCAGTACAGAATGGGTATTAAGAAAGCTAAATTAGAATATAATTGCAAATTGGTTGCTCAAGCTATTAATAAACCAAAAGAAATGTGGGAAATCATTAATGAGAATCAAGCATCGGGCAGTAAAGAATTTGTATCTAGATCCAAAATTAGTGCTGATAGTTTTAATAATTATTTTGTAAACAGTGTAGATAGTGTAGTTACTAAGATACCTGATAGTAAACATGAACCTAGTTACTCTTTGGATGTTGCCTATAAAAACCAAAATGCTGTGGAAAATGTGTTTTATTTTGAACACATTTGTGTAGAAGATGTACACTCTGTCATTCTTTCTCTTAGCAAAAGTGATTCAATGGATATTTACAATATCAGCTCTAAAATATTGAAACTTAGTAGTCAGAGTTTCTCTGTCATATCATAAACTACTGCTTTGATGAAAGCTGTTTCCCTGAAAAATTAAAAGTAGCTAAAGTAATCGCAGTCCACAAAAGAGGTGACAATAATTTGCCTAGCAATTATAGGCCAGTTTCTCTTGTACCACTTGTATCCAAGGTCATTGAGAAACTAATGAGTATTCAAATAATCAATTTTCTAGATTTTCATCAATTACTTTCAAATAGCCAGTTTGGATTTAGGAAAAATCTATCAACATGCGATGCTGTTATGAGCTACATATGTAACTATCCAATGGCAAAAGAAGAAAAATTTATTGTAAGTACAAAGTTTTTTGATTTATCAAAAGCATTTGAGACTGTGTGCCACAACACTCTGCTGCTGAAATTAAAAACTGTTGGTTTCTCAGTCTCTGCTGTTAAAATTATTCAGTTATACTTATCTAATAGATCTCAAACTGTTTACTTCAGTAACCAATATTCTAGTTTCTTACCCGTTAATCATGGTGTTCCTCAAGGGTCAATCTTGGGCCCTCTCTTGTTCATATTATATATGAATGACCTACCTAGCAATGTAATAGATGATACTGCAAACTGTTACTTGTATGCAAATGATATCAGTTTAAGTGTTACAGTGCCTACGAACAATAACATAAGTAACTCTACCTCACTCAAAGTAGATATACTTTCTGACTGGTGCAGTGCCAATAGCCTGTCTATGAACATAAATAAAACACAGGAATTAAACATTTCTTATAACAATAGAATCACCTTAGAAACAGTTCCTGTAAAGTTTCTTGGCATTGTTTTGCAAAGTAATTTAGGGTGGCAGGCACATGTGAATTACTTAACACCAAAAATTTCTGAAGGAATATTTATGCTCAGAAAATTACAAGCAACAGTAGATGAGAAAATTTTGCTTTCTGTCTATTATAGTTATATTCACTCTCATTTGATGTATTGGACAATCTCGTGCGGAAATAAGTGGTGATCAAAATGCTTATTTACAGCCCAGAAAAAAGCTGCCAGACTGATATGTAAAGTACCACCTAGAACTCACTGTAGAGAACTATTTATTAAACTTAGTATTATGACCTTGCCATGTATATACATATTTCAATGTCTCTTGTACATTAAAAAGAACTTGTCTAGTTTTGATCTGAATTCTGATGTACATAGTTATAATACATGACACTGTAATGATGTAAGAAAAGACTACTGCTCATATACCAAAACTCTAAACAGCTTCAAACACACATCTGTAAAGCTATTTAATAAACTACCAGAGTCTGTTCAGAGTCTAGAGCTGAAAAAATTTAAGATATTTGTAAGAACTTAATTAATTGAAAATTGTTTTTATACAATGGAAGATTTCTTTGAGCATAATTTCTAACATAGATTAAATATTTGTGATTTATTGTCATTGTTGTTTGTACATTTATTGACGTTGCTTATACAAACTTTAAAGCCCTGTAAATGTTTTGCTTTTGGGCAATAAAAATCAATCAATCAATCAATCAATCAATTCTCTCTGAGATATTGAATTAATTGATTCACAGATATTATCCTTGAGTTCTGTTATAACCGGGAATAACACAATAACCTCTTCAGTCTGGTTTATTAAATCACAAATCACTTTTTAACAATTATGTTAGCCAAGCATCTACCCAGGCTCACACTCAGAAGTAATGCATAATTAAAGTTTGGTTATACCAATGTCCAAATGTGCATGGTGGAGTGCACGTCCCGTAATTATTCCCAAGTCCAGTGAAGTTCAGTCTCTCCAAGTGAAGTCGCAAGATTTCCGCCGAGCAGCCAGGTAACCTCGAGTGGTGTGGCGAGTCATCCACAAGCAGCTGGAACAAGGCGTACTGCACTTCCCGATGAGAACTGTCGTTTGCGGCGGCGGCCGGGTTTATATAAGGCTTGCTAGTAAATAGAGCAGTCGGCTGGGGTCGCTGTTTTCCAGGGAAAACCAATCGCACTGTTTCCTGGCGTAGCCAATTGCTGGGTGCTGACAAACGCGCGCGCGCGAAGGCGGCCAGCGATGGTAGCCGCGAGCCGCCCGGAGAAGTGCGGCCAGCGATGTATTTCTCGGCCACGTAAGGGAGCGTGTGTGTGAAGACGGTCAGCGATGGAAGCAGCGGGCCGCCCAGAGAAGTGCTGCCAGCGATGTATTTGGCGGCCGCGTACTGCAGCGCGTTGTTCGGTGTTTGTTAGAAGTGGTGTGTACCACACCCCTTCCCCCGTGGGGAAGCGTGGAAACATTGGCTGCCAATGAACGCCACGTCCATGGCGTCCTCCTCCTCCGAAACCTCGGCGTCGGCGGTGAGACTGGGCACAGGAGCATACGGGCGAAAACGCCCCGGCCGGGGTGAAGGTTATAGCGTGCGGACCGCGGCAGCAGAGGAGGCAGTGCAGGAGGAACCAGTGGCATGTCTTCATCGGCATCCGGAGTGACCTGGGGGTGGCGATCGGGGGAGACCTCGGAGTCCCCAGCTGGCTGTGGCTGGGTCTGTTCCACGTCCAGGGAAAGAAGCTCTGGCTGGGAGGCGTCGTCCGTGAGCCGACCGGGGACCAACTGCGAGGACCACCCGGGCGTGTCCTCCCCTGGTTGGCGTGGGGAATCAGGGGACTGGAGGAGAATATGCCGAGGGGGGGAGGAGAAAAACGATTGTGAAGGCAGGCGAGGGCGAAGCTGATTGGCATGTCGAAGAACCTCCCGGTCGGGAAGATGAACCCGGAAGACTTTCCTGCCCCTGCCCTGGATGATGGTGGCTGGAATCCAGGCTGGTTGTCGGCCGAATCCCTTCGCCCACACCAGAGTACCCGGGCGGAAACGAGAAGCAGACAGCGACGGAGCCAACCGAGGTGTCGGCAGAAACAGATTCAAGAGGGTCCGGGGCTGCCGTCCGTGAAGAAGTTCCGCCGGGCTTTTATCTCCGATGGGCGTGGACCTGTAACTGCTCAAGAAAAAAGTAAGAGATGTGTCGGGGGAGTGATCCTGGAGGTATTTCTTCATCTGCGTTTTGAAGGTGCGGACCATCCTCTCCGCCTCGCCATTAGATTGAGGATGGAAGGGGGGCGTCGGAATGTGGCGAATGCCATGCCGGGCACAGAAAACCCGAAAATCCTCACTGCGGAACTGCGGACCGTTATCCGAGACGAGGACCTCCGGCAGACCTTCAATGGCAAATATTTTTTCTAAGGCTGCAATAGTGGTGGAGGTGGAAACGGAGTTGCAACGGACAATATATGGAAACCTGGAATATGCGTCGACGACAATAAAAAACATGGCATTCAACACCGGCCCAGCGAAATCAACGTGCACCCGTTCCCAAGGGCGAGCACATGGTAGCCAAGAGGCAAAGGAATGTCGTGGAGCTGCCTGCTGGCGTTGGCAGGAGGGACACGTCTGCGTGAGGCGTTCAATCTCCTGAGTCATAGGGGGCCAGTATGTGAACCGGCGAGCCAAAAGCTTCGTCCGGGATATCCCCCAATGACCTTGGTGTAACAGGTGCAGAACGTGCTGACGTAAAGACTGCGGAATGACGACACGTGGATGTCCGTCGTCCGAAAGAAGTAGAAGGACCACGTCAACCAACTGAAGCTGATGGCGGACAGTAAAGAACTGACGAAACGCCGCAGAAGCCGTGGGAGGCGGTCGTTCGGGCCATCCATTACGCACGTGACGACAGACTTGTCGGAGCACCTCGTCGTTACTGGTTGCGTCCGCTACACGAGAGCTGGTAATGGGAAACGCCTCTACTGCGGCCTGTGCTTCTTCGTCTACGTGAAAACACAGAATTTCCTCTTTGTCGAAATCCAAATCCGGTCCCCATGGAAGGCGGGAGAGGGCATCAGCGTTGGCATGCTCGGTTGTGTTGCGAAAGTGGATTTCATACTGGTATCGTGCCAAAAACAAAGCCCAGCGCTGAAGACGGTGAGCAGTCCGGTCAGGGATCTTTGCTGCAGGATTGAATAATGATATGAGGGGTTTATGATCCGTAATGAGGTGAAACTTTGTACCATACACAAAAACATGGAACTTCTTTAAGGCGAAGATGATGGCCAGTGCCTCTTTTTCAATATGGGAATACCGGCTTTGCGTATCGGTTAATGTTTTCGATGCATAGGCCACAGGGTGCTCCGACCCATCTGCCTCCCTGTGAGCCAGGACCGCTCCGATGCCTGTATCCGAGGCATCCGTTGCAATGACGATTTGCTTAGTAGGGTCAAAACGTGCGAGGCACGGGGCCTGCAGTAATTGGGATTTCAACCTGTGGAAGGCGCGGTCGCATTCCGGCGTCCACTCGAAAGGAACCCCTTTTTTGCATAACTGAGACAAGGGGGCAGTTGCCGTCGCAGCCGCGGTAAGAATTTTCGGTAATATGAAATCTTCCCCAGAAAGGAACGAACTTGTGTCAGCGTTGTAGGTCGTGGCAGCTTGATAATGGCTTCTATATGTTTCTCTAACGGACGAACACCCGAACAGGAAATGACATGGCCCAGGTACTCAATTTCAGGTTGGAAAAAACAACATTTTTCTTTCCTACATTTTAGGCCAGCCTCCCGTAAGACATGGAATAAAGATTGCAGGTTGTGAAGGTGTTCCTCCGTCGTACGACCCGTCACCACGATGTCGTCCAAATAGTTAATGCATCCATCCACTTTAAGGACTAATTGTTCCAAAAACCGCTTGAAAATAGCAGGGGCACTGGCTATCCCAAACATAAGGCGTTTCAGACGATATAACCTGTGCGGTGTGTTGAGGGTCAGAAACTGCTGAGATGCGGCATCAAGTAGGAGTTGTAGGTATGCTTCAGCGAGGTCTATTTTCGAGAAGAATTTTCCACCATTCAATTTGGACAGCAACTCCTCCGGCTTTGGAATAGGATATGTCTCGATCTCTGATTGGGCGTTAACTGTTACTTTAAAGTCGCCGCAGAGACGGAGCTGCCCTGACGGCTTCCGAACAACGACGAGGAGAGTAGCCCACTGACTAGAAGGAATAGGCTCAAGAACGCCACTTGCCGTGAGGCGGTCCAACTCCTTCTTCACTTGATCTCTGAGAGCTAAAGGAACGGCACGGGCGCGAAAATACCGAGGCCGCGCATTCCGTTTCAGTGTGATGTGTGCCTCAAAATTCTTTGCGGAACCGAGGCCGGGGGTGAACAGGTCTGCATAATCCTGGCAAAGCCTGTCCAGATCCGAGTACGGAACCTCGTCCGACACCAAATTCACAGAATCGTCGATTGAAAAAGCAAATTTCCGAAATGCGTCCAGCCCAAATAAATTCTCAGAGGAATCCCTGTTAACGACTAAGAAGGTGACCTGGCGGGTGACATTCCGGTATGTCGTCGGCAAGTCGACTTGACCGCAGACTGGAATGGAATGTTTACCATACGCCATGAGGCGCCGCTGCGTGTCCTGCAAGGGAGGAGCGCCAAGTCTCAAATATGTGGCGTAATTTAGGATGCTCACGGCTGCGCCAGTGTCGACCTGTAATTGAATCGGTTTTCCCGCAATCAGGACTTCAATAAGAAGCCTATTCGTGGTCTCCTGATGATCAATAGCGGCGATCAGATTAACAACTATCGGAAGATCCGAAGGTTGCTGCGGCCGGCGGGACTTTCGACACGCAGAAGCTAAATGGCCCTCGGAAGAACATTTGTAGCAAAAGGCCCATCGATCAGGACAGTCATCTCGTTGATGTTTTTTAAAACAATCAGGACATGATGGCAAACGTTTTGGCACCCACGACCGGTTTGAGCGGTTGGAGCGAGGTGGCGGACGGTTCTGCTGAGTGGACCGGCGGCCTGCCCGCACTATTGCTATTTCGGAATCATCACTCAGGTGGGCCTTAGCCGCCGACTCTGATGTTTTTACATTGACTGCTGCAATGTCGACCCATGATTCTAGTTTCTTGCCTGCTGCACGGGTCACCTCGAAGCTTTGTGCCAAGTCCAAGACTTTATCCAATGACGGGTCGACGAGCTGAAGGGCCTCATGTTGGAACTCCCTGTCTGGCGTACCCCTGATTATCATGTCCCGGATCATTTCTTCGGCGTAGGAGTCCTTATTTTTAGAGGTAACAAAGTGACATCGTCGCCCCAAGCCTTGCAATTCCGCTGCCCACTCTCCATGCGTCTGATTCGGCTGTTTCTTGCATTGGTAAAAGGCGACTC
Organism: Schistocerca nitens; assembly: GCF_023898315.1. NCBI lineage: Eukaryota > Metazoa > Arthropoda > Insecta > Orthoptera > Acrididae > Schistocerca > Schistocerca nitens. Next base: position 654,630,492 of record NC_064616.1, on the reverse strand, counting down.
GAGATGAAATAACATGGGTATGGCGCTGGTAATATTTAGTGAGCAACGAGCGAATATCGGCAAAAGTCAGCTCCGAAGGTTTTGATAAGGGGGCCAGCTTGCACAAGAGCCGATAAATCTCAGGTTTAGACCAATGCAAAAACAAAGATTTCATGAGGCCAACGTCAGTTACCTTGAAAGCATGGGAATGTTCCAGCAATCGGGATTCGTAGGCTTCCCAGTCCTCTAACGTTTCTTCAAAAGACGGAAACGGCGGTACTTGCTGCGTGGCCTGCGTCTGCATGAACCCATGTATAAGTGGCTGGTGGGTGTTGAGGAGCAGCCTGTGGTTCTCGTCCTGCTGCTGGAGAAGTGTCTTGAGGAGATCTTCGAACGTCCCCTGGTGCGTGCTCGTCGCCATTTTATTGTGTTATAACCAGGAATAACACAATAACCTCTTCAGTCTGGTTTATTAAATCACAAATCACTTTTTAACAATTATGTTAGCCAAGCGTCTACCCAGGCTCACACTCAGAAGTAATGCATAGTTAAAGTTTGGTTATACCAATGTCCAAATGTGCATGGTGGGGTGCACGTCCCGTAATTATTCCCTAGTCCAGTGAAGTTCAGTCCCACCAAGTGAAGTCGCAAGATTTCCGCCGAGCAGCCAGGTAACCTCGAGTGGTGCGGCGAGTCATCCACAAGCAGCTGGAACACGGCGTACTGCACTTCCCGATGAGAACTGTCGTTTGCGGCGGCGGCCGGGTTTATATAAGGCTTGCTAGTTAACGGAGCCGTCGGCTGGGGTCGCTGTTTTCCAGGGAAAACCAATCGCAATGTTTCCTGGCGTAGCCAATTGCTGGGTGCTGACAAACGCGCGCGCGCGCGAAGGCGGCCAGCGATGGTAGCCGCGAGCCGCCCGGAGAAGTGCAGCCAGCGATGTATTTCCCGGCCACGTAAGGGAGCGTGCGTGTGAAGACGGCCAGCGATAGAAGCAGCGGGCCGCCCAGAGAAGTGCGGCCAGCGATGTATTTGGCGGCCGCGTACTGGAGCGCGTTGTTCGGTGTTCGTTAGAAGTGGTGTGTACCACAAGTTCCTCTAACATGTGAGGATTTGTTGTGTACACTTGTCGTGCAGTGCACCCCACAAATAAAATGGCACTGAGTTAAATCACGACTTCTAGCAGACCAGGTATTGCTACTAATCACTGTTTCATTGAACACATCATGAATTGCGTGCATAAAAAGTTGGCAGTATGAACCCTTGCCGAATCCTGTTGAAAAAATGCGAAGCTTCATTCTCTTTAATCAGTTCATTAAAAACGGTCGCAAAATCTCTCACTTGTAGCTGTGTCATTAAAAAAAATTGGGCCTATTATTCTCTCAACACTAACTGCGGACCCATCCCCCCCCCCCCCCCCCCAACTGCATCACTACTCAGAACTCGAACAGCTGGCAACTTCTGTTCAAATAATATCCGAACAGTACGAGCGAACTCTGTATGGACATACGAATCGTAAATAAATACTCGTTGTGAAATTCAGTAATTCACTCTTGCCATTGTTGCGTTTGGCAACTTCACTGTTACTCTGATGATACCTGTTTCACTGCTCAAATGACACTGGTCGACGAGGCGTATATGTCTGTACAGTCTTCAAGCTAAAACACACAAAGAAGGGGGAGGGGGCATAGTGCGGTTCCGACAGTCGGTTATCAGGTAAATAGCTGACGCGAAGCCACGTGTATGGAAAATAAATGTGACCTACCTTAAAGCTCCAGAGCGTCACCAAGTTACTAAAGAAATTTGGCAGTCTTGTGAAGGGCGATGAAGGGTATACCCTACGATAGTACGTTAGTGGTTTGAATGTACCAAACCGGCGATATGGCGTGCATTGATTGCGTTGGGGAGCGAAAGTTTACAATGGAGACGGCAAACTTTAAACTTGTGTTTCACGATATGACGAGAATGTACCAATCTGGCCCCATCTACTGAACTACATTCGGTGGTACAACGAGGAGAGGCAAAAATCATTGCCATCATGCTTTGTCATCTGGAAGGAGGAGCGGTCCACGCGCAGACACGATCGTGTAATGGGTGAACGCCCATTTATGCACCATGTGATTAGCGAGCATAAGCGCCGCCGCAGAGCCCTAAAACACACCATTGACACTGAAGATGGCACACATCTAAAGATACAAAGTGGCACAACAAATGCCTTCGTTGACCATTATAAGTGATTACACACTGACGATGAACACGAGAAGATGACCATACAAGATGATATTCACACGCTCTTTGGTACACTTGATCAAGAGGCAGAGGCCTTACTACTTGAAGAAATTAATGAGGACGAAGTGGTAGAATTTATAGGCTAGGGGGGCCCCAATAAGCCGCTGGGGCCAGAAGGAATACCCTCGGAGTTTTATTGGACCTTTCAACACTTGATGGCTACCTGTTGGACTGAAACCTGCCGCAGACGAATGTCTCGTGATGTGCCACTTCCACCTGCCTTTGTAGAAGGGTTGAGAATCTTCATGTGTCACATGGCTTAGAGACTACCTCCCACTAACACTATTTTTACCAATTCGATGGCGGCACAGTTCACAAGAATTGTGTGGTGTCACTTGACCAGGCATCACTAGGTGGCGATAGCAACATCCAGATGGCACCTGAAAAAATATCATGATTCGGTTGCACTGCCAAAAGCATGTCGACTATGCAGAGCTCTGAAATCTGTCCAGCCTTTAACAGTGTTAGCCATAACTACATTATGGAGGTGTTCACACAAATGAAGTTCCAGCAGCCCTGCATCACCACGGTGATGTGCTTACTACACAGAGCTAAACCTAAAGCACTTGTTGTTAATGACCAACTGGTAGGTCCCCTTCCTATTATGAGATCAATTCAACGAGGATGTCCATTATCCATGATCATATGTGCACTGTCCCTTGAACCACTTGTCAGCAGCCTTCACCAATGCCTGACAGCACTTATTATATGGGGAAACACTTTTCAGTGCAAGGCATATGCGGTGGACCTATTACTGGTTGTGTGGATTGGCAATGACAAAAATATGGCACTGGATTGGATCAATAGATACGGTGCTACTACAGCTAGCAGTATGAACATAGACAAATCAGTCACCCTGATAATTGGTACTGAACTACCTGCTGGTTGCAGCTACAGGACAGTATAAAGTGTCTGCGGGTCATGTTTACAAATGACGTATGACGTATGGTGGCGACCAAATTCAAGAGGTTGCTTCAAGCCATCCAGAACTGTGCCAGAGTCAACAGGTTGCCCACCATAGACATGATTCAATGCGTTGCGTGCATAAATACCTACTTGGCATCACATATCCCCCACAACACACAGATTCTTCCAGTGCCAAAGACAATCACTTGATGCATACTGGCAGCATTTATATACTTAATTGGTGCAGGATTAATCTTCAAGATGTGACTCAATGTCCTAATCTACCCTGCCCAGTGGTAGAGGAGACATTGAGCTTATATTTGTCCACAATGGCATGGTGGTGCTTTATTACAGCATGATGTTGAAAATGTGGGGTAGGCAACAGCCAAATCTATTCGGTTTGTTGGTGGACAACTGGCAGCACCTTCTTCAGTTACGCCAGTGATGGAGTAGCACATCCCCCAAACATATCAGAGATATTTTTCTTGAATGTAGCTACATTATGACAGATCTACTGGCCAACATAGCAACGACAGTATGTGACATCTACTGAATACTCATTAGCAGGTCCCTCATCAACCCTGTGAAAACACGGTACCCCACAATACACTGACTGGTGATATCGCAGACAATTCATCATAAAACCCTTGACATAGAAACACGAACACTATGGTACCTTGTTAAAGGTAAACACTTCACCCGATCCTGTCTCCACACCATCAATATGCTGAACTCACTGTTAATCCAGGTGTGTCAGATTAGAGATGATGATGACTAGCATCTTATGGTTGGCTGATTTGGGGGAGGGTACCAAACAGTGAGGTTATCACTCCCATCGGATTCGGGAAGCATTTGGAAGGAAATCGGCCATGCCCCTTCAAAGAGACCATACTGGCATTTGCCTGAAGCGATTTAGGGAGATCACAGGAAACCTAAAGTGGGATGGCAGGACGAGAATTTCAACCATCATTATGCTGAATGCAAGTCCAGTGAACTAACCACTGCACCACCTCACTCAGTGCTGTCTTATGTGAGTCCCCACTGTGGAAGTGTGACATCTAGTGACAAATATGATTTCTTCCCTTCCTCATGTAGGACAATGAGCCATTGACTCTACAATGTAGGACAACAAGCCATTGACCCTACAGTAGTTTTTTTTATGGACATAACGTACTGCCCACGACTCAAGACAAAGGCAGTGATGTGGCTATGAGCCCAAGCAGTGCATTATCTGCTTTGCGACAACCCACACAATGTGCTGCACTTCTGCAACTGCTTGCATGAATGACATATGATGATTGTGTGCAACCCAAAATACCAACAACGTTTTTTTCTAATTTTATTGGAGCACGTTACAAGATTCTCCATGCAGCTGGAACATCCCAGTTATGAGAAGCTGATGTTGAACACATAGGAGAGTCATACAGTGACCTTGATAAAATTGTTATCTCCTTCAGATCTATGCTCAGAGGCAGAAGCATCCGAGAGGACCACTTTTATACTCACCCACCAGTGGATATTTTCTTTTTTCTCTCTTTGGCTTAGTTATTCAAGAACACATATCATTTCCTTAATGAAGAGTGCCCTGTGGATGATATCATTATAAATTCAAAAATGGAGTATTTTGTTTCATTTGATTTGTTTGCTTCTTAAACTGTTTTGATACCTCTGAAAAGAAAGAAAGAAAGAAAGAATGCAATGATGTGCCCTGCTCCAACTCCAGGCACAAAGAGGTTGGTTAGTAATACAGACACAAAGAGTTATGCAGTCCATTATTGTGTTGTACTGTAAGAAGCCTTCTATGTCTGTTATTTGTTACACTATTTATGTAATACCACTTGTTACTGCCTCCTATTCCTTAGTAATATTAATAATAATAATAATAATAATAATAATAATAAAAGAAAGCAGGAGATCGCAGGACATTAAAAAAAAGGGAACAAATGTCGGTAGCACACTTGTCCCTGAATAGCAATGGTCCCGAGTTCAATTCTTTGTCTGTCATGCAGTTTTAAGTAAAATATAATAATTAAAAATAAAAATAAAAATTAGTTAAAGCATCTGCATAGTGAACAGGAGATGCACAGTTCAAATTCCAGAATGGCACAAATTTTCAACTTTCCCCATTCATTGAATGCCCACTGTTAGCTAAAGTCATTGATTCCTTTGTGTCTTGATTTATAATGGCTGCTGGATCAAAACAGTGTCTGTTCTTTCAGAAATGTCCAAAAGAACAGACATCACATATATGTTCTATAATCTTCACATTTCTGATAAAAATATGTGATCTTTTTCATATGATTTTTAAGGTTTTAAAAACTTTTCTATTTATATTGTGCTTCAACAATCACCCACATATATTTGGTAACTATACATTAAATGTCATTGTACAGTTTCATTATTTAGTATCAACATTATTTTTACATTGAAAATTGTGATTTTATATTGCTTAGAACACTGAATTACCCAGTACTATCACATTGTTATCCATCATTATTAACTTGTTTATCTATAATCGCTAATTCTAGAGAAATGAAAATATGTCTCATTATCATCCAAAATGTTAGATGAGGTGCTGGCCTGCTGAAGTGATGTCATGGCGTGGCATCAGCAGCACATGCACCCACGTCCACCTGCTGCCAGCAGCTCTGAAGACCCTTTATCTTTTGTTCAACCAATAAATATATTTGCAGATAATGCTGTATGACTGATTCCCCTACGCCTATAATCAACCACTCAACCTCACACTTCACTCAACTTCATGATTAAAATGCAACCCCAGGCTCAGGTCATAAATGCATATCAAAAGTGCTAAATTCCCAAAAATACATGCTTTAGAACAAAAAATTATGCGGGTACCTATTGCTTCATCACACTTCAGTGTCAGTCTCTACATAAATCTCCAGCTGTGGCCGTGATATTTCATAATTTATCTCACATTTCCCCAGACCCTGCACAGAAAAAGTACATACACACAATTATCAATTATTTTTGTGCTGTTTAGCCATGATCTGTGTAGGGGTAGTGACTTTAGGTAGTAATCATAGTAGTGCAGTTTAAATTCTGAAAAAAAAAATAGCAATACTGGCCAAAGACTTCCGGTATAAGGAGTCACCTTTGCTCTGCCAGTGGCCTTGTGAAAGATGGCAGAAAAGCAAGCAGTGGTTCAGAGCATCCTCTTTCACTGGTGATCAAAAACTGTGATCTAAAGGTGAAAAAATCAGAAATTATCAATAAGCAGCTCACAGAGACCAGAGTAGGAGATTAATCCAGAACCTGCTGCCAAAGGAGAGATAATCATGACATTTTTTCAATTACAGGTCACATGTCCTATAAATACATATTACGTGTTCTTAATGTAATGCTTCAAACTGTCTTCTGTATCATCATGCCACTGATAATTTCTGATTTTTTCATTTTTTCTTCTTTTTTTTTGGGGGGGGGGGTATTTTCCCATCTCAAGTGCAAGAGGGTGCCCTGAACCATTGCCTCCGCCTCTGCCCTTTTTCACAAGGCTGTTGGCAGAACAAAGGCGACTCCTTATGCCAGAAGCCTTTAGCTTCCATTGGTGATGATTTTTATTCCAAATTTAAGCAGTGACTGCGTTCTAACCGGAGACTACTGGGATTCCTAGCCAGAGTCACTATCCCTATACCAATCTGTCTAGGCAGCACAAAAATTAAGTGATATTAGTATGTATGTACTTGTTCTGTAAAGGGTCTTGGAAAATGTGATATAAATGTTGAAGTATGACAATGAGAAAAAGATTGAATAACCAGCAAAAAGGTAATATTCCATGTGTCAGAGTATGGAATGCATGAAGTTTGAATGTGGTAGGGAAGCTAAAAGATCTGAGAAAGGACATGCAAAAGCTCAATCTAAATATGGTGCAGGTCAGTGAATTGAAATGAAAAGGAGATAAGGATTTCTGGTGACAAAAATATAGGGTGTATTTACACTCCTGGAAATTGAAATAAGAACACCGTGAATTCATTGTCCCAGGAAGGGGAAACTTTATTGACACATTCCTGTGGTCAGATACATCACATGATCACACTGACAGAACCACAGGCACATAGACACAGGCAACAGAGCATGCACAATGTCGGCACTAGTACAGTGTATATCCACCTTTCGCAGCAATGCAGGCTGCTATTCTCCCATGGAGACGATCGTAGAGATGCTGGATGTAGTCCTGTGGAACGGCTTGCCATGCCATTTCCACCTGGCGCCTCAGTTGGACCAGCGTTCGTGCTGGACGTGCAGACCGCGTGAGACGATGCTTCATCCAGTCCCAAACATGCTCAATGGGGGACAGATCCGGAGATCTTGCTGGCCAGGGTAGTTGACTTACACCTTCTAGAGCACGTTGGGTGGCACGGGATACATGCGGACGTGCATTGTCCTGTTAGAACAGCAAGTTCCCTTGCCGGTCTAGGAATGGTAGAACGATGGATTCGATGACGGTTTGGATGTACCGTGTACTATTCAGTGTCCCCTCGACGATCACCAGTGGTGTACGGCCAGTGTAGGAGATCGCTCCCCACACCATGATGCCGGGTGTTGGCCCTGTGTGCCTCGGTCGTATGCGGTCCTGATTGTGGCGCTCACCTGCACGGCGCCAAACACGCATACGACCATCATTGGCACCAAGGCAGAAGCGACTCTCATCGCTGAAGACGACACGTCTCCATTCGTCCCTCCATTCACGCCTGTCGCGACACCACTGGAGGCGGGCTGCACGATGTTGGGGCGTGAGCAGAAGACGGCCTAACGGTGTGTGGGACCGTAGCCCAGCTTCATGGAGACGGTTGCGAATGGTCCTCGCCGATACCCCAGGAGCAACAGTGTCCCTAATTTGCTGGGAAGTGGCGGTGCGGTCCCCTACGGCACTGCGTAGGATCCTACGGTCTTGGCGTGCATCCGTGCGTCGCTGCGGTCCGGTCCCAGGTCGACGGGCACGTGCACCTTCCGCCGACCACTGGCGACAACATCGATGTACTGTGGAGACCTCACGCCCCACGTGTTGAGCAATTCGGCGGTACGTCCACCCGGCCTCCCGCATGCCCACTATACGCCCTCGCTCAAAGTCCGTCAACTGCACATACGGTTCACGTCCACGCTGTCGCGGCATGCTACCAGTGTTAAAGACTGCGATGGAGCTCCGTATGCCACGGCAAACTGGCTGACACTGACGGCGGCGGTGCACAAATGCTGCGCAGCTAGCGCCATTCGACGGCCAACACCGCGGTTCCTGGTGTGTCCGCTGTGCCCTGCGTGTGATCATTGCTTGTACAGCCCTCTCGCAGTGTCCGGAGCAAGTATGGTGGGTCTGACACACCGGTGTCAATGTGTTCCTTTTTCCATTTCCAGGAGTGTATATCTGCCTCTGATATGCCTTACAATCCAATACCTGATTTCAAAAGCTCTGTCTGACCATGATGTAATCCAGCTGGAATCTTTCTGTGGCTCTGGACCTTTTTGAAGTACACCTCCTAGTGTTGCTTCTGGCTGCTCCTAGTCTTGCTTCTGGCTGCTACCCTATAGTGTAACAGTGGAAGTACTTATTATGAATAGGAATGCAGGCCAGAGAGTGAGTTACTGTGAACAGTTTAGCATTAGGATTATTCTTATTGGAATTGACAGCAAAGCAACATCGGCAACAATATTTCAAGTATACTTGCTGATGTCACATGTAGAAGACAATGGGATAGAGAAAGCATACAGATCACAATTTGCCAATGATGAAGAGCAGTCTCAAGTTTAAGAGAGTCATCTGGAAGAATCAATGTGCAAATCAGGGGGGTACTGAAGTACTGAGGAATGATAAGGTACATTTGAAGTCAAAGGTTGTAGACACTGCAGTAATGAATACCATAGTAGATGATGCAGTTGAAGAGGAATGGACATGTATACAAAGAAGCAGTGATGGAAGGCAGAGGTACAAAGAAGGTAACTCTAAAGAAATATTGAGTAACATAGGCAATTATCAACTATCGACAGATGAAGGAAGTATAAAAATATATTGGATAAGACAGGAACATAGCAAGACACTTAGGAATGAAATAAACAAAGACTACAGCAAAGTTGAAAGAAAATGTTTGCAGGCAAAATGCGGAGAAATACATAAAGGAATGGTCATCACAATAACTGATACAGCATATAGAACATGTTTTGGTAAAATGAGAATAAAGGTAACAACATTAAAAATGCGAGAGTAAAACCACTTTTAAGCACAAAGGAAAGACGGGATGGATGGAAAGAGCTCATTGAAGACCCTACAAGGATGAGGTACTACCTTGAGATGTGATACAAGAGGAAATGAGAGTCAATATGAGAAGACAAAGGAGATTAAATATTAAAGTCAGAGTTCAGCAGAGTATTACACAACTTAAGATCAAATAATGTGGAAGGTTTAGATAACATTCCTTAACAATTTCTGTAATTGTTGGGAGAATGGCACCCAAACAACTACTGACGTTTGTCTGTAGAATCTGTGAGACTGCAGATATGCCATCATGTTTCCAGAACAATATCACCCATACCATCTTGAAGCAAATGCTTAGAAGTGGCAAAAATATAGTATAATCAGGTTAACAACTCACACATCAAATTTGCTGACAAGAATAATATACAGAAGAATGGAAAGAGAAGATTTCTTAGACAACAGTCAGTTCACCTTTAGGAAACATAAAGCACCAGTGATCCAGTACCGACATTGCACTTGATGATGGAAGCATAACTTAAGATAAAAAACACAGAAAATGCATTCACCAATATAAAATAGTGTAAGACATTTGAGGGTCTCAGGAAAATAGGTGTAACCCATAAGTAAAGATAGGTATTATACAGTAAATATAAAAACCAACAGGGAACAATAAAAATGGAAGACCAAGAACAATGAACACAGATTACAACTGGTGCAAGATAGGTATACACTCTTTCACCACTGCTGTTCAGTGTATACATAGAAAAAGCAATTTTTGGGGGGTTGGGGGGGGACATTTAAGGAGTAGGGTTAAAATTCATGATCAAAGGGTATCGATGATATGATTCACTGATGACATTTATATAATCAATAAAAGTCAAGAAGAATTACTGGACAGGAATGAATAGTGTAATGAGTACTAAAGAAGCATGAAATTATTGAGGAGTAGCAAGAATTACATTAGTGAAAAATTAATATTGATCTATTAATTAAAGTTTCCTTCACAGCTGGAAATAATATTTTTGTAAATGACCAGTTTCAAACATTTTTGTTCATCCTCAAACCATTGTGTGCATTCCTAATGTTTCACTGTACCTGATACATCTGTTTTTTAAGAACACTTAATAATCCATTGAAGGTGCCTATAAAATTTTTGTGTGTAATTAGTTATATGTCCATAGATCGTTGGACTGTTTGTTTTATCAAAATGATGTGGAATGAGTTGGTTTACAGGATATCCATACATGATTAGTGTTAAAATAAATGAACACATTATTTTTTAGTCATACTCATGAAACTACCCTGAAAACAAGACTTATTTATTTTTTTAATTTTTTTACTTGTATACATGAGAAACAAAATCATAAAAACATTGCACCCAATCCAGTATCTTGTTCTCCAGCAAGGGCTCTACCACACACAGTATTATCCAGCAGGTCAGCTCCTACATTCATCCATCTGAACACGACTGCTGCTACACCTCCTTCTCTTCAAGACTCCATTGGACAACCATTTCCAGCTCCAGCAGGTATTCTGACACCAATATTGTAACAGCAGGGTAGGAGACGATGAGAGGTTCTCTGCTGTAAGCTGGCAATGTCATGGATAAAAAGGCAGTTGATAGCACACGTCACTGATGAACACAAACAGACATGGTTCAGCACATCTGAATGAGACAGATTGCAGATGATGGGAAGTGGTCCTCATATCTCAGCACACTAGTATGGTCATGCTGACACAGGCATTTCATTTGTATGGTAGCAGTGGTCCAGGTACCACAACATGCTAGCGGATGGTGACTGATGGCTGCAGGGTGGCATCATGGCAGTGAGATGATGTCTCTGTGCAGTGGTCATTGGTTCATGGACCAGTGGAGGCCGTGTCATAGGGGCAACGACTGACGCAGGCTGTGCGTCCTTGGATTGCCCAGCTGTGATGATGGTCCTAGTGGTTTAAATCCGATTTCCATGTGCTGAAAGTCATGGAAGGCCCCATATTGAGGCCACATCACAATGTTTGGAGCGGGTTCAATGGCTGGTGTTGTATAACTGGTAAATTGTCAATGATAGATGGCTGAATGTACAGGAGGTGTCTTTGCTGATGCTGTTGAGCTGGCAGGGCACTGGCCAATGATATGCAGTCTGGTTCCACTGTTGGGTGGCTGTCCCAGCTACCTATGTTTGATCCATTACAGTTGTTATAAATATCATGCTTTTTAAAGTTTTCATTCACGTTTTGTCTTCTGTGATTTAAAACCTATGTTCAGTGAATACTGATTAGTGTGTTTACAAGCTAGTGCTAATATCTGCCTGCCCTCTAATTGTTACATGTTGTTTTGGATTCATTACAGTGCTTTACGTAATTTTCTTACAACTGCGAAACTCAATAAAAATAAGTTTTTACTAATCATTACTTTATTACAGTTTAAATGTATTGCAGTGCACTTTAGTTTACTGTAAGAGTAGCATTAAGTGTGGCAAATGTCGATATTGTCATAGGTTAATTGATATTGGGAGAATCGTTTCAGGAATATGGGTTGGTGTTTCAATGGGGAAAATTCACCAGGGAATTCAAAAATTGTCAGATAGGGCTCTCCCATGGAGTTGTAGATTATGTAGTTGAGACAAGAAAACTGTGGAAGAAAGATTGGTGCCCTCCTGGCAGAATTAGAAATAGCATATTTTGAATTAGATAGGTTGAAAGGGTAAAGAGACAATGGGAGCTGTGAGAAAGTGACAAATAATAGACAAAAGGAGAAAAGCTCAGAAATCAAATTTCAAATTCCAGTTAGCGATTAGTTGGATTTGTTACCCAAAGTAGAACAAGAGTCTCAACCAATTTTTGAGCTGTGTGGGCTGCAGCAGCAGTCTCACAGGAACAGCTTTAAGGCTAGGTTGGCAGAAAATTAATGTAGAAAGAAAAGAATCTTGCTGCTAGTGACAAATCGCTGGCAAGGTATAGACCAACTGCTACAGGAAAAGCTAGCTGAAGAATACCAGGTCACAAGCATCATGAAACCTAGTGCCAGATGACTGAGAACATAGGGGCCTAGTGCAAGGATTTCGATGGAGAGGGTAACAGCCTGTCTAGAAACTTAGACTATAGCATTAAAGGTGGCCTGGAAGAAATAAGAGTACACATGTGTGGGGTTTGTGGATGTTATGGAGCAAAATATGCAACCCTGAGTCAACATGACTGTTATTTATGTGAACAAACAACTGAGCAAATTAATTTTGACTGAAGCAAAGTCTCATATCTGTGCCATGCCTGTTGCTGCTATTGGGAGATGGGGATACAGAAATCATGGCCTGTATCAGACTGGGAGATGGGAAAGGAAAGTGTAAGGGAGGCCACAACCACACAAGACAAAATCCCTGTGGTCACTGGAGTCAAAAGAACAAATTTCTTAAGTTGACTAAGGTTACAGACAGGCAGTATTGAAAGAAATAAGAGCAAAACAGAACCGTAATATGTGTAACAGTTTGCAGAACAATAAAATTAATTCTTTTCATCAGAACACTAGGGAGATGGAACACAAGATAGGTGATCTTCTTGTGCGCCTATAAGTGACAGATGTCTTGTGTCTCTCTGAATGCCATACAACCACAGGGATGGAGAAGTTAAATATCAGGAAGTATAGACTTGCAACATTTTCATGTAGAGCTAACAGGGGAAAAGGAGGGGATGCAACATTTGTAAAAGTTGGACACAAAGACAAAAATATTCAAAGAAGTGGTTTTTGTGTTGATCAGAACCTACAAGCATATGCTTATGAGTTGTTATTGTAAAATGCTTCTCTAATAGTAACAGTCTATGGATCACCTCTAGGAAACTTTCACCTATTTATGAGAAATCTGTATGCTGTATTGAGCTACCTGGCTGACAAAAAGGAAAAGTTAATAGTTTGTGGTATCTCAATGTAGATTTCTTAAAACATATGTACAGGAAAAATAAACTAGAAGCATTATGTGGTTGTTTCAGTCTAATATCAATAGTCAATTATCCAACTGATGTGCAGCAGTAGGATACCAACTGATACCATTTTTATAGACCATGCAAAGGCTGAAACAATTAATGTGGACCCAACTGCTAAGGGACTATCCAATCATGATGCAAAATTAATGGAAATGAGCAATACAAGATCTTTTAACCCTTAGGCTTATTAATGAGAACAGGATACAATGTATCAAGAGTAAGTTAAAATGGGTGGCATTGGATGAGATATATACAAAAAGAAATGCTAATGTCACATTCAGTTTATACCAAATTAAGTTTGTGTCAATACTTGGAAGTTGCTTTCCTAAAATATAAAAAAAAAATACCAGACAGAACAGCTAGTCACTGTACAATAAACCTTAACAATTAAAGTAAATGACAATGTAGTGACTGATAATTTGCAAGTTGTGAGTACTTTTAAGAATCACTTTCTAAATGTAGTGGCGAAAATAGGATTAAATGATTCAGTTGAAGAAGTACGAGAATATATTAAAGATGTCAAACCACAAAATTTTAAGCAGCTACAACTAGCACCAACATCCTTCACTGGAATTAATATATTATAAAAATTCTAAAAAATAAACGTTTTTGTGGTGTTGATAGAATTTCAAACAGAACTCTGAGACGTTTTTACAACTTAATAAGTCTTTAGTGATAGGCTATACATTAATGGTATAGCAAATTTTTCCAGACAGGTTAAAATATGCAGCTGTTAAACTTCGTCATAAGTATGGTGACAAGACTGACTTATGCAATTATACTCCAATTTTCTCACTGACTTATTTTTCCAAAATGTTTGAGAAAGTAATGCAGCCTACTGAACAGTCATCTCATGCTGAAGTGGAAACAATTCACTTATCATATCATAATTTAGATTCCAGGAGGGCCACTTCACTGAGGACATGATTCATACATTCACTTATGAAATAGTACAAACCTTAATTAATAAAATATCACCATTTTGTATTCTTCAAGATCTTTCCAAGGCGTTTGAGTGTGTAGAGCATGTTACTCCCTTAGAGAAACTCAAGATTCATGGAAATGATGGTTTACGCACAGCTGGTTTGAATCATACTTAGCAAACAGAATGCGAAAGGTCGTGATGACTATGTCAGAAGGGTGAGAAATTTTAGTGAGTGGGAAGAAATCACAAAGGGAGTCCCACAGGGTTAAATTTTTGGTTCACTCCTACTCCATATATATATGTAAATGACCCTCCATTAATCATTCAAGAAGCAGAATTGGCACCTTCTATATATGCTACTAGTGTTATAATAAATCCTATTCAAGAGAAAGCAATGTAAGAGATGGTAAATGATGTTTTCCAAAGAATTATATAGTTGTTCTCGGAAAATGGACTCACCCTAAATTTTGAAGAAAAAAAACCATTACATTCAGTTCTATACAACAATTGGAGTTGTACCACAGCTGATGTAGCACATCAATCAATAAATAGAGTCAATAAATAGAGTAGAGTACTCTGAAGTTTTGTGGGAGCATTCTGATGAAAACTTGAATTGGAATAAGCATATTACTGAACTTTCTGCTGCTTTTGCTCTTTGTATAATTGCTAATCTTGGAAACAAACAAATCAACCTCCTGACAGATTTTGCATATTTTCACTCAATAATGTTTTATGGACAATCTTCTGGAGTAACTCATCACTTAGAAAGAAAGTACTGACTGCACAAAAGTGAGTAGTAAGAATAATACATGGTGTTCACCCACGGACATTGTGTAGTTACGTCTTCAAGGTGCTAGGCATTGTAAGTACACAGGTATGATACATATATACACTAATTAAATTCATCATAAGCTTAAATACTCCAGTGCAATTTGAGAAGAATAATGATGTCCATGCCTACAACACTAGAGGGAAAAATGGCCCTTATTATCAATTATTATTAAAGCTATCAGTGACTCAGGAAGGAGATCAATATACAGCACCAAAAATTTTTCAGCATTTGTCCAGTAACATGAAATGTCTGACAGGTAGCAAAGAGTATCTTAAATGTAACATAAAATGATTTCTCCTGAACAGCTCCTCCTGTTCCATGAACCAACTTGTATTTAAAAACATGTAGCCAGTAAAAAAATTAAAAAATAAATTTAAATAACAAAAAAGTCTTTGAAACTTCCTGGCAGATTAAAACCGTGTGCCCGACCGAGACTCGAACTCGGGACCTTTGCCTTTCGCGGGCAAGTGCTCTACCAACTGAGCTACCGAAGCACGACTCACGCCCGGTACTCACAGCTTTACTTCTGCCAGTACCTCGTCTCCTACATTCCAAACTTTACAGAAGCTCTCCTGCGAAGGTTCGCAGGAGAGCTTCTGTAAAGTTTGGAATGTAGGAGACGAGGTACTGGCAGAAGTAAAGCTGTGAGTACCGGGCGTGAGTCGTGCTTCGGTAGCTCAGTTGGTAGAGCACTTGCCCGCGAAAGGCAAAGGTCCCAAGTTCGAGTCTCGGTCGGGCACACGGTTTTAATCTGCCAGGAAGTTTCATATCAGCGCACACTCCGCTGCAGAGTGAAAATCTCATTCTAAAAAAGTCTTTATTTAAGTGTAGTTTCATGAGTAAGACTAAAAAATAATGTATTCATTTATTTTAACACTAATCATCTACGGATATCCTGTAAACCAACTCATTCCAGATCATTTTGATAAAATAAACATTGAAAATAAACTATACACAAAAATTTGATAGGCACCTTCAGTAGTTTATTATGTGTTCATAAAATACAGATATATCAGTCACAGTGCAACATTAAAAATGTAGACAATGGTTTGAGGATGAACAAAAATGTTTGACACTAGTCATTTACAAAAATATTACTTCCAGCTGTGATGGCGACTTTAGTTAATAGATTGATATTAATTGTTTTACTAATCTCATTCCTGCTACTCCTCAATAAGTTCATGCTTCTTTATTACTCATTACACTATTAAGTCCTATCCTGTATAATGCCACAGCCTCCCCCAAGAGCATTATGAAGTATTTGATACCACCTTTTTTCATATGCATCTGTGTATTTATCGTTCAATTCAGTGCTTCCTAGGGCCTTTTATGTGTATTTTTATAGGTATCATTCAGTTTAGTTTGCCCCAAAAGAAACCTGTTCTTCTTTGTAAATACATATAGAATATTCTGGAATGACGTAAATTCTCATGAATGTTAATAGGTTGTTGTCATTAACAAAAATATATACATATTCTAAATTGAACATCAAATCATGAAATGGAAATAATAAATGTTTAGCAAAAAATATTAAGAGGTTGTGGAAATGTTGGCATAAATAACTAACGCCTCTAAGCACAATAATTGCAATTGGTAAATTAGCTAACACAAAAAACCTCATTCCGACTCAAAAGAAAATAACAATTATTATTCAGTGATACAATTTGATTCATTCTTCATTTTTATGTAATTTATTGTAATTAATGTTGCTTGTAAATTATGCATTTTAGTTGAACCACACTAATTTACGTAATCTGGTGAAGCACGGTGTGTATACTTCAAACAAATGTTAGCAATAAAATCCATACAGTCACTAATTACGAAATTAAAATAAAATCAAAATAATTGTCGAAATCAGATTGTGAATTAATTTTCACACATAAAACCAAAGATGATGATAAATAGGTTATAACCCATACAAATGTAACAACAGTTAATTTAGATGAAATTGTTTATAATTGTAAGTTACATTTTGTAATAAATCAACAATGGCAACAATTGTTAAATTTTTATATAAAGTGATGCAGTGAGACTGCGAGGCACATCTCGAGGATTGTACCCCCTCACTTAGAAGTTGACAGATTACAGAGCCTGGGCTACTCTCAGAGTGTCATCTGCGATTTCAAAGCACCTGTTGCTGTTGCTGTTGCTGTCCGTCTGTCTGTCTGTCTGTCTGCCTGTCTCCTGGCCGGTCATTGTCGTCCTCCTGCCATCACCGTCGTCCATTGCTCCCCGCTGTCGTGTATGTCAGCCGCTGCCACCCGGTGCTCGTCGCTGTCACTGCCCGTGGATCCTGGGACACTCCCCCACTCCCTTTTTGCCATTCAGCTGCTGCCTGGAGGGATTCGTTGGATCGCCTTCGCCGCCTGCCAGAGGGGCTGCCGCCCCCTATTGCTGACGGCTCCCTCGCCGCCACCATCCTTCACCGCCACCACTGTCCTCACCACCACTGCCACCACCGTTTCTCGTCCCTGCTGCTGTCACTGTCACCACTGTCACTGTCTTCACCCTCCACTTGCACACCACCACCATGTCCCAACCCACCACATCCATCATTTTCACTTCCACCTCAGCTGCTCCAACCACCATCACATGGAGCTCATCTGCTGCCCCCATCCCCATCCTCCCTTCCCTCCCTGTCCAACCCACTCCTGTGCTATTCTCGGCTGTCACTTCCCCCGCCTCTCCCTCGCCCTTAGGTGTCACCCTATTGCCGTCTTAAGACTTCCCGTCACTCACTGCACAACCTACGACAGGCTCCCAGCCGGCATGGATTTCCGCCCTCCACGCCACAGTCTCTGTGACACCCATGCCCCCACCCCCTGCATCACCTACCCCTCAGGGAGGACCTGCCCCCCCCCCCAACACTTACCCCTCCCACCCATCCCCCAGCTCCCTTCCCACTCTGTCTTGTTCAAGAAACCTTCTAAATGCTCTAATATTGACCCTGCCCCCACCCTCTCCACAAAGAAAACCCCTGATCCCTGTCACCCACACACCCCACGGGATGTGTCGCTGATCCCCACCCTTTCAACCCTTTCCATCCACACCTTTGTCCTCTCAAATCCTGACCCTCAATTACTCGACGCCCACACCCTCACCCTGGCCATCTGTAAATACTTCCCCAAAGCCCCCATATCCCTTCTCATTCCTCAAAAGGACTCGGTCGTCATTAAATCCCCCAATTCTTCCTTCCACACTGATCTCCTCTCCAAAATCCCACGTATCCAATTTGGCCCACAAGCCACCCTTATCCCCTGCCACAACCTGTCCTCGCCCCGACAGCTTCAACTTGCCCAACGTCTGCCGACCTTCACCACCGTGATCATGGAGCTTAGCCTTTTGGTCACGGAGGCTGAGTTGTTGGTAGAACTCAATTCCAATCCTGACATTGAAATCCGCTCTGCGCATGCCAGACCGACTTACCTAATGCACCTATTCACCGAATCCTCCTCCTCCATCGACTGCCTCCTTACAGAGGGAGCCCTAATCTACAATTGAAATCATAAACTGGACCCCTCCTGTTACCCTCTCCAATACTACCCCTGCCAAAGCTGCCTAAAGTACAATGATCATGTCACTGCCACCTGCAAGATCCCTCCACTTCCTCACTACAAAGCTTCCCACTTCTTGAAGAACTGCCCCAACCTCACCTCTCCCCACTCCTGTAATACCTGTAACAAACCCCATCCTACATACTCAAAATGTAAAGTGAAACCTCCTCCCGTCACCCCTGAGCTCAACATCCCTGTCCACCTCATCAATGACCCCATCCACCTCAACAACTCACTCCGCCCTTCCCTACTGCAGAGGACATCATCCTCTTTGTCACCATAGTCCTCCAAAACATCCACCCCTTCCAACATTCCCACACCCTTTCCCAAATTTTCCTAGCTGTCCGTTCCATCTCCATCTCACCACCTATGCCACCCACTCCCACAATCAAGCCCACTTCACCTTCACCCCCCTCACCACCGTCATCTAAATCTCCCCTCTCATGGTGCGACAACATTACAGTATCCTGTACCATAATATCTGCTCCCTGCCTACCCACAAACTCCTCTTCCTCTGCACCCTCCATCGACAATGAGTGGATGCCTTCATTCTATATGAAACCTTCCTTCAACCCCGTATCTCGGTCTCCACAGCTCCTTACACCCTCCACTGGCCCAATAACCCGTACCCCCTGGTGCATGGCGAGGCTGCTATCGGCCACCTCAAGCACCTCCGTGTTCAGCCCCAACCTCTCCTCAACCATCCTGCAGAGCATCTCACTCTCAGCCTCTTCTTCCCCACCCTTACCGTCACATGTGCCAACATCTCTATCTGCCCTCGTATCCCCATCCTGTACGATTTCCTGGTTCACACTAACCGCACCTTGTCCACGTATGTGGTTGCTGCAGACCTCAATATCCACAGCCGTGCTCCTGCTGAACTCCAGTGGTGGCATCGGTTTACCACCACCCTCTGGGGAGACCTGATTCCGCTCCCCCAACACACCCAATCTGAATCCAGCACCACTCCCGACATGATCCTAGTCTCTCCCAACCTCCTTGGGTGCATCACCACAGGTGTACTTGACCTAATTGGCAGTGACCATGCCCCCGTCCTCCCCACTATCTCTGATGGTCACCATCCCCACCCACTTCCTCGCCCTGACATTCCTCTTAAACTTGTCAATGACAACTCCCGTGCCAACTGATATGTCTACCGAGAGTCATCCACGCCCAGGTCAAACGCCACGACCCTGCCCTCCTATCTCCTGATGACATCTCCCGCACTGCTGCCTTCCTCCACCAAACTTTGTCTGACACCATAGCCACCCATATCCCTACCAAAGCCATCCACTCTGACTGCCCAGCCCTGCCCCCACCGGCCATCCTTCTTTGTGAATCCCGTCACCTCTACTGATCCTTCCTCCGCGCTTGTGACTGGGACACATTCACCCACCACCGGCAATTACAATGACACATCTGCAACATGCTTACTGTGAAGAAATGCCATGCCTCGCAACAGACATGCACATAATTCAATGCTGCGCTCCCAATAAACTATTCCAAGTATTGGTCTGCTTTCCACCACCTTACTGGGAACCGCCCCACCCCGCAGTATCCTCTCCTCCTTGATGACCATCCTTTTCCTGACAACCTCAGTAAGGCCAGCCACTTTGCCTACCACCTATCTGATGTCTTTTTCATTCCAGATGATCCCCAATTTCTTTATTCCCTCTTCCCCAATGTCATCGAACGTACAGATACCTACACTCCTCCCCTTGCTCCTAGCTTCCAGTACTTGGGCCACACACCACCATCTGAACGTAACGCTCCCATCACTATACAGGATATCAGCCTCACACTCTGCACTAAACGCAGCACTGCTACCGGCCACGACCGCGTTACCTACTGCCATCTCAAACATTGCCCTCCCACCTTCCTTGCAGTCCTTGCCTCCCTCTACTATGTAAATCTTGCCACTGGCTTCTACCCTGACCTGTGGAAAACCCCCCATATCCTGATGTTCTCCAAACCCAACAAGCCTCCATCTGATGCCTCTTCCTATCACCTTATATGCCTCACCTCAGTGTTCAGCAATCTCTTGGAATCCATCCTTACTTGGTGCATTCATCACCACCTCCACCAACACCACCTCCTCCACAACACCCAGGGTGGCTTTCAGACTTCCTTCTCTGCCGATGACCAACTCCTAAGCCTCACTCATCTCCTCTCCCTCCAGCTTAACACCCGTTGCTCTGCCATTTTTGTCTCCCTCAACCCCAAAAAGGCCTACGACCGTGTATGGCATCCCAGTCTCCTGTTTAAACTTCAGACCTATGCCTTCCCTAATTACTATGTCCCTCTGATTCCCTCCTTCCTTTCCCACTGCCCCTCCTACTTTACCATCCATAACGCTGATTCCCGCACCTTCTACCCCTCTGAGGGTGTGCCCCAGGGCTCCGTCTTCTCCCCTCTCCTCTATCTCCTGTACATGGCAGATATGCCCCAACCCCCTCTCCAGTCCACCTCCTGCAGTATGCCGATTACGCCACCTTACTTGCCCTCACTCCTACCCTTCAACAATCCCAATGCCTTCTCCAGAATCACCTTGACCTTTTTGCCGCATGGTGTAACCTGTGACTCCTTAAAATCAGTCCTTCTAAGACCCAGGCCATCATTGTAGGTCCTACCTCTCACTCCTTCCAGCTCCTTGATTTTTCCCTTACCATCTGCACCCATCCTGTCCATCTTTCCCCCACCTTCACCTACCTTGGACTCACCATTGACTGTCACCTCACCTGGATCCCTCATCTCCATTCTGTCCAATCCGAAGACCACAACCACCTCCGACTCCTTAAACTCCTCTCTGGCCAGACATGGGGGTTGAACCCCTCTACCACCCTCCACACTTACAAATCCTTAATCCGTCCCACTCTCTGTTACACCAGTCCCGCCTGGGTATCTGTGCCCCTCCTCCCCCCCCCCCCCCCCAATTCTATAAGTCCCTAAGTCCCTCCAGATCCTTGAGCACCATGCACTCCGCCTCACCTTCTGTGAATGCCTCCTGTCCCCCATGCAGATCCTCTATGACCTGATTCCTTTTCCTTGAACATATATGCATCCTCTACACCTCCCGTCAACTTGATCCCCCTCATCCTCTGGTTGCTCCTCTCCTCTCCAACCCCCACCCTCTGCCGCGCCTTCAGTGTTGTGTCCCCCCTACCCTCCACCTCTACACCCTTCATCTCCTTTCCCAAGGTGGCTTCCATCAACTTCCCCTCCTGAATGATTCCCTCTCTCCCTCTATTTATCCCTCCAATCAACTCTCATCCTCACCTCCACCCCCCTCCCCCTGTCCTTTTCCTGGGCTCCCTCTCACCCCTTCCATCCTGTTTTTTCCCCACCTATCCTCTCTCTGATTCCCTTCTCTCCCCCGAATCCTTTTGCTGTCCCCTCCACGGCCTTCCCCAACCTTTCTCTCGTCCGCCCTGCCCGCCCCTTTTCTGTGTTCTCTCCCTCCATCGGCTCCCCCCCTTTTTTTGCTTTTCCTCTCCTGCCCCCCTTTTTTCCCCTTCACCTGTCTGGGTCCTCCCCACCCCCTTATGCCTTCATACTCTGTAATGCAGTGTGTCCGTGAGTGTTCAGTGTTGTGTGCCTTGTTTTTAAGTGTTGCGAACAGCCCCCATACTGTCACTAGGTGTGTTTTTAACTGTTGTCAACAGAAACCAGACTGTCGCCATGTATTTTAATTGTACCTGTCTACTTACTATGTGTTTTAATCAGCATCACCAACCTTTCTTCAGAACTTTTTCACATTGTTTCAGTTTTTAACAGTCGCCATTTTATCGCCTGCTTTTCTTGTTATATCCCCTAATTCTGTAGGTTGCAGTTCAGAGTATTGTGCTGCTGCCAGCCTCCCTCACCCCCTCGGTTGTCAACTAATGTCAATAAATAATTTTGTGAAGCTTGAAACTTTCATAATGTTCTTCTCAGTCATCAATGAACCAGGCAAACACAAATTTAAATGTTAACGATCTGAAGAGATCGTAACATGTGGTGGAGTTGAGCTGGGATTGATGTTTGAAATTGGAACTGTGTTTGATGAGTGATTATTTCAGGCTATGTAAAAGATGTGAATGCAAGACAACTTTTGACCAGAGAATTATTTGTGGTGACAGTTTATGGAAAGATTGAAAATAGTAATAAGAATAACAATAATAATAATAATTACCTGCTGTGGGAGGATCACAAATCATCTGTTTTGGATATCATTACCTGATGATAATGGACCAAATTCTCGGACTGGGCCGCTGGAGTTCAGATGAGTAACTTTTCTTTTAATTTTCTAATTTAAAATAGTGTTGTGTGATGAAAACACAAAAATGAATGAAGAAAAGCATATACGCTGTGAATCTGTAGAAAACACTTCGGACCTAAGATCAAGTATCAGTGAACTATCATCCAGCAGTAATCCAAGTGTAGATCAAAGTTTTGGTGGGGAGGGTTCCAGTGAAAATGTCGCCACGAGTGCTCCAATTACACACGAAAGAGTAGGTGGAGATAATTTATTAATGGTATTAATGCAGCATATGAAAGAAGTGAAGTAACAGATGGGACAGGCTAGGCAAAGATATTGGTCAGCAAAGTCAACAGCTAAGTCAGCAGTTCAGTGAACAAAGGTTGGAATTAAAGAATACTGTTACTGAAAATGCTAATCAGATAAGGGAAATCCAGGAAGGTTTGGCAGCACTAAGAAGTACTGTTGAGACAGGGCAGGGTGAACTCAGTACTTGTGTGGGAGTGGTAGAAGACTGGGTAGATGTATTATTAACTAAGTTTACACAAGAGTTGTCCAAAAATGAGGAGAAATTTGAAAAACTAGATAAACAAGTAGAAGCATAAAATTCTAAACATAAAGTAGAGGTTGTTCAGACTAGGAGAATTTTAGAAGAAGAAGTAAAAGCTTACAAAAGGAACTCTGAGTTAAAACTTACAGAAATTACCAATCAAATAAGTAATGTAGAACTGAAGTGTATGAAAAAGTAGATTTTTGCAAAAATAATGTTATAGATTTAAGTAAGAAAGTTGTAAAATTACAAGAGGGTGAAGCTCAAAGAAATTTTGTTAGCAATATTAATTTTGTGTGGGATGGAATACCTTTAAAATGCTTTCCAGGAGATGGGAAATTGTATCCTGTTGATTTTTTACAGCATTGTCAGGATAATTTTAGTAATGACATGACAGATAATGTTAAAATTAAATTTGTTAAGCGATTTTTGGGTGGAGAAGAAATCTCATGGGTCCATCAGAATGTTAATTCTACCATGTCATATGATGAATTTGAAAGTAAGTTTGTAAATAAGTTTCGGTCAGAATCTGAGCAATTTAGGATTAAAAATGAGTTCTAAAATGGTTGAATGTATAGGGAAAGTGATGGTAACTTGAAGCAAATTAGTACACTTAAACAAAACCTTTTGATGAATTAATACAAACAGATGCCTTAAAAAGGAGATTACCAAAAAGAGTACAGCAGAGCTGGTTTATGGACCAGACAACTCTGTGGATCAGTTCTGGAGATATGGAGATAAGTTGGATAAAGCCTTTGAGAGAAATGAGAGGTTAAATAATGGCATATTTGGCAACCAACCATCTGTGGGATGTAATCAGAGCAAGAATCAAGGCAGGAGCGATAACGAAAATCAGATTAATAGTAGTGGTTACAATAGAGTGATAATAGATGGAGCAACCATAGTAATGGGAATGGAAACAGAGGACATGACAACAGGGAGAGACCTTGGGAGAATAGTAACAGACAATTAGATTATCACCAATCAATATGAGGCAATTTAAACTGATGGATGCCTCATTGGGAGCCTGTCAGTTTGGGGTGAGAAATAAGTACCAAAATCAGGCTAAACATCACAGGCCTAGAGGCATCAAAAATAATTACATAAGACAGAGTAATCAGAGATATTGGAGTAGAAATGACAGAACTAATGTAAGAAGTGCACTTCAGATTAGAAAATTATAGTTTGATAGTAACTTCTGGAAAAGTATGAATGAAAGTGTTGAAGATAGAAGTATTAGCATCTATAAGAATGTTGAAGAGTTTCCATTAGAGGAGCAAACTATTTCAAGTCTATGTAATCAGTGTGGTGAAGAAGTTTGCAAAGAAAATGTTGGTTCTGATAGTAATCTTGATGAGTTTGGATTAGGTAAATTAATGGAGGAAGAATCTATCCCTGTTAAGTACTTAAGTGATGATAGTTGTACTGGTGTACTTGTCAACAATTCTGATGATCATTGTAAAGATGTTGTAAAAGTGTCTAGTATTGGAGATGATAGCATGTGTGGTAATGTTGATAGTGAAAGTGTCAGTAGCAATGATGAATGGGAGGAAGAATTAGATGACATGGTGTATATGGAGGTTAAAGAAGATTTAATTAATGGTGAAGAAGATGATGACAGTAGTATTTGTGAAGAATATGAGAACCAGACAGTACCAGTGGAAACTGGGAAGGTATCATTAGATAAAGAACTTGTGCACAGCCATCATAATTTAGATGTGATGCTAGAAACTTTATGGGATACTTACAATGGCTACAGTGTCAGTGACAGAGTAAAAAGGGTCATCAAGATTATTTGTGAAGAACTGCATTCCAACTGGGAAAGTAGAACCAATCAGCAGGCTTACAGTGAGATAAGTTCCAGGAAAAGTATACAGTGTGTAAAAGAGGGACATGACATCAAGCACTCATCTGACATAGCTTTGAGTAAAATACCAACAAGTAAGAGAAATTGTGCAGGAAAATGCTATAAATGACTTGGACTTCAGAGAGAGTGAGGATGATTTGTTGCATGATGATGTGGAAAGCAGGAAGAAAAACGTTTTAGGTTGCCCGTTCATATGTATAGAAGTTGCAAATTATGAGGGAGTTTGCCTCTTAGACACAGGTAGTCCTGTTTGTGCCATTTCTGAAAAATTTAGAGACCAGATAAGACTTCGAAGAATATTCTGTTATTGGAATCAAAATTAAGGGAGTAACTGGTAGTTACAGCAAAGTTGTAAACAGGCAAGCCTTAATATCTTTCACCATTAATGATCTGCAGTATAAGCAAGGATAGTTTGTAGTCCCTGACCTCAATGAAAATATTTTGTTCGCAACGTATTTGATACAAGAAGTAAATGCAGATTTTGACTACAATAAGAAAAAGTTAAAACTTACCAACCCAAAGACAGATGCAACACATGTGACTGAACTAATCATCGAAAATTGCCTAGAGAACAATTTTGAAATTGGAAGAGTGATTTGTGTAAATGAAAAGATTGACTTTAACGAGGAAGACAATGAAGAAGAATGCAGTGAAGACAAGTATGCTGAATTAGTGGCCACTAAACTAAAGGAAGCTGGGAGTCCAGGTAAAGAGCAGACAGATCAATTAGGTAATTTGTTGTGGGAGTAGAGTACAAAGATGTGTTTAGTGAGAAACCTGGGAAAGTGAAAAACTATGAATGTAGACTTAGTCTAAAACCTTGCGAACCATTTTTTATCAAACCATATGGAGTACCCATTTCAAAAAGAAAAGCTGTGGAGAAAGAACTATAAGAGATGGAAGAGTGGGAAGTAATTGAAAGGTGCAATAGTGCATACAATAACCCGTTGCTGGTAGTTTCCAAATGTGATGGTGGAGTAAGACTTGTGCTCAGTTCGAAACATTTAAACAAATATCTTGAGAGGGAAACTGATCACCCTGAGAAAATAGATGAGTTATTACATAAATTTGAAAATATGAAGTACATGTCTAGTTTATACTTAACAGCAGGTTTCCATCAGGAACCATTGGAGATTCAGTCTAGGAAATAGATGCTATTGCTAATGTGTTGTAGCATTTGCTCTTAATGTATCAGTTGCAGAATTTATCTGAGCATTAGATTTTGTTCTAGGAAAAGAATTGTTAAGCAAACTAGTCCTTTATGTTGATGACATACTTGTAAGATGAAGGAGTTGGGAAGAACATACACGTTTGTTAGGTTAAGTGTGTTATAGATTGAGACAGGGAGGTATGTCATTAAAACTAGAGAAGTGCAAATTCGGGCTTAAACAACTCTAATTTTTAGGCCATACCATCTCAGAAGAAGGAATCTTGCCTGATGAAGAAAAACTTGAGGGCATTGCAAAATTTCCTGCGCCCAAGTCTAAGAAACAATATAATCATTCTATGGAATTTGTGGCTACTACTGTAAGTTTGTCAGCACTCAAGCTTTAAATGCACCATGTTTGAACAACTTGTTGAAGAAGAACACAATTTGGGTATGGGACAAGGATTGTCAGGAAGCATTCAACAACATCAAGAAACAGTTGTGCAATACTAGAATGTTATATAGACCTGATCTTACAGAGCCATTTTGCATCATGACCAACAGCAGTGACTATGTACAGGAAGGTCATTTGTTCCAAGAAAAGTTTGTAGATGGTTTCACAGAGTATATATCAATAACTTTTGCCAGTAGAACTTTACAAAAACTTGAGAAGTCATATACTGTCACTGAAAAAGAATTGTTAGCAGTCTATTGGGCTTTCACCAAATTCAAGAATTACTTATTAGGACATCAAGTAGTAGTATACACAGACAATAAGGCTTTAATCTATATACAAAAGTGTACTTTGCATCACAGCAGGATAACCAGGTGGGGACTATTCCTCCAGCAGTTCAACTATACAGTAAAGTATATAAAAGGTGAAGAAAATCTAATTGCTGATGCTCTATCAAGATTGCCAATGGGAGGAGAAGGTGAAAATAACAGTGATGAGTGTGAAGGGAATTTTGGGTTATGTATCTCAAAGGGGTGAAAGATGATAATGAAATCAGGAAAATTCGTAATGACATCTGTAGATATCAGAACCAGGATTCCAACTGGAAGTTAGTTACAAGTTATCTGGGTAAGAGAGGATATGAGAAAGTAGAGCAGTATTATAAAGTGCACAAGGGTATACTTTTCAGAAGATACAGTGAAGACAGTGATGCTTGGAGACTGTGTTGGCCAGAGCAGTATACTGAAGTACTGATGAAGTATGTACATGAGAGTTTTGGGCATTGTGGGACACAGAAATGTATCCAAAAGATCCAAGAAAATTTATGCTTTTACAACATTGCCAGAAGATTGAGGTAGCAATTATCTACATGTGACAGGTGACAGAGGTGACAAGTTAGTAATCAAACCTGCAAAGGATGTATGCAAAACATCTTGCCAAAAGAACAACTACAACTTGCAGCAGTCAATTTTTATGGATCATTGCCTAAGGCTAAAGGAGGATTTTGTTACATATTTGTCATGGTGGATCTTTTTTCAAAATTCATTAAACTATATCTGGTAAAGAAAGCAACAAGTAAGAATATCATTTTGAAAATTAGCAGAGACTATTTCACAAAGGTAGGAAAACCGAAGAGCATACTTTCTGACACTGGAGTACAATTTACTTCTAAACTTTTGAAAGCATTTGTTTAGGATGAGAACATAAACCATATTCTGATATCTGCTTACCCTCCATCAAGCAATCTGGCTGAACATTGCATGACAAAAATAGGGAGATTATTTAGAACTTGTTGCAACAAAAATCATGTAGGTTGGATAGAGTATATAGATGACTTTGAAGATATACTGAACAGCTTACAACATTCATCTACTGGGTCTTGCCCATATGAAATAATGTGTGACAAGAAACCACCTAATCTGATCAATAAATTAATTGAATTCTCAGCATGTAAGGCTATGGGTCCACAGGAAAGAGAAGAAGTGGTCAAGAAAGTAATGGAACAACAAGGGAAATTGAGGAAAAGCAGACATGACAAGAAGTTGAAACCTACAAATTTTGAAATCAAAGATCTGATCCTGGTGAAGACACATGAAAAATCCAAGTCTATAAACAATTAATTAAAGAAATTCTTTGACATCTACATTGGTCCACTCAAAATTCAGTCAATGCCACACCCAAATGCATACAGGTAAGTGTATCCAAAATCTGGAAGGTTATTTGGTTTATGTAATATAACTGAACTGAAACTCTATAAGCAAGTGTCAAACACCAAGAAAAAATAATGATGTAAAGGCCCTCAGGAGGACACCAAATCTTCGTGTCAAGTCTGTGGTGAGCACTAGGTCTGTGGACTATGTAGCATTCTATTTTCTTCTTTTCATTTTCAGATGATACATCTTTTACTCATCATCTTACTGTAAATACTATCCATTCTCTGTAGCATACGTTTTCTGTATGTAATATGAACACTGAGTGACATTATTTTAGGAATAATTTGAAAAAGTAAACTGTGTACTAAAATTGACTATCTTACAGTAATGATTGACCAATAATTTATAATTATTTCGTAACTCTTAAGATGTCTAAATAATAATTCTTTAAGCATTTCAGACAATAGTTACTACTATAGAAGAAACATAAGTCAAAACTACTTCATGAGAAATGAGTTGTGTAAAACATAATGAGAAAGTTATGACAGCGTTGTACAGATGAGGATGATAATAGGTTAAAGTGTGTACTATGAGTATAATAAATATTGTAAGTGTTGTTAAGAAACCACTTTCTGGCCATCACACCCTAAGAACAATCTGTATTAGCAAATAATGTTTACTTTTTCTGTGCATTTTGTTAGCTTTATGAACCTGTGATGATGTTCAGGAGGTAATTGGTGGGACAATGTATAGTTCTGGGACTGAAAGACAATTTTCTAGATCCATATCAGTGTGTACTGTACAGTGTATAATAGTTATAGATAAGTTAGTGTTATCATTTTCATAACAGAATAGAATCTAGGAGTATATAGATAATAGAGATAATAGTAGTTATACTCTGTAGAGCATATATATGATTTGTGGGAAGTGATAGCATGAAGTAGTTCAAAGGTGGTGCCAAGAGAATTACAGGCATGGTCATGATTTTATGAATTTACTAATGAGATGTACAAATGCACAATGTTAAAGATGTACACATGTTATTAAATGGACAAGTTGCACTGTGACAAAAGACATTTTGTGAAAAGTAAGTCATTACAAGATTGTGTGATGAGCAACAGTCTGTGAGTTTATGTTTAATATGATAAAGAGTTAAATGAGATCTGAGGGGTCAAATACACTGTATAGCGGAATATACTGAAATACTAATCAAAAAGAAAGGATACTTATATAATTTAATTTTGTTCATTGATATTAATCTGTATATAGTTAAATCTTTACAGTTTAGATATGCTTATCTTTGTGTGATTTTGTTTATACATATGCTAACAGAATAGAACAATATGTGAATGATTTTGACAGGTTTATACCTGATGCGAGCTTAATTGTAGCCTACATAAATAACTTGAGTAATGAGTTCATCCCTGTTCCTACCTAGAGAACTGTATTCAAGATCATTATCTGACCTAGAAGTATAAAACCAGAAAACTGTGTGTGCTATTGCAGCGTAGAGACTGCCAGAAATAGAGGGGTTGCAGACACGAGATGGACAGTGCCAAAGGAATGATGATTGTGAGCTGCAAATTCCTTAAGATGTGTGATGTGAACCAGTGACTGGAGTGACAGTTAAAAAAACTTTTGATTTTTTTCTATTAAAAAAAATACTATGAAAATTTACATGTATTGGAAATATGTCATTTGAAAGTACCAGATTGTATATATGTATTTAGCAGCCATTCTTACAAGTAACACTTGTAAGAGTGGCTGGGAGGGGAGGGGGGTGTATAATGATACAGCCTCCCCCAAGGTTATTATGAAGTGTCTGATACCACCTCTTTTTATATGCATCCGTGTATTTATCATTCGATTCATTGCCTCCTAAGACCTTTTATGTGTATTTTTATAGGTATTGCTCAGTTCAATTTGCCCAAAAAACCTATTCTTTTTCGTAAACACATACAGAATATTCTAGAATGACATAAATTCTCATGATTGTTAACAGATTGTTGTCCTTAAGAAAAATATATACATATTCCAAATTGAATATCAGATCGTGAAATTAAAATAATAAATGTTTAGCAAATAATATTTAGAGGTTGTGAAAATGTTGGCATAAATAACTAATGCCTCTAATTACGATAATTGCAATTGGTAAATTAGATAACACAAGTAACATCATTCTGATTCAAAAGAAAATAACAACTATTATTCAGTGATGTAATTTGATCCATTCTTCATTTTTATGTAATTCATTGCAATTAATGGTGCTTGTAAATTATGCATATAATTACATCTTGTTAGTTACACCACCCTAATTTACAAAATTCCAGTGCCTAAGAAAACATGCGTGTATTTAATTTATGTAAGCTGGCGAAGCACGATGTGTATACTTCGAACAAATGTTAGCAATAAAATCCATAGTCACTAATTATGAAATTAAAATAAAATCAAAATAATTGTTCAAAAATGGCTCTGAGCACTATGGGACTCAACTGCTGAGGTCATTAGTCCCCTAGAACTTAGAACTAGTTAAACCTAACTAACCTAAGGACATCACAAACATCCATGCCCGAGGCAGGATTCGAACCTGCAACCGTAGCGGTCTTGCGGTTCCAGACTGCAGCGCCTTTAACCGCACGGCCACTTCGGCCGGCTAAAATAATTGTTGAAATCAGATTGTGAATTAATTTTCCCACATAAAACCAAAGATGATGATAAATATAATATGTTGTTTTACATTATATGTTATAACCTGTACAAATGTAGCGCCAGTTTGTTTAGATGAAATTGTTTTTAATTGTAAGTTACATTTTGCAATAAATTAACAATGGTAACAATTTTTAAATTTGTGTATAAAGCAACACAGTGAGGCTGTGAGTAAGTCAGTCAGTCAGTGTTTTGGTTTACCTAAGGAGTTTGTGCGGTTCGGTTGTCAACTAATGTCAAAAAATAATTTTGTGAAGCTTGAAACTTCTGTGATGTTCTTATCAATCATCAATGAACCAGGCAAACACAAATTTTTGTCAAGTGTTAACAATCCAAAGAGATCATAACAACTGTAATATTTCTTGACTTTCATTGATGATATAAATTTCACCAGTGAATCGTATCATTGATACCCTTCGATCATGAATTTTTATCCCACTCCTTAAATATTTTCCTCCCATTGCTTTTTCTATGTATACACTGAACAGTAGTGGTGAAAGACTGTATCCCTGTCTTGCAGCAATTGTAATTTGTGTTTGTTGTTCTTGGTCTTCCATTTTTATTGTTCCCTGTTGGTTTTTATCTTTACTGTATAATGCCTGTCTTTACTTATAGGTTACACCTATTTTCCTGAGACCCTCAAACATCTTGCACTATTTTATATTGGCAAATGCATTTTCTGTGTTGTTTATCTTAAGTCATGCTTCCATTATCAAGTGCAATGTCAGTACTGGATCACTGGTGCCTTTACGTTTCCTAAAGGTGAACTGACTGTTGTCTAAGAAATCTTCTTTTTCCATTCTTCTGTATATTATTCTTATCAATAACTTTGATGAGTGAGTTGTTAAGCTGATTATACTATATTTTTCCCACTTCTAAGCATTTGCTTCAAGATGGTATGGGTGATATTGTTCTGGAAATATGATGGCATATCTGCAGTCTCACAGATGCTACAAAAAAACTTGAGTAGTTGTTTGGGTGCCACTCCCCCAACAATTACAGAAATTGCTAAGGAATGTTATCTAAACCATCCACATTATTTGATCTTAAGTTGTCTAACACTCTGATGAACTCTTACTTTAATATTTGATCCGCTTTGTCTTCTCATATTGACTCCCACTTCCTCTTCTGTCACATCATAAGATAGTTCCTTCGCCTTGTAGAGCCTTGTTAAAGCAACATTAAAACATCAAACTTTTATTGTTCACAAAGTGTAACTATTGAGATATTGTCATTCAGGCAGCCAATGCTGGAGGAGCTGGTGGTGGCATTTCACCTTGGAATGTACCAGTCAGCACATGGCATACAGTCAGTGGTGCATCAACTCAGCTACAGACCAGTGAACTCACTTCCATTAGTGTACATCCATGCCAAATGAGGCTGCGTACAGCTTCTGTGAGATGAAAAGCCAGTAGTAGATTGCTCACAGGGTAGGCATTTACTAGTTCTGCTTACAGTATGTGAAGTTGTGCAGAGAAGTGCCATGTCATCCCAATAGGATGGAGGTGTGTAGCATTGAACAATGAAGTCTACCACAGGAATGGAGATGGGCAGCAGCAGAGGCAAAGACCCATCATGATAGATGATGATATGCTCTCAGTCCCTGCTAGATAAGCCTCCAGAAGGACTATTGCATGGTGGTGGCCATAGCTCCTCATCAGTCTTGACACTCTTAGTCAGTGCTGCAGCTCACAGCATCTAACTCCCTCCAGACAAGACTTGCTTGTGCATGGGAGATCGAAGGCAACTAAACAAGTGAAGGGTCAACAAACATAGGCCTCCTCTACCAGCTGGACATATGCAAACTGAATAGAATTCCACCAGAACAGAAGCAGTAATTATACTGGACTGGCTCACATGCTCCGCTACTGTGAGGTGGCAATGGCATCATTATCCCTGCTTTTCTTGTTTGGTCGATAGCTGCAAAAAGACACAGTTCTGCCTTTCAGGAATGGTAGAACATGTATTCTACAGAGTCAGTGTGGTGAATAGTTGTTATTGCATCCAACTGTCGTGTGATGCTTTGTGCAGTCACTATTATGACAGTATCTCTCTGTTCTCCTGATTTCCTTCTCCTACATTGCTGGCTTGTGCACAAAGTTCATTTAGTGTGATGCAACATCTTCCATGTTCACTGCTGCACCATCAGTGGTCCTTCCTTGCTGGAATTCCACATGGTTATTGACCAATTCTGCCCTGCCTCTTGCCTCACCAAGGAAGGTACTTGAAGTTTTTCTGGATGTGTGAAGTATACTATTCAAAAGATTTATTGGGTGGAACTTGGTGATTTCTATGCTGTGTTCCTCTCCAGACTTGAGTGTAAATATCATATTATTTTAACTCTCTTTCATAATTTTAGAAAGCATATGTTCTAGTATTTCACAAATTTCCTGTAGCATGAATTCCTTATCATCTTTTGTTCCTCCACTTGTAGCAGGGAACTGCCTTGCTTCTTCATGGTATCCATTAACTTTGTTTTCCTTTTCTACAGGCATAAAGTAGTGTAACCTGCAGTCCACTAAGTTTAATAATGTACTCTCTTGTTTGTGTAGAGTCATCATAAAGGAACCCTTCCTCACCTTGTATAAAGGTACCACTACTGTTGAGCTATTATTAAAAGTCAGTTGAGTCAACTATTATTAGCATTGCACATTACATGTAAGCCACATGTATTGCAATGTCATGGAAATTATAATAGTAGCAGTGGTATAAAACAGGAAAAAGAACATTTCAGCTTACCTTATTGCAGCATCAGTGTCTATGGACAATTAAATTCCATTAAGATATATCAACGCTGGTCTAGGTTTATTATGAAAGGATTGAAATACCTTTTTTTGAAGTTCCACACATTTTTTATTACCATCTTCACTTCATTTCTATAATACTCTTAAATCTATGCGTACATCTTTCCAAAACCATGATAAAGTTACATTAATAAGATAAACTGATTCTTACTAGTCTATCACAATGCCAGCACTTTACACAGAACTTTTTTGACTTACTACTCCAGAGATAAAAAAAAAACAGCGTCATTAATACTTTGCTGGTCATTCAGAATGTATCATGATTTTTGAGGGTGTGGCTTGGTAGGAACCTAAAGCACAATGTAAGTTGCTGTGAATGAAATGAACAGCAAACATAATCTTGCTTGCCAGAAGATAAATGGAAATGGATGGACTTCTGTCACCTCATATCTCATTAATTATGAACACTGACATACAATAGTGTTGAAAGTTCTGTAATGAGATGTATATAAAGAAGAAATGCTTATGTTGTTGTTAAGAGAAAATGGCTTTATTCAGTTTTCCAGTAGATGTTGCACATATAATTCATAGTTTCCATATAGACAGAAATTAAGGTTCAAGTAAAATCAAAAGACCCCATGAACATTATTATGAATTTTCTAAATGGTGCGTAAATTCATTATGAAAAAGCCTTTGAGTTCTGATACAGAAAGTCATATTGTCAGACTTAACAAAACAAGTACCAGTATGTACAAAATGTAACAATAATTTGTACTCATTTCTGTGATATTTGGGAAGTAGCTTTAGGAAGGCATGTTGTGGGGAAGAAATTAGACAGTAAATGATTTATCTTGAATTCCAGATTGGATAAAAATTAGACGTTCATCCAGATTTTGCTTGTTGGATTTTATTTTCCAATAAATACACTCCAAAAACAATTCCTGTGCTGGTATCTATGTAACGAATGACTTCAGTGCAATTTAGATATCTATTATGATGAAGTTTATCAAGATAATAAAAGGTCTGGCTATGTTGCAATAATTGCCAGTGATGCAGTTCATGTTTCTAACAAGACTCATTTTACAATTTTCGACTTGCATGTTTAAGGTGAACTCCATGTAGTAGCTCTTCCTCCAAATTAGCTTACATAAATTTTCGCAGTCTGTTCTTCAGGGTGAACTCATAGGTTTTTTAACCTGCATGGTTGAGAGGTTATACCTCTGTAACTCATTCAGTTCTTCCGATAACCTTGCTTGAACAGCAGGAAGATGATTCCCAGTTTTGAGTCATTGGATACTTCATTATCCTGCCAAATTATATTCATTGCTCTTTAAGTTTATTGTTAACCAGGTACACCACAAGATTTAACCGAATTCACATTGAATTCATATCTACATCCATACTCTGCAAACCACTGTGACATGCATTTATGAGGGTACTTCCCACCTAACCAGTTATTAATGATTTTCTTGCTAGATTTAAGTATGGAACACAGTAAGAATGACTGTTTAAATGCATCTGTGGGTAAATCACTATGGAAACAATACATATTGTGTTGTAGCATGTGAGGAAAACATACAAAGGTCATTAGCCGCAGCAGCTAACAAAGAAGGGCAGTCACCAAGTCGGGGAGCACAGGAGCCACCAGCAACAGCAACCACACAGAAGAGGTACCTGAGGCCTGGGGGTTCAAGAGCAGAAGCAGCTTCCAATCAAGACAGATGCCTGAGAACTAGGAGACCTGCTACACTAAGTGAGGATTTTTTATGGTACCGAGTAAGCAGAAAGAGAACATGGAAAAGGATGTAAGTAAAACTGTCCATCTTAAATACCAGTGTGACATTAGTGAAAGGAATATAAACACCGGACAAAGATACGATCCAGGTTTAATGACACAAACTGAACAAAATCACTGCATATTACCAGAAGCAAAGGGAGCAAGTGAAGTGCTTAGTATATTACAGGAAGGGGAACTATAACATTTAAAGCCAACTGTTAGAATACTTCACCAAAATGTTCAATACATAAACAATAAAACAGAGGAACTAGAGGTAATATTACAGGAGTATAGGCCAAACATTCTAGTAGTTACAGAACATGGGCTAAAAGAAAATCACATAGGAATGTACAACTTGAAGAATTATGTAAAAGTAGCCAGTTTTTGCAGAACTTCCTATAAAGGTGGTGGGGTTGCCACTTTCTCTAACTATAAATCAACTAAAGCCATAAATATAACAAAATATGCTATAGAATTGAGCTTTGAAGCTACAGCACTGGAAACTAAAATTGCTGGGAATTTATGTTGTGTATTAGGTTTGAATCGATCACCAAATGGTATAATTAAAACCTTCTTTGAACAGCTGGAAGATATAATCCAACACCTCTCAAAAACATATGCTTATTTGATCATTATAGGAGATCTGAACATAGACACGAGTAAAAATACAGACAATACTAAGACCCTACTGGACTTATTGTGCATATACAACCTAAGAATAAAAATAGATAAACAAACCAGAGTAACAAAGCATAGTGAAACTATTATTGATCATGTAATAACAAATATTCCTACATGCTATTGTGAAACACAGGTAATAAACTCCACATTAGCAGACCATTTTGCAGTCATGATAGACATAAATATAAAGACTAGTGCTTCAGTGCAGAAGATATGGGAGATGAGAAAACAGAACTACCCACATAACATAAATCTGCTAAAAAAGATGTTAGAGGCAGAAGACTGGGAAACAATATATGCAGCTAAAGGTGCAAACACCAAATGGAACCAGTTTTATTCTTTATTCAATTATTATTATTATGTTACATGTCCTGTTAGTAAAAGGCTTGTCAAACAGCAACAAAAAAAGAAAAGCTGGGTGACTGGAGAAGTAATCCATGCCAGAAATAATCTGAGAGTATATTATGACCTCTCCAAACAAAAAAAATACTGAGGCCTACAACACACTGTATAAAATAAAAAAGAAAGAGTACTGTAGTTTTATCAGAGAAACTAAAGCATCATTCATCAGGATGTCTATAGATAAGGGAAAGAACTACTCAAAAGGTTTATGGTCGCTCATTAATGAAGAGAGAGGAAAAGTAACAAATCAGGCAGAGGACATCTGCCCACTGATGAGTGGGAAAAGCAACGCAAACCCTCTAGAAGTAGCCAATACTTTTAACAGATATTATATTACTGTAGCAGACGAATTAATAAGTCAAAATAAAACAAATGCAGTAAGTAAATTGTTAAACCCCCCACATAAAAATCATACTATGGTTTTCATACCTACAACAGATGCAGAAGTGTCAAAACTAATAAACCAACTCAAAATTAAACATTCATCTGGCTTGGATGGTGTCACATCACATCTCATAAAGGAATGCAGAGAATGTATATTAAAACCATTGGCACACATGCTGAA
Source organism: Schistocerca nitens (assembly GCF_023898315.1). Classification (NCBI taxonomy): domain Eukaryota; kingdom Metazoa; phylum Arthropoda; class Insecta; order Orthoptera; family Acrididae; genus Schistocerca; species Schistocerca nitens. The sequence continues at coordinate 654,593,042 of NC_064616.1, read as the reverse complement.
TGCTGCGATAGCAGAAGGTATATTTCCAGATTCACTGAAAGTAAGTAAAGTAAAGCCAATATTTAAGAAAGGGAACAGGGATGAATTAGGAAATTACAGGCCAATATCATTTTACTAAAATCTATGAAATGATAATAAAGAATAGAATTGTAAGTTTTATAACGAAGTACAGTATACTGCATTCATCACAACATAGTTTCAGAGAAGGGAAGTCAACAAAAACAGCATCAACAGATATAATTGAGCACATTCTTAATTTACTTGACAGGCAACAAAAGACTTGTGGGATTTTTATGGCATTTGATTGTGTGAACCACTCAAAATTAATGATGAAATTATATCAGTATGGAATTAGAGGAAAATGCTATGACATACTTAACTCATACATTACAAATAGGAAATAATGCACAGAAATCAAACATACTAGTGGGGGAAATATAACAAACTACAGATCAGAATTACAAACAGTTAAACACGGTGTGCCACAAGGGTCTGTGCTTGGGCCAATACTATTTATACTCTACGTAAATGACTTCCCTAGCTATATAAATCAGAAACTTATAATGTAT